>NC_041738.1:8650668-9915937 GCF_004115215.2 Ornithorhynchus anatinus | reverse complement strand
CAGAGCTGGGATTTAGAACCCATGAACTGTGACTCCCAATCCCCAGATCTTGCCACTAAGCCATGCTGGAACCAAGAATCAAATGGCGTTGGAGCTCAGTATCAAAAGGCGTTGGAGAGTCCCAGCCTATGTGAAGTAATGCAGATTGGGAAGGCTTCTCTGGATTCCTAGGGGACTGGCCTGGCCCTTAGTGGCCATCCAATATAGCCACACCACTGGAATGCCTATGATGTCCCCTGTTGCTTTGGCCTCCACCCACCTCCTCCCTCACTTCTCCTGGTGTTGGGCAGGGAATGAACCCCCAATCCAACTTGATTTGGGTTGAGCCCTCCCCACTGGCTGCTCTAGGTGGGGAGTGACCCAGGAAGTGGAAGAGGTGGTTCTCCCCATTCTCACAGCCTAGACCTTGCAAGTATTTTTGTCGCCTGCAGGTTGAGACCCCCCTCAGAGTTCTTCCACAATCTCTGGGGGCTCTAACCCCCACCCCATGATCCCCTAAATGAGGACCCTCTTTACCCCCAGTTGGAAGGCCAACATCTCCTACCACCCAGGACAGAGCTGGTGGCCAAAGTCGAGGGGCGGGTGTTACCCACTTGACTGTAAGCTCGTAGTGGGAAGGGAATGTGTTTATTGTTGCAATGTACTCTCCCAAGCTCTTAGTACAGTGCTCTGCACACAGAAAGCACTCAATAAATATGATTAAATGAATACCCATTTGAACCATCACTACAAGGTGATCATTCTTTGTCCCCCAGGTCCTCCAGGAGATAGTTCTTCAGTAAACAACTCAGCGTCTGCCTCAGCAGTTGGAATGTCAGCTCCTTGCGGGCAAGGATCGTGTCTTTGACTCTATTGTCCTCTCCCAAGCGCCGAGTACACTCCTCCGTGCTCTGATGGAACACTCCCGGAAACCGAACCCTTCACGGATCCATTGCCCCACACCCTCCCTGTTATGTTGTTGCAAAGGATTAGAACGAGGAGTCGTAGTTTGCAAACCTACCCAAGCAATAACCTTTTTTCCACCACAAAGCATAGGCTCGAGTTTCACCCTTTCTCAACGCAGTTTAAGGGCCCACAAGAAATACCCAATTTCACCAGGCAATTAGGAAATTATCCTCTTACAAATTGGTCAACGTCTCCTTTCTTTTCCTTGGGACAAGATGGAAGGCTTGTTGTTTTTTGGACGGGGCGAAACTGCGGCAATTAACCACGCCACCGCTTTAATTGTTCATTTGTGGGTAAGCTGATCGTCTGCAGCTCCAAAAGCTTGAGCGCTGCTTGCCAACATGCCCTAGAATGACATGCCACATCCTCCATACAGCCTTTTCTGCTGAAAGAAAAACTTTACTCACATTGAGCATAAAGAGATTCTTAATCCTGCTTGTCAATTACCGGGAGGTGGTTCATGACTCCAAGGTTAAGTAAAGGTTTTACGGAGCTGAATATACACTGCGTTTGAACCCTTTGGGTATCTGCACACCCAGAGCATGTTTTACAAATGGGAACAAATGGTGCGTGGTTAGACCTCTGCACAAAGTGGAAAGGTAGTAAGAGCAACAGCAGCAGTAGTAGATAGAGTAGGAGCAGTAGAAGAAGGTGCAGTAATAGTAATAATAGAAATAGTGGGTAACAGGGGTAATAGTGGTAGAAGGAGTGGTAATAGTAGTAGAAGGAGTAATAAAAATAATAATTATAGTACTTAAGCACTTACTATGTGCCAAGCACTGTTCTAAGCACTGGGGTAATAATAATAATGTTGGTATTTGTTAAGCGCTTACTATGTGCCGAGCACTGTTCTAAGCGCTGGGGTAGATACAGGGGAATCAGGTTGTCCCACGTGGGGCTCACAGGTAGAAACAAGCAGCATGGCTCAGTGGAAGGAGCACGGGCTTGGGAGTCAGAGGTCATGGGTTCAAATCCCCACTCAGCCGCTTGTCAGCTGTGTGACTGTGGGCAAGTCACTTAACTTCTCTGTGCCTCAGTTACCTCATCTGTAAAATGGGGATTAACTGTGAGCCTCACATGGGACAACCTGATTACCCTGTATCTACCCCAGCGCTTAGAACAGTGCTCGGCACATAGTAAGCGCTTAACAAATACCAACATTATTATTACGTCACTTAACTTCTCTGGGCCTCAGTTACCTCATCTGTAAAATGGGGGTGAAGACTGTGAGCCCATGTGGGACAACCTGATCACCTCGTATCCTCTCCAGCACTTAGAACAGTGCTTTGCACATAGTAAGCACCTAACAAATGTCATCCTTATTATTATTCATTCATTCATTCAATAGTATTTATTGAGCACTAACTATGTGCAGAGCACTGTACTAAGCGCTTGGAATGTACAATTCGGCAACAGATAGAGACGATCCCTGCCCACTGACGGGCTTACAGTCTAATCGGGGGAGACAGACAAAAATTATTATTATTACAAGCTAATCAGGTTGCCCCACGTGAGGCTCACAGTCTTAATGCCCATTTTTACAAACAAGGGTACTGAGGCCCAGAGAAGTTAAGTGACTTGCCCAAAGTCACATAGCTGATAAGTGGCGGAGCCAGGATTAGACCCATGACCTCTGACTACCAAGCCTGGGCTCTTTCCACTAAGCCCCGCTGCTTGTAATAGTAATATGTTCCCTCATCTGTAAAATGGGGATTAAGACTGTGAGCCCCACGTGGGACAACCTGCTTCCCCTATGTCTACCCCAGCGCTTAGAACAGTGCTCGGCACATAGTAAGCGCTTAACAAATACCAACATTATTATTATTATTATTAATATAGAAACAGTGGTAGTAGTTGTTGCTGTTGTAGCGTTAGCAGTAGTAGCAGCAATAGGAAGAAGAGGAGTTGTAATAATAATTGTAGCAATATTAATAGTCTTGTCTTATCTTGTCTTGTGCCGTCGAGTCGTCTTCCACCCATAGCGACGCCATGGACGCATCTCTCCCAGAACGCCCCACCTCCATCTGCAATCGTTCTGTGAGTATATTCACAGAGTTTTCTTGGTAAAAATATGCAAGTGGCTTACCACTGCCTCCTGCCGCGCAGTAAACTTGAGTCTTCGTCCTTGATTCTCTCCCCTGCTGCTGCTGCCTGGCACAGGTGAGTTTCGACTCGTAGCAGATTGCCTTCCGCTAGCCACTGCCCAAGCTAGGAATGGACTGGGTAGGCCTCTGCCTGACTCTCCCTCCTGTAGCCGAGACTGGTAGAGTATTGGGAACTCTGAGGGGAGAATATTAGTAGTAGGAGAAGTAATAAAAATAGTAGTCGTAACAGTAGTAATAGTGGAAATAGTAATAATAGTAGTAGTAATTGCAGTAATGTGAGCTCTTTGGGCCAGGGAGCGTGTCTACCAACTCTGTTGCATTGTACTTTCCTAATTTCATTCATTTGTTTGTTCAATGGTATTTATTGAGTGCTTACTGTGTGCAGAGCACTGTACTAAGCGCTTGGGAAGGACAGTTCAGCAACAAATAGAAACAATGCCTGCCCACAATGGGCTCACAGTCTAGAAGGGGAGAGACGGGCATCAAAACAAGTAAAGAGGCATCAGTAGCATCACTGTAAATAAATAGAATTATACATCTATACACATCATTAATAAAAATAAATAGAATTATAATTATAAATATGTACATATATACACAAGTGCTGTGGGACGGGGCGGAGGGGTAGAGCAGAGTGAGCGAGTCAGAGCGATGGGGAAAGGAGGCGGAGCAGAGGAAAAGGGGGGCTTAGTCTGGGAAAGCCTCCTGGAGGAGGTGATCATTCAATAGGGTTTTGAAGGGGGAAAGTGTGCTAGTTTGGCAGATTTGAGAAGGGAGGGCATTCCAGGGCAGAGGCAGGTCGTGGGCCAGGGGTTGTTGGCAAGACAGGTGAGAACGAGGCACAGCGAGAAGGTTAGTACCAGGGGAGTGGAGTGTGCAGGCAGGGATGTAGAAGGAGAGAAGTGAGGTAAGGTAAGAATGGGCAAGGTGATAGCTTTGAAGCCAAGTACAGTGTTCTGCATACGGTGAGCACCCAATAAATATTATTGATTGACTCATAGTAGCAAGAGTAGTAGTATTCATTCACTCATTCATTCATTCAATCACATTTATTGAGCTCTTACTGTGTGCAAAATAGTAGTAGTAGTAAAGGTAGTAAAATAATAGTATTTATTGAGCACCCACGGAGTGCAGGGAAAGTATAGCAGAAGCACAAGATCCATTCCCTACCCATATGGAGCTAATGCTGGAAATGGGGAGGCAGGAAAATAATAGTTCTGATTAGAGTAATCAGAGTGAATAATACAGAGTTCAAAAGGAATCCCATTTGGGAAAGGTACTGTTCCCCGCTCTACAAATATGGTATCTGTTCCAGAGTTCAGTGCTTGACACATAGTACGTGCATAACAAATACCAAAATTATAAGATACACAAATACTATATGTGCCCACACAAGTGCTAAGGATATTCATAACAATAATCGTAATATCGATGATCATTGATTTGGGCCAAGAACTGGGATAGGTTCAAGGTAATCAGGTCAGACACATTCCCTGTCCCATTTGGGGCTCACAGTCTAAGAAGGAGAGAGAACAGGTTTTTTTATCCCCGCTTTACAGAAGAGAAATCTGGGCCTCTCAGATGTTAAGTGACTTGCCCGAGTTCACAGAACAGGCAAGGAGCAGAGCCAGGACTAGAAGCCAGCTCTCCTGACTCCTGGTCCTCTGCCCTTTCCACTAAACCACACACGAAAAGGCCACAGACTGATCTATTCAAAAGAAGAAACTCCATCAGGATCTTTGGGGCCTATTCTCATGATGACAGGCTTTTCCCCCCATCTGGATGGAGAACCTCAGTTCTGCCACTCTTTTAATTTTTTATGGTACTTATTAAGCACTTACTATGTGCCAGGCACTGTTCTAAGCACTGAGGTAGATACAAGCTAATTAGGTTAGACATGGTCTATTCCCCACATGAGGCTCAGAGTCTTAATCTTCATTTTATAGATGAGGTGATGAAGCACAGAGAAGCCAAGTGAGTTGCCCAAGGTCACACAGCACACAAGTGTTAGAGCCAGAACCAGAACCCAGGTCCCTCTGACTGCCAGACCCATACTCCATCCACCAGGCCATGCCACCCCGTGATCTTGGGGAAGTCACTTGACTTTTCTGTGCCTCAGTTGCCTCATCTGCAAAATGTAGATTAAATCATACTCCCTCCCACTTAGACTGTAAATTCCGTGTGGGACAAGACTGTGTCCAACTTGATTATCTTTCATCTACCCCAGAGATTAGTACAGTGTTTGGCACATAGTAAGCACTTAACAGATACCATAAAAAGGACTGTTTAGACTAGACGGCCAGTGCCATATAAATAATATCAAACTGAAGCAGTCAGTTAGGTTAGGTTAGATTTAGGAAAAACTCCTGACAATGGAGGTTGTTAAGCCTTGAAATAAATTTCCAAGGAAGTTGTGAAATCTTCCCTAGAAGTCTTTTAAGAAGAGGATTAGCAGCCTGAAGCCAACAGGAACTATGGCTTCATCCCACCAATGTGCTCCTTCCCTACTGTGCTCTGCACACAGTAAGTGCTCAATAAATATGATTGGTTGACTGACTGATTTCTCCATCCCATGTCATCTTTTTCTGTTCTGTCCTCCAAGAGGGCCCCTGGGCTTGGTTCCACAAGGCTTCCTTCTGGTAGGCCATTTGACAGTGAGGAAGGGGTTTCACTTTTCTACCACATCTGGTCAATGAATCAGTCCATCACAGGCGTCTAGAAGGCACCTAAGGAGGGCCTAAGCACTGCACTGAGCATATGGGACAAGACAACAAAATCAAGACACCCATTCCCTGCCCTTAAAGGGCTCACACTCTAATAAGGGAGAACAGATATAATTCATTCAATAATATTTATTGAGTGCTTACTATGGGCAGAGCACTGTACTAAGTGCTTGGAATGTACAATTCGGCAACAGATAGAGACAATCCCTGCCCACTGATGGGCTTACAGTCTAATCGGGGGAGACACATGGACAAAAAGCAAGACAACTTAATCACGATAAATAGAATCAAGGCGATGTACACCTCATTAACAAAATAAATAGGGTAATAAAAATATATACAAATGAGCACAGTGCTGAGTTTACCAAGACAAGGTGAGGAAGAAAAACAAGGATCTAGCAGCTCTCCACACTCTGCCTCATTCCCAAGACCGTGAGGCTTCCATTTTCGCCGGAATGGTCTCAAACCCTGGTCTGTGGGGAGGCCAAAGGTGGAAGAATGGACCCAAAACAGAAGTGTGGAATTGAAACCTGAGGGAAGCAGGGGCTGAGGAAATCACTACTGGGAGGGGGCAGTATGGTGGGCCCCCTCCTGGGGCAGCATTGCTCTCTTAGCACATGCATCCTCGCAGCCAGTCCTGCCCATGAGCAGTAGAGTGCACTGACCAGTACTGGGATGGGGGAGGATGAGGAGGGCTTCTAGCTGAAGGAAGACTGATCCATTGAGATCCTGTCCCTTTTACTGAGTCCGAAGATGGTTAACTGGCAGATAGCTAAGGAGATGGAGTCTGGAGGCTAGAGACAGGTGGTCGTACTAGGTCCTTTGAGCTTCTGTTTCCCTCTAGCAAGGGAAAATCATGATCCTGCTTCTAGGAAAGGGGAGTGAATTCAATAAAGTTCTGCAGCGGCTCAAGAGTTCCTTGCAGCTACCTAAATGGAACATAGGACATAGTTACTTGATGATAATTATAATAATAATAATGGTACTTGCTAACCGCTTACTATGTGCCAAGCACGGGGGTAGATACAAGTTAAGCAGATTGCATGCAGTCTCTGAGCTACATGGGCTCACAGCATTAATCCCCATTTTACAGATGAGGTCACTGAGGCACAGAGAAGTAAGTGACTTGCCCAAGATCACAAAGCAGACGATTGTAGAGCTGAGATTAGAACTCAAGTCCTCTGACTCCCAGGTCCATGCTCTTTCCATTAGGCCGCACTGCTTCTACTTCAATAATGTGGCTAATAATATCTGGTATTTATTAAGTACCTCCCTTCTGAAATGCTCAAAATGGTTCACAGACATGATCTCACTCATCCTCACTACTCTCCTGGGAGAAAGGTAGGGGACAGAGAGTGTAATTCTGATTTTGCAACTTTATTTTATTGGAAATGACTCAAGGGCTGAATCGTTAAGAGTTTTCTTTCTTTCGGCTCTTTTTTTTTTCGGGGCATCTTTACTCTGCCAACTTCAGGCGAGTGGGTAATCAGAGTCCGGAGGTTAGGAAAACCTTTCTTAACTGCACCTCGTAAAGTGGAGAAGAACTTGGTGAACCAGCAAGCCCTGCCCAAACATTAGCTGTTCCCAGCCTTGGTTCTGTTTATGCAATCTGGGCTGGAAGGGCATGCTGGGAAGCAGGCACCTGCAAACCAGACAGCTGAGTGCTTACCTCAGGGAGTTAGGAAATAGCTGTTGGCCGGCAAAACATTCTGGGTAATGACATTCCCTTTGAGGTGAGTCCTATGGGAAAAATACCTCCATAGCTCATCTCCTCCTAAAGGCCTTCCCTGACTAAGCTCTCATTTCCCTTATTTGCCTTCCCTTCTTCATCACCTAGGTATTTGATATTCATCTCACTCCCAGCCCCACATCTCCTTTTATTCTGCCTTTCCCTCACGTTCTCTCATCCTCTTCCTTCTGCCTTTTCTTTCTTCATCCTCATCATCAGTGGTATTTCTTGATAATAATAGTAATGTTGGTATTTGTTAAGCGCTTACTATGTGCAGAGCACTGTTCTAAGCGCTGGAGTAGCTACAGGGTAATCAGGTTGTCCCACGTGAGGCTCACAATATACATTTCTTCTAGCTGTTATTTACTGCAATATTTGTCTCCCCCGCCATGGCAAGCACCCTGTGGGTAGGGATCTAGTCTACCAACTCTACTGTATAGTATTCTCCCAAGTGGTTAGTACAGTGCTCTGCACACAGTAAGTGCTCAATAAATACCATTGCTCGCTTACTTGCTTGTTTGCTTAATAGACAGATACAGTGTCATCACACTATCGGTGGTTTCCATTCAGGAAGAAAATTTGCTGCCTCTATGATCTCTCTATGATATCTTGAAGATGGGAATATATTGGAAATCGCCCACTGGATAATCAAGCAATCAACAGGATTTGTTGAGCATCTAACATAATAATAATAATAATAATGTTGGTATTTGTTAAGCGCTTACTATGTGTCGAGCACTGTTCTAAGCGCTGGGGTAGACATAGGGGAATCAGGCTGTCCCACGTGGGGCTCACAGTCTTAATCCCCATTTTACAGATGTACCAAACACGCTTCTGTGTGTTTGGGGGAGTATGGGAGAAGTAAAAGAAACAATCTCTGCTCTCAAGGAGTTTATCATCTCACAGAGGACAATGTTCTTGTTAGTGAAAACTGTGCTGGATTCTAGAATTTAGTATTAGAATCTAGACAAGTTTGGAAGAACCTGATTGGAGGACATCCCCCTGCCTAATGTGATACTCCATTGGTCAAAACAGGCCTGCTCACTCCTGGGAGAGACCAATCAGCATTTTCCCCAGGATGGACAAGCCTAACCTGATCCAGCAGAAGTTGGGGGAGGCGGAAGAGCATTCTCTCCTCTCTGGGACATGCCCTCCCTGAAATTCCCACGCCCGCCAACCCCTCCCAACCCCAAAATCCCTTCTTGGATGTCCCTCCACCCCAACCCACAATCTCCTGCTCACTTCTTTCTGCCTTCCTGCCCCTGACCTTTGCTATTTTTCAGTCAAGAGCCTGGGTCCCGGAACCACAGGCCTCTGTTCGGCACTGTTTTCAATTTTGGAGAAGTGTCATCAGCCACTCTCTGGTTCCCAAATCTCCACTCAACTGGTGGATTCGGCTATCTCACCTCAAAAAAATTCTCCTCTTTGAAAACACTTTCATCTCTGTATAAGAATCATTAATCATCTTTTTATTCTGCCTTTCCCTCACATTCTCTCATCCTCTTCCTTCTTCTCTGCCTTCCTTCTGCCTTTCCTCCTTTCTTCATCCTCATCATCAGTGGTATTTCTTGATAATAATAGTAATGTTGGTATTTGTTAAGCGCTTACTATGTGCAGAGCACTGATCTAAGCGCTGGGGTAGATTCAGGGTAAGCAGGTTGTCCCACGTGAGGCTCACAGTTAATCCCAATTTTACAGATGAAGTAACTGAGGCACAGAGAAGTTAAGTGACTTGCGCACAGTCACACAGCTAACAAGTGGTGGAGCCAGGATTGAGGGCCAAGCACTGTACTAAATGCTTTTCAGAGAACCACAGAAGCAAATGCATGATCACTACCCATCGGGGACTTACATTCTAGTGGAGTGGACCAACAGGCAAAACGTGATTTACCAATAGCAGGAGCAGCAGGACCGGGGACAACAGGAAGTTGTTCAAATGAACGTGGGGGGCACGCTCTTTCCTTGGATTGTTTATTCTTTCGATGATTCTGCCACCTTTTTGTTGAAGGACCTCTCTTGGTTTGGGTCAAGGGGAGCCCAATCTGTGAGAATCCTCCCTCCACATTGACTAGTGGCGATGACCTGACAGAGTGAGAAGAGGGGGAAAGGAGAAGGGCGGGAGGAGGAGGGGGCAATCCTACAGAACCAGGGCAGGGTGCCAAAGCAGGAGGGAATTTCCCCCAGGGATAGATTGCATTCCTTTCCCTCTGCTCTCCCGAGAACAGATACAATCCTGCCAAACATTCAGCATGCTTTTTGACCCAACCCTCTTCTCCACACTTCCTCCCTCACTGCCAAGAAGATTGAATGGAGAGAAAAACCTCAGGACTGATATGTTGTTTCGGGTTTTTTTTTTCCATCTGAACAAAACCCTTTGCACTGAGATGTGTCTGCGCTTGCCTGGTCTTTCCTGTAGATGGGAAGTTGGGATTGCGAAGCTGGGGCAGGAGCCATGCCCTAAGCATTTGGGACAGTACAACGAGACTTAGAAATCATGATCACTGCCCTCAAGAAGCTGACATTCTAATGAGGGAGATTAGTCAGGAGACCCAATTTCTATTCCCGGTTCTGCCGCTGGCCCTCCGAATGACCTTGAGCAAAGCACTTAAATCTCTCTAAGCCTTATTTGTCCCAGTCTGTAAAATGGGGATAAGATGCCTGGTCTCCCTCCCTCTTAGGGTTTGAGTCCTGTGTGGGACAGAAACTATGTCTGATCTTATTATGTGATTATCCAAAGCAGACAAAGGTCTGAGGTGCTTTACAAATGACAATGCTTGCAAGGTCCTCACTAGATCGTAAACTCCTTGTGGGTGGGGGTCACATCTTCTACTGGACTCTCCCAAGAGCTTAGTACAGGGCTCTGCACACAGTCGAGGCTCAAAAATATGCTTGATTGGTTGATTGATTAAGAGCAAAAGCCTGGGCTTCTTAACCATTTGACTTGGTGGCCACCTGAGGGTCAATCAATTGATCCATCAATTGCATTTATTTATCGAGTGCTTACTGTGTGCAAAACACTGTACTAAACTTCTGGGAGAGTAAAGTATAAGAGAGTTGGTAGACACGTTCCCTGACCACAGTGAGTTTACAGTCTAGGGGGGAGACAGACATTAATATAAATGATTATGGAAATGCCTAAAGTGTTGGGGGGTCCCGCTCCCCCATTCCTCCTTTTTCATTCATTCATTCATTCAATAGTATTTATTGAGTGCTTACTATGTGCAGAGCACTGTACTAAGCACTTGGAATGAACAAGTCGGCAACAGATAGAGACAGTCCCTGCCGTTTGACAGGCTTACAGTCTAATCGGGGGAGATGGACAGACCAGAACAATGGCAATAAATAGAGTCAAGGGGAAGAACATCTCGTAAAAACAATGGCAACTAAATAGAATCAAGGCGATGTACAATTCATTAACAAAATAAATAGGGTAACGAAAATATATACAGTTGAGCGGAGGAGTACAGTGCTGTGGGGATGGGAAGGGAGAGGTGGAGGAGCAGAGGGAAAAGGGGAAAAAGAGGGTTTAGCTGCGGAGAGGTAAAGGGGGGATGGCAGAGGGAGTAGAGGGAGAAGAGGAGCTCAGTCTCGGAACGCCTCTTGGAGGAGGTGAGTTATAGGTAGGGTTTTGAAGAGGGGAAGAGAATCAGTTTGGCGGAGGTGAGGAGGGAGGGCGTTCTGGGACCACGGGAGGACATGGCCCAGGGGTCGATGGTGGGATAGGCGAGACCGAGGGACGGTGAGGAGGTGGGCGGCAGAGGAGCGGAGCGTGCGGGGTGGGTGGTAGAAAGAGAGAAGGGAGGAGAGATAGGAAGGGGCAAGGTGATGTAGAGCCTCGAAGCCTACAGTGAGGAGTTTTTGTTTGGAGCGGAGGTCGATAGGCAACCACTGGAGTTGTTTAAGAAGGGGAGTGACATGCCCAGATCATTTCTGTAGGAAGATGAGCCGGGCAGCGGAGTGAAGAATAGACCGGAGCGGGGCAAGAGAGGAGGAAGGGAGGTCAGAGAGAAGGCTGACACAGTAGTCTAGCCAGGATATAACGAGAGCCCGTAGCAGTAAGGTAGCCGTTTGGGTGGTGAGGAAAGGGCGGATCTTGGCGATATTGTAAAGGTGAAACCGGCAGGTCTTGGTAACGGATAGGATGTGTGGGGTGAACGAGAGAGATGAGTCAAGGATGACACCGAGATTGCGGGCCTGAGAAACGGGAAGGATGGTCGTGCCATCCACGGTGATAGGGAAGTCTGGGAGAGGACCGGGTTTGGGAGGGAAGATGAGGAGCTCAGTCTTGCTCATGTTGAGTTTTAGGTGGCGGGCCAACATCCAGGTGGAGACATCCTGGAGGCGGGAGGAGATGCGAGCCTGAAGGGAGGGGGAGAGGACAGGGGCGGAGATTTTTCCCACACCCACCAACCTGCTTCAATTAGCAAAGCCCATCAGGATGTTGGGATTCTTAGACCCCAACCTTTGCTTTTCAACCTAGTGAGTGGGGAAGGTTGTGGGAGGTGCCGAGGAAATATTTCCCAGCATCTCCTTTCCCGGCCCTCAGCCTGCCATCATGAGTGCTGAGGAGGTGTGAGAAAGTTCCCCAAGCTCCAGAGTTGGCTCAGGGTGCTGGGAGAGTAATCGGGGAAGGCTTGGTGGAGGAGTTGGGATTGTAGGAGCCTTTGAATGTGGGAAGAGCGGTGGTCTGTCTGATCATCAATCATCATCATCATCAGTAGTATTTATTGAGCACTTGCTGTGTGCAGGACTCTATATTAAGAGCTTGGGAGAGTACAAGAGAGTTGGTAGATCCATTCCCTGACCACAGTGAGCTTACAGTCTAGAGGGGGAGACAAACAATTATGTAAATAAATTATCATATGTAATTTGTAGATATTTACAGACGTGTTGTGTGGCTGAGGGCGGGGTGAATATTAAATGCCCAAAGGGCATAGATCCAAATGCAGAGATGGCACAGCAGGGAGAAGGAGCCTGGGAAAAGAGGCCATAATTGGGGAAGGCCTCTTGGAGGAGATGAGATCTGGTGTCTGATGTGGGGAGGGAGGCAGTTCCAATCTAGAGGGAACAGAGTGACTGAGGGACAGAGGAGTCAGAGTCAAGAATAAAGAAAATGAATTTGGGAATAGCGGGTGAAGAGACCAGACAGGTAAAATGGGGCCAGATGATGGAGAGCCTGGAGGCCGAGTCCACTGGGGGTGACAGTCAACACACTCTGACAAATATGTGATTGTTAAAGGAGTGAAGTAATAGATAGAAGCAGTAGACAGATGGAGAAGTGAATTCATAATAAATAACAATCAGCCCTTTGAATGCCGTGGGGTGGAGATTGGTCTGGAAAACATGGTAATGCACCTCTGAAGTAGCTTTGCCTGATGGAAAGAATCTGGGAAGCAGAGACCCTGGTTTCTAATCCCAGCTCTGTCACTTGTCTGCTGTGTGACCTTTGGCAAGTCATTTCACCACTCTGTGCCTCAGTTACCTCATATATAACATGGAGATTAAGACTGTGAGCCCCAAGTGGGACATGGACTGTGTCTAATCTGTTTCTCTTCCATCTACCTCAGAGCTTAATATAGTGCCTGGCACATAGTAAGTGCTTAATAAATATCATTAAAAAACAAAACAAAACAGGACGAGGTGGGAGGGAAATGAATGATCATGTAATGATAAGAGGGAAAGGGGAGCAGGGATGCAGATGTTGGGAAAGAGTGGAACCAGGGGCGGTGTTTGGGAAGGAGAAGGTTGAGAGAGCCCACAGACAAGAGGCATAACTTTGAGGCCTGGTTCAATCAAATAATCAACTGATGGTTAGTTTCATGCACCTATGGAGTGTAAAGCACTGTACTGTACTGAACACCTGAGAGAGAATAACAGAAAGAGGATATATGATCTCTGTCCATATATGATCTCTGTCCTTGAAGCATTTACAATCAAATCTGGGCCTCCAGGAAATCTCTGTGACCCCAGAGAAACTGGCACCAGAGGAAGAAGCATAAAGGGAACTGGTATGGCACCCGTGGATACTGGATGCAAAGAGAAACTTGAGAGGTCATACGTGTTAGATCCGCTATGCAGTGAATGATATGGCTTTACATATGCCATTTTGCAAAAGTCCAGCGAGCTGGCCCAAAATGAGAGCAGGTCTCTGGGGGTACCCTGACCCCCCATTTGCTGTAGAGCTGCTGCTGCTGCATTCCCTTCCCCTGTCCCCATGGACACAGGACGTGCTTCCAAACTATGGCACTCAGCAGCAGGAACCGAGGCAGAAAGAGATTATACACTGAGAATAAATAGCCGGACATTAAGGTGACCTGTGACGTGACTGTAGCAGGCCGGGGCTGGACTGGCGGAAATTGAGCTGTCCAGTATAAACCAGGACTATTAGCTGCTCCAAGAGAAGATCTGCCTTGGTGACTCCCTTCAAATATAGGCCCCACCAGAACCACAAAGCCCAAATCTGGGGAAAACCAAAGAAGAGGTCAAGATCTTGGGCCTGTCTCTTCCCAGGTTAAGGGAAGCCAGGAGGAAGCGGTGACTGTTTGAACCACCTGCTTGTCTGGCGTGGGAGTTCACCCCAGGGATTCACCCTCGCCACACCTTAGTGGACCGAAGGATCAGTGGTGCGTAAGGAGTTGGCGAGGCCCATTGTCGCACTGAGCCTCTCTGCGTCTCTAGCGTTCCTGCTGTCTTAGTCACGAGCTTCGTCCCTGTGGGCAGGACCCATGTTGGGGGTGGGGGGGCCCTCCCCTCTCCTCCCTCCCCAAGGGACACCACTGAACAACATGGATGTGGACCCTCAGAATGTCTTCTGGAGACAGAATGGGATTAAATTCCACTTGCCTGGGATGACGGACTTCAAGGGGTCTCATTCAGTCACCAGGACAGAAAGGTGCTTCCTCCCTGCATCCCCCTGGAGTGAGAGGGATAAGGATGAGCATGCCAAGGACCCCCACTGAATAATAATAATTATAATAATAATAATATTTAAGAGCTGCTTCTTCCCTGTTATCTCTCCAACCTGGCCTCCTGGGCTGTCACTGGTCCCAGGTCCAGGATGGATTTGAACTGAGAAGCCTGCCCCTGCCTCCTGTCTCTGCTCCACCTCTTCCCTATCTCTGCTTTATCTCTGTCACTGACTCTGCCTTTGTCTCTAACCATACCCCTATCTTCACCTCTCCAAAAGGAGCAGTGCTCAGGCTAACACAGAAACTTCAAATCCCAGAGTGAGCACCTTATAGCAAGAAGAGGAGAGGAACTTTAGGTTTCCAATAAGTTAGCTTAAAGCCGACTCCCAGTGAGCCCAGTCGACATAACGAAAGATGCAGATCAAACTTCATGGCAACTCCCCACCTAGTCCCTTGGAAGAGCTTTGCTAATTGGAACTATTTCTTTTACCCAAGTTACCTTCCCCTGCCTGCCTAGCCTGTTAATATCTCCAAGTAAAACTGGATATTGTGCCCCAAAGTCCTTTGCTCCCAAAGACTTGCTATGGCACCCTGGCCTCAGAGCTGCCCCATGTTCCGAGGACCAGTCCTGGTAACATGCTGCAGTCCTGGTGGGTGGAACAGAAAGGCAGAAGGCCCAAGTCCTGTTCCACTTTGACTCAGCTGATTCTGACCAGCATCTGGTTGGAAAGGGGAATGAGGGGAAGCAGAAAATGACATTGTGTTGTCTGTTAAGTGACCTTTGAGACCTTTGAGAGGACAGTTTCTGTGGAGCGAAGGGGATGGAAGCCAGATTGGAGGAGGTCAAGGAGAGAAGTGGAGGAGAGGAATTTGAGAGAGTGGGTGAAGACATCACTCAAGGAGTCTGGAGAAGAATGGTAGAAGGGAGATGGGGCGATACCAGGAGGAAACTGTGGGGTCAAGGGAGGGTTTTTTTTTAAGAAAGGGGAGACATGGGCATGTTTGAAAGTGGTAGGGAAGAAGCCGTTGGAAAGCAAAAAGCTGAAGATGGCTGTTAGGGAGGGGGTGAGAGTTTTGATAAAGTGCAAAGGAATGGGGTTGAATGCACAGGTGGAGGGGGTGGTTTTTGAGAAGAGGCAGAAGGTCTCCCCTAGAGATACTGCTGGGAAGGATGGGAGAGTTGAAGAGGGGGCCAGAAGGCAGAGGGAGTGAGGAGGGGAAGGGGTGATATTAGGGTTCTCACACCTGATAGTGTCAATTTTCTTAATAAAATAGGTGGCCAGATCATTGGGGGCAAGTGATGGGGGAGGTGGGGGTACAGGTGGCCTGAGAAGGAAATTAAATGTCTGGAACAACAGGCAAGTGAGATAGGCATGGGTGTCAATAAGAATGGAGAAATATTCATTCATTCATTCAATAGTATTTATTGAGCGCTTACTATGTGCAGAGAACTGTACTAAGCGCTTGGGATGAACAAGTCGGCAACAGATAGAGACAGTCCCTGCCGTTTGACGGGCTTACAGTCTAATCGGGGGAGACAGACAGACGAAAACAATGGCAATAAATAGAGTCGAGGGGAAGAACATCTCGTAAAAACAATGGCAACTAAATAGAATCAAGGTGATGTACAATTCATTAACAAAATAAATAGGGTAACGAAAATATATACAGTTGAGCGGAGGAGTACAGTGCTGTGGGGATGGGAAGGGAGAGGTGGAGGAGCAGAGGGAAAAGGGGAAAAAGAGGGTTTAGCTGCGGAGAGGTAAAGGGGGGATGGCAGAGGGAGTAGAGGGAGAAGAGGAGCTCAGTCTCGGAACGCCTCTTGGAGGAGGTGAGTTTTAAGTAGGGTTTTGAAGAGGGAAAGAGAATCAGTTTGGCGGAGGTGAGGAGGGAGGGCGTTCCAGGACCACGGGAGGACGTGACCCAGGGGTCGACGGCGGGATAGGCGAGACCGAGGGACGGCGAGGAGGTGGGCGGCAGAGGAGCGGAGCGTGCGGGGTGGGTGGTAGAAAGAGAGAAGGGAGGAGAGATAGGAAGGGACAAGGTGATGGAGAGCCTTGAAGCCTACAGTGAGGAGTTTTTGTTTGGAGCGGAGGTTGATAGGCAACCACTGGAGTTGTTTAAGAAGGGGAGTGACATGCCCAGATCGTTTCTGCAGGAAGATGAGCCGGACAGCGGAGTGAAGAATAGACTGGAGCGGGGCGAGAGAGGAGGAAGGGAGGTCAGAGAGAAGGCTGACACAGTAGTCTAGCCGGGATATAACGAGAGCCCGTAACAGTAAGATAGCCGTTTGGGTGGAGAGGAAAGGGCGGATCTTGGCGATATTGTAGAGGTGAAACCGGCAGGTCTCGGTAATGGATAGGATGTGTGGGGTGAACGAGAAGGACGAGTCGAGGATGACACCGAGATTGCGGGCCTGAGAGACGGGAAGGATGGTCGTACCATCGACGGTGATAGAGAAGTCTGGGAGAGGACCGGGTTTGGGAGGGAAGATGAGGAAATAGTTTTCCCAAGCAGAGAAGAAGGCAGAGTTAAAGTACCCAAGGACAAACCTGAAGTGGACAAAGTTGGCCTGTTATTTAGATTTCCGCCAGCAGCGCTCTGCAGCTCAAGTACAAGAGCGAAGGAGGCGGACTGTGCAGGTGATCCAGGGCTGTGGGTTAGTGGTATGAGTTAGATGAAGGGATAGGGGAGCAAGTGAGTTGAGTTCAGTAGAGAGGGTGGTGTTAAGAGCATCTAATTGGTCATCATGGGAGGGTAGTTTGGGTAGGGAGGCTAAGTGGGGCATGATGAGTTGAGAAAATTGGATAGGGTGAAAATATTGGAGGTCTCTGTGGGGGAATAGTACAGATTTACGGAGAAGAGATGTGTAAGAGAGAAGGCAAGTGAGGAGGTTGTGGTCAGATAGAGGGATTTCAGAGTTAGTGAGAGTAGAGATTGTGCAGTGGTTAGAGATGATGAGATTGAGTGTGTGTCCAAGTTAGTGACTGGGCAAGGTGGGATGGAGCAGGAGGTCAGCAGAGTTGAAGAGTAATAGAAGGTGGGCAGCAGAAGGGTCATCCGGAACATCTATGTGGCTACTGAAATCCCCAAGGATCAATGTGGGCATGGAGAAAGAGAGGATTGTGAGAAAGGGATCAAAATAGTTAAAAGAAGTTGGAGGTAGGACCTGGGGGGCGGCAGATGAGTTACTAGAATCTAGAGTGGGTGGTAGAGGCAGATGATATGGGCTTCAAAGGAAGGGAAAGAAAGGGATGGGAGAAGTGGAATGGTGTGAAAGCAGCACTGGGGAGTGAGAAAAAAGCCAACACCTCCTCCTTTCCCGGGGATTCTGGGGGAGTGGTAGAAGATGAGGCCTCCTCTGGAGAGAGCAGCAGGGGAGACTGTGTTCCATGGGGAGGTTAAGGATGAAGAGTAACTGAGACAGGAACAGGTCAAGGATGAAGTGTTCAGACAAGTTCGTGCCCCTGTCCTCCCCAGCAAACCTGGCCCCAGTCTGACAACTCTCAGATGGCCAGTCTTATAGGCGCTATTAAAGGTGGCACCACTTTAGATCCCTCAGTTTACCCTTAGAGGTGGGCTGATCCAGGAAGAGTCCAAGAAATCCTCCTGGTTAGACTTTTCTCCAGAGAAGCCTGGCTCCTATTCCTTTTTTCCTCATAGCCTAAATTCTTTGAGACTGGTCCCCCTGGGGTCTGCTCCCATGCCCAAGACTTCCTAAAGGGCCAAAGTCCGGAGTTCTTGACCCCATCCCCCTCACCATAATCCTGGAGGAGTCTGGAACTCTCAAATTGAGCCAGAAACTTCCCGGCCTCTGGGAATCCTCAAGACTCCAGGCTGGAGCCAGTGTCCCAAATCAGGGTCTCTCCTGGCCCTCAGGCCTGGGCTGGAATCAAACTGAGCCCATGGCCTTTTGACTCCTCCCTCCCACTGCTGTCCTGCCCTCATTGGCTCCCGGGGTGAACCAGTTGGCCAATCAATCAATCAAAGGTATCTATTGTTCAGTTCACTGTACTAAACACTTAGGAGAATACAATACACCACCTCCAAGTCTTCTCCCATGCCAAACCCTATCCCTGGAATGTCCCCACTCTTTCAGCTCACTGAGCCTCTCTCCTGGCTCATCAAAAGCCAGCCTCCTCCAGGAAGCCTTCCCTTATTGAATGATGGGCAACCTTCGTTCACTCCCCCTCCACTCCTCATGCCACACCCTTTAACGGCACCAGCAGCTCACCAGCCTCACTCTACACTCATCACACATCTGCTCTGACAGTTACACTCTGGATAAATCATTGATTTAATCCACCTGATGACTGTGCAGTTATGGGTGTGTCCCTTTCTCAATCAAATGGGCATCCTGGTTTAGGTGCTATTTCAAATCATAAGCCCCAAAAGGTCAGATTGAGGCCTCACATTAGGCTTGTATGGAGCCCAGCCCAAGGAAATGAGCAGATTAGTAGACTGGTTATGGCATTTATTAAGCACTCATTATGTAATTATAATAGCAATAATAATAATAATGGTATCTGTTAAATGCTTACTATGCCATGAACACTGGAGTAGATACAAGATAATCAGATCAGACACATTCCCTGTCCCCCCAAGGGGCTCACAATTTAAGAGGTAGGGAGAATAGGTGTCTTCTCCCTATTTACAGATGAGGAAACTGAGGCACAGAGAGATTAAGTGGGTTTGCCCAGTGTCCCACGGTGGAACAGGGATTAAGATCCAGGTCTCCTAATTCAACCAACCGGTCAATCAATCAATGATATTTATTGAGCCCTCACTTACTTAGAGTGCAGTACAATAGAGTTGGAAGACATGATTTCCAGTCTTGCTCTTTCCATGAGGACACGGTGGCAAGAAGATGAATTATGACTTTCAGGACTGATTCATTCATTTCTGCTCAAGAACAAGGCATCCTTGTGCTCGTCCCGTGCTCCAAAGAGGTAATCATTTTCCTCCTCCTCCACGGAGAAGGAGGACAAAGGACCATAATGGTAATCCCTGCCCAAAGGAGGGGTGTGGCTGAGAAGACTGATGCCAGAAGGCAGTCCCATCCACACAGCTCCCATGAAGCCCATTGTGCCTGGCACGGTTTTCAATCCTGTTCCCCAGCAGCATAATTCTCCCCAAGTCTCCTCATAGGGATCCTAGAAACGGCCCCCAGGGCCGACTTATGTAGCATAGAGGCACCTCGGGTAGCTCTGCTGAGGCCAGCTCCATCCCTGGGAGGTAGATGAGAGGGTGGTTATGTTATTCCAGTCCCCATTTGACTGATAGGGAAACTAAGGCCCAGAGGGAGGAAGGGTCTCGCTCCTCGACAAGGAGCGGGTACAAGACCTGGAGAGATGCCTGATCTTTTGACATTCTGCCAGGGCTAGAGTTACTGTTGCACATGTGTGGAAATAATAATTATGGTATTTGTTAAGCGCTTAATATGTGCCAAGCACTGTACTAAGCACTGGGGTATATTCAAGATAATCAAGTCCCACATGGGGCTCACAATCTAAGGAGGAGAGAGGACAGGTTTTGAATCCCATTTTGCAGATGAAGGAACTGAGGCAATGAGAAGCTAAGTGATTTGACCAAAGTCACACAACAGGTAAGTGGCAGAATGGCGTTAGAGCCCAAGTCCACTGAATTCCAGGCCTTTGCTCTCTCCACTGGGCCACACTGCTTCTCTACATAGCATGGCTTAGTGGAAAGTATCATTCTTCTGGTTTTAGTGAGAATAGCAGTGGAATTTACTGACTGCCTACTTAATGTCGTGCACTGTTTTAAATGTTTGAGAAAGCACAAGGAGAGCACAGAGTATCTTCACTGTACTAAGGAACTTACACTCTAACTGATACACAAATATTTCCTGAGGGTGGAATAGTAATAAACAGTTGCCATATTAATTCAATAGTATTTATTGAGTTCTTACTATGTGCAGAGCACTGTACTAAGCACTTGGAATGTACAAATCGGTAACAGATCCTCACAGGTGCTTAGGTTGGGTAAAAATTGATGAGAAGTAGTGTGGCATAATGGTTAAAGCACGGGCCTGAGAGTCAGAGGATCTGGATTCTAAACCCAGCTCTGCCTCTTCTATGCTGCGTGACCTTGGGCATGTTACTTCACTTTTCTGTACCTCAGTTACCTCTTCTGTAAAATAAGGATTCACACTGTGAGTCCCATGTGGTACTTGGACTGTGTCCAACCTGATTATCTTGTTTCTACCCCAGCACTTAGTACAGTGCCTGGCACATAGTAAATGCTTAACAAATACCATAAAAAAAAGGGGGCTTTATTGATTTGATCCCGGGATGAGCTCAGAGAAGAGTTAAGCTTAATTCTCTGTGTTTCTCTGTCTTGTATTGTACTTTCCCAAGGACTTCATCCAGTACTCTGCACAGAGTAGGTGCTCACTAAATACCATTTATTGACTGAGAAGGCATTAGGAGTTCCAATTTATTAGGATCTGCTACATCTCTGGGAACTGGCTGATCTTATGACAACATGACAATTTAAGATCATGGGCAGTGCAGACCCATGGTCAACCCAGCCCAGTGGCACCAAACGACCCTTGGAGGGATGGCATGATGGGTGCCCTCCTGGACATCCATCCTCAAGATAGGGATTGAACAGTTGTTCGTGAATATATCCAAATCCTTGTTGATAACATTGGTGTTTTCTTCCTGCACTTTCTATGATAACACATTCCACACGCTGTCAGCCACTGGATGAAAATGTGTTTCTTTTGGTTTTCCTTGAACTTGCCACTTGTCACCTTTGCAACTTGGATTTGCAACCTTTATCCCGCCAACTCAGCTCAAATAATGGATTTATTTATGCTATTGTCGGTATCCCCCTCTAGTCTGTAAGCTCACTGTTGGCAAGGAACGTGTCAACTAACTCTGATGTGCTGTAATAATAATAATAATGATGGTATTTGTTAAGCGCTTACTCTATGCCAAGCACTGTTCTAAGTGCTGGGGTAGATGCAAGGTAATCCTAGAGTGCTCTGCACACAGTAGGCACTCAGAAAATGCAATTGATTGGTTGATTGATTGCCACCTTCAAGCATCCCCACATCTTGGTGAGGCGGGAGTTGGCCAACAGCAATTCCGTCTTCACTTTTCCCACCCATTTTACAGGTGGGAAAACTAAGAAGCAGCCAGCACAAAGGGCAAAGATCACATAGCTGTGGCTGATCAGACCCAAGTGTGAAAGTCCAGAGATTTCACTCCCTATTCATCTCATTAGGAGCGTCCCCTAAATCTCTCTCCCCAGTCTCCCAGTTCCTCAGCCTGACCCAGCCCAGAGTCAAAGAGCTTCTATAAAACTCCCTCCCAGGGACCCCAGTGCCCAGAAAGGTCACTGATTCCCCTGAGGCTCTCTGTCATGAAGAACACAGCCGTTTGTTGGCCACTTCATCTGATTGAACTACTGACACAGTTCCAAGAGGTTTCTTCTTTTCCTGTGGCCTTGTTCTGGGGGGATTTGCTTGCTGGAAATCACACCGAGGGAGGAGGGAGCCAATTGGGATTGTTTACATGAACTCCGGAGGCAGCCAAGGTCCCCCGGTGATTTATAATGTTTGCTGTGTTCTCCCAGGATGGGGCGAGAGAGGAGCGCTCTGTAAATCAAATCTGTGGTGTCAGATGAGTGTCAGGGTTTTGTTGATTCCTCAAGTCCCAGGCAAGTCAGAACAACTCGAATATTCCAGCAAAAAGCTCTTTCCCCGCCTCACTCCCCGTTTGGAAGAAACAAACTAGGGTGAGGCTGGCCTGAGGAGGAATTTCTCTGACTCATTTTCCATTTGCTCTTTTCACACACTCTGAAGGCAACAGCTCCATGCGCCCCGGCCCTGCACGGGGAGACCTGATCCGGGAAGAGACTCGGATGTTGATCCCGGAGAGATTTCTTTCCCGTGCCCTACCCCGTTGAAAGAAATCTCCTGACATTCCCATCGTCAACCTCACCATCAGCAGACTTGACTGGGTGCCTGCTGTGGGCAGAGCTGTGTACTGAGCACATGGGCTCCTACTAGTTGACACAGTCCTTCCCCTCAGAAGGTTCATAATCTAATGGAAGTCTCCTCTAGATTGTAAACATACTGTGGACAGAGAACCTGTCTACCAACTCAGTTATATTGTATTCTCCAAAGTACTCAGTACAGTTCTCTGAACAAAGTAAACGCTAAGTAAATTGAGTGATTGGAAGATAAGCAGACAAGACAAACATATGGAATGTAAAAGAATAAAAGCATAGATACAATTAAAAGCAAAGTCAACAATTAAATGGCCTAGTGGATGGAGTGTGGGCCTGGGAGTAAGGAGGGCCGGGGACCTGGGTTCTAATCCTGATTCTGCCACTTGTCTGCAGTGTTACCTTGGGCAAATCACTTTACTTCTCTGTGCCTCAGTTACTTCAACTGTAAAATAGGGATTAAGGTTGTGAGACTGATGTAGGACAGGGACTGTCCAGCCAGATTTACCCCAGAGCTAAGTGCAGTGTCTGGCACACAGGAAGGGCTTAACAAATACCACAATTATTAATCAGATTCCACAAAAAGGCTAAAGTGGCTGATGTGGTGATGTATACTCATTGTGGGCAAGGAACATGTCTGCCAAGTCTGATGTATTGTACTCTCTCCCAAGCACTTAATACAGTGCTCTGCACTCAGTAAATAAGAAATACCATTGATTGATTGATTGATTGATTAGTTTAGAATATCCATATGGAAGCACCCCAGCGAAAGTTGTGGGTAAATAAGTGCTTAAGGAGACAGAAGTGTTGAATTGCACTTAAGGAGACATATAACCAGGGGAATGAATCAAAGAAGATCTGCTTTTTCATTCATTCATTCAATAGTATTTATTGAGCGCTTACTATGTGCAGAGCACTGTACTAAGCGCTTGGGATGAACAAGTCGGCAACAGATAGAGACAGTCCCTGCCGTTTGACGGGCTTACAGTCTAATCGGGGGAGACGGATAGACAAGAACAATGGCACTAAACAGCGTCAAGGGGAAGAACATCTCGTAAAAACAATGGCAACTAAATAGAATCAAGGCGATGTACAATTCATTAACAAAATAAATAGGGTAACGAAAATATATACAGTTGAGCGGACGGGTACAGTGCTGTGGGGATGGGAAGGGAGAGGTGGAGGAGCAGAGGGAAAAGGGGAAAATGAGGCTTTAGCTGCGGAGAGGTGAAGGGGGGATGGCAGAGGGAGTAGAGGGGGAAGAGGAGCTCAGTCTGGGAAGGCCTCTTGGAGGAGGTGATTTTTAAGTAAGGTTTTGAAGAGGGAAAGAGAATCAGTTTGGCGGAGGTGAGGAGGGAGGGCGTTCCAGGACTGCGGGAGGACGTGACCCAGGGGTCGACGGCGGGATAGGCGAGACCGAGGGACGGTGAGGAGGTGGGCGGCAGAGGAGCGGAGCGTGCGGGGTGGGCGGTAGAAAGAGAGAAGGGAGGAGAGGTAGGAAGGGGCAAGGTGATGGAGAGCCTTGAAGCCTAGAGTGAGGAGTTTTTGTTTGGAGCGGAGGTCGATAGGCAACCACTGGAGTTGTTTAAGAAGGGGAGTGACATGCCCAGATCGTTTCTGCAGGAAGATGAGCCGGGCAGCGGAGTGAAGAATAGACCGGAGCGGGGCGAGAGAGGAGGAAGGGAGGTCAGAGAGAAGGCTGACACAGTAAGGCAAGGAAGTTCCATACAGGGGCAGAAATAAGTTGAAGGTAAGAGAGTCAAGAATCAGGTAGTAACATGGAGTGTAATCTTGTTGTGGGCAGGGAATGTATCTACCGATTCTATTGCACTCTCCCAAGTATTAATACAGTGCTCTGCACCTAGTAAGAGCTCAGTAAATATCATTGATCACTTGGCTTGTGGGTAGTGTAGTGAGAGAAAAATATAGACTCAGGAAAGTAGCTTTTAGAATAAATGTCAGCATTTTTTATTTCATGTGAGAAGAAATGGGGACTCAGTGAAGGTTTTGGAGGAGGAGAGTGGTATACCAAAGAATATTTGAAAAGGATGCGAGCCCCTGAAGGTCGGAAGGACTGAAGAGGCTGGAGGCAGAAAGAACTGTGAGGAAGCTGTAGCAGTAATCTAGTTAGGAGATGATGAAGGCTTGGGTCAGGGAGGTGGCCTTAAGGGTGGAGAGGAAAGGGAGGATCCACAAAAACTTCTAGAGGAAGAACCTGCAAGGCAATAGGGCCCTGCTGAATGGAGGAGATGAAAGACAAGAGAGGAGTCAAAGATGACATCAAAGATACAAGCTTCTTAGGATGCTGGTATTGTCAATGGGATTGGAGAAGTTAGGAGGAGGAGGTTTGGGAGGGAAGATGAGTTGAATTTGAGACTGAAGAGCCTGCAAATGAACCTCTTAAAATGCCACGTGCAATTGATTGATCACTGCTATTTCTTGAGTGCTTACTATGGGCAGAGCACTGTACAAAGCACTTGGGTGCAAAATTTCGACATGAGAGCTGGACTATCCCAGACGACATTCTGCCATTTGCACAAGGGAGGAGTTTTAATGGTTATGTTTTTAAAGGCAGGGCCAGAGAAGGCATGGGGAAGGTGAAGCCGCCCCCCGGCCTGATCCTAGCCTCATCCGTGAAAATGTCATCCACGACCTCAACAATCCCCAAAATAATAATAATAATAGCAGTATTTATTAAACACTTACTAGGTGTCAGGCACTAAACCCTGGGCGGGTACAAGCAAATCAGGTTGGACACTGTCCCTGTCCCACACAGGGCTCACAGTCTTAATCCCCCTTTTATGGATGAGGTAACTGAGTCACACAGAAGTGAGGTGACTTTCCCAAGCTCGCACAGCAGATAAGTGGCAGAGTCATATTACAATCCAGATCCTTCTGATTCCCAGGCCCAGGCCCTATCCACTAGACCATACTGCTTCTCCGACCCAGCGACCTGGCTTACTTATTGGTTAGAGGTAGTCAAACTCTGATGCAGCTCAGCACCAATACACTAATAGTAATTACTGTAGTATTTGTTAAGAGCTCATTAGGTGCCGAGTAGTGTACCTTGGACCGGGATAAATGCAATACAATCACATCAGGCACCAGCCCTGTCCCACATGGAGCTCTCAGTCTGAGAGGAAGGGAGATAAACTGGTCTCTGGGGTGAGACTGGTCTTTGAAGGGTCCTCTGGGGTGCGACTTCCAAACTGGCAGGCTAGGAAGGACTGTGAACAATTTGAGGGTGGGGATCTTGTCTACCAACCCTGTTGATCTCTCCCAAGTGCTTCGCACAGTGCCCTGCACACAGTAAGAGCTCAATAAATAACACTGATTGATTGCTTGATTGAGAATTGAAGCTCCCTTAGATCAGAAGAGGAGATATGTTGTGGGGAGGGTGTACAGGGGAACGGCCTACTCCCCAACTAGCTCATAGTCCCAGGCCAGGGCTTGAAGAGCAAGAAGACTTCTGGCTGAGGTTGGGTTGCTTGCCAGGGCTGGGGGTCAGAGGGAAAGGGGGTGCTACCCAAGCCCTCTCTGGGCTCTTCATCTTTCTAACAGTGCTCTCTGCCAGCACTTTCATAAAACGGAAATTCAAACCAAGGAGCCTTTCAAATATCATCTCAGCATGACTGATCAGCGATCCTCGGGTGAGCGGCGGGGGGTCTTTTTAGAACAGAAGATGCCCCCTCCCCAAACCTAGGGCTCAATCGTAGGCACAGACCACAGACCAGTGGAAAGAACCCAGCTCTGGGAGTCAGGAGATGCGGATTCTAATCCTGCTGTGCCTCTTGCCTGCCCAGTGACCTTGGGCAAATCACTTAACTTCTTTGTACCTCAGTTTCCTCATCTGTAAATGGAGATTCAATACCTGTTTTCCTTACCTCTTAAACTGTGAGCCTCATGTGGGGACAGGGACCATGACTGATCTGATTGTATTGTATCTACCACAGTGCTTAGCACTGAACTTAGCACAGAGTTAGAGCTTAATCATCCAAAGGTATTTATTTGCCCAGGGCAAATCAAGAATCAAACAGTTGTCTCCCGCCCAAGCATCGCCTCTGGGGGAAAGCAGAAGGGACCCAGGCGGGCTTTTAAGACTGTGAGCCCCATATTAAGACTTTGAGCCCTATGTTAAGACTGTGAGTCCCATATGGGACAGGGACTGTGTCCAACTCAATTTGTTCGTACCCACCCCAGTGCTTAATACAGTGCCTGGCACATAGTAAGCACTTAACAAATACCACAATTATTATTATTATTGTTATTATTTCACTCAGGGTTTGGCCCATGGAGGAGAGATGGCCAAGGTCCAGGAGAGGATGAGGGCCTGAGAGTGCTACCTGCCCTAACCCCGAGGAGGAACCACTTGCTCAGACAGTTGGAGCATGCTGGGAAGCAACCCTCTCTGATTCTGGGGGTGGGCCTCCGACAGCCCTCGGCAAGTGTGACCGGGCCGTCTGTGACCTCTCACTTGGGCCCACAAACTTTATGAGTCAATCACTTCCCTCATTCCCAAACGGCTTCTCTGTGGGACGTGGAAGGGGCCCAGGAGGGCTTTCACCCAGGGTTTGGCCCTGAGAAGGGGGGATGGAAAAAGGTTGGAAGAGGGTGAGGGCCTACAAGCACCACCCGCCCTGACCTCCAGATGGGCCCAGGTTGGGTGCCGTGACCGAGAGCCCGGTCCCAGACCGTGGATCTCTTCTTGGCCCCAGGATCATCTCCCAGAAAACCCCAATCATCTCCTTGCCATCAGAAGCCAAAGGCCCCCCAGCCCGAATGAGCTGAAGATGCCCCTGAGAGAGCGAGCCTGGGTCCACGGGGTCGTGAGCAACTGCCAAACTCTACAGGAAGCAAACAGTATCGCAACTAAACCCAGGGCGATAATTAAAAAGGCATTTGTCAAGGGATGGATGAGCACCTCCCATTACATAACTGCAGGGAGCTGCTGAGAGCTCTCTCATCAGACCCAAGGCCCAGGGGCCAGAATGAAGACTCCTTTCATGTGCTCCTCTCTCGCTGGGGTCAGGAGATCTGGAAAGATAGCAAGCGTGAGAGGCTTTGGATGCTTTGAATCAGGAGCAAGCCAAGGCTGCTGGATTAGTTTGTTGCTGGTGGCAGGGAGGCTTGGCTGGGAGCCAGTTATTCACCTAGAAAACAGCAAACTAATTTCCAAAGCACCTGTGAAAGGTTCCAGATCCCCACCTGCGCTGAGCTGAAATGAAAAAAAAAAAAACAGACATAATTGACTACATTACATATTCACGTTTCGAAATCTCCTCCTGGCCATTTCTCTCTGATTATTACAATGATTATTGCCATTTGCTCTCCTATTCTCCGACAAACTTTATGAATCAAACACTTGTCTCCTGCCAGAGCGGCTTCTCTGGGGGAAGTGGAAAGGGGCCCGGGAGGGCATTATCCCGGGTTTGCTCCATAGAGGAGGGACGGATGAGGGTTGGAGAGGGCAAGGGTATGAGAGCTCTCACCTGCCCCGACCCCTAGGTGGGCCCTCTGGCCGGAACTCTCGAAGCATCCTGGGAAGCAGCCCTCTCTGGTTCTGGGGGTGGGAGAGGTGGCCATCCCATCAGCAGGGCAGAGGGGAGGTAGGGGATGGCCCATTTAGTTGGGGGAAGAGGGACGGTGTTGGGCAGGAGCAGGAAATGGGAATCCACAACTTCCCCAATCCAGTGGAAGCTCTCCAGGGAACTGGACTTGCCCACAGTTGGTTCCCACGTCCGAGAAGCCCTCCAGGAACAGGGTTGGCTTCAACAATTAGGCAGCCCTGAGGCTGGGAAAATCGCCCCCACCCACTCCCTTAGCCCCACGCCACATGATGTCACTACACTATGCTGCATGCTCATCCAGTGATGTCACGTGTAAGCCTGTTCAAGCCCCCAGATCTAGAGGACTTGTCCAGAGGGACCACTGACCCAACCCCCACCCAGTCTGGTATCATGGCATCTCCCTTCCAGGTCCTCCTTTGCCCAGCTACCACTTTTGACTTGGGCTAGGCACTTTGACTATTTTTTCACCACTGCCACCATGGACCTTTTCTGAGATAATAATGTTGGCATTTGTTGAACGCTTACTATGTGCAGAGCACTGTTCTAAGCACTGGGATAGATACAGGGTAATCATATTGTCCCACGTGAGGCTCACAGTCGTAATCCCCATTTTATTCATTCATTCATTTAATAGTATTTTACAGATGAGGTCACTGAGGCACAGAGAAGTTAAGTGACTTGCCCACAGTCACACAGCTGACAAGGGGCAGAGATGGGATTTGAACCATGACCTCTGACTTCTAAGCCCGGGCTCTTTCCACTGAGCCACGCTGCTTCCCAGATGGGGCAGCCTCGGGCAATCACCTCACTCGCTGACCAACTGAACCCTGCCCTGAACAGTAGCCAGATGTGGGTGCCTTTGTAGAATGGTGGATTGATTGACTGGGCAGTTCTTGTGGGAGGATGGTGGGGCAGGAGGGTGGAAATCTATCTAGAAATGAGTGAGACCCTTGTCCTGACCCAGGCTCCTACCTCCCCTCCTGCTGCCCACCCCATCTCCCTCCCCTTTGCCTCCTCCCCACTAAAGCCAACCCCTAAGGTGGGAGGTGGGACGGGAAGAAGAGAGAGCCCCCCAGATCTGGGGGTCGGGGAAAGGGACAAGAGAGAGTTCTCTCCACCTGCCAATAAGGGGAAGATATACAAGATCTGACTTTCTTATATCTACCCCTGCATTTAGCCCAGTGCTTCTCACTTGGTGAGTGCTTAATAAGCAGCATGGCCTAGTGGAACGAACATGATCCTGGGAGTCAGAGGACCTGGGTTCTAATCCTGGCTCTGCCACTTGTCAGCTGGGTAACTTTGGACAAATCACTTAATTTCTCCGTGTCTCAGGCACCTTAATCTGTAAAATGGGGATTAAGGTTGTGAGCCCCATGTAAGACAGGGACCGTGTCCAACTTGATTATTTTGGATCTACCCCAGTGCTTAATCACAGTGCCTAACACATAGTAAGCACTTAACTAATACCATTAAGAAAAGTTCCGTTAGTATTGTTGATTAATACTCATTACTGGTCACTGATTGGGCAGCAAATTAGAGGAATCTAACACCCTGTGATGAGGCAGCCATCTCTTCTCAGGAAGAGGCTTGTTGGGCTCCTCTCCTCTCTGCTCCTCCAACCTTCCCCTGGAGAACCCTCATGTATCCCCAGATTAGCTCCCACCCCTGGTCCCTGGCCTCTGGTTTTCCTCTCCCTCTGCCATGCCCTTCCAGGCCCTGCCAGCCTGAACCTGGCTTGGTTCATGGGTTGTGGTGCATCCCTAATTGGCCCAGCCTGGGAATGACTAAGTTTGTCCATCCAGATGGTCTCCAGGGTGGGTATGTGTAGGCAGGGAGGGGGTAAAGTGCTTAACTTATGGGCTTCCTACTCCCTCCCCCATTTTTGTACCTTCCTGCCAACAAACACACAAAAACACACATATACACACACCAGCAGTCTCCAGGAGCTGTGAACATTGTAGGACTGAATTCACCCAACAGGCGGAGCCCCTTGACTCCTCCCAGCTGGATATGAGGGCATGGACTGCAGACCACTCTGGGTACAGAGGCTGCAGAGGCTGGGAAGCAGTATGGCATAGTGGCTAGAGCACAGACCTGGGAGTCAGAAGGTCATGAGTTCTAATCCCAGATCCTCCACTTGTCTGCTGTGTGACCTTGAGCAAGTCACTTCACTTCCCTGGGCCTCAGTTCCCTCATCTTTAAAATGGGAATTGAGACTATGAGCCCCATGTGGGACAGGGACTATGTCCAACCCGATTTACTGGCATCCGCCCCTGTGCTTAGTACAGTGCCTGGCACATAGTAAGTGCTTAACAAATTCCATAATTATTATTATTAAGAGGAGCCTCAGTTCCAGGAGTGGGTGTCTAAAAAATTCAGCCGACCCCGGGCCAGGAGATGCCCTTTCCAGTCAGCATACAAAAACCCAGGAGGGGTTGACGTCCCCCTCCTCCTGATGCCTACAGAGAGTTCACATCCCATATCCCCAGATTCACACTCTTTTCCTGCTCCAAACCCTTTCTGCCTCCCTCCTTTCTCCTCAGGCCCCAACCCGTAAGAGCATCTCCTTGGACCTCAAGTTCTCAGACTAAAGAGCTTTTCCAGTGAGTGTTCACTGACCATTCCTGTGAGACAGGTAGGGGTAGGGATTTTTCTCCCCATTTTACAGATGGGGAAACTGAGGTCCAGAGAGGTTCAGAGGCTACTCCAAGTCTGCTCAGCAAGTCCAAGTTAGGTCTCCCAGCCCACCGCTCTCCCCATTAAACCAAACCGCCTTCCCAAGGAGCTGAGTAAACAGCCAGATGTCAATAATCCAAGGACACCCTTCTCCCCTATACCTCACTGGCGATGGGGAAGCAGCCTACTCTGGAACCAGAGAGGGCAGTTTCTCAGCATGCTCAGGTGTTGGTGCGGTGCATGGAAGCGGGCTGACCTGGGGGTTGGGGCAGGTAGCTCCTCCAAGCCTCTCCCCAACATATCGGTGGAAGGGTCCTGAGATACCAAAGGGGACCATGATTTAGCTTGGATCAGAGATATGAATTCTAAACCATTCAATTGGACACCTAACAATACAATAACTGTGGTATCTGTTATACCCTATTTCCTAAGTGCTGGGGTAGATACAAGATAATCATTTCCCCAATCCCCTCTCCCAGCCCCAAAGCACTTACGTACACATCTGTAATTTATTTATTTATATTAATGTTTGTCTCCCCCACCACAGACTGAAAGCTGGTTGTGGGCAAGAAATGTGTCTGTCATATTGTTATATCGTACTCTCCCAAGTGCTTCATACAGTGCTCTGCACACAGTAAGGTCTCAATAAATATGATTGATTGATTGATTCATTCATTCATTGATCTATAAGTCAGACACAGTCTCTGTCTTGCATGGGGTTCCCAATCTAAGTAGGAGGGAGAACATATGAGGAAACAGAGTAGTGAAATGACTTGCCCAAGATCACACAACAGGCACCTGGCAGAGCCAGGATTAGTGCCCATGTCCTCTGACTCCCAGGTCCACTAGGGCATCATGTTTCTTAGGCACCTAGCATCCTCAGTCAGTCACTCAGGTCATGGTGTTTATTGAATACTTACTGTGTGCAGAGCACTGTACTAAATCCTTGAGAGAGTACGATATCACAATATAACGGACACCTACTACAACCCAGTTCGTGCACTTCTCTCCTCTAATTGCTAACCTTCTCACTGGACCTCGATCTCGTCTATCTCTCCAACGACCCCTCACCCACATCCTACCTTTGGCCCGGAATGCCCTCTTTCCTCATATCGGACAGACAATTACTCTCCCCCTGCTCAAAGCCTTATTGAAGGCACATCTCCTCCAAGAAGCCGTCTCTGAATAAACCCTCTTTTCCTCTTCTCTCACTCCCTTCTGCACCACCCTGACTTGCTCCCTTTATTCATCCCTCTTCCCAGCCCCACATCATTTATGTACATATCTGTAATTTATTTATTTATGTAATGTCTGTTTTCCCCCTAAATTGTAAGCTCATTGTGGGCAGGGAGCATGTCTGTAATTGATCTATTGTACTCTCCAAAGCACTTAGTACAGTGCTCTGCACATAGTAAGTGCTCAATAAATACGATTGAATGAATGAATGAATGAATGAACATTCCCTGCCCACAAAGAGTGTCCAGTCTAGAGCCCCCTCCATGCGAGGAGGCCAAGTTCTCATTGTGGGCTGGGAATGGTGGTCAGGGGGTGGAGTGACTCCCGCTGTCCAGATGCTCATTCATTCGTTCAATAGTATTTACTGAGCGCTTACTATGTGCAGAGCACTGTACTAAGCGCTTGAAATGTACAAATCGGTAACAGAGACAGTCCCTGCCCTTTGACGGGCTTACAGTCTCACCACTCATGCTGTCCCCCATCTTGTAGATCCACTCCCGGGCTTGGGCCAGCCATAGCACAGAGGACTGAGCTGACCTAGATGGGAGAGGTCCCTACCTGCTGGGCTGCTGCTCCGGAGATGTCGGAAACTTACAGAAACCTACAGGGGTGCGAACTCTTCAAGCAAGTTCCTGCCATGGGGATAGTCACAGCCCAGACTTGAGCCAAACACAAAAAGAAAATAGCTACCGTTACTATCTATAGCCAACAGGAACGGACTTGACTGAGAGCAGGGACTGCGCCGTACAATGCCAAACAATGTTTTCTCTCCAAACGAATCGCTCCCCAATCACGTAGCAGAAAATCATTGGCAAACCTGCACCGTGATGAATTCAGAAAATTCCCAAGCCAAGAGTTTTCTTCCTTTTCCCTTCCTCTCCTCTTTCCTAAGCAAACACTTGGAACTTTCCACAGTTCCCAGGAAAGGTTCCTTGGGATCATTAGATTTGAAACTCCCTGAAGGTAGCAGACAACTCTTGCTTCTGTTGGATTTTCCCGAGTGCTTCACATTCAGTAAGCACTCAGTAAAGACAGCAACAGGTTGAATGAAGGAGGAGCCCCTTGTGCCAAGGATCTTGGACAAGAGGGGTCAGTTGGAGTGAAAAATGCACTGGACTCCACAAATTTATTTCAACTAGAAGTAGAGTAGCCAAATTCAGCATCCCCAAACTATAAGAAAGCTTTGCATGGCCCCTGATAGGGGCCTTCAAGTGTCTCTTTGCTTGGTTAATCAATCCATCAGTGTAATTATTGAATGCTTACTGTGTGCAAAGCACTGTACTAAGTACTTGGGAGAGTACAATATAACAGAGCTGATAGACCCATTCACTGACCAAAATGAGCCTACGGTCTAGCGGGAATTCTTAGTTGAATGCTGCACAGTGCCATTGGTGAAAAGCAGAAACCTGAGGTTTGGAGAGGGGTAAAGAGATATGGCATGGCCTAGTGGATAAAGCATGGGCCTGGGGGTCAGAAGGTCTTAGGTTCTAATCCCGGCTCTGCCAGTTGTCCACTATGTGACCTTGGGCAAGTCACTTCACTTCACTGTGCCTCAGTTACCGCATCTGTAAAATGGGGATTAAGACTGTGAGCCCCAGGTGGGACAGGACCTGGGTCCAACCCACTTGTATCTATCCCAGTGCTTCAAAGAGTATCTGGCACATAGTAAGTGCTTAACAAATACCACAGTTATTATTATTATTATTGTTATTATAGTGGAACCTGTTCCCTCTTCAGAGTTAGCTGCTGAGATGCTTGCTGGCTCTCCGTGGGGAGTATGACATTAACGGTGGAGGTCCCACCAACAACTGAGCTTGTAGCCTGGAGGAATGGAGGGATCATAGAATTCTAATATGGAAGGAACCTCACCCATTCCACCTCACCCAATCCCCTGCCCCTGGGCAGACCTCCAACTACAAAGGAAAAATCTATCCTGGGCTTAAATCTCTCCTGCTGCAGAGAAGATTCCATCCCCTTCCCTCAGTCACCCATTCCAGGGGAAGAGAGGCCTTCGTTACATCTGCCCCAAATCCCATATGCTGTAGCCCAACCTCCTTATTCCACCTTTGGTGTCTTTGGTGGTTAGCTGGTCATTATTCTCATCTACTTGATGGCTTTTCTTTTCCAGAGTCAACCTGTTCCTCCTAAAGCGGGTGTCCCAATTCCAGACTGTAAGCTCCCCTCTAGATTGTAAACTCACTGTGGGCCAGGAATGTATCTGTATATTGTTCTATTGTCTGCTCCCAACTGCTTAGAATAGTGCTCTGCACACATTAAGTAGAGAAACAGCGTGGCTCAGTGGAAAGATCCCGGGCTTGGAAGTCAGAGGTCATGGGTTCGAATCCCGGCTCTGCCACTTGTCAGCTGTGTGACTGCGGACAAGTCACTTAACTTCTCGGTGCCTCAGTTACCTCATCTGTCAAATGGGGATTAACTGTGAGCCTCACGTGGGACAACCTGATGACCCTGTATCTACGCCAGCGCTTAGAACAGTGCTCTGCACATAGTAAGCACTTAACAAATACCAACATTATTAAGCGCTCAATAAATACGATTGACTGACTGACTGACTTTATCAACTTCTTGCCTCCCCTCCGAGCCCACTTCAATTCCCTTGGACCCTTGACCCCTGAGGACCCAGGGACCCTAGTCAGAATCTGACCAAAGCTCTGTGTAATGACCCATAACCTCACGGTTCTGACTTGCCAGACTGTATCCCTTGTCCCCAGGATTGTGGTTGTTTTTTAATTGCCAGATGATATGGTGACTAAGTGAAAGGTTATTCAATCCTCTACTTTGGCCCACTCAGAGGCCCTTGACAAGGAAATCTGAACTGTCCAAGGAGCAGGGACTGCTTCCATTTCCTCAAGACAGCAACTCCTCTCTAGACTGTAAGCCCCTTTGGGGCAGGGTATGTATCTACCAACTCTGTTATATTGTACTCTTTTGAGTGGTTAGAATAGTACCCTACACATAGCATGAGAAGTGGTGTGGCCTAGTGGATAGAGCATGGGCCTAGGAGTCAAAAGGACTGGAGTTTTAACAGGCACTGCCAGTCTGCTGTGATCTTGGGCAAGTCATTTCATTGCTCTGGGACTCAGTTACCTCATCTGTAAAATGGGGATTAAGACTGTGAGCCCCTGAAGATGTGGCCTGTGAGATCCAGGCAGGACAGGGACTGTGTCCAACTTGATTAGCTTATATCTACCCCAGCACTTAGTACAGTGTCTGGCACATAGCAAGTGCACAGTAAATGCCATAAAAAACCATTCAATAAATATGATTGACTGATTGATTGACTATCACCTAAGGAATAGGAACCGTGTCTCCCACCTCTCTGTAGTCTTTCCCAGTGCTTAATATAGTGCTCTGCACACAGTAGTGCTTAATAAATACTATGACTACTAGTGCAACAGGTATTTATTGAGCACTTACTGTGTGCAAAACACTGTACTAAGTGCTTAGCAGTATATTAAGCGATTAGCACAGGTCAGAGGCAGAACTGGTAACAAAATGTCCTCTGCTCTCTCTCCCCTTCCCCGAATGCCAATGAATATCTTGGGTGATATTTGTGTTGGGGAAAAGATTATTCCCTGCTTCAATGGTTGCAATCCTCTCTGATTTAGCATGGGACAAGTAGCCTGGTGGAAAGAGCATAAACTTGGAAGTCAGAAGACCTGCATTTTAATCCTGGCTCTGCCACTTGTCTGCCACGTGACCTTCTCCTGGCTTCAGTTTCTTCAGCTGTAAAATGGGGATGAAAAACCTGTTCTCTCTCCTACTTAAACTGTGAGCACCATATGGGAGAGGGACTGTGTCCGACCTGATTATTTGGTTCCTGCATTAGGGCTAGTACAGTGCCAGACACAGTTATTATTACTGTTTTGCTGAGAAACTGAATGACTTCATCCAGTGTGTCCCAGTCAGATCTATTGAATGGGACCCAGGAATTCAAGGGCTTAGTTCAACTTGTTTCTGCCTTCAGAGCTGCAAAGCTATTGAAACAAGACAGGTGGTTCAATCATCCAATAAACCATATTTACTGAGTGCTTAATATATGCTGAGCACTATGCTAAGTGCTCGAGAGAGTGCAATGAAGCAGAGTTGGTAGAGGGGGATTTCGGGATGGTGGGTGGGGCTCGGTGGCTCGGTGACATTCAGTACGATGTCATGGAAGGGGTGGGGGCTAGAGGCAGGCCAGGTGAGGGCCATTGCTGCCTTTCTGGAATTTTGCAGAAAGTATTGCTTTCCCAGCAGGCCACTGGGCAAATGAACAAGGCACGGCCCCTCTAGTGTCATCCAATCCAAGGTTGAAAAATGCCATTCAGAATTTCAGCAGTGGATACCGTAACCTGCGGGCTTACCCTGTTGACTCTCCGCATTTTGACTCCCCAACCTTCCTTCCTTTCTTAGGGGACTGGGAATCAATCAATCAATTGATTGAGTGCTTACTGTGTGCAGAGCACTGTACTAAGCACCTGGAACAGTACAATACAACAGAGTTCTGTGCATACAGTAAATGCTCAATAAATACGATTGAATGAATGAACAGAGTTGGCAGACAGGTTCCCTGCCCTCAATGAGCCTACAGTCTGGAATGTCGCACCAAATGTGATCTAGCCCAAGGGAGTTCACTTTCCCTTATCCATGTGGCTTTCCTATTTCTCCCCACTCCCTAACGCGCTTAGTCTTCCTAGTACGATTTACCCGATCTTCGAGCAAAGGCAGACATCAGCTAGGAGACAAGCTTATTGAAGAAATTATTTTCCCCAAACAGGGTGAGGTTTTTTTTCCTTCTTTCTGCACAGGCAGCAGTTCAATAAATAATTAATGTTTGTTAATCCTTTGGCTATTTCTCCCGTTGTAAAAAATTAATTGGTCTTCCATCATCTATCGCATTGTAACCTAGAGGAATTTGGCGCCAGGTTCCTTCCCTGCTTAAACACGCTCCCCGTAATCCTTGTTTGCTTTTGCCAGTGACACTTTGCCGTCCTGCCCACCCTATCCAAATCAGGGTATGAATGAATGAACGCTGAGCTCTTTGCAGGCACCTCCAGGAAGATTTAATCTCTCGTTGCACATGCACAGCCCCTGGCTTGCAGGTACTCAGAGAGTTTGCAAATACCTTATTCTCACCTCCAGGGCCGGTGTGGGGTGGGGGCATGGTGAGGGAAGGAGGAGGAGGGTCCTTCTGTATTTGCCCAGAAATTGGGTGAGGTTAAGTGATAGATCCTACGCAGGCAGGGGCATGACTGCCTTTCAAACCCTAAACTGGAAGCCCTGATTCCTGGTTTCTTCTTCAGACAGAGTCGCTGTCCGAAGACTTCTCCAAGGTCTTAACACCCAGCTGGTTCTGCCTCGGTAACATTTCTCAATCGATCCATCAGTCAGTGGTATTTATTGAGCATTTACTGCATGCACAGCACTATTCTAAGGGGCTGAAAGAGCACAATACCACTGATAGGCACAGTCCCTACCCTTGAGGAGTTTATTATTTAGTGGAGAAAGACATTAAAATAAATAACAGGTGGAGGAAGTAACCTAGCATAAATGCTGAGGGATCCATCCTTTCTTCTCCAACTTTCTCATCTACCCTCATGCTCTCCTCCCCTCCCGGCTGGTTTCCACGGCCTCCTTCCTCATCTCCCTGCCTCCGGCCTCTCCCCTGTTCAGTCTGGCCCATTCATAGCTGCTTGCATCATCTTCTTAAAATGAGAGGGGAGCCCGCCTCCCGGAAAAAAATCTCCAGGGTCTTCCCGTCACTTCTTGGATCCATGATGGCTAACAACGAGCTTTGAGACTTTCTGTTGAGTTAACTCCATCTCATCAAGCTGCTCTCTCCCCATTCTAACACGGCTCACGATCATCTCCACACCCAATCAATAAATACGATACCTTCCTAACAGTTGCCCCTCACTCTGAGCTCTCCTGCTTCTGACCCATTGCTTGTGCCTTTCCCTGAATTTAGAAACTTCTCTCTCCTTCTCAGTTTTGCTAAACCACCTCCTGCCCCTCTTTCAAGCACCTATTAATCAATCAGTCAGTGAGGTTTATTGAGCACTTACTGTGGGCAGAGCACTGTACTAAGCACTTGAGGGAATACAATAGAGCCGTGGTGGTAGACACGTTCTCTGCCCACAATGAGCTCACAGGCTAGGGAGAGAAACAGACATTGATAGAAATAAATAATTTATAGATATGTATGAAGGGGCTAAAAAAGCACCTCTTCCAAAGCTTTCCCTATTATAGTGTCTTCTCCAAGGGCTTAGTACAGTGCTCAGCATACAGTAAGCACTCAATAAATACCATTGATTGGTTGATTGATTCCCTGATTAATCCACCTACTCTTTTGGTAATGCCACCCCCATCAGCCACCTCAGTGATTAATTTTTACGTATTGATTTATTTGTTTATTCATGTTTCTGTTATTTTTTATCAATCTAAAGTATTTATTGAGCACCTCCTACATGCAAAGTGCTATACTAAGCGCTTTGGGAGAACCCAACAGAGTTAGTAGACACAGCCCCTGCCCTCAATGAGCTTTCCCTCTTGCAGGAGAGACAGACATAAGCCCATCGTTGGTCAGGGATTGTCTCTGTTGCTGAACTGTACTTTCCAAGTGCTTAGTACAATGCTCTGCACACAGAAAGCGCTCAATAAATATGAATGAATGAATGAATGAATGAATGAATGAATGAATGAATGAAATCACAGGTTGGGGGAAGTCAGAGAGTATAAAGATAGATCAGCTAAAACTACGTTATAATAATCAATTCATATTTGCTCTCTCCTCCATTGGATCAAAAGTTCCTTGCACTAGGCTCAGCTGCTTCTCTTAACCTAAGAAGGGAATGCTGCCTGGAGGAGAGGTGTCAGCTGGGTGCCAATACCTCCAGAGGAGTGGGATGAGAAAATACATCCACGGTGAGTAAGATTGATTGGCTAAAACCATCCCATTGGCCAAGGCAGTCTACCTTCCCACCTCAACAGTCGGTTTCATTCCAGATTGTTACTTCCTGCCCATGACCCTGCTGAATAGCCGGGGACATCTTCTCCTTTCGGTGGACCAAGATCACTTCCCCTTCTCCAAAAAACAAACGAGGGAGGAGGCAGAGCCTCTCCCTGAGTCTTCAGACAGAGGATTTAATATTTTCTCTACTTTCTAGCTCAAGCTCCACCAATGGGAGTCATTAAATTCTGACTTGTCCCTGGTTGAATTCCTTTAGGTCCTGGACCAGTAGACCAGTGCTTCTGTGTATGGCTGGTCTAGAGGGGAGTAATATTGAGCTATGTCTTCAGTCTTGGAACTTTCCTTAGCCAGAAGCATCCAGAATTGGTGAAAAATGTACAGGTCCTGGCATAAGGATAGCTGGTTTTTAGTGCCAGCTCTGTCACTTGCCCCCATGTGACCTCAGACAAGTCACTCCCTTTGTTTCCTCCAATGTATAATGAGAATTAAATACCTGTACTCACTCCCCCTTAGACAGCAAGTCCCATGTGGGACAGGGGTTGTGTCTGACCTGCTTATCTTGTGTCTGCCCCAGGGTTTGGCACATACTAAGAACTTTTAAAATATTATCATTATTGTTGTTACTGAGAGGGCTTACAGACAGCCCATCAGTCCCAAAGTATGAGGGATTCCTTGAGTGGGTCAGAGCAGAGTTTCACAGGGCCTGAGAAGAAGCAGGATCTAGTAGAATAAGCTCAGGCCTGGGAGTCAGAGCTGAGTTCCAGTTCTGGCTCTGACAGATGCGTGCTGTGTGACCTTAAGCAAGTCACTTAGTTTCTCTATGCTTCAGTTTCCTCATCGATAAAATGGGGATTCAATATTCTTTCTCCCTCCTACTTACACTGTGAGCTCCATGTGGGACAGGGAATGATTCACTTGTATCTATCCCAGAATTTAGAACAGTGCTTGACACACAGTAAGCATTTAACAAACATAATGCTAATAACAATAATAATAATAACTGCAGAGCCCTCTGCGTTCCCAAGGGATCGGGGGGAGGGCCCAAACAACTGTTAGATGGCAAAACGTGCCAGATGGTAGAGAGCAGTAGATTGAAAGGAATGTGTCTGCTATATTGTTGTCTTATACCCTCCCAAGCGCTTAGTACAGTGATCTGCACACAGTTCTCAATAAATAAAATTGATTGATTGATTCCAAGAGTGAGTTCAACATCTCCTCTCATCTACTCAGGAAAGGCTGCTTCATGGTGGATTCTGGGAGCATAAAATGGTGAAATACCATTGATTGAATGATTGATTGATTGATTGAGGGATATAGTAGGAACCACCAAAAGCCTGGCCCAGAGAATATTAATTTATAAGATAAGAAAAGGAGGTTTCCTCCTTCTCTTCTCCCAGCCTCCCGGAAATACAGTCCCCAGGAAACCCCTCTTACTTCCCTTTCTGAAGGTCCTGAAATGGAAGCCTGGTGGACCAGTGGGCCTACCCTCCAAAATGTCCCAGACTTGCAAAGCACTGTGGGCATTTTTCTCTTGCCCATTAACCCAGAGCAGATATGGGAGGGAGGGAAGGAGAGGTGTCTGTGCTCAGCTGCCTCACTCAGAATGCCTCGCTTTGTGGATTCATTATGATTATTATTATTTTAAACCTGGAGCGCATCCAGCTAATTAAAGTTCCATTGGCTGATTCACTCTCCCCAGGTCTCCAGGTAATACTCGATCCGGAATCGACTTGTCTGAGCCCCAGCATTGCTAAAGGCAGGGGCAGTGAGCAAACGACCCCTCTTGTCTTCTCTGGAGTCAAAAACCATCCCGGGGAAGGAACGCTAACCTGGCGTTGAAAGAGGACCAGGAAAACAGACCTCCTCTCTTGCCCTGGCTCTTCTCGCCCTACCAAACCGAAGATCGTAGATTGGGAAATAGCTCGTGGAGAAAACAACCCTGGGGCACCCTGCTTAGTGGCCTGGATCCAAAACCATTATGTCATCAAATGTTTCTTTCCCCAAGTATACCCGGCTGGCTTCCAGCAACGATCAAAAGTCACTTTTTAGAGTGGGGGAGGAAGAAGAGGTGGGAGAAGGAGGAGGAGGGTTTTTTTTAATAGCTGGGAAAGTGCACAATTCTCCGATAGATTCTGCTCAGCCGTGTCCTCCCCAGACTCAGAAAAGAGGTTAGGGACGTCCTCCAGCCCCCAGCCTCGACTCCATCAAAGAAGGACCGGTTGGGTGAGGGATGATCCTGCTGAGGGTTCCCCCCACCTATCCGGGGTGAGGTGCTTTCTCTTTTGTGGCCTTCACTGGACCGGCCAGAGGGATGGAGTGGAGCATCACCCTCAGGTCTGGGTGGTCGATCCTTGAGGGGCAGGACTGGCCCCAGAGCCTGAGGAAGCAGGCCCGTTGGAAGGGGTGAGGAGGATCCCGGGGGTGGGAGGGGATTTTCTAGGTCCAGATCTCACTGTGGGGAGTCAGGATTGTGCCCGGGAGGACTTGGCCGTGAGCCATTCCGAAGGGGAGCCATCCTTGTTGATGGGGGCCCCCAAGTGGAGAAGCGCTTATGATTGGCCCAGCCTTACTTCAGGCCCAGACAAGCCCGGCTAGAGATAGGGAGAGGGCAAGGAGGTGAAAGGGAGAGGGGCCGAGGGGCAGGGGAGTAAGGGGGTGAGAGGGTGGGGAGAGGGGATGGGGAGCAGGGGAGTGAGGAGGTAAGGGTGGGGAGAGAAGGGGGAGAGTAGGAGGGGTGAGGTCATAGGAGGTAAGGGGATGGGGCAAGAGGGCAAGGGGATGGGGTAAGAGGGCAAGGGGATGAGGTGAGAGGGTGAGAGGGCAAGGAGGTGGGAAAGTGAGGGGTTGAAGGGTTGAGCAGGTGAAGGAATGGGGGCAATGGGGGGCAGATCCCAGGGAGTGGCCACTGTCTCCTGGGGGTACTGACAGTTGGGGAGCCCTGGGTGGTTGGGAAAACAGAATGGGGATGATGGAAAGACAGGCGGGAAGCCTGAGAGAAGCGGGCAACTGCAGAGAGGTTCAGCAGTTCTGCTGGGCCGGCAAGACTGGGATGGGAACAGAGATCCACCATGAAATCTGAGATCAGTAATCCAGGGCTAGCAAGCCGTGTGCGGCACTCGAGAACATCAAACCCTTCATTGCTGCCTGCCAACCCCACTTCCCTGCCACCCCCACCTCCAACCACCAGAGTTCTGGACAGAGCATTAACCAGGTGGGAGAGTGGCCACTCCACCCTGAGGCAATCACAAAGCCACTGGATTTACAGGAGCTCCAAAAGCCATTTGGGTCATCCCCCTGCCTCCTCTTCTGAACCATCTGAGTGTACGTCTTCATTAAAGCTGCCAGCCAAGTCTCTCTGGCCCGAAAATACAGGGAATTCCAATGTCCTTTCAGCCAGCCTCCTCCCCACAACTTCCCTTCCCTGATCCCTCCCCCTCGTAACTCAGACACATAATGTTGTACAGAGGGTCCGGAAGGTGGCTGTTCAAGAGGATTAAGGGACGGGACTGGGAATCAAGACTCCTGAGTCCCCCTCCTGGCTACCATTACCTCTGGATAGCTAGGATTGATTTTAGCTGGCCCACTGGTTGTAAAACAGGCTTCTTCCTGCCTTGGGGAGGAATTGTTGGTGGTTGGAGATCATTGGTCTCTTACTGTGGATACTGGGAGGCATGGTAGTCTAGTGGAAAGAGCCCGGCACTGGGAGTCAAGAGCACCAGACTCTAATTCCAGCTCTGCCCTGGCCTGCAGTGTAACCTTGTAAAAGTCACTTCTCTATGCCTCAATTTCCTCACCTGTGGAATGGGGTTAAGATACCTGCTGTCCCACCCTACTAGGTGGTGAGCTCCTTGTGGGTTAGGGACTCTTCTGATTATCTTAAATCGACACCCAGGACTTAGCACAATGCTTGGCTCAATTAATCCATCAATGATATTTATTAAGGGTTTACTTAATAATAAATATTATTATTTATTAATAAACTTAAACTTAATAAGAAATGCAGAGAAGTATACTAAGCATTTGGGAGACTACAACAGGATTAGCAGTCATGTTCCCTGCCCATAATGAGTTTATAGTCTAGAGGGGGAGACAGACATTAATACACGCTAGACACTGTACTAAGCCCTGGGCTAGATACAAGCTAACCTAGTTTGACACAGTCCCTGCCCACAAGGAGCTCAGTCTTCATCCCCATTTTACAGATGAAGGACTGAGGTGTAGAGAAGTTAAGTCAAGGTCACTCAGCAGACAAGTGGAGGAACTGGAATAAAAATTCAGATCCTCTACCTCCCAGGCCCAGGCTCTTTCCACTAGGCCATGCTGCTTCAAAGCAGGTCTTTCTCGTGGTGTTATATTGTATTCTCCCAAGTACTTAGTGCATTGCTTTGCACACAGAAAATGCTCAATAAACAGTACTAAATAGAATTGAATTGGTGAGGGAGGTGGAGAGGAGGCTCTCTCCTCAGCCATCCGGCCCCGAGTCCACCTACCTTGGTAAAGATCATGGTGATGTGGGCCTGGATTTTGGTGGTGGTGGTGCTGAAGCATTTGCCCAACTGGGCCACCAGCTGGGCGGCGAGGTCCTGGAGAGCTCAGACGTGTTATCCACAACCGGTTTCAGACACAGCCGGTGGCTCACGGTGACCTGCAGCTCGTGAACATATTGGCCAGTAGTAAGCACTTCACAATTACCGTAAAAATAACTGGACCTGAGGCAGCGAAGGAGTTGAGCACTTAATGCCCCTAGACCACACTTGCTAACTGAGGGAAGACTCCGTCTCCCAGCATGTCCAGTCCCTCAGCTTCCTGCCCTGCATGCCCCTCTGCCCCCTTCCACCAGCCTCCTCGTTTGAGGGTGAGGGGAGTGGGAGGGGAAGGGAGGGTTCAGACAGAAGGAAGCCCGGACAGAGGCTGCTGGCAACTGGAGCCTCTTGTAGGCTCTTAAGCTCGTGACAACATAGACCATCGGCCATGGCAGAGTCCAGCCCCATTGGGCTCTGGCTGTGCTTTTTTTTTTTTATAATGGTATTTGTTCAGCCCTATGTGCCAGGCATTGTACTGAGACACAGTCCCTATCTCACATGGGGCTCACAGTCTAAATCCCCATTTTACAGAAGAGGTAACTGAGGCACAGAGAAATGAAGGGACTTGCCCAAGGTCACACAGCATACAAGTGGCAGAGCCGGAATTAGAACCCTTGGTCCTTTTCTCTCCCAGGCCCACGCTCTATCCACGAGGCCACACTGCTTCCCTCTCTCAGCTTCAGGAACACCAAAGTTTAGAAGAAGGCACTCTGACCTGGGTGCTGAACATTTAGAGTGTAAGAAGATAATTGTTGCATGTTAAATTAATTCCCCAGGATTATTAAAAACCTTAATAGAGGTTCAGTTATGTAACCGTTTTCCCCGGCTCCCTTTCCCTTCTGCATTGTCTATGCCCTTCAGTCTGTGATCTTTAGTCACTTGTTATTCCCTCCACCCCCAACCCCACAGCACTTTTGTACATATCTTAAAATTATATATTCTAAATTATTTATTTATGTTAATATCTGCAGCATGGCTTAGTGGAAAGAGCACAGGCTTGGAAGTCAGAGATCATGGGTACTAATCCTGCTTCTGCCACTTGTCAGCTGTGTGACTTTGGGCAAATCACTTAACTTCTTTGTGACTCAGCTACCTCATCTGTAAAATGGGGATGAAAATTGTGAGCCCCACGTGGGACACCCTGATTACTTGTATCTCCCCCAGTGCTTAGAGCAGTTCTTAGCGCATAGTAAGCACTTAACAAATACCATCATTATCATTATTATTATTACGCTCTAGACTGTAAGCTCATTATAGGCAGGGAACATGTCTGCTAATTCTGTTGTACTATACTCTCCCAAGTGCTCACTATAGTGCTCTGCTATCTCTTTTAGAGGTCTTAGGCATTAATAAATGAGTCCGATACCCATCTTTTGGTGGTTTAATTTGCCACAGTTGTTTGATTCGCAGCTAAATTAGTTATGTACTCCGGAAGGGCCACCCAGGCTCTATAGGGTGTAGTGGATGGTGAGGCCAGAATATGGCCATCTGAGCCCCTTGTTCCTGGCCTACCACTGGTCCCTTTGACAAGCCTGGGATCTCAAAGAGGCATCGTTAGCCCACATGATGCTCTCCTGAGTGGCTGGCTAGCTGTGTGTGACCTTGGGCAAGTCACTTTACTTCTCTGTGCCTCACTTACCACATCGGTGAAATGGGGATTGAGACTGTGAGCCCCATCTGAGACTGGGACTGTGTCCACCCTGATTTGTCTGTATCCACTCCAGTGCTTAGTACAGTGCCTGGCACATAGTAAGCACTTAACAAATACCACAATTATAATTATTATTCTTGAATTTAAACTCCTTGAGGGCAGGGATCAGGTCAACTAGCTCTAGGCTGGAAGCTCATTATGGGCAGGGGATGTGTCTGCTAATTCTGTTATATTGCACTCTCCCAAGCACTTAGTACAATACTCTGCACATAGTAAGTGCTCAATAAATAAAAGATTGCCATTTACCTGTTACATAAGTGCTCAATAAATACAAGATTGCCATTTACCTGTTATGTGACTATGGGAAAATCACTTGACTTCTCTGTTCCTCAATTTCCTCATCTGTAAAATGGGGATTAAATGCCTGTTCTTCCTCCCTCCTAGACCATGAGCCCCGTGTGGGACAAGGATTGGGTCTGATCTGATTGTATTGCATCTATCCCAGGGATTAGCACAGTGCTTATCGAATAACATAATGAGAAGCAGCGTGGCTTAGTGGAAAAAGCATGGGCTTGGAGTCAGAGGTTGTGGGTTCTAATCCCGGCTCCACCACTTGTCAGCTGTGTGACTTTGGGCAGGTGACTTAACTTCTCTGTGCTTCAGTTCCCTCATCTGTAAAATGGGGATTAAGACTGAGAGCCCCACTTGGGACAACCTGATAACCTTGTATCTGCCCCAGGACTTGGAACAGTGTTTGGCACATAGTAAGCACTTAACAAATACCATCATCATTATTATTATTATTATCATTATGGTTCTTGTTGTTACTAAGGGAGGGGAGTCCAGCCTGGGAGCTGCAGGGGGAAGGAAAGGGGTGGCCGGGAGGCGGAGGCTGAAGGTGCCTCTGCCACCTCTCCCAAGTCCGATCCTCAGCTGGGCCGCTCGGCCAGAACTGGAAGAGCAGGAAGAGCACGGCAGCAGAGGCTGAGGCCCTGAATGTGCCTATTATGAGTTGTTTCCCGAGCGAGGCTTCCGGGCGAGTCCCCGGATAACAGTTCCCACGACGGGAAGGCTGTCGGGGTGCCAAGGTCAAGAGGCGCCAACCGGCTTTATTGACTCTCCAAACAGTCGAGAGCTGGGGAGACAATAAACAGAAGACAACCGAGAGCCTGCCAGAGCCTGGGACCACAGCCCGGCCAGGGGATGCCAGCTCCGTGCCCAGCCACAATACCAAACCTAATGTTCATCTCCGGGAATTGGAACTTCTGGGGTTGGTGGGAGGGGGCGGAGGGAAAGGGCAGGGAGGGAAGTCACCTCTGGAGAGGAGCATGCAAGCTACTGGCTGATGGTGCTCCCAGCCGGTGAGGATGGGAGGGAAAAGGGAAGATGAGAAAGGAGAACGGGTCTTGAGCATCTTCCTGATTGTGTCTCCTCTAGTAGCCTGGCAGTTTCCTGATTCATCAGTCAATGGTATTGATTAAACACCTATTGAGTACTGGGCGAGAACACCAAAGGCAAGAGATCTTTAGGGGACTTACAATCTATTGGGGGACATTGGCAGACTGTGAATCCCATGTGTGATAGGGACTGTCCTACCTGATTAATTTGTATCTATCTCAGCACTTAGAACAGTGCTTGACATGTAGTGAGTGCTTAACAAGAATAATAATAATAATAATTGGAAGCCAGAGAAAGAACAACAACAGGATAGGTCGGAGGACAAATGTGTCAATGTAAAGCAGAATAACTGAATGGACAGTTGGTTAGCCATTTACATATATAAGTTGAGAATGGAAATAGATGTGTGTCAAGGGAGGCGTTGGGTTGGAATGTTGAGAATTATTTGGGGAGGCCTTTTTGAGGGAGGAGAGACTTTAAGAAAGTTTTAAAGATAGGGAGAAGCAGTGTGACCTAATGGAAAGAGCACAGACCTGGGCATCAGGGGACCTGGAAATAATCACAGTTCTGCCACTTGCCTGCTGGGTACCTTGGGCAAGCCACTTCATTTGTCTGGGCCTTGGGTTCCTCATCTGTAAAACAGACACTCACTGCCTGTTCTCCCTTCCCCTTAGGCTGTGAGCCCCAAATGGGACAGAGACTGTGTTTTATCTGAATTATCTTGACTCTACCCCAGTGCTTAGTACAGTGCTTGATACACAATTAGTACTTAAATTATTCTTATTAATAAAGCAGCATACCTAGTGGAAAGAGCACAGGCCTGGGAGTCAGAGGACCTGGGTTCTAATTCCAGCTCCACCACATACCTGTTTTGTGGCTGTGGGCAAGTCACTTAACTTCTCGGTGCCTCAGTTCCCTCATCTGCAAAAATGGGGATTTCAATACATATTCTCCCTCCTACTTATACTATGAGCCTCACATGGGGCCTGATTATCTTGTATCCATTCCAACCTTAGTACAGTGTTCATGACATAGTAAGTGCTTAACAGATAGCACAGTTTTCATTATTATTATTAGTAGTATCACTGTCATTATTATAGTTCCAGGCAGAGGGGACAGTGAGAGCAGGGGGTAAGAAGAGGGAAAGTGCAGAATAAGGTTTGGTGAGACGAATAGGTTGAGAGGAGCAAAGAGTGCAGGTTAATGTGTAATGCTTCAAGAGAACCAATATTGAAGATGGGAAGGGCTGGTGGACAACCATGAGGCTGATGGCCAGGAGTTCCTACTTGATGTGGAATCCTTCAAAACCATAAGTTACTTGTGGGCAGGGATAGTGTTTACCAACTCTACTATATTGTAATCTCTCAAGTGCTTAATAAAGTGCTCTGCACACAGAAAGTGCTCAATAAATGCCTTAGATTGACTTATTGATGTGGAGGAGGGTTAGGAGGATGGGAGTTGTTTCTATGACTCCTCCAGGCCCATGAGAAAGCTCTAGGTCAGTGGACCCTCAGACAGACCTCTCAACCGACTGACCAACAGGTGGGCTAGCAGATGTTGAGGGTGTGTGGGGCCCCTGCCTTCCTTTGGACAGAGATTTGAGGTTGAAACAGTGAGCTCTGGCCAGTTCACCTCCCATCACCACCCCGGGGACAAACCAAAGGTGCGAATGGTCAGAACTCACTGTCCCATCTGCACACTATGGTCCAGAGCTGCAGCTCAACTGCTACTCAAACAGAGAAGATGGCAGTGCGGGAAAGGTTGGCGCTTCCAGGAAAAGAACTCGATTTTGCATCTCGTCCAGATCCTCTTTCCAGGACATCACTAGGCACACATCTCTCCACTCTTAGGAAAACTCCATGGCTGCCCATCTCCCTCCTCATCAAACACAAGCTTGCAGCTACTGGCTTTGAGGCTGCCAGAAGCTTTCCTTACCTTAAGGAGCAGCTGTCTCCACTCATTACTCCCCAGCTCAGGCTTTCTGCTTCTTCTGGCCCCATTCCTGACTGTACCCCGCTCTCAGTTCTCTCACTTTGGACTCATTGCTCACCCTGTTCTCCTGACCTCGGATTTCCTTCCTCCTGGTCTTCAAAGTCCTCCTAAAATCCCTCCTCCTACAGGAAGCCTTTCCTGACTAATTCCCCATGCCACAAGTCACATCAACAAACAGCCACCTTTAGTCTTTATGTCTTCATTTTTATTATTATTATTATTATTAACAATAATAAGAAGAAGAATCATGGTATTTGTTAAGCCCCTACTATGTGGCAATTACTGTGTTAAGAGCTGGGGGAGATACAAGCTAATCGGGTTGTCCCATGTGGGACTCGCAGTTTTCATCCCCATTTTACAAATGAGGAAACTGAGGCACAGAGATGTTTAATGGCTTGCCCAAGGTCACACAGAAGACAAATGGCAGAGGCAGGATTAGAACCCAGGTCCTGTGACTCCCAAGCCTGTGCTCTTGTCACTATTATTATTGTTACTATTGTTGCTGCTATCATTAATCATTTACTATGTGTCATGCACTGTTCTAAGCAATGGGGTAGATACATGTTAACCAAGTAGTACACAGTCCCTGAGGGGCTCACAGTCTAAGTAGGAGAGAGGACAGGTATTTAATCCCCATTTTCAGTTGAGAAAACTGGGGCACAGAGAAGTTAAGTGACAACCCAAGAGCACACAAGAAGCAATTAGCAGATCCAAGATGAGAACGCAGATCCTCTGACTCCCAGGACCATGCTCTTTCTACTAAGCCGTGCTCCTTTAATCTCATTCTTAGCACATGGGTATGTACACACATTTATCTGCACCTTTATGTGCAAATATTCCATTTATATTTAATTATTTATTTTGATTCCAATGCTTATATTTTCATGTCTGTCTTCCCCCTTTGTATATAAGCTCCTTGTGGGCAGGGAATATGTGGCAGAGATTGTGTCTCATGTTTCTGTTGTACTTTCCCAATACTCTTACCACTAGTACTTTGGAGAAACTGTTTAACTGCTGCATTACTGAGATACCATCAGATCTTGCAGAAATACAGCACTGACCTTTCCCCGCACACCAGCAGAGACCCTCCCGCAAGAAAGTCTTCTTGAATAATCCAACCTTGATCATCAGCTCCAGGATGAGGTCCTACCTCCTGGGGTATCCTTCCGTTCTCAGGTACCAGAGATTCTCAGTTACCTGTGCTCATGGGGGCTGGAAAGAGATTGTATCATTGAAGTTCACAGATAATCCTCAAATCTCATTCAGCCGGCATTTCAACTAGGGTGGTCATCACTCTGAGAAGTCCAAGACTGAATGAGTTTGTGCTGTTGGCTGGCTGTGTGATCTTGGGCAAGTTACTTAACCTCTTTGGGTCTCAGTTTCCTCATCTGTAAAATGAGGATAAGATACTTGCCTTCCCTGTTTTTAGAGTGGGTGTCCCATATGGGACAGGGATTGTGTCCAATCTGATTATCCCGGGCCCCAATGCTTAGCATAACATAGGTGCTTCATAAATGTTTTTATTATTATTATTCAATGAGTCATTAAAAGGTGGTTTCGATACTAGGTTGTGTACTGGACAGTGGATCCCATAGGGGAAAATATCTGAAAAATGTCACCTTCCCTTCATTCTTAGCATCTCAAGTGCCTCCCCTTTAAGACTATCAATGCCTATGACAGCTGTGTTACTATGGGAGTGGAAATGTTTAATTCAATCATTGGTATTTTTTGAGCACTTACTGTAGGCAGAACAGTGTATTAAGTGCTTGGGAGAGTACAATACAGTAGAGTTGGTAGGCAGAATCTAATTCCAAGGTCAAATCCAGCAAGGTCGGGGGCCAAGATTTGCCATTCCCTGTTAGACCAGTAGGACCAAGATATAAGCATCTTCCATCCTCCTTCTCCTCCTCCTCCTCCTCTTCAAGTGGCTTTTTGGAAAGTTCAGGTTCTGCAATGAGGCCCAGACCTTCCAGAGGAAAGAGTGAGAACAGTAGAACATTAGGCTATGGGCACGGCCATACCGGGTCAGCCCCATAAGCCATCCAGTCCAGAATCTTGTCTCTGACTGCACTACCAAGATGCTCGATGGAAGCCTGAGTTGGCTATCCCTTTGGTTATACATCCAAATTAGAATGGGGTAATCTAGGGTGTCCCTATTCTGGGGTTGAAGAAGTCACTCCAGCCCTCAGTGCAGGGAGTTTAGAGAGTCAGATGATAGAGGAGGTTGCCCTCTTTGGAAAGGGGAGGAAGGCTTTCTCAATCTGGGGTCTTCTTGGCAAGCAGGGGCTGCCCCCATCCGATGTCTCCCATGACTCTTCCTTCCACTCACCTGGCCACCCCAAACCAAGCTGGAGCTGAGGTGACGTGAGGAAACTTAAGATTTGACCTCTCTGTCACCCCTGAGCCCCTCTCCCTGTGGCGATACACATTTTCTCATCATACCCTGGGGCTGCCAGCATCTAGCCACCACCCACAGCCCTCAAAGATTTATTTTTTGTTTCTTGGGAGCATAAAAATTAGCGTGAAAGAAAGAGAACCATTGGGCGGGAACTCTCTCTCCTCCTTCAATGGAAACAGCCAGGTGGAAGTGGGAAGCTGACTGAAAAAGCATAGATTCCAGCTATAAATTATCCCAATACATGGCATTAAAAATTATTTTAACACATCAAATATTAAGTCATTCATATTCTCTGCAATTACTTTATCTGTCATCAGCACACTCAACCTATTTGAGGTGGTGACAGATGGGAAGGAATCCTGCCAATTTTTCCTGCAGGTGTGCATCTGGGTGCTGAGGAGAAGTATTTGGTACGTGCAGTGAGGGAGAGGAAGGGGTGATGGAGATTGTGAAACCAGAGCTGAGGGAAGAGTGGGGTAAAAAATGATCTGCTTTCCTGAAAGCTAAGGGACATGAACTCCCCCCACCCCTGCCCCCACCCAGAAAGAGCTGCAGTTTGGGTTCCTAAAGCACTTCCCTGCTGACTGTCCCTCATCCCCTCACCCAGGTGGGGCTCAAGGCTTCTTTCCCACGCTCTGGGTGGAAAATGGAGACATAAGAATTGGATGTGAGTCATGAGAGAAGGCAGAGCTGGTGCTGGGACCCCAGGTGTCTTGATTCCCAGCTTCAAGCTCTGAGCCTTTAGCAAATTCCCTCTAAATGTCCCAGTTCTCCACCATCCCCGGGAAAAGGTGTGAAGAGATGACTGGAGTGAAAAATAATAAGGGTCATTCAATCTCATGGTGTGCCAAGCACTGTGCTAAGTATTGAAGTATATACAACCCAACCAGCTCAGGTTCAGTTCCTGTCTCACATGGGACTCACAGTCTAAGGGAGAGGGGTGATAGGTATTTAATCCCTATTCACAGATGAGGAAACTGAGGCATGGATAAGTTTGGTTATTTGCCCAAGATCACTCAGCAGCCAAGTGGTAGAGCCAGGATCAGAACCCAGGTATCCTGACTCCTGGTCCTGGGATCTTTGGTCTCACAGTCTAAGAAAGGAGCAGTATTCCTAAATTACTAACTTTTTCTCAGGCCTCATCAACTCTCCGCTAAAGTCACTTGACCCACTACCTGTGAGTCCCATGTGAGACAGAAACTGAACTTGAACTGGTTGGATTGTATGTAGAGAAGCAGTGTGGCCTAGTGGATACTGCACAGGCCTGGGAGTCAGAAGGATCTGGGTTCTAATCCTGGCTCTGATACTTGTCTGCTGTGTGACCTTAAGCAAGTCATTTAACTTCTCTGGGCCTCAGTTACCTTATCTTTAAAATGGGGATTAAGACTGTGAGTCATACGTGGCACAGGGACTGTTTCCAACCTGATTACCTTACCCCAGCACTTAGTACAGTGCCTGGTATGTAGTAAGTGCTTAACAAATGCCACAATTGTTATTATTATTATCTTCTAATAATAATGTCTCCCCATACTCTTCAAAAAGAGAACAAGATCACCAGATGGAAGCCACCCTAATCTCCTTCCCATTCTTTTGCAACCTCTCTTGTCCTCCCTCCACATCTCTGATCTTCAACTCCTGCTCTTAATAATGTTGGGATTTGTTAAGCATTTACTATGTGCAGAGCACTGTTCTAAGCGCTGGGGTAGATACAGGGTAATCAGGTTGTCCCATGTGAGGCTCACAGTTAATCCCCATTTTACAGATGAGGTAACTGAGGCACAGAGAAGTTAAGTGACTTGCCCACAGTCACACAGCTGACAAGTGGCAGAGCCGGGAGTCGAACCCATGACCTCTGACTCCAAAACCCAGGCTCTTTCCACTGAGCCACGCTGCTCTTGACTGCCTTCCTCTTGGCCCGATTCCAAAATGTTGTCCTTTCCCTCTTCAACAGTCTCGCCTTCTCTTCTGACACTTTCCAAGGGGCTTTCAAGCTCACCCAAGTCTTTTCCATCTTCCCAAAGCCAATCTTTCACTCAACCACACTTTTCAGCTATTTTCTTATGTCTCGTCTCTCTTTCACTTTCAAAGTGGGCCTATTGGTCTGTCCCGTTTTAGTTTCTCATGATCCCGGAGCCAATTGTGACCTCTCAATGGAATTCCCACCCTCCAACTCACTCTTTAATGCCATCCAACCTTCCCAGATGAGAAGGTACTTGGTTGAGAGGTGGCCCAGGGCCTCCGATAACCTGATCGGTCACAGAGACGTCTGAGAAATATGCCACCTCCACTCTCCCCTCGTGGCAGCCCATGCCTTGTTGCCTAGATATAATTCCCCTCAGAGGCCTTTTGTTCTTTCTCTGGCTTGGTAACTAGAGTCACCCCTGTAATAATAATAATTGTGGCATTTGTTAAGCAATTATTGGGTACTAAGCACTGCACAAGCACTGGGGTAGTTACAAATTAAGCAAGCCGGTCACACTTCTCACAGTTTAAGCACGAGGGAGAATAGGCACTGAATCCCCATTTTAAAAGACAAAGGAATCGAGGTCCAGAGTAGTAAGATGATTTGCCCAAGGTCACTCAGCGAGCAAGTGATGGAGCTGGGATGAAGAATCCAACTCCCCTGACTCCCAGGCCCATGCTTCCTCCACTAGGCAACACTGTCTCCCGGTAGCCTTCAAGGCTTCCCAAGACCACAGTCCTTGGAGGACCACAGCCCTTGGAGGCCGTGATGACCAAAGCCCCTTGACAACCACTTCCTGGCCCCTCCTGAGGCACGGAGACAATGATACATCCCGGAGAGGCTTCAGCACAGAACCCGAGGCCGGGCCGCAGCGGGATGGGAGCCAACGGGGCCGATCTGAGCCTGCCCGACCACCTGACTCATCCTAGTTATAAAACCAATTGCCCCAAATAGGCAATGTGGAACAAATTAATGAGAGGAAATGGCCGTGCTGCCGACCTCCTACTGCTGACTGGTTCTCATTAGCCAACAGAGTTAAGGTCCAGGGTTGGGAAGGTCCCTGTGTTGCAGATTTAGCACTGTCAAGGTGTGTGACCTTGAAGACCTGTTAAAATCAGTCCAAAGAAAGCAAGCCGGGCAGCCACCTCCATTCCCTTCTCTGGCCTTGGGATCGTGGGTGTGGGACTGTGGCTGCCCAGCCCGGTTCCAACCCCAGTGGGAACTCAGGCAGTGCTGTGGATGGTGCAGATGGACTGGCTGACTGACTGAGGCCAACCATGAGTTTAAGATTTCTGCTGCTTGGAGATTCAAGCCGGGCGCCTGAATTGGTCGCCACTGGGCTGGCAGGTTCCCTGGGCAAGGCCTTTGGAAAGTTGATGTATGTCTTCCTCCCGACTTGGGGTGACAAACCTAGGTCTGCTGACTTCGAGGCCCGTGTTTCTTCCTTTAGGCCATGCTGCTTCTCTCACTGGCTTTTGGGTCATTCCTTGATAGACGCAGGGCAGTTAGGGGAGTGATTCAGGGAGACAAGTGGCCCTACACCTAGGAAGCAGCTGACCTATTGAAAAGAGCAAAGGTCTGGGAGTCAGAGAACCTGGGTTCTAATCCCAATTCTGCCACTTGTCTGCTGTGTGACCTTGGGCAAAGTCACTTAACTTCTCTGGGCCTCAGTTACCTCAGCTGTAAAATGCAGATTAAGACTGTAAGCCTCATGTGTGACATGGACTGTCTCCAACCTTGTATCCAGAGTAAATGCTTAACAAATACCATTTAAAAAAGCTGTGGGAATCTAATAGTAAAAATGGGGAATTATGGGTATCTAGTGATAAGAACAGGGAGGAGCCAACTAGCCTCCTTCAATCCTTCTTCTGGACTTCTTCTGGGCTTTTTCTAAGTCTAAGAAAAACAGCCTATTTTGGGCATTTATTCACCGATTTCATTCTGATATACTTGCACCTGTTATAGCTGTGTTTTTTCTTTCTGTTCCCATTACTCCTACTTGCTATAACTCTATTCTTCCTCATGTTCCCGGTTATTGGAAATAATTATGCTATCTCATCTCCCCCAGTAGATTATAAACTCCTTGAAGGCAGGTATCATGTTTCTTCCACTCACACCCCAAAATGAATAGTGCCAGGATCCAGGACCCCCAGTTCCCACCCAGGCTCAGTTGAAGCTTCTGCCCTTTCTTCCTTCTTGCCCAAACTTCCTGCTCCCCTTCGACCCTTTATTGTTTTCAAATTCTTGAGTCATTTTTCAGATGCCAATTCATGGATGAATATTCAGTCTGTCAACCTCCCCGCCTTTGACTGTATGCTTCTTGAGAGCAGGGACCCTACTTTTATTACATGCCCTCAAGTGCCTAGTACAATGTACTGCACAAAATAGGTGCTCAGTAAATGCTAATCATGGAAATGAAGATGAAGGAGATCGGCTTGGGCCCACAGGATAAACACTCTCCAATCCAAAAGCCAGAGCAACTTCTACCACGATTGCAGAGTCTAGTTCTTACACGTGTTTTGCATTGCAACCGGCACCCAAATGGACAAATTTAAAATTTAAATAATGGCATTTGTTAAGCCCTTACTACATGTCAAGCACTGTACTGAGCATTGGGGTAGATCCAAGATAATCAGGTCAGACACAGTCCCTGTCCCACAGGTGGCTCTCAGTCTAAGAAGGAGGGAGAAGCAGAGTGGTCTAGTGGATAAAGCACGGGCCTGGGAGTCAGAAGGACCTGCATTCTAATCCCTGCTCTGCCACTTATCTGCTGTGTGATGTTGGGCAAGTCACTTTACTTCTCTGGACCTCAGTTACCTCATCTCTAAAATGGGGATTAAGACTGTGAGCCCTATGAGGGCCAGGGCCTGTGTCCAACCCGATTATCTTGAATCTACCCCAGCACTTAGAACAATGACTGGCACATAATGCTTAACAAGTACTACAATTATAATTACTATACTCCCCTCTAGACTGTAAGCTTATTGTGGGCAGGGAACATGCCTACCAACACTACTCCATTGTACTCTCCCAAAGGCTTAGTAAAGTGCTCTGCACACAAAAAGTACTCAATAAATACAATTGATAGATTGATTGATGTGGTGGGCCGGGGAGAGAAGGAGTTCATTGGTGATTCAGCTTGTTTGCACAGTACAGGGCTCTGCACACAGTAAGCACTCAATAAATACGACTGAATGAATCTGTCTTCAACTCAGTCATTTTCCAGGAAATTCAACACCAATTCTGAGCTGCTCTGGACTATCATCTGTGCCCAGATCCAACTCCATCACTCAGAAGATCATTAGCCCCAGCTATGGCTGGAACCATATTCCCAGGGCCCTGGCCTCTGAAAGAGGGAATGAAGAGGGACAGGCAAGTGTTGTAGTCCATTGCTGCCCTTTGCTGAGAATTCTCGGGACAATTTGAGTCCAGGTGACGCAACTCTCAGCTCCAAGCAAATCTGAATTAATTTGGCCTAGGAGATCTCGTGACTGTAGTGGTAGATATTTTCCTTCAAATTAAATACGCGAGAGAGAGGCATTCCTACTCCAGTAGGTAGGAAAGCCAGTCTACGATTATGCTGAGGCCAGTTCTTTATAAAACCTTATTGTTCAGGATTTCATTATCCACCTGTTAGACTTTCCCGCTGATATTTCCTTAGCATTATCTGCTCTTCATCTCTTGGCATCTATCAGAATGAAACGAAAGGCTTTGACACCTATAATACTTCACTCTTTGAGGCCAGCAAGGTGCCCTATTTTTCACTCACTCTCTCTCACACACATTCACACTACGTACACTCCAATCAATGGATCAGTAAATGATTTCTATTGACTCCTATAAAGTCCAAAGCGCAGAGGACTTTGGCGAATATCATCAAAAGGGGATTCATGTTGCCTGCCATCAAGGAGCTTATAAATGACTGGGGAAGATACGCAAACACATACAAATAGCATATATCAATATATACAACACAGTTTATAGTTGTATACTATGAACTATTTGCATGTTTTTACAAATAGTGGGAGCAGGATAAAGCAGGTAACAATACAAATATATCAGCATGAAATGGCTGAAAAAATAATTGAGAGTAGTAGTAGTTTTATCAAGCACGTATTTGTGCAGAGTGTTGTCTAAGTAGTGGGAAAAAACACATGGGTAGGAATTAGACACAGTCCCTGTCCCTCAGGGGAATATAAAAATAAATATATGAACAAACACAGAAATTAATACAAATATATATGTGCACTTGAATGCTAAGGATAGGGCATTTACTCACTTCCAAGTCTCTTTTCCTTTCATTGATTAGCCAATAGCCTCGATTCCTGATTGACCCAATTGGTGAAATTTTCTTATACGAACAAGACTCCCAAAATTTCAGGAGACCATGAAAGGAGGAGCACTGTGGCCTTCCTGCTTTTCTGGGACATTCCAATGAAGAACATTGCATTGATCTACAGACAATTCCTACCCTCTCCCGACAATAATAATTAACTTGATTTTATGTAGCACTTTACATACCAGGACACCTGGTTACTAACTATAATAACAGAGACAGAATTGAATCCTGGCGATAGAGTAGTCACTAATGACAACTTGCCCTCTCTCGTGCATCTGAGGATCTCTGAGCATGTGACAAACAAGTCAATATCACTGCCTCTCTTTGCAAGCTGAGACAAAGAAAAGGTGAGCCATCTGCCCCACGTCACCCACGTCAATGGGAGAGCCTGGCACGGACTTCAATTCCTGACTCGTGTCCTTCCGCGCTAACCTTAGGCCTTCCTAAGGCAAATTGGATATAATCTATGCTGCATTTGAAGAGGTAGGATGTTTTCCAAGGGCAGAGATAAGGGAGAAACTATCCGCTTTCTGCCAGGATTCAAAATGTATGTAGATGCTCTTTGTGATCCAAGATTCATTCACTCAGTAGTATTTATTGAGCCTTTACTATTTGCAGAGCACTGTACTAAGCGCTTGGAATGTACAATTCGGCAACAGATAGAGACAATCCCTGCCCAATGACGGGCTCACATGTAGTAATAGCAATTGTACTCGTAATAGTAGTAGTAGGAAAAGTTGTAACAGTATTTGTTAAAAGGGTCACTTGGTCACTGGGTGAAATCAGTCAATCAGTGGTATTTATTAAGTGCTTACTGTTTGCAGAGCACTGAACTAAGCTCTTGAAAGAGTACAATAATGATGATGATGGCATTTAAGCACTTACTATGTGCCAGCACTGTGCTAAGCACTGGGGTGGATACAAGCAAATCGAGTTGGACACAGTCCCTGTCCCATGTGGGGCTCACGGTCTCGGCTCCCATTTTACAGATAACTGAGACACAGAGAAGTGAAGTGACTTGCCTGAGGTCACACAGCAGGCAAGCAGGGGAGCCAGGATTAGAACCCATGACTTTCTGACTCCCAGTCCCACGCTCTATCCACCACCCCATGCACCATGCTGCTGCTACAATACAGCAGAGGTTTTTTGTTTGTCTTTACGGTATTTGCTAAGCGCTTAATATGTTACAGGCACTGTACTAAGAACTGGGTTGGATACAAGCTAATCAAGTTGGACATAGTCCCTGTCCCAAATAGGGCTCTCAGTTTTAATCCCCATTTCGCAGATGAGGTAACTGAGGCCCAGAGAACTGAAGTAATAAAGCAGATAAAGTGGCAGAGCTGGAATTAAAACCCAGGTTTTTCTGTCTCCCAGGTCTGTGATCCATCCACTAGACCACACTGCTCCTCTAGTTGATGGAGTTGATAGACAAGTTCCCTCAAGAAGCTTACAGACTAGAGGGGGGAAACTCACAGAACAGAGTGCATTGCCCTGTACTAGGCTCTTGGGCAGCTCATAAAAACAAAGTGATATAATCCCTGCCTTCAAAGAGATTACATTCAAATTGTGGAGACAAACAAATATTTTCAACTAGAGTGGTCAAAATATATAAATTGAGCAGATGAATTTATTTGAATGCTAATGAAGGTATAATGTCCTCACTGAATCTTGTCATGTCCATATATTTGGTGTCTGCAGCACTTGGAGATATTTTCACTCTCACCTCCTTATCTAACGATCCTATGACACTTTTGCCTGAATAGTCAATTATTTATTGGGCTACTGCTTCTTGAAATGTTAGTACTGTTTTCTGTTATGTCTTTGATCTTCCTCCTGTCCCCTCTATTTGTATTTACTTTTTGTCCATCTACCTTCTCAATTAAAGTTTAAGCTTGAAGGGAGAGAAGGTGTGTGCTTTGCTTCCATTCTCCCGAGCCCTCATTACAGTGCTTCGCATTCAGTAGCAAACTCTGAAACATCCCAAATGGCCATAGATCACTCTCTTCCCTTAACTTCTCCCCCTCCCCAGATTTCCAAGATGTGGTCTCAGGATTTGGCCAGATTCCAATGGATGTCATCATAGTTGCTCCTGAGGAACTGGAACACTAGTTTACCCATGAGATACTGTGGCACTCCCAGATTTTCCCATGAGCCACTAGGGTGAGGTCCCCTGATCCTCTCTCCTAAGTCAACTTCTTCTCACACACATATAGCTTTCAGAGTGAAGTCCATCTGTCCTGACCTTCTGCCTCCCTCTTCCCTGACAAGGCCCATTGTTTGGTTTGCCCTCTGTGGGCTTCTTCGGGACCCACGGATTAATCAGGAAGACAGAAACATGGCCATCCTGAGGTGTCTGAGCAGACGGGGCCCTCCAAGACACAATCCCGAAACCAGGGCATGTGAGAGAGCACAAGAAATTTGCGCCGACCTCCCTTCAGGCCCAACAATCCCACGGGCTTGGCCCGAACCACTTAAAATTCTTAGGAGCGCTTGACGGACCTGCTCGGAAGGAGGGGGAGAAACTTACTTAAAAAGAAAAACCGGGACTTCAACATGTGTTCTCCACTGGTAGAATTCGCGATGAGGATTTGAAGGCCCCAGTGGGAGTATCCTTTCACGGCTCTCGCCTAATCCTCTGGAAATGGTCTAGGCGCTACAGCTGTTGGTTATCCAGATCAACTATTTGTTCAATTATTCTTGGCCTAGAAGACGCGGCTTTTCTCAAAGGATCTCGGCTTCATAATTCGAGGCACTTCAATCGGGCCCGAGCCGCCGACCGGAGCCGGTGACCCGGTGGAAAGCCTCAACAGGGAGAGTTTCTCTCCATGCCTTTTCATCTTCTCCGACCTGGTGCCACGGAGACTGGCACATCCCCATGGGTGACGGGGAATGGGGGGAAGGGAGGCCTGGGGGGGGATGGTAGGGAGAGGGGCTGGGGTTTGGGGGAACGAGCCTGGACCGGATCATCTGGGCAAGAAAATAATTACAAATGAAAGTGAGATTAGCAGGTGCTGTCGGGACAAATGATTCCAAAATGGTGTCTGTGGTGTCAAAGGAGCGCTCTCAAAGGAAAAGTGTGCTGCAGCTGCGGTCTCCGGGGCCAGGTCGGGCAATGGAGCAGCGCCCCACCCCAGGACGGCCCTGGGAGAGTGTGGGGCCTAACCAGGGCAGGAGATGACAGACCGGGTCATCTCTACAGCACATAGATGGGCTGGGAATTAACGCAATTCTTCCCTCCATTTGTCTTCCCTCCGGCTCTCCCTGAAACCCACTAATAAATGGCTTACAGCTGCTGAGAGACCTGCCCCGCCTGGCCGGGGGAATCCTCCCCCTTGTGCTGGTCACACCAGGGTTCCCCGGAAGCCCAGGGGCTCTTGACTTCTCTGTTCTTCTGGCTCCAGGTGGCCTCCACAAGCTTGGGGCAAGACGGGCCACTGCTTCTGGAGAAGTGAGAGGACTGGTCAGGGATGTGGCCAGGGGACCGAGCCCAGGCCGTCAATTCTAAATAGCTCCTGTTAATAATAATAGCATTTGCTAAGCGCTTACTACATGCCAAGCACTGTTCTAGTCTTCCCCTTTAGAGCGCAAGCTCTCCGTGGGCAGGGAATGTGTTTTTTCAGTCTGTTCTAACAATAATAATGGTAGTTGTTAAGCACTTATTATGTGCCAAGCTCTGTTCTAAGAGCTGAGGTGGAAACAAGCTTATCAGGTTGGACACAGTCCCTGTCCCAGATGGGGCTCAGGGTCTAAAGTTCATCTCTCTAGCTCTTAAGACACTGAACCAAGTGGACAGTCAGTAAAGAATACTTCTATTATTGCCACTACCACTGCTACAAATAATAATAATAATAATGATCCTTGTTAAGCACTTACTGTGTGCCAAGCACTGTTCTAAGCGCTGGATTAGATACAACGTTAACAGGTTGTCCCATGTGGGGCTCACAGTCTTAGTCCCCATTTTACAGATGAGGTAACTGAGGCCCAGAGAAGTTAAGTAACTTGCCCAAAGTCATCCAGCTGACGAGTGGCAGAGCTGGGATTTGAACCCATGACCTCTGTCAAGCCCATGCTCTTTCCACTAAGGCAAGCTGCTTCTCTTCTACTTCTGCTGCTACTGCTATGACTACTATTATAAGAAGGGATTTCAGAAGGGAGGGGATCCATCCCTTTCATCATTGTCTCTTTTTGGAATGGACTCTCTTCTTCTCCATGGTATAAAGGAAGAGCATGGGCCTGGGAATCAGAGTACCTGGCTTCTATTCCCAATTCCACCACTTGTCAGTTGTGTGACGTTGGGAAAGTTTTTTAACTTCTCCGTGCCTTGGTTGCCTCATCTATAAAATGGGGAGTAAGACTGTGAGCCCCATGTGAGACATGGACTGTGGTAGCATGTATCTACCCCAGCACTTAGCACGGTGTCTGACGCCTAGTAAGTGCCTCACAAAGACCATTAAAAAAAAATGCCAAGAAGTTGGGGTTGGAGGGAGTGGGGAGAACATTCATGGATTTGGGATTTGTTTTCAGGAAAGCTAGTAATAATTGTGGTATTCATTAAGGGTTTATTCTAATAATAATTACAGTACTTGCCAATTAGTGAATCAATCATATTTATTGAGTCTTACTATGTGCATAGCACTGAAATAAGCACTTGGGAGAGTACAACAGGACTGTCAGACACTCATCCTGCCCCGCAACGAACTTACATTCTAGAGGGAGTTAGTGCTTACTTTGTGCCATATACTGTACAAGTGCTGGAGTAGATATAAAATAATTAGTTTGGACACAGTCCTCATTCTACTAAGGGCTCACCTTCAAAGTTGGAGTGCTTAATCCTCATTTTACAGATGAGGAGACTGAGGCACAGAGAAGTTATGGACTCACCAAGTCACAGAGCAGGCAAGTGGCCGAGCAGGATTTAGAACCCTGATCCCCTGCTTTCGGCCCCGTGCTCTTTCCACTAGGTCACACAGATTCCTCTCTGCTCTGATTTTTACAAGACATTTGCACTGAGGACCAAAAATGTATCTAGGGAAAGGTTTTATTCTCAGCTCCACTGCTAGTTTGGAGACAATTGCTTGCCCTCTCTGTTCCATCCATGAGAAAGGGTGAATCATGGTGTCCTTCCAGGGAAATGTTCTGATGAATGCTTTTCAAGCCACCCAGGCTTTGGAAAGCCTTAGAAGACCTCTCTGGGGGGGGAATATGCAATTGAGGTTTGACCTTGTTTTATTTTCAATAAACGATCAATTAGGCCCTGGCTGGGAACCCATCATTTAAGCTCCCAGTAGCCCTTGACTTGTAAAATACCAGCAAGGATAGTGCAAGTTGGCAGTCAAAGGAAGAAAATGAGGAATGGAGCGGGTGGGTGTGGAAGGTGAGAATGCCATATGTTGACTTGGCAGGTGTTGGATTCATCTGTCTGGTCAGCCCGACATCCCTAAAGCAGACGGGTTCCCCTTGTCTCCTAGGACTGGAACTATGAAGACTGGACCAGGGTAAACTTAGGCTAGAGAGGTCTGCTGCTGATCTTTAGGCCAAGAGAGGTGAATAAGAGTCACTTGGATGAGTGGATTTGGTGGCAGGGTGACCCCTCCCTTATCTACACTTAATTCCTTCTTCCTATCCCCACTCCCACCTCCGCTCCAACTGGGCCAGAGGGTGAGAGGCCCCCAGTCAGCAGCTCTAGGGGAGGGGGCCTAAAGCCTCCAGCTGCCAGTCAATGAGGAGAGGTACCTCTACCTCACGGTTCCAGGAATCAGGGCAGGGGCCAGGGCGTTTAGTCCTGGATGAGGTCACTGGGTTCCAAATGCCTGGCTAATTCAGGTCAAAACATACCCTTAGCCTTCAGGGTTGAATCAACTTCAGTCCACAAAGCTCTCAGGCCCAAAATACCCAAATGGTTGTGGCTGAAGAGTGTGTATGGGGCCTGAAGTGTCCTGATACCTCGGTACGTCAGCCAGGGGAAGGAATCGGCGTCCTGCCTTGGAGACCGATGCCGGGAACATCCCAGTGGGGTCCCAGTTCTCTCCCTGGAGACCCTGGGTGCTGGGCCGCTGGATGCGATGGGGTGGGACTGAGCGGGAGCCTCCATGGGGGCAACGGCCTAGAGCACAGATGCAGGATCCCCAGCTCCGGTTTCAGCCCCCAGCAGGCCCAGCGGAGAGCAGAACATCTGATGTTCCCGGTCCGCCCGCCTTCCCGCCGCACCCACCCTCCTGCCACCACCAACCCCCTCCTCCCGCCTTCCTGCGGCCAGCCTTGCCTGCCTCTCCCCGTCGGCTGCTGGGTAAACACAGTCCCCTGGCCAAGTCTGTGGCATCTGCTGATGGAGCGTGGGCCCAGATCAGAAAGCCGGAGTGGCGCCTCGCCGTCGCATGCTGGGGAGACCGACCAGCCGGCCTCTTCCAGACTCCACCTGGCAGGACAACTCAACTCGACCCCAGGGAAGCACCAGAAAAACTCAAACAAACCCGGCCCCCACCTCCCGTCCCGGACCCCCCGCCCGACCCCCATCACGCGAGGTAATTAGAAGCTCACTGGGCCCTCAACTGGCCAGGGCCTGCCCGGCTGGTCGAATCGGAGCTCCCAGAGGCCGGTCCTCCGCCACGATTCCAGCCTTGGGATTAGCCAGCTTTTCCTCACCAGCCGGGATCCAGTGACAGCCTGGGTGAAAACACTTGGAGAGAGAGAGAGAGAGAGAGAGAGAGAGAGAGAGAGAGAGAGAGAGAGAGAGAGAGAGAGAGAGAGGAGAAAGGGAACAAAAAATAGGACGCTGAAGTGAAGGTTCTACATGGCCAGCACTGGACCGGCACCCATGACCACTTGCACTTTTATGGGATTCATGAAGCGCTTACTATGTGCAAGGCACTGTAAGTTCATTGTGGGCAGGTACTGTGTCTGTTTATTGTTTTATTATACCCTCCCAAGTGCTTACTACAGTGCTCTGCACACAGTAAGTGATCAATAAATACAAATGACTGAATAAATGAATAAGCGCTGGGTGTAGATAGACCCACACCTGCCCTGGACCCAAACCCACATGCACTCCTATGGTGTTTGTTAAGCGCTTACTATCTGCCAAGCACTGTACTAAGCTCTGGGTGTAGATAGAAGCTAATCAGGTTGAACACAATCCATGTCCCACATGGGGCTCACAGTCATAATCCCCACTTTACAGATGAGGTGACTGAGAGACAGAGAAGTGAAGTGACTTGCCCAAGGTCACACAGCAGGCAAATGGTGGAGCAAGGAATAGAATCCAGGGTCTTTTGACTCCCAGGCTGATGCTCGATCCACTAGGCCAAGCTGCACTCACATTTATACATGCGTTTAAACCCTACGTGCATCAGGCAAACTCACATACCCACAGCCTGAAAAAAAGCAGGAGACGGGCCCTAGAGGAAATGGGGCAGCAGCAGATCTCAGAGAAGCTTCTGCTCTTCTCAGGTGTTTCTTTTTGATTTGGTTTTCATGGAGATCTGCCCTTGTGGTATTTCTCCATTTGCTCCGTTGTCTCCCCTATTGGACTGTGAGATCTTTGAGGGTAGGAAACGTACTGCTTGCGCCTGTAGTACTCTGCTAAGAATTTAGTAGTGTTTAGCACTCTACATGCACTCAATAAATCCCACTGATTTATGCAGGGGGAACTTTTCAAGTGACTGTGCTGCAGGAGCTCTGAGATCTATCACTAATAATCATTGAGCATCTGCCACGTACTGAGCACTGTAATAAATACTTGGGAGAGTACAAGACATGATCCCTGCCCTCAATCAATTAACAGTATTTTTTGAGCACTGTGTGCAAACTACTGTGCTAAGTGCTTGGAAAAGTGAGAGACTGGCACTAATAATAATTGTGGCATTTTTAAGGGCTTACAATGTGTCAGGCACTGTACTAAACACTGGGTTGGATACTTGTTTTGATGTCTGTCTACCCCCTTCTAGACTGTGAGCCCACTGTGGGCAGGGATTGTCTCTATTTGTTGCTGAATTGTACTTCCCAAACACTTAGTACAGTGCTCTGCACGCAGTAAGCACTCAATAAATATGACTGAATGAATACATAAATACAAGCAAATCAGGTTGGACAAAGTCCCTGTCCCTTATGAGGCTCAGTCTTAATCGCCATTTTACAAATGAGGGAACTGAGGACAGAGAAGTGAAGAGACTTGCCCAAGGTCACACAGCAGGCAAGTGACAGAACTGGAATTAGAATCCAGGTCTTTCAGACTCTCAGGCCTGTGCTCTGTCCACTAGCCCATGCTGCTCCATTACAATGAATTACAGATAAGGCATATCCTTATATGCTCCTATTTCCTCTACCTGTAATTTACTCTAATATCCATCTCCCTCTCTCCCCCTCTAGACTGTAAGCTCTTTGTGGGCACAGATAGTGTCTATTTACCCTATTATATTGTACTCTCCTAAGCACTTAGTACAATGCTTTGCACACAGAAAGCATTCAATAAATATGATTGATTAATATGTGGAAGTAGGCTGAATGGGAATATCACAATACCAAGGCACCTAGAAACTGGCTAGATAAGAAAGGGATGGGGAGACAGAAAAGAGCAGGACTCTTCAGGTTGGAAAAAAAGAAGAATGAAAGGGGAGAGGATTGAATGTGGCCTTGGCCAAGTCATTTCAGTTCTCTGTGCCTCAGTTACCTCATGTCTAAAATGGGGACTGCGACTGTGAGCCCCACTTGGATCGGGCTCTGGGTCCAACCCAATTTGCTTGCATCCACCCCAGTACCTAGTACAGTGCCTGGCTCATGGTAAGCATTTAACAAATACCACAATTATTACCATGAAAGTCATGGAAATTGTTCTCCAAATCCCGCAGCACCAGGACCAAGGGCACCCACTGAAGCTTGAAAATGGATAGTTTAACCCCAAGGAAAGGAAGGCCTCTTCTCCTCCCAGTGCCTGAGGATGGAATAAACTCCCTGCAAGAAGCGTTGCAGTTGGAAATTGTCTAGGTTCCAGGAGGGAGTGGGTGGAGCAGTCCATAAGACAAAAGGAAGGATGTCAAGCCTTCCATCTTTAACCTAGGAGCTCATCGATCAGTCGGTTCCTCTGGGCATCCCTGTCAATTAAGGAACCCCGAATGCTGAGCAAGCTGAACCCCTGTTATTGGCTGTTGGTCTGCTGTTCGTGGTTCTTGGGACAGATGGTAACGGTTCCACAGGGCCTTTCTTTGGACAGCTAACCTCTTCCTCTGTCCACCTCCATCCCTTTGCCATCCTCTTCTCCATCGAGCTAAACCTTCCAGCCAGTGCCACAGCTGTGTGTTTAGAAATAGACGTTTCCTCTGGCTGGGAGCTTCTGAGGGAAAATCTGTTCCTCCTATAGTCCATTCTCCAGACAAGTTCTTCCCGAACCCAAGGAAAGTCAAACGAGGACAAGTTCCCATGCGCCTGCCTCCGGCTCCACCTCCCCTTTCTCTCTCCTCTCAGCTCTCCTCAGCCTAAGGCCCTGGCTCTCCTATCTCTGCTCTTGCCAAAGTCCTATGCCCCTTATTTCCCAACTCAGCGCTTTTCTCTACTCCTGAAGACATCCCTACCTTACCCAGCAGTCCTCAGATCTCCAAAGAGAACTCTTCCTCCCGTTTCCCTATATCTCTGCAAGCCTTAGCTCCTCCCCCGCACTCCTATCCTTCCTCCACAAGGACTGGCCGCCTGTTTGGTATTCTTCCACCGAGGCTGCTGGAACTTTCTCCTGCCTTTGTCCCCTCAGAGGCGAGTAAGCTCCCCTGGAGGTGCACACCTGTGAGCCTGAGGAGATGAACAAAGGACTTTCTGTTCTGGATGACGCAGTCCCTCCCATTCCCTGCCAGAACAACTCCTGAGGACAAGACGTGGTCGGGCCTTAGTTTGGGAGCATTGGTTTTTCTGTGTCGTGGTCCCTGGGGTAGACTCGGGTTGGGAGACAGACCCAAAGTCCAATCGGGCAGGCCAGCGACACTAGTCTGGACCACCCATCTTCTCTCTGCACCCCGCTGCTCCCTGCACGATCTGAGCTTCTGTTTCCTCCAAACAAGGACGCAGGGGTGTGGGCCACCTCTTCTCTCTTGACAAGAGAGATTTGCAGTCTTGATTTCTATTAGTGTGAAGTGATGATGATGTTAATAGAATCCAGTTTTGTGTCTCAATAACCAAATCCCGCTGACAGACAGATGCCGGGGTGGAGTTGGGCTATTTCTGTTATTAATAAACCCTGGTGTTTCTAAACACCCTTCGGGACGCAGGTCCCCAGGCACGGGCCTGACTTTCTGGGGCTCGGCTCGGCGGGGTAGAGCTGAAACAAGGTGGCCCTCCTACCAGCCCAGGGAGGAGAGTGCAAAGGTTCTGCCCTCCTAGGAGCCCCGGAAATCAGAAGCATGTGTCAGAACGGCATGCTTGATCTCAATTTGCCCCATGTAACACTTGTGAGAACGTGGTGTGTCCTTGCCTGGGGCCCAAATAGGCAGCAGGTGACTGACCCTGACTGGGTGATAGAGGGAGGCCGAGGGAAGAGGGCAGCCAGGCCCCAAGCCAGAGGGACTCATGGACGATGGGAGTGAGGGCCTGGATGGGGAGGGGACCCCAAAGCCTCTCCCCTGACAACTTCCAAAGGGCCTCATCGCACCTGGGCTTGGAAAATCTGGTTTCCAATCCTGGGGGAACAGCGCCCCCTTCTGGATCCCAGGCAGAACTTCTTGAGCATCCCCAGGAAGACTTGGGTGCTTTGATTCTCCCCACTGTGGGGGGACCTATGCCACCTTTATGGAGAAGAGAGTGGGTTGATGGAAAAAGCACTGGACAGGGAGCCAGTTCTAATCTCTGGCTTGGCCACTTGCCTGCTGGGAGACCCTGGGCAAGTCGCTAAGCCTCCAGACTGTAAATTCATTATGGGCGTGGAAGGAGTCTGATCATTCTGTTGTATTGTACCCTTCCCAGAGCTTAGTACAGTTCTCTGCTCACAGTAAGTGCTCCAAAAATGCCACACTCCTGCTCATCTCCCCTGATTGGGATTCAGAATGACCAGAGATGAGTAAGGGGGGTACTGGTCCCCAGGTTGTGGAAAGGTGTACATCCCCTTTATTCTATTTACCATGATTGTTGTCTTGGTTTGTTTTCCATCTGTCTCCCCCGATTAGACTGTAAGCCCGCAATGGGCAGGAATTGTCTCTATCTGTTGCCAAATTGTACATTCCAAGCACTTAGTACGATGTTCTGCACATAGTAAGCACTCAATAAATACTACTGAATGAATGAATGTGGCCCTTCCCATCTCTGCCCTGCTTTGCTGAGAGGCACTTTAGCAAAAGTCATGCAGTAGAGCTGCTGAATGGAGCATAAGGTGGGGGGGCGGGGCTGGAGAGGGTCCAGGGCTGGGGTCAAGTTGCTACCTTCCTTCTCCCCCTCAGACCCACCTTCCTTCCAGCCACAGAATCCCAATCACCTTCTGAACATCTCTTCAGTGGAGTTGCTGCAGGACTGCCCAACCCCAGTTCTCAAGGCTGTGGGGATGTCATGTGATCTAGCATTAGCCCACCTGATCATCATCAAGACCCGCTCCACAACTTCCATCTCTACCTCCTGCAGCAGCTGCTTCCCCACTCTCCCACTCTGGAGAAAGTGTGTCCATGAATCACTCAATCAATGCTATTTATTGAAAACTTACTCTGTGCAGAGCACTGTACTAAACACTTGGGAGAATACAATACAACATGAAGCAAAAAGCATTAAGTGCTTATCCACTCTTTCGCTCTGCCACATTCTTCTTCTCCTCCTTCCACGGGGATCAGCATGGCCTACTGAAAAGAGTACAGGCCTGGGAGTCAGAGGACCTGGGTTCTAATGCTGGCTCTGCCTCTTGTCTGCTGGGTGACCCTGGGCAACTTCTCTCTGCCTCAGTTCCTTCATCTGCAAAATGGAAATTCAAAGCCTGTTCTCCCCCCTACTTAGAAAGTGAGCCCCATGTGGGACCTGCTTATTTTGTATCTACCCCAGTGGTTAGTACAGTGCATGGGACACAGTAAGCATTAACAATTACCACAATTATTATCATTGTTATTATCCTGGCTATCCCTTCTCTCCACTCCTCAACCTCTCATCCTACGAACTAATGCTGAGCTTCTCCCCACCCCCATCAGCCTTACCTTTCAAACTCCTCCCTGCTTTCTTCACCCTCACCCCGCCACCCCCCTTTCAGGTCACTGACAGCTGGCCCCTTGCCCTCTCCCCCCACCCCAAGACAAACTGCAGTTTTAAAATAACCCTGTGAACAATGGGAACAACTGCACAATTCTTTGAGAAGCTATGGACCCGGGCTCTGTAACTGGAGCTCGAGCCAGTGCAGTGACCAGCGGGGTGAGGCAGGTAGAGAAGGGATACAGCCCAGTTAGCAAATCTGCTGGAGTTTCTTCTCCGGGGGTGGCTGGGACCCTGTGGGCAGGGCAGGGGGCTAAAAAGGGAACCTTGATCCTTCTCCGCTCTCCTCCCCATGCAACTGCAAGGAATGAAAAGGCCCGGCAGCTGCTTCCTGTCTAATTGGTTTCATTGTCTGGACAAAGGGAATCTGAGCCCAAGAGAGGATACTGCGGGAGTCCAGTTCCAACAGTGACTAGCGCCACAGTTTCCAGGATCACCAAGGGAGTTCATTTAGAGAGAGAAAACAAAATGCACAGATACAAAATGAAGAATGCCTAGTAAAGGCAAGTGTCGGGGGAGAGCACAGGCCTGGAAGTCAGAAGCCCTGGGTTCTAATACTGGTTCTGCCATTTCTCTGCCTTATGACCTTGGGCAAGTCACTTAACTTCCCTGTGCCTATGATCTAAAATAATCGGGTTGGACACAGTCTCTGTCCCACATAGGGCTCACGGTCTTAATCCCCATTTTAGAGATGAGGAGAATGAGACCCAGACAAGTGAAATGACTTGCCCAAGGTGACACAGCAGACAAGTGGCAGAGCACGGGCTGCGAGTCAGGCGACCTGGGTTCTGATCCAAGCTCTGCCACTTATCTGCTGGGTGACTCTGGGCAAACTACTTCACTTCTCTGTACCTTAGTTTCTTCATCTGTCAAATGGGGATAAAATACCACCCCTCCCCCTTAGACTCTGAGTCCCATATGCCAAAGGGACTGTGTCAAGATCTGATTGTAGGTACCCAGGGTTTGGCATATAGTAAGCACTTAACAAATGCCACAATTATTACTGTTATTGCTGGAATTGATACATACTGCTAGAATTACTACAACTATATTTTATTGCTGGAGTCAATACATACTATTAGAATTACTACTGCTACTGTCCTCTAGGCCTCTGGACAGGATCTATGAAATTTATTGAGTCCTTCAAGCCATTAAGAAGCAGCCTGGCCTAGTGGATAGAGCACTGGACAGAGAGGTAGCAGGATCTGGGTTCTAATCCCAGCTCTGCCACTTTGCTGTGTGAGCCTGGGCAAGTCATTTAACTTTTCTGTGACTCAGCTACCTCATCTTTAAAATGGGGATTAAGACTGTGAGCCCCACGTAGGACATACACTGCATCCAACCTGATTACTATTGCTATGATTACTGGCACATGGTAGGAGCTTAGCAAATACCATTTGAAAAAAGCTCCCTGGGGCCGCTAATGACCAGATTCCTCACCTGGAAACAGCCATTGTCCTTGTACCAGCAGCACAGATTCTGATCCAGTACCAGTCTTGGCACATACACATTTATACTCGATTCTTATGAGTACAACAGAGTAGGTAGACATATTCCCTACCCGCAAGACGCTTACAGCCTAGAGCCGTAGACAGACATTAGATTGTAAGCTCGTTATGGGCAGGGAACGGGTGTCCACTAATTCTGCTATATTTTACGCTCCCGAGCACTTAGTACAGTGCTCTGCACATAGTAAATGATCAATAAATAACACTGAGTGATTTATAAATTAAAAAATTATGGACATTGTAATAATAATTGTGGTGTTTGTTAAGCACTTATCATGTGCTAGTGGAAGCAGCGTGACTTAGTGGAAAGAGCACGGGCTTGGTAGTCAGAAGATGTGGGTTCTAATCCCACTTCCACCACTTGACTGCTGTGTGACCTTGGGCACGCCACTTAACTTCTTGTGCCTCAGTTACCTCATCTGTAAAATGGGAATTAAGACTGTGAGCCCTTCGTGGTACAAGCTGATTACCCTGTAACTGCCCCAGCGCTTAGAACAGCCATCGGCACATAGTAAGCGCTGAACAAATACCATAATAATAATACAAGCAAATTGGATATTGATGCCTGTCTACTGTTTTGTTTCGTTGTCTGTCTCTACCTTCTAGACTGTGAGCCCATTGTTGGGTAGGAATTGTCTCTGTTGCCGAATTGTACTTTTCAAGCACTTAGTACAGTGCTCTGCGCACAGTAAGCGCTCAACAAATATTAATGAATGAAAGAATGAATGAACGAATCGGGTTGGACCCAATCCCTGCCCCATGTGGGGCTCACAGTTTCAATCCTCATTTTACAGATAAGGTAACTGAGGCTCAGAGAAGTAAAGTGATTTGCCCAAGACCACACAGCAGGCAAGTAGTGGTGTCAGGATTAGAACTCATGGCCTTCTGATTCCCCTGCCCGTGTGCTATCCACTATGCCTACAGGGCCTCAGTACGACGGCCTGCACATTGTAGGTGCTCAAAAGACACCACGACTGATTGGTTGATTGATTGATCAATCTGTCTCTAGAGGGGAAGCAGATACCTCCTACCTCACCTCCCTTCTCTCTTTCTACTGCCCACCCCACACGCTCTGCTCCTCTGCCGCTCACCTCTTAACTGTCCCCCGTTCATGCCTATTCCGCCGTCGACCTCTGGCCCATGTCCTCCCCTGTCCTGGAATGCCCTCCCTCCTCACCTCTGCCAAACTAACTCTCTTCCCCACTTCAAAGCCCTACTGAGAGCTCACCTCCTCCAAGAGGCCTTCCCAGACTGAGCTACCCCTTTCCCCTCTTCTCCCCCCCCTTCCTTCCCCTCCCCTCAGCACTGTGCTCATTTGTATATATTTTTATTATCCTATTTATTTTGTTAATGAGGTGTACATCCCTTGATTCTATTTATCGTGATTATGTTGTCTTGTTTTTGTCCGTCTGCCTCCCCGGATTAGACTGTGAGCCTGTCATTGGGCAGGGATTGTCTCTATCTGTTGCCGAATTGTACATTCCAAGCGCTTAGTACAGTGCTCTGCACACAGTAAGCGCTCAATAAATACTATTGAATGAATATAGTGTCCTTCCATCGGATGGCGCCAGCTCCTAGAGCACAGTTTCCTGTCGCTCCGTCGGATGGCAATGGTTGAGGATGATGGACGAGAAGATCACCTTCCTCCTGGTTTTGCTCCAAAATTGTTGATCCTCCGGGGCCCTCCAATCAATCTGTCATAATTATTGAGCTCTTACCATGTGCCGGACACTGTACTAAGTGCTTGGGAGAGTTCAATACAACAGAGTTAGCCCACGCGTCCCCAGCCGTCAATTAATTAAAGATGGTATTTAAGTGTTTACTATGTGCCGGGCACTATACTAAGCGCTGGGGTGGATACAACAAGCTTCCAGTCGAGAGGGGGAGACAGACATTAATATAAACCATTTATAATGTATCATTTAAAGATACATATGTAGCTCCAAACGATAGCTCACTGGCTGATTGATTCCCCACTCCACGGCACTTATGTATACATGTATGTATCTATATTTCTATTTATTTTGATGCCTGTTGACTTGTTTCGATGTCTGTGTCTCTCCCCCACCCCCAGACTGTAAACCCGCTGTGGGCAGTGATTGTCTCTCTTTACTGCTATATAGTACTTTCCAAGTGCTTAGTATAGTGTTCTGCAAACAGTAATCACTCAATAAATACGATTGATTGAATGAGTGAATGGCTGAATTGGGTGTTGAGCAGGGAATGTGTCTGTTTATTGTTGTATTGTACTCTCCCAAGTGCTTAGTATGGGGCTCTGCACATAGTAAGCACTCATTCATTCATTCATTCATTCATTCAATCGTATTTATTCAATCGTATTTATTGAGTGCTTACTGTGTGCAGAGCACTGTACTAAGCATTTGAAACAAATACAAGCGAATGAATGAATGAATGCTGCTGTAGTTTATTTTAATATCTGCCTCCCCCTCTAGACTGCTTGTGGGCAGGGATCAGGTCCACCAACCCTGTTGAACTGTACTCTCCTAAGTGCTTAATTCAGGGCTCTGCACACCGTAAGCACTCAATAAATACCACTGATTGTTGCCCCCCCACCTTCCTCAAATAAATCATTTTGCACATAACCACTGTTCCACCAGCCCGAGGCAAGTTCCAAATTGCCTCCAATGAATGGCAGGGGGCCTCAAGCCCTGAGGGGGCAGAGAATGGTCCCTCTCTGATCTTCCTGGCCCCCAGAATTACCTGCTGGTCCAAGCAGGTGGTTGGATGTGCTTTCCTTTCCGGACAGGTCAGTTTTCACCTTCTTTTTGTGGAGCAGGCTGCCTCCACAAAACCTGGAGCATTGGGAAAGCCATATCTTGGGTGACTAGTGTGGCTAACCTGGTGACTATTAGCCTGAGCCATGAGGAGCCCCAAACTCTGCTATAATAGCCATAGCACCCTATGGATTTTATTCGAATTTTGTACCAACCCCCATCCCCCATCTTCATCTCTTCTGTCTATTTTATGTCCTTGTTGTTTTGTCTTTCCCTTTACATATTCGCTGATGGTCCCCTTCCCTCTTTTGATTATTAGAATGGGAAACAGCGTGGCTTAGTGGATAGACCACGGGCCTGGGTGTCAGAAGAAACTGGGATCTATTCCCGGCTGCACCACACGTCTGCTGTGTGTCCTTGGGGAAGTCACTTCTCCTTGTCTCAGTTATCTCATTTGTAAAATGGAGATGAGTGCATGCTCTATGTGCAACAGGGACCATCTCCAACCTGATTAACTTGTATCTACCCCCAGTGCTTGACACATAGTAAGCACTTAATAAATGCCACACCCAACTAATTTCTGAGAGTTCATGCCACTGCTGGAAGTGCAGTAAGAAGCAGCCAAGAAACCCAGGGAGGCATCCATCAATCAATAGTATTTATTGAGCACAGTTCAAAGTGTTTGGAGAAGTATAATAGAGTAAGTAGATACTATCTCTATCATGGAGGAGCTGACAGTGTAGCAGGGGAGCAGGCAAAATAATAAATTAGAGGTAAGAGTAGGAGGAACCCAAAGAGTATAAAACTATGCTCAGAACTAAAAGGGTGGGGGCTGGGAACACCGAAGTGCCTAGGTGATACAGAAGTTTTAAAGCGGCAATAGTGAGGGAGAAAATGAGTGGGGAAGGATATGGTGGGATTTCAGAAGGACTTTGAAGGTGGGGAGAGCAGTGGAGGCAGCAGCAAGAACAATTTCTCTTCTTACTTGCTCTATCTACTGCTGTTCTTTCCCTCTCCTCTGGTACCCATGAGTATTTGTGTGTGTGTGTAAGGAGGAACTAGTGTTCAGGGGGAGGAAAGGGGCTTCTCTGTGTGTGTGTGTATGAGGGTCTAATGTGGAGGGGGAGGAAGGGGGTTTCAGATGGCCATGAGTCTGCTGAGGTGCCATTTCCAAAATAACTTCCTGATGAAGAGGATGGAAAACCTTTCAGAAACAAGAATCCCAGTGGAGTGGTATTCTAATCCATTTAAATTTTCCTCCCCCTATTTGTCTCCTCTTTCCCTTCTCCCTTGGATCATCTCCTTCCCACCCACAGTGAGGAACCATCTTTTGTTTGCTGACAAGCCATTACAGCCATTAGCAATATCACTTGTAAGTTGCATCCCATCATAATGGAGGCTTTCTTGAGGCTTTCTTGATCTTATCCCTATAGGCCCTATTTTCTCTTACACCTCTTTTATAAAGTCTCCTCCCTTCCTCATGATGTCACATCCCCTCATGGTCTTCAGCTCTTCTGTCCATTTCTTTATTGACGTCCATTGGCTTCCTTTTCCTTTTGTCATGGTCCTATTTTGCCTCTCCCTCCCCATGAGGTTTTTCTTATTACTTGCCTGCTAAAAACCGCTTTTATTGAAATTTATTTTGTTGGTTTCCCCCCATCCTTTCCTCCACCTCTAACAGCTCACAGAAACACTGACCAGATCTGTAGCATCCTTTTAAATCATCATAGTTTGTGAAGCCAAAATCAAGACAGACCTCTGCCTTCTGCACCCAAAACTCGAACTGAATTTACTGCAAGTCCCTCTTTGCCAGCATTCTCGTGTTTACACTGGAAAAGAGAAGTGGTGAATTGGGGGAATTATCTAAATTTTTTTAAGTCTTAAGGAAAAAGGGAGATTTGGGTCCTGAATTCCTCATATTATTGTCTGTGCACAAATAATAATAATGTCCTCCATTTTCACTTGCCACAGCCTATTTCCCTACATATTTCTGAACCATTTAACAAGTATGGTGCTTGCTAAGCGCTTACAATATGCGAAGCATTGTCCCACATGGGGCTTATAGTCTAAAAGCGAGAGTGGGTATTTAATTCATTCAGATGTATTTACTAAGCACTTACTGTGTGCAGAGCACTGTACTAAGCACTTGGGAGAGTATAATACAACAGTAAATAGATGCATTTCCTGCCCACAACAAGCACCCCAACAAGAAGCAGTGGGCCTAGTGGATAGAGCATGGGCCTGGAAGTCAGAAGGACCTGGTTTCAAATCCAGCTCTGCCACCTGTCTGCTTTATGACTTGGGACAAATCATTTCTCTGTGCCTCATTTATGGCATCTGTAAAATGGGGACTAAGATGGAGAGCTCTATGTGAGACAGGGACTATGTCCAACCTGATTAACTTGTATCTACCCCAGTGCTTAGTACAGAATCTGGAATATAGTACGTGCTTAACAAATACCATTAGGAAAAAGAGAAGTTAAGTGACTTGCCCAAAGTCCTACAGCAGACAAGTAGTAGAGCTAGAATTTGAACCCAAGCTCCTCAATGGCAGAAATTGTATCTGCCAACTCTACTGTACTGTCCCAAGCACTTAGTAGAGTGCTCTGTCCACAGCAAGTGTTCAGTAAATATTTTTGATTGAATCATTCCCAGGCTTAGGCTTAGGCTTCTCCTGAGAAGGAAGAGTTGAGAGCAGGGGACGGAATCCCTATCTGCAGTTGCTAAAGGGACCCAGAGACCTTTAACAGCAAACCACCCTTACATTTTTTTTTTTGGTGGGGGGTGCTTATTGGCATTTGTTAAGTGTTTACTATAAGCCAGGCACTGTACTAAGTGCTGAGGTAGATACAAGCTAATCAGATGGGACATCATCCACATCCCACATGGAGCTCACAAGTCTTAATCCCCATTTTCCAGATGAGGTAACTGAGGCCAAAGAAATGATGTGACTTGCCCAGGCAAATGGCGGAGCCAGGATTAGAATCCAGGTCCTCTGAGTCCCAGTTCCATGCTCCTTCCATTTGGCTATGCTGCTTCCATGTTACAGATCTGAAGCACTCCAGCTAACAGATTCCAGAGGCTTAGAAACCCAGTATTAGAACACTGGCATTAATTGGTTGAGCGCCCCTCTCCTTACTGAGGTTCTCTAAATTGGGGCACTGGGCCAGTTCATGCCCCAGAGACCAGCAGCCCAGGCCCTGCTGCCTCTTCCCTCACTCGATGCCCTTTCTCTCTCTCTCTCTTATTTGGCTTTCATCTGCCTGTCCAGCCATGAATCCTGACCCAAGGTTTAAAGAAATCCATTCCTGGGTCAAACAAAAATCAGGCAGAGGGCCTTCTGAGAAACTGAATTCACTCTGCCTCTCCTTAGTTACTACATTTAATAAGAACTTCCTCTCTGTGTCACATGCTGGAGTAGATACAGATAATTAAATTGAACACAGTCCCTGTCCCACATGGAATGTACAAGTAGTAAAGGAAGGGAGAGCAAGGACCTTACTGCCATTTTGCAAATGAGAAAATTGGGTCCCATCAGGGTTAAATGACTCATTCAAGGTCTCACAGCTGGCCAGTGGCAGAGCTGGAGACAAAACCCAACTCCCTGCTCTTCCCACTGGGCCTCAATGCCAGCATGACCTAGTGGATAGTGCACGTCCCTGGGAGTCAGAAGGACCTGGGTTCTAAGCCTGGCTCTGTCATTTGACTGCTGTGTCAACTTGAGCAAGTGACTTCACTTCTCTGGGCCTGAGTTACCTCATCTGTAAAATGGGAATATAATGTTCTCCCTCCTTCTTACACTGATTGCCTAGTGGGTCAAGACCTGTGTTCAACTTGATTATCTTGTATCTGCTACAAATTCTTTGGTACATAGGAAGCATTTAACAAGTATTATTATGATCATTTACTGTTAATAATGATCATAATAATAGTAATAATACTCTACAGAAGTGCCATAACCCAGCAGACATTTTGCCTTGGTTAGGAGAGGTGTGGGAAGTGAAAAGGAGAAAGAGGGAAAACAAGGTCTAAATTACCTTATCTTTTCCAAGGTTGGGTGGTCCGTGCTGGATGACTGAAGGGAAAGTCTGGGTTTGAAAGGAGAAATTTTAGGGATATTGTGGGGAGAGGGGCATTCTGGGTCACTGAGGGAAGGTTAAGGACTTTGGATTGGTCCACCCCCAAGCAGGAGAATGGGTGTCTTGGAGGGCAGCCAGGGTCCTGGTGTCTCTGTTGGGGACAGAATGCTCGGCTGGGCAGACCACTGGTTCCTGGTCCAGGAATACCAGCTCTGCCACTTACCTGCTGTTTAGCCTTGTGCAAGTCATTTAACTAATTCTGCGCTTCAGTTCCTTCATCTGCAAATGTTCTCTCTCCTACTTGGGCCCCATATAGGACCTAAATTATCTTCTATCTGCCCCATCAGTTAGCTAGTACAGTGCTTGGCACGTAATAAGCACTTCACAAAACTATAGGTATTAATATTATTATTATTATTACCTTGTTCGTTGGTTTATGTGGTGGTCCTGAGAGTGGAAAGACATTTAAAGTCACCTAGAGTCCTTACCCAGAGTCTGCTCTCTGCTCCCCATTGCCCGCCCCCCACCCCACTCCCCGGTAAGCTAGGAGATGGAGGGGTCATCAATCAATCAATCAACGATATTTACTGAGCACTTACTGTGTGCAGAGCGCTATACAGAGTTGGTAGGCACATTCCCTGCCCAAAATGAGCTTACAAACTAGAAGGGGAGATGGTCATTAATATAAATAGATAAATTATGGATATGTACATAAGTAATGTGGGACTGATGGGGGTAGGGATGAATTAAGGGAGCAAATCAGGATGACCCAGAAGGGAGTGGGAGAAGAGGGGCTTAGTGGGGCTAAGTTAGGGAAGTGGGGGCTTAGTTAGGGAAGGCCTCTTGGAGGAAATAGGCTTTTAATAACGCACACCCAGTACTCTTGGGGCAGTTGAGAAAGTGGAGATCTGCCTCTGTGGTAGGGCCCCTGCAGAGGCTGGGGCGGTGGCGGTCTCCCCTGCTGAACCTCCCCCACCCCCCCGCCCCCCACAACCACTTCCCCCTCCCCAAATCCCTTCCAGGAGGGTTCAGATGAGCAATCCTAAGGAATGGAAAACTGAGAACCAAATCTAAAGCCCTCAAGGTAGGGAGCCAGGGCAGGCTCTGATTTTCCCACCTACCCTTGGTGTAGACTCTAGACTCTAAGCCCATTGTGGTCAGGGAACGTGTCTTCCAACTCTCTTGTAGTGTAATTCCCCCAAACCCTTACTGCAGAGCTCTGCACGCAGTAAGCACTCAATAAATACCATTGATTGATTGGGATGGATTGAAATAGCCCCAAACGTCTCTCTGGAAGCTCCCCCAACCCCCACTTCCAGTCTGATCCCAGGCTTCCCAAGCAAGCAGGTTTCTCCTGAATAGCCTCCTGCTAGCTGGTCCCTTCCTCAAGTCCTGGCAGAATTCCCCCATTTTACAGGTGGAGAGACTGAGGCGCAGATAGGTTGAACGATTTGACCAGTGTCACCCAGGTAGCTCGTTACTCAACAGAGTTAAACATTCCTCTTTTGTTCCAAAAATCACAGGAAGTGGAGAGTGGAGATGGATTAATAATAATTATGGCACTTGCTAAGCACTTACTATATGCCAAGCATTGGGGTAGATCCACATTAATCAGGTTGGATAACGTACCTGTTCCACATAGGGCTCACGGGTTTAATCCCCATTTTACAGATGAGGTAGCTGAGGCCCAGAGAGGTGAAGTGACTTCCCAAGATGACACAGCAGACGTGTGGCGGAACTGGAATTAGAACTCCAGTCCTTCTGACTCCCAGGCCCATGCTCTATCCATTAGGCCACGCTGCTTCTCTAAACAATCTTTCTCTAAGGATGAGAAAGGAAAGCTGAAATGGTTTATTTACCTGGGCTGGGGATGTGGGGAGTATCCATCACTGGGGCGGGGGTGAGGTGGGGGGTGGGGGAGGAAGATGGGCAGGCGGATGAGGGAAGAGGGCACATGGGGGACCTCATCTCCCTTCCCGCTGCTGGAGGCTGAGTGTGGCCAGTGTCAGGAGTCAGGCAGGGTGACAGTGTAGGCCGAGACCCACAGGGGAGGCTGGTTTGAGGGGAGGAGGGATGGTCTGCTAGCCAGGGGGAGAGAAAAGAGAAGAGGGGGTAAGAGGACGGAATGAGCCGGGCTCAGCCTGCCAGGGAGGGACGGGGCTCAGGCTGGACAGGTAGAGATGGGAGCGGCTAGGACAGGTAGGGATGGGCGTGGGACGGGGATGGGCAGGTAGCGATGGCCGTGGCTCGGGGAGGACAGGTGGAGTGGGCGAGATTCGGGGAGCGGCTGGCTGGACCCCATCGCCCCAACTCACTGCCTTTGCTCCAACCTCCCTCCCCGCCCCACAGCACTTGCGTATCTATGTACATATTTATCATTATAATTCTAATTATTTTCATTAATGATGTGCGTATATCTCTAATTCTATTTATTTATAATGATGCTACCGATGCCCGTTGACTTGTCTTGATGTCCGTCTCCCCTCTTCTAGACTGCGAGCCCGATGTGGGTAGGGATTGTCTCTGTTGCCGAATTGTACTCTCCCAAGCGCTTAGTCCAGTGCCCTGCACACAGTAAGTGCTCAAAAAATACGATTGAACGAATGAACGAATGACAGTAGGGATGGGCGTGGCTGTGGGTGGGGCGGACAGGTGAGGTGGGCGTGGAGCGGGGCGGAGCCTGTCCCTCACCTGTACCTGCTGCGGAGCTGGCTGGGCTCCCCCTGTCCGGACGGAGAGAGAAAGAGGACGCGGAGAAAGCGGAGGATTCTGCAGGGGAAAGGAGGTGAGGCACAGCCGGTCCTGGGGCGGGGTGGTGCGGAGAGTTAAGGGGTCACTCGGAGTTAAGGCCCCCTCCCCGGCGCCCCAATCTCTTTACTCTAGGGGACTCCCCAGGAGGACGAAGAGCTGGACCAAGTCTGGGAATCCGGGCTCCAAACCAACAGGGCAGCCTCTCTTCCTCCCCTGTCCCTCTGGGTGGGGGTCCCGAGATCCCCTCCCCCTCCAAGGAAAGTTTGCCCCGAGTAGTAGCAAGTGGGGAGGGGGCCGGGATGCTGAAGGATCTCTGGGCGGGGTGGGGTTTGGTTGGGGGGTTGTCCGGCTGGGGGCAGATGGGGAGGGTCTCCCACCCAGACTTGACTGTGACCCTGCTCAGTGGAAAGAGCCTGGGCCTCGGAGTCAGAGGTCATGGGTTCGTCCCCTGCTCTGCACTTGTCAGCTGTGTGACTGTGGGCAAGTCACTTCACTCTCTGTGCCTCAGTTACTTCATCTGTAAAATGGGGATTAACTGTGAGCCTCATGTGGGACGACCTGATTACCCGTGTACTACCCCAGCGCTTAGAACCAGTGCTCTGCACATAGTAAGCGCTTAACAAATATCAACATTATTAGTATTGTTATTACCTCTCAGGGTCTTCGCCCCAAGAAAAGCGGGCTTTCTCCTCGGAAGTGTGAGGGCCAGGTGGTCCCATCCTTTCCACAGCCCCCCAGCCCAGGCCTGAAGCAGGGTAGCCCTGCTCCTCCCCTCTGCCTTGCAAACCCACCCGAGACCCCTTTTCTTAAACCTCTGTACCTCCACAACAACTCTCCCGGCCTCCAGGTCCAAGGATCTGGTCTGGGCTGAGTTATCCTTCCTCTCCCAGGCCTCCCCGCCGCAGAAGCTGGGCTCCGGACAAGAATTCCATCAGCCAGAGACTTTCCAAGGCAGCCTGATCAGAAAGAATTGATAAGATGCCCGGTGTCCCTGGTTCACACCTCCTAACCAAGGAACCTGGCTCAGCTCTCTGTCCTCCCTTTTTTAAAAAATGGTATTTGTTATGCGGAAGGCCAAATTACTCGCCTTAGATTAGCGTATATTGGATACATAATCAGGAGAACTAATTCTCTGGTGAACACACTAATTCTAGGAAAAGTCCAGGGAAAACGTGGAAGAGGCAGACCGGCAGCTTGATGACTCGAGACAATAGCAACAATAACAGAAAAACCATTAGAAAGGTTGCGGGTTATGGCAGAGGACAGGACGTTTTGGAGAAAGTATATCCATGGAGTCTCTATGAATCGGAAACGACTCGATGGCGCTTAATAAAAATAATAATCTGTTATGAATTTATATGCACCGTGCCAGGCACTGTACTAAGCGCTAGGGTAGAAACAAGCTATTCAGATCCCTGTCTCATATATGGTTAGAACATTGCTTGGCACATAGCACTTAACAAATACCATAATTATTGTTGTAGGGTTCACAGTCTTAATCCTATTTTATAGATGAAGTGGCACGGAGAAGTCAAGTAATTTGCCCAAGGTCACATTGCAGACAAGTAGCAGACCCGGGATTAGAACCCAGGTCCTTCTGATTCCCAACCCCGTGCTCTGTCCTCTAGACCATGATGCTTCTCAATCCACCCTCCTGCCTCCGCTTATCCAGCCGGGGCGGAGGAGTGGGGTTGGTGGGTATACTGGGTTTAGATTGCAGCAAAGTGGATTGAGATTAACGGGAGCATGGGTTAGAGGGCAGCGGAGGGGTAGTTAGATAGGAGCCATGTTTGGGAGGGTGTCAGTGGCCGAAATGGGAGACAGGGGTGGCCTGCTATGGAGTGGTAGTGAGGTCTCGCTTGGCAGATGCAGCAGTCCTGGGCACACCAGCCCTTCTGGTGCCCAGTGCCTCCATGGAGATGTGAGTCTGTCCCAGGGGGCTGGATTCCAGGTGAGAGGAGAAATAGAGTACTGGGCTATGATTCTGGTTGGGAAGATCCTCTCATAAGGAAGAGAGAGTTTTAAACCAAGCTGCCCCACACCTCTTTCACCTCCTCCCCAAGCAGAGCCACCCCCGGGGCGCACTCTGGGTCAGCACCTAAGTTTACTTGTCCTGGGTAAACGAGGGTCCTGGAGCCAGCCCAGCCTCTTAGGGAAACAGGACTGGGTAGACAGATAGGGCGGGTGGTATGCCCAGTCTGGAGATTAGGCCATGTCAAGGATCCTACTTAGCAAAAAACCAGACTGGGTCATAGAGAATGGTCCAAACAACCTCTAAGTGAATGTGGCCATGTAAGCAACAGCTCTGACTTCCTGTGACTTGAATTGTCCCCCTCTGCTTCCCAAACATATAGTTGTTCTTGGGGACGAACAGCAAGACTGCATCTCTGGGTGCAAATGACACCCAGAGAGTCTCTTGCACCCTGTGCCCATTAAATGCAGTCGGGCACCTTTCCTGGCTCCTGCTATCTGGGCCAGCATGGCTCAGACTCCAGTGGTCAGGAGAGGGGAAGGTACATCCTCCCAGCGGTGGGGCATGTGCTTGAATGATTTTTTGCTCTAGGTGGATATGACGGTGGGGCGGTGAGGGGAGGGCTGTTGGAGGCTGGCTTTGTTTGAGAAGGTGGAGAGAGATTACCCACCGGTAAAGGAAGCGTGGAGTGGCTGAGCCACAGATGACCTCTGATCTGTGCTCGGTTAATGTGGGCATTGAGACGGGGACGTAGACCAGTCTGGACTCCCCTGTATACTGAGTCCGAGCCCGCTACCGACTGTCGTCCTGGGAAATTGTACCAGGAAGTAGATGAAACAATTTCCTGCCCTGCTCGCCAGGCAACGGCTGTTTGCTTCTGGTCGTGTTTGTTCTACTGGGTACCTCTTATTGAGCACCTTTCTGAGCAATCAATTAATTTGTGTTCTTATCAAGTGCTTACTCTGTGCAGAACACTTGCATAGGATCCCTGCCCTAAAGGAGTTTTCAGCCTAGTAGGGGAGTCAGATTTTAAAATAATTGACAAATAGGGGGAAGCAATGGAGTATACAGACGTATATAAATGTTTCCGGGTTGAGGGGGTGGGAGCCGGGTGAGGGGTGAGATTTAAAGCGTTAAGGTCACTTGGAAGTGCTGAAGTGGCGGGGGGAGGATACAGAGTGGGGAAAAGAGAGATTAATGGAGGAGGAGATGAATTTTTGTTTTGTTGTCTGTCTCCTCCTTCTAGACTGTGAGCTCGTTGTTGGGTAGGGATTCTCTCTATCTGTTGCCGAATTGTACTTCCCAAGTGCTTAGTACAGTGCTCTGCACGCAGTAAGCTCTCAATAAATATGATTGAATGAATGAACTTTCAGAAAGGTCTTGAAGATAGAGCAGTGATTGGCTGGATGTGAAGGGGGATGGAGTTCCCCTCCATCCCCAACCCCCCTCAGGACAGCAAGCCCCATCTCAGTCCCAACCTGGAAGGGCTGCTTAAACGCAGACGCTCCGGCTTCAGCTGGTTTCCACGGGAGGGCCGGGTTGTGGAGGATGTGATGACAAAGGAGATGACTGGTTCAGGCACTCCCCGCTATTGTCAGGCAGGAGAGGCTGAGCATGGGAGAGAGAGCCAGTGGTACCTGGTTCAAGAGTTAATGGGCTGATGCTTTCCCCGGGTCCTGGGGCAGGAGACAGGAGCAGAGCGGAGGGGTGTGTTAGCCGAGGGGCTCGGACTGCAAGAGGTGACTGGGCTCCATCTCTGCTGAAGCCCTCCCCTCCCCCCGGTAGAGCATACAATCAGTCATCCATGATATTTATGGAGCGCTTACTGTGTGCAGAGCAGTGTGCTGAGTGCTTGGGAGAGTACAATAGAACAGTTAAGTTCCCTGTCCGAAAGAGGCTTATGGTCTGGAGGGGAAGACAGACAATAATACAAATAAATAAATTCTGGATATGGACATAAGTGCTGTGGGGCTGAGGGAAGGGTGACCGAAGGGAGCAAATCCAAGTGCAAGGGTGACACAGAAAGAAGTGGGAGAAGAGGAAATGAGAACTTAGTGAGGGAAGGCCCTCTGGAGGAAACGTGCCTTCGAAAAGACTCTGAAGGTGAGGTACCAGAGATTGTATTCCACCTGGTAGACCCCAGGCTGGGAGAGGTGCCTAATCCTGGGCAGTGGGGCAAGACAGATGTTCTGGCTGGGTCTGGAAGTCAGAAAGATCTGGGTTCTACTCCCGTTTTTGCCACTTGTTTGCTGTCCTTGACCCTGAGCAAGTTGCTTCACCTCTCTGTGCCTCAATTACTACACCTGGAAATGGGGATTAAGACTTGGAGCCCCGGGTGGTACAGGGACTGTGTCCAAACTCATTAGCTTGTATCTACCCTAGTGATGATGATGATGATGGCATTTACTAAGCACTACTATGTGCCAGGCACTTTTCTAAGTGCTGGGATATCTACAAGGTAAAGCAGGTTGTCCCACATAGGGCTCACAGTCTTAATACCCATTTTATAGATGAGGGAACTGAGTCCCAGAGAAGTTAAGTGACTTGCCCAAAGTCACACAACTGACAAGTGGTGGAGCTGGGATTAGAACCCACAACCTCAGACTACCAAGTCCGTGCTCTTTCCATTAAGCCATGCTGCAGTGCTTAGTACATTGTGTGGCACATAATAGGTGCTTAACAAATACCATTAAAAAAAATCAATCAGTGATATTCACTGAGAAATTGCTGTGAACAGAGCACTGTTCCTAGGGTCTGAATCCAAAAGACATCTAAGCAAACCAGGAGAAAGGAACGCCATCATCTCTGCTAACCCCACAGGCCCCTGGGGATGGGTGTGACGCCCCCTCAGCTGAACTAATCACTCAATCAATCCTGTTGATTGAGCACTTACTGGGTGCTCAACACTATACTAAGCATTTGGAAGGATTACTAGACGTGATCCCTGCCTTCAAGGAATTTACAATCTAATAGAGGAGACAGACACTAAAATAAATTACAGGTAAGGGAAGCAATCGAGTTTATAGATATGTACATAAGGGCTATGTCAGGGTGTGAATATCCAAGGGCTTAGCTGATGTGGAAGCACTAAAGTGGCAGTTAGCAGCGGTTGGGGGGAGTTGAGTGGGGAGAAGAGCAATTAGTCAAGGAAAGAAAGGTTTCCCCTCGGGAGATGGGATTTCAGAAGAGCTTTGAAACTGGGGAGAGCAGTGGTTTTCCAGATGTGAAGGGGGAGGGAGCTCCAGGCAGGAGAGATGAGAGGAGAGGTATGGTGACTAAATTGGCTCCAGGGAAGTGGAGTGTGTGAGCTGGGGTGCAGTGGGAGAAGAGGGAGGATAAGTAGTGGGGGACCAGAGCGAGGGCCTCAAAGCTGAGGACCGGGGAAGGGAGGAGTGGGCAAGTGCTGGTGGGTTTTGAGGAGTGGAGAAGCAGCGTGGTCTAGTGGAAAGAACATGAGTCTGGGAGTCAGAAGGGCACAGTAATCATTATGGTATCTGTTAAGCGCTTAATATGTGCCAGGCACCATACTAAACGCTGATGGGTTCTAATCCCAGCTCTGCCACTTGTCTGCTGTGTGACCTTGAGCAAGTCGCTTCACCTCTCTCTACCTCGGTTCCTTCATCTGTAAAATGGGGATTGAAATTGTGAGCCTCATGGGGGACAGGGACTGTGTCCCACCTGATTATCTTATATCTGCAGAGTAAACACTTAACAAATACCACAATTATTATTATTATTCTTATTATCACTAGGATCTGAGGGGTTTCCAGGGCAGCAGCCTGGGGACTCCTGCCAAGGCCATGCCAAGGCTTTGCCAAGCTGGGCCAGGCTAGGTAGAGCTGGGCACACCACTGCTGCTGCTCCTTCTCACCACGGCAACTCGTGATGGTGACGCTTTCCATGTTTCTGACGGTGGTGAAACCCTCTCTCACCTCCCTGATTTTGCAATGTGTTTATAATTCATCGTCTCTACAACCATTTATTAGCGGGTCTATTAATAGATCCATCTCGATCTAGATCCATCTACACCCATAAGCAAGACTCTTTGATCTGTTCATCACTTGGGGGCGTGAGGGGAGGGGAGGGCAAAGTTAATTGAAATCCGAGGATAATGCAAAGGCTGTGTTTAGCCAGGATTTTGGACAGCCCTCTGGCCCAGAGCATTTGCTCGGAGTGCTGAACTTGAAGCGGTGTGGACTGCCTTGCAACTCCCGTCTTTTAGGACTGGGAGTCAGAGGACCTGGGTTCTTAGACTGGAGTCCCGTGTGTATCAGGGGCGGTATCCGAATTGATGATCTTGGAACTACCCCAGCTTTTAGCCCAGTGCGTGGCACGTAGTAAGTGCTTAACAAACACCAATTAATACTAAACCAAATGAAAGTTAATCATATTCTAGGGTCTGCCACTTCCCTGTTGTGTGACCTTAGGCAAGTCATTTAACTTCTTTGTACCTCAGACTCTGCAAGCGTAAAATGGGTATACAATACCTGTTCTCCTGTCCCATTAGATCAGGGGCCACATATGGGATGGGGACTGTGCCTGACCTAATTATGTTGGATCTACCCCAGTGCTTAGGAGAGTGCTTGGCTCAAGAGAAGCAGCGTGGCTCAGTGGAAAGAGCACGGGCTTGGGAGTCAGAGGTCGTGGGTTCTAATCCCGGATCCGCCACTTGTCAGCTGTGTGACTTTGAGCAAGTCACTTAACTTCTCTGTGCCTCAGTTACCTCATCTGTAAAATGGGGATTAAGACTTTGAGCCCCACGTAGTACCACCTGATTACTTTGTTTCTACCCCAGCGATTAGAATAGTGCTTGGCACATAGTAAGTGCTTAACGAATGCCATATTTATGATTGAGATTGTGAGCCCCAAGTGGGACAGGGACTGTTTCCAAGCCGACCTGCTTGTATGCACCCCAGTGAGTAGTATGGTGCCTGACACAAAGTTAAGGGTTAACAAAACCATTATTATTATTATTATATTAATCACTTAACAAATACCACAATTGTTGTGATTGATTATTTCATTTTCCCCTGGCCAAGATGTTTGCAGGGACACTAACAGTTAGTGTAATGGCCAAAGGACCAGCAGTGGCAGAAAGGAGGGGGAGGAACGGAGAGAAAAGGCCAGGCAGCTTCACCTCCAATTCCCTCCCCGCAATGAGCTTACAGTCTAGACTGTTGACCTATGACGGAGGACATCCCCTCTCCAGTCCCACTCAAGAGCTGGCGGTTGTGTTAGATTGTTCTCCCCAGCTCACCCAGAAACAGCTACAGAAACAATGGGGAGATTAATAGAATTGGGGGTCTCCGCTACTGCTGCCACAGGACTGCCCACCCCCAACCCCCACCCCAGGGGCCACCTGAAGTATACCTCCATTTCCCTCCCCTACTGGAAGGTTGTCCCAGTATACCGCTGGGGACCCTGCACCAGTTGCCCTTGTTGTGATCGCGAGGTAATAATAATGATAATAATAATAATTGTTAAGCTCTTACTCTGTACCAATCTCTGGGGTAGATAGAATACAGTCAGGCCAGACAGAGACCCTGTCCCCTACGGATTTCCCAGTCTAAGTATCCTTGGGCAGCCTCTCCCAGCAGCCTAGAGATTGGGTTTGACTTTGCCCCTCGGAGATCAGAGGTGGCCCAGCCCCCACTTGCAGTTCATCATTCTGGAAAACCACAGGCAAAGATCATCACGGGTTTATTATGGAATTGGCTCCGCCCCTCCCCTCCCATTTCCCCAAGCCAGTCATTTATTTCCCGCTGAAGAGGAGACCTGGTCCTCGGCAGCAGCAGTTCCCCGGCAGATTTAATTGAGGTGGGTAGTCCGAACGAGTCCTTAAATGCTTTCCTTTAAGGAGATACAATTTTCCCCATTTCTCCTCCAGCAACTTTTTTTTACAGAAGAATTTAGAGAAAGTGTCTGTCTCCAGTAGCCCGGAGTTATCGGTCTGTCCATCTGTCTGTCTGTCAGCCTTTCTCCCCTTTCCTTACCAGTCTGACTACTGGGATGAGGGCCATTGGAGCTGGCCATTCCCTTTTCTGCCAGTCCAGCAAGCCCTCTCTAGGACCACCAGGGCTTGGCTGGGGAGCATCTTGGAGAAGGAGAAAATGGTAGCTGGTGGCAACTACTCTGAGCCTGGCTGGGTGTTTTGTTTTGGGGTTTTTTAGTTTTTTTATTGGTATTTAAGTGCTTACTATGTGCCGGGCACTGTACTAAGCACTGGGGTAGATACAAGACAATCAGGTTGGACCCAATTCATGTCCCACATAGGGCTCACAGTCTTAATTCCCAATTTATAGATGAGGTAACTGAGGCCCAGAGAAACGAAGTTAATTTTCCCAAGGTCACACAGCAGACAAGTGGCAGAGTTGGGATCAGAACCCAGGTCTTTGTGACTCTCAGGTCCTGGCTCTGTTCACTAGGCTATGCTGCTTACCAGCACTGGAGCACCAACTTTTCCCTCCATTCTTCTCTCTCTCTCCCCATGCCCCCGCATTGCCTGCTACCCTGCTTTCTCTTGCATTTCTACCTGGCACATTAGCAACCAGCTCAACTCACTGGCATTCAGACCAGAGGATGCAAATTCTGCACCCAGATTGAAAGCTGCATTCAAATTGGATTTGGGGTTGGCCGGCCGAATGGATCCCCATTAGATTGTAACTCCCAGAGGGCAATGTGGCTCTTGTTTCTGATGGATGCTTCCAAGCATGCGGTGCAGTGCATTGCATCCAGAAGGAGCTGGGACAATACCATGGAAGAGGATGGAGAAGATGAGATCTCAGATGGGTTCACTTAGCTGACATTTTTGTGGTATCCACCCAGCTTCTGTTTTGTTTTGTGGTTTTAATGGTGTTTAAGTGCTTACTATGTGCCAGGCACTGTACTAAGGACTGAGGCAGATACAAGCTAATCAGATTGGACACAGTCCCTGTCCCATGTGGGACTCTGTCTTAATCAGCATGAGAACTAACATGGCATAGTGGACAGAGCGCGAGCCTGGGAATCAGAAGGTCATGGGTTCTAATCTCAGCTCCGCTGCTTAACGGCTGTGCAACCTTGGGCAAGTGACTTTACTTCCCTGTGCCTCAGTTATCTCATCCGTAAAAAATGGGGTCTGAAACTGTAAGCCCATGTGGGACAGTGACTGTATCCAACCCAATTTGCTTGTATCTTAGTACGGTGCCTGCACATAATAAATGATTAACAAATATCATTATTATTATTATTAACCCCCATTTTACAGATGAGGTAACAAAAGAACGAGAAATGAAGTGACTTGCCCAAGTTCACACAGGAGTCAGGTGGCGATCCAGCAGATAAGTAGCATAGGGCTGTCAGTCAACATTCAGATCATCCGTTTTCCCCCATCTCTTCCTCTTGGTGTTCTGACTCTCTCACTCCAGCTCTCCCTTTCCCTTCCTGCCCCTTCCCATCCATCCCCACTTTGACCCCCTTCTGCTCTCTCCATGGTCGTGGCCTTTCCCACTTGCATGTTGAGAATTTGAGTGGAGGTGCTGGTCTCCGATGAACAGAGCATTTAACCAACCTTTTGGGGAAAAAGAGTTGGTCCCACGACCCCTCTCACCAGGGCGGGTAAGAACACGGGTTTGGTGAAAGATAGTCATCCTCTGGGGTCAGGGATGTAATTGCTGAGGTTGGATTTTGCCCACTCACTGCTCAACTCCCACTTAAAGTTAATCAGTGAGTTCCTTGAGGTCAGGGGCCAGGCCTGGTACCTCTAGCGGGTGCTCTCAGGTGTCACTGACAGAGTAGACATTCAGTCACCACTGACAATAATAATAATAATAGTGGTATTTATACACTTACTATGTGCAAGCACTGTATTAATTGCTGGGGGCTTGTATTTTGGGTCTGTCAGGTGCCCCCACCCTCTCCACCCTCTCCCGCTAGGCCCTGTGAGGCTCTTGAGGGCCCCGAGCACATCTTCCTGGCATTCTGGCTTCCTTTGGTGCCTCGGGCAGTGCCCTGCACAGCCTGGCCCTGGCTGAGGATGAGAAGGGACCAGACTCCGGGATTAATGGGCAGTCATCCCCCCGGAGACCAGCAAGCCCCACGCCTGCCCTGGCTCACATCACCATCATCGTCACCTCTGCGTGAGGCTGGGTGGTGACCAGAGGTGGGGAACTACAGAACCACCCCAGCTCGGTGCCCTCTGAGTGACCGGCAGCAGGGAGACTACAGGCTGAGGTCTGCAGCTTAGGGATGCACCGGCAGCCTGGTGCGTGGGCCCAGGCCCGGTTCTGACCTCCCTGGGACCTGGGCCTTGGTTCTGATCTCCTTGGGGACTGGGCCCAGTTCTGACCTCCCTGGGGCTTGGACCTTGTTCTGATCTCCCTGGGACCAGGGTCCTGTTCTGATCATGTCTGCTTTGTCACCTTGGGCAAGTCATTTCTCTGGGCTTCAGTTACTTCATCTGTAAAATGGAGATTAAGAATGTGAGCCCCATGTCGGACAGGAATTGTGTCCACGCTGCTTAACTTGAATCTGCCCTAGCTTTTAGAACAGTGCTTGGCACATAGTAAGTGCTTAACAAATACTATTATTATTATTGATCTCCTATTATTATTGATCTCCCTGGGGCCTGCACCCAGTTCTTACCTCCTTGAGGTCAGTCGTTCCTGGAGCTGAGACCAGGCTGAGGGACTGGCGCCAGGCTGGGCAAGGCCTGAGTAGTGCTAGGATCGGCTGGGCAGGGCGCCAGCTGCAGTCATGAGCCGGTGCCCCTTAGAGGACCCTGGGCCCTGGCCTGGCAGGGAGAGTGGGATTTTGGGAACGGTTGGGTGGGAATTCCTAGTAGGAAGCAGACCTTGGCCAACAGTAGCCCCAGGCTTCAGGAAAGGATGAGGGGCACCGTCCCTCTCTCCCCTCGCCAAAGCAAGTGATGGATGCGGTTGGCTGGGTCAGACTGAGTGGGTCCGCGTAGCCTGGCAGGCTAGGGTTGGCATCTGCTCCCCCTCAGTTCAGGGCTTTTTGCTGGGAGGATGGGAGTTCTGGGCTTCCCCTTTCCTCGCCCTCTCTCTGCCCCAAACTCTGAGCCCAGCTGCTGCCACCTCATGGGTTATTGGCAGTGTCAGAGTCAGGTGGGAAGGCTCTTCAATCGGTGGTGTTTCCTGAGTACTTAAACTGCATGCAGACCACTGGCCTACGCGCTTGGGAGAGTTCAATACAATAGAGTTGGTAGACAAAATCCCTGCTCCCAGCCCCACAGCACTCATGTACATTTATTTATATTAATGTCTGTCACCCCCTCTAGACTGTAACCCTGTTGTGGGCTGGAAATGTGTCTATCAACTCTGTTATTGTACTCTTCCAAGCACTTAGTACAGTGCTTTGCACATAGTAAGTGCTCAATAAATACGACTAAAGAAATGAATGAAGAGAGTTTACAGTCTAGTATGGGAAACTGTCTCCAAGATCAATTATGGGTAAGGAGAAGTAGCAGAAAAGAAAGTTGTGTACATTATTAATAATAATTATTATTATTATTATTATTATGGTATTTTTAAGCACTTACTATGTGCCAGGCACTGTGCTAATTAATGAGAAGCAGAATGGCCTAGTGGATGGAGCACAGGTCTGAGAGTCAGAAGAACCTGGGTTCTCATCCTAGCTCTGCCACATGTCTGCAGTGTGACCTTGGGCAAATCATTTCAATGTCTTTGTGGCTCAGTTTCGTCATTGGTAAAATGGGATTAAGACTGTGGGACACAGACTGTGTCCAATCTGACGGTCTTGTTTCTACCCCAGTGCATAGCATAGTGCCTGGCATATAGTAAGTGTTTCATAAGTACCTTTTGAAACAAAGCAAAGTTTGAAAAAAACCATAAATGACACATAGGGGTGGAAGGGTGAGTACCCGAGTTCTTAGGGGTGCTGAAGTGGTAACAGGATAGGCTGCCCCAATTCTGTTCCCAACGCCCCCCACTGAGCTCCCTGTCGAAGAGTCCCACTGGCCCCTTCTGGGGGGTCTCTGGCCTTAGGAGGGGGGACAACCACCCTTCCAACCTGCCTGTCAATTAAGATTTTCCATCACATTGCTAGGCCTCCCTCTTATTTCCCCAGGATCCCAGGCTGCTGAGCCAGTGACCAAGATGGCCAACTTCAAGGGCCACGCCCTCCCGGGGAGCTTCTTCCTGCTCTTTGGTCTCTGGTGGTCACTGAAGTACCCATTCAAGCACCTGACCCAGGGGGCACGGAGCCGGTTCAGCCGTGGGGCCGAGCGACTGGAGCTGATTGAAGGGCTCATTAAAGCTGCCTTTGCACTCATAGGTAATGATGGTATTGTCTACTTGTTTTGTTTTGTTTTGTTGTCTGTCTCCCCCTTCTAGACTGTGAGCCCCTTGTTGGGTAAGGATTATCTCTATCTGTGGCCGAACTGTACTTTCCAAGCCCTTAGTACAGTGCTCTGAACATGGTAAACGCTCAATAAATACGATTGAACGAATGAATAGGTGAGTTGTTGGGGGGGTGAGCTGCCAAGGGGGGCTCCCCCAGCCCTTGTCCCCCAATCCAACCCCTCTCGGCTTCTCTGTTGCCCCAGCTGCCTGGTGCTGCGGCCCCCAGTACTATCCACAGGAGGGACTGCCCAGGAAAGCTCCCAGCCGCTGTCAACCCCTCTTCTCTTTACCTACTCCCCGGCCACCCCAAGCCTTGCATGAGCTCTCCTGCTGCCCTCTAGGTGGGCACACAAGCTTCATTTACCTCTAACATTCACTGAACCCCTACCCACCTATTTTGAGTGGGGGCCCAGTACTGGAGAGGAAATCTACATGGAAACGGGCCCGGTACAATGTCCTGTTTCCTCCCATTGCGTCTGCTGCCGTGGGCCCGGAGTTGGGCGGGAGTTGGGTGGTACAGGGCTTGGGGCCGCAATAACACTGGCAATGGCTACTTCCTTGTTCAGGGTTGGTGAGGGAAGGGCTGGAGCCTGGAGCCTTCCCTTGCTCCTCCCTCCCTACCCCCAAAACACACATACACACATATACACACACATACCCCCCACCTCGGGCCGCCCTCCCCGACCACTCCTGTCTGATACGCCCCTCCCCTTCTCAGGGATCCTGGCGGAGCAATTTGTTCCAGACGGGCCCCACCTGCACCTGGTGGACCGGGAAGGACAAGGCTGGGTGAAGCTGATGAACTGGCAGCACGCCACCATGTATCTGTTCTTCGGGCTCTCGGGCATCGTGGATGTGCTCACCGTCCTCTCCGCCCAGATCCCCCTGGGGCTGGACCGCCTGCTCATGGCCGTGGCCGTGTTCACCGAAGGTCAGTGGGGGTGTGGCAAGCGGAGGCCTCTGCTGGGCGAGCTGAAGGATGGGGGGGCCGCCCGCCCCAAGCGACAAACAGGGAGCAACCTGACCGCCCCCACAAAGGGGCCCCGAGCGGAATATAAAACAGAACACGAGGAGAGGGGACAATGCCACCTGGCCCCCAGAGGGACATAAAACAAAACATTAGGCGGGCTTGAAGAGAGTGGGCAAGGAGGTCACAAGTGGTTCTGGACTCATGGAGCTCTCACCCGGCTCTGCCAAAGTGACCAGTGGGGCTCCCCGCCTCAACCTTATCGGCTGAGGAGGATTCAGCAGAAGATAATAATAACAATAATCATAATTAGGGTATTTGTTAAGTATTTACTATGAGCCAGACACGTTCTAAGCACTGGGGTGGATACAAACAAACTGGGTTGGACCCAGTCCCTGTCCCATGTGGGGCTCACAGTCTCAATCCCCATTTTACAGATGAGGTCACTGAGGCACAGAGAAGTGAAGGGACTTACCCAAGGTGTCACTGCAGACAAGTGGCAGAGCTGGGACTAGAACCTATGACCTTCTAACTCCCAGGCCTGTGTTCTATCCACTACACCATGCTGCTGGACCTGTGACCTTTGGACATTTTATAATAGTAACAAATCCCACAATTTATTATTATATTATTATTATTATTATTATGATCTTACTATGTGCCACATTACAAGCAAATTGGGTTGGACAGAGTCCCTGTCCCACATGGGGCTCACAGTCTTAATCCCCAATTTACAGATGAGGTAACTGAGGCACAGAAAAGTGAAGTGACTTGCCCAAGATCCCACAACCTGGATTAGAACCTAGGTCCTCCCAGGTTCACATTCTATCGACTAGGTCATGCTGCTAGTCACCCCACCCTCAACCCCAAAGCACTTATGTACATAACTTCATATAGTATAAATTATTTATTTATATTAATGTCTGCCTCCCCCTCTAGACTGTAAGGTCGCCTTGGGCAGGGAATATCTCTGTCAACTGTTGTACTGTACTCTCCTAAGTGCTTAATTCAGTGCTCTGCCCATAGTAAGCGTTCAGTAAATACCAGAGACTGATCATTTATGGAATTAGTGGAAAGCTACTTTTGGAGGGCAAGGAGCAGGAGTCGGGAATGATGTCCTGCTTGGGCAATGTCCAGCTCTTGGTGCCCCATCACCCGCCTGGCAGGGCAGTGGGCATGGGAGAGGGCAGGTGGGATGTGTGGTTTCTGGCCCTCCTCCCTCACCTGGGAACCGACCCAGTCACTTGGGATGAGGTGGGGCCTGTGGGGATGAGTGAGTCACTGCTGACGGTATAAGAGATCACCCACAGCCTCATCAAAGGGAACATCCCAGAGGTTTTGCAACATGGGAAGCCCCTTTCTCACCTTCCCGGACCCGGGACCCCTACAGACTGTAGCGAGGATTGGGGGCGGGATAAGAGGCGAAATCTAGGTTCTGATTACAAGAGACATAGGGAGGAGGAATGACAATCAGGGTTCTGAGTGCAAGAGGTGCAGGGAGGAGGGATGGCAATCAGAGATCAGTGTGACTTAGTTGATAGAGTATGGGCCTGTCAGTCAGAAGGACCTGGGTTTTAATCTGACTCTGCCACTTGTCTGCTGTGTGATCTTGCGCAAGTCACTTAACCTCTTCGTGCCTCAGTGACCTCATCTGTAAAATGGGGATTGAGACTTGCAGCCCTTTGTGAGTCAGAGACTGTGTCCAGCCCAGTTATCTTGTATCTACCCCCACTGTTTAGTTCAGTCCCTGGCACATTGTAAGCGCTTAACAAATACCACAATTATTATTACTATGATCTGAGTGCAAGAGGTGCGGGGAGAGGGATGACGGTCGGGATCTGAGTGCGAGAGGTGCTGGGAGCGGGATGGCAGTCGGGGATCTGAGTGGAAGAAGTGCCGCTGCCCTCCGGTGACCAACAACAGAGTTTGGCTCCGACAGGTTTCCTCTTCTACTACCACGTCCACAACCGGCCCCTGCTGGACCAGCACATCCACTCGCTGTTGCTGGTGGCAGTGTTTGGGGGCACACTGACCATCTTCCTGGAGGTGCTCCTCAGGGACAACGTGGTGCTGGAGCTGTTCCGGGCCAGCCTCAGCATCCTACAAGGAACCTGGTTCTGGCAGGTGAGCTCTCGGGGGCCGGGACCAAAGGTGCCCTCAGGGTGCAGCCTGGCGTCTGACGGGGAGGGACTGAGCCTGGGCTCCGGGCTCCCCCTGAGGTAGAGAGGCCCACGGTCAGCAGCTCTTTCTAATTCTGAGGTTTGAAGTCCGGCTACCTTCCGGTTCCCTCCCATTCCTGATTCCCTCTGGCCCGGAACGCCCTCCCTCTCTATATCCGACAGGCGACTACTCTCCCCCTTCAAAGCCTTACTGAAGGAACATCTCCTCCTCTTGGAGGCCTTCCCTCCTTTCCTCTTCTCCCACTCCCTTCTGCGTCACCTCGACTTGCTCCTTTTATTCATCCCAGTCCCACAGCACTTATGTCCATGTCTGTAATTTTGTTTATTTATATTAATGTTCACTGTGGGCAGGGAATGAGACTGTTGTATTATATTCTACTCCCCCAAGCACTTTTAACAGTGCTCTGCACACGGTAAGCACTCACTAAATACAAGTGACTGACACAAGGAATAGCCACTGCAGCCTGGAGCTCTCTCTAGGCAGGAGGAGCGGCTTAGAACAGTGCTTTGCACATAGTAAGCGCTTAACAAATGCCATCATTATTATTACATGCCTGGAAGTTCAACCTGATCCAAGTCAACTCTAGTCCTCCAGTAGGGTGGTACCAGAGCAGCAGGCCCGAGGATGCCGGGGTGGCTTTTAGGGTGCTCCGGGGAAGCGGGAGTGCTGTGCTTAGAAACTACGGGGTCACCCAGGCGAAAGGGGTTCGGAGATACCCACTGTGGGCAGGGATTGTCTCTCCTTATTGCTGTATTGTGCTTTCCAAGTGCCTAATAAAGTGCTCTACACACAGTAAGCGCTCAATAAATATGATAGAATGAATGAGAGGATGCTCCCCAAACTTTAAGCCAAGCTTGTAAATGAGTACCAGCCCAGTGACCTGAGAAGGGACATCAGCATTCTGTTCTACTCTTCTCTTCTGCCTGCCACTGCCCCCCCCTCCACCCACCCCACCCCCCACAGACATAGACAATCCAGGACAATAGTAATTTCCAGAACTAATGCCACAGCACCCTCAGAGAAAAGGCCCAACCCGAACATGATTTGAACGTGGAGGCCCTGAGGGAAGGGGTGGATAACAATACATAGCAATACCTGAGGGAGGAGGAGGAAGAAGGGTGTTTTTCAGGGCCGGATGGGGACAAGAATGACTCCTCTTTCTACGATTGGCCAGATAGGGTTTGTGCTGTTCCCACCCTGGGGAGGACCCGAATGGAAACAGGATGATCACGGCAACATCATGTTCATCACTATGTGCTTCTGTTGGCATTACGCAGCTGCCCTCATCATCGTGGGCATCAACTATGCCCTCGTGGCCTGGTACGTGAATGGGGGCCCTGGGAGGGGTTGGAAGGGAGAAGGGCAGCATCCACCAATGTCTGCGGCTTCTCCTAGCTCTAGGTCGCAGGCAAGAACTGAGATTTGCATGGGCCTCACCCGTATTTCCCAATTCATCCCCCATCCTCCTTCCTGGCTCTCCCAGCCTCCTCCTGCCCCACTCATGACAGCCTGCTGCAATCCTTGACTTCCCTCTGGACACCCAGAGGAAACCAAACCCAAAGGAGGTGGATCGTAAACTCATTATGGTCAGGGAACATGTCTGCTATAATTCTGTTGTACTCTCCCAAGCGCTTAGTACTTGTGCTCTGCACATAGTAAACTCTCGGTAAATATGATTGGTGGATTGATTGAGAAGTACAACATCCCAAATTTCTTGTAGGCCCTTTGCCTGATTTTGACCAGGCCCTGATGGATTTCTTTGTGTCCAAGGCTGCCCCACTTCGTTTAACGTACAGATTGCTCTCTCTCTCTCTCTCTCTCTCTCTCTCTCTGTCTTTCTCCTTCTGTGTCCCAGCCTGGTGAAGAGGTTTGAGAGGCGCTCTGGAGGAGAGATCATTGGGATCCAGAAGCTGAAGTCAGATAAAAATGTGCACATGGCACTCTTGCAGGACTTGGAAGAAGAGTAACCCAGGGAGGAGGTGACCACGCTCACCCCCACCCGGGCCCCCACTGAATCGCTGAAGCAGCCTGGGACGGTCTGGCGTGGGACCGGCCCTTGGCGAAGACACTCACACGGCTCTTCTCTCACAATCCTTAGAGCCCCCAACTGTGGAGAACTGCTGGAGAGCAACATGACGGTCTCAAAAGGGAAACTTGACTTACAAAGGAGTCTGGCGCAAACTCCCCGACCCCAGCACCCCACCACTGATGGAGACCCCATCCTCCCCTCCCCACTGTCCCCCAAAGTCTGGGGGCTGGCGGTTGCACTCAGGGAACAGGAAGTCTCGCTGCCTGCCATTGTGTTCAACCCCATGGGACTCCAGCCCGGGGGGAAGGTCGGAGGCAGGTGTTTCGGGGCCTGGATTTCCGGGTGGCATAAACCAAAGTCCGCAACACAGTAGCATTGTTTGTGAAAAAGTCCAGCCAAGCTATCCTCTGTAGGTACATCTTGTCCTTGGGGGTGGGACCAGGCCAGGGGAACTTACAAGGTTTCTCCTAGCCTGGCAGGAGCGAGAGTAGCAGCTCCAACCTTCTCATTCATTCAATCATATTTATTGAATGCTTCCTGTGTGCAAAGCACTGTACTAAGTGTACTAACTGTTCTGTACTAAGCGTCTTCCCACCTTGTCCATTCCCCTGCCTCAAGGCAGGTCCTCACCAAACCGGCCCAGCTATGGGAGTGCCCTGATTCCAAAAGGCTTTGAGGAAGGCAGCGATATCCCCTTTACCCGGGGTAAGCCATCGTTCAACTCCCCAGGTTGTGGGAGAGAGAACTCTGCCCACATCTTCCCTCTCTCCCTTTAGCACTGGTGGGATCAGGGCCCAAATAATCCTAGTAAGTTCTCAACAGACCCTAACTCCCTCTGCTCCAGAACAGTGCCGTTCCCACCCCTCCCCACCGCATTCCTGGGCACCTCACCCTCCGACACACCTTCCTTTCCCAGCCCAGAGCAGGGATATTTTAGCTAAGGGTATGGACACCAGATAAGAGTGAGGGGTCCAGGTAGGGGGCTGAAATGCTAGGATGGCTGAGGGAGAGGGGGAAGGCTGGGCAGGGAGGTGTCTCTCTAAGGACTGTGACCCTGGTGACCTCTGGGTGATACGCCTCCAGCTCATTGGTTACAGGTCTTCTCCTCCTGGTCAGACATTTCAGATGAGCCCCACGTGCGACAGGGACTGTGTCCAACCAGATTTGTTTGTACCCACCCCAGTGATTAATAATAATAATGTTGGTATTTGTTAAGCGCTTACTATGTGCAGAGCACTGTTCTAAGCGCTGGGGTAGATACAGGGTAATCAGGTTGTCCCACGTGAGGCTCACAGTTAATCCCCATTTTACAGATGAGGGAACTGAGGCACAGAGAAGTGAAGTGACTTGCCCACAGTCACACAGCTGACAGTGGCAGAGGTGGGATTCGAACTCATGACCTCTGGACTCCCAACCCCAGGCTCTACAGTGCCTGGCACATAGTAAGCACTTAAAACCATATTTTTATCATCGTTTCCTTGGTTTAGAAGCAGTGAGGCCGAGTGAAGAAAGCACAGGCCTTGAAGTTAGAGGATCTGAGTTCTCATCCCGATATGGCCACTTGCCTGCTGTGTGACCTTGGACAAGTCACTTCATTTCTCTGGGGCTCAGTTTCCTCACCTGTAAACTGGGGTAAAATACCACCCCCAGTTCCACTCCCTTAGACTGTGAGCCTTGTGTGGGACAGGGATTTTGTCTGATCTGATTGTCTTATACCTACCCCAGCCTTGATTAGAGGGTTTGACACATAGTAAGCACTTAACAAATACTGTAGTAGTAATAAGGATAGTTGTTACTATGGCTTGGTTGTTTTCCTAAGATTTGAGTTGTCTCACCTCCACAGTGTTTTCTGGCTTGAAGCAGCTAGGCCTCTTCCTCTGGGCTTTTCTCACCAGACAACTGGCCCTGAAAGTCTGCTTAGACTGGAAGGTTACTTAGGGCAGGGAACGTGTCACAACTCTTTTGTAGTGTACTCTCCTAAGTGTTTAGTATAGTGTTCTGCATAAGGTAAGTACTCAATAAATACCAATGATTGATTGAAAAACTGTCCAGAGGGGAGTGGGGTTTGGGGTGAGGCCTCCTGCCCTCAAGACAGGGATCTAGGAAGTTTTCAGAGGCAGCTGGCAGTGCCCCCCACACACTGAGTGAAGCAGCCGCCCCACCAGCCCTCACACGGTGCCAGGCCGTAGCCCTTCTGGGGACGCTCAGCAGCGTATAGGTCTGGGAAAGTCCTGCAGGCAGCAGCAGCCCTGCACGTGTTCCAGATCAGGGCTCCGCATAGGTCCCCCATAGATGGTAAGTTTGTTATGGGCAGAGAACATGTCTGTAAAATTGCTATACTGTACTCTCCCAAGAGATTTGTACAGTGCTCTACCCGCAGTCAATGCTCGATACGTACCATCGAGTGATTGGTCAAGAAAATTCCCAGTACCAAGTCCCAGGCCTGGGAAGTTCGGCCAAGCCGAGCCCGATGGGAATCGGGCTTCGCTCAGACTCCCCATTTCAAGCTTGTCATGGGCCGGGAATATGTCTGTTTATTGTTATACTGTACTCGTACAGCGCTCTGCACACAGGAAGCTCTCGATAAATACAATTGAATGAATGAATGAATGAAAGGTGGGGGTGTTCTAACGTCAATGAGCCGGAAGTGACTAGAAACTCTCTGGAAATCATGTGAAGTTGCCCTTAGACTAATTGATCGATCAATCAATCGATCGTATTTATTAAGTGCTTACTGGGTTCAGAGCACTGTATTAAGTGCTTGGGAGAGTACAATACAACAGAATTGGTAGAAATATTTCCTGCCCACAATGAGCTCGCAGTCTAGAGGATCAATCATGGTATTTAAAGAGAAAGTCACGTGGCCTAGTGAAAAGAACGTGGGACTGGGATTAAGGAGACCTGACTTCTATTCTCAACATTGCCTTTTCCTTGCAGGGGTGACCTTGGGCAAGCTATTTCACCTCCCTGAGAGTCACTGGTTCAGTGAATAAGTCTCTCCCTGCCCTCTCTTCCAAAGATGTTGTAAGAGACAGTGACACGTTTATGAAGCCGCACGAGCTCTTAGGCAGAGAACTGAGTTAAGTTGGGGTTTCACTATTATTGTTAATTATTATTATTAGAGGTGATCTGCTGAAGCCTCATTAACGTAGGCTGGGCGGCATTCAGATCGAATAACCGAAGCCAATCCCTCTCAACCAAGGACTGAGCCTGGGCTACTCCATTGCAACAGAATAAGGGGATAAACCCTCTTCCTTGTTCCACCCTGGCTTGCAAGCTGACCCTGGGCAAGTTACTTCACCTTTCCATGACTCAGTTCCTTTACCTGTAAAACAGGAAAGGTCAAACTTGCAAATCTCTCCTAAAGCCTCCCGAGTGCTCCCTGTCCGGGCAGCACCATGCTGGAGCAAGGTACCGATATTCGTGGCTGGCTCTTATTCACTGGGGGGCGGGGGTTCAACACGGGGTTGAGGAAAAGGATCTCCAAAGGCAGGGGTCTTCTGGGCCAGGTGAAAACCTCCTAGGGAGGTCTCCTTAGTGAGGACCAGGATTTGCAACCATCTGGATTTTCCCACCCACTGCTGGGCAAGGGGAGATGGCTACCCAGGGCCTGGCCCGCCTGCGCTGATAGCCTTATTTGCTTTAACCCATTTTTGCCTTTTTTGCTTATTTTTAATCAACAAAGCACTGGAGTGGATATTCCCCATGTAGTTCGTAAGGACCTTGTGAGCAGGGGTCTCTCATCTACCAACTTTATTATACTGAACTTTCCCAAGCACTCGGTAGTGTTCTGCACACAGTAAGCACTCAATAAATGCCACGGATTTACTGATACTTGAGGGCAAGGAACTTCTATATTGCTTAGGATGCATTCTCCCAATCTCTTACTAATAACTGTGATATTTGTTAAGCGCATACTATGCGCCAAGCACTGTATTAAGCATTGGAACACACACAAGGTAATCAAGTCCCACATGGGACTTACAATCTAAGTAGGAGGGAGAATAGGTATTGAATCCCCATTTTGCAGATGAGGGAACTGAGACATAGAGAAGTTAAGGACTTGACCAAAGTCACACAGCAGACAAGTGGCAGAGCTGTATTAGAATCCAGGTCCTCTGACACCCAGGCCCGGGCTCTTTCCATTAGGCCACGCCACTTCTCAGCCCTTTACATTCAGCTGGCACTCAGAAAATGCCACTGCTTAATTGAATTCCGAATGGGAGAGATGCCAATAAGTTTCAGTTGGGTAAGATGGAACCTTACTGGGAAATAGGGCAGTGGTTTAGGTGCCCCTCAGTATTCATTCATTCATTCAATAGTATTTACTGAACGCTTACTATGTGCAGAGCACTGTACTAAGCGCTTGGGATGAACAAGTCGGCAACAGATAGAGACAGTCCCTGCCGTTTGATGGGCTTACGGTCTAATCGGGGGAGACGGACAGACAAGAACAATGGCAATAAACAGCGTCAAGGGGAAGAACATCTCGTAAAAACAATGGCAACTAAATAGAATCAAGGCGATGTACAATTCATTAACAAAATAAATAGGGTAACGAAAATATATACAGTTGAGCGGACGAGTACGGTGCTGTGGGGATGGGAAGGGAGAGGTGGAGGAGCAGAGGGAAAAGGGGAAAATGAGGCTTTAGCTGTGGAGAGGTAAAGGGGGGATGGCAGAGGGAGTAGAGGGGGAAGAGGAGCTCAGTGTGGGAACGCCTCTTGGAGGAGGTGATTTTTAAGTAGGGTTTTGAAGAGGGAAAGAGAATCAGTTTGGCGGAGGTGAGGAGGGAGGGCGTTCCAGGACCGTGGGAAGACGTGACCCAGGGGTCGACGGCGGGATAGGCGAGACCGAGGGACGGTGAGGAGGTGGGCGGCAGAGGAGCGGAGCGTGCGGGATGGGCGGTAGAAAGAGAGAAGGGAGGAGAGGTAGGAAGGGGCAAGGTGATGGAGAGCCTTGAAGCCTAGAGTGAGGAGTTTTTGTTTGGAGCGGAGGTCGATAGGCAACCACTGGAGTTGTTTAAGAAGGGGAGTGACATGCCCAGATCGTTTCTGCAGGAAGATGAGCCGGGCAGCGGAGTGAAGAATAGAACGGAGCAGGGCGAGAGAGGAGGAAGGGAGGTCAGAGAGAAGGCTGACACAGTAGTCTAGCCGGGATATAACGAGAGCAGCCGGGATATAACGAGAGCAGTATCCATCCCTTCAGCCTCAAGGTTCTGTGACTTTCTTCCCTGGCCAGGATGGAGTTGGGAATTTTCTGTGTACAGGTCACTCAATCTGTCAGGGCTCTCTAATTAAATATTTCCAAAGATAATCAACCAGACATGCCAATTACAACAAACCTGTTCTCTTCCTGGGAATCGGGTTGGTAATAAGTGTCTCTTCCTAGCAGCCTCTTTAACTTGTCTGGAGGCCAATATCCCAGCATTTAGTCCTGTCCCGGTCTTTATCCTATCTGGAACATCCTCATGGATTCATCCCCACCTGGAGACCCCTCATCTGGTGGGGTCTCCCTTGGAGTGAATGGGGTGGAAAAGGCACAAGATTGGTACAGATTTTGAGGCAACAGTGTAAGCACCGTCTGGGTGTTAGTAGGGTCAGAGGGGGAAGTCTGACATCAAAACAGAAGGGAGAGGAGCAGGGAGGGTAATGCCCACAGAGAACTTCGCCTTGCTTCTCCCCTCAGGAAGCTGGTCTGGGGTAGGGTGGAGTCAGGGCCTCCATAGGATAACCTGTCTGCTTTGCCAGGGAAAGCACGGACAATTCTGGTTTGGATCCAGTGACTTCTTGGTACCCAACTTCCCCTGCTCTCCTATCACATTCTCTGCCTCAAGCCTTTCTTGCTAGGCACAGTGGGAGAATCCCAACAGCCTCATCATGCAGGGCTGCCCACGCTCCACTGATCCCTTTCTTTGGAGGACAGAAAGTAGGGCAGTTCAAGAACACGGCTCCAGAAGCTTCTCTCCAGAACTCTACAGGGAAGAGCAAGAGCAGGAAACTGGTGTATCTACCTGCGTCCCCAGCTCTCTACTTGAATGTGCTTGCTGACACCTCAAGCTTTTATAACCAAAACTGAACTCATCTTTCCATCTAAACCCTGTCCACTCCAAGACGTTCCCATCACTATTGATACCACCACCATCCTCCCTGCCTCACAAGCTCCCGGACCCGACATTATCCTCGATTCACAGGGATGATATGAGGAGAAGCAAGACAGAGAAGAGAAGCAGCATGGCCTAATGGATAGAGCACGGACCTGGGACTCAAAGGACCTGGTTTCTAATTCCAGCTGTGCTACTTGTTGGCTGTGTGACACTGGGCAAGGCATTTCATTTCTCTATGCCTCAGGTCCTTCATCTATAAAATGGGAATTAAGACTGTGAGCCCCACGAGGGACATGGATTGTGTCTAACTCGATTATCTTGTATGAATCCCCCCCCACTTAGTACAGTGCCTGACATATGACAAGCGCTTAACCAATATCCCAGCAAACAAATGAAACAAGATAAGCACCTTTTCAACCTCAGAGGAAGGTGCCACTCCTGGTCTAGCAATGATTATTTTCAGGCGAGTTTTCTTTTTCTTTGTAGGCTGAGGGAATGAGGAAGAAATCCCAGTGGCCTAACTCTTTGAACAATAGTCTCCAGTCTGAGTTAAATTCCTTTCCCCCATATCTTTTAGTTTCTCTTTTCAGCCCTAGAAAATCAAAACAATTGCACAGGTGTATCACTTCACCCAATATGCCCAGGGCAAAGGTTTGCACAGAGGAATTTTCCTGCCCCTGTCAGTGCTCATCAAATCTTGCCCGGATCCAAGACCACTTTCAGATTGCAAGGGACCACTGGCCAGGACAGGAATCCCTGAAACCACTGGATTTTGATTTGAGAGGTCCATTTTCTTAGAAACCACTGCCAGCTCCCAGGTTGCACAACCAGCCGAGCCGGTCTGCTTGAGGAACAAGCCCCAGCCAGGTCCCGGCCCAATACGCTGGTTTTGGCAGTCTGGGCTTTCACTGGCTGGGATACCTCACGATATGCCCTCTTGGCTGGGCCAGGACTAGGAGGAAGGAGGAAGAAAAGAAGGAGGGAGAGACCCACAGCCCTTGGGAACTGATGATTAACTGCTAGAATACCACCCAGGGAAATTATTATCTTTTAATATCATTTTTACTACTTCATCTCTTTCCTTAGCTTCTTCCCAAGAGCAAGTTTCTTAAGGCAAAGGAAGTAAATCAATGCCAATGGTCGGGAGGGTGCTAATCCAGAGGTCACCTCTTAGCTAGGTGGCAACAAAATATTTTATTACGGTATTTGTTAAGTGTATACATAAAATTGCCAAACAGTGTCCAAAGTCCTGGGGTAGGTACCAGTTAATTAGATCAGAGATGGCTCCTGTCCCATTTGGGGCTTACAGTCTAAGTAGGAGGGAGAACGGGTATTTAACCTCATTTTACAGTCGAGAAAACAGGCAAAAAGAAGTGACTTGCCCAAGGTCACACAGCAGGCAACTGTCAGAGCTAGGATTCTGACTCCCAGACCCCTGCTCTTTCTACTAAGCCATGCTTCCTCTCATGGTTTCCCTTCCCTAGAGTCAAAGTTAGTTACACTAACTGCTTTCACTCCTCTCTCCATTCCCACCAAGGTTCTGAACCATTCCAGTCTTCCTTGATCCCTCCCTACCAGTGCCCTCAAGGTGGGCACTGACATCAGGGGCCTCTAAATGCCATCAGGCTGCAACTCCAGAGTTTATATGCCCCTAGGGCCACCCCAGAGGTGTGCACCGAGACTGGGGTAGGCCTAGGGGGATTTCGCTCTGCTGGAGTAATTCCCTGAGATCCACTCCATAGTCAGGCTGGCCCTGTTGCTTCCAAAGAGAGGCCCCACGTTGTCGGGAAATGCCCGGGACAACTGAAACGCTGCATTTTCCAGGGTCCTGGAAAGAGATGCAATATGTTTGGGGCTTCTTCTCTGCCACTCCCACCCCTCACATGCCCAACCTCTGCCCACTACCTCCTGCCAGCAGCCAACGACCCGGAGACTCAGAGGCAATGAGGCGGCAGGGGAAAATCTGGAACGCGGCTGAAAGGGGAGGCCAGGTCTCTCTAGCTACGGAGTCATTTGTTAAGCAAATTCGAGGTGTTTGTTTTAAACGAGCTGGCTGTATATAACCACCTGCCACTGGCAAGCCCCACCTCTGTTTCTCCCCATGATATCTGTCTCCAGAAAACTGCAGTGCTACTTTTGCCCAATCCCTGTATCTGGCTGCAGCCACTTGGGCCTCGGCTCCATTCTTTCTCCTGTGCCTAAAGGCTCGGTTCACCAGAGAATGTCTTCTGTTATACTCTCCCAAGAGTTTAGTTCAGTGTTCTGCACACAGTAAGAGCTCAATAAACACCTCTGATTGACCAGCTCAACCCTATTCCATCCAGCCAGCACCCAACCCTCTGAATCAGCTCTACAGAACCACCCCCACCCCCAACCACCTTCCCCCAGCCTGGCTTTGCCTCCCGCAGCTTGGCAGCTCCACCCATTTGCCCTCTCTGAATTCCTCCCTGTCCATTTTGGATGTCCGGCTGTGCAGGAAGCACCGAGTACCCCTACCCAGTCCCTTCTGCTTCGGCAACATCCCAAGAAATTCGGCTTCGTCTCATTCCAACAATGAGGCAAATAATGTCAACAGGCAGGGCATTTAATTATATATTACATTTTTGAAAAAAGCAGTCAGAGCATTTCCCGACCCCTTACTTGTGGATGAGAGAAATGCGAACCAGCGGACAAAACCCAAATGGTAACTGATCAGTGGGGTCGATCCTGCACGGTGGAGCACCAGACCTTGGGCAGGGGCTCAGAGGCAGTCTTCTGCCCGCCCCGCCAGGGCCAGGCTGAGCCCAGGACAGGAGGGAGAGGAGAAGGGAGAGGAAGAGAGGGACTGTACCTTTGAAATGAACAATGCTTGGGCCTCAGCAGGGAGTTGTAAAAGCAACCCTGCGGGCTGGCTCTTGAATGAGTCTAGATGGCCTGTGATTAAAAAGGAGCAAAGTCTGCAGAAAAAGAGTAGGGAGTTAGTACCGGTGTGTTCCACTCCCTCCGGGGCCCCACCTACAACTAGGCCATTTCAAGTACCGTTTCAATCAATCAATCATTTGCATTTATTGTTTACTGTGTGCAGAGCACTGAACTAAGCACTTGGGAGAGTACAACACGAGCTTATCCCTGTCCAGATGAGCTTTATTCTCCTTCCAGAAAATCCAAACTTCCTCAACTCCTGATTCCTTGGAGCTTGCTCCGATGTCCACAATGAGTTTATTTTCCTTCCAAAAATCCCAACTTTCCTCATCTCCTAGTTGCTTGGAATTTGCTTGGTTCCTCCCCCTTATCTCGGCGCGGCTGGCGGCCCCAACCGGGTTTACTGCCAAAGGACCGACTAATGCCCCAACTTGGGGCTGAAGAGGATGCACTGTTTAGGGGTGCAAGCCCAAGTTTCTGGTAGAGGCAGAAGTGCAATACGATTTATTTATTATTAATAATAATAATAATAAAAAACAATAAGTTATATAAAATTCTCCATCTGGACACACGACGTCATCCGGAGCCTAGAGCTCGTCTCCAGCCGGCCGATCGTAGACAGGACCGGTGGAACGTAACTGAAGGCTAGAGACCGCCGCTGCCGGCCACCGCCCCGCACAGGATGAGGCTTGGCTCCCAGAGGCCTCTCCTGGGGGTCCCATCCTATGCAAACTCAGTCCACACCGACGGCTGGAGGGGAAACTTTGGCTTGTTCAGTGGGACTCGGGCCGTGTCCCATTCTACCAGACTCCGTCTCTAGGCTAGTCGGGAGCTGCCCCGGGAACACCGGAGTGAGTCGGGTGCCATCTCTGCATCTTTTCCTGGTCCGCGAGGCTGCGGAACCCGGTTGACTGCTCTCCCCATCCCCACCTCCCACCACTGGCCTGTCCCTCCTGGAGCCGCAGGGCCCGGTGGGTGTGACCTGGCTCCCGTCCCCTTGGAGTGGGGAGGACCAGCTGGGAGCAGCTGTTGGAAAGTCATCTGTTTTTCTCCCCACCGGTGGGCTCACTGCTGGTCCGACGCCTGCTTGGGGGACGGGGCGGTGGTGACGACGACGGTGGAGACGGCCTTGGAGGCCCCGGAACCCGTTCCCTGTTGCAGGTGGGAGGCTGGGACCGTCTGGATGCGCACCTGTTGGCAGGGAGAATGGGTCAGATGGTTTTAGGGGACAGGTGGAAGAAGGGAGGCAATAGGGCCGCTGGCCCGGCGGCCCGGGCCCTTACCTGGGTGGCCTGGCCTTGCTGCTGGAGCTGCTGCAGCTGCTGGGCAGTGAGGAAGCTGACGGGTTTGTTCCCGGCAATCAGCTTGGTGCCCGCCGGCATGGTGGTGAGGATGATGTTGCGGCCCAATCCGCTGATGCTTCAGAAAGAGAATGGCAAGGAGTCAGGGATAGCCCTGAGCCTTCCTCTCCTTCCCTTCCTCGCTCTCCTCCAGACAGCAAGGCCAGAGAGATCCGGGACCCCCAGAACTCGCCCCCACCCCCTTGACCCAGCCCAGCCACCAAGGAACTCACTTGGCTCCGAGGTTGCCTTTGATGAGAGGGGCCGTGACGACGCTCTTGCCCTTCATGGGCTGGCTGATGACGGACAGCGGCACCGTAATCCGGGCGGGCAGCTTTCCCTGGACAGAAAACATTTCAAGGGATGGGGTGTGAGGAGGAGCTAACGAGTCAGGAGGCCGAGAACTCCCCCGACGGAGGCAAAGACGTAATGCGACCGAGTCTAGGAGAGGATTCCCCAGGGCCCTCGATCGTTCCCTCCCCGAGCTTTTCCGTCTTCCCGCCGGGCGGCAGCTGAGCCCCGAGCCAAGGGGAGGCCGCCGATCAGTCCAAAGTCACGAATGATCTGTTCTGGGGGCTGGCGCGCCATTCTTCCGTTCCCAAAGAAGGAAACCTGGGCCCAAGTGTCCCAGCCGGCACCGCGACCATAAAAAGGAGAAGCGGGCACTTTCCGTCTCACAAAGTCGGAAGAGGTTGGGCAGGCACAGAAGGCTAGCCCGACTCTGCTGTTCGCCCAGAATCCATGCTGTGTACGTACATATGCGGACGTGCACACATGCATGCGCCCACCCATCAGCCAGGAGAAGGAAGCCCAGCCCGTGAGCTGATGAAGCTAGACGTAAATCGGTCTAGGTCAGATGGGGGGAGTCGGGGGGCCAGTGTGTCAACTCTTACAGGAGAGGACGGCTAAGTCGGAAGACTCCCACGCTGACAGGGACAGAGAAGGATAGAGGGATGTCAGGGAGGAATGAAGGAGGCTGGGGCCCGACAGCAACACTGCGGACTTACTGCCTGGGAGGTGGACACGACCGTGGTGCTGACGGGCACTTGGCGGACGGCGGTCGCTCCGGTCCCGATGCTGATGGGCGTACCCGCGGCCCCTGAGGCCACCGCCACGGCTTTGGACACGGCCGCGCTCATGCTGGGCAGGGACACCGCCGAGGTGTGGACCGCCCCCGCCCCGCCGGCCGCCACCCCTTGCTTGGCGTGGGTGGCGACGGTGATGGTCTGGCCTGCCTTGGGGGGCATGACTCCCAGCCCCTGCACTATGCGGATGGTGGCGGCTGGTTTGGCCTCGCTAGAGGCTACGGCGGCTTTGCCTTTCTGGTCTGCCACGCTGACGCCGAGGGCGGGCATCAAGCGGAAAGCTGAACCTGAGGTTTCGGCGGCTTTGAGGTCAGGGGTCACTTTGACCACCGTGGTGCCCGCCGGGCTGGATGCCGGGGCGCCGGCGGAGACGGCCTTGGCCGGGGCGTCGGCAGCGTGAACCGGGTTGGAGGTAACGTGGAGGGTGGCAGAGATCCCTTTGCCCGTTGTGCCGCTTCGGGCCCCAAAGAGGTCCTGGGTCAGTTTGACCGTAGTGACCTGGGATTTGGCCAAGGTGGCCATCATGTCCGGGGTGATGCGCAACACCGTCTGGCCCTTGGCGTCGGTGGTGATGGAGGAGGGTGGCAGGCGCAGCACATCTTTGCCCTGGATGCGGAAGTTAGTGGCCGTGAGCGGGATGCCACTGCCGGCCTGGGGCTTCACCCCCAGCTGCCCGGTGATGGCCACCTGCAGGAGAAAAGTGAGGCATTGAGGTAGAGCGGCCGACAGAGGATCGGAGACAAAGGGCGCAGCCGAGGTGCCCAACCTGCTCCTGCCCGAGCCTCTCACCCCTCCGTGAACACAGTTCAAATGGAGATTGGGGATCAGAACGTGTCTCGTGTCTTTTCTTTCTCCCCTCTCCCCGCATCTGCAGGCTGGGGAGAGGAGCGGCAGTAGTCAGGAAGGGGCTAAGCCAGTCTAGCTCTTTCTCTCCTCTCCCGGCCCAAGCCCCCTCGGCCGGCGGTCCGGTCGCCGTCCCGCCGAACTCTTCTTCACCCTGGCCTCGTGCCACCTGACTTGCAGCTTTCCTCTGAGCCTAGCACAGAGATGTCACCTAGATCGTCCGCACGGTCTGACCAGAAGGCCGTTCGGGGCAGTCCAAACTGGGGACGGTGAAGCCCAGAGAGAGGAAATGGCTCGCTTGGTGTCACGTGATATTTGATTGTGAGAACACCCCAAATTAAACTCCGGCCCCGTGACGCAGCATCTCGATGCCACTGCAGATGTGCCGGAAATACACTCGGCCCAGGTCTGCTTCCTTGTGCTGCTCCCCTGCTGCCCCCCGATCCCGTGGCCCTGGGCTCCCACGCGGGGCGGCCCACTCCCCCCGACCCCCGGCAGGGTCCTCCGACCACCTGCTTGATGATGTTCTGTCCGGTGACGTTCTGGATGACGGTGGCGGCGGAGGAAGTCGGGGCCGAGCTGCCCGGGGAACCGGCGGCTGGCTTGCCGGTGGAGGCGGCCGTGGCGGCGGGGAGGCTCGTCACCGTGAGGCCCGCCTGGCCCGTCCCCGGCCGCTGCAGCACCTGGGCCGTGGAGGTCTGGGTCTTCCCCGGAACCGTCGCCATCACCGCCTGCCACGGGACCGGACGTTCAGCATCCAGAGACCCCCACAGAGAACTCCTCGGCTCCGGGCCGGGCACCCTCCCCAGGGGAGCCGCCCGGAGCCGATCCTCCCAGCACACCCAGGCTGTCATCTCCAGCCGCCGCCATCTTCGATGCCGCCAACTGCACAGGCTCCCTTCCGGAGTGAGGGCACGGGGCCAAATGGCTCGGCAACCACCTGCCACGTGAGGACCCTGTGTTCCAGCCTAGACCAGAGCTTTGCTTCTGGGCAGGATAAGACCAACCTCTTCACTTTTCACTTTCGGGGTCAGGGAGGGTGGGGATGGGGGGGCGTTCCTTATGCGAAGCAACTCCCAGCAGGCCAGCTGGCCTAAGAGTCACCCAGAGGAAGATAAGATCACAGAAGAGGGCTCTGCGTTTTCCAAACCCTTCAGAGATCCTACTACTAGAGAAGATGGGGAAGGTGACAAAGCAACAAGCTTCAAACTCCAGGAGCTCCTTAAAGGGGCCAAGACGTTTCCCTGCCCAGCAAACGCTCCCGGTGGGAGGAGGAAAAGGAAGACTCTTCCGTGACTGGTTGGATTCCATCTCCCCAGCGCTCGGCATCGCGCCTCAGGAATTCGCAGGGCACCACGGGCGGCACACTGAATTTAGAACTCGGGGATCATGGAACAGAAGCACTTGACTCGCTACCTGCACACAAGGACCTGACGCTCACATACTGAACACCGACATTAAAATAAAACCAGGACAGAAGCAGCACGGCCTAGTGGAAAGAGCACGGACCTGGGATTCAGAAGGTCCCGGCTTCTAATCCCGGTTCCACCACTTCCCTGCTGCGTGACCCTGGGCAAGCCGTTTCATTTCTCGGTGCCTAAGTTCCTCATCTATAAAACGGGGAATTGAGGCTGTGAGCCCCATGTGGGATGGGGACTGTGTCCAACCCGATTACCTTGCATCTACCCCAGCGTCCAGTACAGTGCCTGGCAGATAGTAAGCGCTTAGTACAGTGCTTTACACACAGTAAGTGCTCGATAAATATGACTGAATGAATGTTTACAAGTACCACAGAAACACAGTCAAAAAACAAGCCGTCAGAATAAACGACCGACTGAACAGCTGACTGCCCGTCACTGCTGGACAGTCGCCAGCGGACACACGGATGGGCGGACGGTTTCCCTGCTCACCTGAGGGACCGCTTTGGTTTGCGTGGCGGTGGCCGGCACCCGGATCTGCGGCCCCACCGGCATCTGGGGCAATGGCTGCGCTGCCCCCGTGGGTTGCTGGGAGACGCTGGGCAGGCTGGACTGGGTCACCACCCGAACCTGGGGGAGCCCGGACGGACCGGAGTGGCTCACCACCCGGGCAGTAGACTGAGAGGTCGGGGGAGCCTGGCTGGTGGGAGTCGTCGAGGAGAGCAACGTTCCCAGCTGAGGCACGGTCGGGGAGGACACCAGGAGGACGCTACAGGGACAGGGAAGACAGAGTTTAGAGGGTGTGGCTGGAGGAAGGAAGAAATCGAGCAGGCGGTGGCATTCACCGATCTGCCAGCGGTATTCACCGACCAGCCAGCCGTATTCACTGATCTGCCGGTGGTAGTCACTGACCCAAGCGCTTGAGAAAGGGAAGAAGGGGCGAACTCACCTTGGGCTAGGTTTAGCCGGTTCGGGGCCGACGCTGGATGTGCTCTTGCTGATTCCCGCCACCGGCGGAGGAGAGATGGGAGTAGCTGGCAGGGCCGGGGTGGTGGGGGTCACGGGGGTGACCGGGGTGGGTGGCATGCTGGAGTCGCTGAGGCTCAGCTGGCTCTGCTCTGAGGTGCCGCTGCTGAGGACTTTCACTGAGCTCTCCTTGCTGCTGGACTTCTGGAATGAGTTGACAAATGGGAACAGAGGTACACGTTTGGCGGGAAGGAGAAGGACTCCCTCTAGACCGTAAGCTCTGAAGATACGGGGTCAGAAGATACGTTCCCTGCTCTCCCAAGAGCTCAGTACGGTGCTCTGCACACAGTAAGCGTTCAATAAATAACTCTTTATTTAACTCTTTAACTCTTTCAAACTCCCCGCCCAGAGTGGCTTACCAACTTGGCTGGAGGCTTGGGTTTTTGCTGAAGAGCTTTCCGAGCTTTGGCTGCAACTGCCTGGGCCTGGTGAATCCGCTCTGTGGACAAGAATGCGTGATAAGCCCCGGCCGAGCCATGAGGAGACATATTTAAGCAGAGCCCACACGGCTGTGTCTGCACAGCAGACGAGTTGGGAGGAAGAATACCACCTTCTACCTCCTCCCACCCTCTCTGAACGCCTCTCCGGAGGGAGCGGAAGGGAAACGGACAGTCCGGCCCAAGCCCCCCATCCACATTCCTGTAGACCAACGCGCTCCGCCCAAAGGCGCCCCCGTACCAAACTCTTCCTCGCTCCTGTTCCGGTGCAAGTAGATCCACAGCTTGCGCCCGATGTCGTACTTGACACACGGATCTTTCTCATAGTGCAGCCGATCCAGAGCGCCGCTCACCACTGTGTTCACCTGGGGACCGGGAGGGGGGCTCGGTGAAGAGGCGCTCCCCGATTCCGAGCCGCAGATCCCCAGACGCGGAGGGCTCTGGGACGGCCGCTGCCCTCCGACATCAACCGGGCACCGAGGCCTAAGTTGGCAGAGACGGCAGAGGGCACGGCAGCCAGCTCGGGGCCGGGGAGGCATGCCGATCCCAGCTTCTTCCTCCGGGGGAGGGGCCGCTGGGCTGAAGCCACCAGCTCACCTGGGTACTTGTGACATCTGGGGCGAGGAACTGGGAGTCCTTGAGCAGCTCGCAGATCTCGGCCCGGGTGCCCTCTCCGTTGGGAAGCCGGGCCGCGGCGTCCCTTACTGGGAGTTGAAGAGGACACGGTTGAGGCGGCCTAGACCTCAGCCCTTCTCCCCTCCTTCCGGGGGAGGAGAAAACGGCACCGGAATGCCTCATCTCCCCACCGCACCCCCGTGTTCCTCATCATAGGGCAGCCTGCCATCCTCTTGCCCTCTTGGTACTAAGGGAGAATTCTCTCCACACCAAAGGGAGGTGTCCTACTTAAGGCGAGTCAGACTCCTCTCCTTAAGGGTTAAAGCAAGATCTCTACGGGCAGTCCCCTTAGGCTAAAGCTCCAGTCCAGGCCACTCCTGGGGCTCAAGAAAACTCACCCCGTACCTCTTCCACACCGTGTACGTGCCCGGTGCTGAGACCGGGACCGAGGCACCACCTGGTGGCCACGGGAGACGTTCTCCGGCCCAAGCCGACAGCACGATGGCGGCAGTGGCGTCGCTCTCGGAACCGTTCCCCTAAAGTAAGCCTGGGGGGCCTTACCCAGAGACAGGATGGTGACGTACGCCGGCCGGTCAGATCGCAGCAGGGAGTGCTCCCGCGCTTTGTTGAGGGAAGTCTCCTTGTCGAACACGCCCTTGACGGGCCCCACCACGGACTCGAAGCCGTGCAGGCGGAAGGTGAAGGCCTTGTGAGGTTGGCTGTAACGGAAGCGCTCCTGTCCCAGACAAGAACAGGTCCGAAGTAGGCGCTTAGTACGTTGCTTTGCACATAATAAGCGCTCAATAAATACGGTTGAATGAATGAATCGACCGTATTCCCCGAGCACCCGTTCTGGGTGAAACACCTTTCTGAGCTGGGGGGGAATGACAAAAGAAGATCATGCCTGAGGGGACTTTATAATAATCGATGGACTTGGGTCCACCTCTCTCCACTGCCAACCGACGGAGAGTTGGTCAGGAGGAGACCCCCGGATGGCCCGTGCTGACCCCCAGGTTTGAGCCGACGAACCCATCCTGTCCTCTATGGAAACTGGAGTCGGGAAGAGATGCTGCTGTTAAAAAATGGTGAATCTTTTCCACACTTCCCCCATATCCCAGTGCCGGCCAGTTCGCTGGAGCTGAGGCTGGCTTTCCTCCCAAGCTGGCTTTCCTCCCACTAAAAACTAAAAATGGAGAAGTTGGGCCAAAGTTCAGCTGGCTCTGAGGTTTCTTCCCCTCCCCTGCCACCCCAATCCATCTCAGCCCCCAAACCACCCTCCCTTCCAAGGTACCTCACCTGCTCCTGGAACACTCGTTTCTCTTCCCCTGTGCTTGGCCGGACCACGTAGTCAGTCCTTCTGAAACACATAACTGGCATCAGCGTTGAGCCCTGGCAACCTGGAACTTTTCCTTAGCCTGCCACCCCTGTCCAGGGCCAGGGAGAAACTGCCAACTTTAACCGAGGGCTCGCCGTTACTGCCATTTTCCCCTAGGCCTTCTTGCTCCATGGGAATCCCACGGTGAATTGAGAGAGCAGGAAAGGGGGTGAGAGGGCAAGAGACCCGCTTAGCCATCACCACTGGGAAAACATGCCAGTGGAGCCTGGCATCTTTCTCGTCACCTAGGCTTCCTCAGCTCAGGGCCGGCTCAGTCCAGTGGACCCAGGCAAACCTGAGTTTTGCAGCCCTGATGGAGATGGTGGGATGGAGGAAAGATTGAAGGGCGTGACTATCTGCTGCCCCCATTAGATCCTCCCACTTCTCGACTCTCTCCGTTTCCAAATGGAGCCTGGGGGCTACTGGTGCTGGGGTCCAACCCGGGCTGGGCTCGGTCCGGGCTTAAAGAGCGGATCACCGGGGCAGCAGGGCGGGCTGCGCTTCAGCAGCCTCTCTCACGGCCCGCCTGGAAAAGTGGTTCTGTGGAGGGTAGATGCTCAACATCACCTCGGCAGCTCCTTAAACCTGACGGCCCCAGGCCTCGCCCGCTCTGTCCGTCCCTAGAGCTGGCACGCAGCCACCCAGGCTGCCCGGTCCAGTGAATGCCAGGCTTCGAGAACCTCAGATGAAAACTGCTTCGGGGTCCGTCCCCACGACACCTTGGAAAGAACCGCTGCTGACAGCTCTCCAGGATAGGCCACGGAGGCCAGAGGCCAGTGATAAGCCTAAAAGGCCGTCAGCCTAAGCTTAGCTTCTCCCCCCGGGACAAGGAATGGAAAGGACTGCATATTTTCAAGTCTCCCAACCACCCGGAGCCCCACTGCACTAAGCTCGCCCTGCAGGGACCAACCCTCACCCCGGCACTTACACCCGGGGAACTGGTGTCGTGGCGTCCAAGCTGTCTTCGTTTTCCTGTGGGAGGATGCGGAAAGACAGCATGAGACATTGGGATTTGCGGTTTCACGGAGCCACTGGACCTCCACGGGGCCCAGGGAGGACTTCCGGGAAACCTTACCTTGCAAAAGGTCTGATCTTTAGTCTCCAACCACAGCTGGAAGAGCGCGGTTAACTCCTTCTCATTGTCGTGGGATGAGCCTGTGAAAAAACGGATGAGTTGGTTATGGCATTTATTAAGCTGGTTCTAGGTGTCGGGCACTGGGCTAAGGGCCGGGGTAAATACAAAAGAATCAGATTTGACCGAGTCCCCGTCCCACATGGGGCTCACAATATAAGAGGACAGGTGATTGAGTATTTTCTCCCCATTTTACAGATGAGGACCCCAAAGCCCAGAGAGGTGCGGTGACTCGCCAGGGATCACCCGGCAGGCCAGTGGCAGAGCTGGGCTCAGGAACTTCGTCTCCTGACTCCCAATTCCAGGCACCAGAGTACCAAGACAGGCCAACGAAACCAAATTCTGAGGCGCTCTCCACCAGACCACAGCTCACAACGTCTGCCCCAAGGAAAGATCCACTTCTCCAAGAGTCTGCTCTTTGTGGGCTTCCAGCAGGCTCTTCAACGGGAGACCCTCGGCAGGACATCAACCCCATGAGGAGTGGCTGTTGCTGACTTCTTGGTTGCCTTCAGTGACCAGAGGGGGAAGAGCACTGAGAAGGACATGGGAGACGCCCGATCCCCTGGAGTACTCACCGAGCAACTTCCACTGCTGGGTTTTCTCCTTGAACTCGACAAATGGAGAGAAGCTGGAAGGGATGGCTGCAAAGACACGGATCACATGAGCTGGTTGCATTCACTATGTCCTGACTCTCTATAGCCTGCTGACCTACAGACTGGACTTGGACTAAGCTGCAAAGTAAGCCACCTCTACTTCCGGTTTGCGGGAAAGCGCCTCTGAACCCCACCAAGCGGGTCACGATGGCAGTGGGAAGCACCGGCAGCCCCCAAAGACTTGGTGAGATGAGAGAACGCCCGCTGCCACAGCTGGCTAGAGCCAGCGCCTCACCTCGGCTGTCTCCAGTGAGGTACTGCAGGGCAGGTAACACCAGCTCTGCCCAGTTGGATGCTGAGGAGAACCAGCTGTTGAGGGTGCTGGCGGGAGACGACTGCCAATCCAGGATGCGCTCCTCCAGCTGAAAAACAGAGTGCCCAGCAGGGCATCAGGCCCCCACCCCAACAGATTCTATGGGGAACTTGGGTCTCGGGAGGATGGGAGAGGGTGGGGAGACCCGCTGGCTTGGAAATTTGCCCGGGGAGGTGGCCGCAAACCCAAGCAGGGATACAACTCTATGCCCCGAAGGCAGACAGTGCCGCTTCTCCAGCTTCAGGCGAGGCCTCTCCGCCAGAATGCCTCCTCCCCGGACCCCAAATTTCCTATTTTTAAGTTGGCTTTCTCCTACTCTCTTACCATGGGGAGACTAGCTTGTCCCTCCAGGAGCAGAATCTCCAAGAGGAGGCAGAAAAAACTGGAAGAAATTTCATTGATTCCAAGGCAGGGCTTGAGATCTTCCAGGGGTCTGTGAGAGAAGATGGATTTAACAACTGAAAAGGCTGGATCTCACCAATCCATCAATGACCAAGTGCCACTAAGGTGCGAGGCACTTCGTTAAGTGCTTGAAAAACAAAAACATTAGCAAGATACACATTCCCTGTCCTCGAGGAGCTTACCAATCAATGAGGGAGAGACAGATATCACTTTCAGACTGTGAATCCCAGAGGCCCCATCCCTGCATGCCGCCACCATCAGTGGCCCAGAAAGCAGTCCATCAGAGCTCAGGAAGGGCGCTTAAGACAGTGGTTTTTCAACACAGTATTCTCTCAGAACCAAGATTTATCAATCAATGCTACTAATTGAGCACTTACTATATGCAGATAAGCACTTGAGAGAGTAAAACAGAATTAGGGGACATCTTCCCTGCCTATAATGACCTTACTATCTAGAGGCCACACAACTGCATTTAAAAGTGAGAATTGAGCACTGCAGAAATTAATCCTCTGTAAAGGATACCCCTCCCATTACCTTTCTCTCCCTCCCCACCGCCGGCCTGAGGGGCCAACAGTCTCTCACTTACTCTTCCTTGATGGCAGGTATTGGTAGAGGGGATGGGGCCTGAGACAAGGATGGGATCCCATCAGCGTTGCTCAGAGGCTCAGCCAGATCCTCCACTTCTGACTTGATCACTTTCAGCTTCTTCTTCTTCTTCTCTTCCTTCTCTTTCACCTTCTTCTTGAGGATGGCCAAGTCAAACAGAGCTGGAAGGGAAAGGACAGTGAGCAAGTGAAAAGGCAGGTCTCCAGGCTGGGTTTTAATCTTCCTTCAGTGCCTTAGTTGAGACGTTTCCAGCCAGGCCTTCGACAGACTGGGAGGACAAATCTACAATTACAGCTCTGTCCTCTCTGATTCTGGGCACACGGTGGGTCGTAAAGGATACTGATAGATTGACTTTACTGAACTTTTGAAAAACCAATTAAATACTTGGTAATATTTTACCCATTTAGGTGGACGGAGAAACAAGGAGAGGGAGATCTCAATGAAGAATGTATAGATTTTTTTCTCTACCTCACAGATTAGGAATTTAGGCACCCACACAAGAAGTTATACTGCAATGACAGAAGTAGTATGGCCTAGTGGATAGAGCATGGGCCGGGAAATAGAAGGACCTGGGTTCTAATCCTGGCTCTGTCACTTGTCTGCTGTGTGACCTTGGGCAAGTCACTTCACTTCTCTGCAGCCTCAGTTACCTCATCTGCAAAATGGGGATGAAGACTGGGAGCCCTATGGGGGAAAGGGATAGTGTCCAACCCTATTAGCTTGTATCTATCCCAGGGGTTACTGCAGTCACTGGCACGAAGTAAGCATTTCACATACACCATTAAAAAAAATATGGCAATATCAACAAAAGGAACAAGTCACTTACCTGCTAGGGAGCCCTTCCTCCCAGCATTGACTCGGTTCATGATGTCATTCAGCGTCAGGTCCCCTGTTAAAAGGTCGGGGTGATCCTAAATGAGAGGTGCAGAGGCTCAGTAACTGAGGTCAGGGACAAAAAGGCAAGGACTGGCTGAGGGTTTCAGTGTCCCTCACACCCAACACAGATGTAAATACAATTGTCATAATCGGCTCTCCAAGGGCCCAGGGCTCAGCCAAAGTGATTCTACATTGGAACTGTCATTTCTGGTGGTGATGATGCCAGAGACAGTAGATAGGTCCTTATCGTTCTGCAAGGAAGCCTTGTAGAGGAAAGGGAGGAATAGAAAGGGACAACAGAATCGGTCTGGATCTAAGGCTTCTGGCCCATTCAACTGCATGGCACCCAGCCCTCCATGCCCACGGACACTCACTGGTTGGTGTTTCCGCTTCTCATGGTGCTTCTTCAGCATTATCTTCAGGTCATTGTCCCCCAGCTCTATCTTATCTAAGTCAGAATGAAACAAATATCGTCTGCATAAGCTTCACAAAACACACTACTGATTCCTGTGCCTGAATCCCATCAACTGCCAAAATTCAACATTCTGGCATTCCTGAAACACATCTTGCATGCGGGTCCCGGGGGCTCAGTCTGCTCCTAAGAATGGGATCTGTCCCCCTGGAAAGCCATAAGGAATCATTTGCTATTTCACTCAGGTTCCAAATCCTAGCTTGCTCCCTGACTTCAAATAAACTCGAACGTCCTTCTCACATAGGCTTTCTTGCCTTTTTCCCCCGAACCCCCGCGGCTCCTCCACCCAGTTCCGTGCTCACCTGCTGTTTTCATGTCCAACGTCGACAACGTGGGCACCACCCTCAGGGGGACCGCGGGGCTGGGGGAGCGAGCCGGAGAGCTGGGAGGCCACGAGCTGAGATCTTCAAAAGGAAATTGTTCTTGGAAATCCAAAGTGGCCATGGACCCACAGGGGACACTGGGTAAATGGCCAGTTGGGCGCCATGGGGCTAAGTCCTTCTAGACCGTAAGCTCCTTGTGGGCAGGGAACATGGCTACCGACTCTGTTGTACTGTACTCTCCCAAGGGCTTAGTTCAGTGCTCTGCACACAGGAAGCGCTCAACAAATACCACTGATTGGCGGATAAGACAGAAACAGGGAGGTCAGAGTGAGTGCCACCATTCCCTTTTGACCCTTCCCCAGATAAACTGGATCACGCCGAGGCCATTTAAACAGCTCATCCCCAAAGACAATCTTCAATTCAACTGAAAGTGATGGGTTCGCATCAAGGCAGGCCAGGTGTCGCTACTACTCTTCCCGAAAGGAAGAACGTAGTTCTCCCAAGTGGCACAATAGGGCATGCAGAAGAAGGCCCTGGGCACACCAGGTCATACCCAGACATCAAGAGGAAAACACACTCCACACTCCTCGGCTGAGAAGTTTCCACAGGGACCTTCAGACGATGGGCCAGAAGTCCCGCTCTCCATCCCCCACGCAAAGGAATCTTTAGAGGCCTTCTTGGCTTGGGGGAAATGGGGCAATGTCTGGCTCCGGAGAGCAGTGATGCCAGGCCACCCCGGCCGGCTCTCCAGGATACTCACCCTCTTCATCTGAGGACAAGGTGCTGTCTCCACACTCCTCTTTCACTTCCCGCAGGACTTTGAGATAACGCTGCTGGGTACGTCGCTCCCGCTCCTCGGGAGTGCAGGACAGGGAGGGCCGCTTCCGTCTCGGAGGCAGGGCTGGGCCGCTCCTCCGAGCCATCTCCAAGAGATCCTGGAAGGATCGAGAGAGGGAAAGAGTGAGATCAGTGGGCACTTCTTACCTGCAGGGGCCATACCAACCTCCATTAATCCTGTCAGGATCGATGCCAGCCCTCCTAGCCCACTGCAAACCTTAGCCACTGAGTTCCACCCAACACAAAGGCCAACGCCTAAAGACTCAATACCATTTCGGCAATGGACACAGATAAGAGTCACCAAAAGGGAAATTTTAAGTTCTTCTATATGGAGGCTGAATCGTAAATGGGCCCTTTTCATTCTGTGGGGCTGAAAACTGTTCTCAACAAATGCTTCAAGGACCCTAAAGGAGTCCAAATAATTCAGGAAGCCTCTTCACATCACCTATGCACCATAGCTTTCTAAGGCTTCAAATTACTGAAGGGAGGGTTTTAAAAACTGGGACTATCACCAAAGTGGCTTCCCCATTGCTCACGCTAAACAAAAACCGTCTCTTTTGCTTCTTCCCAGGTTTTTCTTCTTCCCTTCCCCTGGCATCTCAAAACACTCACGCTACGCGAGGCAAGAATTTGCTTCAGCAGTCGGTGAAAGTACTGCTGCTGAGCGTTCAGGTAGCGCTTGTATTGAGACTTGTAGCACAGCTGCCGGTACTTTACCACTTCCGGGTTAAAGTGTCCATCTGAAAAACAATGAGTGAGACAGACAGACAGATAGTGAGCGCACAGAGGGCAAGGTTGAGCATTCACCTTAAACATTAAAAGCCCAATGACAGGTAACATATTTCAAAAGGGGTTCTGCTCCTGTTTTGCAACACCTCACAACTCCCTGAATAACTCCCAACATCCAGAGTATCATCAATCCAGCAGCCCCTTGCATACCTATTTATCACTTTCTTCAGTGGCACATTTTTTTTTCCGGTAGTACTTGTTAAGTGCTTACTGCGGGACAAGTATTCCATTTGGCATCGGAGTATGTACAAGATAAGCAGGTCAGACACTGCGCCTGTCCCACATGGGGCTCACAGTCTAAATCGGAGGGAGGAGGGCTTAATCTGCATGTTACAGATGAGGTAACTGAGGCAAAGAGAAATGAAGTGACAGGGTCACAGCAAGCAAGTGGCAGAGCCGGGATCAGAACCCAGGTCCCGTCCCAGGGTCACGCTCTATCCACCAGGCCACGTCACTTCTTGTGTACGAAGACATCCTGTATGTAGATGCCTAATTTTAATCATTCAATGACTTAGTCTAATGACTCGATTTGCAAATATTTTTACGTCTTTCTTCCATGTTAGAGTGGAAGTGGGCACAGAAGTTGTCTCGGGCATCTTCTGAACTTTCCCAAGCACTTAATACAGTGCACTGCCCGCCGTGGGTGCTCAATCAGTAGCATATCTACAACAACAAAGAGTCACCGACTACAACTGGCAGGGAAAAGAAAGGACAGCTGTGCTTCACTTTCACCTCAGCAGCCAACAGCCTGAAATGAGTTCTAGAGAAATGTTCATTATCAGCACTAATGATCTGTCTCTGCACCTATTTGGCTGCCATCCCCTCTTTCTGAAATCCCAACAGTGCAGTGGCTTCAATCAGCTGTGGCGCCCTCCAAGGTACGGGCAATGCGGTAAGCAATTTGGAGTGATACATGTCGACGGAGGAGCTAGCAGAATCATCTTTAACATTTATCCAATGCCTATGTGCAGAACACTGTGCTGGACCCTTGTAAATAATAATAATTATGGTACTTGTTAAGTGCTTACCATGTGCCAGGCACTGTACTAAGCGCTGGGGTGGATACGAGCAAATTGGCTTGGACACAGTCCCTGTCCCACATAGGGCTCATAATCTCAATCCCCATTTTACAGATGAGGGAATTAAGGCACAGAAAAGTGAAGTGACTTGCACAAGATCACACAGCAGGCAAGTGGCAGAGCTGAGACTGGAACCCATGACCTTCTGACTCCCAGGCCGGTGCTCTATCACTGTGCCATGCTGCTTGTCATAAACATACAGTAGAACAAAAAAGGGGTCTCAACCACCAAGGACTTTATAATCTCAACAAGGGAGTCTGGGGGATACAAATTGCCAAATAAATATTAGGCAAAAGAGTAGTGACAAATGAAAAAAAGCCAAAGCGGGCCATGACATAGAACTAGAGGGCACTGGTCTGAGAATACCTCTCTGAAGTGACTTTTTAGGAGGGTTTGGAAGGGAAGAGAGAAAGCAGCGTGGCCTAGTGGATACAGTCTGGGCCTGGGAGTCAAAAGGACCTGGGTTCTAATCCCAGTTCCGCCACTTTGCTGCGTGACCTTCGGCAAGTCACTTCACTGTGCCTCAGTTACTTCATCCTCAAAATGAGGAGCGAGACTGTGAGCCCCAAGTAGGCCAGGGGCTGTATTCATCCCGATTTGCCTATATTCACCCCAGTGCTTCGTAGAGTGCCTGGCACTTAGCGCTTAATACATACCATAATCATTATCATCAACAAAATGGGCACCGGGTAGTTCCCCTCTGAGCATTACTCACATCTAGCCATACTGCCAGTGCCCCTCGTCCCACACCCACTGACCTCGAAAAAGCTTCTGGGCAATGTGCAGGGGATTTCCGAAACGGAAGTTCTCCCCACTGAACAGGGCTGGGACGAGCCGGTCGTGCTGCTCGGCGCTGCCTTCGGGGAAGCGAGGCAGGAACTGCTTCAGGTGTTCCCGCTGCGAGTCGCTCAGCACCTCCTGCCAGGTCGAAAGGCTGACGACGTCAAAGAAGATCTCGGGCTGAGGGGAGACAAGAGCAGGTGAGACAGTCAAAGCCGGGAAAACGGGTGCGCTGAGGAGCCTCCCTCAAATCCTGCCATTCTCCATCCTCACAGCTCCCAGGTGGACTGTAGGACAAAGTCTCATAAGAGGCAGTAAATGTATGTAGGAGGGAGTGGGACCTGGTGGAGCGAGGAATGGCAAGAGATCAAGGTCTCGTATCCAGCTCTGCCGCTAACCTGACGTCTTTTCCTTAAGACTCAGGAAACCGCTTCTAGGGAGTTGTGAACCCAAGGGCTTGGGCAGGGCTACTCACATCCTCTAGCAGGTCTTCTGGCAAGCTAACTCTGGTGCCTCCCAACATGCAGTCTTCCATAATCCGGGTACCGTGGCCATCTCCACAGGGACCCAGCTCCAGGGGGTCCGTCAGCATGTGATCCAGAGAATCCATCGTTCGCCCTCCACGAGGTCACTACACAGAGACACGCGGTTAGACCTTGCGGACCAACTGTTAGAACAGCCGTGAAAACACCGGGGGACTTGGCAAAAAAACCATCCTCGGCTTGCCTAATTTCTGCTTTCCATGACACGGATGACCACCTTTCTCTTCTCTGATCCTTTCTCGCCTTGGTCTCCAAGGCACAGTTCTTTCCTCGTTTGTCTCCTACCTCCCTGACCACCCCTTCTCCATCACTCACCCCCGAAACGTGAGATATCTTCACCGCCCTTCTCTTCTCACTCAACATTTGCTCCCTTCGGGATCGCAGTCACTTTCATGGTTTGGATGACTGTATTTATGCGGATGGCTTCCCAATTTCTTTCTCCTGTTCTCAATTCTCCTCTCTCGGGTCAGCCACGTAACTCCACCACGATGTCTTGGAGGCACCTAAAAATCAACACAGATAAAACTGAACTCTTGGTTTGGCTTCCATCTTACCCCCAACGTGGCTGGAGTAACCCTGATCTCAGTCCACCGAATCTCTAGAGCTTTGGGGTTACTCTGGGTCACTCTGCTTTAAATAACTCATTCTGTTCCCCCTGCAGGCATCGGCCTCCTTTCGGTTCACGGTGGCTTCGGCATCCTTCTCTCCTCCATTCTCCTCCCACCTCCCGCTCGGCAAAGTTCTGCTGCATGGGAGCATTGCCTCTCTGCCGGTGAACCGACTGCATCCCAGGATCCCGCTGTCGGTAATCTTCTCCTGACACTATCCCTCTCCTCTCATGTCCGAGTGATGGTTAAATCCCGGCTTACCTTCCTTCACGAGATCTCTTGCATAGGTCTTTCCTCTCTGAACTCACTGCTGTTTCCACTATTCTCTCTCCCTACTCTCACCAATCTCTCCTCCTGTAACTTTGAGTCAGAATCCAGTCACAGATGGTTCAACAGCAGCTACTTATTTTACAGGGAGGACTCCAAGCGCAGCAACAAGTCCCTTTCAAGGGGTTTGGATAGGGCCCGGGGAAACAGAATCAAAATTGCCCTGAAGCTAGGCAGGTTAGTCTCCACAGGTACAGCACTGAATCTCTGGAGGAAATTCCTAGCCAAATCAGAAACTCGCAGAGCAACCTTGGCATCCTGGCGATGTTTATTCCCAAACCAACCCACAGGGTACTGATAAGGTAATACCTTCATTTGCCTGAAGAATACTTTTAGTCGCATGACATACTAAAGTCCGCCTCCAATTAACCTGCTCCCCAAATCCCTAGGGCCGAGAGGCCTGGACCTACTATAGAAGACAAAAACTGGGGCCTTCTTCAACAACGTCACCAGCTTCATTCACAAACTAGACCCAACATCAAATGGCACCACGAGACTGATAATATTAATAATAATAATAACAGCGATATTGGTTAAGCACTACGTGCCAGGCACTGTACGAAGCACTGGGGTAAATACAAAGTAATTGGGTTAGACACAGTCCCTGTACCACCCTGGGCTCACAGTTTCAATCCCCATTTTACAGATGAGGGAACTGGGGCACAGAGAAAAGAAATGACTTGCCTAAGGTCATACAGCAGACAAGTGGCAGAGCCAGGATTAGAACCCAGGTCCTTCTGACTCCCAAGTCCTTGCTCTATCCACCAGGCTACGACTAACCAACAACGAGGTCCTAGGACCCCATCAGCGTCCAGCATGGAGGCAAAGTTCTCAGTGACAGTTTCACCAGGAAAGTCATGTGAGGCCAAAGTGCAATAACAGGATACCCACGCAGCTGCCCTAAGGAGACCTGAAAGGGAGCACACGCAAGCAAGGAGGGCAGCATAAATTCAATATAAGCGCTCAATAAATACAACTGAATCAAATGATTTAGGGGTCCAGTGCAGGACCATTTACCACAACGCGATAGAGCACTGGACTGCCAGAAGGCCACTGCAGCAGCCAGGCCGGAGAGAGAGGTCATCGAGAGAGAGGTCGCTCTTCTTGAGCAACGGTTAGATGAAGATTAGGACACTATGGGGCAAAACATTAGTGCAACAAGGCATCACTGTTGAGGGTGTTGGTCACAATCAGGGACCGTGCATGGTGTGTGCACGCCTGGGCGGGATTTCCCTGTCAGCAGTGCAATCTCTGCAAGGGGAGGACAGCTGTGAAGTGACACAAAAGAATGGTGAGCTCCTAACCGTGTGTGCGTGGCCGAAAGGCCCCGTGCGCAACGGAAATACATTTCACACTGCAGGTGGGAAAACGTCTCTGCTGCCTGGAACCGTTTTCAGACTTGCTTCTCGGAGTCCTGAGCTGACTGAGAGTTTTGCTCTTGGACCACAACTTTTCTTCTTGGCCTGCCTGCTGGGGCCCTCTCCTATTGGGAAGCTGCAAAAACTCCATCATTTCAGACTATCGATCAATCAGTCACATTTATTGAGCACTTACTATGTGCCTGGGAGAGGACGATACAATAAACACATTCCCTGCCCACAACAAGCTTACAGTCTAGAGCGTGTTATGAGGCAGGATGAATATCTTGTTTCCAATTTGTCCTCCCTGGACACCAGCTTGGCCCAATGGATAAACAACGGGCCTTGGAGTCCTGGATGTTAATCCCGGCTCTACCATTTCTCTGCTGTATGTCTTGGGCAAGTAACATAACTTCACGGTGCCTCAGTTTCCTCATCTGTAAAATGAGGATTAAGACTTTGAGGCCTATGTAGGAGAGGGATTGGGTCTAATCTCATTATCTTGTATCTACCCCACCACTTAGTATAGTGCCTGGCACATAGTAAGCGCTTAACAAATACCGGGTCCTCAATCGCGCCTGTCCCGCCATCGACCCCTGGCCCATGTCCTCCCGCTGTCCTGGAATGCCCTCCCTCCTCACCTCCGCCAAACTCTCTTCCCCCTTCAAAGCCCTCCTGAGAGCTCACCTCCTCCAAGAGGTCTTCCCAGACTCAGCCCTCCCTTTCCCTCTGCTCCTCCTCCCCACCCCACAGAGAAGCAGTGTGGCTCAGTGGAAAGAGCACAGGCTTAGGAGTCAGAGGTCATGGATTCTAATTCTGGCTTCGCCGCTTGTCAGCTGTGTGACTCTGGGAAAGTCACTTCACTTCCCTGTGCCTCAGTGACCTCATCTGTAAAATGGGGATTAAGACTGTGAGCCCCACGGGGGACAACCTGATCACCTTGTAACCCCCCAAGCGCTGAGAACAGTGCTTCGCACATAGTAAGCATTTAACAAATGCCATCATTATTATTATTATTATTATTATTATTAAATGGAGCATGACTAGCGGTAAGAGCCAGGGCTTGGGTCAGAGGACCTGGATTCTAATCCCAGCTGCGCCACTTGTCCGCTGTGTCTTTGGCCAAGTCACTTCTCTATGCCTCAGTTCCCTCACCTGTAAAAGGGGGACTAAGACGGGAGCCCCACGTGGGACAACCTGATGACCCTGCACCTACCCCAGTGCTTCGAAGTGTGTGTGGCACGTAGTAAGGGCTATAACGAATGCCATCATCGTTACTATCATTATTTTCCTTTCCCCCTTGACCTCAACAGGAAGGGGCCTTGAAGAAGGGGGCTGTTTCTTCCCCCCACACTTCTCTTGTGCTTTGCACATAGCAAGCGCTTAACTTGGGATCAGTGACCCCCTCGCAAGCCAATCTTCTGGCTCAGAAAGGAGAACGTTGAAACTGTTCTTGGCTCCATGAATGGGCTTGAATTCAGGAGGAAAGAACGGTATCTGTGTGCAGCTAGGTTTTCCAACCCTGTTCCATCAGTGGAATTTTCATTCATTCATTCATTCAATCGTATTTATGGAGCGCTTACGATGTGCAGAGCACTGTACTAAGCACTTGGAATAGACAATCCGGAAACAGATAGGGACAATCCCTGCCCAACCACGGGCTCACCGTCTAGAAGGGGGAGACGGACAACAAAAAAACAAAACAAAACTAGTAGTGTGGCATCAATATCATCAAGATAAATAGAATCATCGATATAGACACATCATTAACAAAATAAATAGAGAAATAATATACTTGTGTTGTTTTGTGGTCTGTCTCCCCCGTTTAGACTGTGAGCCCGTCATTGGACAGGGACGATCTCTGTTGCCGAATTGTCCATTCCCAGCGCTTAGTGCAGTGCTCTGCGCATAGTAAACGCTCAATAAATACCACTGAAGGAATAAATATGTACATCATTAATAAAATAGAGAAATAATATTCTTGTTCTGTGGTCCCTCTCCCCCGTTTAGACTGTGAGCCTGTCGTTGGGCAGGGACGGTCTCTGTTGCCGAACTGTCCATTCCTAGCGCTTAGTACAATGCTCTGAGCATAGTAAGCACTCAACAATGAATATACGCATCATTAACAAAATAAATAGGAGAATAATATACTTGTTTTGTGGTCTGTCTCCCCCGTTTAGACTGTGAGCCCGTCGTGGGGCGGGGACGGTCTCTGTTGCCGAACTGTCCGTTCCCAACGCTTAGTACGGCGCTCTGCGCATAGTAAGCGCTCAATAAATACCACTGAATGAATCTACACCTCATTAACAAAATAAACAGAGAAATAATATACTTGTTGTGTACTGTGGTCCGTCTCCCCCGTTTCGCCTGTGAGCCCGCTGTTGGGCAGGGACGGGCTCTGTTGCCGAATTGTCCATTCCCAACGCTTAGTACGGCGCTCTGCACATAGTAAGCGCTCAATAAATACCACTGAAGGAATGAATATACACCTCATTAACAAAATAAATAGGGGAATAATATACTTGTTTTGCTTTGTGGTCCGTCTCCCCCGTTTAGCCTGTGAGCCCGCTGTGGGGCAGGGACGGGCTCTATCTGTTGCTGAACTGTCCATTCCCAGTGCTCAGTAATAATAATAATAATAATGTTGGTATGTGTTAAGCGCTTACTATGTGCAGAGCACTGTTCTAAGCGCTGGGATAGACACAAGGGAATCAGGTTGTCCCACGTGGGGCTCACTGTCATAATCCCCATTTTACAGATGAGGGAACTGAGGCCCAGGGAAGTTAAGTGACTTGCCCACAGTCACACAGCTGACAAGTGGCCGAGCTGGGATACGGCGCTCTGCGCAGAGTAAGCGCTCCATAAATGCCACTGAAGGAACGAATATAGGCCTACAGAATAGAACAGACCTAAAGAATATATTCTATGAATATAGAAAATAGGGGAATAAATGATATATAGAAGTAGGCCCCGGTGGTGTGGGGCGGGGAAGGGGTGGGGGATGGGGCGGAGGGGGAGGGAGGGCTGAGTGCGGGCAGGCCTCCCGGAGGAGGAGGAGGGGGAGGAGGAGGGGGAGGAGGAGGGGGAGGAGGAGGGGGAGGAGGAGGGGGAGGAGGAGGAGGAGGAGGAGGACGGGTCGGATGGTCGGGGGCAGCGGCAGCAGCAGGAGCAGGGAGGAGCGTCCCGGCTCCGGGCCCGAGGCCTCCCCCCAGGACCGGTCCTGCCGACCCGGGGAGCCCCGGCGGGAAGCCCGCCACCCCCCGACGCCTTCCCGATCCTCCCTCGGCCTTCCCGATCCTCCCTCGGCCTTCCCGATCCCCCCCTCGGCCTTCCCGATCCCCCTCACCTCGGCCTTCCCGATCCCCCTCACCTCGGCCTTCCCGGCCAGTTCCCGGCCTCACCTCGGCCTCCGCCGCCTCCTCCTCCACTTCCCAGGGCCCGAGGCCGCCGCGGGGCCGGGATCGGGCGCGCGCACGGGCTCGGCCCCGCCTCGGCGTGCGCGCTCCGTGGCGCGCATGCGCGCGACTCCCCCCCCCGTAGAGAAACAGCGGCCCTCAGGGGTAACAGCCCGGGCTTGGCAATCAGGGGGTCGTGGGTTCGAATCCCCACTCCGCTGGGTAGGTCACTTCACTCAGCGTGGCTCAGGGGAGAGAGCCCGGGCTTGGGAGTCAGAGGGCGGGGGTTCGAATCGCCGCCCTTGTCAGCGGTGTGAGGGTGGGCGAGTCACTTGACTTGTCTGGGCCTCAGTTCCCTCGTCTGTAAAATGGGGATGAAGACTGTGCGTCTCATGTGGGACAACCTGATTCTCCTGCATCTACCCCAGTGCTTAGAACAGTGCTCTGGACATAGTAAGCGCCTAAGAAATACCAACATTATTATTATTATTATTCTCGGGGGCCTCAGTTCCCTCATCTGTAAAATGGGGATTAAGACTGTGAGTCTCATGTGGGACAACCTGATTCCCCTGCATCTACCCCAGTGCTTAGAACGGTGCTCTGCACATAGTAAGCGCCTAAGAAATACCAACATTATTATTATTATTATTCTCGGGGGCCTCAGTTCCCTCATCTGTAAAATGGGGATTAAGACTGTGAGTCTCATGTGGGACAACCTGATTCCCCTGCATCTACCCCAGTGCTTAGAACGGTGCTCTGCACATAGTAAGCGCCTAAGAAATACCAACATTATTATTATTATTATTCTCGGGGGCCTCAGTTCCCTTATCTGTAAAATGGGGATTAAGACTGTGAGTCTCATGTGGGACAACCTGATTCCCCTGCATCTACCTCAGTGCTTAGAATAGTGCTCTAAACATAGTAAGCACTTAAATACCAACATTATTATTATTCTCAGGGGCCTCAGTTCCCTCATCTGTAATAAGGGGATTAAGACAGTAAGCCTCATGTGGGACAACCCGATTACCCTGCATCTCCCCCAGCGCTTAGAACAGTGCTCTGCACATAGTAAGCGCTTAATAAATACCAACATTATTATTATTCTCAGGAGCCTCAGTTCCCTCATCTGTAAAATGGGGATTGAGACTGAGTCTTATGCGGGACAACCTGATTACCTGTATCTACCCCAGCACTTGGAACTGTGCTCTGCACATAGTAAGCGCTGAACAAATACCAACATTATTATTATTATTCTTGGGGGCCTCAGTTCCCTCATCTGTAAAATGGGGCTGGAGACTGAGCCTCATGTGAGGCAACCTGATTACCTTGTATCTGCCTCAGCGCTTAGAACAGTGCTCAGTACATAGTCCTTAACAAATTCCAACATTATTATTATTATTATTAATAAATATAATTATTAATGCCCATTTTATGGATGAGGGAACTGAGGCCCAGAGAAGTGACTTGCCCAAAGTCACACAGCTTACAAGCGGCAGAGCTGGGATTTGAACCCATGATCTGATTCCCCAGCCCATGCTCTTTGCACTGAGCCAGGTGGCTTCTCTTCATTCATTTGTATTTATTGAGCACTTACTATGTGCAGAGCACTGTACTAAGTGCTTGGAATTTACAATTTCTGAAGCACTTACTATGTGCCAAGCACTGTTCTAAGCAGCGGGGGGGCGGGGAGAATACAAGGTCATCAGGTTGTCCCACTTGGGGCTCATCGTCTCAATCCCCATTTTACAGATGAGGTAACCGAGGCACAGAGAAGTGAAGTGTCTTGCCCAAGGTCACACAGACTAGTGGCGGATCTGGAATTAGAACCCATGACCTCTGACTCCCAAGCCCGTGCTCTTGCCACTAGGTCACATCATTTTATTGACTTGAAAGTTAACTCTTGGACCCCCAACACACAAAGCACATTCATTATTAAAAAAAGAAAATATTTATTAATTTTTTACACCTGTTGGGTAGCACAAGACTATTAACACTATAACTCACTGAATGTACAATAAACATACACGCTTAAATAAAACAACATGGTCAAAATGTTGCAGCTAGGAGGTCAGCTTCAGATTTTAGCCCTAGCTGCTTTAGCAAATTCTTGGGAAGATGATCCTTTTTATGAGAGCCTCAAGGTCCCTGGATGCAGGTGACAATAATTTAGAGCCCCTTTCTCCCACCTCACTGGTGAGACTCTGGTTCGACAAAGCACGAAGGAGGTCCAGTTTACCACAGTTACTGTGGTAGGAGAGTGTTTTTAGTAAAGGAAAATGGCTATGTTTGTGAGCCCCATTCAACAGAGAAAACAGCCCGAACCCAATGCGGCCTACTGCAAAAATCTTTATCTTCTGCAGGTCAGAGGTCTAACAGTGTCCACGTCTGATAACCATGGGCTGCAACACAAACACTGGCCATATTGCTTGGCTAAATAGGGTTTTCACGTTATCTTCCTCAAGACCAGGTCACCTCAAGAATCCAATGCCTTGGGATGATATGCAAAATGCTTGGTTTTAACTATATGAATGTCGTCATTGTCACCTGCATCCCTTATTTGAAAATTTAAAATTCAGCTCCAGGGTCCTAGGTTCTTCTGTGATGCCACAAAAGAAGGGGCATCTTGGGAAGACAGACAGGCCGAGAACTTTGACACAGTGACTACAACAATGCCTGGTTTAACTCAAATTCATGAGCACAGGACAAATATTCCAATCATTAATCGTTTTCCATTTGAACAAATGAATATTACATTTAGTAAAAAAAAAGAGAAAAATATCCCCGTGGAACAATTTATCAGACGAAAGAGATGGACCTGCAATTATCAAAATAAAAATTGGACCTCTTTAAAATTCCACAACTTTCAGGCATTAATCTTTCTAAAGAAGATATCGGCATATTTTCAAGATCACTGCATTTGTATGAACTTGAACCAGTTTATAGTCATCCATGTGCCTAATATTTCCATCTGAAAAAACCCAGGATTGCCAAATCTGTTAACCTAGATGTCTCACACTGTCAGCTTCTCCAGTTACTCTGGATTCCAGCCACTGCTTCAAACCTTCAGTGAATTAATGTCTACATTTAGGTAGAAACAGTTTTAAAAATATTACCTAATTGATCAATATATAAGAGTTTTGGTGGCATGCAGAAATTTGTTTCAAGCAAATTAACTATGTCTCCTAAAAAAAAACAACTATACTTTTTGACTTGTCTATCAAGTCACAGGCATTTCATCATCCTACAACTTCAATATTTCTGCTTAAGTTGGAAATTCCTTTTTGTAGAAAATGAGAGGTTTTTCTACCTTGGGAGAGTTAATCAACTAAAATTTTAATTCGTTAGTAGCTGGGTCCCAGTGGTCTGATCAGGTCACAACTTTTTATTTCTGGAGCAGCTGTTGGGAAGTCAGAAAATCTCTTCTCCCCATGAATTGCAAAGTCCATTCAAACCCAGAATAAGACCCCCGAAGAATAGCAAACGTGAGGAAAAATAGCCCCCACGAAGTAGATATTTAAAAAAAAATCTCTCAGGCCCTACATCGTATCGGAATCTCTGAACAAAAACCAATTCTCCTAGATCGAGTAATCTCAAGGAATTGCTTTGAGTCTATTAGTAGTGGTCCCCTGGTGTTTTCTATATTTCCTGAGTCTAATATTGGTCATTTTATTAAGAGGTCCAAGAGAATTTCAGGGTGTCGAGTTAAAAACATGAGGGAAATTTGGACGGGCCAACTTTCCAACTAACCTTCATGAATATATTTTGTTTTAAGGCAACCAAACAAAACCAAAAAACCCCCACATTGAACTGTGTCTCTGAGAGCGGTTAGGGGATACCCATCTGGATGAAGGCAGATGGTGTCCACCCGCCATCGGTGACCCAAAAGTGAACCGTGACTGAACTGAAAGCACTAGAGGTTTCAAGAGCCTTTTTACTTTCAAATTAGCAAGTAAAAATTAGCGGTCTGCTCCTCCTCCTCCATTCCCTCTCCCTTCCAATCCTAACTGTTGTCAAATGCGAGGAACCACAGTCTGTCGGTGAATTAAAAAGTTACCGCTGCTCCCACTGGACCTTGCCTCTTTCTAAACTCCTCTGCTCAGATTCAGGAGAGATTCAGAGTCACCAGTACGGACTACAGAAAACATCGGTTCTCTGAAGATGATTCTATCCGAGGTGAGCGTTGCTCAAAAACTATTTCCAGAGGAAAGACCCCAAGAGAAGAATAATTTAAAGGCAGTGTGTTCACAGTCTCTTCAACGCCCCTTCCTCCCGACCCTCGAGGTGGTCGGCATTTGGTCATCGTTTGGCTTTTGTGGCTCAATGTGGGCCCTCCCCTCCCATTTGAAGAACTTAAAGTCATGCAAGGAAGCTGTCCCATGGGGCGGTCAGAATAGTGTTTTAAGTGTAAATGTTGGGAATTTATAGGGCATGTTCAGCCAGTGACTGCTAACTTGGCAAATCTTTTTCCCACCTTTGGTACAAACGCAATGAACTCTCTCTAGGTACTTCTTCAAAGGAAAAAGTAAGGCTCATCTGATGAATCAAAACTACAGCAAGTCCAGGTTTCTGGGCTTTTTCTCCTACTGCAATGCTCCTTGGCCCTAAAACAGCCAGATAACACGACAGTACTTCTCGACGGCTAGGAGAACTGAATCCAGTTGAGTTCAGCTTTGATGACCACAGCTGTAAAATGCACTGTTGATCGACAGCTTCATGAATGGAGGTCTCGAGCTCTTGGGTGAATAATAAATTAACGAGTTCCAGGGGCTGGGATTTGGTGGGAGATGGTCAGACACACCGAGATGACTTTACTCCAACTCTGAGGTTATGGTTTCGTGATGTGCACTTCACTGCTGCCATTCCCGTTGGTGGTTGTAGTAATGATGTATTGCGTGGTCTGCTGGGGGTTGGTCGTCTGGGGCTCCAGGGCATCGGTATGAGCAGGTGGCTGGGACACGCCCACCTGAACCCCACTGGAGAGAGCAGAGGCTTGCTTTTCTTCCAAGTCTGGCTGCCCTTCTGATATCACATAATGAGTCTACAGAGAGGGAGGGAAGGAGAAAGAGAGAGAGTGGGTTAGATCTTGAAGAGAGGTGAGGTCTGGATGGGATTATACAAAGGCAAAGAAGGAAGAAGGTGCATGAAAACATCAAATCTCTGGAATCCAACAGACAAGCTCCAAAATTCTAACGCTGAAGGCCACCCTTCCTCCACACACCTGGGTGGTTTTGTGGAACCCAGGTTTGGTGCGGGGCAGCCCGGTGGCAGGGGGGCTTCATGGGACCCACTTCATGCTGGAGTCACTGAGCGGAAAAGGGGTTGACAGGGTGGGGTCGGTTCCAAGGCCTGAGACCCCGTAAGGCTGGAGGGGTTCCAGTACCACCTGGGGATCCAAAAGGCTCTGGAGAAGAAGTGGGGAAGCCTGGCTTCTTCCGTACTATTTTTTTTAAATGGCATCTGCTATGCGTCTACAACATGCCAAGCACTACACTAAATGCTGGAGTAGATACAAGCTAATCAGATTGGACACAGTCCATGTGCCATATGAGGCTCACAGTCCTAATCCCCATTTTACAGATGAAGTAACTGAGGCACAGAGCAGTGAAGTGACTTGCCCTAGGTCACAGAGCAGACAGGTGGCAGAGCTGGGGCCTTCTTCAGGACCCTCGCTCTCAGAGAAGCAGAACAGCAGGGGACCCCAGAACCTCCTCGACCTCACGGGGATGTCCCCAAAGAAGTAACTGTCTGTTCTACCTCAAAGCATCTTGGTGGTCCCAGGGTGCCTCCAAACTGCCCCAGCAGCTGAGGTAGGGAGGAGGACAGAAATCTCCAGTGATGTTAGACTGGCATTCAAAAACGCACTGACATATCTTCACTAAGCTTTCGTACGAAGAGAATGGGATGAATCACTTCCAAGGGCATTTTACCTGTGTCTTGAGACTGTCAGGCAACTGCAGTGGACAGTCCTGGACTACTATAAACAAAACTCATTGGAACACTGAAATTTATCAGGAAGAAGGAACACCATTGGGTAGCAAAGAAAGACGCACACATTTTAATTTCTCCTTGTTTCATGCCAACCACTCGGTAAAGAAGGAAGTGGAAACAGCATATTCAACTCCAAAAGAACATGCGTGAGGAACGTATTTCTGAGGAGCAGCTTGGCCTAGTAGAAAGAGCCCAGGCCTGGGAAGCAGAGGACGTGGGTTCTAATCCCGGCTCTGCCACATGTCTGCTGGGTGACCTTGGGTGAGTCAATTCACTTCTCTGGGCCTCAGTTACCTCATCTCTAAAATGGGGATGAAGAATGCGAGCCCCATGTGGGACAGGGGCTTTGCCATCCCGATTATCTTGAATCTACCCTGGCCCTTCCAACAGTGCTTACCACGTAGTAAGCACTAAAAATACCATTATTATTATTATTGGTATTAAGTGACTGCCCAAAGACAAATACAAACTGAACTATTTGAAGCCTTTCCAGTACTCCTTTCAAGAAAGGGAGGAAAAATCTTCAGGAATCTATGAGAGCAGAATAGTGGGCTTCCAGTGTCGGTAGAAGTAGTGATCACTGGCAGCCGGAACAGAATAGACTGGGTTGGATTGGGTCATGTGACAAATATCGAAATGAAAAATCTGTTCCGCCTCCCAACAAGCAGAAGAGTGTTACCCACCTGAGTGACCGCTTTAACTTGGCCGGTGTTCACAGTGGTGACAGGAGTCGCTACAGCAGTTTCTGCAATCACGTACTGACCTTGGGGAATAGTCATCATCTGAATCTCGGGTGCTGAAACACAGAAAATGCTCAGAGTTTAATCGGTTTTGGTGTGACAGTTTATGGAAAAAAGATACCTCTCCATTAGTTCAACTCCTCACAGAAGTGAACCACTCTGAGAAAAGTATGTACTTTCATCTTCTTCGCAGCACTCATGCACATTTGCATATTATTGATAAATTCGTACACTTAATGATTGTTTCAGCTATTTTGCCCTGATGTGTTTGCCCTGCTTCCTGCATATACTTGGTCTTCCTCGGCTTTCACTGTCTGTAATCAATCAATCGGAGATATTTATTGAGTGCTTGCTCTGTGTAATCAATCAATGGTATTTACGAGTTCCTACCGTGTGCAATCACTCAATCGATCAGCGATATTTACTGAGTGCTTACTGTGGGCAATCAATGGCATTTATTGAGCACTTACAGTGCGCAGAGCCCTGTACTAAGCACTTGGAAGAGTAAAATACAATATCCTTGGTAACGACGATCCTTTCCCGCAACAAGCTTATGGTCTAGATGGGGAGTCAGATTGACATAAATAAATAATTTATGCTATATAATTTATAAATATGTACATAAATGTTGTGGGGCTGAGGGTGGGGTGAATACCAAATGGCCAAAGGTTACAGATCCAACTGCAGCACACTCTACTAAGCGCTTGGGGGAGAGTACAATATATAGAGTTGGTAATAATAATACTAATAATGATATTTGTTAAGCACTTACTATGGGCCAGGCACTGTACTAAATGCTGGGGTCGATACAGGCAAATCGAGTTGGACGCAGACCCCTGTCCCATGTGGGGCTCATAGTCTCAGTCCCCATTTTTCCGATGAGGTCACTGAGGCACAGAGAAGTGAAGTGTCTTGCCTAGGGTCCCTTTGCAGACAAGCAGCCCACAAGGAGCTCTCATGATTTCTGTCTTCCCCCAGTGTGGATTATCAGCTTGGAGGGAGGGAATGTGGATTTTGCTGCAGTAGTCCCTCCCAAGATATATCAAACAATCATATTTATTGAAAGCTTACTGTGTGCAGAGCATTGTACTTAGCACTTGGTCTCCCAATGTAACAGAGGTGGTAGACCCGTTCCCCTCCCACAATGAGTTTATAAAAAAATTACAGATATGTACATAGGTGCTGTGGGGCTGAGGGAAGGGTGAATTAATAAATAAACAAATAAATAAATACATGGTTTCTGCCTTCAGGCTTGGTACACACCCAGCACTCAGTCAGCCTCTGAATCATTATTTGGTTGATTATAATCACCAGTCCTTGGGCTCCAACGGTCCTTTGGAAGGCTTGGGCAGATGAAGGCTGCCCTCATGTCAAAGAGGTGCACTGACCCTCTTCAAACTGGTTTTGAAATTGATCTGAGAGACTGTTCAACAGTATAAGGCTACCCACCCTCCCTCAGCAAGGTAAAAGGAGTGAAACCACAATCTTTTCCACTTGCTCTACACAATCCGTACTTTACTGCACTGAGTAGACAATCAGTTACTCCCGGTGGTGCCTTTATTCGGTTTCCTTACCTCGGGATTGACCCACCATTTCCTTGCCTCCTCTGGTCTACAAAACTGGCAGTGAAAAGAAGAAAGAGAAGGCAGATTTTTGGAAGGAAGGAAAGGCCTGGCCCTCTCTTCTTACTTACTGTAGTTCCGGTAGGGGTTCCAGGTGCTTGGTAGATATGTGTGTTGTACTGAGGAGCCCTGCTGCTGTTGCTGAAGAGTCTGGCCTTGTGTGGAAGCGTTAGTTTGCATTTGGGTGGGACTGAGCCCCTGCTGAGTCTGCTGGGCGGAGGGGCTCAACGGGGGACCGGCCACCTGGAATTTCAAGGCAGAGGAAGAACAGAACTATCATTTCGGGTCCAGCCTGGGGAGGCAGGCAACATGATACCTCTGGGGAGTGAATCAATCGATGGAATTTATTGAATGCTTACCGTGTGAAGTGCTAAAATTATCCCTTTCCTACCCATCCAAACTGCTACCACATTAATCCAAGCACTTATCCTATTCCCTCTTGATTACTGCATCAGACTCTTTGCTGACCTCCCTCCCTCCTGTCTCTCCCCACTCCAGTCCCTACTTTTCATTCATTCAATAGTATTTAGTGAGCTCTTACTATGTGCAGAGCACTGTACTAAGCACTTGGAATGTATAAATCGGTAACAGATAGAGACAGTCCCTGCACTTCGACGGGCTTACAGTCTAATCGGGGGAGACAGACAGACAAGAACAATGGCAATAAACAGAATCAAGGGGAAGAACATCTCATTAAAACAATAGCAAATAAATAGAATCAAGGTGATGTACATCTCATTAACAAAATAAATAGGGCATCTAACTCGCCACCAACTCTTTGCCCTCATCTTGCCTCTGGCCTGGAATTCTCTTCCCTTTCGTATCCACCTTGAAAGTCTTATTAAAATCACATCTCCTCCAAGAGGCCTTCCCCGACTGCTCTCATTTCCTCTATTTGGGTTTGTCCCTTTAATCACCGCACTCTCAGCCTCACAGCACTTACATCAATTATTTCTTTATTTTATATTAATGTCTGTCTCCCCCTCTATATTGTAAGCTTGTGGGCAGGGAACGGCTCAACCAACGCTATTGCATTTTACTCCCCCAAGCGCTTAGTACAGTGCTCTGCACCCAGTAAGCACTCAGTAAATGTAACTAATTGATTTAAGACCACTGTACTAAGTATTCGGAAGAGTACACTGCAAAAGAGTCCATAGACACATTCCCTGCCTACGAGGAACTCACAGTTTATTCAATTCATTCAATAGTATTTATTGAGCGCTTACTATGTGCAGGGCACTGTACTAAGCGCTTGGAATGTACAAATCGGTAACAGATAGAGACAGTCCCTGCCCTTTGATGGGCTTACAGTCTAATCGGGGGAGACGGACAGACAAGAACAATAGCAATAAAGTTTAGAGTTCAAGGTCAGAGGCAGCATGCCCTAGTGGATAGAATCCACTAGGAGTCAGAAGGACTTGGGTTCTAATCCCAGCCCCGCCACTTGTCTACTGCTTGACCTTGGGCAAATCACTTCACTTTTTTGGGCCTCAGTTCCCTCATCTGTAAAATGGGGATTAAGACTGTGAGCCCCATGCGGGATGGGGACTGTGGCCAATTCTATTTGCTTGTATCCAACCCAGCGCTTAGTACAGTGCCTGGCACTGTAACTGAGGCACAGAGAAGTGAAGTGACTTGGGAAAGATCACACACCAGACAGGTGGCAGAGCTAGGATTAGAACCCAGGTTCTTTTGACCACCCCCCCAGCCCCATACTCTTTCCACTAGACCACACTGCTTCCTCTCCTCTACCTCTCCCCTTTCCTCTTACTGCTGGCAGCAACAGCTGGCGCCATGAAGCAGCCACACAACACAATTGTATCACCACCTTGACGTCAAATTTCACATGGTGGAGAGAACATACATTCTGTGATTGGCTGTTTATGCCCCAACTGTTCTAAAATTTCATTTTATCTGGCTTTCCTGGCTGTAGAGGATCTTCAAAAACTTCAGAAAAGGAAAGCCTCAAAATGTGAAAATGAAACAGAAAGTGTAATTGTCCCTGAGGCAGGGAGAGACTAAATGACTTGTTTATAGTCAAGCAATCAGTAACAGATATAAACAGAGCCCACAGTCACAACCTTCAGCCCTCTTCCACTGGGTTTTCAGTCAGTCAACCCTATTTATCGAGCGGTTATTGAGTGAAGAGCACTGTACTAACTGATTAGAAGAAGACAATATAACAACATAACAGACACATTACTTGCCCACAGTGAGCTTACAGTAAAGAGGTTTTCTCCTCCAGGGGCTAGAAAGAGATACAAGTAGCTCTAGTCATTGCAGAAAAGGTTTTCAAATTTCACCCGTAGATCCCTTCACCCTTTCACTGAACTGTAGAGCATAGTAGTTATTAAATGGGCCCACAATATCACCTAGCTATTTAGGGCAAGGAGGAAAGAAAATTTTGATACCTAGTAAAAACTACTGGAAGTTAATGACCCTATTGTGAATTTAGTCAGAAAACCAGAATAAACATTCTGAACAATGACCCGGATCATTATGACCATGACAGGGATGACTCAATGTTCCCAAGACTCTCCTTAATCAGAACGGATATCAAGCTAAGACTTAACAAGGATCCGAATGCCTTCTCGTAGGCCTCGTGTTGGCAACTAACCACCAATTTAGCCTTACGTGGATTGGTGGGGTACATGATACATACCTCTCCCTAATGCCCAAGGGATATTATAAGGGCAAAAATGAGGTGAGTAATGTGCAACCACATCTGGAAAGTAAATTCCAGCTATCATACAATAATAATAATAATAATGATATTGGTATTTGTTAAGAGCTTATTATGTGCCGTGCACTGTTCTAAGCGCTGGGGTAGACACACGGTAATCAGGTTGTCCCACTTGAGGCTCACAGTTTTAATCCCCATTTTACAGATGAAGGAACTCAGGCACCGGGAAGTCAAGTGACTTGCCCAAAGTCACACAGCTGACAGGTGGTAGAGCCGGGATTAGAACCCATGACCTCTGACTCCTAAGCCCGGGATCTTTCCAGACAACCACAGCTCAAGAGAGCTGCGCTTTAGCCTTTTTGAGCTATCAAAATTCTCCCTCAACTACCCCACTGACAAACTGATCTTGGGGGACCCACTGAGGCATCATCTGCTCCAGCCATCTTGATTGGATCGCTGCATCCCAAGAAAGGAGGAGAAAGGGAGGGAGAGAGAAAGAGAGAGGAAGGGAGGAAAGGGAAAGGGAAGGAGAAAGGGAGTTACCTGGGCAGAAGTTGGTGCCGGAGCAGTAGGCTCAGCGACCTGGATATGCTGCACTTGAATGGCGTGTTGGGTGTACGTCTGGGGATCGTGGAGTTGACCGACGTCCACCGTGGAATGCTGGGCCTGGTGGGGTGAGGTGGCCTGGAGAAAAGAAAGGGGAGCAGCTTGAGAAAACCATTGGGAGATAAAGATCTTCGTGGCCACGCAAGCTCTGTTTGTAACAGTCGCTACTTGTAAATATCATTATGTTCATCTCCCCTGTTAGAGTGCAGGTTACCGCTGGGCTGGAAATTTGAGTCTCCCTGCTCCCAAGTGCTTAGCACTCAAGTACACATATCTGCTTAGTGAAGCAGCATGGTCTAGTGGAAAGAAAATGGGGCTGCGAGTCAGAGGACCTGGGTTCTGATTCCGGCTTCACCATTTTTCTGCTGTGTGAACTTGGGAAAGTCATAACTTCTCTGTGTCTCAGTTTCTTCTTCTGTAAAATATGGATTATATCCTTCTCCCACTGACTCTCTCTCTGGAAACCCCATGTGGGACAGGGACAGTGTCCAAGCTATTACCTTATATTTACCCCAGCATGTAGTACAGTGCTTGGCACAGAGTAAGCTTAATAAGTACCAGTATTATTATTATTATCATTATTATTTTGACCTACCTAGTTATAAATACTTCTATGTTTGTCTCCCCCCATTGGAGTGTAAGTTCTGTGTGGGCAGGGACTGAGTCATTTCATTATTCTGAACTGCCCAGGAGCCTAGTACAATTCACCAAACCAAGTGGGCAGTCATAAATTATTATTACTACTACAACTAATAATAATTGTGGTATTTGTTATGTGCTTTCTGTGTGTCCAGCACTGTACTAAGTGCTGGGGTGAATACAAGCAAATTGGGTTGGACACAGCCCCATCCCATGTGGAGTTCACAGCCTCACTCCCCATTTTACAGATGAGCTAACTGAGACAAAGAGATGTGAAGTCACATGGCAGACAAGTGCTGGAGCCGGATTAGAACTCATGGTCTTCTGACTCCCAAGCCCGTGCTCTATCCACCACGCTATGCTGCTTCTGTAACTACTACTGACAGCATTACAAAGATTGAGGGAATTCCAGAGGCAGGTTGGTGGCTCACAGAATTATAGTTAGTTTAGGAAGAAATCTCACTCTTCTGAAATAAACTCCCAGTACTCTAATGAAATGAGGAGTTAGATGGAAGAGAATGACATTGTCTCTTTTGGGCCTTTTAATAGCCATTTCTCATCATTTCACAGTTCACAATTTGAGTGGTTGGTTCTTGAGAAGAGGAGTGAGAAATTTCAGGCTCTGGCGTCCTTCAACTTGAATGACTTCCCCTCTACTAATTAAAATGAGGCCATTATTTAGATTGTCACTGTTGACCCACTCTAAGAGCCAGGATGAGGCCACAACAGTGAACAAGAAGCCGGATGCAGCTTACTTAAAGCTCCCACGTTAGCTACTTTGGTATTTTCAGACCTGCCTCAGCTCTGCACAGACAGACATTTCAACCGACTCAGAATCTGTTGGGTGAATACATTTTTCCCCGCTCAATTAGCACAACAGTGGTTGTGGGAGGTTTCCTTCCCTCAGCTACTGTCAGGGAATATAAATGGCCCACTAATTAGTCCGTGAGAGGGGACTGAAACTCAGAGATTCCTTTCTGACGTGCAGAGAATGGACACAAATTGCTCTTCACGGAACTGGGTCACCCATTGGCCCTCTTTATCAATTCATCATCGGTCTTCAAATTTCACTCTGTGGTTGCTGGCCAGGTGGCAATCTCTGAGGACGGGGGCTCGGGGGCAGGGATGACCAGGTCATGGATGGGCCAAGCTCACCCCATGTCACTCACTGCCCAGTGATGGGGGCAACCGGAGTCCCGAAGGTCGATGGCAGAAATCAACTCTCCACACTGACCCTGGAAATCCCCTTTGTCACTGGGGCCCTGCCAATCCAGGTGGGGTTAGGGAGGGAGGAGTATTTCCTGGTTCAGTAAACAACAAATATCAGGTAAACAGAGAGGTGCAGAGAATGTCCCAAAGCATGGGCTTTTTTATGGTACTGGCTAAGCACTTACTATGTGCCAGGCACTGTTCTAAGCACTGGGGTAGAAACAAGTTAATCAAGTAGGATGCAGTTCCTGACTCACAAACAGCTCACAGAATTAATCCCCATTTTACGGTTGGAGTAACTGAAGCCCAGAGAAGTGAAGTGACTTGCCCAAGGTCACAAGGCAGACAAGTGACAGAGCCGAGTTTAGAATGCAGATCCTTCTGACTCCCAAGCCCGGGCTCTATCCACTTGGCCATGCTGCTTTTGCTCAGGTCTCACACTCCAGTCCCTGAGGCACTCAAAGAACTGAACAGAGACTATCTCTATTTGTTGCTGAATTGTATTTTCCAAGTACTTAGTACACTGTTCTGCACAAGTAAGTGCTCAATAAATACGACTGAGTGAATAAATGAGTGAACCCTTTTGGGGATTCAGGACTGTCCCTAGGATAGAAGGGCTATGAGAGAGAGAACCCAAATGCCAAGCTGAAATTTAAGGTAGCAAGTGGCAGCTTGGTGACTATAAATGCCAAGCACTGGCCATCAAATTGTATTGATTAGCCCCGCCACTCCACCTCATATAGGCATGGTGCATTTGTGAAAGCTGCACAAATATGGTAGCTTACTGTTTTCTAGCAAAGGCTTTGGTCAGGCCTTGTAGCAGTAACAGTATTAACTGTATTTATTAATCCCATTCTGAGGGCAGAGCACTGTAGTGGGCAATGGAAAAACACACAGAAGAGGTGAACCGTGTCGAGCCTGCCCTTGAGGCAAAGCAGCAGACTATACCATAATTAAGAGTGGACATCCTCCCATTAGAGTGTAAGTTCCTTGTGGGCAGGGAACGCTTCCCTTGGTTACTGCTACCTTCCCAAAGAACCTAGCACAGTGCACCACACCTGGTGGGCACTCAATAAATGCTACTACTAACATACATTCATTCATTGTATGTGTGAACTCAATAAATGCTACTACTAACATACATTCATTCATTGTACTGTGTGCAGAGCACTGTACTAAGAGCTTAATAACATAAATGATAGAGAAAAGTGAATAAATCCATCAGTCAATTAGAAAAGGGTAAACCCATGATAGTAATAATAATAGTATTTGTTAAGCCCTTAGAATGTGCCAAGCAGTGCATTGAGTGATGAAGTAGATTCAAGATGATCAGGTTGGACACAGTCCCTATCTGACACAGGGCTCACAGACTAAGAAAGAGATAGAATAGGTATTGAATCCCCACTTTACCGATGAGGAAACTGAGACCCAGAGAAGTGAAGTGACTTGTCCAAGGTTACGAAGCAGGCAAGTGGTAGAGCTGGGACCAGAAGTCAGGACCTCTGATGCCCTGTGCTCTTTCCACGAGACCACGCTGGAGCTGAGGGCTGGTGGGAAGGTGGGAGATTAATCAGGTGGGCAGTAATCGTAAGAGTCACTGCGACAAAGCAATATGAAACACACCTGGGCCACCTGAACGACTTGTAGTTGTATATGCTGAGGTGGCTGCAGACCGGTTGTGGATTGTGAAACGGGGATATACTGGATCCTCTGGTAGTCCCCCTGAGGAGTTCGGTAGTCCGTCGTCAGGGTCTGGGACAGCTCCGTCATGGCTTGGGTGAGCAGATCTGTCGTCTGGGAAGAAACACACAAAGAACAAGTCATTCACAATATCCCCTCGGCCCACCGGATGGGGAAACGTAACCTTTTATTTATGGTATTTGTTAAGCGCTTGCTATGTGCCAAGCACTGTCCCAAGTGCTGCAGTAGATAAAAGGTAGTCAGGCTGTCCCACGTGGGGCTCACGGTCTTTTATCCCCATTTTCCTGATGAGTTAACTGAGGCCTAGAGAAGTGAAGTGACTTACCCAAGGTCACACAGCAGACAAGTGAAGGAGACAGGGTTAGAAGCCATGACCTTCTGACTCCCAGGCCCATGCTCTAACCACTACATCATGCTGCTTAAAGCAGTGATTAAGATTGTGAGCCCCACGAGGGACAAGGAGTGTGTCCAAACTGATGAGCTCGTATCTACCCCAGCACTTAGTACAGTGCCTGACACATAGTAAGTACTTAACAAATACCACAGAGCACCACACTAAGTGCTTGGGAAAGTACAATAGCTTATCCCCTTTTTACAGATGAAGATACTGAGGCCCAGAGGTTAAGGGACTTGGCCAAGATCATACAGCAGACCGGTCAATGTGGCACAGCTGGGATTAGAAATGGAGTCTTGTGATTCCCATCTTTTTACTCTTTTCATTAGGCTGTGCTGATAAATTCAAGGGAAAGCAGAGGAGGTTGGGGAGATGAGAGGAGGAGGAGAACATGTATATGGAGAGGTGGGAAAGGGATGGGGGGAGGGTGGGAAAGGGATGGGGGGAGGTAGGTGGGGAGAGAGAGAGAGAGAGAGAGAGAGAGAGAGAGAGACTGAAGTAGAGGGGAATGGGAATATTAACAGACTGGACTGTAGTACCGTTGGGTAGGAGATTCAGGAGTGAACTGGGGTAGCAGAAACCTCCCTTGTGGCAAGATCAATAAATCAATGGTATTGATTGATCCATGGTTCCCATGTTAGGGTTCAAAAGGTATGCAATCACATGTACAATGGCCCGGGTGTGAGACCAGGGCACCAGACCCTAATTGCTGCCATGCACCCCCAGGACAGAAGGGCCACTCAATGGACGCTTTCTTACCACCACGGTCTCTCCGGTGGCATTATCTGTGGTTAGAACAGCTGGTGTGGCACTGATTACGGCCGTCGTCAACGGGGGGTGGACCGTGTTGGAGACCTGGGCGAACTCGGGGTGCTTCTTGCGAATGTGCTGCACCATCTTGGTCTGTGGGGGGCAGTCCAGAGAGAGAGGAAGTTAGGCACTAGGACATGGACTGACTTCAATCAGAGCAAGGAAGTGTGACTTACAAGTCTAGACTCTTCAGCCCTTTTCACAGGGAGAAGACAACTTCCACACATTGAGGGAAAGGGTTAGGGAGGACCAGGGCCAACGGAGGAGCCAGGCACCACAGACGTTAAACATGACAATTCGACACAGGGCAGTCTTTGTGAGTGTGGAGTGTGGCCAGGACTGTGGGTCCCGCTGTTGGCCTTCGAAGTCTCACCGGCCCCCATGGGTGAATTTCATCAATGATGGCCCCATCTTCTAGTACAAAAGACAACTCTAGGTGAACGGGAGAAACTCAGGTGCCCAGAGGACAAGTGGCCCCCACAAGAGATCTAAAACTTCTGGCCTTTATTTCCTCTTTCTGTCCCTGGTATGAGGCGACCCTCGGTCTTGGAAACACCCGGCTGGGTGGATCCCATTAAAGCTGCTTTGTTTATCCAGCTTGAGAAGCCACCCGGAGTTACCTGCAGATAAGGAGGACCCCCAACCTCTCAAGCTGGAACACCAAACTCCTCAGCTAATAAAGGATGAGCAGAGAACTTGGGCCCAGAATTTGTAAGGAGCCCTGGCTGAGGGCAGGTTCCCTCACAGGATAGGCAAAAGAGCTGGGTGACCCCCTAGATGGAAGTATTCACTGAGCTTCTATTATGGGAGGGGAATTGTACTAAGCACTTGGGCAACTAGAACAGAGATGACAATCTAGTGGGAGCTCAGTCAACACTCCTCCGCCACGTAGTGGGCTGCAGTGGCCTCTGCCTTTCCAGACCAGTTTCTAAACCCCCGATGCCATCCCTGTGCCACCCCAGGGATTGTGAGTATCCCAGGAATCGTCCCAAAGTGTCAGCCAGTCAGTCGATCATATTTGTGGAGTGCTACTGTGTGCAGAGCACTGTGCTAAGCATTTGGGAGAGTACACTGCAACAATAAACAGACACACTCCCTTCCCACAACGAGCTTACGGTCTCAGTTGACAAACTCAGGCGTTGAAGGTAATCCCACTGGCCCCTCAGTCTTACAAAGTTTGTCGTCTCTGTTTTAGTAGCCCAAGTGATTCGTATACTGACCCGCACACAGAAGATGCTCAATGAATACTTCCGACTGAGGGTCAATCCAGCTCTTTTGTCTATCCTGTGGGGGAATCTGTCCAATGTCAGGGCTCCCGTTTGGGATAGCCGATGAATAGAGTACTTGGCTCTAAGCTACAAAGCACCATGGAACCCTGTTCCTCTAGCCATAGTACCTACTGGCTCTTGTTGTATATATCATTTTCCTTATTTTTATGGCTTCATCTTGAATCATGTGCCCGTCGCCAACCCCCTCCCCCTGTCTCTTACACTGTGAGTCCTTTCAGCTTAGGTACTGTGTCTAATTCTCATCCACACATTTCCCCCCTACCCCTCCCGGCTCTCCGCATCCAACAAAGTGCCTTGCACACAGTAGGCACTTAAGATCAACACTACTACTTTCTTTCAGCAACGCCCAGCACAGTGCTTTGCACACAGTAGGCAGTTAAAATCAATACTATGACTTTTTTCGGCAACACTCAGCACAGTGCTTTGCGAACGTTAGGCACTTTAGATCAATACTATGATTTTTCCGTGACGCGGCACAATCCTTTACACAGGGTAGGCTCTTAAAAACTACAATGGGGGGTCCAATCGTCCAAGGAGACCCTCCCCGCGCCGGGAACCCAGTCGGTCAGGACCTTGCTACTGTACTGTTTGGAGCAGTGAGGGCAGCAGACGGGAGGGGTGGCTATCGTGCCGGTCAGCTGCGTGTGCGTGCTCAGCATGGGGTCTGGCTCCCCGGGGCCGGCTGGACGCAGCTTCCGGATGCTCGGGGGCAGTTCCGCTCCCGGGTGGTTCTTGAGGATGTGGGCTTTGCGCTTGCTGGCGCTTTTGTAAACCTGCAAGAGCAAGCGGTTTGGAGTGAGAACGGCGTCTACTACAATCCGACTTTCGGAAGGTAGGGAAACGAGTGTCCAAGGAGTTAGTGGGGCTGTGTTGGGCGAACAAAACATAAAAATCGATGTCGTATTAGCAGAAGTGCATAGATTAGATCTATTCCACACGTTCCTGTCATCCCGTGTTTTAACATTTTAACGTCCAAATGCGTCGAATACGTTCAAATACACGGGAAGCAGGAGAGCCTAGAGGAGAGATCATGAGTCTGGGGTTCGAACACTAGCTCCACCACTTGTCTGGAGGGAGACCTTGGGTACGTCACTTCACTTCTCTGTGCCTCAGTTCCCCCACCTACCTGAAAAACGGGGATTAAGACTGTGAGCCCCATGTGAGACAGGGACCTTGTCCAACCTGATTAGCTTGCATCTAGCCCAGGGCTTATTACAGTGCCTGGCACAGAGTAAGCTCTTAAAAAAAATAACCCTTTAAAAACATCTAGAACAGTGTGAAAGTCAGAGGCCCGTGACCATGGAGGACAATGGCTAGATTCTGCCCTCTTGTGGGCTTCTGCCTTTTTGACTTTTTCCTGTCTGGCTCTCTTCAGACCTCTGACTTAGCATATGAAATCAATCAATGGTATTTCTTGAGTGCTGACTGCGTGCGAGGCGCTGTACTAAGCATTTGGCACTATCCATTTTACGGTGCCATGCGTTCCGCTCCTGGTCCAGTGGAAAGCGCATTTCTGTGGAAATCCTCATTCTGGGTTTTGCATGCAGCTGGCAAAAGTGGGCCAGGTCACACACCGTCTTCGCCACGTGCTGTACCCCCTCCCACCTGCTCACTCGCTGCACTTCAAGCCCCAGCGAGAACGCTACCCGGCGGGGAAGATAGAGGGCAAGTGATTCTATGCAAATGGCTGTCGAAAGAATCGATTCCTCCGCGCTGGGGCTCGGTCCTGAAGCCTCAGGCCCAATATGTTCACCTGGCGTTCCCGACGGGAGACTCCATCCATCATCATCTTAACGGGCAGTAGAAAGTTAATTGATCTCAGCCTCGATTATCCAAACTGAGGCTAGCCGAAATGACAACAGAGTTCAGAGAAAAATCGAAGACAAGGCTCTCTTGCATCACCAAACATGATTTTCTTCAATCACCTAAACTTTCAGTTGGTTGAACTAGCTGGGGGCTCAATTAATACGCCTAACTGGCTTTTGAGACTCTAAGCCCCTTTCCTGCTGAAGTTAGGAATGGGCAGAGTGGCCTGAACTTTCTGCAGCTGGCCACATCATAGCACCCTGGCCCACCCCAAACCTCCCCCTGAAGACTGCAAGCTCCTGGCATGCAGGGAATGGGTCTTTTTATCTCTGTTATACTTTCCCTGGAGCATATTACAATGTATTACTCCCAAGGGGGGCTGAATAAATACTATGAAAATCATAATAATAATGTTGGTATTTGTTAAGTGCTTGCTATGTGCCAAGCACTGTTCTAAGCGCTGGGGTAGATACAAGGTAATCAGGTTGTCCCACGTAGGGCTCCCAGTCTTCACCTCCATTTTCCAGATGAGGGAACTGCAGCACAGAGAAGCGAAGTGACTTGCCCAAGGTCACACAGCTGACAGAGGGAACTGCAGCACTGAGAAGTGAAGTGACTTGCCCAAGGTCACACAGCTGACAAGTGGTGGAGCCGGAATTAGAACGCATGACCTCTGGCTCCCAAGCCCGGGCTCTTTCCACTGAGCCAACAACTACTGCTGCTACTACTACTGCTCTAACTCATTCAATCAGATCTATTGACCTCTTGTACTTTCCAAGTGCTTAGTACAGTGTTTGGCACACAGTAAGCACTCAATAGATACGACTGAATGGATGAATGCTATAACTACTACTGCTGCTACAGTTACTGCTAAACTGTAAGCATCTTGTGGGAAGGGATCATATCTTCCAACCGTCTTGTACTCTCCCAAATGGGAAGTTCACAATGCTCTGCGCACAGTAAGCCCTCAATAGATACTACTGATTGATCAATTGAAAGTGAGGAGACCTGGGTTCTAATTCCAGCTCTGTCACTTGTCTGTTTTGTGGCCTTGGCCAAGTCACTTATCTTCTTAGTGCTTCAAGTTTCCTTATCTGTAAAATGGAGAGGAAGCACTGGTTCTTGCTCCCCACTTAACAGACAGAGACTGTGTACAGTGCTTGGCAGACAATAAGAGTTTAAAAAATACCACAATTACTATTATTATTGTTAATTTGGGGATCTAAAAATTGACTGGATGTCCAGGCACAGGCTGGTCCAAAGAAGAGGATTCAGAGCACAGGCCTGAGAGTCAGAAGGACTTGGGTTCTAATTCCAGCTCTGCCACCTGTCTGTTGTGTGACCTTGGGCAAGTAACTTCTCTCTACCTCACTTACCTCATCTAATAATAATAATAATGATGATGATGACGATAATTTTTGTTAAGCGCTTACTATGTACCAAGCACTGTTCTAAGTGCCGGGGTAGATACAAGGTAATCAGATTGTCCCACATGGAGCTCACAGTCTTAATTCCCATTTCACAGATGAGGGAACTGAGGCACAGAGAAGTTAAGTGACTTGCCCAAGGTCACACAGCAGACATGTGGCAGAGTCAGGATCAGAACCCACGATCTCTGACTCCCAAGCCCGGGCTCTTTTCACTAAGCCATGCCTCATCTGTAAAGTGAGGATTAAAACTGAGAGCCCCATGTGGAACATGGAGTGTGTCCAAACTTATTAGCTTGTATCCACCCCAGCCCTAACTTCAGTGGCTGGCATATAGTACGTCCTTAATGAAAACCTTAAAAAAAAAGATGCACTAAAATAGGGTCTTTTTTTTACGATCTCAGTTTTTCTTAGGCTTGGGTCTAAGCTGACAGCTGCTTTCTATCTTCAGAGGCCGCTCCCCTGGACTGTAGGTGGACAACCATCCTTTTCCCCCGGTCTTCCGCTGTGGGCGAGAAAGCCCCAGCTTCTCTAGAGCTCTAGGCACTGTGCAATCTCTATCCTCACCAATTCTGAAATCCCTCCCTCAGACCACAACCTCCTCCCCTGCTCTCTTTCCCATACACCTACCTGCCACAAATCTGTCCTTCCTATCTACCCCAGTGCTTAGAACAGTGCACACAGTAAGCGCTTAACAAATACCATAAAACAAAGAGAGCTGGCCCCTGGGGCCTCATCTGATTCCCCAAGGAAAAGATGTCTCAAAAATACCCTACTGCTCCGTGCATCTTTCACAGAGAAGAAATGCTCTTCAATTTCCCAGACTTTCAGTCAGCAGACTCAGCTACACAGGGGAATTTTGTCTGAATCCATTCCTGGCTAGGTAGTAGTAGAATTGGGATTTGTAGGGTGTCCTCTGGGTGCAGTGCACTGTAATAAGCACTTGGGAGATGCCCATAAGGAGCTTGCATTCTAATGGGTGAGACCAACACGAAAGTATTTACAAACAGAGAAATCAAAATTAATAATTGAATATACTATTGAATAAGTGTGTACAACGAAGTGCTAATGAGGGGCCTAAACAAGAATGTAAGTGTCAGGGATGGCTGATGGGTTGATATGATTTAGGATGGTGGGATTTATTCAGCTGGGACCTGCTGGACTAAACCTCACAAAATCCAGCTAAATCCAAGGGGGGAACAATCCCAGGATGAGGCTCTTTTTGTATCACCATCCTCTCGAAAGCCAGCCGGTGTCCTGTTTGCCAGTTTCTGGATATTGATTCTCTGATGAGAATATCAGGTTCAATTTTTCTCAGGAACCAAAAATTAAAAAAAAAAAATCAAACCAGATGTCCCATTTGAAAAGCCTAGGGAGGTGGTGCCTTCCCCCCTTCTCTTGAAATCCTAAGATATGAAGGAAGAAGCACCCCAAGAAAGATAAAATCAAATTAAATCAATGACTTCTTTATCAGAATTTTTTGTTTGTTTGAAATGAATGTGCCCCCAGAACCATTTATTTCTGACTGGTCAGTACCCAAGGGGCAAAACGTTCTTCTGTGAGAGAAGATGGCGGCCCAGATATGTATCTACAGATGGAGACAAACTGGCTCCAAGCACGGCTCCAAAAGAAGCACACTGGATGGGTAGCTAGCTTCCTTTTACCTTATCGCAGTACTGACAGAAGTAATCGCGGTTAGGTTTGATGATGGGCAGAGTTAACTCCGGCACTTCCTCTATCTTCATGTCTGGATGTCGCTTTGATAAATGGTTCACCTAAAAGGAGGGTACAGCAGAGAGAAAAGAAACCACATTACAATGAGAAATGGCACAAGGGACCTGTGGTCCTGGATGCTGGAGTTCCCTGAGGCACAGAGACAAAAAAGCATGTGGTGAGAACCAGAAGCACTGGAGCCCTCTGATACCAAAGGGTTAACACTCACTTGCAGCCAATTGCTGAAAGTGAAGCGGGTCACTATGGATCCCATTAACAGTCCTTGGCTGAAAAAACTGCTGTTCGGAGAAAGCAAAATTTCACCCGCGTGAATTCCCTCTGGTGGATTCTCCCCATGCATTCTAATCTTTCATTATTCAGGGACCCAGCTCTTCCGAGGCCCCTGGGTGGGATATAGCCCCAGGTTTGGCGTTTTCGATGCCACTCTGTGATTTTCCTGGCTCCCAAGAGTAACATTTTCTGAAAGTGTAATGAGGTCGGAAGCGGGTCGTCAGAGATGGACCATCAATCTCGCCTTGCCTACCGGCCAGAGTCCGCACGCCCTTTCCCGGAAGCAAGATTGCCCCTTAGGTTGCTTCCTAGCTGGGAAACAGACATTTGAGAGGGAGCCCGCAAGGAAGAAATGAGATCAAGGGAATTATGGAGGGCAAGGAGGAGTGCAAATGTGAAAAGAGACACAAGAAGGAAAAGAAGAAAAAGCAGAAGGGAAACAAATTACAGCATCACAGAGGAAGGAATAAGGAGAGAATTGATAAGCAGTGTTGTCTAGTGGCTAAAGCAGAAGGACCTCTGCCACTTATCTGCTGTGATCTTAGCCAAGTCACTTAACTTCTCTGGGCTTCAGTTACCTCGCCTGTAAAATGGTGATTAGGATTGTGAGCCCCAAGTAGGACATGGACTGTGTCCGATGTGATTAGCTTGTATCACCCCAGCGCTTGGCAGTTTCTGGCACATAGTAGGTGCTTAACAAATACCATTAAAAATAATGAAAGAAACAGAGAGAAGCCGAGAAGGAAAAGAAACAAACCAACTAAAATCTTTCATTTGGAAGACATATCAGTTTCCCCAAGGACCTCACTCTAACCGCTGGAAACCTGCAGACACAAAGCAGTCAGTCGATCAATCAATCGTATTTACTGAGTGATCCGTAGAACCCAACATGAAAATCCCTGGAATAGGCCAACCAACTTTGAGGATGGAGTCAGGGGCCCAGAGGCTCAACACTAACCAGCATGCCTCGCCTCCGGAAGCCCATCATGCACAGACGGCACTTAAACATGAAGCTCTCATAGTCAGTGGATGCGATGCGAGGCTTGAAGGTTTTGGAGCGGCTGATGCGGTCGGCTTTCTTGGCCTCCCTCTCCGGGTTGTGCATTCTCTGCATGTGTTCCCTCAACTTGTCTTTCCGCTGTTGGGAGCCAAAGGAGACAGAATTTCACACTCAGGAAAGTGTAAGTTTTGGAGTTCAAGGATTGAGAGGTTGGAGCCTGGGGCAAGACATGCAGCACGGTGTAGTGGACAGAGCCCAGGCCTGGGAGTCAGAGGAAGCTGGGTTCTAATCCCAGTTCCCCCACTTGTCTGCTGTATGACCCTGGGCAAGTCACTTTACTTCTCCGGGGGCAGTCACATCAGATGTAAATGGGGATTAATGCTCTGAGCTCCATGCAGGACAGAGACTGTGCCCAACCTGATTAGCTCATATCTACCGCAGCACTTAGTACAGTGCCTGGCACATACTAAGTACTTAACAAAAAACATAAAAAAAATTCAAGAAAAGAGCTCATTGAGGGGAAGGGAATAGGTTTGCTAACCCTGTTGTATTCTCCCAAGCACTTAATACAGTGCTCTGCACATAGTAAGCATTGAATAATTGATAATAATTCAATAGTTCATTGATTGAGTGTGTCTACAGACTAGAGCTTCTCTTAGCTAACTGCAGTCCTGTCTCCGGCTTGGGGCAATGTAGATCCTGGTGGAAAAGAAGGCATTGGCTTTTAAACTCAAGGAGACCTTGGCTCAAAGTCTGATTGGGCCCCCGATAACCCAGGCTGGTCCACTCACTTCACTTCTCTGTGCCTCAGTTTACTCAATTGTAAAGTGGGGGTTTGATACCCTTTCTCGGTCCTACTGTGAACCCCATGTGGGACAGGAACTGTGCCTGACCTGATTGCGTAGCTTAGTGGATAGGGCACAGGCCTAGGAGTCAGAAGGTCATGGGTTCTAATCCCAGCTCTGACACATGTCTGCTGAGTGACCTTGGGCAAGTCACTTCACTTCTCTGGGCCTCAGTTACCTCATCTGTAAAATGGGGATTAGGAGTGTGAGGCCAATTTGGGTCAGGGACTGTGTCCAACCTGACTACCTTGGATCTATCCCAACGCTTAGAACAGTGCTTGGCACATAGTAAGCACTTAACGAGTACAACAATTATTATTATTACCCCAGCTCTTAGAACAGTGCTTGACTCAAAGTAAGCACTTGAAAAAATACCATAATGGTTATTATTATTATTGTTATAATCTGGCTTCTTCAAGCCCAGTCTTGGTGACGGTGGGGGGAGGCTGTTGGCCGAGAAACAGGGAGGACCAGTCGGTTACTTACCTTAAATTGCTTCCCACAGGTGGAGCACAGGAAGTCCTTGCGGTCTGAGTGTCTGAGCATATGGAGCCGCAATTTGTCCGGGCGACAGAAGGCCTTGTCGCACTCCGTACACTGGTAAATCTTCTCCGAGTGGAAGCTGCGCACGTGCTTCTTCACCTGGTGATGGCAATGGAATTGCAGTGAAGACCCCGGTAAAGACAAGGAAGTTCAAAAACAGGTGACCAACAGGCAGAAATGCCATGTTTGATCAATAGCACTTTGCGAAGCCTTGTGTACGACAGAAACTCTGGCATGCAGCCATGCCAGTGGCCAAATCCAGGCCTTGAGTCACAATTCATACCCATCCTTCTTTCTTTGCTCCCTTTCTCCCCCACAAGAATAGCCACAATTTTGGTGGGAGGCCACTCAAGTCAAAATCAAATTCTTAGCAGGAAAGGAGTGATGGGCCGGGTTCTTCTCTTCCTCCTTCTTCCTCCTCCCCACTCGGAGATGGAGCCCCTTCACTGGTGGTGACCCCACTTGGAGGGGAAGCCCCACAGCCTATGGTGACCTCACTCGGAGATGGAGCCCACCGTCGGTGGAGCTCCGCCACTTGTCTTCCTGGCTCTGCCACTTGCCTGCTGTGTGACCTTGAGCAAGTCACTTCACTTCTCTGGGCCTCAATTACCTCATCTGTAAAATGGGGATTGAGACTGTGAGCCCCATGTGGGGCATGGACTGTATCCAACCCAATTTGCTTGTCTCCACCCCAGCACTTAGTACAGTGCTTGGCACAGAGTAAGCACTTAACAAATACCATAATTATTATTATTATTGACTCCATTCAGACATGGAGCCCCACTGCCGGAGGTGACCACACTCCTGCCTTTCCAGTGCAGGGCAACAGTGACAAGTCAAAAAACTTCAAGGGCGGTGTTGGTTTGCGGGGAGTGCAGAGGGAAGGGGTATGCACAAGGACGGTGAGGAGGAGCCCATCCATTCTTCCCTCCAACCCAGGGTTCTCCCTTCTCCCAAGTTGTGTTTTGTAAAAAGGTCTATTACGGCCCCTCGAGAAAATAATAAAAACAATAATTATAGTATTTGTTGAGCACTTACTATGTGCCAGGCACTGTACTAAGTGCTGGGTGGATACAAGCAAACCGCATTGAACACAGTCCCTGTCCCACATGGGGCTCACAGTCTCAATCTCCATTTTACAGGTGAGATAATAATAATAATAATAATGTTGGTATTTGTTAAGCGCTTACTAATGTGCCGAGCACTGTTCTAAGCGCTGGGGTAGACATAGGGGAATCAGGTTGTCCCACGTGGGGCTCACAGTCTTAATCCCCATTATACAGATGAGGGAACTGAGGCACAGAGAAGTTAAGTGACTTGCCCACAGTCACACAGCCGACAAGTGGCAGAGCTGGGATTCGAACTCATGAGCCCTGACTCCAAAGTCCGTGCTCTTTCCACTGAGCCACGCTGCTTCTAACTGAGGCACAAAGAATTGAAGTGACTTGCCCAAGGTCACACAGCAGACCAGAGGCGAAGTTGGGATTAGAAGAGGTCTTACACTTCAGTCAGCTCTATTTTAGCAAAGTCCTCGTGTAGAGAGCCCAACGTCAGTGTCTTATGCTTCTACGTAACTAGGAGTCGTGGGTAAAAAGCTATAAGAAGGCTCCATTCTGCTCTCAGGAATCCCCAGTCCCTTTAACCTACCTCCTGAATGGGGACAATGGTGCTTTATTGGAAAAAGACCAGTCAAAGCTGGTCATTGCACCAAAAAAAATCATCCTTCCTCACTGCTTCTTTCCCCTCCACTGCCGTTTTCCCCGAATCCGGCCTCTTTTATAAACGACTTGGGTGACTGTCTGTCAATGAGTAGCTAGTTTATCTTAAATCATATTTATCGAGCACTGACTGAGTGCAGAGCAGTGTAGAGAATGTGCCTGTTTATTATTATAGCATACTCTCCCAAGGGCTTAATACAGTGCTTGGCACAAAGTAAGCACTCAAAAATACAACTGACTAAGTGCTTGGGAGAGGACAGTAAAACAGGAGTCGGTGGACACATTCCCTGCCCAACAATGACAAAATTCTGTCAGCTAGCTGATTCTGAAAATCCCAATGAGCTCCCGATTTCACCCCATCAGGGCCTCATTCCACCACAGCCTGAGGTTTACTCTCTTTGCTTTCAATTAAAAGTGAAAACAGGAATGTGGTTTCCTGGGCTCTCTGGGCTAGGGAGGGCAAAGAGCTAGGCAGTGATTCATTTTGAGCAATTCCTTCAGGGTATGCTGTCTGATGATGAGAGCTCAGAGCAATTGCTCTAGCAAAACAGGTTGTGTGGGAAGAGGAGGAAGCTCCACAGCCCACCAGGAAATGCAGAACCTTCAACCAAGACCTTATCGCTTTTTCCCCTGGTTCGAGGAAGGTAGGGCATCATCTGGCTGCTTGACACCCAGTACTTGAGGAGCAGCATGGCCTAGTGGATAGAGTCCGGGCCTAGGAATCGGAGGACTTGAGTTCTAATCCCAGCTCTGCCATGTGACTGCTGTGGGCCCTTAGGCAAGGCTCTTCACTTCTCTGTGCCTCAGTTACCTCTCTGTAAAATGGGGATTCAATACACGTTCTCCCTCCTACTTAGAAGAGTCCTGTGTGGGACAGGGACTGTGTTAGATGTGATTATCTTGTATTTTCTCCTCTGCTTAGTATAGGGCTTATAACACATACATAGTAAATGCTAACAAATACCACAATTAGGATTACTTACAAAGCAGTGGATTATTTCAGATGAGCCTGTGGGTGATTAAATTCAATTTTTCATGGAGCAGTTTGGGGAAAAAGGAACCATTTGGGAGTCCAAAGTAGAGAATTTTGAGGATATTTTAAAAATCTTTCCCTCTAGACTGTAAGCTCCTTTTGGACATGGAATATGTCTACCAACTCTGTTATACGGTATCCTCCCAAGTTCTTAGTACAGAGCTCTGCCCTCTCTAAGTGCTCAATAAATACGATTGATTGACCACCCAAGCAAATAATTCTGGAAAGAGTTGTTTAGGGTTAGGTTCACTTCCAAAATTAAATTACCAGTGAGGGTAATTGGACCTTTTGAGTGATTCAAAGAACTGTAGGCAGTCAGCCATTTTGATAGCCAGTGGGGATAAATGAGAGCCCACTGAATTGGAAGCTCTTCTCTAGATTATAAAATCCTTATGGACAGGGATTGTGTCTACCAACCATACTGTATGCTCCCAAGCGCTTAGGACAGTGATCCGTACACAGTAAGCACTAAATAAAAACCATCAAATGATTGCAGCAGCACTGAACGAGTAAGGACAAAGTTCCTTGCTTAGTCCCCAAGACTCTGAGGCATAGGTAAGTCACCCGCTTAGTTCCTGTTGCTTTCCGCTCCACAGGGACACCTAGGCTCAGGTGGGCATTTGTATTTGTGTGTGTGTGTGTGTGTGTGTGTGTTTGTTGGCAGGTGGGAGGGAGACATTAGGGGAAAAGCAGGATCGCTTCAGGAAAACCTAAATCCATCCATCAATCAATAGTATTTATTGAGCACCTGGTGTGTGCAAAGCAACGCACTTGGGAAAGTACATTACAGTACAGTTGGAAGACTCTTAACCTGCTCACAAGGATGGCAACTGTACCATTTTTAAATAAGATTGACAGCCTCTGCCCTAAACCCTACAGTTGCAGCTGATTGGCTACAAAGGAGGAAAATGGAGGAAGGAGAGGTATAGCATGGATCAAGAAACTAGAGGAAAGTCCCAGGATCTGGCCTGATTCCAGGAGTGTGGTGTGTTAGCGGGAGTTGAGGCTGATATTTTAAAATTAATAAGTGTTACCTCTGTCAATTCCGGGAATTGATCACTTGGTCTCGTTGCTTGCTTGATTTATGCATGTACGTTCTGGGCAGGCTGAGCTAACACGAGCCACATTGATTCACTGCTTAGAAATGGAATTGATAAAGGAAAATGGTGTGGCCTAATGGAAAAAGTCCGAGCCTGGTCCGAGGACCTGGGTTCTAATCCCAGCTCTGCCAAATGCTTGCTCTGTGACCTTGGACAAGTAACTTAACTTCTCTGGACCTCAGTTTCCTCAACTGTAAAATGGGGATTCAACACCTGTTATCCCTCCCACTTAGTCTGTGAGCTCCAAGTGGACAGGGACTGTGTCCAACCTGATTATCTTCTATCTACCTGGTGCTCGGAACAGTGCTCGACATGTAGTAAGAGCTTATTATAATAACAGTAATAATAATAATAATATTAACCTTTTATCCTGCAGGAAAAGAATCTGAAGGGCTCTAAATAGTAGGTGACGGGCAAAAGCACATTTCCGAGAAATCAAAGCCCCCCCTCTTCAGGAGAAGGGGCAGCCTAGGCTTGGCACTCACCTGGATAAAATCCGGAAAGCGCTTTTTACACGTCGGGCACGTGAAGTAGCCATCGTTGACGTGAATGGCCACATGGTCTTTCAGAAGGTCCAGGCGGTCGAAGGACTCGGGACAGAAGATGCAAGAATAGGTCTTCTGGTCCGAGTGGAACTTCATGTGACTCTCCAGGGCCGTACTGCTGATGAAACCTTTGTTGCAGATGTCGCAGGTCAAGGGGCAGTTCCCCTCTCGCCCGTGGAAGCGTAAATGTTGGTCCAGCTTATCCTTTTCCCGGAATGCCTTCCCACACTGCAGGCATTTAAAGGGCCGGAAGGATTTCCGGATAAAAAGATGCTGAAGAGCCGCGTTCTGAAAGACACGCATCAGACATGGACATTGGTACCGGTTGAAGTGACAGCCCTGGGAACAGAGCGGGCTCTACGAACACGACGACACAGGTCCTGACGTCCAAGACTCCACGCAATAACACAGCCTGGCGATACGACAGTTCGAATGCGGAACAGAGAGAAGGTTAATCTGAAGAAGACGCCAATGCTGAAAAGGAGGATCTAATTGAAGGAGGTGAAGGGAAAGAGTGGATGGGAAGTGGAGGAAATGGAAAGCTCACCCAAATGAAAGAATCACAAGAAAAAGATCAATTGGAGAAGAATCAGAACAATGGACTGGGGTGGTGGGAGTGCAGAAGAGTGTTCCGCACCCAGGAAGCGCTCAATAAATACGATTGATTGAAGAGATGAGAAAGGAAAGCAAAAATGAATTTGTGATGGCTAACCATTAAAGTACCTGAAGGGAAAGACAAGGAGCCTACAGATGATGTGAAGAGGGATAGGAAGCCAATAAAATTGAAAGGGACCTGGTGGGTGCTTATTGGTCAAACTGTGCCTTTGTAATGCTCACATACACGTGGCTCACTCTAGACCGTAAATTCCTTGTGGTCAGGGAACATATCTACCACCTCAGTTACCCTATACTTTCCAGGTGCCTAGTATACTACTCTGCCCAAAGTAAGTTCTTAAGAAATACAATTGATTGGTTGATTCATGTACATGTGTAAATTTGTAATGACTTTATGAGTGGGAGAAGCAACAGGACCTAGTGAGAAGCAGTGTGACCTTATGGATAGAGCACAGGCCTGGGAGTCAGAAGGACCTGAGTTTGAATCCTGGCTCAGCCACGTGTCTGTTGTGCAACTTTGGGTAAGTCACTTCACTTCTCTGGGCCTCAGTTATCTCATCTGTAAAATGGGGATGAAGACTGTGAGGAGCACGTAGGACATGAACTGTGTCCAACCTGATTAGCCTGTACCTACCTCAGGGCTAAGTACAGTGCTTAGTATAAAGCAAGAGCTTAACAAATACCATAAAAAGAAAAAAAGAAACAGAGTTTAAGTCTGCAATCAATCAATAGTATTTTTTGAGCACTCACTGTGTGCAAGGTAACGCATTAAACACGAGAAAGTAAATATGCACGATCTCTGACCTCAAGGACTTTAGAGTATAGTGGGGAGACAGACACCGAACTAAATTCCAGGTTGGAGGAAGGAACAGAGCTGCATTGCAGCTCTTAATATATGCATTCATTCATCATTTCTCAAGATACACTGTAAGGCAAATTCTTCCTGTGGTTTCTGTGTTCCAGAAAATATACAGAGATGAGGATAGAGGTGAGGATTAGAAGAAAGGGAATAACAGGGGGAGGGTTTAATGGCTAATTAGACTGTGAGCCCCTGCAAGGGGCAGGGATTGTGTCTAATTCCCACTTGTGTATTTTCTCCCAGTGCTTAGTACGGTGCTCTTTTGCACAGTAAGTGCTCAATAAATACTATCAGTACTAATGTGCACAGTGAGAAAGTCTTGCAAATCGTCACAACCACTCAAGACATGCTTCAGCTTCAATTTTGGGGGACCCATATTGAAAACTGAAAATCGAAAATTAATCCCTCTGGGAAGTGAGGAATTGTCTGGCTTTGAATTGGCAAAGTTGATAAAATTTGAAAATACCATGTTGGCTGTCAATCAGTGGTATTTACTGAATGCTTACTATGTGCTGAGCACTGAACTAAATACTTGGAAGAGTAGAACTGCCCCAGGAACACCCAGACAAAGTGGGTGGGTGGATACTTTCAATAGTAAAGAAAATAGAAAATAGTTATCGGCAGAAAATAACAGCTCGCCCTAGAATACCCAGCTGGGCCAATTTACAGTAACTTCCTGAAATCCTGGTCATGCATCATTTCACAAGGAGATCAAGTAATCCTACAGGAGATCAAAAATACCCTTGAACTTCACAAAACTAGGTGCTCCAAGACAAGACTAGATCTTTGAAAATTCCTGGTTACTTAGGCTTCATCTCAGAGAGGTTCAGTGCCCTCCTGCGATCCTTTGGGGACATCTGCTCTCCCAACTTTCTCAGGTGAAAAGTCTTGAAAGGCTTCCAGACTGCTTGGCGGATACCCAAAATATCTCCACCGCATCCAGACAAGTGCATTTTCCCAGTAAAGTTCCAGAAAGATGAATGAGCATTTAACAGGAAGTTAGGAGGATCCACATGTGTGGTTAGAATGAGGCTCATCATCAGTTATATTTATTGAGTGCTTACTATGTGCAGAACACTGTACTAAGCCCTTGGGAGAGTACAATACAATAGAGTTGGAAGACACAGTCCCTGCCCACAATGAGCTTACAGTCTAAAGCATCTGTTGCACTTTCCTAAGCGCTTAGTACGATGCACTGCACCAAGTAGGGGCTCAAAAAATATGGATGCTACAAGACTCATGATAGCTCAGGACACAGGAAGCCTTTCAACCACTGTAACTAACAGAATAATTGTAATAATTTAGAATCATACTGTTTGTTAAGAACTTACTATTCGCCAGAAATTCTATTAAGCACTGAGGTGAATACAAGAAAATCAGGTTGGACACAGTCCCTGTCCCACATGGGGCTCATAGTCTTAATCGCCATTTTATAGATCAGGTAACTGAAGCACAGAGAAGTGATGTTATTTGTCCAAGTTCACACAACAGACAAGTGGCGGAGCCGGAATTAGACCCCATCTCCTCCTGACTCCCATGCCCGGGCTTTATCCACTAGGCCATGCTGCTTCTCAATAATCATCATAATGATTAATAATAATTGTGGGATCTGTTGAGTGTACACTATAGTCAGTCGGTCAACCGTATTTATTGAGCACTTACTGTGTGCCGAGCACAGCACGGTACTACTAATAATAATGACGGTATTGGTTAAGTGCTTACTATGTGCCAAGCACTGTTCTAAGCGCTGGGGTAGATACAGGGTAATCAGGTTCACAGCCTTAATCCCCATGTTACAGATGAGGTAACAGGCACAGAGAAGTGAAGTGACTTGCCCAAAGTCACACAGCTGATAAGTGGCAGAGCCGGGATTAGGACCCACGACCTCTGTCTCCCAAGCCCGTGCTCTTGCCCCTAAGCCATAATGCTTCTCTAACTAAGGGCTTGGGAGAGTACAATATAGCAGACACGATCCGTGCCCACAATGGGCCAAACCCTGGAACAAATACAACATAAGAAAAACTGACATAGGTTCGACAACAGATCGTTCCAACCCAAATTCTGCCTCCGACTGAGGCCCAAGGAATCCCTCAGAAATAGGGTGACGGTGACCCTTTTTGATATCCACAATTCCCTCCTCTATCCAAGCTCACTTAATTGACCAAAGGCAGCCACAAACTATGGAGGTGAAATGACCGGCCTTTGGAGAGCCCATTTATCCTGTGGTGCCCAACCCAGGACTTTCCTGCTTTGAGCCATTATCCTAATCAGTTTTCTGTCATCTCTGATCAGCCTGAGTGCCCTCAGACCCTGATTAAAACGGAGCAGTCACCTGGCTCCTTCCTCAGCCTCGACTCTATTAATAATCCTTCCTCTTGTCTTCCTTTTAGTTTCCATGGAGTCCCGGACACAGTCCCACCCCTTAGAAACTCATCTGTGGGTGTATGATCTCATAATCCTGACAAGCAGCTTGGTCTAGTGGAAAAAGCGCGGGCCTGGGGTGTCAGAGGACCAAGGGTTCTAATCCTGGCTCCGTCACTTGTCTGCTGTGAGACCTTGGACAAGTCACTTAACTTCTCTCTGCCTCAGTTACCGCATCTGTAAAATGAGGATTAGAGTCGGGAGCTCCGTATGTGACATGGTCTGCGTCCGATCTGATTATCCTTTATCTACCCCAGTGCTTAGTACAGTGCTTGGCACAGAGGAAGTGCTTAACATATGCCATTAAAATAAATCTGAGGCTACTGTTACTCCAACTAAAGGTGCTGAGACTATGCCCTTCCCTGAAGAGAGAAGGCACTTTGCAGGCAGGAGCTTAGCTCCAGTTTCAGTCATCACACTAGGCTGAAAGCCTTCAAAAATCATGACGGCTGCCCAGTTGGAACCAGTGCCCTGCTTGACCCTTATTCTTCAGCCAGACACGCCACCCTGACTGGCTGGTTATGCCCTCTTAGTCTGTCAACAAGCTCGGTGCCTGAAACTTGCTCAAATAGCTCTGGGGAGCCGGTGGGCCGGGCGGCGTAGGAGGAAGCATGACACCGAGCCAGGGGAGCTGTGTTCAGAGAACTCAAACTCCCGGCTGTAAAAGAAACAAATGAAATATATTTTGAGGAATTACAGGCTGTTGCGCATTGAATTCTTGAAACGGACCGTCTGTGCGGCTCTGCACACTGTAAGGGCTCAAGTACTCGGCTACTGAAACCAGGCCTGGTTGGCAAACCGAAGAATAACACTAAAGCATTTAAAATTGCAGGTTCCACCCGGAAACACTGGTAAGTATAGGGTACTCGGGACTAGACGACAGGCAAAACATTTTGGTTACATTCCGCTACATCAGACCCAGGGAAACAAACTTACCTGCAGCTCCAACTGAGCGAGGCAGCATTAGAGGAGAGAAAAATAGTTCCATTACCAATTGGATCGGAAGACTTTATTTCTGCAACATTTTAGCCTTCATTGGTCACAACCATTCTGGATAGAAAGAGACAGAAATGCCACATGCCTCTCCCTCCCCTCCCCATCCCACTTCCATCTCCCAGATCGTTTTGCCTTTAAAAAAAAAAATCAACAAAAAAAACACCTCTCCGATTATTTCCAAAAGCCACAGATGCATGGCTTTTGTTTTGGCAGAAATTCACATTTATGTGCCTGAACTGGGGGCACGATCGCCTAATTCATTCAAGAAAATGTCCCCCTAGAGAGCTGAATGCAGGGACTAAGACTGCAGATTCAAACCGCTGGCCAAGGAAATCATGATTTTCGCTACATGGATGTCAGACCCTTTCTGTTTTATTAAAACAAAAAAAATCACATCTTCCCCAAGATTATTTTCCCTGAATAAATCCTCATTTCCCCATCTGCCCTTCCCTCTGCATCACCTATGCACTCCATCAGCACCAAGCAGTTATGTACAAAACCTAAATGAAGTATATAATTTATTTATATTAATGTCTGTTTCCCTCTCTAGACTGTAAACTTCTGGTGGGCAGCGAATGTGTCTATCGACTCTGTTGCACTGCACTCTTCCAAGCGCTAAGAACAGTGCTGTGCCCATAGAAGCAGCGTGGCTTAGTGGAAAGAGCACGGACTTGGGAGTCAGAGGTAGTGAGCTCTAATCCCGGCTCCGCCACTTGTCAGCATGGTGACTTTGGGCAAGTCACTTAACTTCTCTGAGCCACAGTTACCCTGTTCGTAAAATGGGGATTAAAACTGTGAGTTCCATTTGGGACAATCTGATTACCTTGTATCTACCCCAGCACCTAGAACAGTGCTTGGCACATAGTAAGCACTTAATGAATACCATTATTATTATTAGAACACACTTAAATACCATTCATGGATTGATTGATACACTCGACTATTTCCCTAGTCTGTAATTTATTTTAATGTCTGCCTCCCCCTCTACATTGAAAGCTCTTCATGGGCAGGACTCATGTCTACCAATTTTATTGCAGGGTACTTTCTCAAGCATTTAGTACAGTACTACAGTACTCTGTACACAGTAAGCTTTCCACAAATACCATTGATTGACTGACTGATTAAAAATATCAACTGAGCATTCTTCTGGACATGATAAAAATGAAATGTCCAAAGCAGGATGAGTCAACGACAAGAAGTGAGACAGAAATCCGAGAGAAAGAGAGAAAGGGTCCCAAAGAACAAGATGACTGGTTTGTTTTTTTTTTGGATTTCAACTTGACAAGTGTTTGCATTCATCAGAATTCACAGGCCCATAAATGTCAGAGCCCATAAACACACAGAAACTCCTTGCCAATGGCTCTAAGGCAATCATGTCGCCCCCCCACTGATCTCCTACTACAGCCCGGCCCACATACTCCGCTCCTTTAGCACCAACTTATTCACTGTGCCCCAATCTCCTCTATCTTGCCGCCGACCCCTCTCCTTCATATATGTCAGACCACCATTCTCCCCACCTTCAAGGCCTTATTAAGGTCACATCTCCTCCGAGAGGTTTTCCCTGATTAAACCCCCTGTTCCCCAAATCAGTCTCCCTCCTGTGCTACCTATGCATGTGGATCTGTGACCTTTGGGCATTTGATTTTTGCCCCATCCTCACAGCATTTATGTACCTTTCTTTAAATTATACATTATAAATTAATTTATTGATATTAATGTCTGCCTAGACTGGGAGCTTCCTATGGGCAGAGAACAACCGTGCTAATTCTGTTGTATTGTACTCTCTCTTCCAAGCATTCAGTACAGTGCTCTGTACGTAGTAAATGTTCAATAAATACCAATGATTGACTGATTGATCAGCCACTCAACTGCAGTTCTCTCTGTTTCCATTTTAGGCTCTCTCAAAAAAAAGTTGGTTGTCCTTAAGGGTCTACAGAGCTCACATAATTTAGCAGAGATAAGCTCCTAGCTAATCCAAATCCAGATCCTGAGGAAGAAATGCTGGGAAACTCAGGGAAGACGGTTTAATAATAATAATAATGTTGGTATTTGTTAAGCGCTTACTATGTGCCGAGCACTGTTCTAAGCGCTGGGGTAGACATAGGGGAATCAGGTTGTCCCACGTGGGGCTCACAGTCTTAATCCCCATTTTACAGATGAGGGAACTGAGGCACAGAGAAGTTAAGTGACTTGCCCACAGTCACACAGCCGACAAGTGGCAGAGCTGGGATTCGAACTCACATGAGCCCTGACTCCAAAGCCCGTGCTCTTTCCACTGCGCCACGCTGCTTGAGGTAGGGTGGTCTAGTGAAAAAGAGTCAGCGTCTGGGAGTCGGGTGACCTACATACTAGTCCCAGAGCTGCCTCTTGCCTGTTGGGTGACCTTCGCCTCATCCCTCAGCCTCTCTGTGCCTCTAGTTCCTCATCTGCAAAATGAGACCTGCGCGGGACAGGGACTGTCCTGTCTGATTACCTCATGTCTACCTCAGGGCTTAGAGCATTTGTAACCATTCAGTAAATATAATTATTCAACTCATCTCCTCTTTGCTAAACAAGACACTCTTCCCCTGGTTCCCTCCCACCACCCCATCCACACACGCCAGGAGCTCACCCTGTTGGACAGGGCTGTCAGTCCCGATGCAGTGGTTAGCAGACCTGGGAAGAGAAAAGAATTTTCCTGAAGGACACTCCCAGCATTCCCTGACAACCAAAGGCTCTGCCTTGCTCCCAGGGGTAAAACAGAGATGTGACCAATTTGTAACCACATCCCACCTCTGCATACTGCTCCTTTTGCTATTTGGGAAGCCCCAAACATGAGATGGATATATTATTTGATGCTTTCCTATTGGTCTTCTGACCCTAAAGGCGTGAGGTCACTAAGAGGAAGGCAGCAGCTTTTCACCTAAAACTGGGATTGTTCAGCCTGTACTTAAAGAGCCTTGAGGAGAAGCAGAGTCACAGTACAGGATATGGTCAACGTCTATCCCCCAGGTGGACAGAATCTACAGTGAAGCCCGAGCAGAAACCAAAATTGCAGTGTGAGGAGGGTTTTAGGTCTGGCTCCATCAAGAACTTACTGCTGTTTAGGGGAGGATTAGAGGCAGAGATGTCCATTTCTCATTTTGGCACAGGGGTCAAATGGGGGCAGGGATGAGAAGCAGTGTGGCCTAGAGGATAGAACACAGGCCTAGGAGTCAGAAGGACCTGGGCTCTGCCACTTGTTTGCTGTATAACCTCGGGCAAGTCACTTCACTTCTCTTTGCCTCAGTGACTTCATCTGTCAAATGGGAATTAAGACTGGGAGCTCCAAATTGGACATGGACTGGGTCCAACCTGATTAGTTTGTATCTACCCCTGGGTTTAATACAGTGCCTAGCACACAGCGCTTAACAAATACCATAAAAAAAGAAAGGCTGGAAAGGCACAAGTTTCAAAGAGCTAACCGGCCAGAAAGCCACCATTTTGGACTATTCGGACCTGATGGAAAATAGCTGGGACTCGTCAGAGAGCCGAGAATAGCACAGCAGGGAGTGTGGTTCAGACAACCTGATTATCTTGTATCTACCCCAGTGCTTAGTAGAGTGTCTGGCACACTGTAAAAGCTTAAAAGATACCATTAAAAAAAAAAAAGCCCCGGGGTCTTCATCCCTGCCAAGTGGGATCCTACCTTTCCGCTTCAGCTCTGCAACTAGAGGAATGTCTGCTGTGCCTACGCTTCCAGGGGCAAACGTGGATGATAGAAGAACCCCCTTAGGGTGGCCTGAAGAGCCCCTAAAAAACAGCTGGCTAACGTGGGTAGCAAAGAACACAGCGGCCATGAAGGCTACCACCCAGTGCGGTGTGGCCCATCATCTAGGGAAGGTCTTTTCTTCTGGAAGAACTGAAACTTCCTCTGTCTGAGATGGTTTTTGTACCATCCTCAGGGGACAGAATAAATGTTCTCTGCAAGGTCCCTGCCACCCTCAGACTTGCAGACAAAATATTACTGGGAGCAAACAAAAAACAACTTAGGTAAAAACCAGTCGTCTAGGGGGATGCTAGAGGAGAAGCATTTCCTCCCCGCTCACAATGAAATACAAGGTATTGCAGCTGCCAAAAACATAGGATTTATAAATGGAGCTACTGGAAAGTAAACCCGGCCAACTTTAATCTCACAAAGGGCTTCTTTCTCCCACTATCCCTCGTCCAGACACAAATTCTACTGTGGAAATATGAGGAAAAGGAACCCAGATGAGGTCACGATGTTCCCTTGGCAGCAGCCCGTGATGCCAGTGGGGAGGTCACCCAGACCACAGTGTGATCTTATTCCAAGATTTCCCTGGCTGTTCAGAGAAATCAGATCGCCCCAGCCATTGTCTATGGAAACTCCAGGGTGGGCATCCCCAGATGGACGAGATCATCAGTAGTGCCACAAGGCTGCATGGCGCCGTTTTACATTTAACATTTAGGTGAATTCACTCTGAATTTGAAATAAACGATCGCTCTTGCCAAGAGGTTCTTCCTTGAATTCCTCCACCAACCCCAAATCAGAGTTTCAGATCCTCCCCAGAGTTTCAGATCCTCCCCCGCCACGGTATCTCCACCATAAAGGAACTGGAAGAGGGCGAGAGAAAAGTACTTATGTGTGGGCCGTGTGTGAGGAGGGAGAGGAGGGAGACGAGAGAGAGTTGGTTGTGCAAGGAGGGTGATGGAGTGAAAGATACAGTGAGTGACCATGAGTGAAAAGGGATGTATATGTACATGCAAGGAGAGAAAGGGAGAGAGAATCCCTAGGTGAAGATTATAAGAGTGAGGGAAGAGCCAGGGAGAGCTTTCCTTCAGGCTAAACTATCCCAGGGCAATCTCAAGGAACCTGCAAATCAGATCGCTGCACTGGAGCTCAGGTTCTAGGAGGCTCCTCCCCTCTGCTGAGGCTATGCCCTTCTCCTTGATTGGGTAACAAATGCCTGAATCAAGCCCCAGGAACAATCGCTCGTGAAGAAAGCAGTTAAAGAGCAGGATTACTACACCACTAAGGAGTTCTACTTCCAGGATGAGCCTCGGACGAGGGACACCTAGGGGACGCTCTATGTTGGATCCACTTGAGGAACAACCCAGTTTTGATGGCAGTTATAGGAAGCAGCGTGGCCTAGTGGAAAGAACACGAGCCGGTGAGTTGGAAGACCCGGGTTCTAATCCCAGCTCTACAGGTTGCCTGCTGTGTGGCCTTGGCCCAGAAACTTCACTTATCTGGGCCTCGGTTTCCTCAACTGTAAAATGGAGATTAAGACTAGGAGCCTCATATGGGGCAGGGACCGTGTCCAAACTATCTTTTATCTACCCAGCATTTAAGGGTTTTTTTGCTTTTTTGTTTTTACGGCATTTAATAAGCACTCACTACTTGCCAGGCACTGAACTAGGTACTGGGGTAGATACAAGCCAATCAGGTTGGACACAGTCCCTATCCCACAAGTAACTTACGGTCTTAATGCCCATGAGGTAACCTAGGCCCAGAGAAAGAAGTGACTTGTCCAAGGTCCCACAGCAGACAAGTGGCAGGGCTGGGATTAGAACCCAGGTCCTTCTGACTCCCAGGCCCTTGCTCTATCTGTTAGGCCACGCTGCTTCTCATACAGAACTTGGCACATAACAAGTGCTTAATAAATACCATAAATATTAACAATAGTAATCATAATCAGCAGATGAGTGCTGCTCTAATCGAGATCCATTCAAGGGACATGAGCTTTAAAGCAGTCATTTACCTTGCTCCCTCCTTTCTCACCTCACTACTCTCCTACTACAACCCAGCCGGCACACTTCCCTCCTCTAATGCCAACCTTCTCACAGTACCCCGATCTCATCTATCTCACCGTTGACCTCTCACCTACGTTCTGCTTCTGGTCTGGAACTCCCTCCCTCTTCATATGCGACAATTACTCTTCCCGCCTTCAAAGGCTTATCGAAGGCACATCTCTTCCAAGAGGCCTTCTCTGGCTAAGCCCTCCTTTCCTCTTCTAGCCTTCCCTTCTTCATCACCCTGACTTGTTCCCTTTATTCATCCCCTCTTCCAGTCTCACAGCACTTATGGACAGATCTGTAATTTGTATTTACTTATATTAATGTCTGTCTCCCTGTTCAGACCGTAAGCTTGTTGTGGGCAGGGAACGTGTCTGTTATATTCTTATATTATACTCTCCCAAGTGCTTAGTACAGTGCTCTGCACACAGTAAACATTCAATAAATAGGACTGACTGACTTTCAGTATGGTTTGCCTTTCCTTTCAGAGCTAGGGAGCCAGCTGGGTCTTAGAGGTTCCGGTTCCTGGTCTAAGCAAATCAGGAGATCTGGATTCGAGTCCCAGCTCTGCAACTAGAGGACTGTCTGCTGTACCTACGCTATTAGGGCTAAAGGTTTCTGATCAAAGAACCACCTAAGACAGCTTGGCGAGTCCCTGAAGTACAGTTGGCTAATGCGGGAGGAGAAGAACATGGCAGCCGCCAAAGCTCCCGCCAGCTGGGCTGTGGCATGGCATCGGCACTGGGCTGCCACCACTTCGGCCCAAACACTTAAAATAATAAGTCCATGTGCACCTTCGCAATGTGTCACACCCCTGCCTGCCTACTTGCTCGTGGCATTCCAGCCCCCAGCGGGCACGTGACCGGCAGGGAGGAGTGAGTGGGTATGGCACGGCCCAAACCGTCAGCACTAGAATTACTTCCTTGGTGCCGTCTCAGCCCTGAAGTCTCTGTCCCAAGGCTCATCCATTGTGCTCAACAGGAGACGCCATCATCCTCACCATCGTTCCCACCACAATCACCGTCAGCACGATCACCACCATCATCACAACCGTCACCGTGACAACCATCATCATGGGCTGGACCTGGGAACGCCAGGTGGGGTCCAGCACGGCTGGGAGCTGGTTGATAACAGACACCTCCCCGCCCCCACCCTGCCCCCGGGGACGATGAAGGAGGAAGATGGGTGAGAGGGGGCAGCAACCCGGCCCCGCGCTTCTGCTTACCCTGATGCGCTTGGCTCGCCGCATGTCATCCGCCGTTATGGTGCTGTGGGTGGACACCACGATCTCCTCGGGCTGTGGCGGCGGGGGCGGCGGCAGGTGGAGGGGCAAGGTCTCGGGCTGGTGGTCCGGTGCCGGCTGAGCCTCCGACGGCAGCTGAGGGATCGGGCCGGGGGTCTGCTCCTGCTGGTCCAGCCCATTCAACGGCGCCTCCCCGGCCGGTTCATCAAACTGGACCTTGCTGGGAAACGGCAGCAGGTCCTGAAAGGGTGGACCCGTACAGGCCGCAATTAGTCTCCCCATCCTCAGGAGAGAAGCTCCCAAGGATCCCGGAGGGGGCAGGGGAAAGGGTCGGCAGAGTTTCCCCATGACTGCTTCACACAGAGGAGAAGCACTCCCCTAAGAACACGCGTTTCAGAAGCGCACGATGCAGGAATGCAGCGATAGCAACATAATCTTTCTAGGGCTCTTGCACGAGGAGACCTCGGCTTCTTTTTCACTCGGCATTCATAATAATAATAATAGTATTTTTTAAGTGCTTACTATGGGCCAAGCTGTTCTAAGATCTGGGGTAGATAAAGTAAAAGTGGACCAGATGCAGTCCCTGTCCCACATGAGGCTCATCACCTAAGGGGAAGGGAACCAGAATTGAATTTGCATTTTACAGATGAGGAAACTGAGACACAGAGAAGTGATGTGGGTTGCCCCAGGTCTCCCAGCAGGCAAGTGGGGAAGCTGGGATTCAAACCCTGATCTCCCGACTCCCAGTCCAATGCTTTGTCCACTAGGGAGCCCTGCTTCTCACCAAGGCATGCTGCTCCTGCTTATAAATGAAGATGGTCCTGGTAGCTTAGACAGTACAATCCTACGCAGAGACCCTTGGCTAGATCACTATTTCCCAAGAAGCAGGATGGTGCCCAGCCCTGCCCCAATCTTAATCCACCCCGCAAGGACTTCCCAACTCTATGATCTGTATCTTCTTGGCTATTGGGACTCCAGGGTCTATGCCCAGACCAGCCTCCCTTGTCCTGCCCAACCCAGCAGGGGCTAAGCCTGTCTGAGCCACCTGGCATTCAGTCATGGATTAGTGGCCTGGAGCAGCGAGGAACCCAAAGATTGGCCCCTCCGGGTACATCCAGTTCTCCTAAAACCTGGGGCTTGTTTGCGTTCTCCGGAATCCCACGTTAAGGAAAAACGTGTGGGCTAGGCCACACACAATCTTTTCTACCAACACCGTGATATGCTGTCATGTGTTCTCTGAAGAAATGATCCCAAGTTCTCCAACATCATGCGATCCAAAATATGTAGTGAAAACACTTGCTCTGGCAGAACTGAGTGGACTTTTTCGCTTGCTTATTTTTCCAGGACTTCTTTTTTATTGCTGTATTTTAACCTAATTCATTTTCACTGTGGTTCACATTGCAGTGTTACTGTTTTATGTGTCGGTCCTTTCATTCAATCAATGGTATTTACTGGGTGCTTCTTTATGCAGAGCACTGTACTAAGCACTTGGGAGAATAAGGTGCAACAGAACTAATAAGCTCGTTCCTGCCCATAACGAGCTTACTTCTTCTAAGCCAAGAACTCTGTCAATTCATTTCTTAATTCTCAGTGCCTAGCACATTTTTATTTCTATACACAACAGAACAGGACTTGGCTGAAGTGTAGTCTTCCAAGTGCTTAATACAATGCTCTGAACACAGTGATTGCTCCGTAAATACAACTGATGAATTTAAGGACTTAGTAAATGTTAAAAACAATAATAATGATGATCTAGTCAATTAACAACACGTATCTCTGTTTTCCTTTCTCCAATTATATTTTATTTTCAAGATCACAGGAACAATATACTTTGATTATTTTTATATCTGCCTCACCCCCTTAGAATGTAATAAGCTCTTTGTGGACAGGGAATGTTTCTCTTGCTTGTTTATTTCCCAAGCAACTGGTATAGTGTATTGCATCAAGGGATGCTCAATAAATATAACTACTATTACTACATGAACAGGAAATGTTGTGGGATAAGTAGCTAAGCTTTTAACAACACACAAGCTTGAATATGGACTAGTACTAGTAGAAACGGCACTAGTATTTTTGTGGTGACCATTCAGTGGCATTATTGAACATTTACTATGTGCAGAGCACTGTACTAAGCACTTGGGAGAGTGCAATACTACAGAGTTAGTGGACACGCTCCCTGCCCACAAAAAGCTCACAGTCTAGAGGGCTACTTTGCCAACTGGGTGCCAAGCATACCAATCAATCAATCGATCAATCAATCATATTCATCGAGTGTGTGTACTAAGTGCTCGAGAAAGAACGAAGCAAAGAAGCGATGCTTTTTGTACGGAAGCACTCTTCTCTCCTGTTCTCCCGAATAAAACACCAGCATCCCTCTTCCATCCTCCCCAGTGAAATACCTGCATCCCTTCTTCACATTTCTCCCCATTCTCACTGGTCACTTCTACGTGCATGAATTTGGGGGGACGTCCGGGCCGCCTTCCCGGCCCAAATCTCCTCTTACCTCGCCCCCTGCCTCTGCCTCTGGCTCTGTGGATGAAAGAGGGCTCTAGGTTAAACAGATGCACATTGTTTCCACCCAGCCCTCCAACACCACTATTCCCTGCCAGGCTCTGGCAATCTTCCCATCGATGCATCACATTCCCCCTCCTCGCTACCGCCCTCCCACTAAGAGTATTATTCCTCCTGCTTCTCAGCTGTAATGGGCAGGATTGAGGGAGGGGGGGAAGGGGAGAAGAGGTGGGAGGAGATGCTGTAATCTCTCTACAATTCTCATTTTTCTCAACTTTAGCCTCCCCACCCCATCCTACCATGACTACCGGAAGTTGCAAAGGTAAATGAGATAGGCTTTTGGATAGCACTTTGAATTCTTTAGAAGAAAAGGTGCTCTAGAAACCCTAGATATTCTCAGTGTCTTCATTTTAGGATATTGAGAATCCAGAAGGCTCCGACACAACCCAGAAACATGCAAAAAACCAGAAAGAACATGGTGGTCTTGTCCTTCCAGGCCTGACACTGGCCAGTGATTCCTGGAGAAATCAAGTTCTTCCTCGCTGTTTCCCCTTCCTCTGCACCTATAGCTTGCCTCAAATCAAAGTGACCCTTAAGGATTCCCCAGAGATCTCAAACTGAAAGCCCCCTATAGGCAGAAAGTGTCTTTCTCTTCCCTTGTCTACAGTTCCTGTCACGAGGATTCCCAGTGAATATTACGTAAACCCTATTTCCGGGATTTTCTCACTACCCATCTTTGACTAAGAGACCTGAAAAGAGGAAATGGAAGTGAACTTCGGGGCCCCGTCGATGGGAACTCCAGAGAAACCCTCTTCTTTCCTCATTCAGGTCGGGTCTGGGGTGCAATGGCAAGGCACTGGCCATAAATGGGTTTTGTTTGTAAAAATTCTCAGCCTACTCTTCCTTTTCACCCCGTGCTCCAGTGGATACACGCCTGGAAGGGATGGGGCAGAGATAGTGGCACTGTGTGGAGGAATGGCATTCATCCAGGTTTTCATTCCCAAAGTCTTCGCTCCTAAACCGAGGTTCGTCCCTCATTTATAATGTGAGACTCCATCTACAAAAGCTACCCCATGCATGGTGCTATCCATTCAAGCCTATCTGTCCTTGAAAGATACCATCCTGCTCACGGGCCTCCAGACCCAGAGCCTCCAAAGAATAAAAGAAATAAATAAGGTCCCCTAGCTCTGAGCTCTGAACTACCCTGGCAGAGAGGGCAAAAGCAACGCAATCAGCTGACAGGAGAGGACTTTGTTTCCTCCACCTGCAAATGCTGGGTAAACACCTGCTAAAGAAGTCCAGCTTCTCGTCATGAGAGTTGAGGTGCTGCTGCAGCTGTTCAGAGCTTATGAATCGACGGTTGCATTCGTAACATGGCCAGTTCTTCTCTTGTTCTCGGAGAACTGCATTGACGGGAGAGGGTGCGTTAATGGCAATCACCCTGAGGCACCGAGTAAGCCCTTAAACCCGAGCCCGTTCTACTCTCCGTCCGTCCCCTCGATCCACTTATTTTTTTGGATGGTATTTGTTAAGTGCTTACTACGTGCCAGGCACCGTTCTAAGCACTGGGATAGATACAAGGTAATCAGGTTGGACGCAGTCCATGAGCCTCATGGGGCTCACGGTCTTAATCCCCATTTTACAGATGAGGTCACTGAGACCCAGAGAGGTGAAGTGACTTGCCCGAGGTCACACACCAGACAAGTGGTGGAGCCGGGATTAGAACCCAGGTCCTTCTGACTCCCAGACCCATGGTCTATCCACTAGACCATGTTGCTTTCACTTGCAGCCTCCTGCTTTGGTGTTTAATCCCAGGTTGGACCGGAGAGTGAGATCTCTCTGGATGACCGGAGTGATCAGTTGGAGGACTGCAGGGGCGTTCCTAGGCTTTCTTATCCATTCCTGCTGACAAAAATGGTTGTGGAATTTGGCACCTACTTACTATATTCCAAGCACCATACTAAGCACCAGGTTAGGGATAGGATAATCGGATAGGACACAACCCCATCCCACAGGGGCTCTCAGTCTAAGTAGGGGGGAAAAGGGGATTAAGACCATGAGCCCTATTGAGGGACAGGGATTGTGGACAATGTGATCAACTTGTGTCTACCCCAGTGTTTAGAACAGCGCTTGTCACATAGAAGTATCTAACAAATACCATGAAAAAACCATCAGGTAAAATTCCCATTTTAAAGAGGAAGAATCTGAGGCACACAGAAGTGAAGTGACCTGATCAAGGCCACAGAGCAGGCAAATGGCAGAGCCAGGATTCAAACCCAGGCCCTTTGACTTCCAGGCCCGGGGCTCTTTCCACTTGGCCACGCTGCTTTCCACTACAGCTACTTGATGGAACAAACATCATCAGAGTAGGAGACAAGGCCAGTGCATTAACAAATGTGCCCACAGAGCCTCAGGACTTAGAATTAATGATCATAGGCTTTAGGGGAGCCCCGTGAGGAAGGGTTGATAAATCAAAGCCTGGCTCGCTGCCCCCCAAACCTGATCAAATCCAAATCTATTGGGTTTGGAATTCCAACGACCCACTGCGGAATTTTTATTAAATCCTATGTGATCTTCAGAAATCCGAGTACGAAATTACAAGTAGCCCCAGAAATTTGATGCCGGCTTTAACTACAGTCAGGCAGCTCTAGATAACCCCGCCAATACATCTTTCTGAATGATTGGCTAAGGATTTAAAAAAAAAAAAATCGATGAAATTCCACTGTAATTTTCCAAAAAGATCCGAGACTAAACCCTAGCGATCATGCAGAAAGGGCAAAAAACCAAACCACCTTTCCTTTCTTCCTCAGAGATGTCGTGGATCTTCTGATTCACAAACTCGGCATAAGAGGCAGCATACCACACCTGCGGGAACACGAGGACAACGGGCATCTCAAAATGTTCCTTCATCCCGTCACTGCGACTGCCCCAAACCGAAGGGCAGGGGCAGGGTGTTGATGGCTCTGCTCCCCTTATCATATGAGTCCCTGGCAGTGCCCCGGCATCAAGCGATTCTTCCTGCTCCCTTTGGGAGTCCTGCCAGTCTCAGAGGGGCAGCAGGTGCCCGGCAAGCTTTGACCTTCAGCTTTGAAGTGAACCCCCAGTCCCCCTTATCTGTGGAAGGGACCCCAACTTCCACCCTCGACCAGAAAGGGGCGCTGTGGAGCCGATTTCAGACGGCCTTGGCACTCTGCTTTGTTTATCGTTGGCAAAGTCTCCAGATGCCATTTATTTACTTTTTCCCCCTGCATCAGCAATCCCGGTCAAGGGGCGCTCCCGGCGTCCTCCGGGAATAAATTCTCCCGTACAGTCCAATGAACGAGCAGCGGTCTCTTACGGAATGCTTTCGCTGGAAATCCCAAACAGGATCACGTTATGCCCCCGGTCAGAAATTAGGATCGGTTTCAATTCCTCAAATGCTTGTTCTGAGGAAGTCAAATTCCAACACACCCTAGGGGAATACTAAGCACTCCTTAATGTATCAGAATGCAAATTTGCAGATAAAGCCTCAGTCAGTCAATCCTATTTATTGAGTGCTTACTGTGTGCAGAGCACTGTTCTAAATGCTTGGGCGAGTACAATATAACAATAAACAGATGCATTTCCTGCCATAACAAGTTTAGAGTCTAGAGGGGAAGACAGACATTAATACAAAGGGCTTCTCTCTCTGGATGGATGTGGAAATCATAAACGTTTGGCCTGGGCAGTTTAAGCTTGTTTAGGGAGGGGAAAGTGTCTACCACCTCTGTTAAGTCGTAATTTCCCGAGTGCTTAGTACAGTGATTTGCACATAGTAGGTGCTCAATAAAATGACTCATTGATTAACTGATTCCAGAGACCCATTTCAGAGGGGCAGGAGAAACTGTTTCCTGTAATTTCTATGGCAAAAGAGGTCCGCAGCGCAGGCCTTTACACTGGGACCGGAATTTTGGGGGAGAAATCAGTTTGACCGTGAGAACACACTGCGCTTCCTGAAAGAGAGAAGGATTCCCAGAAAAGGTCTTTGTTTGGGAATCCCTAAAATTCCCACCTATGCACTCTTTTCTGAAAGCTTAGTCCAGTGCTCGGCACACAGTTAGTGCTTAATAAATAATATAGAGGCTACCACCGCTACCATTCATTCATTCAATCGTATTTATCGAGTGCTTACTGTGTGCAGAGCACTCTACGCTATCATGCGTTCCTGAGGTTCAGTGGCTTGAGGTGGTGACCGGATATGGAATATAAATCTTCAGAGGGGGCAGGGCAGCAGGCAATCACTCAATCAATGATATTTATTGAGCATTTACTGGGTGCAGAGCACTGCAGTAAGCGCTTGGGAGAGTATAGGGAGGGTAAGGAAGTCCCAGTGGTCCAGAAATTCCATGGGACCCTGGGTCTGGGATGGGGCCTTCTGGACTTTGACTCCTGCTTTTCCAGCTCCAACTCACAAATCCTCAAAGGAAGAAATGAACAGATTCAGGTCCTTTCTGTTGCCACCTCCACTGGGTTCACAGATCTTCCGTGACCTCTAGGGCTTTTCCCTAATGATCGTTCCAGAATGAAAGGAATTGTTTCCTGGCCCTGAAAGTCCCTCTCTCATCTACCTCCCGGCTCCACCACTTGTCTGCTATGTGAACTTGGAAAGTCATTTCACTTCTCTGTGTCTCCGTTAGCCCGTCTAGAAAATGGGGAACGAGGCTGTAAGCCCCACACGGGACAGGGACTGTGTCCAACCCGATTTGCTTGTATCCACCCCAGCGCTTAGTACAGTGCCTGGCATGTAGTAAGTGCTTAACAAATACCACAATTATCATTATTAGTATTATCTTCTTTTACTCCCGCTTCACTTCCTGCCTGAGGAAGCCCAGGTCTCTGCAGGAATCTCTTGACAAGCTCCATGATTTGGAATACCATGGCCTCTTCTGGGTTTGCTGCACTGTATCAATCAAATTTATTGAGCACTTACTGGGTGCAGGGCATTATACGATAGCTTTCTGTGGATTCTCTTCCATGCCACACCGGAGCCATAAAATCTGTCGTCGTTTCCAATTCTAAGGATGCTGCTTCCTGACTCCCTCTAGACTGTAAGCTCGCTGTGGGCAGGGAATGTGCCCTACCAACTATGAACTCTCCCAAGCAGAGTACAGTGCTCTGCACACAGTAAGCATTCAGTAAATACCATTGAATAACTGATTGATTGAATTCCCGTTCCTCCTTAATCTAACATGGAGCTGGGGGATTCGCTACTTCCTTTCCTCAAGTATCTATACAAAGGGGTGTCCTAGATAATACGTACATATCCATAATTTAGTTTAATGACGGTCTCCCTTTCTAGACTGTAAGCTCTTTGTGGGCAGGAAATGTGTCTACCAACTCTGTGTATGCTCCCACCTGCTTTAGTAATAATAATGATCATAATAACAATAATTATAGTGGCTTGTGTTAAGCGATTATTATGTGCCAAGCACTCTACTAAGCACTGGGGCAGATATAAGATAATCAGGCCCCTCATGGGGCTCACAGTCTAAATAGAAGAGAGAACAGATACTGAATCCCCATTTTGCAGGTGAGGGAACTGAAGCACAGAGAAGTGAAGTGACTTGCTCAAGGTCACATAGCAGACAGGTGGCGGACCAGGGATTAGAACCCAGGTCCTCTGACTGCCAGGTCCAGGCCCCTTCCAGGAGGTCATGCTGCTTCTCTGTGTTCTGCACACAGTAAGCGCTCAATAAATATGACTGAATGATTGAACACCACTGATTGCAGAAACAGAACAGACTTTGATGCAGAGAGAGAGGGACTCAGTTCAGTCCCCACTGACACATGAAAAGATGGAATTCATTGCAGCTAAACCAGGAGAAGTAACCTAGGTCCTATTTGTGGGCCAGTTTAAAAAATCTGGGCTTTCTCAAGGTGAGAGCAGAGATTAACAAATTTGTCAAATTAAAAAGGCAGAAGTAGCGTGGCCTGGTGGATAGAGCCTGGCCCTGGGAGTCAGAAGAACCTGGGTTCTAAACCCAGCTCCACCATTTGTGGGATGTGTGACCTTGGGCAAATCACTTCACTGCTCTATGCTCAATTACCTCATCTGTAAAATGGGGATTAAGACTATGTGCTCTATGTGGGTCACGGACTGTGTCCAACCCCCCAGGGCTTAGTACAGTGCCTGGCACATAGTAAGTGCTCAAAAATACCATAAAAAAAGGCAAAACAGTTTAATAGATGTGTTTATCCCCTCTAGACAGTAAACTCTTTAAGGGCAGGGAATGTGTCCACCAACTCTGCTGTACTGTCTTCTAATCACTTAATATAGTGTTCTGCACACAATAAGCACTCAGTAAATACCTCTGATTGACTGCCTGCCCTCGATATATCATTAATGACTTCTGTTCATACTAAATATCTATTTTTTTAGGATTTATTTTTTGGTGTCATCATATTGTCTCCCTAGTCCATTGAACTGGTACATTTTTAAATTGCATTTGGTCCAGGGTAATGTTGATTTTACCTAGTAAATGTGTGAATGTATCTAATTTCTTGGGATCGGTGGCCAGCTCCTGACTCCTGCCCCTCTTCTACTTGCCAGGCCACACTCCTCTTCTCTCCCAGCCCCAACCACCTTCAAAAAAATCTTCTATGTCAACTGAGAGATGATGGTTTCCTATTTTCTAAATTTATGTGGCTATCATTTCCTGGAGAGAAGTAGAAGGTCAGGGTTTTAATAAGGAGACCACCCAGGCGAAAAAGCTTTGTCAAATGAAACTTGACATCATTTCTACTTGGGAAAGGGCATCTCTGACGCTAAATACCGTACCTTGAGTTCTTGTTTGGGCTCTACGTTTTTTATCGTTGTGAAGTAAACGTGGTGACCATATTGGTAAGCCACCAGATTCTGCTCCAAGTGATTCTGGGCCGGACGTACAAACATCATCCAGTTACAAAGTGCTTCATCGGAGAGCTCAAACCAAAGGTCTTCATGTTGACTCCTGTCTTTCCTTTCACCCTTCTCAAGGGCCACCTGAGGCAAAATAGAAGTGGGGGTGGGGGGTGATGTGAGGAGAAAGAGGGAAAAGACCAAAGAAATCAGAGAAAGTGTTCACTCTTACGCCTTCATTCCATAAAACACAGAACCTTAGTCTTTGGATGGGAGCAACTGCAATTCTTTTAAAGATCATGTCTTCAGTATAAGGTAGGGTCTTACTACTAGAGGCTTGAAGTAGAACTCCAGAAAGTAGGAGGCTGGGGGAGCATGAGGATACGTGACTGACGGGAGAGGGCCAATACCCCCAGAATCAGTCCGTAGCTTTACTCCCTCTCCCCAGCCTGAGATTATATACCCTCGGGATATGAGGCTCTTGCCTGGGAGACGGCCTCGGCCTCCCTCTTCCTCTTCCTCCTTCTTCTCCCCTTCTCTGCCAGCCCAGGAAGCTCAGCCCCACACTTATCCAGTGTGAGATGGTGTTTGAGAGTCCCAGGTCAAATCCCGGCTCTGTTCCTGGTCTGCTGGAGGACTTTGGGTTTGTCGCTTAAACTCTCTGTGCCTCAAATGCCTCATCTGAAAAACAGGAATTTAAATACCTGTTCTCCCTCTTATTTTTTTATGGTATTTGTGCTTTCTATGTGTCAAGCACTATTTTAAGCACAGGGGTAGGTACAAATTAATTAGATCGGACATAGTCCCTGTCCCGCATGGGACTCCCAGTCTTAGTAGGAGGGAGAACAGGTATTTAATCTTACTACAGTTGAGGAAATGGAGACTCAGAGCAGTTAAGAGACTTGCTCAAAGTCACACAGCAAGCCATTGGCAGAACTGGGATGAGAACCCAGGTCCTCTGACTCCCAGGCCTGGGCTCTTTTCACTAGGCCATGCTGCTTCTCTGACCACACTGCTTCGCTTAGACTGTGAGTTCCATGTGGGGATAGAAGATGGTGTCTGACATGATTATCCTGTAGCTACCTCAGAACTTAGCATAGTGCTTGGTACATAGTAAGTACTTAACAAATACCACTATTATTATTATTATTATCATCACCATCATCATCACTTTCATCACCTATCAAATAAGGATAGGATACTTGTGCTCCTAGCCTTGAAAATCCTGAGATTATAAATCCTGGGAGGGACAGAGACTGTCTCTCATTTGACTTCTGTGCATCCAGTCCAGCATTTAGCACACAGTAAGAACTTAACAATCAAGTGTAGCAAAGTTGGAAACATTTTAAAAGGAGGAAACAAGGAGCCAAGAACCTAGCAAAATAAACCTCATATTTTAGGCAGCATCCAATGGGCCATGGGGTGACAACACCCAAAGAGTTTTATGGAGCATCTCCATTACCCTGACATTTGAAAGCATTTCTACAACTTTCTCGGCTCATCTGTTGGTTTTGTGTTTGTTCTTGAGGCGTATGTCGCTACAGAAGATTTAAGCTCCCGTTCATTCTTAGCTTGAACAGGCATTCCAAAGCCCCTTAGGGCCGTTTGTAGTGAGGAATGGAGAGCTAATGCATTGGTCTTTACCTAGCCATATCCTCTCGAGATTGGCGTCTGATGGACATTTGTCATTGTAAATGCACAACTCAAGATGAATGTGTGTCTCACCAAAGTCGCCCCATTAAGCTCCAAGCTCAGGGAAGGTAAGGGAACATGGATTTTGCTTCTCTTGTACCCCCTCCCAATCAATCAATCAATCACAAGGATTTATTGAGGGCTGACGATGTGCAGAGCACTGTATTAAATGCTTGGGAAAGAATAATACAACAGAGAAGGTAGGCACAATACCTGCCCACAATACCTGCCGTTTTTCTTTAACGGCATTTGTGAAGCGCTTTCTAGGTACCAGGAACTGTACTAAGTTCTGGGGTAGATACAAGCTAATCAGGTTGGATCTAGTCCCTGTCCCATGTGGGGTTCACAGACTGGATCACCATTTCACAGATGAGGTTTCTGTGGCTCAGAGATGAAGTGACTTGTCCAAAGTCACACAGCAGGCAAGTGGCAGAGCTGGGATTAGAACCCAGGTTCTTATGGCTCCCAGGCCCGTGCTCTAGCCACTAGGCCATGCTGCTTCTCTTACAGACTAGTAGGGGAGCACCCCTCTGCTCACAATACAAATGCTCCGCAGCTGGGCAATAAATACCATCGATTGATCGACTGATCAACCTTATCCTCAGGTGGCTATTTCTGGTCCTGAATGGAAAGAGCCCAGACTTGGGAGTCAGAGATCACGGGTTCAAAACCTGGTTCTGCCACTTGGCAGTTGTGTGACTGTGGGAAAGTCACGTCACTTCTCTGTGCCTCAGTTACCTCATCTGTAAAATGGGGATTAAGACTGTGAGCCTCACGTGGGACATCCTGATTACCCTGTATCTACCCCAGTGCTTAGAACAGTGCTCTGCACATAGTGCTTAACAAATACCAACATTATTATTATTATTAATTCCTGAAGGAATGACAGCAGTGGGGGAAAGAGAAGAGAGGAACAAGGGGCCAGCCCACAAAATAATAATAATGATAATTGTGGTATTTGTTAATGGCTTACTATGTGCCATGCATTGTACTAAGCACTGGGGTTAGATCTAAGGTAATTGGGTTGGCCACAGTCTCCATCCCCATTTTTAAGAGGAGGTAACTGAGTCACAGAGAAGTTAAGTGACTTGCCCAAGATCATACAGCAGACCAGTGGTAGAGTCGGAATTAGAAGCCAGGTCCTTCTGACTCCCAGACCCTTGCTCTACCCACTAGGCCACACCAAACTCAAGGCCTCAACTCTCTCCTGGGCCCAGAGCCGGGATCCAAGAGTCAGAACCGGGCTGACACCAGGGAACCAAAACTGAACTCCAGAACTCCAGGTAGGTGGGGACCAGATCCACGTAGCCACATTGAACTTCAGCCAGGAAGTAGCTCCGGGCATATCATCCCCATTACGTAAAGGGTTTCCTTGAACAAGAGATGTCTCGTTCCGATTATGAACCGTGTATTTCTTTGGACTGTAGTAGCTGGGGCTTTCACTCTACTACTTGGAAGCTTTGCAGTTGGGATGGGATTCTCTCCCCAGAGGCGAATTGGTGCCGTTCACCAACAAGTTCAAACATCAACCCGAATGCCAGGTTGAATCATTCTCTCCCTGAAAGAAGCTCAGGCTCAAGAAGCGGAGTTAGATGGTAGGGCTCGTTGATCTCGTGCCCAAGTTAGAGAAAACAAAAAAGAATATTTGAAGCCCAGCACGCCAACCTGGGACATTCTCGGATGATTCTTTAGAGTGCCCCCTTGGAAAGCAGACGTCTAACTCCGCTTCCTTTAGGAGGACAAGAGGATTTTCCCCCTCCAATCATTCATTCAGTCGTATTTATTGAGTGCTTACTGTGTGCAGAGCACTGTAGTAAGTGCTTCAGAGTGCACAATACAACAACAGACACATTCCCTCTAGACTGTGAGCTCGTTGTGGGCGGGAATGTGTCTGTTGTTATACTGTACTCTCCCAAGTGCTTACAGTACAGTGCTTTGCACACAGTAAGTGTTCAATAAAACTGGATGAATGAACATTCCCTTCCTACAAACAAATTTACAGTCTAGATGGGGGAACAGGAAAAGTTTCTCCAACTTCGGAAAATAGATTTGCGCAGTCACAAAAGGAATATCTTGCCGAAACCTGACAAATGCTCTAAAGACAATAAACAACTGAAGACAGAAGTTTCGAAACTCGGAACAATAGGCGCAAGAATCTCTATGAACTAGCTTTCCCCAGGCCCTGAGAGGGAAGCAACCTGTTTTCACCGTGCCCACCGCTTACCTTGAGGTGGATATAGCAATCCTTCAATTCAGCCTGCCGAACTAGGGGCCCCTCCACGGGCCCAAACTGGGTGCGCTTGGGAATGCGTCGTTTGGAGAACACTCCGCCCAGGAACCGATCTATGTAGAGCACCAGCGGGAGGCTGGCCCGGGCCCTGGTGAGGACTGGGCGGTTGGGAATGGGATGCAGAGGGCCATGCTTTGGGCACACGGAGGGGTGGGCGTTATTGCACTCTTCGCACCCTGAGAGAGAGAGAGAGAGAGAGAGAGAGAGAGAGATGGAAAGGCAAGGAGGGTCAGGCATTCCTCGCCCCGAGATCCAGCGCTGACCTCCTCCCGGAGTTGGGGGGTGTTGGCGGGGGTGCGTGTCGAGGCCTGGACCAGAAGACACCATAAATCCAGAAGACGCAAACCAATTCATTGTTCCGATCTTACTTCCCATTTCACAGGGAGGATTGAAAGATTTTTCCCACACACTACCCATAAAAGCCTGCACTCTCCCTTAGGGATCAGGCAGGACTGGTTCCCCTCTGCTGAAGGTAAGATGAAGGCCATACCAAACCTAATTTTCATGCCGGAGCATAATTAGGCTGGTGGCCAGCAAATATGGAAATCGATGTACAAGTATATCTGGAAAGCAAAAAGCAACGTCGAGAAGGAAGAATTCATTAGGCTGAATGTCACAAGACCCTAATGGTGAGATCGTTTATTCAAACTCCTCGAGAGAGAGAAGATGGAAACAGCTAAAGCTGAGCCGTGACAGAGCATTGCATGTCTTCCTCTCAGAAAATAATAGCCAGGAGAGTAGCAGCGTAAGCCGCAGCAGGGACAGACAAGCTGGAGCCCCGATGGGAGCAGTGAGAGACAAAACAGGCAAGAACCAGCAAAGTAGTGTGGTCTAGTCGAAAGAGCACAGGCACAGGAGTCAGAAGGCTCAGGGTTCTAATCTCAGCTCTTCCACTTGTCTGCCATGTGACCTTAGGCAAGTCACTTCACTGCTCTGTGCCTCCATTTCTTCATCTGTAAAATGGGGGTTAAATCCTCCTCCCTTCTATTTAAACTGTGAGCTCCAAGTGGGACAGAGACTGTGTCCAGCCTGAGTATCTTACATTAATAACAACTGTGGTATTTGTTAAGCTACCCCAGTGCATGGCACATAGTAAGCTCTTAACAAATACCACAAAAAAAACCCAAAAAACAATTTACTGCAGCACAAAAGGTGGGCTTCAACAGTCTTCCCCAATAAAAACTCTGCAAAGAGCTGATTTCCTGCAGGCTACACAGTCCTTGTGGATTGGGATATATATGTTATATTGTACTTTCCCAAATGCTTAGTACAGTGCTCAGCACACAGGAAACTCTCTCAATAAATACCACTGACTGATTGATCAAGCAAAAAAATGGACAGATCTGATGTCCATCTCCTCCTGAGCATCTTTTGGGAGAGATATGAATGGCAGGTCCAGTTGCCAAAAAATAGACAAGAGATGAAATCCACAAACTACATTACCAAAGGCGGTTGACTGAATTAGGAGTTCTATAACAAAGAGCCTTTCCCTCTGCACTTGGTTGGTTATTATGTCTGAATTTCAGATTCATGTAAAAATAAATATGTTGGATGGGGGAAAGATGGCGGTCAAGGCCATATATGAGCAAAGCTGTTCATAATCTTGAGTACTTGAACACGGATAATCGCAGGACGATTAAACAGGGAAATCTGCAATCTACTCTTCAGCTTTTGTTTATAGTTTTTTTTGAAGGGAGGGTTTTTTGGGTTTTTGGAGGGGGTTTGTATTTGTTAAATGCTTACTATGTGCCAGGCACTGTACTAAAAGCTGAGGTTAGATACAAGATAATCAGGTTGGGCACAGTCCCTTTCCCACGTGAGGCTCAGTCTTAATCCCCATTTTACAGATGAGGTAACAGGCACCGAGAAGTGAAGTGTTTTGACCAAGGTCACCCAGCAGACAAGTGGTGGAGCCGGGATCAGACCCAGGTCCTCAGGCTTCGGGGCCCGTGCTCTCCCCGCTAGGCCATACTGTTTCTGATAAGACAAAAGTAAGCGCCCTCAGCATCCCTGTTTGAAACCAAACAAATGGAGAAGGGCAAATCTTCTCAGAGGGCAAGAATCCATTCCTCGGTCACTTACACAAATCGTGGGGATCAAAGGGTCGAGGTGGATCTGGTTCCCATTCATCCATATCCGTGTCTTCCCCCTCTTCCTCATCATCGTCGTCGTCATCATCTTCCTCTTTTGCCTCCAGCCTACCCATGGGGTTCTGCAAAGGCGCTAGCGGATCAGAACCATCCTCTCCCTCCATAGGAGGTAAAATCTGATTGTGCACTGGTAAGGATGCCTGTACAAAGAAATTCGGATGCTGAAGTTAGAAATCGCTCTCACAGGTGATCGGCACATCAATCAGTCGATCTGTGGCAATTATTGAGTGTTTTCTATATGCGGAGCGCTGTACTAAGCACTTGGGAACTTACCAAGCGTTACAATGGGGTTGGTAAACACAGTCCCTGCCCACAGCGTGCTTACAGTCTAGATGGTAGTGGTACTTTGTGCAAGCAGTTTGTACAGTGCCACTTATGCCCTCTTGTCTTTGCCAGCTGCATTCCCGCTGGGTCAAAGAGCACGTAGCCAATAAGTAGGCAAGCAGGGTACGGCGCATTATAAACTGCATTCCCAGTGCATATCTGGTCTTCGTCTACCATAGCTAGCTGCGGAAAGGACCAGATCTAGAATATAGGTTTCTTTGATACCCAAAGCTGGGCTCTTTCCGCTGAACAAATGACAGGGTTTGAAGGGCCATCAATCAGTGGTATTTATTGAGCGCCTAAAGTGTGCAGAGCACTGTATTAAGAGCTTGGGAAAGCACGACACAACAGAGTTGGTAGACATATTCCCTACCCACAGGGAGTTTGTAGTCTAGAAGGGGGAGAAAGACAGAGTGAATTATGGATACATATGTAAGTGCTGTGGGGCTGAAGGTGGAGTGAATATCAAGTGCTTAAAGGGGACAGGTCTAAGTGCAACGGCGAAGGAGAAGGGAGAAACTGCAGATTCTTTGGAGAGTGAAGGAAAACCCCTCTCACTACTCTCACTTCAATCACTTTTTTTTTCTTTAATGGTATTTGTTAACGCTACTATGTGGCAGGCACTGTACTAAGCACTGGGATAGATACAAGCTAATCAGATTGGACAGAGTCCCTAGCCCACATGCGGTTCGGAGTATTAATGCCCTTTTTATAGATGAGGTAACTGAGGCACAGAGAAGTGAAGTGACTGGACCAAGGTCAAACAGCAGAAAAGTGGCAGAGTCGGGATTAGAACCGATGTCCTTCTGATTCCCAGGCACGTGCTCTATCCACTAGGCCACGCTGCTTCTCCTGACCCAAGCACTTGGATAATCACCCCCATTCCCTCCTGAAGCACTCATGGATATGCCGTTAAACTCAATCCCTTCCCCCTACCTGTAATTTACTTTAGAATTCTTCTCTGGGCTAAACTGTAAACTCCTTGAAGGCAGGGATAGGGTCTAATTACACTTGCTATCCACCCTACGCTAATCCTGACACTTGGCCATTTCCCCTACCTGTAATTTATTTTAATATCTGCCTCCCAGCCTAGATTGTAAATTCTCTGAGGAAAGTGACTTGCTTGCTGTGGGACCTTGGACAAGTCACTTCACTTCTCTGTACCTCAGTTCTTTTCTCTGTATCATGGAGATTCAATACCTGTTCTCCTTCCTACTGAGTCTGTAAGCCCTTTTTGGTAGAGGCTGTGTCCAACCTGATTATCTTGTTATCAACCCCAGCTCTTACTACAATGCTTGGCACCTAGGAAAATTCTTAACAAATACCAAAGTAATTGTTGTTATTGTGATTAATAAAGAAAATTCTAGTCACATTTGCCTTCAGCTTCAATAACAGAACAGGTCCCTCCAAGAAACAGAAAGATTGGGTCAGCCAGTATAAATGCAGTGCAAAGGTTTTTGACTAGATTTTTCTTTCCTTCATCCTAACACACTTGCTTGCTTCTGGCACAGCTAACAACTTTGCTTTCTGAGCCACCTAAATTTCATGCAGGATTTCGTGCTGAAATGTTCACACATATTAAGCAATCCAGGGTAAGTGTATATGTGTCTTTCTGCCTCATTAATTCTTCATCTCTTTGCAGAGCCCAACTGTGAAAAACCACACATAGCAATTGGGAGTTATTATGCATATTATTCGATGGAAATGGTGACTTGTGATACATCTTTCTCTATAGCTCTAATAATAATAATACTGATAATGGCATTTCTTATGCCCTTACTATGTTCCAAGCACTGTGCTAAGCACTGGGGTAGATCTAGGTAATCAGGTTCGATGACATGAGATTCACAGTCTAGGGGGTGGGGGAGACCCAGATACTTTACCCCTATTTCACAGATTTTTTTCCTTTTTTTATGGTATATATTAAGGGCTTACTAGGTACCAAGCGCTGTACTAAGTGCTGGGGTAGATATGAGATGAGCAGGTCAGACACAGTCCCTGTCCCGCATGGAGCTCACAGTCTAAATAGGAAGGAGTAGGACTTAATGAGAAGCAGCATAGCTTAGTGGCAAGAGCACGGGCTTGGGAGTCAGGGGAGGTGGATTCTAATCCGGGCCCCGCCACTTGTTTGCTGTGTGACCTTGGGCAAGAAACCTAAATTCTCTGTGCCTCATTTACCTCATCTGTAAAGTGGAGCTTAAGAGTGTGAGCCCCACGTGGGCAGGGACTTTGTCCATCCTATTTACCTTATATCTACCCCAGGGCTTAGAACAGCACTTAACATGCAGTAAGCACTTAAATACCATAATAATTATTATTATCCCCATTTAACAGATGAGAAACTGAAGCACAGAGAAGTGAAGTGCTTTGCCCAAGGTCACACAGCAGACAAATGATGAAGCTGGGATTAGAACCCAGGTCTCTGATTCCCAGGCTCTGCCTTTTTCCACTAGGCCGTTCTTCTTCAGATGGAGAAGCAGCACAGACGAGGAAACAGGGTCAGAGAAGTTAAATAACTCCCCCGAGGTCACACAGCAGGCAAGTGGCAGGGCTGGATCTAGAACTCTGGTCTCCTGACATCCAGTCGTGCACTCTTCCCTCGAAGTCACGCTGCTCCTTCTCTTACTGGGAAGGCTGTTACATAGGCTATTGCCAGGCACTTCTGAGAAAGCCGATGTTTTAGAATATCACCGTGCTTCGACCGAGGCCAAGTCAAAGGAGTGTTTGGCCAAGTCAGCCTCGCTGAACCTTGTTGCTAAGGAATAACTTGAGCCTCCACCGGGGGACATTCTGGGAGCTGAGGGGAAGCAACAGAGGGAGAAGCCTTCCAGCTCCCGGGCAGCATGCACACATGCTCTGGCTGTCCTGGGAAGGCTTTTTTTTTTTTTTTTTAAGTGGTATTTGTTAAATGCTTGCTTACTATGTGCTGGGCACTATATTGAGCACTCTGGGGTATATGCAAGCTAATCAGGTAGGACAGAGTCCATGTCCCATGAGGGGCTCGCAGTCTTAATCCCCATTTGCCAGGTGAGGCAATTGAGGCGCAGAGAAGTGAAGTGACTTGCCCAAGGTCACTCAGCAGACAAGTGGCAGAGCCAGGATTAGAATCCAAGTCCTCTGACTCCCAGGCCCGGGGTCTTTCCACTAGGCCAAGCTTCTCTGAAGGCCATCCTGCTTTTGACAGGGTCAAAAGTGCTTGCCTGCACTCCGTTGGAATAACCAGTGATTCTCCACTATGCCCGGGGACAATTTTAATGGGCAAGCAGGCGGCAGGCAGGGTGAGTCAGTAGGTGCTATTACACATTTGGTGTGCGCATGTGCAGAGATACACATACACACACACACACACACTCACAAACACACACTCACAAACCCCTGCCAAAATACTGAAAAATGAATCCTTCTCACAAGTCAGGTGTCATGCCAAAGTAATTTAGAGCCTTTTTCTCAAAGAGGGTGTTTTCTCTTCTTTGGAACCCTTCTCTCCCGGATATGTTTTATGGGTGACTTGTCAAGGGCTTTGGGATAAATTTGGTTAAGGAACGCTCCCCAGAACGGGGATGTATCATTCCCCTCTGTATCATGCAGCGCAGTCGATATAAACAGAGCGCCCCTGCCTCGACAGAGGCCAATTATCAAGGAGGCGTATCCTTTCCTCTGCGTGTGGGGAGCTGCATATGTTCCTCTTCAGGAACAAAGAGGAAATCATGGCCTTGTGCCTGAAGGAGGCCACCAGCTTCCCCGAGGAATAGGAGATACGTGTACTGAAATGGGGCTTCGAAATGAGGGGGCCTATAAATCAAAACAGCTGCCTGCCACTTCCAAAGCTAGATCAATTCATCAACAATATTTATTGAGCACTTACTGTGTGCAGAGCACTGTATTAAACGCCGGGGAGAGTACAGTATAAACGGTCGGTATACACGTTCCCTGCCCATGATGAAGACCCCCCCACATTTGAACCACGCTGCTTTTCTGGAGCCAAAGCAGAGTTGCTAAGTAGCTGACTGCAGAAACAAAACATCAGTCGAAGGGCGTCTCGCTGCTGATTGATCAATGATTCTTACTGAGTGCTTACTGGGTGCAGAGCACTATACTTAGCGCTTGGGAGAGTACAATTCAACAGAGTTAACAGACACGTTTCCTGTTTACAACGAGCTTATTCTGCTAAAGAGTTGGTAAGGAAGGAAAGGGGAGACACAGTATCTTCCATTCTCCTGAATCACCTACATCCTAAAGGACAGCACTTAAGCACATTTGTTTTAATGTCTGTCTCCCTGTCTAGCCTGTAATCCCATGGTGGGCATGAAACATGGCTACCAACTCTATTGTAGTATACTTTCCCAAGCGCTTAGTACAGTGCTCTGCACACAGCTAAGTGCTCAAATACCATTGATGATGACACTGGTAATTTGTTTTATTGTCTGGCTGCCCACCCCCTACACTATTAGCTCTTTGTGGGCAGGGAACATGTCTACCAACTCTGTTGTATGGTACTCTCCCAAGTGCTTAGTACAGTGCTCTACATCCAATAAATGTTCAATAAATACCATTGATTGGCACCTGAGACACTTCTGTAACCCTCTCAATGTTGTCAATAAAATAAGAAATATTACACTAGGCGTTGCATGAGGGACAAGGACTTTTTCTTATCTGATAGTTTTGTATCTACCTCAGCACTTAGCATGGTGTTTGGCACACAGGAAGCAATGTGGAAAGAGCCCAGGCCTGGGAGCCAGAGGCCCTGGTTTCTAATTCTGGCTCTGCCACTTACCTGCTGTGTGACCTTGTGCAAGACACTTAATTTCTCTGAGCCTCAGTTTTTTCAAGTGCAAAATGGGGATTCAATACCTATTCTCCCTCCTATTTAGATTGTGAGTCCCATGTGGGACAGGGACTGGGTCCGGTCTGATTAAAGTGTGTTTGACACATAGTAAATGCTTAACAAATACAATAAAAAAGAAATTTAAAGGCAGAAGTGTCTCAGGTGCCAGTCAATCAATGGTATTTATTGAGCATTTATTGGATATAGAGCACTGTACTAAGCACTTGGGAGAGTACCATACACCACCTTCATCGGGAGAAGGAAGAAGAGATGCGGGCAGCTACATAATTTTAAGAAATGATTAAGCTTTAAGTTGGATTTATTTCTGAGTCCTGAAGAAGTAAAGACACAGGATTGCTTCAGGGGAAGCACTGTGGCACAGTGGATAGAACACGGGCCTGGGAGGCAGAAAGACATGGGTTCTAATCCTGGCTCTGTCGCTTGTCTGCTATATGACCTGAGGCAAATCATTTCATTTCTCTGGGCCTCAATTACGTCATCTATAAAATGGAGATTAAGACAGTGAGTCCCATGTGGGACATGTACTGTGTCCAATCTGATTACTTTCTATTTACCCCAGTGCTTAGAACGATGCCTGCTATATAGTAAAGCACTTAACAAATACCATTAAAAGAAAAAAGAGGTAGAGCTCAGAATCAGCACTCAAGTGGTTTCATGGCTCCAGTTACTAAATTTAAGAAATATGTCATAGTCCGTTTCTGACATTATTGGGATTACTTTAAACTTTTTCCTCCCCTATTAGGAAAAGTTGAATTCATACAATTGGAATTCCTAAACTTTTCCAGGCATTAGTCTGTCCTTTCCCCTTAGACCGTAAACTCCTCAAGACTAGGAAACAGATCTTTAGATCTTCCTTGAAACTTCCCAGCACCTGCAAGCTCATGAACCAGGCGGTCTGTTCATTTTTCTGCCTGGTGATTAGAAAAACGGGTAAACTTGCAGTAAAAACTGTGGAGAACATGCAATTGAGAACAACCATTGCAGGCCTGTTTTTAATGGCATTTGTTAAGTGCCTACTCTGTGCAGGCCCTATACTAAGCGCTGAGGTAAATATATGTTAATCAGGTTGGACATAATCCCTGTCACACAGAGGGCTCACAGTCTTAATCCCCATTTTATAGATGAGGCAACTGGGGCAAAGAGAAGTGAAGTGACTCAAGATAGTGATACAGCAAATAAGTGGCCGAGCAGGGATGAGAATCCAGGTCCTCTGACTCCCAGGCCTGTGTTCTTTCCACTAGGCCATACTGCTTCTCATTAGATTTGCTAAGAATTAGGTTTTAAGCGAAGGTGTGTGGGTACTCGGTCATTCTGCAGAAGACACAAAGATGCACACTTGTACACACGATCTCTCTCTTCTCTCTCCCAGCGACTCCATGAGCCCTTTTGAAGCAGTAGCTGCCAGCCTCATGACTGGAGGCAAATAAGGAGTTGAGAGGAGCTCTGAAATCTCATGCAAGTGGCTGGTGGCATAAAGTTTTCCATCTCTCTTTACAACCCCGCAGCCAGACAAGGAAGATTGGCTTCCCAGATGCTTTGGGGAATCGCTGATTTCCACTAGGAAGCGGACCAAAGATCTGGTTAAATCAAACTAATGTGTTTTTTTACTGCAAACAGCAGGGAACTGTGCGGTCCTGACAAGAAACCAGTTAGAGGAAGCCTTACAACTAAGGATAGGGAATTTCTTTGGCGTCAATGACGATTCGCCTCAATCAAAATATGGCCTTCTAAAATCCAGGCCATTATCTCCTTATTTCAGGTGAAAATATGAAAGCTATATTTTCCTGGTCATTCTGGCCCCCTCACTCTCCATCAGCTGCATTTTGGGGTCCGATTGGAATTCTTTTCTTACTCCCCCAAGTCCCCACCCTAGTCACCTCCATCAGTCAGTCAGTCGGAGCATTACTGAGCATTTACTATGTGCAGCGCACTGTACAAAGCGCTTGGGAGAGGACAATACAACAATAAACAGACACATTCCCTGCCCACAACGAGCTTACAGTGTAGAGGGGGAGGCAGACAATATAAACAAATAAATTTTGGATATGTACATAAACGCTGTGGAGGTGAGAGGGAAGATGAATAAAGAGAACAAGTCAGGGTGACACAGAAAGGAGTGGGAGAAGAGGAGAGAAGGGCTTAGTCCCCGAAGGCCTCTGGAGGAGATGTGCCTTCAGTAAGGCTTTGAACCCGGTGGGGGGGGGGGGGGGGTCATTGTCGGACGGATATGAGGAGGGAGGGCATTCCAGGCCTGTAAACTAAGCTGTAAATGTCATCTCTGTAAACCTGGGAGCAGGGGCTGGACGGTTCCCTGACTACCCCTGCCCACCCCCCCAAATCATCACTTTGCTGTCCTCTGTCAACTGGGCTATCTCTTAATGAGATGGGTAAGGTGTTCATTTTCCCCAGCAATAATCTCAGCAACCCCCACAGCGAAACAACCAGAATCTGCCTCTGGGACCTGGTAGGAGATTTGCCTGTATCAATTAGCATCTCTTATCGCACCCCTCAAAGGGATTTCTGTCTCCCACTTAGAATCAATTGCACTGGAAAAGTCACAGTCCCTCCCTCTGCAGATATGTTCACGTGAGAAAGCTTTAACTACTATGATTAGCCCGAGAACTGAGGGCTCCCTTGAAATCAACAGCCACTGTAGCTGCCTCTATGGGAAGATGATGCTTTGCAAATTGGAAATTGTGCCTGGGGATTGGGTGGACTTAGAAACCAAGGTGGCCAAGGCAGATGTGTGAGTCGGGTGGGGGAGAGAATGGCCAGTTTTTGGACAGATTTTGAAACCCGTCCAATGCAGGGAGAGCTGCTGCGCACTATCGAGAGCCCATCGAGAAGCTCCCCTGACTTCTCAAAGATCCTTTTAGGGGGGAATTCGATCCAGTCGATCAATGATCTAGCAGGCCAAAGGCCCCTCCCCTTCCCACTCGTGTTGGCAGTCTCATGGGCATTCACCTATCGATCTGTTCGCTTGGGCCTGATATTTATATCTATTCACTCTCTCTTACCTATGATATACTTGGAGGAGCAGAGAGCCCTACTGAAAAGACAACTGGCTTGGGAGACAGAGGACCTGGGTTCATTCATTCATTCATTCAGTCAGTCAGTCAGTAGTATTTATTGAGTGCTTACTGGGTGCAGAGCACTGTACTAAGCGATTGGAACATACAATTCCGCAATAGACAATCCCTACCCAACAATGGGTGCACAATCTAGAAAGGGGAGACAAAACAAAACAAGTAGACAGGCATCAATACCATCAAAATAAATAGAACTATAGATATATACACATCATTAATAAAATAAATAGAATAATAAATATGTACAAATATACATAAGTGCCGTGGGGCGGGGAAGGGGGTAGAGCAGAGGGAGGGAGTAGGGGTGATGGGAAGGGGAAGAGGAGCAGAGGAAAAGGGGGGCTGAGTCTGGCAAGGCCTCCTGGAGGAGGTGAGCTCTCAGTAGGGCTTTGAAGGGCTTAGTGGAAAGACCCCAGGCTTGGGAGTCAGAGGTCATGGGTTCGAATCCCAGCTCTGCCACATGTCAGCTGTGTGTCTGTGGGCAAGTCACTTAACTTCTCGGTGCCTCAGTTACCTCATCTGTAAAATGGGGATTAACTGTGAGCCCCACGTGGGACATCCTGATTACCCTGTATCTACCCCAGCGCTTAGAACACTGCTCTGCACATAGTAAGCGCTTAACAAATACCAACATTATTAACATTATTATTAAGAGGGGAAGAGAGCTAGATCGGGGGTTGGGTTCTAATCCCTGCTCTGCCATTGCCTACTGTGTGACCTTGGTCAAGTCATTTCACTTCCTCTGTGCCTCACTGTAAAATGGGGATTCGATACCTGTTCTCCCACCTACATAGACTGTGAGCCCCACGCAGGTCAGGGACTGTATCAGACCTTGATTATCTTGTTTCTATTTTCATGCTTAGAACAGTGCTTGGCATAGTAAGTGCTTAACAAAAACCATAATAATTGTGTACGCATAAACTCATAATTGTGGTATTTGCTAAGTGCTGACAAATGCTGAACACAGTGCTAAGCACTGGTTTAGATAAAAGACAATCAGATCAGACATAATCCTGGTCCCACTTGGGACTTGCAGGTGAAGGCACTGAGGCCCAGAGAAGTGAAGCAACTTGTCCAAGATCACATAGCCTCTTTTCCTATTCTCTTGTGTGTCACCCTGATTTGCTCCCTTTATTCACCAACCCCCTGCCCCAAAGCACTTATGTACATATACGTAATTTATTTATATTAATGTCTATCTCCCCCTCTAGACTGTATACTCATTGTAGGCAGAGAATGGGTCTGTTATATTGTTGGGTTGTGTCTCCCAAGCAATTAGTACAGTACCCTTCACACAGAAAGAGCTCAATAAATGATTAATCGATTGAAGTAGCTGCACACAGTAAGTGCTCAATAAATTACCAATGACTGACTTTATTTAAGCCCATAACAGCAACACGGTTCTCCTGACACTTTCAACTTCAAAAATGGAGGCCTCAGGATTTGGGGAATACTGGATCCAACAGATTAAGGAATGGCCCAATAACCAGAGTATTCCATTGTAGCCTGCCAATTTTATTGTCACCTAGCCCTCAACTGCACATGGGCTTTAATGAAAATTAATCTTTTTTTAACAACAATTTAAACTAAGACAGGTGGTATCTAGCCCTCCTCCCCCACTACCGCCACCTTCATCATCAGTCTGCTTTTTATTCAATTTTGCACTGCAGAGGAAATCAAGCATAAAAATCTCACAAAATCTGGAATGAATTATCTGTGTGAGGAATATGGGTGCAAGAGGGAGGTGTATGTGAGGGGTGGGGAGGGGGGTCTGTTATTTATTTTTTAAATAGATAATTTTCAGAAATTGTTGAAAGCCAGAGCTCTGGCAGTATATAGTTTGAACAGGGAAAAAAATGTACTCTTCTCTTTTAAAGGAAAATCTGTACTGGAATGTCTTCAGGCTTTTAAACACAAACACACACATACACACACTCCTCCCTCCCCTCCCCCTCCTTCCACCCCCCAAATTCCTTTTTGATTCAGAACTGTCCCTGGGGGGCTGAAACCCCAAAGTGGTCTCTTCACTTAAGTTTGGGGGCTGTTGGTGTTTCGGGGTTGGATTTTCTTGTTCTGCCTGTTTGTTTTCACTGTCCTATCATCCCCAAGCAGGATGTCACTGCAGACTCTCTCCAGCCACACTGCTTTATTCCCACAGGACAGTTTAAGGCTGAAGGAGATTTTTTTTTTCTTTTTCATGGATGGAACTGGAAGATTTGATTTAGACTAGACCCATAAAAATAAATCACCCAGGGAGTGAGCAGTTTGGAAAGAGGGGAGGAGTTGGACAGATTCGGGGATCAGCCAACCCTGACACCAACCAGCCCCTTGGCTGTATTTTTCAGAAACATGAGAAAACAGTCTGTTTCTTACCTGCTGAGCTGTGGCATCCTGCTGGACATAGGCCACCTGGCCCGGGTCTGTAAACAGAGTCTAGACAAAGTGGAAAAATACTTATCAAACAGGTCTCTAGACAGCTTGCCTGCAACCCACACGAGGAAAATTACCCGACTCAAAACACCAGTTCCTAGGAGAGATATCTTATACCCAGGCCAGGAACAACTCTACATGGGTAAAATACAATAAAGACCACAAGTTTGCCATTGTGTAGATCCTTTCAATCAGGTGGCTCCAATATAGTAATAATGATAATAAGAGTTGTGGTATTTGTTAAGCGCTTACTAGGTGCCAGGCATTATACTAAGCACTGGGGTGGATACAAGCAAATTGAGTTGGATACAATCTCTGTCCCACGTGGGGATCACTGTCTTGATTCCCATTTTACACTTGAGGTAACTGAGGCCCAGAGAAAATAATAATAATGGTATTTGTTAAGCGCTTACTATGACCCATGTGACTTAAGTGACTTGCCCAGGGTCACACAGCAGGCAAGTGACAGAGCTGGGAATAGAATTCAGGTCCTGTGACTTGCAGATACATGATAACCACCCCATATATGTATCCCCATTGTTCCACAGGTGCCAACTACTCTTGGGTGATGGGAAATATCATGAGTGCATGCGCACACACAAAAATACACACACACATCCACACATGCACATACTCTTTGGAGCAAGACTCCCCCTCTTAGCGATCTCAGGTCTTGGATAAGACTTGAGAGTTTCCCATCAGAAGCCCAAAAAGACCCAAGATGGCAGCTCTGTGGCACCTCTGAAGTGTCCCGAGACACAGCCAACTCTGTGCAGAGTGCGGTAGATGTGGGGAGAGATCCCGAGCAAGCAGCACTGCACAGGAAGGGAGGCTACGTTGCTTAAATTGAGGAAGCAACAGAAATTCTTCAAAAGTGTTACACTACGATCCCTACTTTCCCAGAATGTGTAAAGGTTTTAAGTGGCTTATGGAGATTTGAGAGTGATTTTATGCTCGCTGCAAGTCCCAAACAAGGGGCCCCTATCAATGAAATCAATGTTATTTATTGAGCACTTACTATGTGGCTGCTCCTACCTCACTTTGTTACTTTCCTACTACAACCCAGCCCACACACTTTGCTTCTCTAATGCCAACCTTCTCAGTGTACCTTGATCTTGTTGTCTACCTTGCCGCCAAGCTCTCGCCCAAGTCCTACCTCTGGCCTGGAACACCCTTCCTCCTCATATCTGACATACGATTATTCTCTCTGCCTTCAAAGCCTTACTGAAGGCTCAACTCCTCCAAGAGGCCTTCCCTAAGCCCCCTTTTCCTTTTCTTCAAATCCCTTCTGCATCACCCTGACTTGGTCTCTTTATTCATCCCCTCCCTGTCCCACAACACTTGGGTAAATATCTGTAATTTACTTATTTATATTAATGTCTCTCTACCCCTTTAGACTGCAAGCTCATTTTGGGCAAGGAATTGTCTGTTATATTGTATAATGTACTCTCCCTAGCATTTTGTACAGTGAGTACAATACAACAGAATTAGCAGACATCTCCCATGCCCATAATGAGCTTACAGTCTAGAATTTCCTTTCCTGTACAACTGTTTATCCTAAAAGGAAAATCAAAGGAGGTGTCCTCACTGCCTAAACCGCTCTAGATTCCCCATCACTAACTGAGGATGAGATCATGGGTAAAACTTCAACTATTACTTACTACTGAAAGGTTACATATCAAAATGCCATACCATTAGCCTCGTACTGCCGACATGGCAAATTTGCATTCAAAGAACCGCCAGAGCTTTTATTTTTAATTAGCTAATTGTAGTAAGCAATAAAATTAAAAAAAAAAAACCCTACCATCTGAAAGTGCTCCCATCAATACTAAACAAATCATTTTCAGGTGCTTTAGGAAATCTGTTTTCTTATTCTAAGCTGAGACATGTTCCCAGTTAATATACTATACAGCCTGTCATTTCAGGACGTTCATGTCAAACTTAGTAAGGATGCAGAAAAGCATGCCCATCTGTTAGATCGATTCGCACATGGACAGGTGACAGAAGGGTGAAAAAAAAGTACTTTGGCAATTGGATGCTAAGAGCTGTTCTGGAGTCAACGTGGGTCGGGAAGAAATTCAGGCTTCTGTCTTCCTTTACAGTTTTGAGAGAGGCCTACTCTAATTAAGCCCTCTTTCCCTGACTCCCTCTCCCTTTTGCATCGTCTGTGCATTTGGATCTGTACCCTTTGGCCACTTGATATTCACCTCACCCTGAGTCTCACAGCACTTATGGGAATATCTGTAATGTATTTATCTCTACTAATGTCTATCTCCCCATCTAGACTGAAAGCTCACTATGGGCAGAGAACGTGACTACTTACTCTACTGAAATATGACATTTATTAAGCGTTTACCATGAGCCAAGCACTGTTCTAAGTACTGAAACAGACACAAGGTGATCGGGTTGGACACAGTCCCTGTCCTGCCTGTGGCTCACAGTCTATTAGGATACAACTCTGTTGGAGTTATCGGGGTGGACGCATATTTATACCATTGTATTGTGCTCTTCCAAGCATTTAGTAATAACTGTGGTACTCATTAAGTGCATACTATATGCTAGGCACTGGGCTGAGGTGGATACAAGCATATCGGGTTGGACGCAGTCCTTAATACAGTCCTCTGCACACAGTAAGTAATCAATACATACCACTGATTGACTGATTGATTGATTTTTAGTTCATGTCTAATTGGCTGGGTGAAGGAGAGTCCTTTGTGCCTATCTTAGCTGAAAATCAGAAAAATCTTTCTGGGCCAGGAAAATAAGTTTAATTGTGGAAAGAGAAGCAACTTGGCCTAGTGGATAGCTTGTGGACCTGGGAGTCGGAGGACCTGGGTTCTAATTGCGGCTCTGCCACTTGCCTCGTGTGTGACCTTGGGCAAGTCACTTCACTTCTCTGTGCGTCAGTCATCTCATCTGTAAAATGGGGATGAAGACTGTGAACCCCAGGTAGAACAGGGACTGTGTTCAACCTGATTTGCTTTTATCTACCCCAACACTTAGTACAGTGCTTGGCACGTAGTAAGTGCTTAACAAATACCTCAAATTATTATTATTGATGTCAAATGGGGATTAAGACTGTGAACCCCATGATTGTGTCCAACATGACTACCTTGTATCTACCCCAGTGCTCAGTACAGTGCCCGACACCTTAACATATACCATTTAAAAAAAAAAAAGAGCCAAGTTTCAGGAGTCAGAGACCCAGATTCTGATCCAAGCTCTGTCTCTGTATGATCTGGGATAAGTCACTTCACTTCTCTGTGCCTTAATTTTCTCAAGTACGAAAAGGGACTAAGGTATATTGGGAAGACTACTGTCACGCCTAGTAGACTGTGGTCAACACCCCCAGAGTGGCAAGGAACCTGTCAGAGGCTCCTTCAAATGTGGTGCTCTGAAGTTCTTTTTGTATTCACTGGGGTCACTATGTTATTTTGTCTTTTTATCTTTCCTCTCGTTTCTGTCTCCACCTCATCCCTGCTCACTTTTTAAAAAATGGCATTTATTAAGCACTTACTATGTGCCAGGCACTTTATTAAGCACTGGGGTAGGATGTAGATACAAGCTAATCAGGTTGATCTCAGTCCAGGTCCCACAAGGGGCTCACAGTCTTAATCCCCACTTTACAGATGAGGTAACTGAGGCACAGAGAAGGGAAGTGAACTGCCCAAAATCACACTGCAGGCATGTGGCGGAGCTGGGATTAGAATCCAGGTCCTCTAACTCCCCCTGTCAAACTGTGAACCTTCTGAGGGCCAGAAACCATGCGTTCATCTTTTATTGTAATCTTCCACAACCCTTAGTAGAGTCCTTTACCCACAGAACACATTCAAGAAATACCAATAAATGAATGAATACCTGCTCTGTTTACCTCTTAGACTGTGAGCCCCATAGGGGACACGGACTGGAGCTCATCTAATTCTCTTCTTTCTGCCTTTAGCATATAATAAGCCTTTGACAAATGCCATAATAATTATTCATTCTCATCATTATTAAAAGTTGTCTGGGACAGACCAACAAGGTGGCCAATCAGTCAATTGAATTTATTGAATGCTTACTTTGTGCAGATCACTTTACTATGTGCTTGGGAGAGTACAACTTTTTTTATGGCACTTGTAAAGCATTTACTATTTCCAGGTACTGTTCTAAGCACTGGGTAGCTACAAGATTATCAGGTGGACTTAATCCCTGTCCTACATGGGGCTCGCAATCTTTATCCCCATTTTACAGATAAGGTAAGTGAGGCTGAGAAGTAAAGTGACTTGTTCAAGGCCACAGAGCAAACAAGTGGCAGAGCAGGGATTAGAACTGGGGTCCTTCTGACTCCCAGGCCCCTGCTCTATCCATTAGACCATGCTGCTACTCTATATAACAATATAATGATAAACAGACACATTCCCTGCCCACAACAAGCTTACAGTCTAAAGGGGGGCATTCACTGAGATACTGTTCCTTTTATCAAGAAAGAGGGACACCAACATCATGCGCAGCGGGGAAAGAAATTATGCCATTTTCCCACCCACAGTTGAAGCACAGGGAGTAGCGAGCGGGTTCGCTACTTGACCTACCTGGGTGGCTTCCACGGGATGAATGTAAACCAGTGTGTGTTCCGGGGCGTCCACTGAGGTGTAAGAGGTGCCATCAGCTGTGTAGACCACCTGCTGGGAAGGGCGGCCCTGATCGTCACCGTACACAATCTGAGCCACCGTCCCGCCTTCGGGAACAAAATGCACCTGGAGGGACAGAGGCACATAGACACTTAGAGGGACAGCCTTCCTTGGCGACTTCGACGAGAGGGGCAATCCATCCATCCATGGATAGTATTTACTGAGGACTTCCTGGGTGGAGAGCACTGTACTAGGTGTTTGGGAAACAGAGTCGGGAGATGTGATGCCTCCCCACAAGGAGCTTATGGTCTAGGAAAGGATTGGGAGCTTGTGGAGAGTGGAAACTCAGGAGTCCCAAAGGAAGGTTCATCTCCTTGCCCATTTCCCAAAAGCTCCTCTGTCCTCAGTCCCCAGCACACCCTCCTTCCCTAGGATGCTTTACCCTCCTAAATCGGGGCAGGAAGCATGTGATAATGGTAACAGTGCTGGGGCTGGTGGAGAGGGGAGCTCGTTGCGAACAGGGAATGTGTTTGTTTACTGTTGTATTGTACTCTCCCAAGCACTTAGAACAGTGCCCTGCACACAGTAAGTGCTCAATAAATATGAATGAATGAATGAATGAATGAATGAATGCAATAATGAGACAGCTTGCTTTGTCCTTTAGTTTATATGGCCCTTCCCAATGGGTAAAGGATTTTTTTTAAATTGAACTTGTTAAGTAAGTGCTTACCATGTGCCAAACACTGTACTAAGAACTGGGGTAGATAAAGGATATCAAGGTAAACAAAGACCCTGTCTCATATGGGGCTCACAGTCTGACTAGGAGGGAGTTGGATTTAAACCCCACTTTACACATGAGGAAATTAAGGCACAGAGGAGTTGTGACCTGCCCGAGGTCACACAGCAGACAAGTGACCGACAAGTTGGGATTACAATCCAAGTCCTCTGACTCCAGGGCCTGTGGTCTTTCCACTGGCCACATTGCTTTTCAACTAAACTAAATTGCTTTTCAATTAAACGGAAAAGAAGGCTCAGATTGGGGGACTCTTTAAAAAAAAATTGGTACATTTTAAGTGTTTACTACATGTCAAGCACTGTTCTAAGCACTGAGGTAGATACAATTCTATCAGGTTGGACACAGTTCCTGTTCCACTTGGGGCCCACAGTCTAAGTGAAAGGGAGGAGGATCAAATCCCCATTTTACTGTTGAGGAAAATAAGGCACAGAGAAATGAATGGACTTGCCCAAGGCCATGCTGCAAGCAATTGGCAGAGTTGAGATTAGAACCTAGGTCCTCTGACTACCAGGCCCGTGCTCTTTCCACTAGGACATGCAACTTTTTAGAATGGGTTCACTAGAGATGAAAGCAGAGACCAGGAGACAGGCTCCCTAAACTCTGTCACTGACTCACTGAATGATACCTTACAACTGCCTTAAATCCTCCTCACTTCAGTTATACAGTGGGGATAGTATCAATGTCTCAGACTTATGAGGCTTCAGTTCTCTGATGTGGGTGGGAATGGTGCTTTGAGATTCTTGGATGAAAGATACTCACAAAGTGCAAATTATGATGAGTGATGAAGTGTGTCTAGACCCAAGAGCAGGGCTCTGAGAAGCAGTGTTCTGGGTTCGTCCTCCTACAATCTCTTTCTACTCCCAAGTGCTCAGCCCAGCACTTTGTAAGAGCTCAGTATTTCTATGGATGCTGGTGGTCCCTGGGGTGGGAATCCAATACTGGAAGAGCCTGTATTAGTTACCTGATCTCTCTCTTACTTAGACTGTGAACATCATGTGAGACAGGGGCTATATCAATTAATTAAATTTATCTAACCCAGGGCTTAACACATAGTAAGCGCTTAACCAATACTATAGTAAGACAAAAGAAGAGAGATGGGGGAAGAAGGGAGAAGGGGAGATAAGGGAGGAGAGAAGGACAGGAGCCACTTAGTTCAACATTAGTTACCTAAACTGAGGGTAGTTTGGATAAGCAAAAAAAAAAGAGTTTGGATAAAAGGACCAAAAATGGTGCAGGCCTTGTGAAGCGAGGCAAATCCAATTTTATTTAGCTACAGAAACTTTTGCTTACTTGGCCTAATTCCAATTAGTTCAACCAATCTATGTTCTACATCAATTATTTAGCTCTGGGCATTATGTCAGTTTCCCCACATGGGGACAGAATGATGACAAAGAGGAGGTAAGAAGCAGCTAATTCCTCATCACACCCAGTACTACTGCAAAACATGTTTTTGATACCTGATTTGGATAAAGCCCATTGGAAGAATTAGGGAATGTTCCTCCCGCAACTTGAGTCTGTTCTGGTAGAACATGATCCAAAGATTGGCATAGATAGATTCAGTGTAGGAAGAAATGTTTTTATACCCACGTCTGGCTTTTGATCAAGGTGCGATAATACTATACTATCCAACCTCTGCCTCTGTCTGCTGTACTGGAAAATACTTTGTGGTTTTAAAAGTCTAACCCAGCATTTAGAACAGTGTTTGGCACATAGAGAGTGTTTAACAAATACCATAACATCATCATTATTACTATTACTACTACTATTTTTAAATAGCAATGAAAGACAAGGATAGATGATATCATTCTATAGGTGAATATAGAATTTATATCCAAAGATGTCAGTTGTGCAGTGTGTTCAAACTTCTTAATTTGCAATAAGTCCCACTTAATCAACAATTACTAAAACTGATTTTCCCAGTCCATGAGGGTCTTTGCAGAAGAGAACTCCCTGTGTGAAATGGGACCTGAAACACAAACGCACAACAAGGCAAAACTCCAACCGAAAACATACTTTTAGCTTCAAAGCGATCAACTATATTTTCGACAGATACATATCTTACACCTTGGGGAATGGACCTTGCTACACTTTTTAGTCACTTGTATTCTACATCCTCTTAAAACAAATGAGGTTTACATAAGAAGGAAAAAGCAAACTCCTCGCTTAAAAGCTCGAGCTTGGATTCTCTTTATCGCAAGTTCTCCAGCCACCTAAGAATGTAAGTGCTTCGGAGTGGCTTAAAGAGAACCTACCTTCTCCTCCCAGCTTGCTGTTGGTTTGCTTGGGAAAATTCCGGCAGAATGACAAAATAAGAAACAGTACCTTGCTTGAAGTACCCAGGCTTATTCAAGAACACTGCGGAGGGTTAGAGAGGAAATAAATTACACCCACTACCGCTACAACATGTATTTTTGTTACCCGATTTGGAGAAGCCCAGTGGGCGAATTGGGGAATGTTCTTTCCGCAACATGAATATCTTCTGGTAGAACATAATCTTGTTCTTGTGCCATAGATCTGGTGTAGGAAGACATGGTTTTGTACATACGAGTGGTATTTAATCATGGTGTGATGATATTATACTTCACAACCTTTGCCTCAGTCTTGCTGACCTGGAGAATACTTGGTTGTTTTGCACATCTACCTTGGAGAACACTGTGGAGGGCTAGAGAGGAAACTGAATAAAGAAGCTAAAAGACCAAAAACTTGGGCTCCAAAATGCCCGATGAAGTTCCACACAGTTCCACAGGACAGAAAAGACACAAAAGGGAAAAAGAGGTTAGGCTAGCACACACAGCAGTAGTAGAAATAATAAATGTGGATTTTGTTCAGTGCTTACTATGTGCCAGGCACTGTACTCAGCACTGGATTGGATGCAAGCAAATCAGGTTGGACACAAGCCCTGTCCCACGTGGGGCTCACAGGCTCAATCTCCATTTCACAGATGAAGTAACCGAGGTACAGAGAAATGAAATAGAAGTAGTAACATTACTGAGTGCCCACCTTCTGTGATACACTGTACTAGGCACTTGAGAAAGGTAGAATGAAGAGACACATTCTTTGCCCACAATCAGTCAATCAGTGGTATTTAAGTGGTTGCTGTGGTAGAGGACAATAAACAAGAGTTGAAAGACATGTTCCCTGCCCATACAAAGTGCTTACAATAATAAGAGGAGACAAACACAAAAATATTTGCAATTTGAGTGGTCAAAATAAATAAATGAACAGATAAACAAATGTGAGTTCTGAGAGGAGGGTAACTAGGTTCCTAAGAGGGTAAGGTTGTCTGAAGGGATGACATGGCCTAGGGTGCTGGGAAATTAATCAGGGAAGACCTGAAGGAGGTGGGGAGAGCTGTGGTTTGTTATTTTGTGAGAAGGGAAGGTGTTCCAAGCCAAGGGAACAATGATAACAATGATAACAACAATAATAATGTGCTATTTTTTAAGAACTTACTATGTGCCAGCTGCTGTACTAAGCACTGGGGTAGAACAAGCTAAATGGGTCGGACCCAGTCCCTGTCCCACAAAGGGTTCACAGTCTCAATCCCCATTTCATAGATGAGGAAACTGAGACACAGAGAAGGGAAGTGACTTGCCGAAGATCATACAGCAAACAAATGGTGGGGCTAGGGTTGGAACCCAGGTCCTCTGACTCCCAGGCCCATGCTCTACCCGGTAGGCCATGAAATGTGAAAGAGGGGATGGAGACCAGAGAGTGTCTGCAATAACTTCAGAGTGAATGGAGCACATTCAAACTTTGGTGACAGGGAGCATTTCCTCTTAACTGGACATGATTTCAATGTGTCTGCTTTCCACTCTCTGCACTGGATGATAAGCTCCTTGGGAGCAGGGATCAGTGTTTAGAACAGTGGTTGACAAAGAGTAAGTGCTTAAATACCATTAAAAAAATTAAATGAAATGAAAAAATTGTATCTGCTAATTCTACCATTACTCTCTCAAGCACTTAATATTCTGCCCTTGGATTTTCTCCCTTTGTTTCCACCCCCACCCAACAGTCCCAAGAGCTTATGAACATCGTAATTCATTTATTTAGATTACTATCTGTCTCCTCCTCTAGACTGTAAGCTCACTTTGGGCAGGGATCATGCTTACCAACTCTGTTATACTGTATTCTCCCAAGCGCTTTGTACAATGCTCTGAACACAGTAAGCAATCAGTAAATATGACCGATGGACACTGCCTGCAGTACGTCCTCAATAAATACCACTGATCAACTGATTGAACAATATGTGTAAAGAATTGGTCCCCTTCTGTCTCTGAAAGGCCCAAATCCAAGGCAAATTTCTTGCATTTACACTGTACCTGGGTCTACTGCCCAGGGTGCAATAGTTGGCTAGCAAATGTCCATCTAACTTGACCCATGTAACCCACCCCATTTGGAAACTGTCTTTCTGAAGTATAACTTTTCATCTGAATGATCCAATTGAGCCATTTAGTTAAATCCAGTTTAACTGGATCACTGGTCACATGTTCATTTTCCTGAGGTGTGACATTGCTGTTGCAGGCGAGGGGGGGCAACTTTAGCTCATTCCTCTAGACTGCAAGTTTGTTATGGGCAGGGAACATATCTGCTAATTTTGTAGTATTGTACTGTCCCAAATCCCTTAGTACAGTGCTCTGCCCAAAGTAAGTGCTCAATAAATACGATTGGTTGATTGATTCCCCGTTGACCATATGGAGCCCAACAAAGAAACCCCCAAAACTGTAAGTCTCATCACCTGTGCCGCGTTCTGCTCATGTTCCGCAGCTGCAGCCCACACCTGTGAGCCTTCGGCTTTGGGGTCCATCTCGTCCCCGGTGGGGGACCTCGGGTTGGCAGCGGCGGACACCTACAGCAGGCCTGGATGGAAGGGAGTCATCTGTCCCTGGCAGATGCGAGTGGACGTGGTGATGACTGCCTAGGGTGGCCCTGCCAAAAGGGAAGAAAAGATGTACACCTCTCAATTTGTGATTGCATTTTAACCGCTCCTGGTTCCAGCTGAAATGTACAATTCCAGATGGTTCCCTTCTTCAAGAGAAGGGTGGGGGGTTCTCCGACTTTGCCCCCCAATTTGGAGAAATCTAGCTTGACTGTATTTTCCCAGGATACGGGTGAATTCAAAACCTTGGTGAAATCAAGACAGCCTGTTAGTAAATAACTGTGGCATCTAAGTGTTTACTATGTGCTAAACATTGTACTATGGGCTGGGATCAGATCAGACAGAGGTCCCTGTCCCACATGGGCTCACAGTCGGTGTAGGAGAAAGAACAGGTATTGAATCCCCATCTTACAGATGAGGAAACTGAAGCCCTGAGAAGTGAAATGATTTACCCAAGGTCACACAGCAGGCAAGTGGCAGAGCCAGGATTAGAACCCAGGTCCTCTGATTTCCAGGCCCTGGCTCTTTCTCGCTGCTGCTTCTCTCCTCAGCTGTTCCTCTGCCACAGAGGGAGACTGAGGTGGGAGTAATAGTAAGTGTTTATTGAGCACCCACTGGGAGCAATGTGCTGTACTAAGCACTTCATAAGTGCAAAACAAAGTAGTAGAAGCAGAGAAGAGAAGCAGCATGGTCTAGTCAATACAGCAAAGGCCTGGGAGTCAGAAGGAACTAGGTTCTAACCCCAGACTCAGCAACACGTCTGCTGTGTGAGCTTGGGGAAGTCACTTCACTTTACTTTCTCTGGATCACAGTGACCTCATCTGTAAATTGGGACAGAAGATTGTGAGCCCTAAGTGGGACCGGGACTGTGTCCAACCTGATTATTAACTTATATCTACCCCAGCACTTAGTACAATGCCTGGCATATAGTAAGCGCTTAATAAATACCATTTAAAAAAAATAGGCCATCTCTGCCCACAAGCAGCTTGCACTTTAACAGGGAAGGTCAACGTAAAAACCTTTACAAATAAGGTAATCAAAAATAAATAACTGAATAAACATGTATCCTAAAAGTGCTGAAGAAGAGAATAAATAAGCACATAGGTGCTAGAGATGGCTGATGGGTTTATCAATCAATGAATCTTATTTATTGAGCACTTTCTGTGTGTAGAGCACTGTACTAAGCACTTGGGAGAGTACAACATAACAGAGTTGGTAGACACATTCTCTGCTCAAAACAAGCTTACAGTCTAGAGGAGGAAACAGACATTAATATAAATAATAAATTATGGATATGTACATAAGTGCTGTGGGGCTGAGGGTGAAGTGAATAAAGGGAGCGAATCCAACTGCGACGCAGAAGGGAGTGGGAGAAGAGGAAGTGAGGGCCTACTCTGGGAACGCCTCTTGGAGGAGATGTGCCTTCAGTAAGATTTTGAAGGTGGGGAGAGCGATCATCTGTCGGATATGAAAAGGGAGGGTGTTCCAGGTCAGAGGCAGTCGTGGGCGAGAGGTTGGCGGTGAGATAGAAGAGATCGAGGTACGGTAAGTAGGTCGGCATCAGTCAAGAGCGAAATAGGCGGTCTGGGCTGTAGTAGGAAAGCAGTGAGGTGAGGTAGGAGGGGGCAAGGTGACAGTGTTTTAAAGCCAATGGTAAGGAGTTTCTGTTTGTTGCAGAGGTGGATGGGCAGCCACTGGAGGTTCTTGAGGAGTAGGGAAAACATAGGCTGAACATTTTTGTACAAAAATGATGTAGGCAGCAGAGTGAAATATGGACTGAAGTGGGGAGAGACAGGAGGCAGGGAGGTCATCAAGGAGGCGGATATAGTAATCAAGGCGGGCTAAGATAAATGCCTGGGTTAACGTAGTAGCAGTTTGGATGGAGAGGAAAGGACAGATTTTGTGAAGATGGAACCGACAGATTTAGTGACAGACTGAATATGAGGGTGGTATGAGAGAGATGAGTCCAAGGATAACATCAAGGTTACGGGCTTGTGAGACTGGAAGGATAGTGGTGCTGTCTACAGTAAAATGAAAGTCAGAGGGAGGACAGGGTTTGGGTGGGAAGATATAAGGAATTCTATTTTGGACAAATTAGGTTTAAGGTGCCGGCGGGATATTCAAATGGAGATCTTCTGAAGGCAGGAGGAAACGGGAGACTCCAGAGAAGGAGAGAGATCTGGGCTGGAGATGTAGATTTGGGACTCATCTGCAAAGAAGTGGTATTTGCAGCCATGGGAGTGAATGAGTTCTCCAAGGGAGTGGGTGTAGATGGAGAATAGAAGGGGACCCAGAACTGAACCTCGAGGGACTCTTGCAGTTAGAGGGAGGGAGGCGGAGGAGAAGCCTGCAAAGGAGATTGAGAATGAGCAGCCAGAGAGATAGGAGTGTCAGTAAAGTTGAGGCTAGATAAAATTTCCAGGAGAAGGAGGTGGTCAACAATGTTGAAGGCACCTGAAGGTTTGAGGAGGTTAAAGAATAAAACAGTACCAGATACATCCCAGAGTTGCCTGTAACCTGGGGAATGACTGTACTAGAGAGGCTAAGAAAATGGAGAAGACAAAAAAGAAGCAGTGTGGCCTGGTAGAAAGAGCCTGGGCCTGGAAGTCAGAGGACTTGTGTTCTAATCCTGGCATCGTCACTTAACTGCTCTGGGATCTTGGACAAGTCACGTAACTCCGCTGGGCCTCAGTTACCTCATTTGTAAAATGGAGGCTGAGACTGTGAGCCCCATATGCAACATGGACTGTGCCCCACCTGATTAGCTTGTATCTACCCCAGGGCTTAGTACAGTGCCTGGCACGCAATAAGCGCCTAAAAAATACCATTAAAATAAAATAAATTTTTTAAAGTCTCCTGACTTCTTATAAAGAGTCAAGAAATCCAACTGCATTCAGTATTAAGTAGAGAATAAAGGGCACCAAGACCAGCAGACATGTACAGAAAGATGAGAGGGCATTGATGAGGCTAACTGCATTCTTTACCGTGAAATTCTAGAAAGGTGGAGCTCCATAAGAAACTAGGATAGAAAGGACTAAGATTAGGGGGTCAGGCTAAGCCCCTAGGGGACCTTTACAGCCAGAGGACAAGAGGAGGAGAAAAAAAAAATAAACAAAAGAGACGCGGAAGGACTGGAAAGCCCAGTTGGGAAATGACTTGGGCAATTAGTGATTAAATTGATTGGCAACTGGATCGTCTGTGCATTAATTATCCCCATCAAAGGCAATTGTGGATTTTTTTTTAAATCGGTTTCAATGATTGGATTCTGCTTCAGGAGGGGACCTCGAGTGGGGTTGGAGGATGCAGCCCTGCCCCGAAAGGAAAACAGAAGAGTCGGTGATTGAAAAAAGTCTCAGTCTGAGGGGTGGTAGTAAATCTTGGACCGTGGCCACATCCAGATCCAGGCAGGACGGGAGACAAAACACCAGGAACTGACCTCAAGCCGTATGTGGTGGAGATCAAGGCAGAAAAAGAACAGGAAATAACTGCTCAGCAGAAACAGAGCAAAGAAGCCATCACTTGACTTAGGCACTGGGCAATTGAGCAATGCGGCAGTGTGAAACACTGCAGTTCATGGTTACGGGGGAAAGTTGGGACATTCCACATGCTCCCAGCAGACCCGGCGGCACCAGAGGGAAGCGCAAAGTGACAGTCATCAATCAATGGCCTTTATTGAGCACCTACTGAGTGCAAGGTCCCCTATTAAGTGCTTGGGAAAATATTAGCAGGGAGGGAGGGGGGGACAGAGAAGAGGAGGAGGAAGGGGGGAAAGAGAGAGAGAGAGAAAGGGTGGAAGGAAGCAGGAGAGAGAAAAAATGGAGGGAAGGGGAAAGAGCAGAAATGGAGGGAAGAGGGAGAGAGCAGAAATGGAGGGAAGGGGGAGAGAGAAGAAATAGAGGGAAGGGAAAGAGAGAAGAAATAGAGGGAAGGGAAAGAGAGAAGAAACTGAGGGAAAGGGAGAGAGAGAAGAGGCAGAAGGAAGGAGAAAGAATCCATCAACTGTATTTATTGAGCACTGTGTGCAGAGCCCTGAACTAAACACTTGGGAGAGTAATAATTATGAGAGTATTTAAGTGCTTACTATCTGTCAAGCACTTTAAGCGCTGGGGTAGATATAAACTAATTAGGTTGGACACAGTCCCTAACCCACATGGGGCTCACAGTCTTAATCCCCATTCTACAGAGGGGAAAACTGAGGCCCAGGGAAGATCTCCCCAGGTCACACACTAGACAAGAGTACAATATAACACAGTTGACCCACATGTTCTTTGACTACAATGAGCAGACTGGAAGAGACAGAAGTGGGGGGGGGGGGGGGGGGGGGGAGAGATGAGACAAAAAAAAAAAGGGGGACAGAGAAGAGATGGAGGGAGTGAGAAGAGGGAGAAGGGGTAGGGGAGAGAGGGAGTGAGGAATACCGTTGATTGCAAGAGGCAGGGAAAGAGAGAAAAGGGGAAGTGGGGAGGGGTGAACACCCGGCTCTCAGGTGGTTCTCTAAGGAAACACGATTGCCGTTTTGGAGGTAGAACCCTTTTGACCTGTTTCCTGTCTGATATTGGTATTTCCAAATGTCAAGAGGGTCTTGGGTTCAGAACTGGAGCTCCTCACTAAGTTAGTGAAGGAAAGAATATTCCAGGGATCACAAAAGCCTCCTAGGATGCTGCGGGCTGACAGATCAGAACAGTTTGCCCTCCCCCTATTTACACATTAATGGGATTGGGGAGGGCAGTGACCTCGACATAAAGCTTGTGTAAGGCTTTTGAATGTCGGTCACTAAGCAAGAGACAAAGGTCACAAAATTTAAAAGCTCAGCTTGCTCTGGACAGGAAACAGGCACAATGTTTTGTTACTTTTCCCTTCCTATCTTGTGTTTTTGTGGGCGAGTCTCCAAGTGTTTTAAAATACGAATTAAACCTCAGAGCTTCGTGCTTCCCAGGGAGGCAGGGGGTATTGACTGCAGTTTGCAAATTCTAATGCTCAAATATCACGTCCCAGTATTTCTTCCAGGGAAAAGCAGGTAGGTCTTGCCATGGGCAAGGAGACAATGTCACCAAAGAGTCTAGAGAGGCAGAAATGGGACAGGATGAAACTTTTAACTGGATCCCAGATCCATTTGTTCACATGACTCTTCGGCACTCAGGAAAGCATTTTCTTACTCAATTATATTACTTCACTTCTCTGTGCCTCAGCTACCTCATCTGTAAAATGAGGATTAAGACTGTGAGCCCCATATGGGATAGGGACTGTGTCCAACCTGATTACTTTCTATCTATTCCAGCGATTACAATAATGCCTGGCACTATAGTAATCACTTAACCAATACCATGGAAAAAACACCAAAAACACAGTCAGCCAGTCAATCTTTTTTATTGAGCACTTATTGTGTACCCAGCACTGTACTAAGCGCTTTGGAGAGTACAATATAAGAGTATAACAGACACATTCCTAACCCACAGCAAGTTTACAGTCTAGAGGGGATATGGAGGCTGCATTTTTAAAATCATGGGACATGTTGCACTATTTATCTGCAAACTAGTAACTCACGGGAAACTGAGACTGAGGGTCCCATGTGGCACAGGGGCAGTATCTGCTCAGATGATGATAATAATTTTGATATGTGTTAAAACCTTACTATCTACCAGACCCTTTACTAAACACTGAAGTAGATTAAATGTCATCAGGTCAGGCACAGTCCCTGTCCCATATGGGGCTCACAATCTAAGTATGAGGGAGAACAGGCATCAAATCCCCATTTAGCAGATGAGGCAACAGAGGCGGAGAGAAATTAAATGACTTGCCCAAGATCACCTAGCAGGCAATGGGGCAAAGTCAAGAACAGAATGCAGGTCTTCTGACCCCGGGCCCATGCTCTTTTGCCTAGGTAGGCCACGATGCTCCTCTATTGTGCCTACCCCAGCACATAGTACAGTGTTGGCAAAATGTCCGTACTTAATGGACTGCAGAATTAAAGGTAAAGGAATGGGAGTCAAAAGGACCTGGGTTCTAATCCCAGCGCCACTTGTCTGCTATGTGACCTAGGGCAAGTCATTTCACTTCTCTGGACTTCAGTTACCTCACCTGATGTAATGATGTAATGGGGATTAAGATTGTGAACCCCAAGTGGGACATGGACTGTGTCCAACCCAATTAGTTTGTATCTACCCCAACACTTAGCACAGAGCCTGCCACAGAGTAAGCGCTTAAATACCATCCAAAAAAAAAAAGTGGATGAGGGGGGTGGGATGGTAGAACAGGCTCAGGCTTAATCATTACCATGTAAAAAGAAAACCAATGAGGGGAGCCATAGATAGCAAGTTGGCATGCCAGCAGGGGTCCAAGTAGGCCTGGAAGGTCCAGAAAGGGGCACCAGTAGGATTCTAAGAGCCTGTGTTCCCGGTCTGGCTCGGTCGGGCTCTGGCTTGATCGGGGCTGAGCGGACTGGGATGGGGCTGGGCTGGGTGTGGGGCTGGGCCACCCCGGGGTACATATGAGCCAAGGAGCCATCTCAGTTCCAGTGCAGCTCCAATCCCATCTTGAGGCCACAGCACAGGCCCGAGCTGCGATGGGTCGGGCGGCTGGCTGGTCGGCCACCAGCAGGGCTCCCGAGAGGGCCACTTCAGGGTGGGGGGTTGGGGGCAGCCTTCAGGGGGCATCTGGGAACATAGAGCTAAGCTGTGCTGAGGAGGCAAGGGAAGAAAGAGCAGAGGGCATGCTTGTCCTGCTTATGGGGCTGAAGGAAACTGGGAGATGTGGGGAGAGGGGAGATTCAGAAACAGTATGGCTGGTGGATAGAGCATTAGCCTGGGAGTCAGAAGGTCATAGGTTCTAATCCTAGCTCCACCACTTGTCTGCTGTGTGACTGTGGGCAAGTCACTTCACTTCTTTGTGCCTCAGTTACTCATCTGTAAAATGGGGATTGAGACTGTGAGCCCCACATGAGACAGGGACTTCGTCCAACTTGATTTGCTCGTATCCACCCCAGTGCTTAGTACAGTGACTGGGCACAAAGTAAGTGCTTAACAAATACCACCATTATTACTATTACTATTATTACTCAGAGTAGAGGTCTGGGCTGTAGGGTAAAAACAGGTACCAGGCTCCTTTTGCCCCATTCTCCTATGCCACCCTCTTTTCATCCCCTACACTGCCTAAGACTTGTGAGGGAGGTGAAGAGCCCTCACCAGGGGGCTGAGTAAAGCTTCCAATCCAGAATCCCTTTACACAAATGAGCTAAATCCCTCTGGAATTTTAGGTTAGTCCCCCTTCTTAGGTGAAAAGAAGAATTTTTAAAAGGTTTCGACCAAATCTGCCAGCTTTTGAAATAGAAATCAGATTCCTCCTCTACATTGCTCTCGCCTCCTCCCACCTGTCCTTCCCTGCCTCTCCTAACATTCTCTTTCCCTTCTGATCCTCCAGAGAACATCCTTGTTGGCTAAAGTTAAGGCAGTTTTAGGCCACACAGCCGAGACAAGAGGCTGGCTACTCCAGTTCCCCAAAGAAGTTTCATGATGTATCTGTTTCATTGCCAACCCCCTACCCACATCTTCCATCTGGTTTGGAACTCCCTTTGCCTTTATAATAATAACTGTGGCATTTGTTAGGCACTGACTATGCTTCAGGCACTGTACTAGGCACTGGGGTGGATACAAGCAATTTGCGTTGGACACAGTCCCTGTCCAATATGGGGCTCACAGTCTTAATCCCCATTTTACAGATGAGGGAGCTGAGGCTCAGAGAAGTGAAGTGACTTGTCCAAGACCGCACAGCAGACAAGTGACAGAGCCGGAATTAGAACCCATGACTTTCTGAGTCCCAGGCCGGTGTTCTAGCGACTAAATCATGCTGCTTCCCATGCCCAACAGATCACCATTCTCCTCATCAAAGCCCTACTAAAATCACATCTCCTCCAAGAGTCCTTCCTTCACTAACCCTTCATTTTCCCACCCTATTCTCCCTCCCTTCTGTGTCACCTGTGCACTTGGGTCTGTACCCCTTAACCACTCCGATATTCATGCCAACCCCAGCCCCACAGCACTTATGTCCATATCCTTATCTATTTTAATATCTGCCTCTGTTTATTTCCCCCTCTACTGTGTAAGCTCCTGGTGGGCAGGGGTGGTGTCTACCAAACTCTATTGTATTGTACTTTCCCAAAGCCTTAGTATAGAGCTCTGCACAAAGTAAGCGCTAAGTAAATAATATTGTTGACTGATGAAGAATGGGGGGTGGGGGGGGTGCACCTGAAATCTAGGTGGGGTGGAGGTCCTCTTCTACCTCCTCCCCCTTCTCCTCCTCCTCCCCCTTCCTCTTCGGGGTGAGAAAGGCTGACCAGAATAAACTGCCCAGTCAGCGTCAACAGTCATTTTAGAACCACAGAATCCAAAGGCCTCACTAATTCCCTGTTAATGAAGGTGCATTTAGCCGTCTTTCAAGTTTCAAGACTCTACAGAAGGTGAGATTTTATCCATGTATGAAGGTGGGTGTGGCACCGAATCCTTTCCAGACTGTGGGTATATAAATACCCTTTGCTGGGCTGTTGCCTTTGCAATTTGCAGCACCCAGCCCTGTTTTTGATTCTCCCTCCAGATATCACAATCTTTCCTAAACCTCAACCCGCCGAGAGAGGGAGGAAAGGGAAGAGGGAGGGAGGGAGCCAGCCAGCTCCAGAGTTTCGGATTGCCCCAGACCAGTCTGGTCTGACCGTCACTTGCCTCCGAGCAGTTCACGGCTCTGAGGCATCAAATGAGCCTGGATTCTACTATGTCTTTAAAGTGCTTCTAATAATAATAATGATGATAATAATAATATATGTGGTGTTTGTTAAGGGCTTACTGTGTGGCTGGCACTGTACTAAGCTCTGGGGTATATACAAGGTGATTGGCTTGGGCACAGTCCCTGTCCCACAAGGGGCTCAGAGTCTTAATCCCCATTTTACAGATGAGATAACTGAAGCAACAGAGGAAATGAAGTGATTTGCCCAAGGTCACCCAGTAGACAAGTGGTTAGAACCACCTGTTGATGAATTGTACATTCTAAGTGCTTAATACAGTGCTCTGCACACAGTAAGCGCTCAGTAAATACGATTGAATGAATGAATGAACCCAGGCCATTCTGAGTCCCAGGTCCGTGCTCTATCCACTAAGCCACACAGCTGCATTCCTTGCCCCAGCTCTGCCTGGCCCTTTGAGCTGCTGTTTCAGTTTGTGGCAGGTCTGATTCCTTAGTTATACCTCAGTGCTGGCGGATTGGCTGCTGTCCACACCTTGTTGTTGGTCAGCCTGCCCAATGGTAAATGGGAGGGAGGTGAGGCTATCAATCAATCAATGGCATTTAGTGAGTGGAGAGCACTTGGGAGACTACACCTGAAGGCCACACAATCCCTGCCCACAAGGAGTTCGCAATCTACCCGAAGGGAGAAGCAGCGTGGTCCAGTGGAAACAGCAGGGGTCTGGGTGTTCAGAGGTCCTGAGTTCTAATTCAGGATCTGCCAATTGCTTGACGTCTAACCCTGGGCAAATCACTTCACTCCTCTGTGCCTCAGTTCTGCTATCCTTCCTTGTACTTAGATAGTGAGAGTCATGCAGTACAAGGGCTGTGACCAACCTAACTTACTTGTTTGTACACCAGGGCTTGGAACAGTGCAACTACGAAAAGCTTAACAAATACCATAAAAAGGGGAGCAGCAGGGAATCAGTCTAGTATCAGCAGCGCAAGTCTCTGAATCCCTCTATTCCAAACCATCAGTGTGGCACCTCCATGCTGGAAATCCATCAATCTATAGTATTTATTGGGTACTTGCTATTTGTAAAGCGCTTGGGAGAGGACAGTAAAACAGTGTTGGTACTGCTGTCCTCAGGAACCAGCCAGAATGGGAGAATTCAGCTTGTCGCTACCTGGACCAGCAGTCATGCCTGGGTCAAGCTAGTTTGGAGTTGGAAAGACTTATAGGGATCTTTGTGGGGTCATGTAAGCCTGTGGAGTTTGAAGTACAGTGCTAAGCGCCTGTACAATATTAAGTCCTTATTACAGTGCTCTGCACAAAGTAAGCGCTCAATAAATTCGAGTGAATGAAAGCAGGAACCCGAGAGGGTCTGACCACAGGATAAAGCCATGTCTTTTTTCATTCACTCAATCGTATTTATTGAGCACTGTGTACAGAGCACTGTACTAAGTACTAAGAGTCAAAGATCTCTGGGTTGAACTGGTAATCTCGGCATTTTCCTACCTTTCAATCAATCAATCAATGGTATTTGAGTGCCTACAGAGCACTGTACTAAGTGCTTGGGAGAGTTCAATAAAACAGAGTAGGTGGACACATGCCCTGCCCACAAGGAGACTACAGTCTAGAGCAGGAGACAGACATTAATATAACAAATAAATTACGGATATGTACATTAGTTCTGTGGGGCCGAGGGTGGAGTGAAAATCAGTGTTTAAAGGTCACAGATCCAAGAGCATAGACGACACAGAAGGGAGGCGTCGGGAAAATTAAATAGGTTTAAATTGGGTTTAAATTGGGGAAGGCCTCTTGGAGGAGACGTGACCTTAATAAGGTTTTGAAGGGGAATGGGGAGGAGACTGATGATGTGGCATATATGGAGGGGGAGGGAGTTCCAGGCCAGAGGGAAGATGGGGGGAAGGGGTCAGTGGCAAGATAGACAAGATAGGGCACAGTGAGCAAGCTGGTGCTAGAGAAGTGAAGTATGCGGGCTGGGCTGAAGTTGGAGAGCAATGAGGTAAAGTAGGAGAGGGTGTGGTGATGGGGACTTCAAAGCCAATGGTAAGGGATGTCTCTTCTTTCTTTCTTTCTTCACTTTTCCCTCTCCTCTAGGCTCCAGGAATTCCTGCCCCCTTTCCTGGCTAGATAGGATTCCAGAGGTTGCAGGATGCCCCGGGGAGTTGAGAGGTTCCCTCTGGGAGGCCCCATTGCCAGAGCAGGAGGCAGGAGTGGCAAAACGTCACCAACTGAAGAGTCACAAACCCAAAACCTGAAATGGCTGAGAATCACAGACCAAAAGGGTGAGAAGGTGTTTGATGGGGGAAGGGAGGAAGGAAGATGGTGGTGAAGGGCAGGCCAGGCAGGGAGCAGGGATGGCGGGTGGGACTGGGCGTGGGCCCCCACCCATCCCGGATCCACCTGGGCAGGTTTGCCACTGAGAAGACCAGAGTGGTGACTCCACAAGCCACAGGCATGGGAAGGAAAGGCGACAGGGCTCCTCAGCCACAGCCTGGCCACCTCCGCCATACAGGATGCACAGATAGTACCAACTTTTTTTATGGTACTCGTTAAGCAGCTTACTATGTGCCAGGCACTGTATTAAGCACTGAGGTAGATGTCCCCCATGTCAGTCCATGTCCCCCATGGGGCTAACATTCTAAATCCCCATTTTACAGATGCCCAGAGAAGGCCCAGAGCTTACCCACAGTTACCCACCTTGCCCCAAAATCTGATGGGGAGGTACTAAAGGCTCTTCTGTCCAAATGGGTGGAAAGGGCCGGGGGGAGCTGGGGAGAAGAATGGAGAGGGAGGAATGACTTCGTCTTTCCCCTCTCAAACTAGCCCCTAACGACACGTCAGGATCTTTTCCCTCTTTCCCTCTACAAAAAGGCTGACTCCAGTTTTTATCCTATTCAAATGCTTTTCACTATAAAGTTCATAAAAAACATACAAAGAATATGGAGAAGTGGCGTGGCTTAGTGGAAAGAGCACAGGCTTGGGAGACAGAGGTCATGGGTTCTAATCCCGGCTCTGCCACTTGTCAGCTGGATGACTTTGGGCAAGTCACTTAACTTCTCTGTGCCTCAGTTACCTCATCTGTAAAATGGGGATTAAGACTGTGAACCCCACGTGTGATAACCTGATTACCTTGTATCTCCCCCAGGGCTTAGAACAGTGCTCGGCACATAATAAGTGCTTAACAAATACCATTATTATTATTATTACAAAAGGAGGAGAAAAAAATGCAAGAAGCTCATCAGAGTTACAGTAAGTCCCCAGTCCTTTGCAGTTTTTTTTAACATAGATTATTATAATAGTAATAATAGTCTTTGTTAGGTGCTATGTGCCAAGCACTGGACTAAGCACTGGGGTAGGCGCAAGATATTCAGGTTGGCCACAGTCCGTGACCCACATGGGGCTCACAGTCTAAATAGAGGGAGTAGGAATTAACCCCCATTTTACCAATGAGGAAACTGAGGCCCAGAGAAGTTAAGTGACATCCCGACAAAGGTGACATGGCAGAAAAGTGGCAGAGCCGGGGTTAGAACCCAGGTCCTCTGCCTCCCAGACCCATCCTCTTTCCACCAGGCCACGCTGCCTAGAACCACCACCAGATCATCAGGGAGAGGTTAGACAACAGGCTTGGGAAATCCAAGCTGGTGGAAGTCTTTACCCAGGAGTTCTACGCTTGATTATGACCTTCTCCATGGCACGATGGGAAAGAAGACGGTTGAAGGCCTAAGGCAGAAATGGGATGGGGAAAGAGAGGACTTTGGGTTTACTATTCTCAAATCAAGCTCTCAAGATTCACATCCATTTCTCCCTCGCAGGTTTTCCCAGAATCGCCTCAGAGCTTAGCAGAAAGTGCCGCTGTGCCATCGAGGTGCTGCAGGCTTATGCCACACAACTGCTTCACAAATTCACCTGCAGTCTCTGTGTGACTTGTCCTAACCCAGTGACAAGCCTCTCTACAGTCCCGCTCCCGCCTCCCAGCCAGCCTCCACTCTTCCTCCCCAAATGGGCGGCAGCAAAGGCGGGCAGGTTTGAAAGGCACCAAACTATTTTCAATGACAAGTTATTTTTCCCTTTCTTTTATAGCCCTCTTGTCCCGGCACAGTGGAATCCTGTTGCAACACAGAGGATCTGATGATCGCTGGCTATAAATACATCACTTCCTCATCATGGAGAGGGAAAGCACCAGGATAGCATCGAGATGCAGGGTAGGAAATACAGCTGTATACCGGGTGCCTCACCCAGGAGCGAAATGCCTTTCCGGCTACTTTCAGGCCGAATACAACTCGAGGATATCATAGCTTTGCCTCTGTGCCTAATTTTTCCTCCAAGTGCCCCCTCGAGAGGCTCACGGGGAACAAAAATGTAGTTGCTGGGCCATTGGAGGATTTAGTTATGTTGGATTTTTCCTAGTCACCTGGATATAGCCTTTTTGAGGCGCCAGCCGGCTAATCTCAGCCCATAGATTCCTTTTGAGCCCAGGGGCAAAAAGGAGACAGGGATTTTAAGGGGTGGGGCTTTAGGCTTCCAAAAACTCACAGGCCAGAAAGTCATCATTCTGGGCTTTTTCTTGTTATTAACTTATATCCACCCCGATGCTTAGTAACTTAGTACAGTATTTGGCATTTAATAAGCGCTTAACAAATACCACAAAGATTATTCTTCTTCTTCAGGAGGTGGGGTTTTAAAAAAAATTTTAATGGTATTTGTTAAATTCTAACTATGTGCCAGGCGCTGTACTAAGGGCTGGGACAGATACAAGCTAATTCATTCAATTGTATTTATTGAGTGCTGTACTAAGCACTCGGGAGTACAATACAATAATAAACAGACACGCTCCCTGACCACAACGAGCTTGCAGTCTAGAAGGATTTACATGGGGCTCATAATCTTAATCCCCATTTTACAGATGTTTGGGAAGGGGAGTGGGTTTGGGTCTCTCTATGAAAGCAGACGAGGACATCTTAAAGACTGTAAACTCGTTATGGGCAGGGAATATATCTGTTAATTCTGCTTTACTGTACTCTCCCAAGTGCTTTATACAATGTTCTGCACATAGTAAGCAGTCAATAAATACCATTGATCAACTGATTAAAGAGCAGATCCTTTGGATAGAGCAGCCACTAATGAAAAGGGAAAAGAGGGAGGAATCTAAATTTCTTATACACTGGAAGAGGGAATCAATCAATGGTATTTACTGACGCTTCTTATGTGCAGACCACTGTACTAAGCGCTTGGGGTAATACTCTACAGCAGAGTTGGTAGAACTGTTCTCTGGCCACAACGAGTTTTCAGTCTAGGGGAGAAGCTTGTCTGTGAAGTGGGATGGGGGAGAAGACTCTTGCCAGCCATCTTAGGGCCCATACAATGATGGAGCCTTTTTCGATCAGTTCTCTTTCCCCACGGCGCAAGAGTGAGGTGAAGTTTGTGTGTGGGCAAGTAGGGAGGGGGAAGCCATAGGAACGAGAGAAGGATGCAGAAGACCAATTCTCAACAAAAGCTTTAAAGATAGCCAAGAAAATTCAGCTATTTTGGAAGACTAAATGAACAGTTATGCAGAGCCGTGCTTGGGCAGCTAGAGCAGAATGAGGACTGGGTATTGGCAGTGCGTCTGACGTATTACTTATGTCAGGCTAGTGTTTTTCCCTAGAAAAAGGTTGTGGTGCCTTAGCTGTGGAAATGTGGCAATCACTTGATGAGTCTCGATGGTAGATGAGGCAAGAATGGAGCAGAGAGCAGAGCCAAGCATTCCCAAACTAAGCCAGCACAAGAAGAGGAATACTCAGGCCTCTTTCTAGGGACTACTGACCCACAAATAGTGAAATTATACTCATCCAACAACCAAACTTGTCAAGCCCTGAAAAATCAGAAAACATGGTCTGACCATTTAACGACAGGACACATTTTCATTTACAAAAACAATACAAAAAAACTCTCCCCCTTTCCTTGGATTGCCAATTACAGAAAAAAGAATAAGCTGTGAGGATGATTCAGCTGCTTACTCGAAAAAATAAAAGTCGTGCCTTTTGGGGTGGGGGGATGCTATTTTTTTTTATAGTATTTGTTAGGCACTTACTGTGAGCCAGGCTCTGTACAAAGCGTTGGGGTAGATAAAAGATAGCTGGGTTGGACACAGTCCCTGTCTCACACCGAGTTCACAGACTTCATCCCCATTTTACAGCTGAGGTAACTGAGGCAGAGAGAAGTGAAGTGACTTGCCCAGGGTCACACAGCAGTCAAGTGGCGGAGTGGGGTTCGGGAACAATTTCTCATTCATTACTATTTTATTATTGCTTTTTTTCCTGAGCCAATGAGATGGATGGGGCAGGACTAAAAAGAATATCTCCAGGCTCCTAATTCTGCTGTTTGTCCAAAGAGAACATATTGTATAACTCTAACTTTAGAGGAAAAGGTTTGCCCAGCTAAGACAGACACAGACAAAGAGAATATAACATATTGTGCATACAGAATAACAGATGGTGATGGCTTTTGTGACTGTAACCATAAAATGATAACCTAGATGGGTTACTGCTTGGGATGCTCCATATAACCTCGGGCTGTACATTTTGTCTTCAAGACAGAAGGCCTAAAAACCTTTCTATGTTATGTCACTTTCTTTAGCCTTCTTCTTTGTCTTCTTCATTTACCTTCAAATACTTTCAATAATGCACTTCCACCAATAAATGATTCTCCATAGATAAATCAAACCTCTAACTTAATTTTTAGCCATTATCAATCGGTGGTGTTTATTGAACACTGACTGAGGGGGAAAGCATTGTAATAATAATAATAATAATAATAATAATGGTGTTTGTTAAGCGCTTACTATGTGCCAAGCACTGCTTTAAGAGCTGGGGGAGATACAAGGTTATCAAGTTGTCTCATGTGGGGCTCACAGTCTTAAGCCCCATTTTAGAGATGAGGTAACTGAGGCACAGAGAAGTTAAGTGACTTGCCCAAAGTCACACAGCTGACAAGTGGCAGAGGATCCGGGATTAGAAGCCCCGACCTCTGACTCCCAAGCCCGTGCTCTTTCCACTAAGCTACACTGCTTCAAGGGCGAAGCACCAAGCTCTTGAGCAAGCAGAACAGAAGCAAAGCACGTGCTTCCTCTCTTCAATCTTTTCCTTTATCAGGTTTCCCTAGAGTGGCCAAAAAAAGGTAAAAATAGACTCATTTGGGTATTTTACCTCTTCTCATCATCAGTGGTTTTTTATTGAGCGTTTACCGCATGCAGAGCACTGTACCTGTTAAATACTTAACTTCATCTTCCCTCAATTCCTTCCCTCCTCTTAACCTTCCCACCACTGTCAACAATAGTCCTTTCCCTGCCCCACAAATTCACAATCTTGGAATCCCCGTGGACTCTTATTTTTTTAAATGGTATTTGTTAAGCACTTACTATGGGCCAGCCACTATTCTAAGCAGTGGGATAGATACAATCTAAATCAGGGTGGACACTGCCCATGTTCCATGTGGGACTCAGTCTTAATCCGTACTTTACAGATGAAGTAACTGAGGCATAAAGAAGTTAAGTGACTTGACCAAGGTCACAGCACCCAAGAGGCAGAGTCAGGATTTGAAACCAGGTCCTTCTGATTCTCAGGCCCGTGCTCCTTCGCCAGTTGTCAAGCCCAATTTTTCCTCAGATAAGACCATTCTGCTCCACTAAAAGTCAAATATAGGCTCTTCTCATCTCACTTCTCACTAAGCCAGTGCTAAGCTGCTTACTCATTGACTTCTCCACTTTCAACCAACTGACTCCCTCATGTCTAGAGCGAGACCTAGTAGAGAAAGCATAGGTCTGGAAGTCAGAGCACCTAGGTTCTAATCTCGGCTCTGGCACTCATCTGCTATTGACCTTGGGCAATCCACTTAACTTCTCTGTGTCTCAGTTACCTCATCTGTTAAATGGGGATTAAGACCATGAGCTCCATGTGGGACAAGGATTGTGTCCAAACCGATTTGCTTGTATCCGAACCAATCGGGATCTTCCCGTGAGAACCAAAAAGATAATAACTATTCATTCATTCACTCAGTTATTATTATTAAGGTTTTTAATAAGCACCTGTGTCGCTAACAGATACTTACTTTCACCCCTCCCCTCAGTCCCTTTGCATTTATGTAGACTGTAAGCTCGTTGTGGGCGGGGAATGTGCCTGTTTATTGTTATAGTATATTCTCCCAAGCAAGGACTGCAGTGGCATGGGAGAGAGTTGAGGGCGGAAACTCGAGTTTACTGCATGGAAGGAGGCAATGGTAAACCACTTCTGTATTTTTACCAAGAAAACTCTCTGGATACACTACCAGAACAATTGCAGATGGAAGTGGGGCGTTCTGGGAGAGATGTGTCCATGGAGTCACTATGGGTCGGAGACGACTCGACCGCATAAGACAAGACTCTCCCAAGCACTTACTACAGTGTCTGCACCCAGTAAGTGCTCAATAAATGCAACTGAATGAATGCACATATCCATTATTTATTTCTATTAATGTCTGTTTCCCCCTCTAGACTGTAAGCTCATTGTGGGCAGGGAACATGTTATGTTATACTCTCCCAAATACTTAGTACATTGCTCTGCACACAGTAAGAGCTCAATAAATATGATGGACATGTGTCAAGCATTGTTCCTAAGCACTGGGGTAGATACAGGATAATCAGCTCGGACACAGTCCATGTCCCAAATGGGGCTCACGGTCTAAGTATGAAGGAGAACAGGTATTTAGTCCCCATTTGACAGAAGAGGATAGTGAGGCACAGAAAAGTGCCCAAGGTCACACAGCAAGCAATTGGCAGAGCTGAGATTGGAAGCCAGGTACTCTGACTCCCAGGTCTGTTCTCTTTCCACTAGGTCACACCCGCTTCTCCAGGGCTGCCCTTTCTCCGTCACTCCTTAAAACATCCTTCACCTTCAGCTCTTTGAAAGATGCCACATAAACAGCCCAAGTCACTGTCTTTAATCAGCTGACTACGACGGGAATTAGGGAAGCAGAAATCACCCAGGAATGAAATGAGACGTTTCTTTCTTTAAAGAAATGACATGGAATAACCATGATCACTTTGCTGTTTCCCCAACATGCCCAACTGTTTCATAACTTTATAACTGTCAAGATTCCCTGCAGAGAAAAATTATTCTGGAGAGTCATTTTCATAATTTAACAGAGACTATTTCATCTCGGTGGTAACACAAAAGAACGCATTGTTGAACACCTGTTCCGCTCCACCTAGACTCCTGAAAGGCTTTCAGCCTTTTGTTCAGATACCCTGGAACACGAGATGGGGAAATTAACTTAGGACTGATGAGCAAGTTTACTTTATACCCATCTCACTCTCCTGAATCGAGGCTGCCAGGCCTCTCTCTAACTGCCCCTTTCCAGTGTCTCAAGTTTTCACTTGGCCAGCGTGAACAAAGCTGAATGATCACAGACTGCAAATCCAAGGAATTCCCTTCCTTGCCAGAGCACTTTTCTATCGGCAATGCTAAAACCCTCCTCTCTGAAACGGAAAAGGTCCGGCTGACATTTTTAACTAGCCGCAACCCGACAACAAACCACCGAATGCAAGCAAATATGACAAAAACGTCGGCTTATTTGTTTACTGAAGCTACTTCTCCACTAACCACCTACATTCCTCGCATGGTTTCCTCAATGTTTAACCTTAATTATGCCCTCGATCACAACCGGACACAATATCGTGAACTTAGCCTTCTGTGGAAATGAGAGATTGAAGAAAAAAAAAAACTCTTAAAGGTGCTTGGATTACCAAATTCTGCAAAAGGTCAATGAATTATCATCCCAAGGCCTGGGCTCTGGGAGCTATTAAGCATGCTTGGTTATAAAGAAGTTCACACATCTCCTGGGGCTATTTCATGCTATTTTGATGGCCGAAAGGGTCAGAAGTTGATAGCGTCCCTATGCAGGCTATTTCCCAGCTCAAAGAGGATGAGGCAAAGCTTCATAATATTTCGATCTGCTGGATGCAGTCAAGCTCAAGATGGCACCAGATGACCTGGAAAACTGGCATCCCCCTCGTGAATAAGAGCGAGAGTCCTGGCAACCCGTCATCTCGGTGCTGCCACGCATCACTGACTGCACTTTAGGGTGCACACACTGGGAAAACGTGCAAACCATTAGTGTGAGTTCTGCAGAGGAGACGCGGCAAGAGAGAACTGGTCCCCAGCCAGACGAGACCAATGACGCATGCCAAGGAAACTCTACGTGGGACTAAAAATATATATATTTTTAAGAGGCAACAAAGACCTTTTGTGAATTTTAACACTCAGACAACATACCATCCATCGATGCATTGGACAGGTAGAAAAAAGCAAATCATGGTGAGCAGGTTTCAGGAGGCTGAACTGTTCTTCCCCCTGCTTAGAATGGTGAGCCTCACATGGGACAAGGACCTTGCCCGACCTAGGTATCTTTCATCTATGCTTATACAGCGCCAGACACAGAGTAAGCACTGAACAAACATCTCAATTATTCTTATTACTTGGCATCATGCTCTGGTCAAAACTCAAAGCTTAAATGGCAGTGGTTGTCTTCAACCTGTTGGGGTTTTTTTGGTTGTTGTTTTTTTTTTAACTGTATTTGTTAAGCACTTACTTTGTGCCAGGCACTGTTCTAAGCGCTGGGGTAAATACAAGATAATAGGGTTGGACTCAGTCCCTGTCCCACATGGGGCTCACACTGTTTTACAGATGAGATAACTGAGGACCAGAAAAGTGAAGGGATTTGCCCAAGGTCACACATCAGACACATGGCAGAGCTGGGATTAGAATGCAAGTATTCCTGACTCCCAGGCTCGTGCTCTATCTACTAAGCCATGCTGCTTCTCTTGCAGCTCTGACAGCCTTGGGAGACCCTCACTGGGGCTGAAATCAATCAATCGGTGGTGTTTATTGAGTGCTTTCTGTGAGCAGAGCACTGTACTAAGCGTTTAGGCTACCAATACAATAGACTTGGTAGACATGTACTCCTTCTAGATTGGAAGCTCGTTATGGGCAGGGAATGTGTCTACTAGCTCTGTTGTACTGTACTCTCTTAAGCGCTTAGTGCAGTGCTTTGATGGAGTGATAGGTGTTTTCTGCTCACAAGGAGCTTACTGTCCAGAGAAAAGACCCAAACCAGCGGTCTTTCCTCTGAACTCGGTCCCTTCCCAGGCCTCATTCCCATTTAAAAAAAAATCCCTGTCCTCTTCTCGCCCCCATGCTCACAATGAAGAGTTGGTACCTATGCTTGGACCTGCTAATAGAAGTCACAAGGCTGCAACAAATACGGACCTTAGCTCATCTGTAAAACCAAAATATCACTGTCGGACGTTCTTGGCCAGATGGCCTTTGGTATCTGATGTCTTTTTTTTCCCCCCTCCCCATTACAGTTCCTCTCTATCTCTCAATCATATTTATTGAGTGCTTTCTGGGTGCAGAGCACTGTACTTAGTGCTTGAGAGGGTACACTATAACAGAGTTGGTAGACACATTCCCTACCCCCAGTGAGCTTACAGTCTAGAGGGACTACCTCCAGTTTGTGTGCTAATGAGCACTTGTTGTGGGCAGAGCACTATACTAAGCGCTTGGGAAAGCACAATGCAGGCAGAGTAAATGTCCCACTGTGGCAGTGAGGTGACTGACAACCATGAACTGACCAGGAAACCCTTTCCTCTCCTCTGCTGTTCTTGCTTTTTCCATGCTAGCAGGCACTGACGGACCCTCTTCCACCTCTTTAGCTCATGTAATCTTTCCTAATATATCAAGTCCCTCTAGCTACTTCATTATTATTATTATTGAAGTATTTGTTAAGCACTTACTATGTGCCAGGCGCTACACTGAGTGCTAAGGTGGTCACAAGCAAATCAGGTTGGACACAGTCCCTGTCCCACATGGGGCTCACAGTCTCAATCCCCATTTTACAGATGCTTCTCTAAGACACACAGAAGTGAAGTGATTTGCCCAGGTCAAAGAGCAGACAAGAGGAGGAGCTGGGATTAGAAGCCATGACCTTCGGACTCCCAGACCCATGCTCTACCCACTACACCATGCTGCTTCTTCATTGTATGTATCACCCCACTGGGAGCCACAGGGTCGAGGGGCTGCCTTGTTAATGGCAGGTCTACACTGGGAAAGTAACACTGGGAATAATCCACATCACTTGAATGTGCCTTAATGCCTCTTCCACTAAAAATCCAGATTGGTTTAACATGCTTGAGTGGTGAAATCCAGTGAGAAGATATGTCAAAGAATAATTCACTTTGGGCAGCAGGGCTACACATGGGACCTAAGAGATTCAGAAGTCAGTCAGTGGCCTAGGACAGCTGCCATTTACCTGCTGTGTGACCATGAGTGAGTCACTTAGCTTCTCTGTGCCTCCTTTGCCTCATCAGTAAAATGGGGATTAAGACTGTGAGCCCCATTTGGGATATGGACTGTATCCAGCCTGATGAGCTTGTATCTATCCCAGCGCTTAATATAGTGTCTGGCACATAATAAGTGCTTAACAAATACCATTAAGAGGAAGAGCCTCAGACTTGACATTTCAGGCCTGAGAACCTGAGAGAAGGAATTAATTATATAGAATTTAAAGAAGCGGTGTGGTTTAGTGGAAAGGTACAGGTCTGGGAGTCCGAAGACCTGGGTTCTAATCCCAGCTCTGCCGCTTCCCTGCTGCGTGACCTTGGAGATGTCACTTCACTTCTCTGGGCCTCAGTTACCTCACCTCTAAAATGGGGATTAAAACTGAGTCCCAAGTGGGACATGGGTTGTGTCCAGTCTGATTAGCTTGAATCTACCCCAGCATTTAGAATAGAGCATGGCACACGGTAAGTGCTTAAGAAATTCGATTAAAAAACAACTGGTGGTTTGTGCAGCACACTCCCTACCGTCCTTTCAGTGGTTTTCCATGGAGTTACCTATGGTCTCTTCCCTTAAAAGTGCTTAAGCAAGTCTAATCAAGGAAAGACTAGAACCTATCAATAGTAAACAAAAGGAAGCTTTATTATCCGGAGTTAGAAAACCTCCTCAATTCAGTTGGCCATCTGATCCAGAAGAAACTCATTTTAGAAAACAAACCCAGGGAAAAAAATAAACAACCCACCCCCTATGGGGTTCAAGATGAAAAACCACCATTCTGTAAACAAACGAATACAGCTCTGAAAGAAGTCCCAGAGTTCTAAGGGAGGCTTCGTTGTGAATTCTGAGCTTTCAATTATTTTGGTTTCTAGGGGATTGTTGGGAGAAAACAGGAATATGCCAAGTAATGAGTGAAACAAGGAAGGGCCTCTAATTACTCTTCACTCTTCTCCTTCTTGCCTCCACCTCCTGGCCCAGACTTTTTCAAGTCTCGAATGCCCTTCCTCGCCAAATCCCACAGATCGCTGCACTCACCACATTCAACGCTCCTCTTAAAAGCCCACCTCTCCAACAAGCTTTCTCCAATTACTTCCCAGCACCCCAAGTCATCAGACCGTATCTATTTATATCAATATCTGCCTCCTCCTCTAGACTGTAAGCTCAATGTGGTCAGGGTACACGTCTGCTAACTCTGTTATACTGTACCCTCCCAAGCACTTAGTCCGGTGCTATGCACACGCAAAGCGCTCAATAAATACTATCGATTGATTAATCCATCAGCAATCTCCTGCACCTCTGGACTTATTTACACCGATCTCTAACATGTTAGTACGTGTTTTTCGATTATACATTCAATTACTTAAATTATTCCACTGTAAATATCTTGATATTTACACTTACTAGAGTGAAAGTTCCTTAGGGGTGGGGAACATGTCACTTTCCCGTTTTATACTCCCCAAGTGCTTAGCATAGTGCATTGCATCCAGTGGGAGCTCATTAAATATTACTACTAATCTCAATCAGTGGCATTTGAGTGCTTTCTGTAAGCAGCTAACTATATTAAGTGCTTGGAAGAGTGAAGTAGAGTAAGTAGAGTAAGTAGACATAATTGCCCTCAAGGAGTTTACAATCTAGCAGCAGAGACTGACATTAAAAGTACAGATCCTGATATTATTACTACTAATGATATTGATGATGATGATGATGATGATATTTATTAAGCACTTACTACGTGTCAAGCGCTGTTCTAAGCTCTGGCGTAGATACAAGCTTATCAGGTTGGACACAGTCCGTGTCCCACAAGGGGCTCACAGTCTTATTTCTCATTTCACAGATGAGATAGCTGAGGCACAGAGAAGTTAAGCAGACAAGTGGAGGAGCCGGGATTAGAATCCAGGTCCTTCCGACTCCCAGGCCCCAACTCTACCCACTAGCCCAAGCTGTCTCCTGTCAGGACTAGTACTACTATTATTACTAGTATTAAGGGCTGAGGGCTGGTGAGGGCTTAGAAAGACAGTTAAGGAAACAAAGAACCTACTGGAAATACAGCCACTCACGGGGTGGGGAGGAGGGGGAAATTTAATCACATTACTCACATTCCATTGTCCTAATGAGATAGGTGTACATGTACGACATTTCAGGAAGAAAAATGAGTTCCCGTATTCTAATAATATTTCTCCTATAAGAGTGTAAAAGAAAACTTGTTGGAACAAGTAATATAGTTATTGGGCCTTGAATTTATCATGTCGTTAGTGCAGCCCCCTTTGCCTAGTCGTTATAAAGTATCTGAAGAGGAGACGGAGTGGTGGGGCTCTCTGGGTCTGCCCATTGCACGGAGACAAAGCCAACTTGAAAAAACGGTCCCTGGTGTGGCAGCCAGGATAAGCGGAAGTGGTGGTAACACCACCGATTCCCCACTCACGTTCTCTCCTGCTCTATTTCTCCCTTTCCCCTCTGTCTCCCTCCTCTCTTCACCTCCCACAGACCAATGCTCTTCCCATCTTCAAAGACTTTTGGAAATTTCTCCAAGAGATCTCCCCTGATTAATCTCTTCTCTCCCCATTTCACTTCCCACCCAAACACCACTTTGGCACTTCCGCCTCTCCTCCCTGTTAGCCTCTGCTCCCATCTCATCCTGGCTCCGCCACGTTTCTGCTGTGTGACCTTGGCCAAGTCACTTCTCTGTTACCTCATCTGTAAAATGAGAGATCTAGGTATAGTGAGCAAGTTGGCACTGGAGGAGCGAAGTCTGTGAGCTGAGTTGTAGTGGGAGATTTGGGTGGTTAGGTAGAAGGGGGGAGGGCTGATTGAGGACCTTAAAGCCAAAGGTAAGGAGTTTCTGTTGGATGAGGAGGTGGATGGGCAGCCACTGGAAGTTTTTGAGGAGTGGGGAGATGTGATCTGAAAGCTTTTTAGAAATATGATCCGGGCGGCAAAGTGAAGTGTGGCTTGAAGTGGAGAGAGACGGAGGCACGGAGGCATCAGCAAGGAAGCTGATGCAGTAGTATAAGTGGGATATGAGTGTTCGGACCAGTGTGGCAGTTTGGATGAAGAGGAAAGGGAATAGTCAAGCTTCTGCAGGTACTGAGAAGCAGTGTGGTCTAGTGGAAAGAAGATGGGCCTGGGAGTCATAGGACGGGGGTTCTAATCCTGGTTCTGCCACTTGTCTGCCATGTGACCTTGGGCGAGTCACTTCACTCCTCTGTGCCTCAGTTACTAGACTGCAAAATGAGGGTTCAATACTTGTTCTCCCTCCAACTTAGACTGTGAGTCCTATGAGGGACTTGATCATCTTGTATCTGCCCCAGTGCTTAGTACAGTGTTTGGCACATAGTGAGGGCTTAAATACCACAATTAGTATTATTATTACTCACTTCCCAGAATTACTGCCTCTCACAGGAACTCATCAAGAAACAAAGCAGCAGTAGATGGTAAAACAGAAATTACAGCTGCTGGCTTTTTTAAATTTTTAATGATATTTGTTAAGCACTTACTATATGCCAGATACTTTACTAAGCAGTGGAGTAGATGCAAGCTAATCAGGTTGACAAAGTCCATATTCCACAAGGGACTCACTATCATAATCCCCATTTTACAGATGAGGTATTTGAGGCACCGAGAAATGAAGGGACTTGCCCAAGGTCACACAGCAGAAAAGTGAGGGAGCTGAATTAGAACTCAAGTTCTCTGACTCCCAAGACCATGCTCTTCCCACTGGGCAACACTGTTTCCTTTTTCTCACCTAGTCTTTGCATTTTTAATTGTTCGTGCCTCTGCTACTCTGCTCCACCCAAAGGATATTAACTTTCAGGAATATGCCTGCCTGTGTCCCTCCATCGGTCTCCTTTACAAATACCAGACAATTCCATTAATATAAAGAGGTCTAATTTTGTATTTATTTGTGGCAAAGGCAAGTATGTTTTGATTGCAATATGAAGTAGCAAGTTATGACAATCAATTAATTATTCAATAAGCTAAAGAAGCTACAGCTTTTAAATGTCGAGCGTAAAAATGTCATATGGTTAAACCTTCAGATTCGTCTTTAAAATAGATTGGATAAACGTGTTGTGAAATATGCACTTTCCTAACTACAATAATATGACAAAAGTTTAGTAGTTGTAATCCTGTCTCTCAAATGTAATTATTTTTTCCTGGGGCCTTTCCTCCAGGGAACTCAAATTAAACACCTTATAAAGCTTATCTGACACTTAGGAATTCTGACCATGTGTCCTAGCTCATCTTCTTAAATTGAAATTCAGACTTATTTTTACGCCTTTAATCAATCATTTAAGGGTTATTTATTGATCATTTACTATGGACAGAGTACTGCACTAAGGACTTGGGAGAGTGCGATAGAACAGAATTATCAGACGTGTTCTGTGTTTATAACAGACAGATAATTGCTCTCCTTCACTTCAAGGCCTTATTGAAGGCACATCTCCTCCAAGAAGCTTTCCCTGACTAAGCCTTCCTCTCTTTTCCCTCTCCCTTCCATGCAGCTCTTACTAGCTCCTTCATTCTTCCTCCCTCCCATCCCAGTGAATATGTGTAAATAAATTTATTTATATATATTGTCTGTCTCTAGAGGGATTGTGATCTCATTGTGGGCAGGAATGTGCCTGTTTGTTGTTATACTGTACTCTCCCAAGCACTTAGTACAGTGCTTTGCACACAGTAAGTGCTCAGTAAATATAATTGAATGAATGAATAACAAACTTACTACCTAGAGGGGTAGACAGACATTAATAGAAATAAATATAATAATAACAACAATGGTGGCATTTGTTAAGCACTTACTATGTGCCAAGCACTAATCAGAAAGCAAGGAAGAGAATTGCAATAAGGGTACTAATCAAAATATTATATTGTCTACACCTGGAGGCAAGGAATGTTTTGACTCAGTTTTCATCTACAAAATGGGGATTAAGACTGTGAGGTCCATGTGGGACAGGGATTGTGTCCAACTTGATTACCTTGGATCTCCACCAGCACTTAGTAGAGTGTCTGGCATATAGTGCTTAATAAATACCACGAAAAGAATGTAGTCAAGGTGGATTATGATAAATCCTTGGATCATCATAGGAGCAGTTTGGATGAAGACAAAAGGAGCAGACCCTAGTGATGTTGTGAAGGTAGAACTGACAAGATTTGCTGACAGAATCTCCAAGATGAATGAGAGAGAGATGAGGCACGGATAATGCCAAGGTTACAGGCTTGTGATAAGCACTTACTACGCGTCAAACACTTGTGAGATGGGGAAGATAGTGCTGTTGTCTACAGTGATGGGAAAGTCCAGGGGAAGACATGGTTTGGGTAGGAAGATGAGGAGTTGGGTTTTAGATGAGTTAAAATTTGAGGGGTAGAGATGCCCTAAAGTCAGGAGGAAATGAGAGGAAACTGCTGGAAGAAAGAGAGGTCAGGGCTGGAGAGGGAGATTTGGGAAACATCGGGTTAGAGTTGATAGTTAAAGCTGCAGGAGTGAATGAGGGTATGGATGGGGAACGGACAGGAACCCCGAATGCTGGGGAAAGAGGCTGAGAAGGAGCTACAAAGGCAGAACAGTTATCAGTGAAAACAAGGTTAGATAGTGTTTGCAGGAGAAGTGTTGAAGGCAGCTGAGTGATCAGGAGAATGAGGATGGAGTAGAGAACATTGGGTTTGATGATGACGATGGTGATTTGTTAAGCGCCCACTGTACGTCAAGCACAAGCACCATTCTAAGCGCTGGGGTAGATATGAGTTAATCAGGTTAGACACAGTCTCTGTCCCAGATAGGATTTATAGTCCTAATCGCCATTTTACAGATGAGGTAACTGAGACTCAGAGAAGTGAAGCGACTTGCCCAAGGTCACACAGCAGACAAGTGGTAGAGTCAGGATTAGAACCCAGGTCCGTGCTCTATCCAGTATGCCATGCTGCTTCCCTCTTGCTCTGGCTTCCCTGGTCCTTCTTGCAGTTTGGCAAGAAGGCGCTTGATGATCTTGGAGCAATTTCCAGGGAATGGAGGGGCGGAAGCTAGATTGTAAGGGTTCAGGGAGAAAAACAGGAAGAGGGGACATGGATAATAATAATGTTGGTATTTGTTAAGCACTTACTTTGTGTAGAGCACTGTTCTAAGCGCTGGGATGGATACAGGGTAATCAAGATCGTCCCAAGTGAGGCTCACAGTCTTAATCGCCATTTTACAGATGAGGTAACTGAGGACAGAGAAGTTAAGTGACTTGCCCACAGTCACACAGCTGACAAGTGGCAGAGCCAGGATTCAAACCCATGACCTCTGACTCCCAAGCCCATGCTCTTTCCACTAAGCCACGCTGTTTCTGATATACAAACCACCGCTCTTTTCCAACTTCTAAGCACTTCCAAAAATCTCATCTTCACCAATAGACTTTTTACCACATTCACAAGGAATTTAGCATTTTACAGCATCTTCCATTTCAGCAGATTCTTTAGGATTACATAAACTCAATGGTAGGGAGAGGAGAGAGGCAATATAAGGAGGAGGATGAGAATTAGAACAATAACTTTGGCAGACAAAGCGAATTAACTACTTCTAAAAATATTTACCGACTTGGCTTCCATTCTTTTCCCCTTTTTCACTTTAATCAATTTCTTTATTGAGAACTTCCTGTTTGCAGAGCACTGTACTAAGCGCTTGGGAGAGTACAACACGACAACGGGACAAATTCCCTTGCCCACAAGGAGTTTACAGTCTAAAGCCGAGTTTACTGTCCTTTATCTAAGGGAACGTTGGTCCCCCGCCCTATTTAATTCTACCCCATCCCCCTCAATGAAGAAAGCTGTTATTTTGATGCTCTATCCTCAGAAGCTATTAATAGACTTGAATTATTTTTAAACTACTCTTATTTTGGAAATAAGTGATACAATGCTGGATTCATAACCTTAGCCTTTCACAGGGGTTACAAAATATTTCGGAGACGTTCAAAGCCACAGAAAGACGGTTAAGTCTTTTTTCTTTGGCATTTCATCCTCAAAGCAACATGTTTCCAGCTAGTTCATACACTGAATTAATAAATAAAGTGTAAAAATAAAAACAGCACGCTTTTAACAGGGTGTAAAAATCATCTACTGTTCAAACCAACATGACCCTTAGCATGTCATCTTATTAAGGATGGGATTCTTGCACACAGATTTAATTCACTAACTGCCTTTGAACATACAATAATAACTATTATTATTATTATGGTATTTGTTAAGTGCTTACTATGGGCCAGGCACTGTACTAAGCGCTGGGGCGAATACATGCTAATCATGACATACAGAGGTAGCTTCTTATTCCCATTTGCCTCCACTATCTCCCGGTTAAAGTGTCAGCAGGTTAAGCCCTGAATGTGGTAACTACACCCAGGATGGAAAGGAACAAGAATCCCACTCAGTGGTGGAGAAGAGGGACAGTTCACACTATTTATTTTCACGGTTGCAGGAAACATGAGAACAACAGAATTCACTTTGCCTCTTATGCAGAGTTAAATCATCGCTAACCCATCTTACTCAAAATGCTGGATCTGAAAGCCTAAATTATTTTTGGAGGAGGTTTTTGCTTTATTTCCAGGAAAAATGAAAATGGGGTTGAGATTTTATTATAGAATTGGAACCCCTTGTATGCCAATAACTTTATTTTTAAAAGTACATCGCAAACACTTCTAGAATGGAAGATCAGTGGAACTACAGATCCATTTATGGCTCAACCAGTACTCCAATCAAGTACTGATTATGCTATTTCATGTTTCTGGAAACGATACGCCACCCCTGTCATTTATCCTGACGCTCTACCACCGTGTCTTCTGGGTTCCCAATACAATTTAACTAAATCAATCAGGCTGACTTCAACCATAATGAATAAGTCTAATGAAATGACTGTCAGGGGCACGGTGAGTAAAACAGGTTTCTACGGGTACCCAAAACACAATCACACATTGTCAAAAATAAAGAACTATAAGTTCTCTTGTTCCTTAAAAAGGGTGTCATTCCCCCCCCCCCAAAAAACCCTTCCTTTAAAGGGACTCTACATGCCACAGGATACTTCCATGACAACCACTTGAGTTGACAGCCACCCCATAGCTCACTCCCTTCCCCTCCAAAAAGCAAGACTCACAAACTACAAAACCATCGACAATCCCTGTAAGAAATTTTAAGATGTAGATTCATTCATTCATTCAATCGCATTTATTGAGCGCTTACTGGGTGCAGAGCAATGTACTAAGCGCTTGGAATGTACAGTTCGGCAACAGAAAAAGACAACCCCTTCCCAACAACGGGCTCACAGTCTAGAAGGGGGAGACGAACAACAAAACAAGTAGACAGGCATCAAGAGCATCAAAATAAATAGAATTATAGATATATACACATCATTAATAAAATAGAATAATATGTACAAATATACACAGGTGCTGTGGGGCGGGGAGAAGCAGTGGAAATGAGGGGCTCAGTCTGGGAAGGCCTCCTGGAGGAGGTGAGCTCTCAGTAGACCTTTGGCTCAGTGGAAAGAGCCCGGGATTGGGAGTCAGAGGTCATGGGTTCGATTCCTGGCTCTGCCACTTGCCAGCTGTGTGACTGTGGGCAAGTCACTTAAACTTCTCTGTGCCTCAGTTACCTCATCTGTAAAATGGGGATTAACTGTGAGCCTCAAGTGGGACAACCTAATTACCCTGTATCTCCCCCAGCACTTAGAACAGTGCTCTGCACATAGTAAGCGCTTAATACCAACATTATTATTATTATTGAAGGGGGGAAGAGAGCTAGTTTGGTGGATGTGAGGAGGGAGGGCATTCCAGGACAAAGGTAGGACGTGTTCAAGGCTTAGTACAGTGTTCTGCACTAAGTGCTCAAAAAATACCACTGATGGATTAAATACTATTGTCTGATTATTGTACACGCTCAATTTTTATGCCTGGCCGATGGCACTGGGCCACGTGCTTGGGTGGGATTTGGCTTGGACCAATTGATACCCGCTGTCGATCCAATTCCTAACAAAAACCCACTGTGGCACCCATAACTCATGACACTCCCACTGACAGGGCATAGAACGTATAACAATAATAATGGTGGTATTTGTTAAGCACTTACTTTGTGCGAAGCACTGTTCTAAGCGCTGGGGGAGATACAAGGTGATCAGGTTGCTCCAAGTGGGGCTCACAGTCTTCATCCCCATTTTACTGATGAGGTAACGGACCCAGAGGAGGTAAGTGACTTGCCCAAAGTCACACAGCTGGCAAGCGGCAGAGCCGGGATTAGATCCCATGACCTCTGACTCCCAAGCCTGTGCTCTTTCTATTGAGCCACGCTGCTTCTCACCTACTACGTATCTACTAACTCTGTTGTAGTGTACTCTCCCAAGCGCTTAGTATAGTGCTGTGCACACAGTAAGCGCTCAATACCCCTGATTGATTAAATACCATTGACTGTTTATTGTATGTGGTCAATTTTTACGCCTAACCTCCAGCACTGGGCAACATACCTGGGTGGGAGTTGGCTTTTACCAACTGAAACCCACCGGGAAACCACCAACATAATTAGAATAATAATAATAATTACAGTATTTGTTAAGCATTTACTAAGTGCCAGACACTGTACTAGGCCTTGGGGTGAATACAAGCAAATCGGGTTGGACACAGTCCCCGTCCCACATGGGGCTCATAGACTCCAGTCCCATTTGACAGATGAGGTAACCGAAGCCCAGAAGAGTGAAGTGATTTGCCCAAGGTCACGCTGCAGACAAGTGGCGGAGCCTGGATTAGAACCCATGACCTTCTGACTCCCAGGTCCTTGCTCTATCCACAGCACCATGCTGCTTCTCATAACAGAAACCCACTGCGGAGCCCCCAACTCATGACACTCCCGCTGACAGGGAGTATATTGTACCCTCCCCTGCGCTTAGTACAGTGATCTGCACATAAGCGTTCAATAAGTAGCTTAGTTTGACTGACTCTCCTTTCCCTCCCCACTCCCAGCATCCACTGAGGGAAAGAGGCTCCCGACTCCAAATGTCCTTTTACCCCTGGGGGGGGCAAAGATCACACCAACAGCTGTCGCTCCCGGGAAAATCGGGGTCCGGTCAAGGCCTCCCTCGAGTTTGGGGTCCCACAGACCACAAGGGACGAACAACCGCTCTGGCCCAGAATCCCCATTAAGTAGGCAATCGTTCATTCAATCATATTTATTGAGTGTTTACTGTGTGCAAAGCACTGTACTAGGCGCTTGGGAGAGTACAGTATAACAACAGACACAACGAGCTCACAGTCTGGAGGGGGAGGCAGACATTAATATAAATAAATTACAGATTATTATGATGGTATTTGTTTAGTGCTTACTATGCGCCCGGCACTGTACTAAGCGCTGGGGTGAATAAAAATAATTAGATTGGACACAATCCCTATTCCATTTTAGGCTCAGTCTTAATCCCCATTTTACAGATTAAAGTAACTGAGGCGCAAAGAAGTGATTTATCCAAGGCCACAGAGCAGATAAGTGGCGGGTGCACCATTAGAACCCATGACCTTCTGATTCCCAGGCCCATGCTCTTACCACTATGAATATGCACATTATTAATAATAATAATGGTATTTAAGTTAGAGAAGCAGCATGGCTTAGTGGAAAGAGCATGGGTTTGGGAGTCGGAGGATGTGGGTTCTAATCCCAGCTCTGTCACTTGTCTGCTGGGTGACCTTGGCCAGGTTGCTTAACTTCTCTGGGCTTCAGTTACCTCATCTGTAAAATGAGTCCAACGTGGGACAACCTGATTACCTCTTATCTCTCCCAGCGCTTAGAACAATGCTTGGCATATAGTAAGAGCTTAAGTTATTATTATTAATCTATATATTCATGGCTAAAACACAGGCCTGGGAGTCAGGTGGTCATGGGTTCTAATCCTGTCTCCACCCCTTGCCTACTGTGGGGCCTTGGGCAAGTCACGTCTCTGCGCCTCAGTTGTTTCATCTGCAAAATGGGCATTAAGCCTAGGAACCCATGCATGACAGGGGCTTTGTATCCACCCCAGTGCTTAGTACAGTGCCTGGCACATAATAAGCACCTTAAATACCATCATTACTATTACTCTTCTCTATGCCTCAGTTCCCTCATCCGTAAAAAGGGGGCTACGATTGGGAGGCCCCACATGGGTCAACCTGATGACCTAACTATCCCAGCGTTTGGCACAGCGCTTGGCACACCGTCAGCGCTCAATAAAGCACCATGGCTTTGTGGCCAGAGACCGGGCTTGGGAGTTAGGGGTTGTGGGTTCTAATCGCCCCCCTCCGCTCCTTGTCAGCTGGGTGACTTTGGGCAAGTCCCTTCACTTCTCTGTGCCACAGTTCCCTCATCTGTAAAATGGGGATGAAGACTATGAGCCCCACAAGGGACAACCTGATCACCTTGTATTCCCCCACAGCGCTTAGAACAGTGCTTGGCACATAGTAAGCGCTTAACAAATACCATCATCATCAAGTCCCTTCACTTCTCTGTGCCTCAGGGACATTGCCTGTAAAAATATGGATTGGGAAAAAAAAAAAAGTGAGCCCCACGGGGGACAATCTCCTTCCCCTGGATCTCCCCCAGCGCTTAGGACAGTGTTCAGCGCCAAGTAAGTGCTTAACAAATGTCATCGTTATAATAATTCTAATGTTGGTATTTGTTAAGCGCTTCCTATGTGCTGAGCACTGTTCTAAGTGCTGGGGTAGATCCAGGGTAATCAGCTTGTCCCACATGAGGCTCACAGGCTTCATCCCCATTTTCCAGATGAGGTCACTGAGGCCCCCCAAGAAGTGAAATGACTTGCCCAAAGTCACCTTGCTGACCAGTGGCAGAGTGGGGATTCGAACCCATGACCTCTGACTCCCAAGCCCAAGCTCTTTCCACTGAGCCACGCTATCATTATAGCTGATCTAGAGAAGCAGCATGGCTCAGTGGAAAGAGCCCGGGCTTGGGAGTCAGAGGTCATGGGTTTGAATTCTGCTCAGCCACCAGTCAGCTGTGTGACTTTGGGCAAGTCACTTCACTTCTCGGGGCCTCAGTGACCTCATGTGGAAAATGGGGATGAAGCCTGTGAGCTTCACTTCACTTCTCTGAGATCGAGAAGCAGCGTGGCTCAGTGGAAAGAGCCCGGGCTTGGGAGGCAGAGGTCATGGGTTCAAATCCCGGCTCTGCCGCTTATCAGCTGTGTGACTTTGGGCAAGTCACTTAACTCCTCTGGGCCTCAGTGACCTCATCTATAAAATGGGGATGAAGACTGTGAGCCTCACGTGGGACAACCTGATTACCCTGTATCTACCCCAGTGCTTAGAACAGTGCTCTGCATATAGTAAGTGCTTAACAAATACCAACATTATTATTATTATTATTCTCTGGGCATCAGTGGCCTCATCCGTAAAATGGGGATTAATCGTGAGCCTCACGTGGGACAACCTGATGACCCTGGATCTCCCCCAGCGCTTAGAACAGTGCTCTGCACATAGTAAGCGCTTAACAAATACCGACATTATTATTATTTATGAGGATGATGATAATTAGTAGTAATAAGGCTTCGAAGTGGAGTTGGGGGGGGAGGTGTGAAGTGCCTCGCGCAGGCCTCCTTGGGGTGAGGAGAACCTGGGGCGGGGGGGGGGGAAGGCCTGGCGCGCGCGCCCCCCACCACGAGGCGCGCGCGCGCGCGGCTCCGCGGCGCGCGAGCCCAACCGTCCCCGCCCGGCGCGCCAGCCGCCCAACGGCCCGGCCCAACCAACGCGGGGCAGGGGGAGGACCGGCCCACGCCGGCCCACGGACTCGGCGGTCGCGGGGGGGACGCCGGCCCCCAGCGACGAGGCGGGAGAGGAGGCGGGCGACGAGGCGCCGGAGGCGCCGGGCGGGAAGGCGCCCGGCCGGGGAGGACGGCGGCCCCTTGGGGGAGCCCCCCCCCCCGAAAGGCGCAGTTGGTTTGACCCCCCCCCCCGCCACCCCGAGCGAGGTGCCGCGTCCCAGCCCCGGCTGGACTGTACCATCGGGCGGTGCCGCCGGGATTTCTCCCCCCACCCCCTCCACCCGAGGCCGCGGTCGGTTGGCCCCGGCCGGGCTACCAGACGCGGAACGAGCTGGGCGCCATTTTGGGTGGGACTAAGAAAAGCCCAAACACCCTGCCTGACCAGGGAGTGAGCCGAACCCTCGCTTATCCCGGCCCCTCGGCCCCTCGGCTACTTACACGACTTGTGCGGAGGGGAGCCGGCTGGTCGGCGGCTCTCCGATCCGCCCTCCCCGGGGGGGATGGAAATCAAACCCCCCCCGTCGCCTCCAGGTGGTTCTTCCCGCCGCAGAGTGGGAGCCGCAGACCGGGCGTGGCCTCATTAGCATATCCTTCCCGGCAACTGGACCCGGCTGCCTTTTGATTGGCTGGGCGGCGGCGGCCCCCTCTAATGGGCCGGGGCGGCTCGCTCGGGGACGAGCAGGCGGACCGGCATTGAACGATCATGGTGATGATGGCGGGGCGGCGATCTGAGTCGAGCGGGAGGCCTGATGGAGACTCCTTCGGAGGCCAACGATGGCCAAGGGCCGCTTGCAGGGCCAGCGCCGGCCGTCGACCCCGGCCAATCAGCGAGCAGCTTTCTGGCGGCGCAAGGCTGAATTCGTATCGTCGACCAATCAGGAAGCGCGTCTCTTCGGGCTCGAGAGGCGGGGCCCTTCGGGCTCCGTGGGGGCGGCCTCATTCATTCATTCGTTCGTTCGTTCATTCATTCATTCGTCTGTATTGAGCCAGTCACCCATTCATTCAATCAATTAATCGTCTTTATTGAGCGCTTCACCCGGTGCAGAGCACTGGACTAAACGCTTGGAAAGGACATTTGCAGGAGAAGTAGCGGGGCTCAGTGGAAGGAGCCCCGGCTTGGGAGTCAGAGGTCGTGGGTTCGAATGCCGGCTCTGCCACTTGTCAGCTGGGTGACTGTGGGCAAGTCACTTCACTTCTCTGGGCCTCAGTGGCCTCATCTGTAAAATGGGGATTAAGACTGTGAGCCCCAAGAGGGACAACCTGCCCACCCTGTATCTACCCTAGCGTTTAGAACGGTGGTGTGCACATAGCGCTTAACAAATACCAATATTATTATTATTACATTTTCAGGAGAAGCAGCGTGGCTCAGTGGAAGGAGCCCCGGCTTGGGAGTCAGAGGTCACGGGTTCTAATCCCGGCTCTGCCATTTGTCAGCTGGTTGACTGTGGGCAAGTCACTTCACTTCTCTGGGACTCAGTGACGTCATCTGTAAAATGGGGATTAAGACTGTGAGCCCCAAAGGGACAACCTGATTACCCTATATCTACCCCAGCGCTTAGAACAGTGCTCTACACATAGTAAGCGCTTAACAAATAGAGACATCATTATTATCATTATTATTATTATTATTCTCCTTGCCTCAGTGACCTCATCTGTGAAATGGGGATGAAGACTGTGAGCCCCAGGAGGGACAACCTAATTATCTTGTATCTACCCCAGCGCTTAAAACAGTGCTTGGCACATAGTAAGCACTTAACAAATACCAACATTGTTATTATTATTATGAATCCTCTTTTACAGATGAGGGAACTGAGGCACAGAGAAGTGAAGTGACTTACCCAAAGTCACACAGCTGAGATGTGAGGGAGTTGGGATTTGAACCCATGACCTCTGACTCCCAAGCCTGAGCTCTTATCACTGAGCCATGCTGCTTCTCTACCCCAGTGCTTAGAACAGTGCTCAGTAAGCGCTCAATTAATACAATGGAATAATTGAATGAATGAAGCAATAAGGGCATGGGAGACTACAGTATAACAGCAAACAGATTCCTGCCCACAATGAACTCACAGTCTAGAGGGGGAGAGAGACATTAATATAAAAAAAATATAAATATATACATATGTGCTGTGGGGAAGGGAGGATGAATAAAGGAGCAAGAATGAGCAGAGCAGAAGGGAGTGGGAAAAGAGGAGAGGAAGACTCAGTCAGGGAAGGCTTCCTGGAGGAGATGTGCCTTCAATAAGGTTTTGAAAGCGCTTAGGCCTTATGAGCTGATTAGCTCTGAATGAGTCCTTAGCCCCCTCCCCAAGATCCCTGTCCTGCATCAATAGTGTCAATATAAATGAATAGAATTATAGATATATCCAAATCATTAATAAAATAAATACAATAATAAATGTGTCTATATATATTCAAGTGTTGCGGGGTGGGGAGGGGGGTAGAGCATCGGGGCAATGGGGAAGGGAGGGGCAACAGAGGAAAAAGGGAGTTTCCTTTTCCACGCCATGCATCACTATCATCTGGATATCCTGAACCTGGAAAATGTCTCCTTGAAGCCGGAGGTTGTGTCTTTCACCTCTATTGCACTCCTTTCATAAGCGTGGCTTAGTGGAAAGAGCCCAGGCTTGGGAATCAGAGGTCGTGGTTCTAATCCCGACTCCACCACCTGCCTGCTCTGTGACCTTGGGCAAGTCACTTAACTTCTCTGGGCCTCAGTTACTTCATCTATAAAAATGGGGATTAAAAATTGTGAGCCCCATGTGGGACAATCTTATTACCCTGTATAATAATGTTGGTATTTGTTAAGGTAATCTTATTACCCTGTATCTACCCCAGCGCTTAGAACAGTGCTCTGCACATAGTAAGCGCTTAACAAATACCAGAATTATTATTATTATTATAATACAAGGCTTTGCACCCGTAGGCAATCATTCAATCAGTGGTATTTATTGAGCGCTTACTTGGTGCAGAGCATTACACTAAGGGCTTGGGAAAGAACAATACAATAGAGTCGGCAGACAAGATCCCTCCCCATAAGGAACTTACAGACTAGTCTGGAGACAGATATTAAAATAAATTACAGATAGGAGCAGCGTGGCCTAATGGAAGGAGCTCAGACCTGGGAGTCAGAGGACCTGGGTTCTGATTCCAGATCCTCCACTTACCTGTTGTGTGACCTTGGCAAATTGCCTAAATTCTCTGTGCCTCAGCTTCGTCATCTCTAAAATGGGGATTCAATACCCGCTCTTCCTCCTACTTAAGCTGTGAGCCCCATGTAGGACAGGGACTGTGTCCATCCTGACAATGCTTGACACACAGTAAGAGCTGAACAAATATCACAACTGGAGTAGAGGCAAGGCCAGAGTGTAAGGACCTGTACAGAAGTGCCGGGGGGCTCAGGGTGGGGTGAGTAACGAAGTGCTTGAAGGGAACAGATCCAAATGTAAAGACACTCGATTCTTCATGATCAATCAATCAGTAGCATTTCATTCATTCAATCAATTGTATTTATTGAGCGTCTACTGTGTGCAAAGCATTCTACTTAATGCTTGGGGGGAGTACAGTATAACAACAGGCAGGCATTTCCTGCCCACAAAGAGCTCACAGTCTAGAGGGGGAGACAAGAATAAGAATAATAATAAAGTTGGTATCTGTTAAGCGCTTACTATGTGCCGAGCACTGTTCTAAGCGTTGGGGTAGCTACAGGGTAATCAGGTTGTCCCACTTGAGGTTCACAGTCATAATCCCCATTTTACAGATGAGGTAACTGAGGCATCGAGAAGTCAAGTCACTTGCCCAAAGTCACACAGCTGACAGGTGGCGGAGCCGGCATTAGAACCCATGACCTCTGACTCCTAAACCTGATATTAATATACATAAATAAATAAATCACAGATATATATATTACTGAACATATGCAGATATTTACTGAGCAATTGCTGTTTACAGAGCACTGTTCTCAATATTTGGGAGCAGACAATAGACTTGGTAGACAGGATCCCTAACCCCAAGGAGTTTACAATCAGTTGAAAGGTTGACAGAGTGAGGAACTAGTTTGGGTGAAAATCTCATGGTTTTATCCTTATCCCAGAGTCCTTAACCCAAGTCCAGGTACTTAGGAAGTGCACTGCACTCACTCTATGCCTAAGGAATGCTATCGAGCCCCATGAGGAAGAGGGCCAACATTTAATACCGACCTGTGAATTTTCTCTCTGCTCTTTGTACCCTGGTCTGCACACAGTAAGCACTTAATAAATGCTATTACTATAACTGCTACTATTTATCCCTCAGGCTTTGCTATCCCTTCACTTCCACCCCAAATCTTCCTGAAAAAGATGGATGAAACACAGTCCCTCTAACAGGACAGAGTCTGCTGTCACACTGGGATAGTAGACTCTTGGTTTCCTGTGTTAATGGATCAATTCCTCAAAGAATAACGAGACCTTATTTTAACCAACCCCCTCCCCCAAGAAACCTTTCACCAGAGCTGCTGACAGAATTGCACAATTGATTGATTCGAGGCTCATCTCCTCTCCCTCCCCTAATTCAATCTCGCTGGAGGTGCTAGGGAGAAGTAAGATAGTCAAAAGACAGATGGAAGGAGAGAGGGAAAATGAAGTGTCAAAACAATCCAAAAATTGTATCATATGGCCTGAGTGTATGTCCAGAGTACTGTACTAGATGCTGAGAATGACAAAGAGTAAAACAAGATTCCTGCCCTCAAGGAGTTTACAGTTTTTTTGTTTTATGTTTTTAATGGTATTTGTTAGGTGCTTACTATGCGCCAGGCACTGTACTAAATGCTGGGGGAGATACAACCTAACCAGCTTGGCTCACAGACTTAATCCCCTTTTTTTGGATAAGGTAACTGAGGCACAGAGAAGTTTAGTGACTTACCCAAGGTCCCATAGCAGACAAGTGGCAGAGCCAGGTTTAGAACTCGGGTCCTGTAACTCCTTGGCCAGTACTCTATCCATTAGGTAACACTGCTTCTGTTTCAGTTTAACAAGAGTTGGGATAAACACAATTTAGATAGAAAGTCTAGGTTTTCATTGCCAAAAATCTAAGAATGAAGATTACATAAATGTACTGATCTATACAGAAGTCCTAAAGTAGCAGCAGTGGAGAGCATGACCAGGGTCGTGGGGAAATCAATCTGGAAATGCTTGATTGTATACATTCATTCATTCATTTAATCGTATTTATTAGGGGCTTACTGTGTGCTGACAACTGTATTAAGAGCTTGGGAGAGTACAGTATGACACCATTTACAATATCCTTATACTCTGCTGCTACGCCTGCTATCAGAGAAGCAGCGTGGCTCAGTGGAAAGAGCCCAGGCTTGGGAGAGAGGTCATGGGTTCTAATCCCAGCTCTGCCACTTGTCAGCTGTGTGACTTTGGGCAAGTCACTTCACTTCTCAGTGCCTCAGTTCCCTCATCTGTAAAATGGGGATTAAAACCGTGAGCCCCACGTGGAACAACCTGATCACCTTGTATCCCCCCAGCGCTTAGAACAGTGCTTTGCACATAGTAAGTGCTTAACAAATACCATTATTATTATTATCATTTGTTTTAACATCTGTCTCCCCCACTAGATCGTAAGCTCCTTAAGGACAAGAATCATGACTATCAATTCTATTTTACTCTGAATTGGGAAGCAGCAAGGGCTAGTGGAAAGAGTACCACCATTTAATGCTGTGGGACCTTGGGCAGGTCACTTAACTTCTCTGTGCTTCAGTTTCCTCATCTGCAAAATGGGGATTCCTTCCTAGTTAGAATGTGAGCCCCATAAAGGCCCTGATTATCTTGTAACTCCCCCAGCACTTAGTAGAGTGACTGACACATAGTAAGCACTTAATCAATCAATGGTATTTATTGAACACTTACTAGGTGCAGAGCACTGTACTAAGCGCTTGGAAGAATTTGGTACAACAGAATTAGCAGACACATTCCCAACACCACAGTTACTTTTAGTATCCTAAGGCTTTTAGTACAGTGCTCCGAACATCTTAAGAACTCAATAAATACCACTGATTGATTGATTGATTGATGAAAGAGGTGAATTTTTAAAGAAAAGTAAGAACAGGGTCTTGCAAAGCAAAGTCCGGAAGGGCATTCTAGGTGAGGGGATAGCTGGTTAGCACTGTGCCTTTGAAGCAAGAGAGTCATGTGCAGGCGATGATGAGCAGAGTTGCTTGGGTGGAACAAAGCACAGAAGCAGAAGAAGGAGACAGATAGGTTTGAGTCAGAGGGTGGAGAACAAGGACCTTGAGGCTGATGGCCAAGAGTTTTAATGATACAGGCAGCATGGAGAATCAGCGTAGACTTGTGCAGGAGAAGCAGTGTGGCTTAGTGGCAACAGCACGGATTTGGGAGTCAGAGGATGTGGGTTCTAATTCCGGCTCCGCCACTCGTCTGCTGTGTGAGCTTGGGCAAGACACTTCACTTCTCTGGGCCTTGGTTCCCTCCTCTGTAAAATGGGGATTAAGACTGTGAGCCCTATGTGGGACAGGGACTCCGTCCAACCTGATTTGCTTGAATCCACCACAGCACTTAGAACACTGTTTGGCACATAGTAAGCACTTAACAAATACCATTATTATTTGTAGGAGAGTGAAATGATGCAGTTGATGTTTGAAAAAGGGGATTCTTTACTATTGTCTGGACCATACACTAGAGTGGGGAGGGGCTGAAAAGCCCTCAATCACCTTGCCCCTCCTAACTCACTTTGCTACTACAACCCACCCTGCACCCTTCGCTCCTGTAATGCCAACCTACTCACTGTACTTAGATCTCGTCTATCTCACCACCAACCTCTCGCTTACATCCTGCTTCTGGCCTGAAACACCCTCCCTCTTCATATTCGACAGATGATCACTCCCCTGCCCCCACTTCAAAGCCTTATTGAAGGGACATCTCCTCCAAGAAGCCGATTAGCTGGGAGCCTCACGTAGGGCAACCTGACTACCCTGTATCTACCCCAGCACTTAGAACAGTGCTGTGCACATAGTAAGCACTTAACAAATACCAACATTATTATTACCCTGACTGAAACGCTCAGTTTTTCTTCTCTCCCTTCTGCGTCACCCTGACTTGCTCCCTTTATTCACTCCTCCCTCAGCCCCACAGCACTTATGTACATACCTGTAATTTATTTATTTATATTAACGTCTGTTTCCTCCTCTAGGCTGTGAGCTCATTGTGAGTAAGGAATGTGTCTGCTGACTCTGTTGTATTGTACTCTCCCAAGTGCTTAGTACAGTGCTCTGCACACAGCAAGCACTTAACGAATATGACTGATTGGCTGAAGAAAGGGAAGGCAGGAAGGAGTCTGCAGTATTAATCCATACATACATTTTACACTAAGATTTGGGATGAATGAAGGGAAACTGGAACCAATCCATGAAATATCCCTGAGGAAAAAAATCTCCGGCCTTGGAGAGAGTGGATGTGAGGGAAGAATGAAAGAAAAATGTCAAAGATGATTCCCAGTTTATGAATGTGAGTTCAGGAAGAATAGGAATGTTATTGTTGCCAATGGGAAATATAAGAAGTAGAAATTTAAGTGAAAAGCTGAGAGTCCTTCAGTAATCTACGGTTGACTTTGTAACCAGCATATTACCGTACTGTCTGGTGGGCGTGCATTCCCTAATTTCTCTGAAAGGCTTTTGCCTTTCACCCACATTAGATGACAAGTCAACATTATCGGAGATTAATAACTGTTAGAGAGTAATAGAGCAGATCGAGTAGAGAAGGACTTTGTCCTGAAATTCAAAGTGATTCAGTAACCGCCTACTGGAAAGATAATAATAATACTTTGTAATTTCTCTCAGGGTTTCCTAGGTATAGGCTGTTATAGTGTTCTGCCATCCTTCTGCACACTGCACTCTTTAATTACCCAAATGCTAAATATTTCACCTGTCCAACTTCTAAAACATGTTTTTAAAATGCTCATTTTTGGTAGTGCAGTGATGTTTTTGGAGCCTGGGCGCCAGATTACAAATCTCAGTTCGGCAAAAGCTTGCATTAAGATCCCTGACTTTTTTTTTAATGTTGTTAAAACATGCAATTTCCTCTCTGGACTACTTAGATTTCAATCTGAAGGCTGAGCACTTGGGCAGTTTAGGAAGACAGTGAGCAGAGTGAAATTGCCTAGAAATGATGAAGTGATACAAACTATTTTCATTGTTCCAGGTTTGCAGATAGAGGGATGAGAGTAAATTCATGAAAAAGATGGGGGCTTTTTTTTGAGCATTTTTGTTTTAAAAGAAAAGGGAATGCTGAGCTGCCTTTCTAAGCCTGGATTTGAACTGGGACTATTTACAGTTTAGTCTCGGTGTTCTGCGCTTTAAGCAGATCCTTTTGAGACATACCAAAAGGTTAATCCATAAAGTGTTGCAAATCACTTATTTTTTTTTACTGTTCAAGGGATTTTAGGAACGTGTGCACCAACTGTTATACTTTCCCAAGTGCTTAGCGCAGTGCTCTGCATAAAGTGCTCAATAAATTGGATTGCTTGATTGACTGATTCTACAATATTACTTTACCTACCTTTTCCAATCTGAAATTCAGGATGGAGGGGAGGGGTCAGGGAGACAACTCATTAAGTGGTGGTGAATTTTATTTGGGACCCATATGCTGTAGAAAACCATATACAAACTATGTTCTAGGAATTTACATTATGCAACAGAATAACAATAATAATAACTGTGGTATTTTTTAAGCTCTTACTATGTGCTTACTATGTGCCAGACACATAGTGGTGGGGAGGAATATAAGCAAATCAGGTTGAACACAGTCCCTGTCCCATAATGGGCTCACAGTCTTAATCCCCATTTGACAGAGGAAGTAACTGAAGCTCAGAGAAGTGAAGTGACTTGCCCTACGTCACCCAGAAGGCAAATGGCGGAGCGAGGATTAGAAAAAATGCAGTCCATAGTCCAACAAGTGAATATGGACATGCATTGATTACTTCGTACGATCAGTGTTTTAGCTTTTAGGTTTTAGGTCTCATTTCTGTATTTCTGGTTTTAATTTCTATTTTAGTGAAAGAGGAGAGGGAACAGAAGCATAGGACTAATCAGTGTGGATCAGTCTTTTCTCCAGCCTCTGTTAGCCCCCTTTCTCTGCTGAATTTAGCACCCAATTCTCACCTTTTCTAGATTCAGTATTTGAATTGTCACATATACACCCCTGAATTGTCCCGTATACAGAGAGACAGCTGAGTAGCTTGCAGATGGCTTTATCTACTTGGAAACCTTTCAAAAGAACTCAGGTGTTTCGAGATCTGGTTTAGGACTGAAAGAAATCCAGCTCCACTGCAATTTACTATTATTGTTTTGGAATTTAAGCATACAGTGTCAAGCACTGTTCTAGGTGCTGGGTTCGATACAAGTTTATCAGGTTGGATGCAGTTTTTGCAACTATAGTTTGGTTTTTTTTACAGTATTTATTTAGCGCTCACTATATGCCAGGCATTATTCTAAAAGCTGGGATAGACACAAGTTAATCAGGTTAGTCACGGTCCATGTCCCACTTGGCTGAAATCTTGTAACTAAACTTCATGTCTCCTCAAGCTCCCTAAAACATCTCTGAGACCTTAACTGAATTGATTCTGAAGTACTTTGACACATTTTGTGGTTACCCCAACTCCCTTATGGTTGGAAAGAAAAGAGAGCAGGATAAGTTGGCACCAATAAGAAACATAATGGTTTAAAGGGAGTTTTGAAAATTTGGGCTTCTGAAGACCAGCCCTTTAGGTGCTCAGCTAAAGAGGCTTGGCCACTTGTCTAGTGTGTGACTTTGGGCAAGTCACTTCACTTCTCTTTGCTGCAGTTGGCTCAGCTGTAAAATGGGGATAAAGACTGTAAGCCCTATGTGGGACTTTTTTCTTTTTTTTTTTTGTATTTGTTTGCTTACTATGTGCCAGGGACTGCCAGGGCAAATACAAGGTAATCAGATAGGACACAGTCTATGTTCCCCATGGGACTCACAATATTAATCCCTATTTTACAGATAAGGGAACTGAGGCACAGAGAAGTTAAATGACTTGCCCAAGGTCACATAGCAGACAAGTAGTGGAGCCAAGACTAGAAGTCAGGTTCTTCTGACTCCCAGGCCTGCGTCCAACCAGATTATTTGGTATCTACCCTAGTGCTTAGTTCAGTGCCTGGCATATGCCACTGGTTCATTCATTCATTCATTCAATAGTATTTATTGAGCGCTTACTCTGTGCAGAGCACTGTACTAAGCGCTTGGAATGTACAAATCGGCAACAGAGAGAGACAGTCCCTGCCCTTTGACGGGCTTACAGTCTAATCGGGGGAGACAGACAGACAACCCAAGGTCACACGGCAAACAAGGAGTGGAGGCAGAATTAGAACCCAGGACCCCGTGCCCCCACGGTGAGCTCTCAATAGGGCTTTGAAAGGGGGAAGAGAGTTAGTTTGGGAGCGGTGAGGAGGGAGGGCAGTCCAGGTCAGTAGTAGTAGTTGAATTGTCCATTCCAAGCACTTAGTACAGTGCTCTGCACATAGTAAGTGCTCAATAAATACTATTGAATGAATAGTAGGATGTGGGCTGAGTGTGGGCAGGCCTCCTGGAGGAGGTGAGCTCTCAGCAGGGCTTGGAGGGGCGGGGAGAGCTAGTTTGGTGACTGTGAGGAGGGAGGGCATTGTAGGACAGTGGTAGTAGTTGAACTGTCCATTCCCAGCGCTTAGTACAGTGCTCTGCACATAGTAAGCACTCAATAAATACTATTGAATGAATAGTGGGATGTGGGCTGAGTGTAGGCAGGCCTCCTGGAGGAGGTGAGCTCTCAGCAGGGCTTTAAAGGGGGGAAGAGAGCTAGTTTGGGGGAGGTGAAGAGGGAGGGCACTGCAGGCCACTGGGCCATGGTTTTGAACTCTCCTCTCACTTTGCCTCAATCTCGCCTGTCTCGCCACCAACCTCTGGCCCACATCCTACTTCTGGCCTGGAACGCCCTCCCGCCTCAAATCCGCCAGACAATTACTCTTCCCCCATTCAGAGCTTTACTGAAGGCACTTCTCCTCCAAGAGGCCTTCCCAGACTAAGCTCCACTTTTCCTCATCTCCCACTCCCTTCCGTGTCATCCTGACTTGCTCTCTTTGTTCTTCCCCCCTCTCCAGCCCCCCTCCCCAGCACTTATGTATATATCTGTAATTTGATTTATTTATACTGATGTCTGTTTCCTTGTATTGATGTCTGTCTCTTTCTACTAGGCTGTGAACTCTTTGTGGGCAGGGATTGTCACTCCTTATTCTTGTATTGTACTTTTCGACGTGCTTAGTACAGTGCTCTGTGCACAGTAAATGCTCAATAAATACGATCAAATGAATGAATGTTCAACAAATATTATTTTTCAAAAAAAAAGTGGCCAATTGTTTGGTTTTATACTCATATTTTCAGGTGATGCATCCTCCTTCCAGTAAAGATATGGCACTAGCTGACTTTACACCCAGGATTTTTTTTCCACACTTAGCCTCCTCTCTGTCTTGGCTTTTGAGACCAAGTTCCATGACTCAGAAGCGGCATCCATGTTCACGGGATCCTGGACAGACAGTGGAATGGCCTTCGAGGAAGTGGAGAAGTCAGATGTCTTCCCAGACAAATTCACAGTCCAGGTGAAGTTGGTCCAACATTTGCAAAAGGGTGTATACGGTGTCATGATATTATCCCAAGTGCTTGGTTTAAAACACGTGATATTAAATGGGTCTCAGTGCCCGGTTAATCTGTAATGAAATGAAATCTCTAGTTATTTCAGGTGAATAGGGCCAAAAATGAGGTATGTTCAGAATTTCATGAATAGCAAATTAGTGATAAAGCTGGAGTTAGATTTCAGGCCTCATCTCTTTCCTAATCTCTAACCCACATAAACATTCGCTCTGGTCAGGACCTTCAGCTTCTAGCTGCAGAGATGTCAGTTCACCAGCATGGCATAGTGGATAGAGCCTGAAGTCAGAAGGACATGGGTTCTAATCCCAGCTCCACCACATGTCTGCTGTGTGGCCTCGGTCAAGTCACTTCACTTCCCTGTGCCTCAGGTACCTCATCTGTAAAATGGGAATTAAGACTGTAAGCCCCATGTGGGACATGAACTGTGTCCAACCTGATTGCCTTGTATCCACCCCATCACTCAGTACAGTCCCTGGCACTTAGTAAGAGTATAACAAATACTTTAATTGTAATTAAGTGCTTACTGAATGCAAAGCACCCTGGTCACATTCATCCTTTGCCCTCAAGAAGTTTCCAATCTAATGGGGAACACTACAGAGAAAGCTTATTTACAAATGACAGGAGCAGAAGGTTCAAGAATATGACAGAAAGTAATACCAATATGTCAGGATGAAATACTTGGATAAATAATTGACTATACAAATCTATGTACATGTGTGCCGAAGTGTCAAGGATCGGCAATAAATACACAAGTGCAATTACTCCCAGTCGGCCTTGCGATCAAGAAGGCCACTGCTATATGAAAGTAAGTGTCTTTGCCACAGAGCTGCAAGTACATGAAGGAATTAATCAAGTTTGCAGAAATAATGTGGCCTAGAAGAGAAGCAGCTTGGCTCAGTGGAAAGAGCCCGGGCTTGGGAGTCAGAGTTCAAGGGTTCGAATCCCGGCTCTGCCACTTGGCAGCTGTGTGACTGTGGGCAAATCACTTAACTTCTCTGTGCCTCAGTTCCCTCATCTGTAAAATGGGGATTAACTGTGAGCCTCACATAGGACAACCTCATTCCCCTGTATCTCCCCCAGCACTCAGAACAGTGCTCTGCACATAGTAAGCGCTTAACAAATACCAACATTATTATTATTAGTGGATCAAGCACAGGCCTGGGAGTTAGAAGGACCTGTGTTAGAAGGACTCTGCCACTTGTCTGCTGTATGACCTTGGGCAAGTCACTTAGCTTCTCTGTGCCTCAGTTATCTCACCTGTAAAATGGGGACTGTGAGCCCCACATGGGACACCGATTGTGTCCAATCTAATTAGCTTATATATACCTCAGCGCATTCTATAGTCCCTGGCACATAGTAAGTGTTTAACATATACCTTAAAAAAAAAACAAGAGGGGAAAAAAGGAAGAGGGGATGAAAGAAAAGGAAGCAAGGCAAAGGAGAGGTTGGAAATATTGTAGAACTTTGCCCTGGCGTCCTCATCAGCTCTCTGTAGCTTCAAACCCATTCTCTGTAAGGACTTACCCTTTTGGACAGGCTACCAGATGGTGATGATGGTATTTGTTAAGCGCTTACTATGTGCCAAGCACTGCTCTAAGAGCCAGAGCTGCCAGTGAGGTGGTAAGATTAGATGTGCCCTAGCTTAAGGCCCTGTGCATTACTAAACAGAAAGGCTGGAAGGCAAAATTTTAATCACCTTGATTTTCCCTTCCTGCTATGCTTTCCAGCTTGGCTTTGAACCAAGAAAATCAGTGGGGAAGAAGTGACATCTCCGAGATAAAGTGGCTGGTACCGATCTCAGGCCAGACGTTGCCTATCGACACTGTCGACAACCCCCTACTCCTAGAAACATTATCCAACCTCGGCTTCACTAACCATTCTAGTTCTCCTCCCCTCTCTCTGGCCACTCTTTCTCACGGACTCCTCTTCTGCTTCCCACTCCCTAACTGTGGGTGACCCTCAAGGTTTAATTTTGGGTTCCCTTCTTTTCTCCATCTACACCCACTCCCTCGGAGAACTCATTTGTTCCCAAGGCTTCAACTATCACTGCTGTGCGGAAGATTCCCCAATCTAAATCTCCAGCCCTGATCTCTCTCCTTCTCTGTAGTCTCTCTTTTCCTCCTGCCTTCAAGACATCTCTACTTGGACATCCGTCTGTCACTTCTCCAAAACAGAAATTCCTCTCTTCCCACGTAAACCCTGTCCTCCCCGTGACTTTCCCATCACCGTAGATAGCACCACCGTCCTTCCTGTCTCACAAACTCGTTGTCTTGGTGCTATCCTTGACTCCTCTCTCTTTCAACCCACATATTCAGTAAAGCCTGTCAGTTCAACCTTCACAACATTGCAAAAATCCTCCCTTTCCTCTCCATTCAAACTGCTACCGCTTTAACCCAAGTACTTATCGAGAAGCAGTGTGGCTCGGTGGAAAGAGCCCGGGCTTGGGAGTCAGAGGACATGGGTTCTAATCCCCGGTCCTCTACTTGTCTGCTGTGTGACTTTTCGCAAGTCGCTTAACTTCTCTCTGCCTCAATTACCTCATCTGTAAAATGGGGATTAAGACTGTGGGCCCCACGTAGAACAACCTGATTACCCTGTATCTCCCCCAGCGCTTAGAACAGTGCTTGGCACATAGTAAGGGCTTAACAAATACCATCATTATAATTATCCTATCCCGCCTTGATTACTTCATCAGCCTCCTTGCTGTCCTCCCTGCCTTCTGTATCTTCCCATTCCAGTCTATACTTCACTGTTACTTCCTGCATACTTCCCTCCTCTGATGCTAGCCTTATCACTGTGCCACTATCTCGCCTGTCTTGCTGCCGACCTTCCTACATCTGGATTGGATGCCCACATCCTACCTCTGGACTGGAACGCCCTCTCTCCTCAAATCCCCCGGACAATTACTCTTCTCCCCTTCAAAGCCTTAATAATAATAATGTTGGTATTTGTTAAGCGCTTACTATGTGCAGAGCACTGTTCTAAGTGCTGGGGTAGATACAGGGTAATCAGGTTGTCCCACGTGAGGCTCACAGTTAATCCCCATTTTACAGATGAGGTAACTGAGGCACAGAGAAGTTGTGACTTGCCCACAGTCACACAGCTGACAAGTGGCAGAGCCGGGAGTCGAACCCATGACCCCTGACTCCGAAGCCCAGGCTCTTTCCACTGAGCCACGCTGCTTCCCCAGTAAGCAGCACATCAGTAAGATGTGCCTTACTGAAGGCACATCTCCTTCCCAGACTAAGCCTCATTTTTCCTCATCTCCCACTCCCTTATGGGTCACCCTGACTTTATTCCTTTGCTCTTCCTCCACTCCCAGCCCCACAGCACTTATGTATACATCTTTAATTTTATTTATTTGTATTGATTATTGATGTCTGTCTCCTCCCCCACCCCTCAGACTGTGAGCTCTTTGGGGGCAGGAATTGTCACTCCTTACTGTTGCATTGTACTTTCCCAAGTGCTTAAAATTCATTCAATCATATTTATTGAGCACTTACTGTGTGCAGAGCACTGTACTAAGCACTCAGAAAGTACAATTCAGCAACAAAGAGAGACAATACCTGCCCACAGCGGCCTCACAGCCTAGAAGGGGAGAGGCAGACATAAAAACAAGTAAACAGACATCAATAAAAATAATAGAATTTGAGATATATATACACATCAGAACTAGTAAAACAGGCATTAATATAAATAAATAGAATTATAGATATGATTATAGGTATTTATTTGGATTATTTAGATGATTATAGATAGTACAGTGCTCTGCATACAGTAAGCACTTAATAAACACTATTGAATGAATGAAGGAACTCTGCTGCCCGGATCATTTTTCTACAGAAGCTTTCAGTCCATACTTCTCTGCTCCTTAAGAACCTCCTGTGGTTGCCCATCCACCTCCACATCAAACAGGAACTCCCTTCCAGTGGCTTAAAAGCACTCAATCACCTTGCCCCCTCTTACCTCACCTTGCTACTTTCCTATTACAACCCAGCCCACACACTTGGTTCCTTTAATGCCAACCTACTCATTGTACCTCGATCTCATCTATCTCGCCACCAACCTCTCACCCAAGTTCTGCCTCTGGCCTGGAATGCTCTCCCTCTTCATATCTGACAGACAAACTCTCCCCTTACTCAAAGCCTTATTGAAGGCACATCTCCTCCAAGAAGCCCTCCCTTACTAAGCCCTCATTTCCTCTTTTCATCTCTCCCTTCAGTGTCACCCTGGCTTGCTCCCTTTATTCACCCCCAACCAGCCCCACCACACTTACATTCATATCCATCACTTTTTTAATAGTAATATCAATCCCCCCTTGACTGTAAACTCATTATGGGCAGGGGATGCGTCTGTTAGATTATCTTCTACTCTCCCATAGCTTAGTACAGTGCTCTGCACAAGGTAAGCACTTAGTAAATAGGATCGATCGATTGATTTTGGTGTAGACATGGGGTGTGGAGAAACCAAAGGGGAGGGAAACCTTGACAGAGGATGACTGGAAATATGGGAGTGACCAAATCCCGAAAGTTGCCCAGCAACCAGAGAATCTTTCCAATAAACATCAAGTAGGAGAGGACACGGTTCTCATAGCTTAAGCAAACAAGCCATGCAAATAAAGACTCCAGCCTGGTGGGTGGTTGGAATCGGGCCAAACAAAGTGTGCCCTTGAAAAGCTGCACCTCATATGGCAAGGGTTTGAGGGGCGGACAGAGAAGACCATGGATTTCCCTGCCAATTTATTTAATATGCCCCAAAGTCCATCCCGCCCTGCACTGCGGTGGGATGAGGGGGAGTGAGTGAGCCAAGAGTGACTTTTGGGTCCCGGGCTATCAGTGATGAAGATTTCTGACTAGAAATCAGGGCATCTCATGTGGTGGAAAGGCTCAGCAGGAATCTCCAAATGAGCTGGCTAATGAGGGTGGTGAAGGTCTCAGTAGCTACCAAGGCAGATAGTTTGACAAGGGCCTGCTCTGAGTCGGGACCCGGGTTCTGATCCTAGCACCGGCTGCGTGACCTTAAGTCAGTTGCTTTACTTCTCTGTGCCTCAATTTCCTCATCTGTAAAATGGGAATTAAAAACCTGTTCTTTCTCTCTCTTAGATTGTGAACCTCAAGTGGGATAGGGACTGTATCTGATCTAATTTTTTTCACATCTAGGCCATTCTGCTTGTCTAGTTCATGCTGCTTCTCTGGCTATCTTTTATCTACCCCAGTGCTTACAACAGAGAAACGAGAAGCAGTATGGCTTAGCGGAAGTGCACAGGCCTGGGAGTAAGAAGGACCTGGGTTCTAATCCTAACTCTACCATTTATCTGCTGTGTGACTTTGGGCAAGTCACCTCATTTCTCCATACTTCAGTTACCTCATCTGCAAAATGGGGATTAAGGCTGTGAACCCCAAGTGGAACATGGACTCTGTCTAACCTGATTATCTTGTATTAACCTCAGGGCTTAGTACAGTGCCTGATACATAGTAAGCACTTAATAAATACCATAAGGATAACAGTGCTTGACACCTAGTAAGTTTTAAAGAAATATTACAATTATTATCTGTTTCTAGGGTGGGAAAATCTCACTGTCCATCCATATTTGGCGGTCTGATGGCTACGTTTAGCAGGAATCGTATTTCACAGGGTCCGATTAAACCTCTCTTTTGGTACAAGTCACCATCCCATAGAATCCTTGGGACTGGCCCTGCCGGAGCAATTTAATAACAGATGACGCTCCACATGCCACCCCGATATGGCATCAACTGATGATGCTTCCGGTCCCACAACAAAGAAGCACCTGGCAAGCTTTCATTATCTCTAAGTCTGTGAAATACTGTTGGTGCCTCTCAAACCACCCCCGTCCTTCCCCATCTCAACCCCGAAGCGTAAACAGGGCTATTTACAAGCAGACACAAAAATAGGTACAGAGACTATGGCTTATTATTACAACAAGGGTGAGGGTCCTTTATCATTCTTTTACTCCATCCGTCTCTCTCCTCTCTCTGTCTTTGAAATATAAATGTTTAGGAGAAGCAGCAAAAAGAAACCAGGTCTGGTATTTGTTATGGGTTCACTATGTGCCAAGCACTGCAGGAAACACAAGATAATCATGTTGGACACCATCTCTGTGCCCCCATTGGAATCACACTTGACGGAAAAGAGAGAACAGGTAATCTCCATTTTACAGATGAGGAAACTGCTTTACAGAGAAGTTAAGTGACTTGTCCAAGGTCACGCAGCAGGCAAGTGGCAGAGATGAGATTCATTCATTTTTTGAGCGCTGACTGTGTGCAGAGCACTGTACTTAGCACTTGGGAAAGTATAGTACAATAAGCAGTGACATTTCCTGCCCACACTAATTTACAGTCTAGAGGTGATTAAAACCCTCTGATAGCTCAGGCTAAGACTTTTTCCACTAGGCCACGCTGCTTCTTCAGGACTAGACAGAGATTTGTCAATTGCTTGTGACAGGAGACTCCACCCAGCACTTAGAACAGTGCGCACATACTAAGTGTTTAACAAATACCATCATCATCATCATCATCATCATCATCAGTAACAACCAGAGGTGTTCCAGTTTGCTTGGTAGAATAGCTCCTTTCACAAGGATTGTCTCACAGCAATCCTTCCTGGTTAGAAAGAGTCCATGTAATTTTTATGTCTTTTTTTTTTTTTTTTTGCAGGAGGGAGGTGACCATACAACTTAAATGACCTAGAAAGTCTACTTTTCCTCAAGATAGGATCAGCATTCTCAAAGAGCCTTGCCTGTGTCTCAGACTGAGAGCTTCCCCTGCAATAATGACACTTAGGAACAACGTCTTTAAGTAATGGCTTCTCTGTGTGTGTGGTAGAGTTATTAGTAGAGTAATAACAGTATTGATTATTACTTATCTTGAATCTTTTTTCCCAAGAGTTCAAAGTGCGGCAAAGTGCGTTGTGCCGGAATTCACTGAATATGCCTACTGATTTGTCTTACCCTGAGAAGAGACGCTGATTTCCAGGAGAAGACAACTACTAAACCTTGCGGCTCTGTTTTCATAGCACAGAGTGAATTTAAAAGACAATTTTCTGGTTAATTCATGCACGTGTGTCTTTCCTAGGGCTCACTGCCCCTTGTATGGAGGGGAGAATGTGAGGGAAAAATCAGGCTAAACTCCAGAAAGGAAGGGAGAGAGACTGAAAAAGAGAGCAATCCAGGAGCAAAGCCAGAATAAAGTCAAGAACTTGGCATTTTCTAACCATGTTCATATTGCTCTACAAAGGTTCCTATCCAGATTAAAAAAAAAAAACAACTCTTTAGAGAAAGGGAAATCCTGGAAAGAGTGGAGTTGAGGAACTAAATACGAGCTCATCTTAGCTGCTTACTGCTGCTTTTCAAAGAAAATGTTCCAAAGGGAGAGTCATTAATTAATATTAATACAGATCTCTTAATGATATTAAGATCTCGGGGAGGTCAAGGAGATGAGTCCCTCAGGCTCACCTGCTGCCCCAGCTAGTAGAGCCTGGGAAACACCTGCTTTTATATTTGATTTGGACTTGAGTTACCAAAGGAATATACTGACTCCGGCTACGGAGTCATCAGAGATTTTAATTTCCACAAGAAACTCTCGACACTTCCTCAGAAATCAACATGAATTTTAAATCACAAAATGAGACAAAACAGCTCAGGCAAAGAACTTCTGCTGGGCCTAATGAGCAGGCACTCATTTTTAAAAACTGGAATAATAATAATAATGCTAATAATGTTGGTATTTGTTAAGCACTTATTATGTGCCAAGCACTGTTTTAATCACTGGGTGAAATAGAAGGTAATCTGGTTGTCCCACGTAGGGCTCACAGTCTTAATCCCCATTTTACAGATGAGGTAACTGAGGCACAGAGAAGTTAAGTGACTTGCCCAAGGTCACACAGCTGACAAGTGGCAGAGCCGGGAGAGAGAAATCTACTTTGTCTGGTCAAGCCCTGTGCAGGCTAGAGGCTTCTCACATTGGATTCTGGGTAGTAGGGTAGAACTAATAGTAATGGTCTTCATTGAGTAACTACTGGGTGAAATCCACAGAACTACTGAAAGAAGAGACATCTTCCCTGCCCACAACCAGATTACACACTGCCTCCCAATGAGGGAAACAGACGCTAAAAATACTGACAAGTAGAATAACCACAATCACATAAATATCCAAAATCAGGAGGGCTTAGTGAAAAGACTACAGGTCTGGGAGTCAGAAGGACTTGGGTTCTAACCCCGCCTCTGCCACCTGTCTTCTGGGTGACCCTGGGCAGATCACTTCTCTGTACCTCAGTTTCCTCATCTGCAAAATGGGGATGCAGTACCTGTTCTCTTCCCAAGAGGCACAGGGATTGTGCCCGACCTGATGATCTTGTATCTGCCTCAGCACTTAGAACAGTACTTGACACCCTGTAAGCACTTAATGAATATCACAATTATTATTATCATTAATTAATTAAAGGTTATTGATGGCCCTGTGGGTACTGAATTCCCAATGACAATAATAATTGAGTACACAAATGAATAACTATATGTACGTAAGCACTGAGGGCCGATATGAATAAATACATCAGTACCAGGCATAGCAGATGGATTGATAGTTTTTTTTCTCAGTGGAGTTTGTTAAGCACTTGCTATGTGGCAGGCACTGTACCCCAGGAGCTAAGGTAGACACAAGCTACCATTGTTTTTACGAGATGTTCTTCCCCTTGACGCTGTTTAGTGCCAATTTTCTTGTCTGTCCGTCTCCCCCGATTAGACTGTAAGCCCGTCAAACGGCAGGGACTGTCTCTATCTGTTGCCGACTTGTTCATCCCAAGCGCTTAGTACAGTGCTCTGCACATAGTAAGCGCTCAATAAATACTATTGAATGAATGAATGAATGAACAAGCTAACCAGGTTGGACACAGTCCTTGTCCCATAAGGGTCTCACAATCTAAATAGGAGGGAGAGCAGATTATGAATCCTCATTTTATAATTGAGGAAAGTGAGGCACAGAGAAGTTAAGTGACTTAACCAACGTCATGCAGCAGACAAGTGGCAGAGCCGGGATTAGAACCCAGGTCTTTCTGACTTCCAGGCCTATGCTCAATCCACTAGCCCATGCTGCTTCTGAGTTTCACATGCCTGTTCCAAGCCTAGGGTGTACAACAGAGAAGAGAGAGACATGCACTCTCTCAAGTGCTTAGTACAGTGCTCTGCACACAGTACATGCTCAATAAATAGGATTAACTGACTGACTGCCTCTACCAGACCACTTTCCCAGCCCGGGTGCAAGTATGCAAGCTGGTTTCATTTTCATTTCCTTGTGTAATTTGTCATAAATAATAATTGGAGCAATCCTTCCAAAAGTCATAAACTCACTGTTGACCTGTTAAGAGGCCTCTCTCTTTGTATAGTCACTGCGCTTATATAATTCATGGTTGGAAAAACAATTCAAATATAAACTTCAGAAGGTTTGCTGAAGGAAGTAGCCTGCAATGAAAGGACATCCGATCGAATGGGAAAATAGCATTAAAATTGCAAATGTATTCAAAGATCTCCTAGATTTCAAGGCTAACACCCTCTCCGAGCTGCAGCTCAGCCACATTTGTCTCTAAGTCTTGGTGTGTTTCTTGTAAAGGGAGTTCTATCGTTACAAAATCACCTAGAGAACTTCATTTCTGTTGGTCTTGACTTTCCAAGTTCAGATTTGAGCTTTTAACTCTTAGTCATTTCTTTTTATTTGCGGGTTTCTTAAGAGAGAAGCTGGCAGCTCTTATGTAAATACTCCCTGTCAGAAATTTGCAGGAAATTTGCCCATTTCATTCAATCGTATTTATTGAGCGCTTGCTATGAGCAAAACACTGTACTAAGAGCTTGGGAAAGTACATTATGGCAACAAACAGATACATTCCAATAGTAGAAGCTGTGTGGTTTAGTGGAAAGAGCACAGGCTTGGGAGTCAGAGGTCATGAGTTCTAATTCTGGCTCCGCCACTTGTCAGCTGTGTGACCTTGGACAAATCACTTCACTTTTGGGGGCCTCAGTTACCTCATCTGTAAAATGGGGATTGAGGCTGTGAGCCCCACGCGGAGAAGGGCGTACTAAGCGCTTAGTACAGTGCTCTGCACATAGTAAGCGCTCAATAAATACTAAATAAATACTATTGAATGAAAAGGGACTGTGTCCAATATGATTTGCTAATATCCACCCCAGTGCTTAGTACAGTGTCTGGAACATAGTAAGCACTTAACAATACAATTGTTATTGTTAATAATAATAAAATGGATCCACCCTAGCCAGTCTTAGGGAGGCCAGACATCCGGTTTTTTAACGGACAACCTCCTTTTCCACCGGCCCATCTTCTGCCTGGTTCTCCAACAGACCTGAGTCTCTGCTGCCTGGATGGGTTTTGTTTTCTCCGATGCCGAGCTTCCCGCGGCCATGGCTCACGCTGCCAAGTTCCATGGTCCGGACAGAGAGCCAAACTTGACACTGACTCTTGGGAGAACCACAGACGTTTGGGAGGACCCTGTTTCCCTCCCTAATGAGCCCCCTACTCCTGAGTCAAAGCTCCAAATTACTCACCCCACCCCACCTCCAACACTGGTGCATATATTTTTATGCTCTGCTGCTTCCCCAATCTATAATTTGTTTTAGTGCCTCTCTCCCACAATGGATTAAGTTTCTTGAGGGCAAGGATCATGTCTACTATCTCTACTGTACTCTCCTAAACACTTAACACATAATAAACACTCATTAAATTCCACTGTTTGATTAATTGAATGTTTGGGGATGGGGGAGCCAGGAATCCCTCTAAAGAAGCCCTCTTAGATCATGCAAAGTCTCTGTTCTCCTGGAAATTGATGTTCTTGACATCGTCACATTACTCGGCAAGGCCAGTATAATACTTGTGACATCATATGCCTTCCTGTCTAATATTTACAAAGACTCTCATCTATCTCGCCACTGACTTCGTTCCCACATCCTGCCTCTGGCCTGGAACCACCCCCACTTTACATCCAAAAGATGATCCCTCTCCCCACCTTCGAAGCCTTATAGAAGGCATATTTCCTCCAAGAGGCTTTTCTCTGACTAAGCCCTCATTTCCTCTTCTCCCACTCCCTTCTGTATAACCCTCGCACTTGGATTTGCTCCCTTTATTCATCCCCACAGCACTAATGTACATATCCATAATTTATTTCTATTAATGTCTGGCTCCCCTACTAGACTGTAAGCTCGTTGTAGGCAGGAAACATGAGTACAATTTTTGTTGTTTGTACTCTCCCAAAGACTTAGTACAGTGTTCTGCACACAGTAAGCAGTCAGTAAATACAACTGATTGATTGACTGACTGTTGGTGATCAGCTTGACACCTTCCCCTCTAAGCTGATGGAGAGGAGCTGCTCCCTGACCCAATTTGAATCACCCTGGAAGGGCTTTGGAGAGTTTTCCAGAGAAAAAGACTTGTGATCCAAGGCAGGAGAACTAAAGGAGAGGATCTGAACTGGGCTGCAGGAAAAGACCCAATAGTTTTGTTTTGCGCTCCCAGAAGCCGTGTTTTTCTTTGGGAAAACACTCAGAATTACTTCCCAGTGGACTGTCCCCACCCCAGGAGTGGGTGATTCTTGTTGAAGTTGGAAACTCTAGTGGATAGAGCACAGGCCTGAGAGTCAGAAGGACCTAGATTCTATTTCCAGCTCTGCTATTTGTCTGCTGTGTGACCTTGGATAAATCATTTCACTTCTCTATGCCTCAGTTTCCTCACCTGTAAAATGGGAATTAAGACTGTGAGCACCTTGTGGGACATGGACTGTGTACAACCTGATTATCTTGTAGCTAACCCAGCGCTTAATACAGTGTCTGGCCCTTAGTAAGCACTTAACAAATACCACAAAGAAGATGGCAGAGAGCCTGTCTTAAAGGGCCCAGGCCTGCAGCCCGCTGAGGGGAAGATCTTTTAAAGCTCATTCGCTTAACACTCAGAGGTGTTTCAGAGCAATTGATTGGTACTGTGTGTAAATGGTTCAACAGAATGATACTGAAATCAAGCAGTTACTTAAAGCAAAACAAGAAATGCACTGTTGATATCACGCAGCTCTTGACCCAGCGAGTGTCAACGAAATCTACCAGAGCTGGTACAGAGAGAACAAACTATGGTTAGTTAGAAACCTCACTTACTGGTCCCAGAATGCCAAGCAGGGTTGCAATACTGGCTTTTGAAGTGCCAGTGTGCTCCCGATTTCCATTTGTATTGTATAAGGAGCAACATATTGGCTCCAAACTGCCGAACTCCAATTATGCAAAATCAAATGAAATTAGCTCCAACTGCCCGGCTCGTATATCCCCATAATCACGGCTCCTCCGGAGAGCCTTAATTTCCCATGGAGGGGCACTTAGCTTCCCAGCACTTTGTGGACTCTAAAAGAAAAGATTTACTCTAATTCCTCTTTCGGCATCCAAGGAGGGGTCGATTTCCAAAATAACAGTCACTGAGGCTACTGTTATTGCTGCCGCTGTTGCTGTCTCAACACCCTGAGGCTCCAGACAGTGTGGTACAGTCAGTCGAAAAGACAGTAAGGACTCGAAAAGATCCTCAAAAACCCTAACAAGTTGATTTGGTTGGGGGAGGGATGAGGGGAGGGACCAGGGTACTTCATCCAGAATTCCTTTTCCTAGGTGCCCTGGGCCTTAGCCCCAGCTTAGTCTCGGACAATGCTTTGGAATCTGGGGTGGTATAGGAAGAGAGGATTGGGAGCTGATAAAGATTTATCAGCATCCTGCGGAAATCTTGGTTTCAAGGACGCAAAAATTCTTCCCCTGTGTTTTCACTCCTGTGAGGCTGCTGCTCTTTGTTCCTGCCCAACGATAATGGCTCCCAACGTGCTGCTGGTCCCAGAGAGGCCGCTGCAGGGACTTGTTAGCCGAAGGGATTTCAGGAACATCCTACTGACCTCTTGCTGACTCAGAGAACAGTGCAGGGGTAGCCACTAAGCCCCACCCTCTGGCAGGTGGTCCTTGCCCAATGCCTTGTTCCAGACAACCACGAGTCAGTGCCAGTAGGGCAAAGGAGCCAGCCTGGGTTTTGCCCAATTTACTCACTTGCTGGGCAACTCAGAGAGGGTGAGCTGAGACCTGAGGTCATGTTTGAGCCTCGAAAGGGGAATCAGCAGTGAGTCACGAGCCTCATTTCCGGGGCTGGACGTCTGGGAACGAAAGCCTGGTCTCCTTCCCCGCCCTGCCCTGCCCCTTCCCCTGCCTCTGCCTCTTTCCCTTCCCTTGTCCTTAGCTCTGGCCCTGCTCCTGCCCCTGCTCCTGGACCTACCCCTGCCTCTATCTCTGCCTCACCTTACCTCTGCCTCTAATGATCTCTCACCTTTGGGTTGTCGTTTTCTTCACAGGACTCTGGCCCTCGACCAAGGCCAGAGAGGGATAGAGAGACCCAGGATCAGGGGAGGAGGGAGGAGGGAGGATGAAATGCACTGAAAATGTTGGTGGAGACACACTAAGGAGCTTTCTGGATTTAGAGTAGGGTTTAAGAATTATTCCTAATAATAAATGTGGCATTTGTTAAGCACTGACTATCTGCCCAGTACTGAACTAAGCCTCTCTGTAGTCAATGCTGACTCCCACATGGGGCTCACAGTTTAAGGGGAAGGAAAACCGGTATTAAATCTCCATTGTACCAATTAGGAAGGAGGCATAAAGAAGTAAAGTGATCTGCCCAAAGTCACACAACAAGCAAGTGGCAGAGCTGGGAATTTTCATTCATTCACCCAATAGTATTTACTGAGTGCTTACTATGTGCAAAGCACTGTACTAAGGGCTTGGAATGTACACTTCGGCAACAGATAGAGACAATCCCTGCCCACTGATGGGCTCACAGTCTAAATGGGGGAGACAGACAGCAAAGCAAAACAGAACAAAATAAAAACAAGAAAACATCTTCAAGATAAATAGACTCAAGATAATGTACACTGCATTAACAGAATAAATAGGGTAATAAATAATATATACAAATTAGCACAGTGCTGAGGGGAGGGGATGGGGGAAGAGGGAGGAGCAGAGGGTTGGGGGGAGGGAGGAGGGGGAAGCAGAGGGAAAGGGGGAGCTCAGTCTGGGAAGGCCTCTTGGAGGAGGTGAGCTCTCAGTAGGGCTTTGAAGAGGGGAAGAGAGTTAATTTGGCGGAGGTGAGGAGGGAGGGCACTCCAGGACAGTGGTAGAACGTGGGCCAGGGATCGACGACGGGATAGGTGTGAATGGGGGACGGTGAGGAGGTGAGTGGCAGAGGAGCAGAGTGTACGGGGTGGGCAGTAGAAAGTGAGAAGGGAGGTGAGGTAGGAGGGGGCAGGGTGATAGACAGCTTCGAAGCCAAGAGTGAGGAGTTTCTGTTTCGTGCGAAGGTTGATAGGCTACCACTGGAGGTTTTTGAGGAGGGGAGTGACATGCCCAGAGCGTTTCTGTAGGATAGAACTCAGGTCCCCTGACTCCCAGGTCTGTAGTCTTTCCACTAGGTCACACTACTTCCAAATTCCCCTCATCCCTCCGCTTCATGATTTCATGGTCCCGTTTCAGCTACCCTCCATCCTTCCATTTTTCAGCTCGTTTCATCCAGAAAGCAGATTTACATTTCTCTGGTTTAAATTTATTTATTAAGCGCTTACTATGTGCAGAGCACTGTTCTAAGCACTGGGGTAGACACAGGGGAATCAGGTTGTCCCATGTGGGGCTCACAGTCTTAATCCCCATTTTACAGATGAGGTCACTGAGGCACAGAGAAGTTAAGTGACTTGCCCACAGTCACACAGCTGAGAAGTGGCAGAGCCGGGATTCAAGCCCATGACCTCTAACTCCAAAGCCCGTGCTCTTTCCACGGAGCCACCCCTTGATGTCCTTCCCCTCCTCGGCATCTTGGATGAAAGAAAAATGTCTTGGTTCTTTCTGAGTAGGTCATTCGACCTGCCTGGGGAGACCCTAAATTTCCAGTTAAGCCCCGAGTACATAATTCTAAAAGCTCTGGGGAAAGATAATACCTAAAGGCATAACCACCCTCCGGGAGAGCCCATCCGGGAGAACGCGGGGACTTTGTTCTGCGTGACCCATATGGACGAGTCATCTTCCTGGTGCTTTCTTCCATCAGCTCCCTGAAGAACATCTGCTTCTTACTCAGGGTGGTGAGGCAGAGCATAGATCGGGAGGCAGCGGCGGGTGTGGCAGCAACCTAGATGGAGTGTCAATAACACGCTGTCACTTGCCAGCCTACAAAAGGAGAAAAAGACAAGAGAAGCAACTTGGCCTAGTGGATGGTACCCGGGCCTGGAAGTCAGAAGGACCTGGGATCTAATCCTGGCTCTGCCTCCTCTCTGCTGTGTGACCTTGAGCAAGTCACTCCACTTCTCTGAGCCTCATTTACCTCACCTGTAAAATGAGGATTAAGACTGTGATCCCCGTGAGGGACGGGGACTGTGTCCAACCTGTTTGGGTTGTATCCACTCAGCACTATAATAATAATAATGATAATGATGATGATGGTATTTCTTAAGCGCGTCCTATGTGCCAAACACCGTTCTAAGCACTGGTGAGATACAAGGCAATCAGGTTATCCCATGTGGAGCTCACGGTCTTCATCCCCATTTTACAGATGAAGCAACTGAGGCACAGAGAAGTTAAGCGGCTTGCCAAAGGTCACACAGCAGATAAGTAGCGGAGTCAGAATTAGAACCCACATCCTCTGACTCCCAAGTCTGTGCTCTTTCCACTAAGCCATGCTGCTGTACAATGCCTGGAACAGCGCTAACAAATACCACAATTATAATTATTATTAATATTTATAATAATAATAATCCCTGCTCTCAAAGAGTTTACAGCCTAATGAGGAAGACCAGCAGATATAAATTGCCTCTCATACAGCAGGTGAAAGAGTACTCATTCAATCAGTCCTCATAGGCAATATATGCGGCCTAGTGGAATGAGCACAGAGGACCCGAGTTCCAATCCCAGTTCTGTCCCTTTTCCGCTGAGTAACCTTGGAGAAGTCATTACACTTCTCTGTGCTTCAAGTTCCTCAGCTACAAAATTGGAACTAAATCCTACTCCCTCCTTTTTAGACTTTGAGCCTCATGGGGGATAGGAACTGTGTCCAACCTGATTATCTTACAGTCTAGAAGAAGGGAGAGATGAGGCGACGTCAGAAGGATACACTGGGGTGGAGAGGCGGCTTTTTCAGTATCTAAGAGACTTGGGCTTATTTGGATGACTGGGAAAAGGAGCCAGAGGAGAGCTGGCGGTAGGAGCCAGCCATTAGAGGTATGAAGATGGAAGTGAGTATTTTGAAGCAGGGAGGAGGAATGGAGGGCAGGGGAATTCTTCTTGGGAGGCAGCTAGGCAGGAGAAAATGTACAGACATAGAAGCAGGAGAACACGGAGATCGTGGAAGGGGACCCTTGGGGGAAGTGCAGCCTGACAGGCCTCCATTGTCAACAATATAATGAAGTCATTAGGGTTTAGAGAGGAAGGAGGAGGGAGCTCTGGGAGCTTCGAAAATGTTTTTAACGTCTGGGATAGTAGGTGAAGGCTATGGGAGAGTAAATCAGTGAGGGGGGGACTTGTAGATGCAAGTGACTTAGTAGACAAGGCATGGGCCTGGGAGTCAGAGGACCTGGGTTCTAATTCCGGCTCTACCACTCATCTGCTGTGTGACCTTGGGCAAGCCACTTAACTTCTCTGGGCCTCAGTTACCTCATCTGTCAAATGGGGATTAAATTCTTCTCCCTCCAACTGTGAGCCCCATGTAGGAGAGGGACTCGGTTCAATCTGATTGCCTTGCATCTACTCCAGTGCTAAGAACAGTCATTGACACATAGAAGTTTCTTAACAAGTACTATTTTTCATTATTATTATTATTATTATTACAATGTGAGGCAGGAGGAAGGACAGGGTCCTAGTTTGAGGGGGCGCATCTGTAATGTCAGAAGACAGTGTGGCTGTTGGATTTCCACCAAGAACACTCAACTGGAAGTCATCAGGGCTTGGTTCCCTTGAAAATGTTAGCTTGGAAAGTCCAAACTCTACCTCAGTTTGGGCATCAATTATCTGAGTAATAATAATGGAATTTGTTATGCATTTACTATGTGCCCAGCACTGTATTAAGCACTGGGATAGATACAAGATATTTAGCTGGACAGAGTTCTTGTCCCACATAGAGCTCACAGCTTAAGTAGGAAAAGTAGTATTTAATCCCCAGTTTACAGATGAGGAAATTGAGGCCCAGAGAAGTGAAGTCACTTGCCCAAGGTCACACAGCAGATACATAGTGGAGCTGGGATTAGAACACAGGCCCTGGGTTTTATTCACTAGACCACACTGCTTCCCAAGGCCCACATTCTTGGCTCACATTCTGAACCACGAGCAATATTTGCCACGCCCCCAAGTCCTTACCCAGGGAAAAAGATGAACACAATTCCAACCATCCCCAACTTAATCATAAAAGCAACGGTATTTGTTAAGTGCTTTCTCTTCCTTCAGTAATATTTATTGAGCGCTTACTGTTGCAGAGCACTGTACTAAGCTCTTGGGAGAGTACAAGACAACAATATACAATCACGTTCCCTGCCCACAGTAAGCTCTGTGGTAACCCCTGGGCAGATACAAGATTATCTGGTTGACATACTCCCACATGGGACTCAAGTTTAAAAGGGAGGGAAAGCAGGCATTTAATCTCCATTTTACAGATGAGAAAGCTGAGGCACAGAGAATTCAGGTGACTTGCCCTCCGTCACATAGTGGGTAAGTGGCAAAACTAGGATTGGAACCTGTACTGTGCTCTTTCCTCTAGCCCGAACTGTTGGTTAGATAATTCTGTTATTAATGTAGGGTCATGATGTATTATGACTTGTCTGATTCTTTAGATGGTTTTGAAGGACTCAATCAGCTTGCCCCTCCTGCCTTACCTCACTGATCTCCTGCTGCTGCTCCTTTAGCATCAGCCTGCTCTCTGTGCCCCTATCTCATCTATCTCACTGCTGACCCCTTCCCATCCATATACGCCAGACCACCCATCTCCCAATTTCATAACCTTATTAAGGTCAAATCTCCTCCAAGAAGCCTTTCCCAATTAAGTCCTCTTTTCCTCCACTCCCTCTCCCTTCTGCTTCATCTTTGCACTTGGATTTGAACCCTTTGCACTGGTATTTCTCCCCACCCTCAGTCCCTCAGAATATATATGCATATCATTAGTACAATCCGAGTGCTTAGTACAGTGCTTTGCGCATAGTTAGCGCTCAGTAAATACAATTGAATATCTGCAGTTCATTGCTTCATAGTAATGTCTGTCTCCCCTTCTGGTCCGCAAGCTCTTATGTACTTATCTATAATTTATTTCTTCACATTAATGTCTGTCTCCCCCTCTAAACTGTAAGCTCCTTGTGGGTAGGGAACATGTCTACTGACTCCTTTGTAGTGTACTCTCCCAAGCGTTTAGTACAGTGCTCTGTACACAGTGAGTGCTCAGTAAGTACCACTGATTGATTGATACAGCCCAGTGAGGGAAGAGATCTTGTCTCTGCCTTCTTTGAAACGGAACATTGCCTGATACATAGAAAACACTTGGTGAATATTATTGGCGGCAGTGGTGATGGTGGTGGTGAATCTCTCTACAGCTCCGACCGTCACTTCTGCTCAGCCTTTTTTCAGTGAAGAACACTCGGCAGACACAAATAATGCTTTGGGAATATTACCATTGCCCGGCCCCTATGGGTCTCATTAATTTGTCCAACAGTTTGTAAAACCCAGAAGCGCTTTCAAAATTAATGAAGTCATTTTACTATCTTTAAAGGAATTGGGAGGAATTATTTTTCTTCTGTATAACTTGTACATAATGAATATGTTTATTTAATTCATGTATTTGTGGGGATGGCGGTTCAGCTGCTTGTGCACCTTCTATGTGAGATTGCTGGATGTTTGATTTTCTAGAGGGCAAGACCACTGTAGGAATAGTAGTATTCACTTAGTGAAGCAGCATGGTCTAGTGGAAAGATCACAGACCTGGGAGTCAGAGACATGGGTTCTAATCCTGGCTCTGCCACGTGTCTGCTGTGTGACCTTGGGCAAATCACTTCACTTCTCTGAGCCTCAGTTACCTCATCTGCAAAATGGGAATTAAGACTGTGAGCTCCATGTGGGACCTGATTACCTTGTATGTACCTCAGCACATAGAACAGTGGTTGGCACACAGTAAGCACTTAACAAATACCAAAATTATTATTATTACTTAGTGCCCACTTGGTGCAGGGCACTGTACCCAGGTAGGAAATATGATAATATGCACAAGTAGTGATATGGAAAATGTTTCTTTTAATTCCTGAAAAATCCATATCCATATCCACACGGCCTCCACACCTCCAGAGGCCCAAGATAAAACAGGGCTGAGCTGATAATAACTGTGATATTGATAAAGCGCTGGGGTGAATACATTATAATCAGATTAGACACACTCCCTTTCCCACATGAGACTCACAGCCTAAGGGGGAAGGAGAACAGGTATTTTGTCCTCATTTTACAGGTGAGGAAACTGAGGCACAGGGATGTGAAATAACTTGTCCAAAGTCACACAGTAGGTAATTGGCAGAGCCAGATTTATAACCCAGGTATTCTGCCTTCCAGTCCTGTATACTTATCACTAGGGAAATCAATCATCAGTCATCATCATCAATGGTATTTATTGAGCACAAACCATGTGCAGAGCACTGTACTAATTGCTTGAGAGAGTACAATGCAAAAGAGTTGGTAGACAGGTTCCCTGCTCACAATGAACTTACAGTCTAGACGGGGAGACTGACATTAATATAAAGTAAACAAATTATGGATAGCACCTAAGTTTGCGGGGGCTGAGGGAGGGGTGAACATTAAATATAAATCAATAACATGAATTATGTAATGTATAAATTATGTAATGACTTCGCATTGTTTCCCACACCCTCCCTAATAAAATCCCGAGTCCACTAGCGGCTGCAGATCTGAGATGGAGATTGTAAATAGAGAAGCAGCAGTGAAACCCATTTCTAGTCCTCCCCTCTTCCCTAGGGGTTTCTGACTGTAATTCTGCCACTGGAGCTTTCAACTCTTCTTCCTCTTGCCTCCCATCTTCCTTCCTGATAGGCCTCTTTAAAAACATTCTAGGGAAATGGCTGGAAGCAGAATGGCCTTGTGGATAGAGCCTGGGCCTGGGAGTCAGAGGACCTGGTTCTAACTGCATTACCACCAATCAGCCAGTCATATTTATTGAAAGCTTAATGCGGGCAGAGTGCTAACTAAACGCTTGGGATAGTACAGTATAACAGAGTTGGTGGACCCGTCCCTGCCCACAACGGGCTAACAGTCTAGAGAGGGAGACAGACATTAATAGAAATAAATAAATGACAGATATATGCATAAGTGCTGTGGGGCTGAGGGAGAGATGAATAAAGGGTGTAAATCCCAGGGCAAGAGCGAAGCAAAAGGGAGTGAGAGGACAGGAAATGAAGGCTGTCAGAGAAGACCTCAGGGAAGGGGCTTGTTTTGGGCAGGGAATATGTCTATTGTTATATTGTACTCTCCCAAGCACTAAGTAAAGTGTTCTGCACACTTTAAGGGCTCACTAAATACCACTGGCTGACTGAGAAGATGTGCTTTTAATAAGGTAGGGAGAGTGATGGTCTGTCAGATATGAAGAGGACGGGTGTTCCAGGCCAGAGGCAGGACATGGGTGAGAGGTTGGCGGCGAGATAGAAGAGAACAAGGTACAGTGAGTAGATTGCCATTTGAGGAGCGAGGTGTGCAGGCTGGGTTATAGTAGGAAAGGAAGGAGGTAAGGTAGGAGGGGACAAGGTGATTGAGTATTTTAAAGCCGATGGTAAGGAGTTTGATGCGGAGGTGGATGGACAACCCCTGGAGGCTCTCGAGGACCAGGGAAACTTGGACTGAATGTTTTTGTTGAAAAATGAACCGGCAGCAGAGTGAAGTACGGATTGGAGTGAGGAGAGACAGGAGGCAGGGAGGTCAACAAGGAAGCTGATGCAGTAATCACGGCAGGCTAGGATATGGGCTTGGATTACCACCCTTTACTTTCCTTGTGACCTTGGAAAAGTCACTTAACTTCTCTGTGCCTCCTTTCCCTCATCTGAAAAATGGCAATTCAATACCGGTTCTCCCTCCTACTTAAATTGTGAGCCCCACATGGGACCAGATTATCTTGCACCTACCCCAGCGCTTAGTACAGTGCTTGATACTTAGTAAGCACTTTAATAAAACCAAAATTATTATCACTATTCATGGCCTGTTGGTCTTTACCAGTCCTTTCAGTGCCCTGCTTGGAATATTTAGGTAAATGAGCTGCAAAACAACCTAGGAGTTTCCTCCAGTTTTTATTACTAACACGATGGTTTGATTAGGGTGACTATTTGTCTGACTTTATACTGGAGAGTTGCTTTGCAGTTGCATTTTGCAAATAGTAAGCACTCAATACATACTACTACTAGCAGTTAATTGTATTCAGGCAATCAATGCTATTTCAGTGCTTACTGTGTGTAGAGCGCTGTATTAAGAAGTTGGGAGAGTAAAATAAAACAAGCTTACAGTCTAGAGGGGAGAAAGGCGTTAATATAAATAAGTAACTTACGGATATGAACCTAAGTACTGTATAGGGCTGAGGGTGGGGCACAACCACTACAACTACTTACTGAGCATTTACTTTGTAGCGAGTGCTTGGAAGAGTCCAATAGAATTAGTAGATGTGATCCCCGCCTTCGAAAATCTCGCAGTCTGGCCGGGCAGACAGATCCTAAACTAAATTACAGATAGGAGGAAGTAATGGAGTATAAAGATAAATATATATAAGTGCCACGGCTGGTAGGGAAGGCAGTTTTGTGTACCCAAGCATTTAGGTGACACGGAAGTGCTGAAGTGGCAGATGGGAGAGGAAAAGGGTTGTATACCGAGAAGAGTCATCAGGGAAGGCCTCCTGATAACAGAGAGGACTCCGGCATTTTTAATTATGACATCGGCCTCAGCTCTTGCTGCCGAGTTCCATTGCTTGGAAGCCGAATTCCTGTTCGCAGGGACCTAGGGGAAGAACCAATGACTCTGATTGGTTGGGGAGAAGAAGAGGTGTCAGGATTTCTGCTAGAGAAAAACCTCCTGATCCTTTGGGCTTCTTTTTCTTTTTTTTTTATGGCATTTGTTAAGCACTTACTATGTGCCAGGCACCGTACTAAGCCCCAGGGTGGATACCAGCTAATTAGACCCAATCCATGTCCCATATGAAGTTCACAGTCTTAATCCCCATTTTACAGATGAGGTAACTGAGGCCCAGAGAAGTGAAGTAACTTGCTCAAAGTCACACAGCAGACATGTGGCAGAGTGGGGGTTAGAACTCATAACCTTCTAACTCCCAGGCCTGTGCTCTATCCACTAGTCCATGCTGCTTCTGCAAAAGATTCCTTATCCTTCTGGAAAGGGCATGGGGCTGAGAGTCAAGAGACCTCGGGATCATGTCCCAGCTCTGCCATTGGTCTGCTGGGTGACCCTGGGCAAATCGCTTAGTCTCTCTGGACTTCTGTTTCCTCTTCTGTACAATGGGGTAAAATAGATTGTTGAGCCCCTTGAGGGACAGGAATTGTTTTCGAGCTGATAACCTTGCTTCTATCCAAGTGCTTTGCACGTACTAAGCGCCTAATAAGCACCATTATTATGATGATGTCCTAATATTGGGCAACCTGCTTAATTCACATAAGGTAACATTCACCTGCAGTTTCCATATTGTTGGTAGAGGGGAATCTGGTATCCTCCCCTGTGCCACTGGGGTCATGATAGATGTGATCAAAATTGTCATAATGTCAATTAATGGGGAAACTGTGACTTTCAGGTTTCTAGTATTTTCACAAAGCTGGTGAGAAAGAGCTACTGCAGCTATAGTACAATTTTTACAAAATCTCTGGAGTCCCACTTGATTTTTTTTCTCATTTTCATTTTAGTTTGGCTTGAATCTCTCTAAATTTTCAGCCTAGATTTTACTGATCAACGGCTAATACCAAAATGACCCAATCCACTCTTCCAACCTTAAATCACAAGTTTCGTGGAAACATCCCTCAAATATGTATTTATTATTTCCATTTACAAGATGATGTCATTGGAAATCATTGACACCAGGCACGTGAAAAGAGTTGGAAGACATTCCATAAAGTCATAAAACTGTGAAAGTAATTAATGGTATGACAGATCCTCAGGGAAAACGTTTTAAAGGACTTCCTGAAAAAATGCCCATCCTTAAGGGAACGTCAGGTAGTTGAAGTTGTGATGGGTATTTCATGAGCACCCACTGAGTGCAAGGTACTGTGATAAATGCTGGGAAAGGACGATGGGAGCATGAGATGAACTCTGTGCCTAAAAGGAGCTTCCATTCTGGTAAATCATAGAATGAGCCCAAAAGGTCACTAAGCTCCCCCAACTGAAGTGTAAGTTCCTTGAGGGCAGGGATTGTGACTACCAGCTCTCTCAGGCACTTAGTACAGTGCTCTGAACCCAGTTAAGCGCTCATCCATTCATTCATTCAACTGTATTTATTGAGCACTTACTGTTTTCAGAGCACTGTACTAAGTGCTTGGGAGAGTACAGTACAGCAATAAAGAGACACATTCCCTGCCCTCAGTGAGCTTACAGTCTAAAGTGGGGGAGGCAGATATTAATAAAAATAAATTCCCTATATACTCATAAATTCAGTGGGGCTGAGATGGGGGAAGAAAAAAGGGAGCAAGTCAGGGTGATGCAGAAGGGAGTGGGAGAAGAGGAAAGGGTGGGGGGGGTTAGATAAATGTCATTGACCGATTAAACAAAGTCTCTATTGTACTCTCCCAAGCTCCCCCAGATAGACTGTAAATTCTCTGAGAGCAGGGATCATGTCTACCAATTCTCCCAGCACAGTGCTCTGCACACAGTTAAGTGCTCTATGAATCACACTGATGGATAAAACTGAATGCCTCTCCACACCCAGTAGGCACTCAATAAAGACTACTGAGTGATTCAACTGGCGTTCCAGCTTTGACTTCGTCTGAACCCACTCGAGGCTCATCATCAGTCCTGCTGCTGATCTTTGCCGCTTCCCATTAGCGCTAATGAGCTCAGAAGGAGAATCGGAGGCGCCTCTTTGGTTCTAATCAGTAATACAGAGTGGTGGGTTATAAATAAACTCACCTGTTGTTCTTCCTGTGATTTTTGAAGAAAGAGGAGCAAAACGTCTATGGGTTTTTTGCCACAGAACCAACAAGGGGAAGATTGGATTGGGCCCATCTCTGAGATGAGAAACTACAAACTGATGAAGGATTGGAGAAAAGTGGCAGAAAACAAAGCTATTTGCAGGAACTTTTGGAAGTTATCTGGTCCGATCCCTGAGCAGGATGATACCTACATCAAGCAGAAGTTGAGCAACCAGAAGGACCTGGGTTCTAATCCTGCTCTGCCACTTGTCTGCTCTGTGACCTTGGGCAAGTCACTTAGCTTCTCTCGGTCTCAGTTCCTTCATCTGTAAAATGGGGATTAAGACTGTGAGCCCCATGTGGGGACATAGATGATGTCCAATCTGAGTAGTAGGTATCTACCCCAGCATTTAGTGCAGAGCCTGTCCAATAGTAAGCATGTAATGATTACCATGAAAAAAAAAGGAGTCAGATAACTGAGGTTCTAGATGTTTGTCAATCCCATTTTTTACTCTTTCCAGGAATGACAGTTCTACTCTCCCTCATAACTTATTTCAGTGATTAACAACCCTTCTTAGCCAAAAAATAAAAAGAGTTCTGCTTTACATCTAGCCCGAATCTTTCTTGCTGCAATGTAATACTAATTACACATGTTAAGCACTTGGTAAATGCTGGAGTAAATGCAAGGTTATCGGATCAGCTACAGTCCCTGTCTTATGGGAAGCAGCGTGGCTTAGTGGCATGAGCCTGGGCTTGGGAGTCAGAGAACATGGGTTCTAATCCTGACTCTGCCACTTGTCTGCTGTGTGACCTTGGGCAAGTCGCTTAACTTCTCTGTGCCTCAGTTACCTCATCTGTAAAATAGGGATTAAGACTGCGAACCCCATGTGGGACAACCTGACTACCTTGTATCCACCCCAGTGCTTAGAACAGTGCTTGGCACATAGTAAGCGCTTACCATAATTATTATAATTATTATTACTAGGCTCAGTCAAAATTTATCCCCATTTTACAGATGAGGATGAGATTAGGAAATGAGGCCCAGAAAGGTTAAGTGACCTGTTCACCCAGCAGACGAGTGACAGAGGTGAGAAGAGAACCCAGATCTGCTGACTCTCAATCTGTTGCTCTTTCCTCTAAGCCACGCTCCCATCATTTTTTTCTTCTTCTGTTCTCTGTGGAAATTGAGAATAACTGGGCAGCATCCTATTTACTCTATCATATTCTCTTAAGCGCTTAGCACACAGGAAGCCCTCCATAAGTACCACTGATTGATTGATTCCTAAAACCACATTTGAAGATGGTTATTTAGTCACTCTTCTGCTATTATATCTCCTAGCTCAATTGCCTTTACTTCTCTAAGGTTTCCTCATAGGTTCTAATTTCCAAATAGTTTTGTCCCATTACAGTCTCGTCTTTGGATTTTTTGCCACTTGCCATATCTTTCATCCACTGTGTATGGCTCTGTACACAGTGTTCAATAAATATGATTCGATTGACTGAGGTGGAGGCCAAAATCTGACTCTGTCCTTTTAACAAAGGTTTGTCCTGTACTGACTACAGATTATCAATCAATCGGTCCGCGGTATTTCTTGAACGCTCACTGTGTACAGAGTACTGTACTAAGCACTTGGGAGAGCAATAATAATAACTGTGGTATATGCTAAGTGCTTATTGTGTGTCAGGCACTATTCTAATATTGTTGGTATTTGTTAAGGGCTTACTATGTGCAGAGCACTGTTCTAAGCGCTGGGGTAGATACAGAGTAATCAGGTTGTCCCACATGAGGCTCACAGTCTTAATCCCCATTACAGATGAGCAATGAGATTCTAAGCACTGGGGAAGATATAAGATAATCAGGCCAGACAGTTCCTGCCTCACACGGGGCTCACAATCTAGGTAGAAAGGGAGACAGGCACTGAGAGGTAACTGAGGCCCAGAGAAGTGAAGCGACTTGCCCAAGGTCAAACAGCCGGTACACAGCAGCGCCGGGATTAGACACTTGATTAGTCCTCTGACGCCCAGTCCTGTGGAGATATGGACTCCACATCCCCTGCCCACAGCAAGTTTACAGTCTAGACGGGGTAACAGACAGCAGTATAAATAAATAAATTATGGGTATGTACTTAAGTACTGTGGGGCTCAGGGCTCAGATTATATAAACCTTCCTGGCCCTTGCTTGCTGCCCCTTTCCCAGTCCTATTGGAAATTTAGATTGACATTCCTTAACTCTTCTGTAACTTGTGATCCAGAGGGAGAAGTGCGGGGGAGAAAAAGGACCCCATTGCGTTAGAGAAGCAGCATGGTCTACTGGATAGAGCACGGGTCTGGGAGTCAGAAGGACCTGGGTTCTAACCCCAGCTCCACTACTTGTCCACTGTGGGACCTAGGACAGGGTAAGTCACTTCTCTGTGCCTCAGTTACCTCATCTATAAAGTGGGGATAAAGACTGGGAACCCCATGTGGGGCAAGGACTGTGTCCAACCTGATTAGCTTGTATCAACCCCAGTGCTTAGTACAGGGCCTGATACATAGTAAGCACTTAAAACAAATACCAGGATTATTATTATTATTACATAGGAAGGGCTTAACAAATACCATTTTTAAAAAATAGGGTAATCCGCAAACTGGAGATTCATCCGCTGCTAATCGAGAGATGATTGTATTAGGTTTTCCATCAGAAGCCGCCTCATGAAATGTTTGCCATTCAGACTGAAATGTGGCCGAGAGGGAAGAGCAGAATCAGAGAACTAGGCCAAAAATAAATGAATGAATTTGCTGAAATTATAACTAAATGAGTATCTAGAAGTGCCAGGGCTCCTAGGGAATGGAGGAAACCGGAGCAGCTGGTAGCCTCAGGAAGCTAGGAAATGGCAGGCACATGTCCTAGGGGACCCATGTTAGGAGAGGCAGTGGAGGAAAAGACATAACCAACCCCCATTGATAGGAGAGGGGGCAGGTACTATTTGGGCCCTCCCCAGTTCTGCCACCAGGTCATGAACATTCCCCCTCATAAATCTCTTCGGCTTAGCCACTTAGTGGGTAATAGATTAAAAAAAAAACCCAAAATGAATTCCCTTCTCTTGCTCGAAGAAAGGGTTATTGACTCATCCATCATGTTTTACATTTTTAAAATGTTACTCTGTTATTACTTAGGGAGGAGAACAGCAGCTTACCTGATCTTGTGATACTCAAGTATCAATTGATCATAACTAAAAGAGGGCCATGTCAGTATCTAATACACTTACAGTGCATTATGTTTCAGCAGTATGGCTCCTTGGGTAACGTAATGGGAATCCATCAAAAGAGAAACACCCCGACTTTGACCAACTACTCCCTTTCTCTTCCCCTAGATGTCAGGTTTTTTTAAATTTGTTTTTCAATGGCATTTGTTAAGCTCTTACTATGTTCCAGGCACTTTATTAAGAGCTGGGGTAGGTACTAGCCAATCAAGTTGAACACAGTCCATGTCCCATATAGGGTTTACAGTCTTAATCCCCTTATTACAGGTGAGGTAACTGAGGCACAGAGAAGTTAAGTGATTTGCCCAAGGTCACACAGCAGCAAGTGATTAGAGGACTGATTAGAACTCAGGTCCTTCTGACTCCCAGGCCCCTGCTCTATTAGGTCTATTCAAACCTGAGTTCAGTTGTGGGCAGGGAGCGTATCTACTAACCCTGATATAGTGTACTAGCCCAAGTGTTTACACAGCGCTCTGCACACCATAAGCCCTCAGTAAATACCACTGATTGATTGATCGATACAATACAACAGGGTTGGAAGTCCCTTTTCTGCCCATGACTCCACGACTCTGAAAGCAAGGCTGAAGAGAACGGGCTCAGGTGGTGTTGAAAGAGAGGGCTCCCTTTGGGCCAGACTCTGAGTAAGAATGCCTGATGTCACAGACAATGCTTTGGGCTCTTTGATGTTGACAAGTTCTTCCAGGATTAAGAAGCCCTGAGCCAGATGGTCCCTTCTCAGGAATCAATCAATCAATCGATGGTATTCATGGAGCACTCACTGTGTGCAGAACACTGTACTAAGTGCTTGGGAGAGTCCAACACAACAGAGTTGATAGTCCCGTTCCCTGCCCACAATGAACAAACAGTCTAGAGGGGGAGACAGATATTAATATAAAGAAACAATTTATGGATATGTACAGAAGTAATAATTACGGCACTTTTTATGTGCCATAATTATTTTTATGTCTCCCCCCGCCCATTTTCCTCAGCTTCCCCTCCCCTCTGTGTCACCCCAATTCGCTCCCTTTGCTCTACCCTCCCCCCAACAGCACTTGTGCATATGTACATATCTATAATTCTATTTATATTAATGCCTGTTTACTTGTTTTGACATGTATATATCTAGAATTCCATTTATTTATATTGATGCCTGTTTACTTGTTTTGATGTCTGTCTTCCCCCTCCTAGACTGTAAGCCTGGTATGGGGAGGGATTGTCTCTCTTTCTTGCTGAACAGTACTTTCCAAGCACTTCATACAGAACACAGTAAGTGCTCAATAAATATGATTGAATGAATGAACGAAGGTACTGTTCCAAGGGCTGGGGTAGATACAAGTTGATCAGGTTGTTCACAGTCCCTGTCTCACATGGGGCTCACAGTCCTAATCCCCATTTTGCAGATGAGGTACCTGAGGCCCAGAGAAGTGAAGTGATTTGCCCAAGGTCACACTGCAGACATGTGACAGAGCAGAGATTAGAACCCAGTTCCTTCTGACTCTCAGTCCCAAGCTCTATCCCCATTAAGTGCTGGGGGACTGAGGGTGGGGTGAATACCAGCGCTTAGTACAGTGCCTGGCACATAGTAGGCGCTAAAGAAATACCACCATTAGTGTAAGTGCCCAAAGGGTACAGATCCAAGTGCATAGATGATGCAGAAGGGAGTGGAAGTTGAGGAAAGAGGGCTTAATCAGGGAAGGCCACTTGGAGAAGATGTGCCTTTAATAAGGCTTTGAAGGGAGGGAGAGTGATCGTCTGTGGAATATAAAGGGGGAGGGAGTTCCAGGCCAAAGGCAGGATGTGGATTAGGGGTCTGTGGTGAGATAGAGGAGATTGGAGGTAGGATGAGTAGATAGATGAGATCGAGGTAGGGTGAGTAGATTGTTGTTCCGAGGAATGAAGTGCCTGGCTTAGGTTGCAGTACTGAATCAGAGAAGTAAGGTAGGAGGGGCTAAGGTGAATGTCTGGCACAGAGTAAGTATTTAACAGATAACATAAAAAAAAGACTCCCAAGCAGATGTGGCCTAGATACAGTTTTCTTCTTTTCTTTTTTTTATGGTATTTGTTAAGCACTTACTATGTGTCAAAGTCCGTTCTTAGCTCTGGGGTAAATATAAGTTTGTCAGTTTGGACACAGTCCCTGTCCCACACAGAGCTCACAGGGGCTTGGGAAAGTACTTTCATTCAATTGTCGCATTTATCGAGCACTTACTGTGTGCAGAGGACTCTTCTAAGCGCTTGGGAGAGTATGATACAACAGTGAACAGACACATTCCCTGCCTACAACGAGCTGACAGTCTAGGCGGAGGAGACAGTAATGCAAATAAATAAAATTACAGATATGAATATAATATGCTGTGGGGCAGGGAGAGGGGAAGAGCAAATGGAGCAAGTCAGGGCAACACAGAAGGGAGTGGGAAAAGAGGAAGGGGGTGGCTTAGTCTGGGAAAACAATAGGGTTAGTAGACATTCATTCATTCAATAGTATTTATTGAGCCCTTACTATGTGCAGAGCACTGTACTAAGCGCTTGGAATGTACAATTCGGCAACAGATAGAGACAATCCCTGTCCAACGACGGGCTCACAATCTAATCGGGTAGACATAACCTCCCCCCGACCCTGCCAATCTGTAAGAAAAATAAAGAACAAGAACTACAGGGTCAAAGCAATGGGGGGTGAAAGGGAGAGTTAAACACAACATTTTCTTTTTAATTCATTAAGTTCTTTTTCACATGAATCATTGAACTGACTTTTGCAGCTGTCACATCAAATTCTCTAGCCATAACAACCTACCGATTTCGTTTTTATTTAGTGTATTTGTCGGTGTTGTGGTTTAATGTTTCATCGTTCCTGTCTCCAGTCGCTTCTCTCCAATTATACTCTTAGACTGTGAATCCCCAGGGGCAAGGATCGCATCTCATTCCCAACTTTGTATTCTCTCCTAGAGCTTAGCATAATGCTGTGCATACAGTAAGTACTTAAGGCATTTGCTATCTCTGATGTATTGTACTCCCCCAAGCACTTAGTACAGTGCTTTGCACACACTAAGTGCTCAATGAGATCGATTAACAAAACTTTCACTACTGCTCGAGAAGGTTATCTATTGTTAGCAAAAAAAATGATTATTTTGCTCCCGGGGGGGGTGGTGGTGGAGGGGGAGTAACTTAAACAAAAAGAAAACACATCATTGGGAATCTTTGAAAAGGAAAGATACACTCAGTTCAAACTATGACATTATGTATTGTCCTTTGATACATTTAAATTTGGAAAATAATTTTCCTTAAGCCAGAGTCTTTTAAGGTCTGAGTTTGGGTAACTGAAAAGAAAATTACAAATGTCAGAATGTGGCAATAAAAGAGATTTAATTCCTTTCAAATTTTAGAAAAAAATGAGATTTTAATAAGGAACTAGTGGACCACTTGACCATTTTAATTAAAAACTGCTCTGCTTATTGATCTGCTATAGCATCCGGCATTTAAAATCATCCACCAGCTGTCCCTGTCTCCATTATGGATCTTTTGTAAGTGTTCATAAAGGACAGACAAGTTTGGCAATCCTGCAAGCTCCTACAAGATTGTTCGAATAAGGGGCCGTGAAAGTAAGGTGAGCAGGAGATGAATGGATGATGTCAAACTTACAATAATACTGATGGTATTTGTTAAGCACTCACTATGTGCCAAGCACTGTTCTAAGCCCCGAAAAAGACACCAACTCCCCTCCCCCTATGATTAGCACTTTTATTGGTACTCGGCAGAAATTTCTACCCTACTATTCTCTGGGGAGATTGTAGACTGAAGATTTAATCCCCTTCCTTCTCCCTCCTCCCCCAGCACCACCTCACTGACCTCATTTCCTACATGACTAATGGACCAGGCCTTTGGGGGATTCAGTCTCCCATTTATCTTTAATATTCATATTTCTGGAATGTCTGATGAGGCTGGTATTTGTTAAGCACTTACTGTGCGCAAAGCACTGTTCTAAGTTTTGGAGTCGATGCAAGTTAAGGTTGGACATGGTTCCTGTCCCAGGATATATTGTAAGGTTTGGGGTTTACTGGTGAAATCATCCTAAAATGAATAGTGCTCCGCACAAAGTAAGAGTTCAATAAATACTACTGATTGATTGATTGATTCATCCTGGAGGCTTCGCAAATGACTTGCACTAACATTAGACAAAAGGCTTGCTAATCAGAGAGCCTGGAAGAAAAGTCATTTGCAATTCCACAGGCTCCTTTTCTTATGCATCTTGTCTCTAAGAGTCTATCACTTGACTTGTATAGTTCTCTCTGTTTGTTCATCTTTATTTGGCCTTTTTCGCCCATTGGGCCGAAACAAAGACTGCACCTTTTCTTCTCTCATTCCCCGGCACAGGACAGGGGCTACTCCGGGAATAGTGGAACAGGATTTAAACCTCTTCATCACTGTACCTCCTGGAATATACTTTTCCACAAAGCCAGGATATAGCCAGATTTCTGAAATATTTGGATATTTTTATCTGTTTCCAAGATATAAGTAGTAATAATTATGCTATTTAATAATAATGTTGGTATTAGTTAAGCGCTTACTATGTGCCGAGCACTGTTCTAAGCGCTGGGGAAGACACAGGGGAATCAGGTTGTCCCACGTGGGGCTCACAGTCTTAATCCCCATTTTACAGATGAGGTAACTGAGGCACCGAGAAGTTAAGTGACTTGCCCAAAGTCACACAGCTGACAAGTGGCCTAGCCGGGATTCAAACCCTTGACCTCTGACTCTAAAGCCCATGCTCTTTCCACTGAGCCACGCTGCTTCTTGCTTACTAGGTGCCAAGCACTGTTCTAAGCACTGGGGCAGATACAGGGTAATCAGTTTGTCCCCCGTGGAACTCGTGTTAATGCTCATTTTACAGATGAGGTAACTGAGGCACAGAGAAGTAAAGCAACTTGCTCAACATCACACAGCAGACAAGTGGTGGATCTGGGATTAAAACCCACATCCTCTGACTCCCAAGCCCGGGCTCTTTCCACTAAATTACGCTGCTTCAAGATAAGGGCTTGAATTACACAGGGTCATGATGGCATTTAGGATTTACTAGATGCCAAGCACTGTGCTAATTTCTGGGGTAGATACAAGATGTCAGATCACAAATGGTCCCTGCCTCATAGAGGGGCTCACAACCTCTAGACTATGAGCTTGTTGTGGGCAGGGATTGTCACTGTTTTTTGTTGTTCTGTACTTTCCCAAGAGCTTAGTACAGTGCTCTACACAGTAAGCATTTAATAAATATAAATGAATGAATGAATAAATGAACCTAAGAAGGAGAATGGGTGTCATCCCTATTTTACAGATGAGGAAACTGAGCCACAGAGAAGTAAAGCAACCAACCCCAGGTCACCCAGGAGGCCAGGAACCAAACTGAACAAACTCATACCCTTGACTCTAGGCCACATTTCCTCCAGTGTACTCTGATTACTGTGCTTTTCTTCAGCCATAAACAGGTGCGGCAGTGATTGTCAAGATTTCACTTTAAAAGGGGCAGAACTCAGTGACAAACTCCAAAGCAAGGAACAGGAAGAATCTGAACTTTGGGGAGGAATAATAAGAATAATGATAATAATATCTGTGGGGTTTGTTAAACCCTATGTGTAAGCACTGTTCTGAGCAGTGAGGTAGATCCAAGATAATCAAGTCTCACATGGGTGTCAGAGTCTAAGTGGTAGGTAGAACTGGTATCAAAAACCCATTTTGCAGATGTTAAGTCACTTGCCCAAGGTCCACAGCAGATAAGTGGCAGAGCTGGGATTAGAACCCATGTGAAAGTAAAGGTGTCGAAGCAAAGGGAAAGAAATTGTCCCTGAAACGATTTTAGAAAGTCATGAAGTTCACGTCCTTACCTCTAGGCTCACACTTAGACCATGTCTTTCCAACTGTATCAAACCGTTTAAAACAAATCCTCATTTTAAAATCCCGACGATTAAAAGGAAACGGTTTTACAACCAGCCAGTGATAATTGCTGCAGGAAGCTGTGCAGACAGACAATTATAAAAAGGGTCTGGGTAAATTCTTGGAGGAGAGATATGCAACAACCTCTTAATAGATTATTAGAGGGAAAAGCCAGGGAGTCTGGGAGGCTCAAGAAAGGTTTTTATATAGATCTCTAGTTGGGTTATTAAAAAAAATTAGGGATTTTAGAGGGTAAGTCTTTAATGATTAGGATAAACTCTAAGGATCCTTGGGAGAGACAGTGTGGCCTAGTGGAAGAGAAGGAGTCAAGAGCCCAAGTTTCTAGTTCCAATTCTGCCACTAACCAGCTTTATTTCCTTGGGCAAATCTCTAAACCTCTCTGGGCCTCGGGTTCTTCATCAGCAAAATAGGATGAGATCAATCAATCAATGGTATTTATTGAGCCATTATTGTGTGCAGAGCACTGTACTGAGCACTTAGGAGAGTACAATGCAACAGAGTTGGTAGACACGTTCCCTTCCCACAGTGAGAGCACAGTCTAGCGGTGTCTGCTCTCCTCTCCTTCGATGGGACAGGGGCTGTGATTCATCCGGTTATCCTGTTTCTACACCTCGGCTTAGTAAGTGTTTGGCACAAGGTGAGTGCTTCATACTTACCAAAATCATCATGTAAACTATTTTACTGGTTGTCTCCTGTGCTAGATTGCAAACCTTTTTTTATGGTATATGTTAAGTGCTTACTATGTGCCAGGCACAATCTATTATATTATTCATTCAATAGTATTTATTGAGCTCTTACTATGTGCAGAGCACTGTACTAAGCGCTTGGAATGTACAATTCGAAAAACTTGGTTAGATGCCAGGAAGTAGGTGGCAATGCCTTAACCATATGTGTGCTGTAAAGGCCACTAGGACCTCTTCCATCCTTCTCAAGGGGAATGCTAACCTTCTCTCATTATTATCATGAGAGTTTATAGGTCCCACATGGGGCTCACAATCTAAGTAGGAGGGAGCACAGGTATTGAATCCCTATTTTGTAGATGAGAGAACCGAGGTCCGGAGTAGTTAAGTGACTTGCCCAAGGTCACACAGCAAGGTATGTGGTAGAGTTGGAATTAGAACTCAGGTCCTCTAACTCCCAGGCCCCTGCTCTATCCACTAGGTCACACCACTTCTCAAACTGGCCCACGTCCTCTGGCCCACGTCCTACCGCTGACCTGGAATGCTCTCCCTCCTCACCTCCGCCAAACTCACTCTCTTCCCCTCTTCAAAGCCCTCCTGAGAGCTCGCCTCCTCCAGGAGGCCTTCCGAGACTGAGCCCCTCTTTTCCCTCTGTTCATCCCCTCCCCACTCCCCATTCCCCTCCCCACATCGCTTGTGCATATTTGTATATATTATTTATTACTCTACTTATTTTGTTAATTATATCTATGATTCTATTTATCTTGACGATATCGACGTCAGACTCCTTGTTTTGTTTTATTCTGTTTTGTTTTGTTGTCTCTCTCCCCTGTTTAGATTATGAGCCTGCCGTTGGGCAGGGATGGCCTCTATCTGCTGCCAAATTGTCCATTCCAAGCTCTTAGCACAGTGCTCTGCACACAGCAAGCTCTCAAAAAACACGATTGAATGAATGAATGAATGAATGCATGAAGAAAAGGTCCCTGAGGCCCAGAGGAGTGAAGTGGGAAGCAGAGTGAATCAGTGGACAGAACCCGGGCTTGGGAGTCAGAGGTCATGGGTTCGAATCCCAACTCCCTCGCATGTCAGTTGTGTGACTGTGAGCAAATCACTTCACTTCTCTGGGCCTCAGTCCCCTCATCTGTAAAATGGGGATTCAGATTGTGAGCCCCACGTGGGGTAATCTGATTAATAATAATAGTATTTGTTAAGCGCTTACTATGTGCAAAGCACTGTTCTAAGCGCTGGGGGATACCAGGTGATTAGGTTGTCCCAAGTGGGGCTTACAGTCTTAATCCCCATTTTACAGATGAGGTAACTGAGGCACAGAGAAGTTAAGTGACTTGCCCACAGTCACCCAGCTGACAAGCGGCAGAGCCGGGATTCGAACCCACGCCCTCTGACTCCCAAGCCTGTGCTCTTTCCACTGAGCCACGCTGCTTCCACCCTGGATTTACCCCAGCGCTTAGAACAGTGCTCTGCACATAGTAAGCGCTTAACAAATACCAACATCATTGTTATTACTGACTACGGTTGAGCTGCAGAGCGCTCCGCACAGTGCTCTGCACACAGCCAGCGCTCAATAAACACGATTGAATGAATGAATGAGTGAGTGAGTGAATGAATGAAAGGTCACTGCCGTTCACACCTCCGCACTGACCGCAGGCAGATGGGGGCGGGGCTTTCCCAGAGGGCGTGGCCTGTGCCCGGAGTGGGCGTGTCCCGATACCGGATTGGCCGGGGGTTTCCCGGGGGCGTGGCCTGGGCCGTAATGGAAGGGGCGTGGCGGAATGGACGGGGCGTTCCTGGGGGCGGGGCCTGGGCCAAGAGTGGGCGTGGTCTGCGCCCGGGTTGGTCGGGGATTTCCCAGGGGGCGTGGCCCGGTCCGTGATTGGGCGGGACGCGTGCCCGGAGTGGGTGGGGCGGTTCATGGGGGCGTGTCCCGGGCCCGGATTGGCCGGTGCTTTCTCAGGGGGCGTGGTCCGGGTCACGAGGAGGCGTGGCCCGGGCCCGGATTGGGCGGGGCTTTCCCGGGGGCGTGGCATGGCCCATGAGTGGGCGGGGCGTGTGCTCGAGGTGGGCGGGGGGGTTCCCGAGGGGCGTGTCCTGTGCCCGGAGTGGGCGTGTCCCCTGCCCGGATTGGCCGGGACACTCTCAGGGGGCGTGGCCGATGCCCGAGGGGGGCGTGTCCCGGACCCGGATTGGGCGAGGCTCTCCCAGGGGGCGTGGTCCGACCAGGCGTGGGCGGGGCTTCCCGGGGGCGGGGCCAACGCTCCCCCTCCCTCCTCCGTTCAGGGGCGGGGAGCGCGGCGAGGGGGGCGAGGTCCTGCGGGCTCTCCGATTGGCTGACGGCGCGGCCAAGGGGGCGGGCTCTCCGGGGCTCGGCGCCGGGCCATTGGCGGCCGCGGAGGGGGCGTGGTCTGTGAGCTCAGTTCCGGCGGGGGTAAAACCCCCGGGGCGGCGGCGGGGCGGGCTCAGTCGGTCCTGGCGGGCGTCGGGCGAGGCGGGCGGATGGCGGCCGAGGCGACGAGGAGCGGGGCGGCGGGAGCCGGGATGGGCAGGCTGCTGCTGCTCTGTCTGCTGGGGCTCACGGCGCCCGCGGGCGCGCTGGCCGGATACATCGAGGTACCTTCTCCTCCTCCTCCTCCTCCTCCTGCGGGCCGCGGGCACCCATGGCGGGGCGCCGCCGCCGCTGCAGAGCGGACCCGCCCCGCCCCCCCCTCCTTGGCGCAGTGCTCAGCGCAGGAGCTCGGGGCTGCGGAGAGTCGCTTGCAAGGCGCTGGGGGCTGAACCTCCTCCCTCCCCTCTCCGGGCTCCGCACCTTCCCAGCCCCCGCGGGGGCAGCTCTGCAGGCTGCCCGGGGCAAGTGCGTGTGCAAGGGCGCGTGCAAGCGCCTGTGCAAGTGCGTGCCTGCGGCGGAGTCGCCGGCTCGGGCCGTTGCTCCGTACCTGGGGTTGCAGCTGCCCGGCCCAAGGCACCGACAGCCGTGCACACCTCTGCACGCTGGCGCGGACCCGGGCACACTCGCGCGGCCCCGTGCATACTCGCGCAGCCCCCTTCGGAGGTGAGGCGGCGCGGAGCGCTGCGCGGAGCGCTGTGCTGAGCGCTAAGCGACGGGGCCGGGGGGCGGAGTGAGGATGGGGACGGGTCCTGTGCAGGGACCGACTGTGTCTGTCTGTCTGTCTGTCTGTGTGTGTGTGTGTGTGTCTGTCCTCCGCCCCCCTGGGGAAAGGCCTTTCTGTCCTGGGCGGATCAGGGCGGATTTTTTGGCGCAGCTGGGCTTGCCGCCCTCCTCCTCCTCCTCCTCCTCCTCCTCCTCCTCCTCCTCCTCCTCCTTCTCCCGAAATTAACCTTGGTAGGGGAGGGGGACTGCTGATGCTGCTCCCCCCCGGGACTGGGGCTCCCTCTTTCCCCCCGGGACTGGAGCTCCCTCTTTCCCCCCGGGACTGGGGCTCCCTCTTTCCCCCCCGGGACTGGGGCTCCCTCTTTCCCCCCCCCGGGACTGGGGCTCCCTCTTTCCCCCCCCCGGGACTGGGGCTCCCTCTTTCCCCCCCCCGGGACTGGGGCTCCCTCTTTCCCCCCCCCGGGACTGGGGCTCCCTTTTCCCCCCCCGGGATTGGGGCTCCCTTTTCCCCCTGGGATTGGGGCTCCTCTTTCTCCGTGAATGGGGTTCCCTTTCCCCCCCGGGAATGGGGCTCCCCCTTTTCCCGCCCGGGACTGGGGCTCCCCCTTTTCCCCTCCCTTTCCTCTGCCTTCCCCAAAGATCGGCTGGACGGCCGCATCTCCCCCCCTAACAGCACACGGAGCCATCCGTCAGTCCTATTGATTGAGCGCTTCCTGCGGGCAGAACACTGTACTGAGCGCTTGGGAGAGGCCACCACCCCGCAGGTGGTAGCCCTGTGCCCCGCCGGCCCACAGCCGGCCCAAGGCCTAGAGGTCACCTCTCAGACGCCCCACTGCCACGGCCCACAAAGGTTCCCACCACCTCTGCGTCATTTGTAAAGCCTTTTTATGATATAAGCCTTTTTATTTTTCTATAATGACGTCTCTCCCCCCACCACCCCCAGGCTGTGAGCTCGTGATGGGCAGGGAATGTCACTGTTGATGGTTCTTCCTCTTCTTATTATCAAAATCACATTTTTTTAGCACTTACAGGGAATGTCCCTGTTTGTTGTTATTAATAATAATCCCGCTTATTATCATTAATAGTAACCCTATCATTGAGCACTTACTGTGTGTCCAAACCCCTCTATTGAGCCCTTGGAAGAGGATCCTATAACATCAGACCCATCCCCTGCCCACAACGAGCTCCCAATCGTATTGTCCTTTCTCAAGGGCTTAGTAGGGTGCTCTGCACACAGTGAGCGCTCAGTACATACTATTGAATGAGCAGGTGAAATGAGACGAAATCGCCCTTGCCCCTCGCCCCTGCCGAGGTTGGTGCTGGAGTTTGGACGTGCCACCAGATCTAAAGAAATTCAGGGCAGAGGCGAGACTCCTTTTGGCTCCTGGAGCCCGGCCTCCTTTGCAGAAATATTTCTCGCCTGGAAGGAGACGTGCTTTCGGAGATAGTACTGGCCCGCTGGGTTTTGTGTAGCTGCTAAGTCCGGTATGATTTCGTAGCATTGTTCCTTCCCTCTTTTATTTTTATTTTTTTTAGAATTAGAAGTGACCCCTGCATTCCTGGCTTGTAACCAAGGAATGTGAGTCTTGAATTGGCCTGGAAGCTTGGTAGTAGATGACAACTTCCTATGGGAAAAGCCTCAGATAAATGCATTCTTCTGGGCAAGATGGCATTTTCCTGCTTGGGTTTTTTTTTTTATTTAATTGTTTGTTTTTTAAACTGTCTCCCAGGCGAAGCGTTAGCCAAATATTTGTGTTTCATAACTGGAGTTATGCAGGGGTAGGTATCAACATTACCATTTTCCTGATATTAAAATTTAAGACTGTACCCGAATGTAATGTGTTAGAAGCCTGGAGGTCTGAAATGATTGCAGGAGAGCAAGCCAGACTTTTTTTTTTTTTTTTTTTTTTTGAGAGGAAATCCACCTCAATTTGGGATTTGGTTTTCAGCTTTCGTCAGCTGCTAAGGTTTAATGAAGAACCGGATAGAACGAGTGAGAAGTCGGCCACCAGTTAAGGCAAATTCATTATTTCCCTCACCTCCTTGCTTTCATTTAAATCTCGTCCTTCACATTTAGGAACCTGATGATTTCAAAATCAGACTCCGATTTAGCACGACATCCCTTTTCGCCAGTTCACACTCACCTAGCTGTATTTAAAGGGACATTTTACCAATATTTTCACAGCAGTAATCAGGGTGTGTTGCTTTCATTTGACAGTTTTTATAGCTCACATGAATTTAGCAGCAAAATTAATTAAAACACTGGCAGCTCCCAGGAGAACCTTTATTGCTTTGAATCCTTTTCTTCCAAGCTGCTCTAGAGAACTGATTTTTTTAAAAATGTCTAATAAGATGATTTCCCTTTGTCAAACTAGTAATATGAGTTGGGAATTTTTTTTACATATTGAAATTTTTTTTTCTGTTGAGTGCCACTCCACTAATCCGTGTAAAGTAATAAGGTTTAAGCCGTTTAATTCAGATAATTTATTTTAGGCCTTCTTGCTGAAGGTGAGGAAGATTTTCCCTGAGATGAACCTGAGGTTTTTCAGCTGAAGTAGAGATCGGGTTGCTTGGTATGGAGAATCCCTGGGGCTGCATGGTGATGACTGAATTAATCTCTTACACCTGTTAAAATCTCGACCACTTCCTCTTCTATATCCCAGTGCATCCTGTTCCCAAATGGCTCCTATTTGGGGAGCTGAGTCCAGGGCTGAAGCTGCCCTGGACTCAGAGAGCAAGCCTTTGAAATATTTTGGAAGCAAATGATGCATTTGGCAGAAAGCAGAGGGCCAAGAAGCCCCAGGTGGGAGAGGGCTAAATTAGTGGTGTAAAGTGGTGGATTTGGAGTGAAACCCATGTACTGGTTAGGGAAACGTTCTTAATAATTGATCATAAGATATGTAAGAGCGTCCTTTTCAGGAGGAGGTATTTTGTAAGTTAATCTTTCCCAAGCAGGGCATTGCCTTGCACATCTTCCCATTATAGCAGTGGTTCTCTCCCACCCAGAGCCTGCATGGGGGTGAGCCCTGAGCTATGTGAACCTTGACTGCAGAAGTGTAGTGATCACTTCAGCTTATGAAAGGGCTTGTCTTCATTGCTAGAGAGCTGATCAATTCCTGGCAATAAATCTTTCTCTCCCCCCCCACTCCCCAAAAGACAAACTAAATATAAAATCGGATCTTCACGATTGACACTTTTATGCCTTGAGTCAATCTTTTGCTCATTCAACGAGTAGTTCATTCTATTTTCTCATTCTTTAAATTTCTGTTTTTGAATTGGCTTTACCATAGTCACGTAGAGCTCTTGCAGTGACATAGAAAATTCCTATGGCCTAAAAATCTAGGGATGTTTCTGTATTTGCAATCACTTAGAATGGCTGCATGAAAACAATTTGGGAGGCATTCGATATACAAGGCTTGTGATTTAAAAAAAAAAAAAATTGAGATTAAACAGATCACCTCGAGGCCTAATTGTATCTAGAACAGCATGTCTTGATTTATGGCTTAGATTGAACACGCCTACATGTGCATTTTCAAAATAGAAATGGCTTTTATCAATCCGGAGGCCCCCAGTGATTTGTATCAGATGTAGCACACCAAACATTCACTTCTCTTGGGAATTTTTTTCTTCTGCCTTATCTCATCACAAACTGAATTTCACCTAACTACAAACTGCAAGTGTGACTTTTAAATGTAAAGAGTAGAAAGCTGATTTAAATTGAAAGCTAGCTAGGATAATTGTTCCTGGAGCTTTCATCCTCATGTGACTCTCCTTCTCTATCAAGGATCTAATGTGAATGCAGGATTTTTTGTTAAATGAATCTTTTCTATAATTATATTTGTCCTATGCAGAAGTGACAACTCCCCCGCAGCACCCCCCTTCTGGGTCAGGATAGAATGGAAAGCTTTAAAGACCCTGCCTTGAGTGTTTTGCATTAGACTACAAAAGAACATTATGCTTATCTTCAAATTTACTGTTGGACTGATTTTCAAGGTTCTAACTTCCTTCTCAGATAAACTGCAAACTGCCTACTAGCTATTCATAGGTGTGGCTCAAGTGGGGGCCACTACAGTGTAATTTATTATTATTACACTATTGAGCACCAATTGTGTACTGAACACCCTGGGAGAGTAGAGTATAGTCCCTGCCCATAAGGGTCTTAGTTTAGTGGGGAAGGCAGACATTAAAATAAATTTCAGGGAAAAGGAACTAATAATAAAGATGGAAATGCTGTGGGGACTGGTGAGTACTTAGTGCTTAGGTTTGTCCTGAAATAGCTTCAGTATGGAGGAAAAAGTGTTTTTGTTGCTTCTTCCCCAGCTGAGGGGAAAACTGTTGCGTATTTTTTTTGGGAGGCGGTTAGGGGGGATAAACTTGGAAGGCAACACTTTAGAGTCAGCATACAGAATGGCCTGGATATAGTCCCTTAAGTTAGTTGGGTGGCTACTTGGATAAGGGCTTCTTCCACCTTTGAAAATTTGGTGACACTCATGTGGTTTTTTTCCCCTAATGTTTTGAATATCCAGGCTGAGCTTTGAAGCTGTAGCTCAGTGATTTATCAGTCAGTAGTACTGATTGGGCACCTATTTGGTGCCAGGCACTGAATAATAAAAAATAATTTTAAAAAGTATTTAAATGCTTACTATATACCAAGCACTGGGGTAGATAGAAGACAATCAGGTCCAACATGGGGCTCACAGTCTCAGTAGGTGGGAGGACAGATGATGAAGCCCCATTTTGCAGATGAGGGACCTGAGGCCCAGAGAAGTGACTTGCCCAAGGTCACACAGCAGATGCGTGGCAGAGTGGCGATTAGAACCCAGGTTCTCTGATCCCCAGAACTGTGCTCTTTCGACTAGGCTATGCTGCTTCCTTCATTTAAGCACCTGGGAGAGTACCATAGAATTAGACATAATCTCTGACCTCCAGAGGTTTACAGTCTAGCAGAGGAGATTGATGCTAAAGTCATTTTTAGATGAGTGAAAGGAAAAAGGCATAGGTATGAGTTAGTGCCAAAGAAATAGGGTATGTAACATGTACAGAAGCCTCGTAGGTGGTTGAGTACATACATGTGAAGTTGGGTTAACCTGGGGAGAACAAGCAGTACAGTGCTCTGCACACAGTAAGTGCTCAGTAAATACGATTGATTAAGAACAGGAATTAATCAGGGAAGGCCTCTTGGAGGATATGTGATTTCAGACGGGCTTTGACAATGGAGAGAGCTTTGTTCTGTTCTTTACGTAGGCAACGGGAGGAGGTGAGCCAGGGGTCGGAGGCGTGACCGAATAAAATGGGGCACAGTGACTAAGTTATCTTGAGTGAAAATTGGCAGTTGGGATGGAGTGGCAGAAGAGTGGATAAGTAGTAGGGAGAGAGTCAATTGCTTTAAAGTCAATTGTCTGTAGTTTCTGCTCAGTGCACAGACGAATGGGCAGCCGTTGGAGATTTTTGAAGTATGGGGTGAGGTGTGTAGACGAAGTTTTACAAAGATGTGGGCAGTCAGAGGGGAGAGACTGAGGCAAGGAGGCCTGTGAGGAGACCAGTGCAAGGCTTTAGCTGGTAGCTATCAATCATATTTGAGTGCTTACTGCGCGTAGGGCACTGTATTAAGTGCTTGGGAGAGAACAATATAGTAGGTTTCGTAGACACGATCCAGGTCCACAAGGTATGTGTATAGACTAACAGGTATCAGTCATATTTGAGCTCTTACTGTGTGCTGAGCACTGTGATAAGCACTTTGGAGAGGACGATCTAACATTTGGTAGCTACGTTCCCTGCACACGTTATGTATATAGACTAGTGGAGGCTCAGGATGGGGAGAAATGGTTGAATCTTGGAAATGCTCTGAAGGAAGAAATTATATTTCTCTGCAAATCTCATCAATCTGCAAATTGCTCTCTTCTCTTTTTGAGCAAGGAGGTTACTTCCTCTGAGGTTCAGAACCAGGTGGCCCTAAATGGGGGATGGGGGGGTGTTCGTCTACTCATTTCCAACAATCAATCAATGGTATATATTGAGCACTTACTATGTGCAGAGCACTGTTCTAAGCACTTGGGACAGTTCACACCTTGTAGTTGGGGACAGACCGTTGAATAGACTTCTCCCAGGACTTTTATTGCTGCACCTGGGATCCAAGACTTTGGTGCCATCTTGGTGTATCGCATAACCAGGGAAAAAATAGTAGTTTGGTGAAGAGAAGAGAACCCTGAGCCTAAAGGCTAGAGCTTAGGCTTGGAAGTCAGGACTTGGGTTCTAATCCTGGCTCCACCATTTGTCTCTTGTGTGATCTTGGCCAAGTGACTTCTGTGTTTACCTCATCTGAAAAACAGGGATTAGGACTGTGGGCCTCATGTGGGATAGGGACTGTGTCAACTTGATAAATGTGTGTTTACCCCAGCACTCAGTACAGTGCCCGGCATGTAGTAAGCACTTAGCAAATGCCATTAAAAGCAAATGAAAAAAAGTGGAAAGACTATGCCCATAAGGATGTTGTTGCAGGGAAAGTTCACTGCTTCAAACTGTTAAGTAATTGGGTCATCTGAAAGGAATGCGTTTACCGGGGAAGGAGACACACCTTGCCGAGCCTGGAAGAGGAAACATGGCCAAGGAACAGAACCGTTGCGACAGTCAAAACCCTGAAATGGCTGCCAGGTCCTAACGTTGAATCGTCTTTCCTTCAGAGACAGTGAGCTCTGGAAATCGACTGCTTAACTGCCAAATCCTTGGAAGAGCCCTGTATCTTTGAGTGTCTTGCCTGGTGTTTTTTTGAAGAAAACCTTATTTTGTTGAGGGGTCTTTGTTACCATAAAATCATGAGTACTTAAGAGGACATTGGCCCTGAAGAAACCACAGAGGTGAAGGGGTTTATGTTTTAAACATTTTTATCACGAGGATGTTCCAGAACACCATCCCCCTTCCCCCCTCCGGCCTTCTTCCTGTTCCTATATTTTTGCCCAGTCAGTCATATGGGAGTGTGTTTGAAGAACGTCTTAATTTTGAGCTCGGGTCCACACGTTTCAGAACTCAATATGAGAATTTTCCCAAGCCTTTTAGTGAGGAATTGGGTCATTCCAGGATGATTTAAAGAGCAGCTGGTTGGCGAATGTGAATGCTCCCATGGTGGCTGATCTATTCACCTAGGCATAGGAGGAAATGCACGTAGCGCTCAAATACTATGGATGATAAGACGATAGGAACCTCTACTTCACAGTAGGCAGAGGGCTTAGTCCAAAGAACTGTCAGGTCAGTTTGTGCCGAGAGCCCTTCCTGTTTCCTGGCTTCGATCATTTCCAGCCTCTTTCGGCTGGAGCCACTGACGGGCGTATGCTGGCTGGGAAGGTGGGCAGTTTTCTGATTGGGGTCTCATGTGGAGCATGTAGCCAGAAATCTTCACTGCCAGAGAAGGCCCTGTAGACTAGAATGAGCCCCCGTTGACATGCAACTTGTGGAACTCCTTTGTTTTTATAAGTGGCCTCAGACTTCTAAACTTTCCTCCTCGTTATCCCTGGATTACTATTGGTCCCTACTTCTCTAGCTGCAACCTGCTCTATTTCAGCTCACCCCCATTCTCCCATAATCTCTGACCTCCTGCTCTATTAGATGCTTGGAAAAATAAATTAGGAATCAAAGGTCCTGGCTCCTGCCTACGAAGAGTGTTCCAAACGTAAAGGCATAGATGCCTTCTCGTGGCTTTGAACATAGAACAGGGGTTAAATGTGGTGATAAAATTTCCGTAGGTGAAATCCCTGTATGGGCTGTGATTTTTTTTCTTTTTTTAGTGCCAATGTACCCATTTTTCCCCATGACACATGTTTTCATTCTGCCTTTTGAACACCATTAGGGAGTTGGGGAATGGTCTTCTCACCTAATCTGGCTAGAATGCAATGTGGTGTAGGGAATGAAACAGCCGTGCACATGTGCAGTGTGTCGGCCAAGAGGCACATATGGAAAAGTGAGTTTTGAGCCATGTGGGGTTTGTTAAAAAATGAATCCTCTCCCTTTCCCCTCTCTCTCCCATACCCCCGCTCCACTTTAGGAGAAGTGAGTGGATCCTCATGGTCCCTCTAGAAGAAACCACCTGGAAGTCTGAAGGACCTGGGTTCTGATCCTGGCTCTGCCACTTGTCTGCTGTGTGACCTTGGGCAATTCAGTTCACTTGCTCTGTGCCTGTTACCTCATCTGTAAAATGGGGATTAAGATTGTGAGCCCCATATGGGACATGGACTATGTCCAACCGATTACCTTGTGTCTACCCCAGTGCTTAGGACTGTGCCTGGCACTTACGAAGTGCTTCACAAATACCATTTAAAAAAAAGAAAAAGGAGATTGCGGCTGAGTGTGAATGCTAACAGGGCACCCTCCTCAATTTGGGCAGCTCCCTCCCCTCTGTTGCTCAGAGAGCTGAGGTGGGTGGGAGAGTGAGGGAATTGAAGATTGTGAGAACACCGTAGGCCCTAACTGAACGTGTATCGAGCAGGCTCCACCTCAGATGAGAAATCCAGGCCTTGGAATGAGTTAGAGCAGGGGCCATTTGGTATGGCCCCTGCTTTGGAGTCAGGGCTCATGAGTTCGAATCCCAGCTCTGCCACTTGTCAGCTGTGTGACTGTGGGCAAGTCACTTAACTTCTCTGTGCCTCAGTTCCCTCATCTGTAAAATGGGGATGAAGACTGTGAGCCCCACGTGGGACAACCTGCTTCCCCTGTGTTTACCCCAGCGCTTAGAACAGTGCGCGGCACATAGTAAGCGCTTAACAAATACCAACATTATTATTATTATTATGGGGCTGATTGGTTTACCTGGGACCACTCCAACCTGCCATGTATGTATTTTTCCTTCAGATTTGTCTAAGATTTGTCTAAAATTGCCATCCAAAATCTAAGATGCTGCTGGATAAACTGGCTCATTCGGCAGCCTGAACTTGTGGTTCCTCAGCTGGTCAGCGGGGTTTATCCCATGTTGAATAAAAGGAAATGACAAGATCTCTAAACTTCCTGAGGTATTCTGGTTGTGTCCCTTCTCAGAAACCCTGAGTGATTCCTAGTTGCTGCTCTCATCAGATTAAAACTTCTAATTCAGTCAAGTGCTTTGCCTGCCAAATGGCATACACTTCTTACCTGTCTGCCCCCATCCTCCTCCCTGGGACTCCAGCTGAACCAGTCCCAGCCCGAAAGACTCCCAATTCCTGGCCGTCACTTAACTTCTCTGTGCCTCATCTGTAAAATGGGGATTAAGACTGAGAGTCCATGTGGGATATGGACTGAGTCCAACCTGATTAGCTTGTATCCACCCTAGTGCTCAGTAGAGAGCCTGGCACATAGCGCTTAACAAGTACCACTTTTTTTTTAAAGTAACAAACCAAAACTTGCCACTTCATCCTTGAACCTGTTAAAGATAGTATTTGAGTGCTGATTATATTGTCAAGCGTTGGGGTAGATAGAAGTTAATCAGGTCAGAACCAGAACCTATCCCACATAAAGCTTACAGTCTAAGTAGGAAGGATAGCAGGTGTTCCCCATTTTACAGTTGAGGAAACTGAAGTACAGAGAGATGAAGAGACTGCCTGAGGTCACACAAGAGATAAGTGGCAGAGCCAGACTTAGAACCCAGGTCCTTTGACTCCCAGGCCTGTGCTCTTTCCACTGGACCACACTGCATCTCCTAAGATGGCTGCTGCAAGGTAGCCTGTGCCTGTGGGCCTGGCTTTTGTGGGCAGGGAGAGAGAGAGGAGCCTGCTGGTTCTGCAGTTTCCCCCCTTCATTGGTGGAGTTCTTCCCTTTGTACTTGGCTTGAAGCTTCTATTGTGTCTCCTTTTTTTGGATGTTGGCCAGATCTCCCCCATTGAGTTTTGCTAGCTCTGCAAGCCTTTTGTCCAACCTCAGTAACTTCCTGCAGTCCCCAGTAGTAGACCCTGCCGGAGCAAACAAATGGGTATCAATAAAGATTCTTGAGTGGTTGCCCCCTTTTCACATGGGTTTGGATTTCTGAAGTTTTTCTGGAATTTGTAAATTGTGGGGTTCAAGATGTGGGAGGGGGTGGGGGTTCTCAAAATATCACTCCAAGTACCTGAGTAAGATCTTTGGATTCATCTTTTCAGCATTTGAAACTAGACCTCTCATGGGTGTTTGGTATTTTTTGATTTTGAATTTACCAAATTGCACGATGATCTGTTGAGTCTGATGAATCTTACTAATTATGATGTTGGTGACTATTCTAAACTGTCAGCAGTGACAAGACAAACCTTGCAGATACCATCTGTTGCCATAAATGTGCATCCATTTAAGGTTTTAGGAGGATGGGAAACCACATTTCATAACATTAAATTTGTGAAGATTTTTTTTTTTGTAGGAGAGGATTTTGTAATGTCCTTTGGGAGAACTATTAGGGCCAAAACCAAGATTTTTGGAGGCCAACAGCCTCTTTCTCAAGGTCTAAATTAATAGAATGTGTTATATTTTTTAAAACACTCTGGAAGAGGGGGGTGTTAATCTGATGAATTTATCTAAGATTGTGAAAGGGGTTGTTGATTACAGTTGAATCATTTGAAATCAAGAGCTACACTAGGTCAGACTATAGAAGTGTCGCTTTCCAAAAATTAAATGCAAAAGCATTGATTCAAATGTAATTTTTAACCATCTAGTAAGTGTGAGCATGAGTGGCTTTGTAGAATTTTTTGAGGCAGTTTTTGAAGAAGCTTAACTTGTTCAAACCCTGAGAGGCCTCAAGAGCTCTCATTTGAGAAAATTCAGAGAATGAAGCTCCAAGATTGAGATGCAGATATGTCCAGATAATTCATTGTGAGGTAAATAGTGAACCAGCATTTATTCCACTTCTCTGCCTTTGTCCTAGACTAACTGATGTTTGTTTTCCACTTAAACCTGGAGATTTAGTGATATTCACTCCTCAGTACTTGTGTACAAATCCTTATTCTCTGCCATTTTCCCTATCTATTATTTATTTTAATGTCAGTCCCCCCCTAAGGAGACTGTAAGCTCTTTCAGGGCAGGGATCAGGTTTACCAACTCTATTGTGTTGTACTCTCTCAAATGCTGCTTAGTACTGTAGATAGGAAGTGCACAGTAAATACCTTTGATTAGTGTTGTTTGAGCCAGGTAAGCAGGTTCATGTGTCCTAATTTATTCTCGGATTATGGATTTTTTTCCCTAACTTTCAAGTGCATCTCTCTTTCTCACAATCAGTTGTGTTGAGCACTTACTGTGTGTGCAGAGCACTGTAAGCACTTGAAGCACTTGGGAGAGTACAGTAACCAGTCATTTGGTTCCAGGCCTGTGCTCTTTCAATAGGCCTTATTGCTTCTCAAGTCTGGATCGGGTGAACCTGGAGTTGCTCCTTCCTTAAGTTTTGGAAGGTCAGGAGATTTTTAGATAAATTCATGGGCAAGAGGTCATTGAAGGGAAGGTAAAGAAGGTAGGTAGAAAAGCTAGGATGCTGGGTCATAATATAAATTACGGTGTTTATTAAGAGCTTACTAAGTGCTAAACCCGCAAGTAGAGGTAAATTAATCAGGTCAGTAAGGTCCCTCCCTGACAGTCTGAGGTAGGGAAAAAGCAGCTGTTGAAAATGAGGCCCAGAGAGGTTGTGACTTGCCCAAGGTCACACAGGCAATTGGCAGAGCTGGGAGTAGATCCCAGATTCCTGACTTCCAGTCCCATGTTCTCCCATATGAAACATATAGCCATTCAGGGCTATTTATTATTATTATTATTATCATTATTTTACTATTAATGGTGTTTAAGAGCTTATGTGCCAGGCACTGTGCAAAGCGCTGGAATAGATTCAAGGTGGTCAAGTTGGGCACAGTCCATGTCCCATGCCCCATGTCCATGGGACTCACAGTTTGTCACCATTTTACAGATGAGGTAATTCAGGCACAGAGAAGTGATATGCCCAAGGTCACCCAGCAGACAAGTGGTGGAGCTGACTAGGACGGCTACTGCAGACTCACCTTTGCCAACTCTTCTACCCCCTCCCCCTGCTATATTTTAAAAAGCAACCTATTTACTTTGTGGAGGTAACTGTTGATTTAATTTCTGTCCATTTTTTTAGTGGTATTTAAGCATTTATGCGTTAAGCACTCTTCTAAGCACTGAAGTAAATACAAGTGAATTAGGTTGGGCACAGTCCCTGACTAGCATGGGGCTCACAGTATAAGTAGGAGGGAAAATTCTCAAAATGAGTAACCCTACTTACCCTACCTGAGTAAGATCTTTGGTGACAGCATTAAGTTCTTAGATTTGTTGCAGTGCAAGCAAGTTGAAAAGCAAAGTTCCAGTCAGTAATATGTAGAATTTAGTCACTGGCTGTTTTTTAAAATAAAAATAAAAACTGAAAGTAAAGGTATTCAGGGCCATACCAGTAACAGGTAGGACAGAGCAGGTAAAAAAAAAAAAAAAAACACCTGACAGTTATAAAGCTGGATGAGTGGCCACCCTATGAAGTGGGTGTTCAACTCAGAAATTTGAAAATGTGGTAAGAACTGCCCAGGACACAAGTATGCATTCGAGTCTTACTCATGTGATGCTGATGTTTCCACCATTAACTTACTTTCTGGCATGTTGTATAATCGATCACTAATTTATTTTTTTGAGTACCTACTGGGTGCAGAAAACTGTCTTAAACACTGGGAGAGTATCATAAGGGTAGAACCATTATCTCTGCCCCAGAAAGCTTTTGAACTAACTGATCAACAGATATAAAATTTACAGAGAGGTAAAAGAGAAGTTGCTTGTCAATTGTAAAAAGAGCCTTAAGAAAGTGAAGCTGGGAAATGACCTTGGAGGTGAGATTTCAGGAGGACTTTGAAGCTGGGGAAAGCTTTGGTCTGGGATTTGAAGGAAGAAGGGTGTGAGCAAGGGGCAGAGGCCTAGGGAAGAGGTGACTTTGGGAGGAATGAGAAGAGAATTGATAAGGAAACAGCTGATAAGGCGGAGAGAGTTGTTTGCCTAAAAGGCAATGGTCAAGAATTCCTGCTCCGGGGAGGGGAGCAGGTAGCCTTTGAAGGTTTTGGAGGAATAGAGATCAGTCCTGAAGCACAGGGCTCAAGGCCTAGTGTAAAATAGCATGGGACACAAGCAGAAATATTATGGGTGCATGGGGGATGAGGAGGGGCGGTGCAGGATACAGAGGAGGGTGCAGAATTGATCCTTGGGGGTGGGGAAACTTTGGTGCTTGAGGTTAGGGTGGGAATCATTAGGCAATCAGCAACAATAGCTCTCCTTTAGTTCAGAAAAACAGATGATGGCCTTTTTAGTCATGAGCTGTCTTGTATTTTTCATTCCCTATTAATGCCTCCTTGGAAAACCTGGTGGAGGCTTGCCCCATGGGTTTTTTTTTGTTGTCTGTTTTCATGGGATAGGACAGGCTGTTTTTACTGCATGACTTGAAAATCCAGCTCACCTCCCTGGCCTTGTCCCATATCTGGAGGATGGAGGCCAAGTGGATAGATCATGGGTCTGGGAATCAGAAGGATCTGGGTTGTAATCCTGGCTCTGCCACTTGTCTGCTGTGTGATTTTGGGCAAGTCACTTCACTTCTCTGGGCCTCAGTTACCTCATCTGTAAAATGGGGATTAAAACTGTGAGCCCCATATGGGACATGGACTGTATCCAGCCTCGCATCTACCCCAGTGCTTAGTACAGTGCCTGGCATATAGTAAGTGATAAATACCTTAAAACAGTGGCCTAGTGGATGGAGCATGGGCCTAGAAGTCAGATGGACCTGGGTTTTAATCCTGGTTCCACCACTGTGTTTGTGTGTCCTTTGGCAAGTCACTCAACTTCTCTATGCCTCAGTTCTGTTATGTGGAAAATGGGGATGAAGACTGAGCTTAATAGGGGACTTGGACTGTTTTCAACCTGATTAACTTATATCTTATCCTAGCACTTAGTACAGTGCCTCGCACAAAGTAAGCTTTTAACAAATACAATAAAAAACTACTCAGTTTCAGCGAGTCGAAACTGCACTGTAGGGCAGTACACTGGGCAGGTTCAACTCAGGCTTGATCAAGGACTGCTACACATACGTTCTGAGGTGATTTCCTCCATCATACTGTCGTCACGTGGTACTTTGCGTTTGCACCACCATTCTTAGTTCTTTTCACAAGGGTGGGTCTCCTCAGAAATTGTTGAGTAGAGTTGTTGGAAATACTGTTCTAAAGATATGTCTGGCCCCAGTGCCTAAAAGGCACTAGCCAGCCTAAGGATAATCAGGTCACAAGCGATTGGTTTTGTGACTTCCTGTTCTGGTCTCAATCAATCAGTGGTATTTATTGAGCATTTACTGTGTCCAGAGCACTGTACTAAATGCTTGGGAGAGTACAGTTTAACAGTTGGTAGGCTTGTTCCCTGCCTCACACATGACCATCCTTCCCGTCTCTCAGGCCCGCAATCTCGGTGTCATCCTTGACTCGTCTCTCTCGTTCACCCCACACATCCTATCCGTTACCGAGACCTGCCGGTTTCACCTCTACAATATCGCCAAGATCTGCCCTTTCCTCTCCACCCAAACGGCTACCTTACTGCTACAGGCTCTCGTTATATCCCGGCTAGACTACTGTGTCAGCCTTCTCTCTGACCTCCCTTCCTCCTCTCTCGCCCCGCTCAGGTCTATTCTTCACTCCGCTGCCCAGCTCATCTTCCTGCAGAAATGATCTGGGCCTGTCACTCCCCTTCTTAAACAACTCCAGTGGTTGCCTATTGACCTCCGCTCCAAACAAAAACTCCTCACTATAGGCTTCAAGGCTCTCCATCACCTTGCCCCTTCCTACCTCTCCTCCCTTCTCTCTTTACCGCCCACCCCGCACGCTCCGCTCCTCCGCCGCCCACCTCCTCGCCGTCCCTCGGTCTCGCCCATCCCGCCGTCGACCCCTGGGCCACGTCCTCCCGCGGTCCCGGAACGCCCTCCCTCCTCACCTCCGCCAAACTGATTCTCTTCCTCTCTTCAAAACCCTACTTAAAACTCACCTCCTCCAAGAGGCCTTCCCAGACTGAGCTCCTCTTCTCCCTCTACTCCCTTTGCCACCCGCCCTTTACCTCTCTGCAGCTAAACCCTCTTTATCCCCCTTTCCCTCTGCTCCTCCACCTCTCCCTTCCCATCCCCACAGCACTGTACTCGTCCGCTCAACTGTATATATTTCCATTACCCTATTTATTTTGTTAATGAATTGTACATTGCCTTGATTCTATTTAGTTGCCATTGTTTTTACGAGATGTTCTTCCCCTCGACTCTATTTATTGCCATTGTTCTTGTCTGTCCGTCTCCCCCGATTAGACCGTAAGCCCGTCAAACGGCAGGGACTGTCTCTATCTGTTGCCGACTTGTTCATTCCAAGCGCTTAGTACAGTGCTCAGCACATAGTAAGCGCTCAATAAATACTATTGAATGAATGAATGAACAACCTTATAGCCAAGGGTGAGGGGAGAAGTTTCCTTCTCTTTTTTTGTGGGGATGAATTTGATGAGTGATTTGTATGTGGAACATGTATACTGTTAATTTTCTGTTGGATGGAAGAGCTGAAGGATGTATGTGTGGGGAGTGGTGTTGGTGGGGAATGGCATGACCTGAATTTATAAGGGTCTCTAGGTAAGTCTGATAATAAGATTTCAATGCTGGTTTCTGTGGCTTGGCGTTCATGAAGTCACAGGCTTAAAGGGATAATCTAAACTCCCTGAGTTCAAAGGATCCTTTTGTCAGGCAAGCTGTCTTCTTTCTGTCTCTTAGAGGCAAATTTTGAAGATGCTATAGGAGGTCAGTGTGGAACAACCGATAGTAAAGTGAAAAACTGAGGCAACGGCAACATGTCTTAACATGGCAAAATCGACTTTCAAACAGCCTGAATGATGAAAGAAAGAGGAGGCCTCAAAATTCAGTGGGCTCGGACTTTGCTGGAATTGCAGCTATTTTCTGCTTTCTCCACATCTCTGCTTTGATTTTTCTCCCATTCTCCCCAATGTACAGGTCTATTTTACTTGTGTCATAATGAAGTCCTTTTAACCTCATAGATTGTCTTCTAGTTGAATAACTGCAAAGGTGTGAGCTTAATCCTGCGAGGCTTTTCATTGAATTAAAAACTGCTCAACTTCTCTGTGTTTCTGTTTCCACATCAGTAGAATGGGGATCCAATACCTGTTCTCCCTCCTATCAAACTGTGAGCCCCATGTGGGATGAGAACTGACTGACTTGTTATATCTTTCCCCAGCACTTAGAACAGTGCTTGACACATAGTAAGTGCTTAAATACCATAATAATATTAAGTCAATCAGCTGTATTTAGTGCTTAATATGTGCAGAGCACTGTACTAAGCGCTTGGAAGAGTTCAGTATAACAAACAGACACAGTTCCTGCCTATAACGAGCTTACAGCTTACTAATGTTGTTGTTAGTAGTAATAATGGTATATTTGAGTGCTTGACTGCTGTACATTGGGAAATATAACAAAGTGCCTGTCCACAAAGAGCTTACACTCCAAGGAGACAGACCTAGAAATTTCAAAATGCATCTATACATGTATACAGTTGGGGGAGATCAGTTGCTTGAAGGGTCCAGAACCCCCTCTACCTTTTCTGGCATATGCTAAGCCCAGCAATTCCCAAGTTACAAATTGGGAAATGGCACAATTCTCTAGCTGTGATAGCTTTATCCTTCACTGGAAACAAAAAGATATTTCCAGTATTGGTTCTACTGCTGGTGTCCATCTTGGATGCTGAAGCTTTTAGCCTTAATCTCACCTTCACATTGTTTTGCCTAGTGCATCGAAGGCATTCCCTAAATTCTAAATTCTTCTGGGCCTTTGGCTAAGAAGACACAGGAATCGAGTACCGACCTGCCATTTGCTGGATCCCTTCTGGATGGAATTGAAGCTACTATTCATATTGCCCAGATATGAAAGTAGCACCCAGGTTAGGCGTGTTGCAGTTGGTGGCAAAATGCCCAAGAATTTATCACCGCTTTAGCAATCCACCAGCTAGATTGCTGATGTGGCCAAGTGGATTCTGTAAACCGTAATGCAGCCAGCGTTTGATTAAGGTTGTCCCCAGTTGTGAGTGACCTGACTGCCTGGCTAGGCAAGTAAGAAGACTAATAATAATAATTATGGTATTTGGTGAGTGGTTTCTTTGTGCCAAGCATTGTTATAAGCATTGGAGTAGATAGAAGGTAATCAGATTGGACACAGTCCCCTGTTCCACAGGAGGCTCACACTTTTAATCCCCATTTTATAGATGAGATAGGCCCAAAGAAGTTGTCATTTGCCCAGGGGTACACAGCAGACACTGATGAAACCCACAACCTCTGACTCCCAAGCCTATGCTCCTGCCACTAGACCATGGGAAGAGACTCTGTGTTGGCCCTTGGTGTGGATGGCTGCTTAATACCCCAGCTCCTTTCCCTGGGACTGGGAGGAGGGAGATGCCCAGTTTTCCTTTAGCCTTTGAGCACCCCAAAATTAATCATAATAGTTTGGCTCACAGTAAGTAGCCAATACCACAACACTGTACTGAGCTCTGCGGTAGATAGAAATGAATCGGGTTGGACACAGTCCCTGTCCCACATGGGGCTCACAGAATAAGTAGGAGGGAGAGCACTAAATTTAGGTGTGTTTGTTCTGGCTCATCAGAACCTAAAACCGGGTTAAGCCCAGAATAGACTAACTCAAGGAAGCTCAGCCATGTAAGGTTTAAAACATGCAAATATCTCCTGAGTTGTCTGTCCCTTCTTGCTTCCCCCTGCCTCTTCCCACCTCCCCCCCCCCCAATAGTATGCAGAAGGTAATGCTATAAATGGTATCTTTGACTTCTCTTATCTGGAGAGTCCTTGATCCCCAACCCTTTGTTCAAGTGTGTGCATATATAGTCTGTTTACAAATATAATGTCTTTTTAAATCTTCTGAACACAGATGACTTCCAGCTATATTTTCTTATGATATTTAAGGGCTTATTGTGTGCCAGGCACTGGGGGAGTTACAAGGTAATCAAGTTGGACACAGCTCGTATCCCACATGGAGCTCATGGTCTTAACCCCCATTTTACAAATGATATAACTGAAGCCCAGAGCAGTTAAGTGACTTGCCCAAGGTCACAAAGAGAAGAGCTTCTCTACTCTTCTTGTCCAAACTTGTGATTTATGAAGTGTGGCTTAGCTCAGTCCAAATAAAGATGATATTTCAGTTGATTACATCAGCCTGAGTGTCACTTGGGGGTTCGAACATTAAGTCTGGGAATGTTAGCATATTATACCAAAATAGAATGTAGGGTTTACACCTGTAATTTTGGGGCTTTCGAATGATGTACAAGGTCTAGACCAAGTGTTTAAAATAGGGGGTTTCACCTCTTATGTATGAACTGGAGAGTCCTATACTTGCTCTGAAATTGTGGGAATTTCAGGTTGGGTGGGGTTCTTGAAGTTGGTTAGGAAGCCATCAATCAATCTTATTGAGTGCTTACTCTGTGTAGAGCGCTGTGCTTAGCACTTGAGAGAGTAGTACAACACAATGATATAACAGACACACTACCTGCCCACAGTGAGCTTAAGCCAGTCTTATGTAAACGTGAAGCAAGACCTTTATAAGTATTAATAGAAAAAGAAGGGCTTGTTTTTGCCATCTCTTAAGCCATTGGCTCAGTAGTAGAAATCTCTTCCCTTTTGGATTGTTCAAATAGCTGGCATATCAGGAGAGGGCTGTTGCTATAGCTACCGAGAACATTTTGAACATTCACCCTCAGCTGAACAAACCAGCCTGTGGAGTGCTGCTTTCATAACCTTATAATCCAGGGATTTTCAGTCTTTTCCCAGTGATGAGCAGCAGACCAACCAAAGTGATTAGTTCAGTAGCGTTCCCGAGCGAAGTGTAGTAGTAATAGTATTTTTTTTCCCCTTTGGTATTTAAGAGCTTACTGTTTGCCAGGCATTATTCTAGTGATGAGGTAGAGAAAAGCTAATCAGGTTGGACACAGTCCCTGTCCCACATAGGGCTCACAGATTTGACCCCTATTTTACAGATGAGGGGCCTGAGACACAGAAGTTGTGACTTGCCCAAGGTCACACAGCAGGTGAGTGGTAGAGCTGGGATTAGAAACCAGGTTCTTCTGACACCCAGATCTGTATGCTACCTGCTAGGCCATGCTTGATCTCTAGTATTTAAGTGCTTACTGTGTGGAGAGTACTGGGGGAAAATTCGCAGGTGTGAATTAAGCACGATCCCTGCCCCTCATGGGACTCACAATCTAAAAGTATTTTTTACCCCATTATCACTTAGTAACTCTTGTACTCTTATGCACTTAGACTGAAAAGATGAATGAAGTTATGCTTAGAAGCAGCATGGCCTAGTGGAAAGAGTACCTGGGTTCTAATCCTGGCTCTGCTACCTGCCTACTGTGGGACCTTGGCCAAGTCACTTAATTTCTCTGTGCCTCAGTTCCCTTATCCCCAGAATGGGGTTTTAATACCTTTTCTCCCTCCCATTTAGAGGACAACTCCATGTGGGACCTGATTTTCTTATACCTACCCCAGCTCTTATTACAGTGCTTGACCATAGAAAGGACTTAACAAATACCACTATTATTATTTGTCTTGACTTTCTGCACTGAATATGTGGATTCCTCTTGAATCCTACCAATCATATTTATTGAAGGCCTGCTATATGTAGAATCCTCTATTAGAGCTTTGGAGAATGCAGTATAACAGTGTTGGTAGACATGTACCCTGTCCACAAGGATCTTACAGTTGAGAGGAAGACAGGCATTAATATAAGGGAATTATGGATGTGTATATAAGTACTGCAAGGTTGAGGATGGGGTGAATAAAGCATGCAAATCCAATTGTAAGGGAGAGGACAAGAAGAAATGAGGGCTAGTTGGAGAAGGCTTTTTGGAGATGTGATTTTAACAATCAGTTGTATTTATTGAGCACTTTCTACGTGCAGAATACTGTACTAAGTGCTTGGGAGAGTACAGTGGAATTAGCAGGCACATTCCCTCTCCATAACAGGTTTATAGGCTAGAGGGGGAGACACAGGCTCGAAAGTAAGGTGAGTGGTCTGTCGGATATGAAGGCAGAAGGCATACCAAGCCAGAGGCAGGACATGGGCGAGGGATGGAGGAGATCGAGTCGTATCCCCATTCTTATGTTACTTTGCTGTCCTTGGCTTTTGATTCAGGTGCTGAGCCGACAGGTTGAAGGCCCAAGAGTCATCCAGGGAAGCAGAGTGAGGGTGGTAGAAGTGGACACTACGGGTGGTCGGTTGAAGGCTCTCATTTGTCCTGGCCCTGAGAGTTTGTTGCCGTGTTTCCAGTTCTGGGTGCTGCAGGCCATCTGTCATGAGTTGTTTTTACAAGAAGGTTGGAGTAGTTTAGTTTCCAAGTCCCACTAAATGGACTTTAAACCCTCTGAGGGTTAAAGGGGAAAAAAGAGTTGTTGTGTTTTTTCCCATCAGCACTGGGTGCAATTAGTGTACAAAATGGCCCCAGCGGCAGATGAAAGCTAGGAAACACGGATCTTGGAGTTTAACCCTCCTCTAGGGGTCACGCCATCACACCTCCACTTTTTTTATTAAGATCTCAAGGGCTCACTTTTCTGTCTGGTTTTCCCTTCCTGTTGGCTTGCCAGCGCTGATCAATAGACATCTTCTTTCTAACCAGTCTGCTCCCCCAGAGGCAGCGGTAGCATTCGTTTCAGCTTTGAGTCTGCGTATTATCGAAAGGTGGCTCACGGCCATAACTCTCCATGTTTGGTTTTCCCTAAAGCAAAATTGCACTTTGAATTTGACGTGTAATATTTGGTTACTTAATGAACAGGCAAGGTACTCAGCGGTCCCACTTCCCCCATCAGTGGGCCGTTGGGCAAGCCAGAAAAAATGAGGCTATTTTTTAATTTTTTGAATGACTTTGGGTCTCCAGTGGTTTCCAAACAGTGCCTGGCTAGGAGGACAATTTGAAGAAACTGAGGCACTTGGTTACCCAGACATCTAGTATCTCAATTCCAGGACTCCCAGGTATCCTGAAAGGTGAGGGTGGCATTCTGGAAAAAAGCCAGCCCTCACCGTGTCCATATATCCTGCCCTCCTGCCAGCTGTTTCTTCCGGTAACACGACTCACCCGTGATAAACCCATATGGGCTGCTGCCTCTGGAAGAACGTTTCCTAATTCTCAGCATTCTAGCCAAAATGTGGAGTGAATAGTTAAGTGCTGGAGGGAAAAAAGAAAAACACCCCATTTTTAGTCAAATTTCTCAAACCTTCCACTCACAGGTTTTATCAGAACCACTAGGAAGTTGTAAAATGAGCTCTACATTCCACCTCCTGTCTGACTTCTCCCTCCTGGGTGAGGTGTTAAGCTTATAAAATCACCAAGAGGCAGACAGGAGAAAGAAGAGGTCTAGGTAATTAATCCATCAGTGATATTTATTGGGATCTTACTGTATTAAGAACTGGGGAAAATAAATGAGCCACAGACTGTATAATATTCAGCTTTTGAATGCTGAATTTTTGTAATGAAAGCCCACTTCTGACCTGCAGACTTGATTCCGTGTTTGCATAGTGGCAAGTATACACATTAAGATAAACTAAGTATACTTTTTCTCTAAAGCAGTAGGTGGTCGATAGTTTGGGCCAGGCGCCCTCCCTTCCTTATTGAAATCCCCAAAATGCAGTTCATCTCTGAAGCCCAATGCTAAATGGAGGAGATTAGCTTCTTAGAGAAGCATCATGGCCGAGTGGTAAGAGCACAAGCCTGGGAATCAGAAGACCTGGGTTCTAATGTTGCTTCTGCCACGTACCTGCTGTGTGACCTTGGGCAAGTCACTTCACTTCTCTGTGCCCCATTTTCCTTATCTGCAGAATGAGGATACAATACCTGCTCTCCCTCCTCCTTAGACTGTGGGACTTAAATATCTTATATTTACTCCAGTGCTTAGTGCAGTGTTTGGGACAGTAGTAAGCCCTTAAATACCATTATTAGGACAGAAATGATTCTTGCAGCTTGAAACCATTTGCTTGGGTTGCATTTCTCTAGAAGATTGCTAAGTTGTCTTGACATCTTTAAAGTGCCTCCTAGGATTTAGTGACTGTCTCTTAAGCTTTATTCTATTGGGAAAATCCCATTGCTCTGTGGTTACAGGGAGGGGAGGGGGCCAATAGTTGTGTTGCCACAATTGAGAGACTGTGCCCAGCTGATAGAAGCTGCCATTTTACTTTGGCAGATGTTAAAACAGGAACAAGGGACTCGCTTAAATCTCACTCTAATTTTTACAGGTTTTAGGGCAATCACTGTTGACAAGAATATAATTCTAGAAAGATTTCTAAAAATCATATTGCACGTTAAACACAGCTGGAACCAAATGTCAGAATAGTTAATTTCTTGAATGAATTAATGGACAAGTTTGGAAAAACCGTGAGTGGTCTCATCGTTGCTCAGTGCTAGTGGTGTAATATTTTCATAGCTGGTAGCATCTGGGAATTAATGAACCTCCCAAATGATCTTCCAAAGGATTCTAGCTGCTGTATCTTACTAGTATCAGGAAAGAACTCTTTTGAAGAGTTTCCTTAAGTGCTGTCAGGATTCTGAAGGGTCCTGTATTTTGCAGCTAGACCAAATTGAGTATTTCTCTCTTACCCCTGTTTTCTTGTGGCTTGGGCTGTCATATGGTTGTGGTTTTTTTTCCAGTGCTTTTTATCTGGCTGAAACACAAGTCTTTCTTGATAGGATAGTTTTTGATAGGACAGTACTAGATAAGATTGCCGCCAACTGGGCATCATCTGCCCGGTGGCCCGGTGGTGCTGTTTTACTGTGATTTGTGGTGAACTCCAGACTTCAAAAGAACAAAATACCCTTTGTGTTCTTGGTTATCTGGCCCCAAGCAAGAGTTAAAACAAGCTTGATGAGACATCACTGCAAACCCGTGAAGTCCAGAAGCCAATTTTAATTCTGGCAGCAAGCAGAGGTAAAAGATGGGGAGGGATTGAGGAGAGAGAGAGTATCTCTTGGGTTTTGGGTAGATGCTATGGCCTTAAGGTGGGGAAAATTTGTCTGAGAAGTCTGTCAGAACTTCCGATCATCAAATTTCTTAATGTAAATTTTTTCAGTTGTAAATCAACTCTGTTTTGAGGGTCACCTATGACATCTCAACTTTCTCTCTTTCTCCTTAGCCTACACTCACTCTGCTTTCATCACAGAGAGATTATATAACTTTGGAAGAGAGCAAAATAAGCACTTAAAACCCCTCCCTTTGCCTCGATAGAAAATGCATCTGCTTAGGCTTTCTGGGCACTACTGTTGTCTTTGTTAGATTGTAGGGTGATGTTTCAGATGAATTTTTGCCTGGCACTGAAGTTGCTCTAAATTCTACCTGACACAATACTGATTAGTTTGTACAAGGGTGAGTGTAACTTTCCATTTGTGCTTGTCTTCCCCCCCCCCCCCCCCCTTTTAGTTTCCTCTTTCTACATTTAGTAGCTGGGTGGCTTGGACCCAGGAAGGCTAATTAATGGCTGACGCAGCAGGCAGTAAATCTCCGACTAGCAGCTCATCCCAGCTTTATTGCTTTATTTTTTCAAATTGCTGATAATTACAATAATGCACATGGGCAGGGGTCCAAGACAGGAAGAATTATTGTCTGCAAGCAGATCTGGTGTGAGCTGATAATACCAGTCCTGTATTTGCTTTCGAATTTAAATGGCACATAAATCAAAGCAAAGATGCCTCTCTGGCTTGCATGGAACTGAGGAGAGGAGGTGAGGATATTGACCCATCATCCTTCTCAATGGGATAGAGAAACAAAAAGTAGCTTGATGTGAAAGAGTTATATACTTCTTCCCTTATACCACTGCATGGAATGAATAACTAAAATTTTGGTAGAAATGGTAGTTGTACTAGTCAGTAAGCGACAATAAGCAGTTGATTTATTATGCATCTTTGGCAAAAAAAATGGAGCTTCAGTTTTGGGGCTGCTCTTCTCATAATGAAGTAGAACCTTAATTACATTTGGGTTTTTGTTTTTTTGTTTTTATTGTTGGTTTGTTTTGCCTTTCCAGGCCTTTCTGCATTACACAATTTAAAAAAAAATGTATTTAAGTGCTTACCGTTTGCCAGGCACTTTACTAAGCACTGGGTAGATTCCAGTTAATCAGGTTGGACCCAGTCCCTGTCTCACATAGAGCTCACCATCAATCCCCATTTTACAGATGAGGCACAGAGAAGTTAAACGACTTGCCCAAGTTTCCATTGCCGACAAGTAGGGGAGCCTGAATTAGAACCCTGGTCCTCTGACCTCTAGACCCACGCTCTTTCTATTAGGCCATGCTACTTCTCACCATACCAGTTGGGTAGTTTTACCAGGGCTTTTTTACTCCAGTAGGGCTTCCTTAAGGAGAACTCTACTTGTAGGACTTTGTCCCCAGCCATCCTTAGGCTGTGAGTGTTGTGTGGGACTGGGACTGTGTCTGACCTGTTTATCTTGCCTACCCCAGCACTTAATAGAGTGCTTGGCATATGCCACAAAAAGAGGCCGGTTTTACGTATGCCCACAACATTTTCCTCTGATGCCACATCATATCATGTCTCAGTGGAAGAAAGTCTCCTGATTTCTCTGTCCTGGTCTATCTGAAAACCTGTAGGAGAAACAAGTATTATCAGGAATGGGCATTATGTGGTTTGTCAGAGCTTTGTCTCCCATGTATTTCTTTCTACTTCAATTCATCTTCAGGAAAACTTCAAATATCTCTAACTGTTATTGGCTATTCACATTTGTTTTAATAATTGAAGTTGGGGCAATCTGGGCAGTTTTTCATCTTAGCTATTTTAAGAAGTAGCTTATGTTCAACCGGTTGAAGCCACCTGTTGTTTTTTTTCCTGCTTTGAATTGATCCAACAGTTATCATTGTCCATTTCTTTCTGTTTGTTTGCTTTGACAGTCTCTTGGGTTCTCTTTTTTCAGGGGAGGGGGTGTGGAATTTTACCGGAGGGAAAATTAACAGCAACATCTGGATGAAAGATCGAATTTTATAGCCAGGATGACTAAGGCACAAAGTTAAATGACTTGCCCAAGGTTACCCTGTGGCTAAGCTTCAAATGATACCCATGCTCCGTTTGGCTTTCCAACATGTACAATTAGTCTGTTTTATAAAGGGTGACACACTGCTCCCCTCTGGCAGTACCATTGTTTAATCTGGTGAGGAAGCTCTCTTGGTTTCTGAACCATTCTCTGTTTTAACTTTGCTCTTGCACATTAGACAATGGAGAATCCAATGAAGGATGGCCAGGATGCTTCCCCAAGAAGGAGAAAGGCTCCATTGCTCAGATGCCTCTTTTCATTGGTCAAATAGCTCAGAGAGAAGATTTTGGTGGCTGGAATGGGTTCCCAAGTGTCAGCTTTAAGAGGTTATTTATTTTTTTAAAAGCACCAATGGGTAACTGTAGCTGACTTCTTGAAATGCAATACGTAAACTACATTTATTTGGGTATGAAATTAAGTGATTTTTAAATCCTTATGGATTAAAATATCAGTGCCTGAGGACCACTAAACTTTTTTTTTCTAATGCAGAGTTATCTAAGATGTGAACCATGAGCTATTAAGAGCTCAGGAGAGATTTTGATGGCCCTCTTTATTCCTCCCCCTCCTTGTTTTCTCCTGGCTCTGTGCCTCCTAGCCAAGCCTAACAGCAAGTAGGGGAGAATTTCACAGGCTCCTTGGGCATCATAGTGGAGTTGACCACATCTCACACATTAGCCAGCTGATGTTGAGAGGATTTGAGATGGCCAATCTATAAGGATGCAAAGATTTAGGTGGAGCCGATTTTGACTGCACAACCTGCTGAGGGCGATGTCTAAACAGGCCCAGGAACCCATTTCATTTGACAGTGGCTGTTTGGGAGTTCTGGCTGCTGAAGAATCCCCTCACATCTCAGACACACAGTCTCACACTCCATCCCAACAGTGTCGGTGCTCTGAGGTGCCCGGAGAAGGGGAAGAGGATGAACGGAGCTTGTTCCTGCTAGAAATGGCAGAGCTGCTACCTGTAGAAGGGACTGTGAGCCTGATGTTGGGTAGGGATTGTCTCTGTTGCTGAATTGTACTTTCCAAACGCTTAGTACAGTGCTCTGCACACAGTAAGCACTCAATAAATACAATTGAATGAATGAAAGACTGCAAGGTGAGCTAGTCTTGCACTGTTCTAGAAGCAGTCATCTTTCATTCACTGGAAAATCCCCCTGAACACTGAGTGGGGTCCTGTATAGATTTGGCCAAAACCCAGTTTATTTCCTGCCTGAAAATTCTGCACGGAAGAGATATCATTTGGAAAGGTAAGTGTCTGTTGGAGAGATTGAGTCACTTGTAGTAGGTGGGTGAGAAGGGGATAGAGATAAATCAAGAAATGGCAGGGATCATTAGTAATTCATTTTAATGATCACATCCTCAGGGAAAGGTTAAAGCCTGGGGAAGATGGTAAGTTTCACTAGTGTTATCAGAACAAGAGTGACATTTGAAATACACACTGTTCTTCCCCAAAATGTGAGCTTACCACACTTTTCCACTAGAACGCAGCATCGGAGTTCGGACATGTCCCTTGGGTATCATGAGCCTTTCTGGATTGTGCGGCGTGGTATCAGAAGAAACGGTTGCGCTCTTGTGAGGAAGACATCGGGCACAGGGCGAGTACTATCAATCAATCAGTGGTACTGAGTGCCTATCAAGCATAGAGCACTCTCTTCTCTATTGGGAGAATACAGTAGAGTTAGTCGACAGATGATCGGAGATTGAGTACATAAATGCTTAGATGGCACCAAAATGTCAGTTGCTGGGGGCCTATCGTGTGGGGAGGTTACAAAAAGCTGACCTGGGGTTGTGATTTCAAAAGGGTTTCGAGGTAGAGTTTTTGCTATGTCTGTAATTTGTTATATCTGTATTTTCTTATTTACATTAATGACTGTCCCCCCCTCTAGACTGTAAACTCATTGTGGGCAGGGAACGTGTCACTTGATTGTTATTTTGTACTCTCCCAAGCGCTTAGTACCCACAGTAAGTGCACAATAAATGATTGACTGGGTTATGTCTTCCTACCATTCAATCGAGAGGCACACCGAATTGCACTTTGATTCCGTGATGCATCTTCACGATTAGGGATCACTTGCAGTTGAGAACAGAGTGAATCTGCCCAGCTCCAGGGCCCAATATGTAGGCTACCTCGTCTTTGAACATTTGCTAACCCTAAGTTCTACTACCATAGTTATTTTAGCACATTTAGATTTACAGCCTCTCTCTCCGCAAGAGATGGGATTGCTTATCCTCACACAATATAGGGAAACTGCCATCAGGAGGGGGTTGGCATTGGGAAGCCCAAGGAGGTGCTTGTGAGAGGACATTCATCTCCTTGCTGAGCTAGAAGGTAAAAGATGAACCCTGCTCACTCCCTGCTGTGGAAGGGGCCGTCCCCCTGCAATATGCCATTCGAGCTCATTAAGGATATGCATAGGTGGCCACGAGGGAAAACATCCCCTGCCACAAGGTCAAAATGGTTGAAGATCTCTGAGCCCTTTCAGCACTCCCCACTCCTCCCTAACATCGCTCCTCTCCCACTACAACCCAGCCCACACACTTTGTTCCTCTAACTCTCACCATACCTTATCTCGTCCATCTTGCCATCGATCCCATGCTCACGTCCTCCCTCCCGCATGGAATTCCCTCCCCGTTCTTGTCCGACAGACCACCGCTCTTCCATCTTCAAAGTCCCGCTGAAATCACAGTCCTCCAAGAGGCCTTCCCTGACTGCCCTCTTATCTCTTCTAGACTGTAAGCTCATTTCAGCCAGGGAATGTGTCTACAAACTCTGTGGATTTGTACTCGTCCAAGTGCTTAGTACAGTGCTGTGCGCACGGTAAACGCTTAATAAGTACCATTGTTGATGATGATGATCTCCTTGCCCTGTTTTTTCTCCTTCTGCATCACCTCTGCATTTAGGTCTGTCCCCTTAGATACTTGGATAACCTGCCCCTACCCCACAGCACAAATGTACTTGTCCTTATATTCTGCTCCTCCCCCCTATCTGTAACTAATTTTAATGCCTGTCTTCCCCTCTAGTTTGTAAGTTCCTTGAGGGCAGGGATTCTGGGGGACAACTTTATTTTATTGTACTCTCCCGAGGGCTTAAGTCATTGCTCTGCACAAGCAAACACTCGATAAATCTAACTGATTGGAATTCAATCTCCAATAATTAATGCCGAGGATATTTCAATACAATATAGAACTGTCAGTCTTACAGTTTCCCATCTCAGTAGCAAATGACAAACCTATTTCTTAAAGCAGCAGTGCACAACATCCCATCATGAAAATACTTAGGTATTTTTCTTTTCACATTTCAGCTTTATTCTGATTATAAGCATCTCTAAATTTGGTCTGGAAAATAAAAAGCACTAAAATTGTAAAAGGCCATCACTCTCCCACTGACATCTACCAGCTGCTAGCTATTTTCATGGGCCTGTAATTTATACAATTAACCTCTGCTTTTAATAGAGCTTCAAATATTGAAGCATAAGCAAAGTACCATTTCCAAGACTGGAAATGGCAACACCGTCTCTGAGGCTTTTTATAGACATGAAGTCATTTTTGCCATCTATTAAATCCCCGTCCTTGGGTCCTCCCCCAGCATGATCCAGAAGATGGCCTTTTTTTTTTTTTTTAAAAAAAAAGGTGTTTAAGTGCTTAATATGTTCCAAGCATTGTACTAAGCCCTGGGATATGTAGAAGACAAGCAGGTTGGACACAGGTACTCTCCCACATGAGACTGCAGTTTAAGTAGGAGCGAGAAGAGGTATTGAACTCCCATTTTACAGATGAGGAAACTGAGGCACAGAGAATTTAAGTGACTTGTCCAAGGTGTCACAGCAGACAAGCTGCAGAGACTGGCTTAGAACCCTGGTACCTTGACTTCCAGGCCACATCTTTCCATTAGGCCACGCTGCTTCAGCTTTGTCTCAGTCGTTAGAGAGAAAGTTACTAGCCCAGTCCCAGAAACTTTTTCACGAAAAAACCCAAGCTATTTCTGCTCTCACTGAGAACTTCCAATTCCTGACATTTGCCATTAGAGGCTGGCAATCTTGAAAATGCAGAGGCCCATTGTGAAACGCGAGTGCTCTAGAGTAGCTGGCGATGCAAGTTAAAGCTTGGCTTTAGAATCATTAAGCTTAACTACTCATTTCATCAACAGGGAGTGGGGAAAAGACATCTACTTAAATCATTTGTGTAGTGCAGAAAGGAACTGCGTAAGACTGAAGAGCACGATTGTTAGGCAGACCAGTGTCAGGCTAGGATACAATTTACTCAAACTTTCAGAGCAGCTTCATGTCAAACTCATCTTGGCTGAAAGCTGGGAGCCATTTTCAGCTGGGCCACTGTCTCTTAGAACAGGAGGCCGGGAAGGGGGCAGGATGCTCCATGCAAGAGCCAGCCAGCAGCTATTTTCCAATAGACTCCTTGAAATGGCCCCGCAAACATTCTTAAGAATTGTGGTGCTTAAGTGCTTACTCTGTGCCAAGCACTATACTAAGTTCTGGGTTAGATATAAGATAATCAGGTCCCACATGCAATTCAATTGAAATAGGGGGAAGCATAGGTATTGAATCCCCCTTTTGTAGGTAGGGGAATTGAGGCATAGTGAAGTGAATTGCCCAAGGTCATGCAGCAGACGAGTGGTGGAGCTGGATTAAGGACCCTGGTCCTCTGACTCTCAGGCCCATGCTCTTTCACATAAGCCATGAAACTGCCATTGTTAGCATATAGTCTGAGAGAAGGGATAGAGATGACCCTTTGGAAAGAGCCATGGGCTTGGGAGTCAGAAGATGGGACTCCAATCCCAGCTTTGCCACTAGCCATCTGTGTGAGCTTGAGCAACTCACTTAACTTCTCTGTGCCTCTGTTTCCTCATATGTAAAATGGGGATCCATATGGGAGAGGGACTGGATCTGACCTGATTGATCTCTATCTACTTCATTGCTTAGGACAGTTCTCGATGCATAGAAAGCGCTGAACAAGTAACCATAATCATCATCAACATCATCATCAGCTACATAAGGCAGACCAGAGCTTCTGGTCACTGCCTTCCTGTCCGTTGCTTGTATGTGCTTGGGATATGATTAATTCATCATGGAATTCTGGTGCTGCTTCATGATTATCAGCTTGAATATACTAGTAGCAAGGGAGAACGACAGTTAATTATCTATTACTGCTTCTCGAACAATTTATTGCCAAATTTGTAGAATCATGCAGCTCTAGCACAGGTGATTATGGTGTTTTTGCAGGGCCTGTGGTATGCTGGAGCCCTGTTATTGGTCCGGTGGAAAGACCACTGCTATGGGGTTCAGGAGAGCTGGTTTCTAGTTCCAGTTCTGCCTGAAAGCTGGCTGACTTGGCCAAAGACTATACATCCCAGCCTGCCATGCTCCTGCCCACCAGCTCCCTGGGGACACATCAACTCCAATCAATCAATTGTATTGATGAGCGCTTACTGTTTGCAGAGCACTGTACTAAGCACTTGGGGAAAGTACAGTAAAACAGTGTTGGTAGACACATTCCCTGCCCACAACAAGCTTACAGTCTAGAGGACTCCAGCAGGCTAGGATGAGAATGGGTGGTTCGTGTCACGCACTACCACTAGAATCTATTTCTTTCCTCAGGTTCTTGCTCCTGAAGTCTCAAAACCGAGGGTTAGCTTGTCTTTCCTTGTCTTTCCATGGGTTCTAATCCCAGCTCTGCCACTTTTCTGCTGTGTGACCTTGGGCAAACCACATCACTCTCTTGTGTCTGTTACCTCATCTGTAAAATAGGGATTGAGACTGTGAGCCCCATGTGGGACGAGGACTGTGACCAATCTGATTTGCTTGTATCCACCCCAGGGCTTAGTAGCGCTCGGTACAGTGCCTGGCACATAGTAAGCACTTAACAAAAACCACAATTATTATTTCCTGGCAGGAGACTCTATCCACTGGATGCTAAGCATTGTGTGACCTCCACTGTCACCCCTCTGGCAGCTTGCTATCCTGCTTAGGAGGCCAGATCTCGAGAATCAGGTGCAGTGGTGATTGGTATTGAAGGAAGGCAGAACCAAAGGAGACCTCACCATCACTCTCCGTGGCTCCTAGATGCCCTCTACTATGCCTCTTGCTCTTTTGGCTAGATAGCTTCTCTATGCCACTGTGGTTGCATCAGCCAGCTGTGCTGGTGGCACTTGGGGATCAAAGCTGTCACCAAACCCAGTCCTAAGTGTTTAGCCCCAGCAATTGTTGATAGCCCTGCTAAAAAATGAAATTCACCACTTCATTTCTCCACATTTAGAACCTTTAGTCTCCTGATCTGCTCCAGCTACCCATTTCTCTGAATAGAGCTTATTTACACCTTTATTCATTAACTGTGAGCCAGTAGGATAAGCAGCAGTTCCCAACTAAGTTGCCACCTTTCTTTTCATATTGGCTTCAAATCCAGGAAAATAGTGGACCAAACTCTGCCTATAAATACCATAAAAAAGTGTTTAACAAATACCATTTAAAAAAAATCTGTGTCTGAGGTCTCATTTTTTTATGGTGAGAGGAGGGCTCAAGTGTAGATTTCCATCTCCTACTCTGCCCTTAAAACAAGGTGAGAGTGAAGAAAAGTCTGCATTTTTTAAATGTATTTATTAAGCGCTTACCATGTGCCAGGCACTGTACGAGGTTGGACACTGTGCATGTCCCCTCATTGGGTTCACAGTCTTAATCCCCTTTTACAGATGAGGTTACTGAGGCACAGAGATTTGAAATGATTTGCCCAAGGTTACACGGCAGACAAGCGGCAGAGCTGGGATTAGAACCCAGGTCCTTCTGGGTCCCAGGTCCATACTTTATCCACTAGACCATGTTCCTTCTAGCATTTCTAAAGCTGCCATCAGATGCCTCTCAAATGGCAACTATTGATATTAGAGAGTAAAGAGCTGTCTCAAGGGCTCAAACTCAACTTCAGTCTTTCTGCATTGGTCTTGTTTGTCAGGACCCAGATTGCTGTGATGGTTGGCGGCAAGTTGACTTGAAACATATTTTTACCAACTTGGGCTATTGTCCTTCGGCTGCTGCACTTAGCTTACATAGAGCAGGAAAGTAAGATGGAAAGTCTCAATTGAACAGGCTGAATTGTTAAGTGGCAAAGGAGGTGCCGGGCTAGGAGAGCAACTAACAGCAATTTGTCTTCAAAGCTCTGGAACGACTGCAATCTGCATAGATCACAAGAGGACCCGTTTAAGTGCCCAAAGCCAAAGCATTAATTTTCTTTCATGGAGGCTTCCAGATTCACATGACATCAGAAGTGCTGACTTCACACTGAAATCCCATTTGAAACGCGTTAGATCCGGGTACAGATTGATTTGTGTATTGATGTAATGGGTCACACCACCCTGTAGCTAGGATAAGGGGCAGAGAGAGATTCGGTAGAGAATTTCCAAAGTCAGGGGATGGAAGCGATGCAGAGAAAGTCCCCCCGCCCCCCTCCCTGCAAAGCAACTAGGTCTGGTGGGGAAAGGAAGGGAAGTGGGGAGACGGGTGGGAGATGTTTTGATCAGTTGATTCCTAGACATGGCCCATAGAGGCTTTTGATGCTTCAGACGATACCTACTTGAGAGCCTCTCACGACCACAGAGATTAATCTCTCTGAACTCCGAAGTGAATCACTGCAGTGGATTTGCTGTCTGGACCGGTTCCAAATGGTAGACTTTTCCTCCGTGGTAACCAATGTGTAGATCAGCTGCTTCTTCCTGCCTCTCCACCCCCTGGTATTTTAGCTTCTCTTTGGGTGGGTGCGGGGGTGGGGGGGGCAGGGGAGGAGAGATAATTGCTGACCGTCTCAGCACAAAGATCAAATGCACTTACCAGTGCTGCATTGACCTCAGTGGTCGGCCCACAAACTGAACATTTATATTATTGGAACGCTCTGCGGTCATTAAGCCAACAACCAGAATGTGGAACACGTGATTCACCACCTTTGGCTCTCCTCTATAGCCAGGCCGTCCCTAAAACGGACACTGAGGTTTTGCCTGCAGAGAAGACAAGTACTACTAATAATAATGGTATTAAGTGCTTACTATGTGTCAAGCACTGTACTAAGCGTGGAGGGTAGATAGAGGATAATCAGGTTGGACCCAGTCCCTGTCTCACATGGGGTTCAGAGTCTATTCAATCAGTGGTATTTCTTGAGCCCTTTGAGTGCTGAGCAATGTACTAAGCACTTTGGAGAATGCAACAGAGTGGTGGGGCATGCTCCCTGCCTGCTATGAATTTACAATCTCCAGTTTTAGAAGGAAGGAAAAAAAACACCAATTATTGGAGATCCATTTTACAGATGAGGAAACTGAGGCCTTCAAGAAGTTGTGACTTGTCTAAGGTCATATAGCAGGCAAGTGGCAGAGCTCGGATCTGTACCCCGAGCCTCTGGCTCTCTGACCTGTGCTTTTTCCATTAGGCCGCGATCCTTTTTTTTTTTTTTTTGGATCAACAAGAGAAAGAGAAGCAGCGTGATCTAGTGGATAGAGCCTGACCTGGGAGTCAGAAGGACCTGCGTTTTAAATCCCAGTTCTGCCACTTACCTGCTGTGTGATCTTGGGCAAGTCACTTCACTTCCCTCTGCCTCAGTTCCCTCCACCGTAAAATAGGGATTAAGACTGTGAACCCCATGTGGGACATGGACTATGTCCAACCTGATTAACTTGTATCCACCCCAGCACTTACTATGGGTCAGGCTTACAGTCCTCACCTTTCTTCTCTCAGGGCCTGTGCTCTCTCCACGCTTCTTCTTGCCAATTCGTCCTATGCAGGGTGAGCTGATATGCAGGAAGGTGGACAGAAGCCTGAGTTCCACCATAGATGGAAATGGCAAAGCAGAGAAACAGACTTTTCATTGCCCTTCTGATCCCATCCCTCAGACCCCCAGTCAAGCCCTCATCCCTTCCTAGCCTGCCCAAGTCCGTTTTGGTACCCATATTCTCCCTCCTCTGTCTCATTGCTTAAAATGATTGAAACGTGCCCACAGTAAACTTAGTGCTCTTGGATTTGCTCCTTTTTCTCCCATCCTCTCTTCCTCCGTCCCACAAGAACATATCTGATTTTTTAAATATATATTTAATGTCTGTCTTCCCCTTTAGGCTATAAACTAATTGTGGGCAGGGAATGGGTCTACCAACTCCGTTACGTTGCAGTCTCCCAAGCGCTTAGTCCAGCGCTCTGCACACAGGAAGTGCTCAGTAAATACGATTGATTGAGGCTGAAGGTGGGAGTTTGTCCCTTTCATCATGCCTCCAGATTTTCAGAGCAGTCCCCTGTGGAGCTCTGAGCACTTCACATGGGTGATCTTGTTTATCCTCTGGGCCCCTGGGAGGGAGCAGTGAGAGGGGGTGGGGCAGTTGGGATTTTTCCCGTGGCACAGATGGAGCATCTTAGGCAGAGAAGGCTGGTCATCCAGTTGAGTGGAAGAACGGGTTTAGAAACCCGGTCACCAGACTCCCCCAGTTCAGTGTTTTCTGTTACACTCCGCTTGCTGTCAGAGGTTGTCCTGATGCCCACTGACTTCCTTTAGCGATTCACACTCCTTTGACTTCTCTCCTCTTCCCCAACCAGGGCGTACCCATCGGCTCTTTGGCTGACTGGATGTACTAATTAATATTCAGTGTGAAAAAGCCCAGTGCCAACATGCCAACACTACCTGAACAGTTAAACAGCCTTTTTCTATTTAAAAAATGGTATTTGTTAAGCGCTTACAGTGTGCCAGGTACTGTGCTAAGCACTGTGGTAGGTACAAGCTAACTAGGTTGGACACAGTCCCTGTCCCACGTGGGGCTCCCAGTCTTAATCCCCATTTTACAGATGAGGCAACGGAGGCACAGATAAGTGAAGTGACCTGCCCAAGGTCACACAGGAGATAAGTGGCAGATTAGAACCCAGGTATTTCTGACTCCCAGGCCCATGCTTTCTCTCCACTAGGCCACATTGCAGGTGCTTGTTGTTGGTCCTGTTATAGGTTGCTGGGGTTTTGAGCCCTAGAAAGCATCGTACAGCTCTCTCCCAAGTGTACTGTGTTCTGCACACAATAAGTGCTCAGTAAGTATGGTTATAAGAGGGTTGGTTTGGGGGATGTGGGGTGGGGAGAGTTGGTGGGTTTCTTTTTTTATGGTATTAAGTGCTGTCTATATGCCAGGCACTGTACTAACTGCTGAAAAGTTGGGGCTTCACATTTTTGCTCTGAAAAAGGGCTGAGAGGGGAGTATGAGATGTGGAGGAAGGAGAGAAGAAGCCAGGTCAGGAAAATAGGACTTGCCTTACGCATCACTGCCTGGCCGCCTCCTGCTGACGGAACACATTTTACACAATACAGCTCTCCTGTTATATGCCAGAGGTGAACATGTTCAGTGTGTCCTTCCAGGCATTTCATCTAGGTCCGGGAGACTTCTGCAGTTCTCACCTTGTCAAAATTTCTCAGGTCTGGCCTGCACCACTGTCTGTTTTTTGATTCAAAAAGGGCAACAGAGGTGTTTGATTAGGAATTGGTCTAGTGCATTATAAGCGGCTGTAATTTCCTTATGTATGAATTTAGATCTCCTGATTTTTTGTGACGTCAGGACTTGGTGGGGAAGGGGAGCGGAAAACCCAGCAGTTGTAGCACTGGGATTTTCCCTCGCTTCCTGATATCAGCTCTAAGTCTTTCTTCTATGCAGCACCTGCTTCCTCCCCTCCTTCCTCTAATCCCCACCCTGTGGCTCCATGTGAAAGGCAGGGTGGCCAGCCGGAAGGAAGGGGGTGGGGGTCCTGGGGCTTTGTGTTGTCCTTTCCTGATCTCCTTCACACCTACCTCCAAAGAAAAGACGTGGGCTGTTTCCACAGGAGGAGAGATGCAGGCATGGGGAGAGGAAATGCGGCTGTCTTTGGCAGTGCAGGGAAATGTGTGTGTCGGTTTGGCAGGGAGGGAGGAAGTTAAAGAGCTTCGAGAACCAGTGGGCATTTTGTATGCAAATACAGAATTTACTAGACGTCATAGTAAGAATTCTTCAAAATATCAATTTCCCATGCAGAATCGTTATATTGGTAGCATTTGGTAAGCGCTTACTCTGTACTGAGCTTACTGTGCTAAGCTCTGGGGTGCATACAAGCTAATGAGGTTGGACACAGTCTCCATCTCTCATGGGACTTGCGGGTATGGAATACGTCTACCAAGCCTGTTATATTGTACTCTCCCAAGTGCTTATTACAATGCTATGCACACAGTAAGCACCCAATTAATGCGATTGATTGGGACTCTCAGTCTGAGTAGGAGGGGGAAAAGGGTATTTAACACTCCCCCCCCCCCCCCCCAATTTATAGATGAGGAAAATGAGGCCCAGTGAAGTCAATTGACTTGCCTGGGGTCACGTAGCAGGCAAGCGGCAGAGTTGGGATTAGAATCCACAGCCTCTGACTCCCAGGGTCATGATCTATTCCCTAGACCACACTGCTTCTCATCAGTTTGGGCCTCAGCTTAGTCCTGGCAAACAGGTACGTGGGGTGGAGGAAGAGTGAGGGAAATGGCCTCTTGGTGTCCCCCATCCATCCTGCCTGTTGACCCTTTTTTTAAAATTGGAATTTAAGCACATTCTATGTACCAGGCACTCTATTAAGTGCTGGGTTAGATGCAAGCTAAACAGGTTGGACACAGACCATGTCCCACGTGGGGCTCACAATCTTCATCCCCATTTTTCAGGTGAGGGAATTGATTCACAGATAAGTGATTTGCCCAAGGTGACACCGCAGACAAGTGGCGGAGCTGGGATTAGAACCCAGGGGTTTCTGACTCAGAGGTCCATGATCTATCCAGACAACCTCGCTGGTTCTCTAACTTGATTCCGGGGGTCGTATCCCCCATGCCTCAGGCCACCCAGCTGCAGCTACCATAGGGCATCCGAGGCGCCCCATCATGGAAGCAGTGGTTGCTGTGTGGAGCCAGCCAGGGGTTGACCTTTCTCTGAATCTACCAAAGGGACCAGTGAGCTGGCCAATTCAGCCTCCTCTCCCCTCCCTGCCCCCTCCATGCCCAGTGCCCCTGGGCAGGGAGGGCCAGGGGGTGGGAGGGTGTGCTGGAGAGGAGCAGCAGAGGGGTTAGGGAGACACCAAGCCTGTGTTGATTGCCCCTCATCCCATAAATAGCTGGAAGTAGGAAAGGAGGGGACGGCCTTATGAAAATACTGAGGAATATTCATTTGGGGGAAATGGCTTCTTCACTAAGAAGCTTTCCTTCAGCATATTGTCATCTTTTGGGGCATCTAAGCGTAGGGCAGTCACAATGGGTTTTCAGAGTCCTCTGATGTCATAGAGGCTGAGTTTCTCCAGACTAACCCAGTGATGATTCCACATTCCTAAAGTCACTGTTTTAGGAAAAGGAATTGATTTCCGAATTCGTCAACTCTGGCCAGTAATGTGTTCCAAGGGCGTCGATGATATCTCGGTTCAGGACTGTAAAAGTGCAGTCACTGTTGCTAGGACCATGACCTTGAATTTTTTTTCTTTCCCCCTCATCTTTGTCCCTTTCCCCAGTACATTGGAATCCAGTGATAAAAGTAAGAGTAGAGCCTTTTCCTCTCTGTTTAGCAAACCCAGCTCTCACTGCTGCACAACATAATCATAAAAACCACAACGTGAAAGCATCAGTCACCTTGTGCAGCAGCAGTCTTTCCCTTCAGAATGGACATTTTTTTTTTATAACATGCCTGAAACTCAGTGGTCTGCGACTCTTCCCAGCACCCCGCTGTTTGGCACATGATTTCTGATCTCGTTGATACATGTATGAGACGCCATCCCCATTTTGTGGCTGGATTTATTCGTTTGTCCATTTAACAGCTAGGCGCTCATTTGGAAATGTTCATCTGGTCTTCTGCAGTTCCATACCAGCATCTTCATCTTTCACAAGGTTTCAGAAAACCTGACTCCTACACCCCTTTCCCTTCATTGTAGTGACCCAGTTAGGCCTGAGTTGGTCATCTAGCAGATGCATAACTCGGAGGAACTCAAATGGGAAGCAGTGTAGATTAGTGGGTAGAGTGCAGGCGTGGGAGTTAAAAGGACTTGAATTCTCATCGTGGCTCCACCACTCGACTGCTGTGTGACCGTGGGCAAGTTACTTGACTTTTTTGTGCTTCAACTACCACATCTGTAAAACAGGGATTTAAGACTGTGAGCCCCATGTGGAAAATGGCCTGTGTCCAACCTGATTAGTTTGTAACTACCCCAGCATTTAGTACAGTGCCTGGCACATAGTAAAGGCTTCTCAAATACCTAATTTTTCCTTTTCAATCTGTGGCCATCCAAATGTCACAGATGGTGCCATTTCCCCTTCAGTTCTTCCTTGACTTGGCCTGTTGGGCACACTGGACTTTCTAAACATGCCTTACCCAATTTCACTTATTCACGGTCCCATTTTTCTCTCAGTGAATAAAGATTTCCACTATTTGTCCCCGTCACTAATTCTCACCATTAAATTTGGACTGGTTTCTGCCTTACGACATTTGACAGAAATGGGCTGTGCAGATCTCTGAAAATAAATTTCAAGTGAGGTCATGTGTTGTCGCAGATCGGCATAGAAGAGCCTGCAAGACTCAGATCTGAGTCGCAGTGAAAGAGACCGGGAGAGATATGATGGGAAGCATGCCGCATGGCCTAATGGCAAGAGCACAGGCCTGGGAGTCAGAGACTTGGGTTCTAGTCCCGGCTCTGCCACTTGTCTGTTGTGTGACCTTAGGCAAGTCACTTAACTTTTCCATGTCTGTTTCCTCATCTGTAAAATAGGGTTTAAGACCATAAGTTCCATGTGGGACAGGGGCTGTATCCAACCTGATGATATTGTTTCTACCCCAGCACTTAGTATAATGCCTGACACATAGTAAATGCTTGACAAATACCACAATTATTATAGACATTATTATCACTTTTCTCAACTTTAAAGTGGGGTTTCAACCCCTGTCTCCCTCCTACTTAGATTGTGAACCTCATGTGGGGCGGGACTGTGTCCGACATGATTACTCTGTATCTACCCCAGTGCTTAGAACATTATTGAACATATAGTAAGCATTTAACAAGCACCAGAGGTGAATTATCAATCAGTGGTATTTATTGAGCACTTACTATGTGCAGAGCACTGTACTAAGCACTTGGAAGGGTTCAACACACAATAGAATCTGCGGACCCGTTCTCTGCCCATTATCAAACCTGAGGGAAGAATGGCTTTTGGGAGCTAGGAATAGCAGTTTGAGGAAGAGCTTTGGAGATGTTGGCAAGTAGCTGGATGGGCCATTGAGAGACGCCGTATGACCTAAGAATCCTGAGGGAAAGCCTCTTCCCCCAAAGAAAACCTTTCCTCCTTCCCTGGACCCCCTGGCTCCCAGGAGGGATTGGGGAGGAAAAGAGGCACCCCCAAAGCACTGTGGCTGAAGACCCTTATTGCAGTCAGGGCCTGAAGCCCCACAGGGAGGATCCTTTCAATCAATCAGTGCTATTTGCTGAGCACTTAATTCTTTGTTGAGCACTATGCCAAGTGCTTGGGAGAGGACAGAGTTGCAAGACACCTTAAGGGCCCTTCAGTGGCTGGGAAACTGGGGCAAGCCACCCCCTTAACAGGGTTGAGAGAGAACATTGTTTGCTCTGCTTCTCACTCCCCCGCTTCAAAGCCTTATTGAAGACACATATCCTCCCAGAGACCTTCCCTTACTAAGCCCTCCTTTCCTCTTCTCTCACTCCCTTCAGCATTGCCCTGAGTTGCTTCCTTTATTCATCCCCCCTCCCAGCCCCACAGCATTTATGTACATATTAATTTAAATTAATGTCTGTCTCCCCCTCTAGACGGTAAGCTTGTGGAGAGGAAATGTGTCCATTTATTATTGTATTATAGTCTCTCAAGCACCTAGTACAGTGCTGTGCACACAGTAAGCACTTAAATATGAATGACAGTCTCAGCAAATTCCTGAGTACCCCCTGTTAATCTGCATTCACACATTGGAGCACTTGCTGTTTGCCAAGCACCACTCTGGAAGCTAAAGACATGGTCCCTGCCCTTAAAGAGCTTCCAATTGAATCTTAACCAGCTTTCTTGTTACCTCTAGGTGGCTTCTGTAGTACAGTAACAGTAAGCACTTAGTACAGTGCTCTGCATACAGTAATCACTTAATAAATACTGTCTATAGTATGGTTAGTACCTTGGGAAAAAGCCTGCCCAGTGATAACTTTTTGGTTTTCTCCAATTTCCTTGTATGGCCAAGTTAAGTGTAGGCTTCTTGTTTCAGTAGCTATAAGTCTGTTGATTTGTTTCTCCAGAATGGTTTGAAGTGGGGATTAGATTTTTGTGACTTGAATATCAAGCTCCAGATGTTCAGTGTAAGAAGATACCATACTTTCTTCCATTCAGATGGCAGACCAAGAAGGTTTGGATCTAAAATTCCAACCGAGGTTGCTTCATTAGGGCTGCCTTAATTAGTGTCCCCAGTTGGTCACGGGGGACTCTGAGTGCTGAATTGAGGAGCTAACTGGGAAATAAATTGGGGAATTAGGAAAGCTGAGAGAGTTAACCTATCTTGTGGTCTGGGTAACTCTTGAGAGTGGGCAAAGACAGGAAGTCCAGGGTACTAAGGGGCTGGGAATCGATCAGTCGTATTGACTGAGTGCTTACTTTATGTGAAGCTCTTTACTAAGCGCTTGGGAAAGGACAAGATTAAGCCCCCCTTTTCCTCAGCTCCCCCTCCCTTCCACTCCCTTTGCTCCCCCCCCCCCCCGGTCCCACAACACTTATGTATATATGTATATATCTATAATTCTATTTATATTGATGTCTGTTTATTTTTGATGTCTCTCCTCTTCTAGACTCTAAACCCGGTGTGGGCAGGGATTGTCTCTCTTTAGTACTGAACTGTACTGTCCAAGCACTTAGTACAGTGCTCTGCACACAGTAAGGGCTCAGTAAAGGAATGAATGAATAACAGTATAATAAGGCTGGTAGACACGTTCCCTGACGGGATTTCTTGGCCCTCCCTTCCCCCTTCATAGCTGGCAGTCCACCATTCTCCCCATCTTCAAAACCTTTTTAAAATCCTATCTCCTCCAAGAGGCCTTCCGTGACTAGCCCTTTAATTCCCCTATCTGGCCTCCCTTCTCTGTGGACTGTGCATTTGTCTGGGTACCCCTTAAGCACTTGAAAACTCACCCAACCCCTCGGTACTTATGTAAATACACTTATGCTCTATTACTTCGCCTGTCGTAATTTATTTTATTGTTTTTCGCTCCCTGGAGGGAATGCATCTGCTAACTCTGTTGTGTTGTACTTTCCCAAGTACTTAGTACAGTGCTCTGCACACAGTAAGAGCTCAATAAATGCCATTGATTGACTGTGGCAGGGCTGTGGTTGAATCCTATGATAGATACTAAACCTCAAGTCACTTGAATTTGCCTAGTTTTAGAGAGTCGGTACTTGTTGGACTCTGGAATGGATCCATGTTAATAACTTAGCCTGCGTGCCTCATGTGGGACGGGGACTGTGTCCAACGTGATTAACTTGTGAGAAGCAGCGTGGCCCAGTGGAAAGAGCCTGGGCTTGGGAATCAGAGGTTAGGGGTTTGAATCCTGATTCTGCCACTTGCCAGCTGTGTGACTTTGGGCAAGTCACTTAACTTCTCTGTGCCTCAGTTACCTCATCTGTAAAATGGGGATTAAAAACTGAGCCCCACATGGGACAACCTGATCACCTTGATCCCCCCGGTGCTTAGAACAGTGCTTTGCACATAGTAAGCGCTCAACAAATACCAACATTATTATTAACTTGTAGCTACCCCAGCACTTAGAACAGTGCTTGACACAAAGTAAGCACTTAACAAATACTGTAACAAGCAATAATAATAAACAAGCTTCCCCCTCTACCTTTCTTTTCCTTGCAGGCCCTCGCAGCTAATGCCGGAACTGGATTTGCTGTGGCCGAGCCTCAGGTCGCCATGTTCTGTGGCAGATTGAATATGCACGTGAACATCCAGACCGGGAAATGGGAACCAGACACTACAGGAACCAAGAGCTGCTTTAGAACAAAAGAAGAAGTTCTCCAGTACTGTCAGGAGGTAAGGTCATCAGTGGGTTGGTTTTGATTTGGACGTGGAAATTTTCTTGATGTTCCTTGCTAGCTTTTCTTTCATAACGTACAGGCGGCTGGGGGCCTGAATGGTTTCATTGTAGAAGTGACCATTTTAGAATGGCTAATGATGATACCTCTCTCTCACCCTTTATCAAGCTTTGGGGATGGTTTCTCCATCCCCTCTCTGCCATCCCTAAAGGCTAGCAGGATCCACTCTCTGGGAGCAAGGAATTCCATTTGGGGAGTCGGGTTCCTGGACCCTCTGTGAGGTTGGCCAGGAGCCTGGCAACCCTGAATGTGAGCCCAGGCCTGGACCGCCCGCAGCTCCTGTCCCTCAAAGCACTACTGCCATAAGGGTTCTCCTGGTTGATGAGGGAGTAGGCTAACTGATAAAGGGAATGGAGTTAGTTGTCCCAGCCCCTCAACTCAGTTCCGCTTAAAGTCGAGATCAGGACCAACTGTGAACCTAGAAAAACCCTGCTGCTCAGGACCTGGACTAGAAGAAAAGACTCCTTAAGTGTTCTGACATCTCACCAAAACCTGTATACCGGGGTAGGGGAGGAGGAGAAAATGAGAAAGCCAGACCTCAGTCGTGGGTGTGGTTATTTCAGCACAGTTCCCATCTCAGAAACCTTTTAGTTCAGGAAATTACAGTCCTGCCTGTCAGAGGTTGAAGTGGAACAAAAATCTAATGGATTTGTTTTGAGCTACAAGACTGTTGTATTTCTATTCGAGCCCTCCAATAAAAAGGCTGTTTGCCTTTGTGCTCTTCCTGCAGTTCTTTGGTCTGTCTCCCGTCCTTCCAACCGAGATGTTGCTGCATAGGGTTAGTACGAGCCTGTTGGACTTTGTGCCATCGGCCCTTATGTTTGCTTTTGTTTCTGTTGGCAGATGTATCCAGAGCTTCAGATCACCAATGTGGTGGAAGCCAACCAGCCAGTCAGCATTGACAACTGGTGCAAGAAGGGCAAGAAACAGTGCAAGGGCCACTCTCTTATCGTCATGCCCTTCAAGTGCCTCGGTAAGGACACTTGAACTCCGCAGCTGGCTCCCAGCTGAGCACCGCCCCTCCACCACACACACACAAAAACCTCCCCCCAACCTGGTATCAAAGTCCTGGTTATCTTGATGAGGTCAGGGCAGCCCCATTCTTTGGCAAGACATAGACTGCCTGAGTTATGGGGAGCCTTTTTTGCTCATCGATTCAACTAACTGCCTCCTGGCTTTTCTTGGGGACCACCCATTCCCCTGCAGTTTTTTTGCTGCCATCATAGCAATCCCCAAATTCACTGATTGAGAGGCATGGTAGGACAGAGCTGAATAGTGTTGAGGCTAACTAATAACGATAATATAATATGTTATGCACTTACCATGTGCCCAACGCTGTACTAACCGCTGTGGTAGATGCAGGATAATCAGGTTGAATATAGTTCCTGTTCCCCATGGGGCTCACAGTGTAAGAAGGGTGGGAGTAGGATTTAATCCCCATTTTTCAAATGAGGAAACTGAGGCACAGAGAAGTTAGTGACTGGTCCCAGGTCCTCTGACTCCCAGGCCAATGCTCTTTCATTAGGTCAAACTTTGCCCTGCCTATCTTGATTGAGTCATCACATACAACAAGCCTAGAATATTTCAGAAAAAGCTTTGACCTTGGAAGCATGGGATGGTGCAATAGTGTATGGACAGACTGAAATATCTGTACCAGGCAGGGAAAGCACAGAGGAGGGTTAGCCCTAAAGATATGATGCAGCCCTTAATATTTTTAGATTGTGAGTCCCCTCCCCAAGGGCCAGAAACCGTGACTAATTCCCACCCATGTATTCTTTCCCAGCATTTAATTTAGTGATGTACACATAGTAAACAGAAACAGAGTGGTTTAGTGGAAAGAGCACGGGCACGGGAGTCAAAGAACCTGGGTTCTAATCCCGACTCCTCCAACTGTCTGTGCTATAACTTTGGGCAAGTCACTTAACTTCTCTGTGCCTATTTCCTCATCTCTAAAATGGGGATTCAGTCCCTGTTCTCCCTGCTACTTTGACTTAGAACCCCGTGAAATAGGGACTGTTTCTAACCTGATTGATTTGTATCTATTCCGGTGTTTGACACAGTGCTTGACACATTGTAAGTGTTTAACAAATACATTTTAATCAATCTGTGGTATTTATTGAATATTTACTCTGTGCAGAACACTGTACTAAGCGCTTGGGAGAGTGCAGTACAACCAAGATGGTAAAGTACCCTGCCCACACCGAGCTTATGGTCTAGAGGAAAAAAACCTGTTTCCCCCAAGACTCAACATGGAAACCAGTTATCCTAGTTCAGCCTGTCCAAGAACACCCCTCCTTCTGCCCCCGGTTTCTCCTGATCTATCCTTTAACCATCCACTCCAACAGTGCTCTTGGACTTCCTGTCCTTTCTGGCCTCCCACTGGCTGGTGACTGCCAAGTCTGCCACCACCTATGCATTGCTGGGACACCGACCCCATCGTCTGCCCAAGTCCCTGCCACGCCTTCAGTTTCCCGCCCTCCCTGGTTTGGGAAGGCTGGAGGAATGTATTTGTCTACATTTTTGATGAATAGTCTACCCTAGACCATCCAACCTAGGTTTGACTTCTGTTGTGCAGTCAGTCAGTGATGTTTATTGAGCGTTTACTGTCTGCAGAGCGCCGTACTACACTTTTATGCAGTTCAACACACTGCCTCCCCACTCTCCACCATGAAATACTATAATTAAGGACTTACCCTGTAATAATGATGATGATGATCTTTGTTAAGCACTTACTATGTGCTGAGCACTGTTCTAAGCTCTGGATAATCACTGTGGTATTAAGTGTTTACTCTGTACCCAACACTATACTAAGCACTAGGGTAGATACAAGACAATCAGGTCAGACACAGTCCCTGTCCCACACAGGGTTTACAATCTAAGTCGGAAGGAGCACGGGTATTTCATCTCTGTTTTACAGATGAGGAAACTCTAGAGTACTGAAGTCAAATGACTTGCCTAAGATCACACAGCAAGGAAATGGGGGAGCCGCGATTATGAGTCAGTCAGTGGTATTTAAGTACTTACCGTGTTCAGAGCACTGTACTAAGTATTTGGAAGAATCCAGGTCTTCTGGCACCCAGGCCCCTGCTATTTCCACTAGGTTCCTCATCTTCCCTCTCCCCCCTAAAAAAAAAAAATTATCCAGAACTGCTGAGCTAACTGGGGAAGAAAAGGAGCTCTGGGCTAATTCTTCCAATGCCAATGCTTGAAAAACTTTGACTCGAGGCAGGGGAGTTGGTTTGAAATCAGTAGAACCGAAATTGTGTTTGATCGGAGCAGTTTTCTCACCGGGTGGTCACAGTTCCCTCACCCCGCAGCCACACCTTTCATCAAGTCCTTGGCAAATCATCAGGCGCTTCCCACTCCTGCTTTCCTCCAACAAATTTGCGCCAACATCTGTAGATGGGATTTAATCCCCCAAGAGCCATTTCTCCTCTTGCAGCTTTTCAATTGACTTCAAAAGCTGCACCTGGAGAGACTTGTCTTAGACAGACTGAAGTAGGGAGAGGATGGCTTTGAGGACTGTGAACACTCAGGCTGAAGAGGGCCGGGGACTTGTACAGTTAACGCGCTTTTAATAAGACAGCTCTCCATCCTTGACACTGCACCAGAACAATGATGCGCCCGCTGTAACTCTGCGCTTGCTTCGCGGCGGCAATTAAGAGCCACCCTACCACAGAAACCTTTTAACAGCCTTCTCTGTTTGCCAAATGTGTGACTTTTCAGAGTTACAAATTATAGATCCGGTGGGTAAGCCAACTCGACATTATTGATGATCCGTGAGATTGGTTAAAAAAAAAAAAGAGTACCTTGTTGGGGAAATGAACATTTATCACGTGGCTAGCTTTAGTGCTCCTTTTATAGATACCGTGGATATGTTGTGTTGAATTTTTTTTTCTTTTTTTCAAATGGGAGGATTTGAGGACTTGGTTTTAAGGGCTGTATTCCTTCACTTTCCTCCCAAGCCACAGGCCCAGGAAGCGGGAGAATTGGGTCCAAGTCCCAGCTCTACCTTTGGACCCCAGTTACTTAAGTGCCCTGGGCCTCCACTTCTCTATCTGTCAAATGGGTATAAGATACCTGCTCTCCCCATCTCTTTGGTCATGGGTCAGGAACTGTGTTGATCTGATTACTGTGCATTGCTCATTCACCTTCCAAAACCTTGGGCCAGCCCTGAGCGTAGTTTTGTTTTCATCGGGACTCCATCAGTACCATTGATCACTTGGCTCACCTATGAATTGTTCGTTGCACTTGGTCGAAGGCCTGATCAGAATTATTGGCAGATTCAGACTGGAATTGGGTAGCAGCTGAAAATCAGTCAATCAGTGGTATTTATTGAGTGCTTATTGCATGCAGACCACTGCACTGAACGTTTGGGAAGGTACCATCCTATAGTTGGTAGACATGACCCCTGCCCATAAGATGCTCACAGTCTTCAGGGGGAGGTAGATGTTAAAATACGGATAAGGGAAATAATAGAGTGGAAATTGAATCCTACTATTCCCCTCCCAAATTGCCCTCACTTCCTCCTAAGGTGCTAGTAATTGCCTGCTGGTGAACTATAAAGTAAACAAGGGAATGATCAAAGCTTGGTGAAGTGTGAAAAGGCAAGCTACTGATTGCTCATACAGCGCCTGAGAAAGGAGTGATCTGTGGGGAGAGGGTCATGTGGAGGGGACAGGGCGGCAGCAAGCACCAGCCAGCAATATTTTCAAGGACTTGTCCAAAAGCTGCTTCAAAATGATAATAGCTCAAGTGGCTTCAGGGCCAGTTTGGCATCCTGCCTCCTAGGACTGTGTAAAATATCTGGACTAACTGTCAGCCAAGTCAGACCCGACCCCCAGGCGGCTGCAGCATAAATTTCAGCACCTGTACACCCCGTCCCTGATGCCGTCAAGCCTTCCTGTTCCCGAGCAAGGGCCCTTGTCACGAGGGCAGTTGAAAAAATTTAAAAAAAAATCCCATCTGCAGCTTAGAATTGGCCTTCTCTCTCAGAAAACTGCTGCCCGAGGGCTTGGTCGTACCTGTAGAGGGTGAACGTTCCACCAGGTGGGAACTTCCCCGGAGGGCATGTGTTTGCTCAAAGTTATTGGACAGGGGACTACAGTAGCTGCTCCTGGGGCTGTGTACTGCCCCCCCCCCCGTGGGTGGGCGGGCAGACGGTATCCCTCCTCCTCCCCTCCCCGCCAAGCTGCTGCCACAGCCATCCAAGGCTGCTGCCTTGTTATTGGTCCTGGGAGAGCCTCTCCCACTGCCTATAGATGATATATTAGTTTGTGAATTCATCTTAATGTCTGTTTCCCCCTGTGACTGTAAGCTTGTGGGCAGGAAACGTGTCTACCAACTCTGTACTCTCCCAAGCGCTTAGTACAGTGCTCTGCGTGCAGTAAGCTCTCAGTATATGCCATTGAAGTGGAAGGCGTGGGCCCTGTGGTTTCCTGCTTTGGGCTAAGACCTCCTCCACCTTCCTCCTGGAGTTAGAGCTGTAAGGCGTAAAAATCCAGGCTGGAAAAAAGTCTGTGCTTTCCAGTCTGTTCAGTTGGGTAGAGGAGCAGTGTAGCCTAGGGAAAGGAGCATGGGTAAAGTCCAAAATGGTTAAAGTTCTGGCCCCAGCATGAGCCTGGGAATCAGAGGACCTGGGTTCTAATCCTGAATTATCAATTACTTGCTGCATGACTGCGGGCCAGTCACTTCACTTCTCTTCCTCAGTTCCCTCACCTGCAAAATGGGGATTCAGTACCTGTTCTCCTTTCTATTTAGACTGTGAGCCCCATGTGGGCCCTGATTATCCTGTATCGACCCGAGCACTTAGTACAGTCCTTGGCATATAGGAAGCATTTAACAAATGCCATTATTATTGTCATTACTGATACTGTTATTAGTATTACTACTTCCTTAGGACTTTCCAGCAGCACTGGTAGCAGGACAGCCCCAGGAGAAATGAGCTAGTGTATCCCTGCTCCAGGTAAAGGTGCCAATCATTTTTTGGAACATTTACTGTGTGCAAAGCACTGTACTAAGCGCTTGGGAGAGTGCAGTGGGTACTGAGGCCCAGTGAAGTGACCTGCCCAAGGACACTGCAGAGAAGTGGCGGAGCTGGGTTTAGAACCCACGTCTCCGACTCCCACATGTGTGCTGTGTGACCTTGGGCAAGTCACTTCACTTCTGGGCCTCAGTTACCTCATCTGTAAAATGGGGATCAAGACTGTGAGCCCATGTCAGACAGGGACCGTGTCCAACCTGATTACCTTATATTTATTCCATTGCCTAGAACAGTGCTTCGCATATAGTAAGCGGTTAATAAATACCACTATTATTATTTTTGGTTTGGTCAGAATGGGTGTGGAGCCACCCGCATGTTAAGGACGGCAGGTAGAAACTACTTCTGTTGGAATCAATCAGTGGTATTTATTGACTGCTTATTATATGCAGAGCACTGTACTAAGTGATTGGGAAAGCACAACAAAACAGTTGGTAGATATGTTGCCTGATCACAAGGAGTATTCCAGTCTAGAGGCAGCAGACAAAAGATTAGTTGGCAGAACAAAGTTTAAAATTTATGATCTCTCTTGTGAGGGTTTAAATTAGTTTGACCTGTGTTAGTCTTCAGCTAAGAACTAATTATTCCCAACCTTAGTCTCGAACTTGAAACTGAATGTGTCTGCCTAGAATTGAGATTGGTCATGAAATGGGTATTCTCTAAAATCGTGTATTCAGCACCAACCTCTGTCACTCCATCTTTTCTGACTCTCCTAGGTTAGCTGCAGCTGTTTCTGTGGGTGGCTGAACATTAGTTTGTAAATTGATATAATTTGGGATCTATTTCACAATTATCCCCCAAACTCAAGGAGGCCAGTTACTTTGGCCAGAGGGCCTCTCACCAGAGACACCAACTTCTCAATGACCTCTTCGGGGAGGGGGTGGGAAGAGAGAGGGGAGCAGAAATTTTAGGGAAGGTGTTCTGGGGATGAACTTCAAAGAACTAATAGGCCAGAAAAACTGCCATTTTTGATGATTTTAGCCCTGATTTGTCAGGAAATCAGAGGCTTGGAACAAACAAGTCTAGGAGTCTAACTCATAAAACAGTGGGGACCATCAGCCCCTCCCTCCTTTTAATGGTACTTGTTAAGGGCTTATCTGCTAATCACTGTAGTAGATACCAAGATGATCAGATTGTCCCTGTCCCACAGGCGGTTCACAGTCTCCGGGGAAGGGAGAACATGTATTTTATCCACATTTTAACTGGTGAGAAAACTGAGGCTCAGTGAGGTGACTTGCCCAAAGTCCCACAGGAGACAAGTGGAGGCATTAGAACAACCCAGTTCCTCTGCTTCCCAGACAGGTTGTCTGTTCACCAGACCATGAACCTCCATGAGTTAGGTCAGCACTGGCATGGTTTTCCTCAATGTAGTAGTGGCTGTGAGGGTGACTACATGCCCTGCTGATTACCCCTGCTTAGTATGGGAGTTGACTGGTTCTGATCATGCTTCACTCTCTTTTTTTTTTCCAGTGGGAGAGTTTGTAAGTGATGTTCTGTTGGTTCCTGAGAAGTGCAGGTTTTTCCACAAAGAGCGGTTGGAAGTGTGTGAGTCTCATCAGCATTGGCATACAGTGGCCACAGAGGTAAGAATCGATGCAGAACCAGGATTGATAGGGTAGGGTGGGAAGAGGGGATCCGGAAGAGTAAACCGTGTTACTAAATACCCATTCAAGGGGGAAGTTGATTGTCAAAAATAGGGGTAGAGATGAGTTCAAATAACTACCAAACCAGCTCTAAGATGGGCACATTGCCACTGTGGTGGGTGGGGAAACATGCCTACCAGTTTTGTTATATTGTACTCTCCCCAGTGCTTAATGCTGTGCTCTGCACATAGTAAACACTCAATAAATATTGTTGATTGCCAGGAGAATCAGCATATTTAGTGGAAAGAACACAGGCCTGGGAGGCAGACAATCTGGGTTCTAATCCCGGCTCTGCCCCTTGACTGCCGGGTGACCTTAAGCAAGTCACTTCACTTCTGGGCCTCCACTTCCTCATCTATATAATGGGGATTCAATACCGTTTGCCCTCCGTCTTAAACAGAGAGCCCATTGTGGGACAAGAACAGTGTCCATCCTGATTATTCTACCCCATGGCTCAGTAAATAGCAAACACTTAACAGATGGCACTATTGTTGTAGTCATTGTTATCATCATCATTATTACCCTAGTGAGGGATCTGAACCCATTGTGACTTTGCAAGAAGACTTCTGAGAGAGGTGATAAGTTAGCAGATTTCAACGGTATACTCTTTTGGAGGTGGTTACAGTCACCCCAACCCTTACCTTGTACTCTTGTACTTGAAGTTTCAAATGAAGTAGAAAATTTGAAAGGAAAGTTATCCTTTCTTGTTTACAGACCTCAGCAGTCAACATGTGTCAGGAAACGTGTAGGTGGCAGGGAGAAAGGGAGCCCAGTGTCTCCTGAGTTGCCTTTCAGCTGCTCTTACGTCCTCTAGACTGTAAGCTCATTGTTGGCAGGGAATGTCTGTCTACTGTATAGTTGTATACAGTATAGTACTCTTCCAAGCACTGAGTACAGTGCTCTGCATACAGAAAGTGCTCAATAAATACGATTGATTGATTGACTGATTTCAGCCTTGGCTGGTAGAAGCTTGGCTTGCCCTCTGGAACCCTGTTATGGGTTATCTATATCAAATCCCATCCAGAATCTTCCGATTTTTTTTTGTCACTTTCTGCAAAGTAAATAATGCAAGGCAACCCTGACTCTTGGTTCATAGATTGCGTTAACAGTTTGCTGAAGGAAATTCCCTTTTTCCCCCGTACTCTGTCTCGTCAACTCTGATGTGGCTCCTGGGTTGATTCAGGCTAGAGTAAATAGATTAGCGTCAACATGCCTGCCCCGCGATGTGTTCTCAGAAAGTTCACGACTCACCCCCGATATCCAGTGCTTGGCAATCTTTTGTTTGGGCCAGCCAGGTCTGCTACTCCCTTCTCCCCATCCCTCCATTCTGACCTCCATTCAGAGCAGATTTAATGATTACTGCGTATTTTGGTCAATGATAATAATAATTGTGGAATTTAAGCTATGTGCCAAGCACTGAACTAAGCACTGGGTTAGAAACAAGATAATCGGGTCCAATATGAGTTTCCCATTCTGAGTGGGAGGGAGAACAAGTATTGAATCCCCATTTTGCAGATGAGGGAATTGTGGCCCCGAGAAGTTAAATAATTTGCCCAAGGTCACACGGCTGGTAAGCAGCGGAGCCGGGATTGAACCAAGGACCCCTGACTCCCAGGCCTGTTCTCCTTCCACTAGACCAAGCTGCTTCTACATCTATTTGGTCACTGGCTCGTTTGAGGGGTTTTCAAAGGAAGATGATGGGTTGAGTTTAAAGATATGGGAGAAGTCTGTTATGTTCGAGCCAACTCTATTGTGTCGGGGGGTGATGTGTAGAACCACGGTATTTGGAAATAAACACTATTTTGGTGGGGTTGGGGGAGATATTTGGGGAAAAGGCATGTCTGGCTTAACCTCACTGGGCCTTCCCCTTTGGTCTCACTTCCCTTCAGGCGTGTTTGACCCAGGGCATGACCCTGCATAGTTACGGCATGCTGCTGCCTTGTGGTGTGGACCGGTTCCATGGCACAGAGTACGTGTGCTGTCCCCAGACCAAGACCGTCGACACCGCCCTCTCGAGGGAGGAAGAGGAGGAGGAGGAGGACGACGACGACGATGACGACGAGCAGGGCGAAGATGAAGATTACGATCTTTATAAAAGGTAAACCTCTGTTCCCACATTAGCCCTGCCTGAGCAGGAACTGATGTTCCTCTGCAATCAGTCAGATTTATTGAGCGCTTATTTTGTGCCGAGCACTGAACTAAGCGCTTGGGAGAGGACATAGAATTAGCAGACACATTCCTGCCCATAACGAGCTGACAGCTTGCAGAGGTGCCGCGCCAGCCCTTCAGTCTCCGAGGAGGGCACGTCCTTTCCTGAGATCGAGTTCTTTCCCGCAGCTTTGCGGTCCCGGTTTAAGCCAGCGAGCATTCCTCTCTGGCTGGTCCCTCAGCCCTCTTGGCTCCTGTCGTATTTACCTTGCTCCAGGCCAAAATATTACTACTCCCGTTGACATTGCAGGTGTGGCTGGTAAAAGTTCAACAAACAGCACCCTCTTTTTTAGAGTGGGGGGAAAAAATTCCTTTCCTCTCCCAGACTGTTTTGACTGAAGAAAAAGGGCATTGTTTTCTGCAGTGAAGCTTAGAGGGCTAGCATTGACCTGTCTTTCTCATTGTGGTACCGTAGCGAATTTCCTACCGAGGCAGATGTAGAAGACTTTACAGAAGCAACCATTGAAGAGGATGAAGAGGAAGAGGACGAAGAAGGGGAGGAGGAGGAAGAAGTGGTGGAAGATCGCGATTACTACTATGATAGCTATAAAGTGGATGACTACAATGAAGAGACCCCGACAGAGCCCGGCAATGACAGGACCGTCTCTGACAAGGAAATCAGCCACGATGCGAAAGGTAACTAGCCCCAGGCTCCCTTTGGTGTGTGAGCTGTGGTTTAAGATTTCAAATCCAGGTGGATGGGCTCCGCGTTGCACGTTCCACCTTAACTACTGATTTCGTCCGGTAAAGCCGATGACGTTTGCTTTGGAAGGTGGGATTAACTCTCAGGAACATTTGGTGGTAAGTTGGCAGTTGGGCAGGGTCCCTGGCCAACTGCCTGGCAGGTGACATCTTGCGAGGAAGATGTGGGGTTGAATCAGGAAGATGTGATTTGCATAAGCAGCCTGGCTCAGTGGAAAGAGCCCAGGCTTGGGAGTCAGAGGTCATGGGTTCGATTCCCGGCTCTGCCACTTGTCAGCTGTGTGACTGTGGGCAAGTCACTTAACTTCTCTGTGCCTCAGTTACCTCATCTGTAAAATGGGGATTAACTGTGAGCCTCACATGGGACAACCTGATTTCCCTGTATGTGCCCCAGTGCTTAGATCAGTGCTCTGCACATAGTAAGCCCTTAACAAATACCAACATTATTATTATTATAAGCTGGGAGAAGCCGTATGACCTGGTGGAAAGAGTAGGGACCTGGAAGTCAAAGGATCTGGGTTCTGACCCCGGCTCTGCAACTTCCCTGCTGAGTGACTTCTCTGGGCTCCAGTCTCCTTATCTGCAAAACAGGGGTTCAATACTTGTCCTCCCTTCAACTTTGACTGTGAACTCCATGTGGGACCTGATTATCATTTAACTACTTGAGCTCTTAGTGTGGTGCTTGGGACATGGTAAGCTCTTAAGTACCACTATTATTAATATTATTATTAGTATTATTATTAGTCTGGGTAGAGGATGTAGGTGGGCTAGGCATACCCACCCTGCTTTTTTGGAGCCACTTGGGTTTTGTTGTCTTGACTTCCTGCCAGTTCTGGGGCAGAGAGATCAGGGATCCCGCTTTGTCTGGACTGGTCAAGATTTCCATCCTTGGTGGGTAGACAACAGTATTTTTCCACAGAGAAAACCCCAACCCCACCACAAACATTCTGCTCATAGCCATATTATCCCCTCCCATTTATTTTCAGTTCAGAATTCAGATACCCCTATAGTTTCTGGGTGATAGACCTAACAAGAATAATGCCGAAGGTGGTGTTTAAGTTCTTGCTATGTGCCAACCATTGTACTAAGTGCGGGAGGTAATATAATTCAGTCAGATCAGACCTAGCCCCTTTCTCAAATTGGGCTCATAGTCAGAGAGAGAACAGGTATTTAATCCCCATTTTACAGATTAGGCAAGTGAGGTCCAGAGAGGTGACTTTCCCCAGGTCACACAGCAGTCAGCAGAGTCAGGATTACTCTGTCACCTGCTCTTTCCAGAAGGACATTTATCTCTGCGGATAAGCGTCTTCATGGGGGAGGGGCTGAATAGAAATATCGTCGTCAGTGTACTGATTAAGGACTGGGGTACTTTTTATATTGGTAAAACATAGAACGGGCTGGCAAGCTCTCTCACTGGAAATGAGATGGATGGTATTTGGTGTCAGTGGGTCAAAAATGGACACCTGATGTGAGGTCGTCCCAAGCACCAGTCGTCAACAAGACCGGTCCTGGAGGTGGAAGAGAGGAAGGATGGAACTAACCAGGCAGCTCCTTGAGTCACCAAGGGGGTTGCTGTGGGGTTAGAGACTGATCCCGATGAGCTAAAGATGGTCTCTGGCCAGACGGATTTACTTTCCTTCTAATGAAGGATCCTCTCGAGGCAGAGGAGAGACGGCTGGTCTGGTGACTTATTGACAGTGAAGTTTTGGATTTTGTCGATCGAGTTTAGCGGGCGAGCTGTGACTTTCAGCACTGTCTCTGATTCGTACATGTTGATTGACCATTAGTTTTGTTTCTGATTGGTCACACCAAATTCTAGACACTAGGGAGACCATCTCTTTCTCAGGTTTCAATAGTATTTATTGAGCGCTTACTATGTGCAGAGCACTGTACTAAGCGCTTGGGATGAACAGGTCGGCAACAGATTGAGACAGTCCCTGCCGTTTGACGGGCTTACAGTCTAATCGGGGGAGATGGACAGACAAGAACAATGGCAAGCCCAAATCCACTGCCTCACAAGTCTTTAATGCCCCAAACTTCTGAACTGCAGGTGTGTTTAAAGCCACCTGGGCTTACAGTAAGGGCTCGCCCCCGCAGTCCGTAGAGCCTCGAATCTTCAACTCCTAAATTGTCGGTGAGAATCGCGGGTCCTCCAGTCGACCGGTGAGATCCTGAACGAGAAGGTAGCGACTGCCACAGAGCTCACCCCTCCTGAATCCTTCCTTCCCCGGGATCGGGGCTGTCGCCCCGCCTTTCTTTACCAGCACTCCCACTCCCTCCCCTGCTTCCTTACGTGAGCATCTCGCTCTCACAAAGTGTTGCGTCGTGGAAGTCACGCCGTTGAAGATTGCTCCCCAGATCGTGGCCCGGCCCCAAACCCTCGCGGAAACCGAGCATAGCCCTTGGAAGAGTCCGAAGCTGCTTCTCCCCCGCTGACCTTCTCACCCGTCTCCACACAGCTGTCTGCTCCCAGGAAGCGATGACAGGGCCCTGCCGGGCCGTGATACCCCGCTGGTACTTCGACTTCTCCAAGGGAAAGTGCGTGCGCTTTATATATGGCGGCTGCGGAGGAAACAGGAACAATTTTGAGTCAGAGGACTATTGTATGGCTGTGTGTAAGATGATGAGTAAGTCCTGCCTTGCGCTGGCTCGATGCCGCAAGCCACCGTCCTGTCCGGCGTCCTGTCTCCTCCTCTCTGGCCAGTCCCCTTGCCCTTCTCTGTGTAGTGTGAGCCGCTGATTCTGACACCTGCCGTCTTTTGTCTCCTGTCTCTGTGCTTCCCTGATCTTAGGCTTGGCCCTGTTCAGAGTGGTGTCTCCATGTACCCTCTCTCCCCCTTCCTGGGTGTCGGCTCGTGGACGTGCGCTTCCCGACGTGAGCACGGGACCCCGACAGGCCATGGCCTGCTGGCCGTGCCAGTAGAAGCCTTCCACGGTCTAGGGTTGGCCAGAAAGTACCCATGCTGCAGGGCAGCGGCGGTGATCGAGGGAGACCAGGGCACCATCGAGCATCTACACAGGCCCGGTTCCCTGGCCTCTTTGAATCACAGGAATCTGGGTATCTAGGACTCTAGACTCCTGGCTTGCGTGCCTCCCCTACAGTACCCCCCTCTGCCTCCTGCCTCTCTGGGCCTTGGGGCAGGGCACAAAACTCGCAACAGTGGAAAGGAACAGTCGGATAGGTTGGGAGGGGGATGGGATGGCCTCGTTCTCTAGTCTTAGGTCATCAGCTCAGGAATGGGACTTTTTCTAAGCACACGGTCAAGAAGACGGCCTTCGTTTCTTGGGTGCTGGGGCCGTACTCTGCACCTTGCCTAGAACCCCTTCCTCCCTCCTCCTGTGGGTCTTTTCAGTGTACTTGGAAATGCTGCAGGGGACCACTGTTCTGGTTCCCCGTTCTGGAATCCATTAGAAAGACGAGCCGGTACTTGAGCCCGGTATTTTGCTCTCAGGGTTTTGGCATCCATTTCTGATAGCTTTTTAAGTCAAATAATAAAACTCCCTCCCTTCCCCCCAGCCCTGCTGTCTCTAGCCCAAAACAAGATATATGTATTTTTTTAATTTCCTTAATCTGATTCGTGGGTTCTTAGTACTTCCACTTCAGCTACCATTAAAGCTGTTTTGAAAAGCTTTTTGTATTATCTAGGGCCTGGCAGTTTCTCTGTCGAGTTAAACCTGTTTACCACCCTGGCTCCTCAACTCAAGCCTCAGGCAGCTGATGTGGCTGCAAGTTGGGAAGGAAAATCTGTGGGTCTTGGAAGCTTGAGGCAAAGAAATCTGTCCTGTTTTGCAGGGTTTGGAGGGGGAAATTGATGCCTCACGGTATAAAACTTGCTTCAGGCAATCAGTAATTAGACCAGGTGGAAGGAGAGACCTGTATAGGGCCGGCAAAGAAGCAGTGTTTTCCAGTCCATTTTTATGCTTGCTAATCGTAGACATTGGCCCGTGAGTTTGAGACCTATAAGAAGCCAGAAACAACGGGTCCTTTACTTCAAGCCTTAGAGAAGCAGTGTTGTCTAACGGATAGAACATGAGCTTTGGAGTCAGAGGGATCTGGCTTCTAAACCTAGCTCCACCTCTTGTCTGCTGTGTGATCTTGGGCAAGGCTCTTAACTTCTGTGCCTGAGTTACCTCAACTGTAAAATGGAGATTAAGACTGTGAGCCCCATGTGGGACATGGACTTTGTCTAACCTAATTAGCTTTTATCTATCCCAGCGCTCAGTAGAGTGGCTGACACACAGTGAGCACTTGAGGGGCAGCGATTCCCTTTGTCCAGGGGGTAGTGTCATGGAGCATCAACATCGTTTTGTGTTCCTGGAAAGAATGGTCCATGTCTGTTCCATCTTTAAAGGGGGAGGAACAGAGTGCTGAGGGCTGTGGACCGATCCCTGCAGAATCAACATGGATAGGGGCTGGATATCTTTAGCGGCTTGCCCCACGGTGAAGAGAGAGGGAAATGGCTGCTTTGTCTCATAGTCGGGATCCAAGAAGGGGCGGCCCCACTGCATCTAGGGTTCAATCTGGGCAGAGTCCAAACCCGGCAAGAATTTGTGGTTTTCCTTGGCCTTCCCATTTCATTAGAATACCAGCAAGAGCCTGACCTGGAACTTCTAGTTTACTTATTAAGTTCCCACCGCACACGAGGTACCGGGCTAGGAATCGTGACCGCTCTTTCATCTCTCTTTGCTGGTCTGAAAGCTGGTTCTCACAATCCTTTTTCAGCTGATGCAGTCACTCGGCCTGGGGTCGGTGGGCTGTAACAGAAACGGTCAACGGGAAAGGGTCAGTTAAAGACTGGCCCAAAGAGCTTGATTTATGTTGGTGAACTTGAAAGAGCTGTATTGTGCTTGTCGTCCTGTCACTGCAGCTTGTCATCAAGTGTACTGGGGTCACTGGCTCGCCTCCACAACAGAGCTGGGGTTTTGCTTCTCTCAGTCTGCCAGTAGGGTTTTCTTCTTTGTCTTTCTTTTTGTCCTGAAAGTGCATAATGCTGGTAAATGAACCAAAGCCATATACCATTCCCACCTAACTTGGAGGTTCTTGGGGAATGGAGCTGCTTTAACCTTGATGGGTCTCATTTGGCTTGCGCTCTCTCTTCCATTCGGTGTCTTCAGCCTCCATCTTGCAGATGCTCACTTGCCTGGGGCAGTTAGTTTGATCAGCAATGAAGTGTTGGGATTTTTTCCGTTTTTATCCTTCTTCAAATTTTTACTACCTAGGTAATGCCTAGAAGGAAAGAGAAGCTGATTAATTTTGTAGACTGATAAATTTTTTGTACCTACCTGTGAGGCTAGCCAAACTCATTACCTGTTGGCTCCATATAATGCTGCCAACTCTATTTCCGCTGCTAATGAGAGGACAAAGAGCAGGAAATCCACAGTGAATCCAACACTCTCAAACTTGAGAGCAAACGTCATCTCCCTCCTCCTTTCTCCCCCCATCCCCATCTGCCTGCTTTAAGTGCTTGAAGAGTAGCGGGGCGGTCCAGGGGAGGGGGACCCAGGCACTCGGCTCCTGGACCACTAACCCCATTGTCTGGGCATCCCAGGCGTTGCGGATTCATCAATCAATCATATTTATTAAACACTGACTGTGTGCAGAGCACTGTACTAAGCGCTTGGGGAAAGTACAACAAAACAGAGTTGGTAGACACTTACCCTGTTCACAAGGAGGTTTCAGTCTAGAGCTCATGTTCAGTAGCTCCACCTGACCGTGGTCCAGGATGGGAGTTTTTGAGTTGTTCTTTAGCCTCTATTAGTTCCCAAAAGTGGAAAGCCAGAGCAAAGAGAGCAGATGACCTCTCCACCCCCTACGCAGTTAAGGGGAGCCTTCTTCCTGGGGCCAAAGACTCCCTATGTGGTGGGTCCAGCGGCTAATCATCCTATGAGCTTGGACTGAACCAGCTGATTCTCACCCACACTCACCCAGTTGCTGTGGCCTCATTCCCAAGCGCGGACTTGGCAGAGCCGGCCCTCTGAGCCAACCTGAGCCCGGCCCCTGGCCCGCTCTGCTTCTTTTCCTCCTTCTTGCCCAGCAGTAGGCGGTTGCGCCTTCGGCCCCGGAGAAACACTCCCCTCCCTCCTACCCGTTCAATCTCGTTTTAGTCCCCCCGACCCCGTTGCCGACCAATGACGTGGATGTGTATTTCGAGACTTCGGCAGATGACAATGAGCACGCTCGCTTCCAGAAGGCCAAGGAGCAGCTGGAGGTGCGGCACCGTAGCCGCATGGACCGGGTAAGCCTACTGCTTCTCTGTCCCCGCTGGCTGGCCAGCTGGTTGGCCACGAAAACAGCCTTGCACCCTCCCATTGGTTCCGGGGAGGGTGGGAAGAAGAAAGGGCTGGGAGCAGGGCCAGGCAATTGGCTGCTTCGGTTTTTTTTTTGAGGTACTTGTTAAGCACTCTGTGCCAAGCTCTGTACTAAGCACTGGGGTAGGTAAAGGCTAATCAGGTTGGATACAGACTCTGCCCTATATAGGGGCCTCACAGTCCATAAGTAGGAGGAGTAGGATTTAATCCCCATTTTACAGATGACGAAACTGAGGCACAGAGACGTTTAAATCACTTGCCCAAGGGCACTCAGCAGACAAGTGGCATAGCTGGAATTAAAATCTGGGTCCTCTGACTCCCAGGCCTGTGCTCTTTCCACTCCATTAATAATAGTGGCATTAACATGTGCATAATCAATTAATGGTATTTATTGAGCATTTACCGTGTACAGAGCACTGTACTAAGCACTTGGGGGAGTAGAGTACAACAGAGTTGTCCAGAGGAGGAAATGGAGGCACAAAACAGTTAAGTGACTTGCCCAAGGTCACACAGCAGGCAAGTGGCAGAGCTGAAATTAGAAACCATGGGTCTTGACTCCCAGACCTGTGCTCTTTCCACCAGGCCGTGCCACATCTCTGCTTCTCCACACTCTCTCCCCTCGCACCACCCACCACTTCCCATCCTACACCCTGCCCTGCCCTATTTTGTTAATGGTATTTTAGTGCTTACTATGTGCAAGGCACTGTATTAAGCCCTGGGATAGATACAAGGTTAAACACAGCCTATGTTCCACATGGGGCTCACAGTCTTGTCCCATCTTAAAGATGGGTACCTGAGGCCCAGAGAAATTAAGTAACTTGCCCATGGACACACAGCAGTCAAATGGTGGAGCAGGGATTAGAACCCAGGTCCTTCTGACTCCCAGGACTGAACTCTGTCTAGTAGGCCATGCTGCTTTTTTAATCGATGTTCATCAGGCATGGCCTTGGGTGTGTTTTGGAAGCAACTTCTCTGTATCAGAAGCCACCCGACGAACACCCTGGGCTTCCAAGGCCTCCTCTACGGTCTTTCAACATCCTTCCCCGGCATCCAGCTCGAAGATTTCTGTGGCCAAAAGGGCCAGAGGGTAACGGGCCCACTGGCATAAAACAGCTTCACCATCCCTAGGAGTAAAGCTGGAGCTCGGCTAGGTGGGGGACCCACCCGCTCGGGGTCAAGCTGTTTAACCCACGCAGTTGAAGTTGAAACCACAAATAGCTAGAAAGTGGTCCGCCCTGAGAGCCACACCTTTGGTAAAGGAACTCGCTGCCCCAGAAACCTCATCTGTAAATTTAGGAAGTTGAAAGAGTTTGATACTCTCCGCCCCCTCCGCCCCCTCTCCCGTCTTTCCAGGTAAAGAAGGAATGGGAAGAAGCTGAGCATCAAGCCAAGAACCTCCCTAAGGCAGAGAGGCAAACCCTCATTCAGGTAAGAGAAGGCCCTCGTTGAGGGGAGGGAGAGATCGTTCAGTACTTCCACTAGAACGTTGGAGCCAAACCCACCGGAAACCTGGGGAGGAACATGAGACGGCCTCTTATTGGACGGCTTGGGTTACAAGGAGGGCCCGAAGGGCCGCGCGCTTTGTATTTTCGACTCTGAGCCGCTGCTAGGAAGAAACAAAACTCATCACCAAAGCATCTTTCTGCCATGGCCAAGGAGTAACTTGAGGCGGCTGGCATTTGTTTGAAATGCTTAACTGGCAGGTGGCACCTAACACCTTCAGGTCTATTCTCTCCCTGGGTAGAAGTCCCTTTTGTCCAAACCTCCTGACAAACCAGGAGGCCCAAAAAAATCAAGCATTTTCTGGAAAAATCAGGACCGCCTGTAGGTAAGGCTGTTGGAATGTTAAAGTTGCATTGGTGAGACCTCCCCCTGAACTGAAAATAGAATAGAATCTAATTGGGTAGAGGAGTGCTTTTGTAACTCTTTTTTTGGGGAAAAAAGAATTTCTTGGCATGGAACAATCACTTTGAATAGATCTGTCGCCTTAAAAAAGCTGAATTATTCTGTCCCCCACTGTGAGAACAGGCATATTTTCATTTGAGCCACCCTTTGCTTCAGTTCCTCACTTGGTGAGCTCGGGCCACGGCCGCCCAGGCCTTGAAACTTAGGGGCCATGCAGAATGTCTCACCTGTTCTCTGCAGCTTGAGAGAAGAGGGTGTTTATCCTCCCTGTTTTTTGGAGCAGTGGAAAGTGGGATTCATTTATATGTCTATCGTGGTATCGAAGCATGTACTATATGCCATGCACTGTACTGAGCACTGGCGAAGATACAAGATCATCAGGTCAGACACACAGTCCTGGGCTCACAAGCTAAGTAGAAAGGGGAACAGGATCGACTCCCCATCTTACAAATGGCAAAGATACAGGGAAGTAAAGTGACTTGCTTAAGTTCATCCAACAGACAGGTGTCAGAGCTGTGTTGCGAACCCAGGCCTCACGAATTCCAGGGCACACGTTCGTTCCTCTAGGCAAAGCTGCCTCGTCCCCGAGTCCTGGGGTGACTTGGTTGGTCTATACAGACACACATTTAAAGGAAGACGACAACCCCAGGCTCCCGGCTGTGCGTGCTGGCTATCCTTTTTCCCATCTCTGCCTGTTGTCATCAGAGAATTAAGCCTCCTGTTCTCCCCGCCAGCATTTCCAGGCGATGGTTAAGTCTCTGGAGAAGGAAGCCGCCAGCGAGAAGCAGCAGCTAGTGGAGACCCACTTGGCTCGCGTGGAAGCCATGCTTAATGACCGCCGCCGAATGGCCCTGGAGAACTACCTGGCCGCACTGCAGGCGGACCCTCCGCGGGTGAGTCACCGTCCTCAACGGTATTTATTGAGCGCTTACTGCGGGCAGAGCACTGTACTAAACAGATGGTGGAGCACAACACAGCAGAGTTGGGAGACACGTCCCCTGCTCACAGTGAGCTTTTGGTTTAGGGGGGAGACAGGCACTCATAGAAACAAATAATTTATACTATATATTTTATAGATGTGTACATAAGTGCCGTGAGCAGGGTCAGTCTTCCCTTGGGGCCAATGGTGTTCTGGGGATGCAGGCTCTGAGGAAAGCTCCCAGCTCTGATCCAGACAAATGGAGAAGTTGGGGTAGGTAGGGTTGGGAGTTGAGGGGTAAGCTTGGGGGTATGGGGAGAGCCTGTCGAAACAGCTCACCCACTGGGCCTGCTGGAGCAGCTTCGGGTCAGGTGAGAGAGTCTGCCTGCCTGGCTTTGGGCCCGCTCCTACGCTCCTCCATTGGCATGCTGTCGGAGCTTGAAATTCCATCCTTTCTGTGGCAGGCACCCCCATGCTCCCCCTCTCTCCCCGCATGGGTCCCCTAGGGGTGTCGGGTTCCAAAGAGCTATTGCATGGGAACTCGGCAAGCTGGAGCTTTTGTAATCCCTACTGGAGGGGTTAAAGGTATAGTCTTCCAAGCAGCCTTGGATGCCCCGTGTGACCGAACAAGTCCCGCCTGTTTCCTTCCTGGCTCTCCAATTTCCCTGGAACTTCTCTTCCCCTCAATCCCGCAGCCTCACCGAATCCTCCAGGCCCTGAAGCGGTATGTCCGGGCCGAGAACAAAGACCGCCTGCACACCATCCGTCACTACCAGCACGTGTTAGCTGTTGACCCAGAAAAGGCCGCCCAGATGAAATCCCAGGTACAATAGGCGTTTTATACTGAGCAAAGCAGGGTAAGATGGGAGTGGTTCTCAGAAACTGCGGCTCTTCTTCCTTCTGACTGCTAAGCGGTTGACTCTCTGTAGCCTGGGCCAAGGAGTTTGATGTCCTTGCGTCGACAACAACGGCTTTTAGTTTCTAGTGGCATATTTAGTGTGCCGGGTGCTCATTGCGAGGATGCTAATCGTAGCTTGCCTAGACTCCTCTTGCATATTAAGCACCTTCCGTTCAGACGGTCGGTTCCCTGAAGCTCGCTGAAAGTCTTAAGCTCTTCACGATTGTCTGGGAGAGGCCAATTTCCAATTCAGCTCTTAGAAGTGCTTTAATCTCAAGGCGTCTAGCTTCTCCCGACTCAGGGCGCCACCTGGAATCTCGCTGGCACGTATGGAACACTTCCTTAATCAAAGGCGCCTGGCAGAATAGATGATTTGGCTTGCCGCGCCCGTGGGTTCTTTCGGGTCGGAGTCTTCCGGTGTCTCTGGGCCTCATTTGGGTGGAGTTAATAATAATAACAATAATAATAATAATAATAATGTTGGTATTTGTTAAGCACTTACTATGTGCCAAACACTGTTCTAAGTGCTGGGGGGGATACACGGTAACCAGGTGTCCCATGTAGGGCTCATAGTCTTCATCCCCATTTTACAGATGAGGTAACTGAGGCACAGAGAAGTTAAGTGACTTGCCCTAGGTCACAGCTGACAAGTGGCGGAGCCAGAATTAGAACCCATGACCTCTGCCTCCCACGCCTGGGCTCTTTCCACTGAGCCACTGCTACTTCTGTGTTCTGAAGTTCTGATTCTGAATCAGGAGTTCTGATTCTCCTGGACACTCTGTCCAGTGGCTGGCAGCTGGCTCCTCTGAAATGGAAGGGTGCGGTGATGGGCAGATAAGGTTTTACTTCGGGCTGCTCTTCTTCAGGCTAGCGCAGTGAGGACGCTGTTTTGTATTTTCCTTCACTCCTTCTTGGAAACCAGCTTAGCCAGAGGGCCAGCCTCCTTCAGAATATCGTGCTGGTACGCGTCTCCCACCTGTCCGCCTCGTCTGGTGTCCTCAAGGGAATTGGTCCCGTCGTTCCAGAAGGCCCTGCAGTGGAGAGGCCGAACCTTATTAGACTTTGACTCATTGTGAGGGAGGCTGGGGGTGAGACAGTGGACCCAGTGAGGGCTGGCAGGCTTTTGTAGTGAGTGGTTATCAAAGGCATTCATTCATTCCGTGGTATTTATTGAGTGTTTACTGTGTACAAAGCACTGTGCTAAGCGCTTGGGATGATACATTACAACAAGAGACACATTTCCTGCCCACAACGAGCTCATAGTCAAGAGAATTGATAGCTGACATCCATCCATTTGTTGGGCCAGATTGGAATTGATCAACAGTCCGAAGGGAAATAAGATTGCAAAAAAATCTCTAAAAATTCCAAATAACTTTCGCTCGGGGTCCATTTCAGAAGGTGCGTGCATGTGTGGTGTGTGTGATGGAGACACAGACACACGCAGTTGCCACGTGATTGGCCACATCCTGCTTGCAGGTTGGCAAACTCAGAGCCTGGCTCATTCAAACATTTCTTTAAACTCTTCGCTATGCCAGGCCAAGGCTTCTATGGGGCTCTGCCGAGGCCTCAGCCTTGCCTCTACCTGGCCTCTGGATCTGTGGGATTTCCCAGCTTTCTCTTGGTGTTGTAAATTCACCATCAAAAAATGGGTCACCTGGCAGCCAGAACGGAAAGGAGAGCCAAACACATAGGAGAGAAAAATCTCCCATTTTGAGGAAAATCTCTGGCAGACCGTGGACCTGATGCCTTTATCTTCAGTAATTTAGCAGCCTGCCAAAGCTGCCTAGAGCAAAATCCTGCACCGCGCTGTCAAGTAGAAACCAGATAGTGGGGTGGTGTTGTAAGGCCTGGGCACAGTGCCCCTTCAATGGTATTTATTGAGCGCTTACTACGTGCAGAGCACCGTTCTAAGCGCGTAGGAGAATACAATTCAAGAGAATTAGCAGACCCGTTTCCTGTCCATAATGAGCTTACGGTCTAGAAGGGGAGACAGACATTAGTATGAATGAATATAATAAATAATTTAAAGATATGTTCATAAGTGCTATGGAATTGGGTGGGGCGAATATCAAGTGTCCAAAGGTCATAGATCCAAGTGCAGAGATGCAGAAGGGAGAGTGAGTCGGGGAAAAGAAGGCTTAATCAGGGAGGGCCTCGTGAAGAAGATGTGACCTTAACTGTACTTTGAAGGTGGAAAGAGTGGTGGTCTAGGATGTATAAAGGGGGAGGGAGTTGCAGGCTCAGGAGAGGATGTGGAAAAGGGGTTGGTGGTGAGACAGATGAGGTTGGGGTTGAGATGAGGTCTGGCACAGTAAGCTGGTGCCAGAGGAGGCTAGTGTGTGGGCTGGGCTGTAGTAAGAGTTAGGTGAGGTGGGATGGGGAGAGCTAATGGAGTGCTTTAAAGCCATTGGTAAGGAGTTTCTGTTCTATGCAGAGGTGGGTGGGCAGCCATTGTAGGTTCTCAAGGAGTGGGGAGACGTGGACTGAACGTTTTTGTGGAGAAATAATCCATGCAGCAGAGTGAAGTATGGACTAGTGTGAGGAAAGTCAGGAGTCAGAGAGGAGTCAGCAGCGGTGGCAGATGCAGTAGTCGAAGCAGAATAGGATAAGTGCCTGGTTCAGTGTGATAGTTCGGATGTAGAGGAAAGAGTGGATTTTTAGCAATGCTGTCTAGGTAGAACCGACAGGATTTGTTGACATTGAATTTTTGGGTGGAATGAGAGAGATGAGTCGAGAACAATACCAAGGTTACGGGCTTGTGAGACGGGGAGGATAGTCTATAGTGAAGAGAAAAGTGGGGAGGACAGGTTTTGGTTGGGAAGGTAAGGAGTTCAGTTTTAGACGTGTTTTATTTGAGGTGTCGTGTTTAATTTGAGGTGTCAGTGGGACATCCAAGTAGAGATGTCCCGAAGGCAGGAGGAAATGCGAAACCACAGGGAAAAAGAGAGGTCAGGGCTGGAGATGTAGATTTGGGAATCATCTTCAGACGGAAGTCAGATATCCCCATTTAGAATCTGGGACATTAATTCTCCGCCACCAAACTCTGATGGCAGCAAGGGTGTGAACCATATACCAAACAGCCCCTTAATTCATTTGGGGGAGAGCAGTGTCAACACATTAACATGCCGAGACCGCAGGTTGGCGAGACTCAATTTCCATTTGCCGGATTTCTTCGACGCACTTTGAGCTTCTCCATCTATTTACTTGATTGACGGACTGGCGAATGTAAAATTAAATTGCTTTCATCTTTGCTTTTAAAGGTCAAAGAGACTGGAGGCTATAATAAAAGCAGATCCATTGAGCCCTCCTTTCTTTTCCAGTTGGACCCTTCAAATTAATGACTTTCAGGGCCTGTGATTCTTTAGGTTAGAGTTCCCTCTGGCGATAGGAGCTAGTAAATTCAGGCTACCGTTCCTTGAACATGCCGGCAGGTCATAGCTGCAAAACCCCCAGGAGTCTAACTGAAAGAGATTGATCCCCTGTCTGGATGAGACGGTGATCCCTTTCCCTCCTTGACTCTCCTGTTCTTTTTTGAAAATTCCCGAGCCCCAGTTCCTCTTCTTCTCTTCCTCCTCTGTTGCCTCCCCTGTCTCCCCAATGTGTCACTATTCTGGGCCTGTTGCCAGTAGAATTGCACAGTGTTGATGTCGCAGTAGATTTCCTCAGGTTCTGCAGCACTAACCCCGCGTAATTCTGGAACCGTCGCAAAATGTTTAACAAGGTGAGTTGAGGGCAATTAAACCTGATCTGGAGACAGTTACAGATGCCCCGGCTCAGGGCACCTCCTTCTGGGCACCCGATGAAATACCGTAGGCCCACCAAGCTTTCTTTTGGTGACCGACAAAGCGTTACCCCATTAATTGCAAGCTTATAAGATTTTATGCTTTTTAAAAAAAAAAGGCTTTCTAGTTGACTCAGGTGGAAGGGATGACATACCGGAAGTTTTCCAGGGTAGACTTGTTCTGGTATGGTTATTTGGGCTCAGGCTGGTGGTTCCCAACAAGCTTGCTTTGTGAATTTCATGGTTCTATGTTATACTTTTATGGCCCAGGCAGTGGGTCAGGGACTGTTTGTGACCTAATTAACTTGTATCTATCTCAGCACTTAGTACAGCGTTTGACACATAGTAAGTGCTTAACATATGCCACAAAAAAAAAACACACGTCGAAAGGTGGAAGCTGCTGACGTGGGTGCTTCAGTGCACACAGTGGCCTTTCACTGCTCACCTTCCTGGCGTTCTCATCTCGATTGGGGTAGGGGAGGTGAAACCAGAGTCCAGTTGTTGAATGGTATTTATTGAGCTCCTAATATTTGAAGAGCACTGTACTGGGGGAGTACAGTACAAAAAAGTTGGTAGACATGTTTCCTGCCCATCATGAGCAGAATAGTCTAGACTAAGTCAATTGTATTTATTGAGCACTTACTCTGTGCAGAGCAGTATACTAAGTGCTTGGGAGAGTACAATATAAGAGACAGTCCCTGCCCACAACGAATTTACAGTGTAGATGGAGGGGAGACTGGCAAGGTTGGGCTGGCTTCTTTATACCCCCCAGGTAAATATATATATGCCTTGGGCCTAGTGAGTCAGGCAACAGAGTTTCTCTGAGCCTCTTGGCTCCCTGAGCTGTGGTTCAAGCAGGTTCTTTTCCTTAATCCAAGACTTAGGTATGTGTGGGTGTCGATCATAAAGATGGTCAGGCCGACAGGACTACTTGTGGTCCCGGAAGTGGGCATTTTGATCTTGCCCCAACCAGCAGGGTTGTGGTATGAATTGGAGGTGGTTTGGGAAGAGGGATTGGACCGCCTCTAATCAGACTTGCCCAACAGGTGATGACCCACCTCCATGTGATTGAAGAGAGGAGAAACCAAAGCCTGTCTCTGCTCTATAAAGTTCCGTATGTGGCCCAGGAAATCCAGGAGGAAATCGGTGGGTGCCTCAGGATGTGCGAGTGGGGAAGCCGGGAGGTGTTGGGAGGGGAGATCCTGTGCCGTGATTCAGTGGCTGGGAGGGGAGCGGGCTTAAGCTTGGAGCCGGAGCTCTCGTAGTGGAGGCGTCTTGGGAATGATCAGGAACCTGACCTGGGCCCAGACGGCCCTGCGGTGAAAATGCTGGTGAGGAAGCGTCTCCTGCCTTGCCAACCTTATAATGGAGGACGCAGCATCCCTCTCTTTCTGACCCCCTCCCTTCTGCAAATCCCAATTGTGATTTTCCCGTTCACACGGTGAGGGGTTGGCAGCCCGAACCTCTCTGCGAGGAAACGAGCGACTCCCGAGCCGCCGATCTATCCCTGGGATCGGCCTCAGTCCCCCTCTCTCTTTGCAGATGAGCTGCTCCAAGAACAGCGGGCCGACATGGACCAGTTCACGGCGTCCATCTCGGAGTCCCCGGTGGATGTCCGGGTGAGCTCCGAGGAGAGCGAGGAGGTCCCCCTGGTGGAAGGCAAACCTTTCCGCCCATTCCAGGTGAAAACCTTCCCAGCCGCTCCAGAGAATGAAGGTGAGTCTGGCCCAGCCTTTTGGCTTTACGGGAGTGAGGTCTATTTGGGAGATGGAGGGAGGGAAAGCGGGGGATCCCTGAGGGTCCGGGGGCCTCTGGAGATGACAGAGTATGGGGGAGGTGTGGTCCTATTGGGGCCTACCCCGGGTTCTAGCTGAGGAGGGCTGGCTGTTTGTATCCACCCGGTTCTGCGCTTGCAGCACCCTATTGGAGGCGGACTCCGGTCTGAAACAGAACGTGCAAGAGGGCCTCACGGAAGCCCAAGCAACCTATCCTGTCTCTGCTGGTGCCTCTGTTGAGAGATTTCAAGACCCTAGAGTTGACTCGCTCACCCTCTGAGGCAGGCAATATGTCTCATGTTGTTATATTGTACTCTCCCAAGCACTTAGTTCAGTTCTCCGCACACAGTAAGTGCTCATAATAAATACGATTGACTGACGCACAGTTGCAGATGTTTGGCTAACTATAACTAGAATCAGGGTATCTGTAGAGTGTTGGAGTGGATACAAGGCTATAGTCTATCTTAATCATTTTATAGATGAGGAAGTCAATCAGTGGTAATTACTGAGCGCTTACTATGCAGAACACTGTATTAAGCACTTGGGAGAGTACAGTACAACAGAGTTGGCAGACAGGTTTCCGGCCCACAATGAGCTCACAGTCTACAGAAAATGGGGCCTCTCTGGGTTAAGTAACTTGTCCACAGTTAAACGGTAGGCCTGTGGTGGAGCTGGGACTGGAAGCCCGGTCTCTTGGCTCCCTTCCTCAAGCTGCCTTCCAATTGTAATCCTATCCCTTCTTGTTGCTGAATCACCGCCGAAAGCTACCCTTACTCTGTGAAAACGGTGTCTATTGCATTGGGGAAATTTCACCTCTTGAATTCAGGATCTTGTTACTGCATCCTGAATGACTTCAAATCTTTCTCTCTCTCTCTCTCTCTCTTTCTCTGCTACATTTTTCAGTGATTGTCTTGCTTAGTTTTATTCCCAACTTGTTGCTGGGGAAGTTCCAGAAATGATTTTTTGGGATGACTGTAGATGTTGGGTTTTCTTTTTTTAAACTAGCAAACCAATGCACCTTTTAGATGGTGAACACACCTCAGGCAGGAATCCCGAGTGAGTCGTTTTCTTTCTCTTAATCTCCTTTTCTGCTATTTTGTGTTTTTCTTTTTGTTCTGTTTCTTCCCCATCCCTTCTGCTAGACAATCAGCCGGAATTGTACCACCCCGTGAAAAAAGGTTGGTTTTTGAGCTGCTGCTGCCTGCAAGCATCCCTCCCCGTCCCATCTCTCAGTGTGTCAGTAGCGTCATTTCAGCCTCATCACTTCCCTTGATTTTCACCTCATGTTTGGTCACCCGCTGCTGAGCTGGGCCAAATGAGTACCGTTCGACTCATAGTACTGGATAAGGTGACCCGATCTTCACCCCGCAACCCACCTGCACTTGGGGGTGCTGCCTCTACATCGCTTGGGTTCTTCCAGACCTCTCGGCGGATGGATCTAATGCAGTCCTGGGGCCGGGCATGTTTTCCACAAGTATCAAATTAGTTGAGGTGGAAACTTGCTGACGAGCCAGGTGTGTTTTAGTAGTACTTTCAGTAGTTTCAGTAGTAGAGAAGCAGCGTGGCTCAGTGGAAAGAGCCTGGCCTTGGGAGTCAGAGGTCATGGGCTTGAATCCCGGCTCTGCCACTTGTCAGCTGTGTGACTGTGGGCAAGTCACTTAACTTCTCTATGCCTCATTTACCTCATCTGTAAAATGGGGATTAACTTTGAGCCTCACGTGGGACAACCTGATTACCCTTTACCCCAGCGCTTAGAACAGTGCTGTGCACATAGTAAGTGCTTAAATACCAACATTATTATTACTTCTTGAGCGCCTACTGCTTACAGATCACTGTACAGCCGAGTTAGTAGACACAATCGATCCCTGCCCCCCAGGAGCTTCCAGCCTTGTCTCCTGGCTCCATCTTAAACCTGTGGGGTAGCAGCACCCAGCTCAAGGTGCTGGGTGACCTGCTTCAGTGGAAGGGAAAGTTGGTAGTTTCTGTTCTCAGTCGTCTCACCGATCCCAACCCCCCCCCCCCCTCCCCTTTTTGACATGAAACACATTCCTGGGTTTCTTGCTTTAGTCTTGAGACTGGGGTGAAAGAAGTAGATTTGGAGGGAGATGGATTGACCGTGGCTCCTCTGGGCTCCCCAGGGAGTCACTTAGCCAGGGAATCCTGTGTTTTTTGGGTTTTTTCCAATGGCATTTGTTAAGCATTTTCTATGTACCAGTCAGCCTACTAAGTGTTGAGGTAGCTATAAGATAAATAATTGTATTTAAGCACTTACTGTGTGCGGAACACTATACTAAGCGCTTGGGAGGGCACAGTATCACAGCGTTGGTGGACCCTGCTTGAGGCAGTGAGGTTCCCGGCGCTGGTTTCCCAGCGAACGGAAGCGTGGAGAAGTTGTTTCCTGAGACAACAAAAACCCACCCTGGCTAAACCCAGCCTGGAGCCAAGTCCCCTATGATCTTTCCTCCAGAGGCAAACTTGGGAGAAAAGGCACCCATTTTGGCCCCCATGCAATCAGTTAATGTGTCATGCATTTTCTAGGCAAGGTGTTTGGAATAATAATAAGGCAGTGATCTAATATCCCCAGGTTCTAAACCACAAAGCTGAACCGTGCTCTGCAGCCTTTCGGCCGCTGTCTTCTACTCTGGGAAGCTCTTATCCCATGGACTTGTTGGCAGGGTTCTTTGCCTAAATGCCCCAGCATCTCATTCCAAACAGGCTATCCTGGTCCTTCTGGGCCTAACCTGTGGTGTGAAATTCCCTTCTCATCTCTCCTCTCCTCTTCCCTCCAGAGTGACACTCCCGATCTGATCTTCCACTCCCCTTTCCCCCCAGTGACATGATTAGCTCTCCCTTCTTCCATCAAACCCATGTCGGTCCACCCTAAAGCGCCTCCATCACCCACCACCTCGCCTTGTTTCCCAGTGCCTGGAGAAAACAGCAGCTGCTGAGTGCCGGGCAGCAGCTGTGAGGGTGCAGGGGTGCCCACCTCGGCCGGGCTTGCCACCCTGGGGTGGGAATCGGGCCGGCTCACTGCCGGACCCTCATGGCGGGTCTTTCTCCTCACAGGGTCTGGAATGGCGGATCTGAATGGACTGATCGGTGCTGAGGAGAAGGTCATCAACAGCAAGAGCAAAGTGGATGAGAATGTGGTGAGATTTTCCTTTCTCTCCCCTCCCCGAGAACCCCTCGGTCCGGAACGTAATAAAAGCCAGGGGCTCGGTTTCCAGCTGCTCTACAGTTGGACAGTCAAACATCCATGACCCGTGTGGAGCAGGGTGTTTATGTGAGCTCTGAGGCTCCGATCAGACTGAAGAGTTAGTTATCGCAGCCCCTGGTAGCAGCAGTGGCAGGACCTGTCTCTGGAAAAGGAGTTTACCTGCGAAGGAGGGGAGCCAAAGCCCAGGATGGCCGCATGCTCGCCGGACAATTCAGAAGTTGGAGCCCCTCCCCACCCCCCAAGGCCGGGCCTCGTTCCTGGCTCCAGACTTGCACCCTCTCGCCTGCTTGCCTCGCCTCACCTTTCCAGAGAACCATTTCATTTTTGGGTGGTGTTGATTGAGGATTAACCTAGACTTGGCATCTAGGGCGTGGGCCCCACATGGCTGATCACCTGATTGATTCCCAAATCGAGTGGCTGCTAGTCACAAGCCATTTGGACTCCTGCAAGAGTCTTTCATCCCTTTCTTTCTCCCCACCTTGAGGATTTGGAGGGCTGAACTGAGGGATTAGGGTCCATTGTTGTAGTAGCAGCAGCAGCATTTATTGAGCGCCCACTTGATGCAGTGTATTAGGCAATTGGTTAGTACAGATTAACCAGGAGACGCCTCCCCTCCCTTAGACTTGCCAGAGGGATGGTGTTGCTTGAGATGCTGAGAGATTTGGGGGGATTTTTTTTGGTGAAATTTGAACTTTAGGGTGGGGAGTGGCGTGGGGGCCTGTGGTCTAATGTGCAGAAGGAGGGAGTTGTGAGCGAGCTTATGGGCCAGGAATGGGTCTGCTGATTCTTTTGTACTCTCCTTAGCACTTAGTACAGTGCTCTGCGCCTAGTAAGTGCTCAATAAATATGATTGATTGAGGACAGAGAAGCAGGAGGGTGAAGAAAAACGTGGTACCCCTAGAAGGTTGGCCTGGAAGCGGGGAAGGCAGACTGTTGCAGGAGAGCTAGTGAGAGAGGAGACGTGCAGGGCAAATGCAGCGGGGATGGAAGACAAGCAACGCCTTTTTGCATCTCGTCCAGCCTGGCCCTCCCTGCCTCTTCCCGTCTGTGCGGGCAAAGCTGCGGGAAGCTTGGCTGCTGACATTCCCCCTTCCCACCCCTGCTCATTGTTTCAGGTCATCGATGAGACCCTGGATGTTAAGGAAATGATTTTCAATGCCGAGCGAGTCGGAGGCCTCGTGGACGAGCCGGTACGTACTCCTCCCCAGGAACGGTGCCCCTCGCCCTGGAATGAGGCTGCGCCCACTTTGGCCGCTGGAGTGGCCTCTCTCGGAGGCTGAGCCAGGCACAGGCCTACCTGGAGTCCTCGTGGAGCAAGGCGGCAACTCTTTGCTCAACCCTGATAGCTTAAGGTTTTTGGGATAGGCGGGCTGTGGCCAGCCCTCTGGGGCTTTAGGGACGAACTTGAAATTCTTGTTCAAAATCGAGTCGCTGTTGGCCAGTGGGAACCAAGTGCCTCCTGGATGGTTGGCATTGCGGGAAACTCGGAAACTAAGAGAATCTAAACCACCTCTGTCTCCCGCACCCCGGGGGCATTCTTTCAGGAGTCAGAGGCGTCTATGCGGGAGGACTTCAGCCTGAGCAGCAGCGCCCTCATCGGCCTGCTGGTCATCGCCGTGGCCATCGCTACCGTCATCGTCATCAGTCTGGTGATGTTGCGGAAGAGGCAGTACGGCACCATCAGCCACGGCATCGTGGAGGTGAGTGAGCCTGTCGTCCTGACGTCGTAATAATGTTAATGATAATATGTGGTATTAAAGGCTTACTATGTATCATGCACTGTTTTAAGCACTGGGGAAGATACAAGATCATCAGAATCATTCATTCGGGTCTTATTTATTGAGCGCTTACTATGAGCAAATCACAGTACTAAGTGCTTAGCACTGTATTAACAGTTAATCAAGCGCCTGGTTAACGAGGCACTAATCTTTGCCTCCCACCTCAAAATGAAATTAGGAGGTTCATTTGGAGTAGGGGAATAGAAAGCTCGGTCGTTTCAATATTGATTGGGAGAGCTCAGGCTATAGTCAGGAGGACTCTGCTTATAAAAGCCCACGCTTTTCTAAAAGTGAAAGAACGGGAAAATGTGTGTAAGGGGAGGCAGGGCAGCTTCCACACGAGTGACTTCCCTTTGAAAGGATGTGAATGAGCAATCTGAATGCTGGCCTGGGCTGGAACCTGGGCGCTAACCCATAGCCTGCAGCCTCCTGCCCTGGAGCAGGGGGGTTGGCCGGGGTGTTTCTCCAGCAGGTTAGCGCGAGGACAATCCCTGTGTCAGCCTCGCCCAGGGCTGTAGCTAGTGTTCCCCAGCGTGGGAGAGGAAGGAATGAGTTAGGGGAAGAAGATGCGGGAGGAACCCATGGGCTCGAGGGCAAGAGGAGTGAGGCCAAGAGCAGGAGGGGAAGATGTGGTGTTTCCAACCTTCCCCCCGTATTAAATATCCTTGGTTCTCAAAAGAAAAAAACAAGCAAAAGACATGGACAAGTTGAAGACACCACCAAGGCTGAGCAAACACAATCTCCATTCCCCCCCCGGCTGGCTGAATGATGCAGAAAAAAATTACTGCCTGTTCCAAGAGCACAACTACTGCACTTGATATCCTCCCCACCCTCAACTCCACAACAGTTTATGTACATATCTGAAATGTCAGTGTCGTCCCTCCCCCCCCCCCCCCCCCCGACTGTTAGCCCCCTGTGGGCAGGGATCATGTCAACCATCTCTGTGGTAACTGCTCTCTCCCAGGGGCTTAGTACAGTGCTCTGCACAAACTAAGCTCTCGGTAAATACCATTGAATGATCGATAGGCATTACTAGATCCCTGCTCAGCTGGGCCTTAGGCGGTGGTTAGCTCCAACACTTACAGCGATGCCCCACTCTGCCCCCCAGGTTGACCCGATGCTCACCCCAGAGGAGCGCCACCTGAACAAGATGCAGAACCACGGTTATGAGAACCCAACCTACAAATACCTGGAGCAGATGCAGATTTGAAGGAGAAGGGGCAGCCCTCCTCCCGACGGGAAGGGGCTGGCGAGAGGCGGGCCGAGAGTGGTCCAGTGTTTTGGATTGACTACTGACCAACAGTTGCTCCGAGAGGACTTCATCTTCCATTCAGAACTCCTGGATCATTAAGACTATAAGTACTACTGTAGAGTTGCAATTTCCATTCTTTTAAATGGGTGAAAAATGATAATATAACGATATATGATATATAAATCTTCTTAAATGAAAAAAATCGATCTATTGCAGATATTTGACTGATAGCTTTTCTTTTTTTTTTTTTTAAATTAATCTGGAAATCCAGTTCTGTTGTATCGTCTCACAAGAGCTCCCTCTAAATGGAAGATGTTGATTTTGTTTTTTGTTTTTTTCATTTCCAATAGACCGCTTATATCTGAAGGTCGTTTGTATCGACTGCATTATAAAAAACAAAACAAACCCACTCGTAGTTCAACTCTCATTCTGGCTTTTCTCTATAAAGCAGTGTTCCTTTTTTAAATGAACTAGGGGCAGTCGCAACGAGATGCAGTGGGAATAGGAGCTATGACGCTTGACCAAGGAAGCAAAAAGCTGTGCTGCTTTTTCATTTCTCTTCCGAGAGCCTGTTTTCTGGAGGTCTGGAGCGCCCATTGCTCGGACCCCTCGGCATCTCCAAGCTGGGCCGGTCAGCAAGGAGTTAAAAGCCTCCTGCAGCCTCTCGCTCCAAGGGCCTTTAGGTGCATGATGTGCCCAGACTGGGGCGGCTTGCGGGTTGGGGGAGAGGGGGGCAGAGCGGCTTCCCCGCTAAATCCACTCCAACCATCGGAGTTGGAGAGGTGCCTATATTGGGGTCACTGGCAGAGCCTCTTCCAATGCCCACTGGGCTTTTCCAGCTCGCCCTCCCCACCCGCCTAGTGTCCAATATTTTTTTTTTCTTTACCCCAGATTCAGCTTTGGTCTTTCTGCCTCAAAGGCACTTGTTTTTTTCCTCTCTCCCCTTCCGACCCCTACCCCTCTGATCCTTGTCACCAGCTGTTCCACCTAGAGAACAGGACAGTGAATGGGGGAGAGCAAGGGAACATGGGATTTTACTTTTGTTTGAAAAGAGGGTACTGAGTCTCTTACGGAAAACTGGATCTGTAGACACCATGGAGAGCAGTGAAGCTTTTTTGTTCCATCCGCCATCCTGTCTTTGTAATGCTTGTATAGTTGATGTTGATGTTCATGGCTTTTAATTTTTTTTTTAATCTGGAGGTTCTGGTAACCTGTGGTGTATTTTTTTTGTTTCTATTTTCTTGTGACTTTGGTTTCCTCCCCTCCCCCATCCATGTCTCTCCCACTATGCACAGATTTAACTTAACCTGCAAACTCCTTAGTGTGGTCTGTGGGGAATGTACAAAGTTTAAAACACATCAATAAACACTTTAACTTCCATAGAGACTCCTGACTGGATTCGTATTTAATCTGGACCGCAATTCCTTCTCTCTCCTCCCGTGATAAATAAAAGCACTTCCGATAGTTGTTGCGAAAGGCTGACGGTGTGTACCGCTAAATGTTCTGATGTTGGTACCTCTTTCCCCTCACCTGGGCAACGGTGAGGGGGAGCTGGGAGACTCACGGAGCTGTGTGTTTGTCGTAGGACAGCGGCAGTCAAGCCAGGTGAGGAGAAAGATGGGATTAAGAAGCGGAAGCAGTGTGGCCTAGTGGATAGAGTTTGGGCCTGGGAATTAACAATAACAATAATAATAATGTTGGTATTTGTTAAGCGCTTACTACGTGCAGAGCACCGTTCTGAGCGCTGGGCTAGATACAGGGGAATGAGGTTGTCTCACGTGAGGCTCACAGTCTTCATCCCCATTTTACAGATGAGGGAACCGAGGCACAGAGAAGTGAAGTGACTTGCCCACAGTCACGCAGCTGACAAGGGGCAGAGTCGGGATTAGAAGGACCTGGGTTTTAATCCCGGCTCTGCCACTTGTCTGCTCTGTGACCTTGGGCCGGTCACCTCTCTGTGCCTGTTACCCCACGTGTAGAATGGTGCTCTGTGACCTTGGACAAGTCACTTCTCTGTGCCTGTTACCTCGTGTGTAGAATGGGAATTGAGACTGAGCCCCATGTGATACATGGGCTGTGTCCAACCAGATTAGTTTGGCTCTAGCCCAGCACTTAGTACCATTAAAAAAAAATTGAGTCTTGAATTTTGGAAGATATTTTTCTTTGTAGTCTCCACTTGGCTTCCATCTCCTCAAGGAATGAGGTTCCAGGCGGGGTAGCCTTCTCACCGCCAGGGGGCGCCAGTGGTGCACCCAATAGCAGAGCCTGGGGCCGCCCAGCCCTGTAATGGAGTCTGCTGTCTCCATCTTGTTCAGTGCTCTGCTTGGGTGGTTAACCCACAGGGACAAGAGTTGTGTCCGTCTTCATTCGTTTGTACCTACCCCAGCTCTTAGAACAGTGTTAGACACAGTAAGTGCTTAACCCATGCCATTATTGTTAGTTTCAAATCCCCCGCCCCTGGCTCTCGCCATCCCAAAGGGCACAGAACTCAAATTTGCCCAAGTCCTGTTCTGTTTCCAAGGTTTCTGCCTAGCCAGGATTTATGACCCTCCGGAACAGAGTGCACCCACTTTATGAGCTTCCTGAAAGGAAGGGGGTTACGGTGGGTCAGCCGAAAAGGCAGTTCCCAGGAAACTCAAGGTTTCCAAGCTGGGTGCTTACCTGAGACTCCAGAGCTGACCTGAACCTGCCCCATTAGTAGTAATAACTAATTATTACTATTATCAGTATAATTCTTAGTAATTAGAGAAGCATCATAGTCTAGTGGAAAGAGCATGGAGCTGGAAGTCAGGGGAACTGGGCTCTACTCCAGACCCCACCATTTGTCTGCTGTGTGACCTTGGGCCAGTCATTTAACTTCTCTGGGCCTCGGTTCCCTTATCTGCAAAATGGGAATTCAATACCTGTCCTCCCTCCTTCTTAAACTGGGAGCCCCATGGGGGACCTAATGATCTCATATCTACCCCAGCACTTAGTACATTGCCTGGCATATAATATGCACTTAACAAATACCACGATAAGAATATTTACTAAGTCCTTTGTCTGCAGAAGATGGTACTAAGCACTGGGAAAGAGTATATAGGTGGCCTGGGATAGGTAGAGGACCCAATATGAGGGTCACTTTTAGACACCTTTTCCACCCTCCTCTGGGTGAGACCAGGTGCCCAAGGAGTGATCCCGCCCTCAGGATCTCTGAGATTGAGGGAGTTCTGAAGACAACATAGTGACATTAGTCCAAAGAGAAAATGGGGTAGAGGGTTAAAGCCTGGTGTGACTTGCCTGCTGTGCGACCTTGGACGAGTTACTTAACTTCTGTGCCTCAGTTTCCTCATCTGCAAAATAGAGATTCAATACCTGTCCTCCCTCCTACTTAGACCTTGAGTCCTATGTGGGATCTGATCATTTTGTATCTATTCCGTCGCTCAGTATAGTGGTTGGCGCATAGTAAGTGCTTAGCAAATACCACAGTTATAGTCGTTATGCCAACTGAAACTGGGTTTTATATGATAACGGAGAGGAAGGGCCATCCAGATGGTGGGGTGGGCCAGTGATTCTCCTGCAGGGCCTGTGCACTCAGGCGAGGATGGTGGAAACAGAGGGCTGGGGTAGATGCAAGTTAAATTGGACATAGTCCATGACCCACATGGGGCTCACAGTCTTAATGCCCATTTTACAGATGAGGTAATGGAGGCTCAGAGAAGTGAAATGACTTGCCCGAGGTCATACAGCAGGAAAGTGGCAGAGCTGGGACTAGAACCCAGGCCTTCCAGGCCCTGGAAGCAGCGTGGCTCAGTGAAAGAGTCCGGGCTTGGGAGTCAGAGGTCATGGGTTCGAATCCAGGCTCCACCACTTGTCAGCTGTGTGACTTTGGGCAAGTCACTTCTCGGAGCCTCTGTTACCTCATCTGTAAAATGGGGATGAGGACTGTGAGCCCCATGTGGGACAACCTGATCACCTTTTATGCCCACAGCGCTTAGAACAGTGCTTTGCACATAGTAAGCCCTTAACAAATGCCATCATTAATATTATTATTCCAGGCCCCTGCTCTATCCATGAGGCCAAGCTGCTTTTCCAGCTGAAGGGGGAGAAGTCATCGGCAACCACTAAGTCCCCTAGGTAAGGACAACTAATCTCTGGAGCCCAGTGTGACCCCAAGACACTGAGCAGGAGCTCCAAGCCCGTGTGAGGAAATCCTGGCATTTCCTGTCTGAGTTCTAGTGGAGCTGGACGCCACCTGGGCTGCTTTCAGTGGCCCCATAAAGCCTACAGCTCCAGGGTGCCTGAAGTGGTTGAACAGGCAGGATTCATTCATTCATTCTTGAGCGCTTAAACTGTGTGAGGAGCACTGTACTAAGCACTTGGGAGGGTACAATATAACAACAGACAAATACCCTCCCCACAACGAGCTTAGAGTCTAGCATGCTTCCCAAGGCAGGCATTCTACCCATAAAGCAACCAAAAAGGTCCAGTGTGTAGCTTGGCTTCTCCCCTGTTTCTCACCCTTTATCTGGAGGGAGACCCTTCAGGGGTGTAAAAACATGAAAGAAAACTTCCTTTCCCCATCCTTTTCTGGCCCCAGTCTGACGTGGGATCCCATGCACAGTCTTCCCTGGGAAATAGGGACTATTCCCTGGGATAATCCATATTTGGTCCTGCAACTGCTCCTGCATCTTCATGGCTTTGGATATGATTGCTCCTAAGGAATTCCACAGCCCTTTCCCTTCTCTGATATATATAAATTAATTAATACATATATACACACACACGGCCAGCAATTAATAGTATTTATTAAATGTTTACAGTGTGAAGAGCTCTGTACTCAGTGCTGGGAGAGACTACACAGGTAGTTACTTGACATGGTCTCTGTCCTCAGGGGCCTCACAATCTAGGTGAACATGTGAAATACATATTCTCTGAAAAGAATAGGCCAATTATCATTCCCTGGAGTTTGGAGGAGGAGCTGGAGAAAGCAGTAATCTTGGAGTATATTGTAGTATAGGAGTATTTTGTGATATGTGGTATTTTCCCCAGAGCTCGATGCAGTGGTCGGTGCATAGTATGCGGTTAACAGATACCGGAATTATTATTGCCTTTATGATACTCACACCGAGAGGTTTACTCATCGGGTTTCTGCCTCTGTATGACTCACCCGCCAACCTGATAGGAATGTGGGTTGGTCTGCCCGTCAGCTCCTGGTAGCTCCAGCTTGCTTCCAGCCTGACAGTCCCTAGGGCACGATGCAGAAGGCCCTGGGGGACCATGGGTGGGTTGGGGCTTTGCAATCAATCAGTTGTGTTATTGAGCTCTTGCAAAGCACTGTACTAAGCACTGAGGAGAGTACAATATAACAGTTTGGGGAGATAAATCCACATTGAGCTTTTGTACCTCCCTTTTTTTTTTCTTTTAAAATGGTATTTGTTAAACATTTATTAATTGCCAGGCACCGTATTAAATGCTGAGTAGATATAAGGTAATCTGGTTGGACACAGTCCCTGTCCCACATGGGGCTCACAGCCTTAATCCCCATTTCACATATGAGGTAACTAAGGCACAGAGAAGTGAAATGACTTGCCTGAGGTAATACAGCAGACTCGTGATGGAGCTGGGATTAGAACCCAGGTCATTCCGACTCCCAGGCCCATGCTTTATCCACTTGGCCACACTGCTTATGTCTTGCTGTTTCTCTTGCAATCAATGATATTTATCAAGTGCTTACTCTGTGCAGAGCACTGTACTAAGTGCTTGGGGGAGTACAGTAGGATAGAGTTGGTAGACACCTTCCCTGCCCCAAGGAGCTGATAGTCTAGAAGGGGAAGAACCCCAGGCTGGGCTATGTATTTGGATTTTGGTCACCATGGTTATGCCACTGAGGCTCTGACTTACTTCAGTTTTAGGGCTGGAGGGGATGGGTCCCACTTAGCCCTCTTTAGGGGTCAGGTGACTTCCAGATATAAACGAAGTCACCCCAATCCTGACTACAGGGACTCGGAATTCCCACAGTGCCTTCCTCCTGAGTTTTTCACTTATCGAGCCTGAATTGCCCCTGCCATAAACTTCCTGCTTCTCAAGCCCTTTGTTCTGGGCAACCCGGGTCTACCCTCACCCTCGGGGCATTTCCCTAAAGTTGCCCCACCCATCTCCTGCCAGAAACGGGGCAAATCCTTCTTTCCTGGGTTTCCAAGAGGAAAACGCTGAGGTGAGTGGACGGTCACACACTGAGGTCAGCCCAGCTCACCACATAAAACCAGTGTTTCCCGATTCCGCCCCATCTCTCCATTCCAACAACCTCATACTGGTCCATGGGCTCCTCAAGTCCCACTTAAGGCTCCTGTCTCACCCTCCTCATTGGTTTCCCTGCCTCCAGCCTCTCACCGATCCAGACTATACTCTGCTTCCCTGATCATTTTTCTAAAATGTTGTTCTAAATCCATCTCCTCACTCCTCAAAAACTTCCAGTGATAATAATAATAATAATAATAATAATGTTGGTATTTGTTAAGCCCTTACTATGTGCAGAGCACTGTTCTAAGCGCTCGGGGAGACACAGGGAAATCAGGTTGTCCCACATGAAGCTCACAGTTTTAATCTGCATTTTACAGATGAGGAAACTGAGGCACAGAGAAGTTAAGTGACTTGCCCACAGTCACACAGCTGACAAGTGACAGAGCCGGGATTTGAACCCATGACCTCTGACTCCCAAGCCCCGGCTCTTTCCACTGAGCCACGCTGCTTCTCTTTCCAAGTCCACCAATACAATAAAAGCAGAGCAGACACCGTCCCTGCCCAACATAAGCTCACAGTCTTCTGTAAATGAATGGGTAGAAGTTGGATGTGGTGAGTCCATCTAACTGGTTGTGAAAGTACAGAGTTGGGAGAGTATGATCTGGGGAGTAGAAGGAGAATGACCAAGGGAAAGAGCCCAGGTCCAGGTTTCTAACCCCAGTTCTGCCACTTGCCTGCTGCATTCCTTTGGGTAAGTCATTTAATTTCTCTGTGCTTCAGTTTGAATCTCCTGCTCCCTCCCCACAGCCTAGCCCTCTCTTAGGGGCATGGAAGGATCTCTCTGGCTGGAGATCCTTTGTTCACTTCCTGGTTTTGCCTAGGAGAGATGTGAGCTTGTTGTGGGCAGGGATTGTCTCTCTTTATTGCTGTTGAATTTTCCCAAGCGCTTAGTACAGTGCTTTTGCACACAGTAAGCACTCAATAAATACGATCGCTTGATTGATTGGAGAGGCACAGGGTCCCAGTAAAGTGACCAGGCAGGTTGATTTGCCAACCAGAACAAACTAGTGCACCTCCCTGTCTCTTTCATTCACTCATTCATTAATTAATCATATTTATTGAGTGCTTACTGTGTACAAAGCATTGTATTAAGCACTTGGGAGAGTACAATATAACAATAAATGAACACATTCCCTGCCCACAACAAGCTTACCGTCTAGAGGGGAGACAGACAATATGCCCCAAATAAATAAATAAATTACAGCTTGTATACAAGCACTTTGGGGCTGGGTCTCTGCAGCCGTGTATCCCTGGATGAGAGTTTTGTGGCCATTTTGGGAATACAGAGGGCGAAAGTTGCCAGAACCTCCTTGTTTCTTAGGTTCCACAAACTCAAGAACAGCTTTGATTTCTTTCCCAGAGCCAGATTGATGCTGAGCTGCAAAGGAGAGGACCAGCTGCCACTGTTCAATGAGGAGGCCAATAAACCTCTGTCAGGCAAAGACCCATTCATTCATTCATTCATTCATTCATTCATTCATTCATTCGTATTTATTGAGCGCTTACTATGTGCAGAACACTGTACTAAGCCCCTGGGAGAGTACAATATAACAGTTGGTGGACACTTTTTTTATGGTATTTGTTAAGTACTTACTATGGGCCAGGTACTGTTCTAAACACTGGAGTAGATACAAGTTAATCAGGTTGGACACAGTCCTTGTCCCCCATGGGCCTCACAGTCTTAATCCCCATTTTACAGATGAGGCAACTGAGGCCCAGAGAAGCGAAGTGACTTGTCCAAAATCGCACAACAGGCAAGTGGTGGAGTCGAGATTAGAACCCAGGTCCTTCTGACTCCCAGGCCCCTGCTCTATTCACAAGGCAAAACTGCTTCTGGAACACATTTCCAGCCCACAACTATCTTATAGTCTAGAGGGGGGAATAAGGTGGTGTGAGGCTCTGGGAGAGAGGTTTTGAGAAAGGACATAGTCTAGACTGAGAGTGTGGCCTAGTGGAAAGAGCATGGGCCTTAGAGTCAGGAAACCTAGGTTCTAATCCCAGCTCCACCCCTTCAATCAATCAATCGGATTTATTGAGTGCTTACTATGTGCAGAGCAATGTACAAAGTGCTTGGGAGAGTACCATATACCCGAGGTGGTGGACACATTCCCTGACCACAGTGAGCTCACTGCTTGTGTGATCTTGGGCAAGTCACTTACTTCTCTTTGCCTCGGTTACCTATCTGGAAAATGAGGATTAAATCCTGCTCCCCCCTTCTTTGAGCCCCATGTTGGGAGAGGGACTGTGTCCAACCTGATCATTTTCTATCTACTATTGTACCTAGCACATAGGAAATACTTAACAAGTACCATTACTACTGCCCTCCACACAAATAAAAATATCCAAAAAAAAAAGCCATTTTACATACCAAGTCCAATTTTTCTCTTTTCTCAGCACTTGGCCCAGGGCTCAGAAATCTTCCATGCCAACTCAATCAATCACTCATATTTACTGAGCACTTATTGTGTACAGAGCACTGTACTAAGCATTTGGGGGAGTACAACAGAGTTAGCAGACATGTTCCCTGCCCACAATGAGCTGGTTTCTAAGGAAATTATGGCTTCCAATAATGACGCTGCCTCTGGGAACTCAGCTAAGCTACTCTTTTTTCTCCTCCTCTTCCTCCTCCTCCCATTCCCCCTCCCCGCTCCCCCTGACTTTCCTCAGCTCCACTATGAAAGACTGAGGAATAAGCTTCCCTGCTGGTTGCAGGGAGGAGGCGGTGAGCCCCAGTGCCAATGTTTGTGTGTCTTGAACTCCCGAGAGAAGAAACAGGCAAGATGTGTGTTAATTAGATGACTCCTTGCATTCATTACATTATTACTAATGGACAGTGTGGGGAAAAGAAGAGTGGTATCTATGTCCAAATTCCAGTGTGCTGGGGTTGTTTCCTCTAGCCGCTACGGAGGGTGCCCAGGTAGGTGCTCAGGTGGCCCAGTCAGAGTGGGCCCACGTCCTGTCCCGTCTCTGCAGCCATATATCCCCGGATGAGGAGAGTTTCGAGGCCATTTGGGAAAACAGAAAGAGAAAGTTGTTTTTTTAAATGGTATTTATTAAGCACTTACTAAGTGCCAGGGACTGTAATAAACCCCGGGGTAGATCCAAGCTAATCCGGTTGCACAGAGTCCCTGTCCTACAGGGGACTCAATCTTAGTGGAAAAGAGCACGGGGTTAGGAGTCAGAGGTCATGGGTTCTAATCTGGGCTCTGCCGCTTGTCAGCTGTGCGACTTTGGGCAAGTCAATTAACTTCTCTGTGCCTCAGTTACCTCATCTGGAAAATGAGGATTAAGACTGTGAGCCCCACGTGGGAACTGATTACCCTGTATCTATTCCAGCGCTTAGAATAGTGCTCAGCACATAGTAAGTACTTAACAAATACCAACTTTATTATTAATCCCCATTTTACGAATGAGAGGCCCAAAGAAGTTCTCTCCTGGACCACCTCCAATCTGGCTTCCGTCTACTCCACTCTACTGAGACTGCTCTCTTAAAGGTCACCCATGACCTCCTTCTTGCCAAATCCAATGGCTCCTACTCTATCCTAATCCTCCTTGACCTCTAAGCTGCCTTTGACACTGTAGACCATTCCTTTCTCCTCCAAACCTTATCTCACCTTGGCTTCAGGACTCCGTCCTCTCCTGGTTCTCCTCTTATCTCTCTGGCCGTTCATTCTCCGTCTCCTTAGCGGGCTCCTCCTCCTCCTCCCATCCTCTAACTGTAGGAGTTCCTCAAGGGTAAATTCTCGGCCCTCTTCTGTTCTCCATCTACGCTCACTACCTCGGTGAACTCATTCGCTCCCATGGCTTCAACTATCATCTCTATGCAGAAGACACACAGATCTACATCTCTGCCCCTGTCCTCCCCCCCCCTTCAGGCTCGTATCTCCTCCTGCCTTCAGGACGTCTCTACCTGGATGTCTGCCCGCCACCTGAAACTCAACATGTCCAAAACTGAGCTCCTTATCTTCCCTCCCAAGCCCTGTCCTCGTCCTGACTTCCCTATCACCGTGGATGGTACGACTATCCTTCCCGTCTCTCAGGCCCACAACCTCGGTGTCATCCTTGACTCAGCTCTCTCATTCACCCCACACATCCATTCCGTCACCAAGACCTGCCGGTCTCACCTTTATAATATCGCCAAGATCCGCCCTTTCCTCTCCACCCAAACGGCTATTTTACTGGTACGGGCTCTCATAATATCGCAGCTGGATTATTGTGTCAGCCTTCTCTCTGATCTCCCTTCCTCCTGTCTCTCCCCGCTCCGGTCTATTCTTCATTCCGCTGCCCGGCTCATCTTCCTGCAGAAACGCTCTGGGCCTGTCACTCCCCTTCTTTAAAACCTCCAGTGGTTGCCTATCAACCTCCGCACGAAACAAAAACTCACTCTAGGCTTCGAGGTTCTCCATCACCTTGACCGTCCTACCTGTCCTCTCTTCTCTCTTTCTACCGCCCATCCCGCACGCTCCGCTCCTCTGCCGCCCACCTCCTCACAGTCCCCCGTTTTCGCCTATCCTGTCGACCCCTGGCCTACGTCCTCCCACGGTCCTAGAATGCCCTCCCTCCTCACCTCCGCCAAACTGACTCTCTTCCCCTCTTCAAAGCCCTACTGAGAGCTCACCTCCTCCAAGAGGCCTTCCCAGGCTGAGCTCCCCCTTTTCCCTCTGCTCCCTCTGCTGCCTCTCTGCCCCGCCTTCACATCCCCTCAGCTAAGCCCCCTTTCCCCCCCTTTCCCTCTGCTCCTCCCCGTCTCCCTTCCCCTCCCCTCAGCACTGTGTTGTGTAGTGGATAGAGTTCTAATGGGTTCTAATCCTGACTCTGCCACTTGTCTGTGACCTTGGGCAAGTCTTTTCTCTGAGCCCTTTACTGCTTCTCCTCCTCTCCCTTCCCCTCCCCTCAGCACTGTGCTCATCAGCTCATTTTGTATATATCTTTATTACCCTATTTTTTTGTTAATGAGATGTACATCCCCTTGATTCTATTTACTGCTATTGTTTTTGTCTGTCTCCCCCGATTAGACTGTAAACCCTTTCAGTGGGCAGGGATTATCTCTATCTGTTGCCGAATTGTACATTCCAAGCGCTTAGTACAGTGCTCTGCATATAGTAAGCTCTCAATAAATACTATTGAATGAATGAATGAATGACTTGCCCGGGGTCACACTACAGACAAGAGGCAGAGCCGGAATTGGTACCCAGGTCCTTCTGATTCCAGGCCTCTCTCTATCCGCTGGGCCACACTGCTTGCGAGTCACTTCACTTCTCTGTGCCTCAGTGACCTCATCTGTAAAATGGGGATTAACCGGGAGCCTCACGTGGGACAACCTATAACAATAATAATGTTGGTATTTGTTAAGCGCTTACTATGTGCCGAGCACTGTTCTAAGCGCTGGGGTAGACACCGGGGAATCAGGTTGTCCCACGTGGGGCTCACAGTCTTAATCCCCATTTTACAGATGAGGTAACTGAGGCACCGAGAAGTTAAGTGACTTGCCCAACCTGATGACCCTGTATCTCCCCCAGCGCTTAGAACAGCGCTCTGCACATAGTAAGCGCTTAACCAATACCAACATTATTTTTCTCTGCAAATTGCCAGATCCTCTTTGTCTCTAATGGTCCAAACGGGAACATGCTGGATTTTAGGACGGGGGCCAAGCCGGGAGGGAAGGGGGCATGGCCACGGTCCGGGAGGCAGAGGAGGCGTGGCATTGGGCGGGGCCAAGAGGGGACATGTCAGGGGGGCCTGGAGACCGCGAGGGGCGTGGCCAGGACCGGGCGGGTCCGGGAGGGGGGGGGCCTGGAGACCGCGGGGGGCGTGGCCAGGACCGGGCGGGTCCTGGCCGTGCGGCCGCACCTTGAAACTACCTGGCGCGGAGGTGGAGCGGGATCGGGAGCGGGATCGGGAGCGGGAGGGGGATCGTGCGGGCCCCGGGAGTCTGCAGCAGCGATGCACAGCTCCGAGCCTCCGGCCAGGGGCCCCCGGGCCTCGAGGGGCAGCAGCCTCGGGGAGCTGAGCGCCGATCTCCGCTACAAGCACCAGTCGCAGGTGAGCGCTCCGCCCGGGCCGGGCACCGACGGGGGGCGGCCACCACCGGCCGGACCCCTCCCCTCCCCCCCCAGCCCGGGGGCAGGGGGTGCGTCCAGCCCAGCCCCCGGCGTCCAGCCCAGCCCCCCTCCCGGCCCGGCGGCCGCGCAGGTGGAATTTCCAGTTGGGCAGGTGCCGGGGAGGGGACAGGAAGGAGGCTCCGGGGCGGCCGGAAGGGCCAGGGCGAAGGGTGTCCCGGGGCGACTCCCGGGAGGGACCCCCAGCTCTGCAACCTCCTCGATTCCCCCCTCTGGACCTAGTCCTGGACCCCGATCCCCGCTGGATTCCTTCCCAGCGCCCAGTACAGTGCTCTGGACTCTTAATAAGTGCTCCCTCCTCGCCTGCCCCCTGCCCCGGAGGCTGAGCTGCCCGGGCGCCCGGGGAAGTTTTATTAGCATTTGTGAGCGGCTCGTTTGCATTTGCAAGAAGCCGAGCAACGAGCCGGAGGCTCGGGGTCCGCAGGGTCCGCGGGGTCGGCAGGATCCGCAGGGACAGCTCCCGGACCTGGCCTCCCTGGGTCCCGCACCCTTGGACCCCGGAGTCCCTACTTCCCGGAGGGGCCCAGCACACCCTGGACACCCTGTCCTTGGGGGGGGTCACCTTGATGCATAGGCCCCGAGTGACCCCGAGTGACCCCGAGGCCTTGGATCTGGGGAGGGGTCTTTGGGGAGGGGGAGTCTCTGGGGAGGACCCAACCCAGCGCCCTGGGTTCCCAGCAGATACCCCCGTCTCCCTCCTTTAATAATAATGTTGGTATTTGTTAAGCGCTTACTGTGTGCCCAGCGCTGTTCCAAGCGCAGGGGGAGATACAAGGTAATCAGGTCGGACCCAGTCCCTGTTCACATAGGGCTCACAGTCTTAATCTCCATTTTACAGATGAGGTAACTGAGGCATCGAGTTTAGCGACTTGCCCAAAGTCACAACTGACAGGTGGCAGAGCTGGGATTAGAACCCTTGACTTCTGGCTCCTAAACCCGGGCTCTTTCCACTGAGCCCCGCTGCTTCTCACTTCCTTCTCTCCCCCGTCCCACCCAAATTCCCGTGAGGGGGCCGCCTATCCCCCAACGGCCAAGGCCAGGGTGGGGAGGGGGCTGGGACCTGCCCTCAGATCCTGAGCCTCAAATCCCCCTCTGGCCCTTGAGCTCCTTGTAGATGGGGATTGCCTCTTTCTATTACTGTATTGTACTCTCCAGAGCGTTTAGTACAGTGCTCTGCACACAGTAAGCACTCAGTACGCGTGAATGAGAGTATCCTGGCTCTCAGGCCGGGGGCCCTGGGCCCAGGAGCCCACCCGGGATAGACGGGAAGTAGGGACCGGACCTCTGCATCACTGGGACCTTTAGTGGATAAAGTCCCGGAGTCTGAAGGACCCGGGTTCTAATCCTACCCTCCGCTCCTTGTCTGCAATGTGACTTCGGGGCAAGTCACTTCACTTCTCTGGGCCTCCTTTACCATATCTGGAAAGTGGGGATTAAGATGTCAGCCCCGCATGGGACAGGGACTGTGTCTAACCGGATTAGTTTATATCTACCCAGTGCTTAGAACTGTGCCTGGCACATAGCATTTTACAAAAAACACAATTATTAAAATTATTATTAATAAAATCGGCAGGGCCCTACCCTGGACCTTGGAGCGAAGCCCCCCAGAGGTCTGGTGCCCCTTGAGATGGGCAGTGAGGACACACTGCAACTCCTCCTTTTCACTTCCCACTCCGAACACATTCACCACGGGTCGGGGAGACTGGTTCCAGGAAAAACCAAAGTGGCAGCTAGATCCTGAGTTGGGGTCTTCTGCCCCTGGGATCCCCTGGGTGAGGGGCTAGAGTGCTCTGGGTCCCTGCACTGCAGTTTACCCCAACCCTAGGGTCAGGGTGTGAGACTTTTTGGTGTGGGCCTGTGTCACCCCCAACCTCCGGGGACAGGCAAGGGGCCTGGCCCTGGCTGGGAATAGGTTCAGCGGGACACCTCTTTGTTTTCCTTATGTAATTGTGGGGTTTATATTAATTACCCGCAAGGCCCCTGGGGCTCCTGCCTTCTCAGCCGGGAATCTAAAGCTGGGATTTGAAGATGGTTTTATTTTTCCTCTCTGCAACTCCCAAGCTTCCTCCCCAGCTTCTGTCCTGTGTTCTTCCCAAGCTCCTGTCCTGGCAAAGCACTGTGCTGGCATCTCTTCCTTAGGCTTCTTCCTCCCTCCCCCGGAGAGGGGGCCAATGTCTATCAACGATCCCTCACCTCCCCTTGCCCATCTCCTCTACCTAACCCAGCCCACACTGCTCACCTTCCTCCAGTGTCTGAGCCTTTCCTCGCCCTCCCTTTGCCTAGTGATTTCCCCCACCCACACACACACACACCACCTCCCAGCTTGCCAGGCTTTCTCCATCCTCCTCCAGGAAGCCTTCTCTGACTAACCCAGTGAATCAATCTATCGTACTTATTGAGCGCTTACTGGATGCAGAACTCTGTACTAAGCACTTGGGAAGGTACAACACAACTGGTAGACACATTCCCTGCCCCCAGAGAGCTCACAGTCTAGAGGGGGAGAATGTTAGGTCATCTCTGAAAAGGCTTCACTCTTTGTTTCCTTGGCAACTCCGCCCCACTAATGCTCACTCGCTGGTTTCCACTTTGCTGATATTGGTGGGTGTCTAAAATCCCTTTTGAGAGTCAGCCCGTACTGACAAAGTCAGTCTCAGATTATAAGATCCCAGAGGGCAGGCACCAAATTGTTCCCCCAGATTTGTGTGGGGCCCAGCAAATGGCCCAATTAAATAAATGATTTTTGGACAGTGCTGAGCCTGGGGCTGGGTTAGGGGTGGCCTTGGGGATTGGGTAATGTGGAAGGCAGTGGTTCCTAACTGGTGTGTCATGGCAAACGCTATGCTTTAAGAGAGAGGGATAGTGCAGAAAAAAAGGCAGTGGGAAGGTGTGCCTGTTGTTTCAGTAGGAAAAATAAGAATTTGGGGTGTTTTATCTAAGTCGTGAGGGCTTCCTCAGGTTGTGTGTGCTTCCAGGCCTTTTGATCTTTAGCTTCAGTTTGGGAAAGGTAGCAGTAGTGTTTTTTTCTAAAAGTTGTGATGGAAATTGCTGGCTTCGAATATCTCAGGTCTAGTGAGTATTCCACTATTCTTCTGGAGTCATATGGGAGCTGTGTTGAGGGGAACATAGTAGCTAGTGGTAGTAGTATGAATTATAATAATAATGATGCACTTACTACCTGTCAAACACTGCAGTAAGCACTGGGGTAGACACATTATCAGATCCCACATGGGGCTCACGGTCCAAGTATGTGGAAGAACAGGTGTGGAAACTCCATTTTACAGAAGAGGGAACCGAGACACATGATTTGCCCAAGATCACACAGGTCACACAGCAAAGTGGTGGAGCAGGGATTAGAACCCAGGTCTTCTGACTCCCAGGCCTGGGCTTTTCCCACTAAGCCATGCCACTTAAGTGCCTACCGAGTGAGGAGCACCGGTCCTGGGATAAAATACCCTAGTCAGTCAGTCAGTCAGTCAGTCAGTCATCGAAAGCTTACTGTGTACTAATAGTTGGGGAGAGTACAGTGCAACAATGAACAGGCACATTCCCTCCCACAACCAGCTCACGATCTAGAAGGTGATTATTAGACACAGCCCCTATCCCTCCAGAAGTTCACGATCTAAAAACAGGATTTGGTGACAGCCCCGATAAGAAAATGTGAAACATCTCAAATGCAAAATAGTATAAAAGTACAGAGCAGGACAAGCCCGGTGGCGAAGGGCACCTGTAGGAGCTTCTACAGTCTTCAGAGACTGCTGCCTATCGCTGCTGAAATCCCAGTGGCTCCATTCCGGGCACAGGGCGTGTCAGGGGCAGAGTCCTGGGAATCACAGTGGGAAGACTGCAGGGTTTGTCGGGGGGGGGGCAGGGGGAATCTCAGGAAGGGGAGTGAGTGTCTCCGGAGGGTGATGCATTGGTCTGGAGTGTTCTGACTGCAACCCCTTACCCTCCACAGTACAGTGCTCTGCACACAGTAAGCGCTCAAAAAATACGATCGTATTTATGGATGAGTGAACACTCTGCTCTGGTTTCTTCCAACCTGACTGTACTGTGGTGCTCTTCCTAAACCATAATCCCTGCGGGGATTATGTTTGATCTGATTGCATTGTATCTTCCCCAGCTCTTAGTTCAGTGCGTAGCACATAGTAAGTGACTAACAAATCCTTCAGTAATACTAATAGTGATGACAATAACAGTAAAACTAATTATTATTCTTGTGGTATTTGTTAGGTGCTCACTGTTATTAATAATTAAGGTCCTGTCTGGAAGAGGCAGTGCCAGAGGGAGCCTGTTGTTGGAGTGAAAAATGAAAATAGGGTGGCCCTCGGCTAGGGTACGAGGATCAGGGTGCCCCGTGGTTGCCTATCCACCTCTGCAACAAACAGAAACTCCTCACCATTGGCTTTAAAGCACTCAATCACCTTGGCCCCTCCTACCTCTTCTCACTACTCTCCTATTACAACCCAGCCTGCACACTTTTCTCTTCTAATGCCAACCTCCTCACTGTACCTTGATCTTGGCTATCTCACCACCGACCTTTTGCCCTCATCTTGCCTCTGTCCTGGTACGCCCTCCCTCCTCATAACTGACAATTACTCTCCCCTGCTTCAAGGTCTTGTTGAAGGCACCTCTCCTCCAGGAGGACTTCCCTAAGTCCTCTTCTCCCACTCTCACACTTTCAGCCAGCCCAGCCCCACAGCACTTATGTACATATGTGTAATTTTATTTATTTATATTAATGTCTGTCTTCCCCTCTCGACTGTAAGCTTGTGGGCAGGGGATGTGTTTGTTATATTGTACTCTCCCAAGTGCTTAGTATAGTGCTTTGCACAGAGTAAGTGCTCAATAAATGAGTGACTGGCTGTTACAGCCCTCTGCGAGGTGGAGGGGAGACTTTCAACCTTTGGGGAGGCAGGGGTCTGGCACACCTTTCCCCCTCCCCTGCTCCCATAGTTACACCTAATTGCAAACACTGGCACCCAATGGGTTAATGCCATTCCCATTGGCCACCCAGCGCTGGGGCCCCAAGGACTTCCAGGTGCTGCAGACTTTGATTGCCCACATCTGCAGGTGAGCAAACGGGGAGGAGCCTCTCCCCTCCTCCCTAAGATGCTGAGGACTTGTAGGAGTGGGGTGAGTAAGGTGTGGTGGTGGGTTTGAAGAGAGAACGTGTCATTCTGGCCTGTGCTGGGACAAGGGGGTGGTTCCCCCAACCCCGATTATGTTTAGTGAGTGCCCGCCGACGGGGCAGAGTCTACTGGGTGAGGTTGGAAGGTCCTGGTCTGAGCAGAGTTGGACCTGGTGGATGCCCTCTTGGCTTGATCAGTGGCCAAAGTGGAGCCTCAGGGATGAGGCGGACGATAACGCCAGTGGCAGCTTGTGGTACCTCCCTCGTTCCTCCTGGGGATGGGTCAGGGGGCCTTTGCCCTTGGTCGATGTGTAGACTGAGGGAGAGTCTCCAGAAGTTGACCTCTTCTCCCCATGGCCGGCCCCTCCCACCATGGTCATTCATTCCGCTGGATCAGGGATTCCGCCTACTTAGTGTGTTGGACTCTCCCCATTGCTTAGTTAAGGACTCTGCACTCAGATAGCAGTCAATGCATACTACTGATTGATTGATCTGAGGCACCCCACCTCCCCTCCCTTTCTCCTCCTCCCCTCTCCAGGGAGTAAGAGGCAGAGACTGCTTGCTTTCACACGGGATGGGGAGAGAGAGAGGGAGGGGGAAAGAGAAAGACATGTTATTGTCTGGGAGTGTGGGAGCCCAGGATGAAAAGCAGCCTGGATGCCAATTAGCGGGGTCATTAATGGTGGCTGGCGAGGCCCTGCCCTTCTACCCAGTTTAGGGTGTGCCTCAGCACCCGTCCCACCTCCGGGTAGCCCGTGTTCCGTGGGGCCTGCTGTCTGCTCTCTGACCCGGTGTCGGAGTGAGCTGCTGGTGGAATGCAAATGAGTCCTTTCTGCCTTCCAGGGAGAGTCCTGGTGGTGGTGGGAAAACCAGACACACACCACACCGTGCCTCCCCGCCCTCCCGGGATGCCCACGGTCTGGGGCTACCAGCTGGAGCTTGTTGGAACCACCTGCTGAGATGTTGGACTTGGGCAACCTGACCACCATCAGTCAGACATTCATATTTATTGAGCGCTTATTGTGTGCAGAGCACTGTACTAAGCATTTGGGAGAGAACAATATAATAGACATATTCCCTGCCCACAGCCAACTTACAGCCTAACAAGCCCGCTGCTGAGCCAGTTATGCATGGGCAGGCCAGGTGCTGTTAGGGACCATGGGTCCCTGGAGCGAAGGCACTCGGAGTTGGTCCTGGTCGGGGGTGGGCAGCCAACTGGCCTCACCCTGATGCCTGGCTTCCTTCCCCAGCGGCGCTGCTCAGTGAGGTGCTCTGAGGGTCCGACCCCTGAGACCCTGGAATCTGAGGCGGTCTCCCCCCTCCCTCTCTGGAGAACTCAAGAAGGGGAGTGGCAAGTTGGGGCCTGGTGAGGGAACCCAGCTTCCCCTAACCCTGTGCTAGACGAGAAGAATGTGGAGAACAGGAGAGTAGGAGCCTGGAGGTCACCCCACTCAGGGTATGGAGAGCTTCTGCACTGCCCGGGATCCACCCCCACCTGCCTACTTTTTCATCACTGCCACCGCCACAATTCTGAGTGTTCACTCTCTCCCTCCTTCCCTGTCTCCCTCCTTCCGTTTCTCCTTCTCTCCCTCCCTTCCTGTCTCGCTCTCTGTTTCTGCTTTCATTTTCGGCCATGGGGCACGGCCGTGTGGAGTGACCACCGACCATGGGTCCCTCGTCACTTGGAGGTGGGTCGGTTCTTCTCTGGGTGCATTGTGTCTAACTTGCGATTCTCCAGACTGGCAGCTTCCCACTTCTCTATCCAAAGCCTCCGCGCCACCACTTCCTCCTCAATGCCCGAGGGAGCCCCGTGCTCCGAGAAAGCCGGCTGTGGCTCACAGCTGGGGTGGCTCGGACTGGGGAACCCAGAAACATGGCTAACGTTGGGGGAACCCAGTGGTGACCGTTGGACTCTTCTGGGAAGCAGCGGGGCCTGGGAGTCGGAGCACTGGGTTTTAATCCCGACTCTGACCCTTGCCTGCTGTGTGACCTGGGACAATCCATTTCACTTACCTGTGCCTCAGTTCCTTCATCTGCAAACTAGAGATTCTATACCTGTTCTCCCTCCTACTTAAGATTATCTTGTATCTACCCCAGCGCTTAGTATGGTGCTTGAAGCATAGTAAGCACTTAATGAATACCACAATTATTTAATTTGTGACAACCCTCAACCCTTGGGTATTTTATTTCCACCCTCAATACCTCTTGATTTGGTCATTTCAACCTAGCAGCTTATTCCTACCCGTTAGATCCTTGTCTTTTGGCTCCCTCCATTTGTCAAAAAGTGTTATCCGTCTGCCTTCCTCATTAGAGGAAGTAGAAGTCGAGTGTGGTCTAATGGAGAGAGCACGGACCTGGGAATCAGACGACCTGAATTCTAACCCTGGCTCTGCCAGGGGCCTAATGTGTGACCTTGGGCAAGTCACTTCACTTCTCTGTGCCTCAGTTCCCTACTCTGTAAAGTGGGGATTTAATACCTGTTCACTTTCCTACTTAGATTGTGAGTCCTGTGTGGGACAGAGACTGTGTCTGACCTGATTATCTTGTGTCTTCCCCAGAACTTAGAACAGTGCTTGACACATAATCAGTGCTTAACAAATACCACTGTTATTAGTAGATGGTAAGCTCCTGGTGGGCACTCCAGTGTGTTCCAGTGAGTTCTCAGTAAAATCCAGTCAGTGATAATAATAATAATTCTAACTGTGGTATTTAAGTGCCAGGGACTGTATTAAGTGCAAGTTGAGGTGGCCACAGTCCCTGTCCCACATGGGACTCATAGTCTTAATCCCCATTTTACAAATGAGGAGCAGCGTGGCTCAGTGGAAAGAGCACGGGCTTGGGAGTCAGAGGTCATGAGTTCCAATCCCGGCTCTGCCACTTGTCAGCTGTGTGACTCTGGGCAAGTCACTTCACTTCTCTGTGCCTCAGTTACCTCATCTGTAAAATGGGGATTAACTGTGAGCCTCACGTGGGGTGACCTGATGACCCTGTACCTACCCCAGCGCTTAGAACAGTGCTCTGCACATAGTAAGCGCTTAACAAATACCAACATTTATTTATGAGGTAGATGAGGCACAGAGAAGTTAAGCGATTTGCCCAAGGTCACACAGCAGACAAGTGGTGGAGCAGAGATTAGAACCCAGGTCTTTCTGGCGCCCAGGCCCAGGCTTTATCTAGTAGGCCACACTACTTCTCTCCTTGGATGGCTGTCCTACCAGGGTTCAGGGAGTGGGCCGTGAGAGTTTTCTCCTCCATCATCTCTTCCCTCCGCCCCTCAGGCCCTCTTGTTTTAGACCCGTGTTTCCTTATAGGGAGGGGAAGTTGCAATGTGGAGCTGGGGCTGCCCAGGATCCCGGCAAATCAGAGGACCGGCAAGGATTCAGGTGCAAAATCCGTCCCGTCCTTGTTTCCTCTTGTGGCCGGCTGAAGAGCCCAAATCTCCAGGGACTCTATCAGGGGGGAAGCAGGGACGGGCTCGTTTTGCTGCTGGCTGCCCGGCTGGTCTCGGGTCTGGTTTTCCATCGGACGGTACGATTCTTCGCTGGTCCGTCCTGTGTCCGGTACAGGCACACTTGACTCCTCTACTGCTAACCTTCTCACTTTACCTCCATCATGTCTGCTTGTCCATCTCTCAACCGACCCCTCACCGCATCTTTTCTCTGGCCTGTAACGCCCTCCCTCCTCAAATCTGACAATTACTCTCCCCCACTTCAAAGCTTTATTGAAGGCACATCTCCTCCAAGAGGCCTTTCCTGACTAAGCCCCCTTTCTCTTCTCCAGCTCCCCTCTGCATCTCCTTGACTTGCTGCTTCCTTTATTCATCCCTCTCCCAAACCCACAGCATTTATGTATATATCTGTGATTTATTTATGTATATTAGTATCTGTCTCCCCCATTAGACTACCTGTGGGCAGGGAATGTGATTGTTTATTGTTACAGTGTACTCTCCCAAGAGCTTAGTACAATACTCTGCACACAGTAAGTGCTCAATAAATACGATCTAATGAATGAATTTTTCAAATCCAGATGCCTCTAAGTGAGTTTCCAGCCTGCCTCCTGCAGCTTGGACATGGTGCCCCAGTTCAAGAGAACCGGGGAGGGGCAGGCACACAGCAGCCCTGGAATAAGCATGGTGGGCAGGGTACCCTTTGGGGAGAAGTGCCCTAAGCTTGGGCAAATTGGGTGGGTTGCTGTAAAAAAAAATCATGTCTGAATGGTGGCATCGCATGCGATGTTGCGTGTCTCAGTGCCCGGTGTTCCAGAGCGCTATCGGTTTCTCCAAACTTCAGTGATTACCGAGTTCTCTTTGTATCACGCAGATACTCCTGACCATTGCCTTGTGAGGCTGGCATTCAGTAATAATAATAATAATGTTGGTATCTGTTAAGTGCTTACTAAGTGCGGAGCACTGTTCTAAGTGCTGGGGTAGATACAGGGTGATCAGTTGCCCCACGTGGGGCTCACAGTTTTAACCCCCATTTTACAGATGAGGTAACTGAGGCCCAGAGAAGTTAAGTGATTTGCCCACAGTCACACAACTGACAAGTGGCAGATCCGGGATTCAAACCCATGATCTCTGACTCCCAAGCCCGTGCTCTTTCCACTGAGCCACGCTGCTTCTCCTTCTCCAGTAACCTTGCTCCCTCCTACTTCTCCTTGCTCTCCTCCCACTATACTCCAGCTTGCACACTCTGCTGCTCTCCAAGCAACTCCAGACACTCTGCGTCATTCTCTTCTCTCCTGCCTCCCACCTCCGAGCTCACACTTTCCTTTCTGCACGGATCGCCTCCTACTTCACATCCATCAGACCACCACTCACCCCGTCTTCAACTCCCTTCTGAAATCCCATCTCTAGGAGGCCTTCCCTGATTCATCATTCCCTCCCTATATTCCCCCCCCTCCGCCAAAAAGCCACTTCAGCACTTCCTAGTTGTCTAAACAGGTATTCACACCCACAGAATTTATATACACATCTTTATGCACTGTTGATTTCCCCCTACCTATAATTTATTTTACTATCTGTTTCCCCTGCTTGATTGTAAACTCCTGGAGGGCAGGGATCACGTCTACTAACTCTTGTGCTCTCTCAAGCACAGAGTAAGCACTCAATAAATACTCCTAATTGGCCACCTTAATTGGGATCCTTTTGTGGGGAGGGTGGGGATGGAGACTGTCTATGGCAGCCTGGAAAAAGGAGAGTATACCTCTAAGGGGAATGTTTTGGGGAAAACAGGAAGGGTAGGGCATAACCCCAGTCATGCATTGGCAAATAAGTTGATTAATCTTTTCAATAATTTTTTTTTGAAATGGTATTTAAATGATTACCATGTGCCAGCCACTGTTCTAAGCCTAGATACAAAATAATCAGGTTGGATACAGTTCATGTCCCACATGGGGCTCATAATCATAGTCATAGTCCCCATTTTGTAGTTAAGGTAACTGAGGCCCTGAGAAGTTAAGTGACTTGCCCAAAGTCACTTAGCAGACAAGGGGCGGAGCCAGGATTAGAACCCAGGTCGTCTGATTCCGAGGACTGTACTCTTTCTACTAGGCTGAGCTGCTTCTCTAAATTTTCCTAAAACCTTTTGGGGGCCTGTTTGCTTGAAGACAATGCCCCAAACAGGGCCATTAGCAGAAAAAGGGTTTTTCTGGCTTGAATCTGCTCAGGGGCAGCCTCTCTGGAAGTACCAGGATAAACAAGATGGCCCTGGTCTTGTTTGCTTCAGGAGCTTTGCTGCTTTCCTCCCCTCAGTTTCTGTGAAGGTGGGCCCAGTCGAACAGCTGCCCTGCTGCTCCAAGGATACAGTCCCTGGTGTCTGTCCTGCTAGAAGCAGGAAGGCAGAATCCTGTCACTTCCTATGGAGGAGAAGGATAGGGGCTGTGGAGATGGTGGGGGGTGGGGAGGGCTCCTCCTCCACCCCTGGGTCAGATACACATTATTTTGATGAAATTGGCAGTGCTCTAATAGGTTGTCAGGAGAGAGAAAGGGTGAGAAAGTCAATGGTATGTATTGAGCACTTACTGTGTGTAGAGCACTGTATGGGAAGCAGCGTGGCTTCCCGAGTAAAGAGCACAGGCCTGGGAGTCAGAGGATGTGGGTTCTCATCCCGGCTCCATCACGTCTGCTGTGTGACTTTGGGCAAGTCACTTGACTTCCCTGTGTCCCAGTTACCTCATCTGTAAAATGGGGATTAAGAATGTGAGCTCCATATGAGACAGGGAATGTGTCCATCCTTATTACCTTAGAATTGCACTTGGCACGTAGTAAGTGCTCAACAAATACCATTATTATTAGTATTGTTATCATTATTATTATTATTTTTAATAAGTGCTTGGGTGAGTACAATACAACACTATAACAGACATATTCCCTGCCCACTATGAGCTTACAGTCTAGAAGAAGACAAACAATACTATAAAGAAGCAAATTACAAATATGTACATAAGTGCTGTGGGGCTGGGAGGGGGAATGAATAAAGGGAGCAAATCAGGGAAATGCAGAAGGGAGTTGAAGAAAAGAGGGCTTAGTCTGGGAAGGCCCCTTGGAGGAGTTGTGCCTTTAATAAGGCTTTGAAGGCGGGGAGAGTCATCGTCTGTCAGATTTGGGGAGGGAGGGCTTTCCAGGCCAGAGGCAGGGCAGGACGTGGGTCAGAGGTCCCAGGCAAAATAGGCGAGATGGAGGACGAAGGAGGTCCTGCATCGGACTTTTGCTGGAAGCAGGAGCCTGGGTCCCTTGGGGCCGGATAGGGGAAGGTACTGGGGCAGGCCTGGGGTGAGGTTTTTGGAGCTCCAGAGGTTGCCTTCTCCTCTTCTTTCCCTTGTTCCCTTCTCATGGGGTGGTCTCTCTCTCTCTCTCTCTCTCTCTCTCTCTCTCTCTCTCTCTCTCTCTCTCTCTCTCTCTCTGCGGTCTGCTCCCTGGCTCAGGCTGGGCAGGTGGTTGGAGGCCTCAACTTCTCTTGCCTCAGGACAATTAATTCCCCTGGCCTGCTTGCTCACAGCCATCAGCCCAGAGACGCTTTCCTGAACTCCGGAATCCAAATCCCGGGTCCCCTGCCCCTCTTCCCCAGCCCCCAGCCCCCTCTCCGGCTTTGGGCAGGAGCCACTCGCCTCATGTTGGAAAGATGCTGCCGCACTCACTTTATCCTCCCCATCTCTCTGGGCCTGTAAATGGTTTCCAAGGTTGGTGGGGGCATCCTGCCAACATCACTGGGCTGAGGAGCTGGGCTCAGCACCACCCGTCTGTCCTCCCTGTGCTCTTCCCCTCCCCTCCATCCAGGAGACCCAGTCACTGGTACTCGCCTGGCATTAACCCCCAGATTTCACTTGCAGCTCTCAGCCTCCCTTTCCTCCTTCTCTGCCTCCATCTCTCTCCTTCCTCCTCTTTCTCTTCCCTTCCCCCCTCTTTTCTCGGCCTTCTCCGCTCCCTTCCTTCCCTCCTTTTTCTCCCCTCCTTCCCTCCTTTTTCTCCCCTCCTTCCCTCCTTTCTCTCCCCTCCTTCCCTCCTTTCTCTCTCCTTCTCCCTCTTTTCCCTTCCCTTCCTCCTTCCTCTCTTCCCTTCCCTCCCTCCTTCCTCTCTTCCCTTCCCTCCCCTCCCTCCTTCTCTCTCTCCTTCCCTCCCCGTTCTCTTTGCTCTCCTTCTCTCTCCCCCCTCTCCTTTCCCCTCCTTTTTTCTCTCTCTTCTCCTCCCTCCTTCCTTTCTCCTCCACTCCTCCCCCCTCCTTTCCTCACCCACCCCCTTCCCAGAGTGTCTGCATCCCCTTTGTTGGATGGGTCCTGGAGCTCAGTCCTCCCTGGAGGACTGGCTGCTGAGAGATGGAAAGCAGCAGATGCAATCGTCCTAACCGTAATAAGCAGATTTCCTTTATGAAGTGTTGGACAATTAACCAACTAATCTTTGCAACACGTCCACCTGGCTGGCCATAAGGGCTTATTAGCCCCATTTCACAGATGGAGAGTCGGAGGCACTGAGCGGGTGAAGAAATCTTCAACCTGAATAACAGCTGGGCGTCCCTTGGGGAGAGAGGACACATACAACCCACCCACCCATCCACCCACCCTGCCCCCCTGCCAGCAAGTGGGTAGGGCGGAAAATGGAGCATAGCTCCTACTCTCTCTGTAGATAAAGTCTTTCTCTCCCTGGTAACGTGTGTGTGTGTTCCCCAAGTTCCTGATGTGGGTGGGGCCTGAAGGGTCAGTTCCCTAGGGTGACAGAGGCAGTGAAACCTGCTAGGACTGAGTTCGCCCCAGCGCCCAAGTGATTCAAACCTGTGACTCCGCCTATCTCCACTTCTCCGGCTTTCCTTTCCTCTCCTTCCGGGTGAAGGGTCGGCCCAGCCGGAGGTGGGGAGAGCATAGGTCACTGAATGACTCTTGGTGTGCTGTAGCTGAGCTTCCCCTAAGTGCTTTCCCTGGATGAAAATGTGCCCCCTCCTCTCCCGCTCTTCTCCCACTCCTCTTCCCTCCGGCCCAGTAGGGAAGTTGGCCAAAAGAGGGGGCGAGAAGGAAGGAGAGGAGCAGCGTTCCCCAGTGTCCAATCAGTTGGGTGCCGGCAGGATGCGAATTCGGCCCCGGAAGCTCCCATAGAGACCCGTTTCCATTTCTTGAAGGCATCTCGGTCACCTGGAGTTGGGGGGTGAAGGGGTGGCGCTGGAGAGGGGCTTGGTGAGGTCCCTGGCCCCCCAGCCTCTGGGCACTCCAAGTCCCCGCTCTGCAGCCTGACTCCCCCAACCTCGCCGACCTCCCCAACCTCACCGAGATACAGAATCGGGGCTCCTGAGACACCCAGAGAAGCAGTGTGCTTAGTGGTTAGAGCACAGGCCTGGGAGTCAGAAGGACCTGGGTTCTAATCCAAGCTCTGCCACATGTCTGCTGTGTGACTTTGAACAAGTCACTTAACTTCTCTGGGCCTCAGTTACCTCACTGGTAAAATGGGGATTAAGAGTGTGAGCCCCATGTGGGTCAAGAACTGTGCCCAACCGGATTACTATTACCCACCCTGGTCCTGGGATTTCCACAGGCTGAGTCACGGGCATCTTTCCCACAACTAGGCTATTGACGGGGGCATTTCTCGGCCATGTGCGGTTCTCTGAGGCTTCCTGGCCAATGTCTCTGCCTGGTGGCCGCTGCTGCTCAAACCCGGCTGGACGTAGGGGCCCGGGACCAGGAACACACAACAGGCAGCCCCTTCGGGCCTAATCCTCGCCCCTTCGGCCCCGCACACGCTCATGGCAGCCTGCAAGCTTGGCGCTACTGACGGAGGTCGTGTTGCCAGAAATCCTCCCCGCAGGCTTGTTGAAGGCCATGCCTGCTGTCGATTTATGCTGAAGGGTAGCTTTGGGCAGTTGGTGCCCAGGTGGCAGACTTCAGGGACAGCCTTCAGGACTTAATCGCCAAACGATGATGATGATGGTAACTACTATGGTATTTATTTATCAAGTGCTTACTATGTTTCAAGCACTGTGCTAAACTGGGGTAGGTGCAAGCTAATCAGGTCAAACAGAGTCCTTGTCCTACATGGGGCTCATAGTCAAAGGGGGAAGGAAGGCAGTATTTTAAACTTCGTTTTACAGATAAGGAAATGATGGCATAGCGGGGAGGTGAAGTGACTTACTCAAGGTCACACAGCAGGCAAGTGGCAGAACCGGGATTAGAACCCGGGTCTCCTAACTCCCAGGCCCTGGCTCTCTCCGCTAAGCCTACCTAGGATGGGATTTCCCCAGGCCAGGCTGATACCTAACCTTGTTTATCTTCAGGTCTATGACTCTGTCTATGCCCCTGATGAGAGCAATCCGTGGTTTCTTTTTCCGTGTTTGTGTATGTGCCCAATTCCCTTTAGAGCCCCGGGAACAGCAGGCAGTTGCACCTGGAAGGAGGATGGCCCAGAGGAGCTACTGATAATGTTTCTAGCCTGCCCAATCCTCAGCACTCCACGTGTCTATTTGCATCAATTTAAATATTTATACAATTCTTTGTTCAGCTCTTTCCTCCTGCTTTGTACCTGTTCTCCCTCGGGCTTTCACCATCTGTAAGTAATATTTATCTGTCTCTTCTGTTTGATTGAAATCTCCCTGAAGTCAGGGAGCATGTTTCTTGCTTGACTGTACTATCTCGGTTGCTTAGTATGATGCCTAGCTCTCTGCAGGTGCTCAGGTAATGCTATCGGTTGAAGAGTGAGCCCTTCTTGGTCAGGGATCGTCTCTCTTTATTGCTATATTGTACTTTCCAAGCGCTTAGTACAGTGCTCTGCACACAGTAAACGCTCAAAAAATACGATTGAATGAATGAATGAGTTGCCCTTAAGCCAGCAGCCTAACCTGGCACCAGAAGCCAGGGTACTGGTTGCATCTACCAGGAGGTCTCTGCTGAGAGAAGCAGAGTGGCCTAGTGGAAAGAACCCCTGGGCCTGGGAGTCGGAGGATCTGGGTTCTAATCCCGCCTCTGCCAATCGCTTTCTGCGGGACCTTGGGCAAGTCACATATCTTCTCTGTGCCTCAATTTCCTCAACTGTAAAATGGGAGTTTACCTGTTCTCCCTCCTACTTAAACTGTGAGCCCCATGAGGGACAGGGACGGTGTCTAAGCTTGTATCTACCCCAGCTCTTAGAACAGTGTTTGACACATTGGAAGGGCTTAACATACTTTTTTTAAATGGTAAGTGCTCGATAAATACCGCTGATTGATGAAAGAGCTTGACAAACAGCGTGACCTAATGGAAAGAGCCCAGGGCCTGGAAGCCAGAGGATGTGGCTTCTAATTCTAGTTCTGCTACTTGCTTGCTGTGTGACCTTGGGCAAGTCACTTCACTTCTCTGTGCCACAATTTTCTTATCTGTAAAATGGGGATTCAATAGTTGTTCCCCCTCATAGACTGCGAGCCCCATGTAGGACGGGTAAGATGTTGAATCTGGTTATCTTGTATCTTACCCAGCGCTCTGCACAGTACTGCGTTTAACAAATACTGTGATTATTAATAGTAAAATCTGGACATATTAAGCAGCCCTGCTGTACTGCCTCACCGGGGATGGCGATGGATCATTCAGGTTGTCATCGGCCATTCATGGCAAAGCCTGAGGAGGAGCCTAAAACTCTGTGACTTTCTGGGATCTCAGTTGGTAGTCCAGAAGAGAGAGGGAACCCAGAGTGTGTCTGGAGGTCCCATTAATTATGCCAAGGGGGCTTTCTCATCTTTCCTCTGGAGGAAGACAGTGCCAGTGGTACCTCTGAAATTCTGTAGACTTAATCGTAATAATAATTGTAACCATAATTGTGGTATTTGTGAAGCGTTTACTATATGCCAAGCACTGTAGTAAGCACTGGGTAGATGCAAGACAATCAGATTCTGCATGGAGCTCATAGTCTAATTAGGAGGGAGACTAGGTATCACACCCCCATTTTGCAGATGAGGATATTGAGGCACAGAGAAGTTAAGTGACTAGCTCAAGGTTACACAGCAGGTGAGTGGCGGAACCGGGATTAGAACCCAGGTCCTCGGACTCCCAGGCCCGGACTCTTTCCACTAGGCCAAGCCGCTGTCAATCACTCAAGGGCTTCCTTCGTGCGGAGCCTTGTCCTAAGTACTTGGGAGAGGACCTCGAAGTTGGTTGATAGGATCCCTGCCCTCAGAGAGTTCACAGTCCAACGTCCGTCCCATCCGGTGCTGGTTCTTGGGAGACCATGAACCGGCCCACTGGACACGGCGAGGAAGAGTGAGATAATCAGGTGCCACTGGCCCCGGCAGAGGGACCCGTCCCCCATGCCTTCCTGTTCTGAATCATCGGTGTCCAGGACAAATGACGTCACCTGTGGGCCTCTCCCACAGTCTCCGGCGGCACGCTAACTGTTGTCACGTGATCCCTATCACGGGCTGATGCAGTTGGATGGGATCAAGGCTGGTCACCCAGACGGAGCCCCACCCAACCAACCGTCTCAGACCCATGGCACTCTCCCTTGCGCTGTCATCATCTCCACACCAGGATCTTGTGCTCTCTCTCTTCCCTCTCTCCTTTGGGGAGTCTGAGCATCGGTCAAAAGAACAGAAGTTCGTAAACAGGGTTGCTGAACGTGACGCGTTGGAAAGAGCTCGGGATTGGGAGTCGGGAGACTCGGGTTCTAGACCCAGGTCTGCCACTGACTTGCTGGGTGACCTGGGGTGAGTCACTTAACCTTTCTGGGTCCTTACTAACTCAAATGGAAAATGGGGATAATAACTGCCTTCATCTACCTCTCCAGGGAAGGTGGTGAGGGCAAAATTGAGATAACTAATTTGAGAGCACTTTGAGAATTAAAGCTCTTTATAAAATAAGCAGCATGGTCTAATGGATAGAACCCGGGCCTGGGAGTCAGAAGACCTGGGTTTTAATCCCAGCTCTGCCATTTGCTATGTGACTTTGGGCAAGTCGCTTCACTTTTCTTGCCTCATTTCCCTCACCTGTAAAATGGAAATTAAGGCTGCGAGCCCCATGAGGGACATGGACTGTGTCCAATCTGATTAGCTTGTATCTACCCTAGCAGTTTGTACATTGCCTGGCACATAATAAGCACTTAACAAATACCACCAAAAGAAAAGTTTTAAAGTGTCCCTTTTTCAGTTTTCCAACAGTGGCAGTAGGTTGCTTGAAGGAGGCATATGATTGGCTACCCTGGTCATCCTCTGATTCATCAGTGTTACTTATCAAGTGCTTACTATGTGCAGAACAACGTATTAAGCACTTGGAAGAGTATGGTAGACACAATTCCTATCTGCAAGGGTTCAATAAACACCTTACAGTCAATAAGTCCCTGTCCACAATAAATAAGATTGAATGAATGAATGGAGCTTTGAGACCAGATCTCTCAGGCTTGATTTTTCTTTTTCCAAGCATCTATTGAATTATTGGTGGTTTTGGACACACGGCTTCCTGTGGGAGCCAAATCCACGGCTTGGCTTCCCACTGGAAGAAGTGTTTCTCCTTGTTTCCCAAGTGCTTCTTGCTCCGATTCTCCACTACCCCCTGAGATGCTGTGGGGATTTGGGGAAGAGCGATTCTGTTTTCCCGTCCACACACTTGGGGAGTTTGTAAACTTAAGACTTGGTTCCCTCTCTCCTGCTCAAAGAGTTTGACCCCTTCTGTCTTTTCCTCTGGGGGGAAGATGCTCCGCCCCCTTGTGTGGCTGTGAAGCTTTCATTGGTCAGTGAGTAAGTCAGCTATTGACATTTACTGAGGACTTAGTGAGTGCAAAGCACTGTACAAAGCTGTCGGGAGCTCAAGTGATTCAAGACACCCCTGCCCTCAAGAAATGTGCGGTCTAACTGGGGAGACAGACACCAATTACAGAAAGAGGGAGCAGGAAAATAATAGTGGTATTTCTTCAGCACTTTGTGCTGAACACTGTACTAAGCACTGGGGGAGATACAGTATAATCAGGTTGGACACATTCATTTAATGGTATTTATTGGGCACTCACTGTGTGCAAAGCACTGTACTATGAGCTTGGGAGAGTACAATATAGCAACAAACAGACCCATTCCCTGCCCATAATGAGCTCACAGTCTAGAGGAGGAGACAGACATTGATATAAATAAACGCATGGGGCTCCAAGTCCAAAGGGGAGGGAAAATGATATTGAGTCCCCATTTTACAGGTGAGGACAACTGAGCCACAGATAAGCGAAGTGACTCGCCCAAGGTCACACAGACAAATGGCAGAGCTGAAATTAGAACCCAGGTCCTGTGACTTCCAGGCCCAGGCTCTTTCCACTAGGCCACGTTGCCTTTCAGGAGGGAGGAGGAGGAAATGGCAGGCCTGGCGATGAAGTGTCCTGGCTGTGTAAATGTGCGGGTTGTCTGGGGACAGTCACGTCCCTGGCTGTCTACGCTGGGGTTCTGGGTTCTGGTTGTCCTGGGTTTCGGTTTGGTGTCTCCTTAGTGGCCGGGTCATCCAGTTTACCCCGGCCGATTGCCCCGCCGTGGGTTCCCGGTCCGGAATGCCCAGTGGGTGAGCGGGGAGCATGTCTACCAACTCCGCTTAATAAACACCACTGATTACTGCTATGTGGTGTGACCTGACAATCCGGGTGGGTGGGCGGGACCAGTGGACAGGTGAGGGGAAGACTTTTACTTCCTTGTTTTTTCGTTGCTTTTTAAAAAATTACATAGTCTCTATAAGCATATTGGGGTGAAAGTACTGCAAGTCCAAATCCTGCAAATACACGAGATGATTGGGATTCACCTTCCTTCTGTGATTCATTGTCTGTCATCAGTGGTATTTACTGAGGGCTTACTATGTGCAGAGCACTGTACTGAGTGCTTGGGAGAATACGATACAACAGAGTCGGTAGACGCAACTAGCGACGACAGAGTCAGTTGGCAGAGCTGGCGGACGACAGAGTCGGTAGGCACAGCTGGCGGGCGACAGGCGGCACAGCTGGCGGACAACAGGCGGTAGGCACAGCTGGCGACAATGGAGTCGGCGGGCCCGTCTGTCCTGGTGCCTCCTTGGGGTGCACCCTGGCTGGGTTTCCTGGTGCAGGTTGCCCGTGCGCAAGGTTTTTGCGAGGCGATAGGAAGTTAGCCTTGCCCACCGCACCTCACCTCGGGCACTCTCCAACCTGCATTCTGTGTTCCGGGGGTCTCCTGCACTGGCAGATGCTGGTGGGGAGTGGGCTTGGATCTCCTCTTCTCCTCCCTCATCATTACCAGATAGCTGATGGGGAAGACCAGAGCCGGGGACCTTAGTATTGCCCGGAAGGGTGAGGGTCCCCGGGAGATCTGGGGCCCTGGAAACAGAGACCCTACCCCTTCCTACCTGTTGGGAAGTAAAGGTGGGAGCGACTCCCCGGTCACAACAGCGGCTTGGGTGGTGCCGGTTGGAGGGGATCTGTCTGCTGAGGGGCTCCAAGCGTCCCGGCCCGGAGACCTGGGGACGACCTGGGTCCGGGGGCCGCAGAGGCCGACTCTGCGCTCCTCTGGGTCCGATCCCAGTCCTGCGGGATCCCCAGATCCAGGGCCAAGACGGTATCTCCTCTTGGAAGCTGGTCCCCGTCGGGGTCCCCTGGGCCGCATGATGGGGCTAGGTGGAGTGGGGAGAGGAGGCTGGGAGCAGAAGGCCTGAAAGGAGGCTGGTTATCCATTAAACAGCCCTTCACGCTTGGGCAGCTGCAGAGTAAAGCAGGACAGGGGCTGGCCGGGGCTTGGGGCGGGGGGAAGGGGTCTCCCAGCAATCCCATCTCTCCCCAGCTCCCAGGGGAGTTGGACCGGTGGGTGGGGGGGCAGGGGAGGGAAGGAGAAACTCCCTGCTCTGATTCCGGCTTCCAACCTGGCCCCGGTAGGGGTGAGAGCCCACCGCTGTTCCAGGGATGGGGGGGCTGGGGCCAGGGGTCTCTGTCCGCTGGCCCCCCAGTGAAGGGATGTGCCTGGCGAGGGGGTGTGGTGGGGATGGGAGAGGAGCCCCGCCGCCTCAGAGGGAAGATAGCTGACACGAGCTCCTGGGTGGGCCCCGCACGGTCGCCGCCTCCTCCCTCTTTCCCTCCCTCCCCGCCTCTTCTTCCCCATCCCTTTCCTCCTCCTCAGCTCCGAGCAGCCTCCCACGAGGGGCCTTCAGAGAAGCAGCGTGGCTCAACGGAAAGAGCATGGACTTGGGAGTCAGAGGTCATGGGTTCTAATCCCGGCTCCGCTACCTGTCAGCTGTGTGACTTTGGGCAAGTCACTTAACTTCTCGGTGCCTCAGTCACCTCATCTGTAAAATGGGGATTAAGACTGTGAGCCTCACGTGGGACAACCTGAGTACCCTGTATCTACCCCATCGCTTAGAACAGTGCTCGGCACATAGTAAGCGCTTAACAAATACCAACGTTATTATTATTATTATTAATAATAAAAGCTGCCTCTCTGGCAGGGATGGTCCCGCTGCTGGTCCTCAGACCTACATCCACTCATCGGTTCCCTTTGCCCCGAGATTCGCTGCCGCCTTCCCGCCACCCCCCGCCCCTCTCCCCTTTCTCGCCACAGGGAGGGCCCAGGGGGCACTCACAGACTCTGGCTAGAGCGGGAGCTGGGCATCTGGACTCCTGGATTCACACGGCCCGCTGGGGACGGACCGTGTCTGGATCCCATTCCCTGGGCCTCTGCATCTGCGGCCTACATTCTCCCCACTCCAGCCGGGGGGCCTGAAGCCAGAAGCTTTCAATGTGCTTTGAGATCCCCAGGAAGGGCGCGGGAAGGATTCCGGGAAGACCCTCTCCTTCCGACCCGCTCCCCGTCCCCGGGTCCCAGACCTGAGCCTGGGGGCCGGGGGTAGCGTGCCAACGCTAGAGCTGGGTAGCGCCTTCTTAGGGGGGTTGCCACCATCGCCCCTACAGATCATGAACGGCTCGGAGGAGATCGTGGAGTTCCTCCCTGTCAACAATGGCAAGAAGATGGAGAAGAGGGGCCCGAAGCGGTGGGTGATGCTGCTGGTTGTCGTCACGGGCGCCCTGCTCCTCTCCCTCATGGTGGGCTTCCTGGTGTGGCACTTCCAGTGTGAGTAGACAGAGGGTGGGGTGGGCGCCGGCTCCCGGCCTCTGCAGGGTGGGAGGGTGGGAGGCAGGTGCGGCGGTGGCCGGTGGGAAACCCAGGCGGTCTTCTGAGCTCAGGGGCGGGGAAAGGGTCTGCGGCCCATTAATTATTGGCAGGAAGGTGGAGGGGACCACAGCCACCTCGCTCCTGGGAGAGTACTGATTGGTCTGGAGAGACCCTGGCAGCCCCAGAAGGGAAGAAGCAGCCCCTGGCTCAATCTGCCTCAGTTTTTCCCTCTTACTGGAAAGTCATTTTTGGTTCCATGGTAATGGGCACCGGGGGCACGTGCCACCTCAATGCTAAGTCCTTGGGTGAGAGAGTCAAGTAGCTTTGGTAGGCACAATCCCTGCCCTCGAGGAGCTTACTGTTTAGCAGGGGAGGCAGGCAGACACCCAAAGGATTTACAAGTAGGAGGAAATGGGGATGGGGTTGTCCCAGACTGGGATGAGGGGAACGGCTGACCCTCTGGGTGCCGGCCTCCCGGCTCCTGTGTATCCCCGGGGCAGGCTGGGGCTCCTCTGGATGGGCCAGCCTTCTCCCCGGGCTTCATCTCCACTGGAATCTCACTGTGGGCTTCGTTGTGATAGACTGGTTGGAGGCTGGGTAGGCGTGGGCTGTGTGTGGGGCCTCTTGCGTGGCCTGGTGGAAAGTCAGTCAGTCGTATTTATTGAGCGCTTACTGTGTGCAGAGCACCATGCAATATGGGTCTTGGGAGACTACAATATAACAATAAAGAGCACGGCCCTGGGGGTTAGAGGGCCTGGGTTCTAATCCCGGCTTTCCCACTTGACTGCTGTGTGACCTTGAGCAAGTCACTTAATTTCTCTGTGCCTCAATGACCTCATCTTGTAAAATGGGGTTTAAGACAGAGCTTTCTATGTGGGACGTGGACTACGTTAAACCCAATTAGCTTGTATCTACCCCAGTGCTTAGTATAGTGCCTGACACAGAGTAAGTATTTAACCAATACCATAAAAAAAAATCAGTCCGTCAGTAGTGTTTGTGGAGCACTTACTTTCATTCATTCAATACTATTTATTGAGCGCTTACTATGTGCAGAGCACTGTACTAAGCGCTTGGAATGTACAAATCGGTAACAGATAGAGACAGTCCCTGCGCTTTGACGGGCATACGGTCTAATCGGGGGAGACGGACAGACAAGAGCAATAGCAATAAAGAGAATCGAGGGGATGAACATCTCATTGAAACAATAGCAAATACATAGAATCAAGGCGATGTACATTTCATTAACAAAATAAATAGGGTAATGAAATTATATACAGTTGATATATATGTTGGTATTTGTTAAGCGCTTACTATGTGCAGAGCACTGTTCTAAGCGCTGGGATAGACACAAGGGAATCAGGTTGTCCCACGAGGGGCTCACAGTCTTAAATCCCCATTTTACAGATGAGGTAACTGAGGCACAGAGAAGTTAAGGGACTGGCCCAAAGTCACACAGCTGACAAATGGCAGAGCCAGGATTCGAACCCATGACCTCTGACTCCAAAGCCCGTGCTCTTTCCACTGAGCCATGCTGCTTCTCGTTGATATACTTACTGTGTGCAGAGCACTACTAAACACTTGGGAGAGTATAATGCAACGCAGGTGGTAGGCACGATCCCTACCCACCAGGAGCCGACAAGTCTAGGGGAGGCGCTTACAGGGGTACTGTCATTTCTGCCTCATTCAGGCCCTAGGTGGTTCTCAGGAAGCACCGAGGCTGGGGGTGCCTGTCAGTCCCTGCCGCCCTCCACCTCTCCCCCAACCTCCAGCCAGGGTGTCCCCTCTGACCCTCCCCTTCCCCCCCTCTACCCCTTCTCCCTGGCCTCCCCAGACCGGAATGCAAAGGTGCAGAAGATTTATAATGGCTACTTGAAGATCACAAACAGGAACTTCGTGGACGCCTACGAGAACTCCAACTCCTCGGAGTTCGCCGAGCTGGCTGGGAAGGTCAAGGACACGGTACGTGGGCGTGACTGCCAGGCCCAATCCCCTTGACCCCAGCCTCCCTGGAGAAGCCAGTTCGGAACAGCTCGTTGGTGGTGGGGGTCGGGGAGGGTGGGCCGGGACCAGAGACGGGGCCAGAGTGGTGTGGGGAGGACTGGCTGGGGCCGGAAGATGGGGCTGGGGCAGCTGGGGGAGGACGGGCTGGGGCCGGACGATGGGGCCTGGGCGGTGAGGTGAGGGGATGGGCTGGGGCCGGATGATGGGCCCCGGGCAGTGAGGTGGGGGGACGGACTGGGGCAGGAGAATGGGAGTCTCCCCCTCTAGACTGTAAATTCGTTGTGGGCAGTGAATCCGTCTGTTTATTGTCATATCGTACTCTCCCAAGCGCTTAGTACAGTGCCGTGCATACAGTAAGCGCTCAATAAATACGACCGAATGAACGAAGGGGCAGTGGGTGGGGGCCGGGCTGGGGCCGGAGGCGGGGCCGGGGCGAGTCTCCTCTCTCGGTGTCTCTCCCCGGGGCAGCTGGAAGCATTGTACGGTAGCGTCCCGGCTCTCGGCCCCTATCACAAGACATCTGTGGTGACCGCCTTCAGGTCAGTGCTCGGGTGGGCCCGGCTGGGACTGGGGGCAGCGGCGGGGGGAGGCCTTGGGGAATTACCCTCCAGATCAGGGGCAGGGGGGCTTCAACTCTCTGCCTCCAACCTGATGTGGCCCTGGGGGCCGAGTGGGGTCGACCCCGTTGATGCTGCTGGACACTGCGGGGAGCCATGGTAGGGGTGTCAGGGAGACGAGGGGATGGAGGGGCTGAAAGGAGGGGCAAGGAGTGTGAGGAGGAGGAGGAGGAGGAGGAGGAGGATGAATACAGGCTTCAGGGCACCCCTCGATGGGAGAGGCTGGGAAGGAGCTGAGGAAGAGGTCAGGACCGAATCTGGGGAGTGAGCTGAAGGTCGGGGGCAACCTACATCAAGACCCCACCATCCACACCCCCGCTGCCCGCTCACCCTCCCTCTCCCGCCCCCCTCCCCGCATTTCTCCCCACAGTGAGGGGAGCGTCATAGCTTACTACTGGTCCGAGTTCAGAATCCCCCAACACAAGGTGAAAGATGCCGAATGGGCCCTGATGGGAGAGCGAGTCTTCCAAGTGCCCCCGAAATCCCGAGCCCTGTCGACGCTCAGCGTGGGCTCCTTCGTGGCCTACCGTGAGTCCCGGGACTGGGCCGGGAAGAGGGCTGTGCGAGTTGGGCCCTGGTTGGTTGGGTGGAACGAGAAGGTGTCTGCCCTACTGGGTGCTGGGTGCTGGGGGATGTGCAAGGTAGAGAGGGAAACTGAGGCACAGAAGTGCAGTTGACTGTTTGATGTCCCAGTGGTGGAACCAGAATCTGAACTCTGTTCTTGGGCCCCAGGTGCCCTCTCCTGGGCAACTGGGCAAGCAGAAATAGAAAGTGACACTCACAGTGTGTGTCTGTTACTCATTACGTGTGTGTATGTATGTGTGTGTGTCTCTGTCTCTCTCTCACCCCCTACCCCTCAGCGGTTGACCCCAGGACAGCCCAGACTTCCCTGGATAGTAAGTACTCCTCCTCCTTCCCCCTCCTTCCCTTGCTACTGGTGTTCAGGACAGTCCAGTTGTGCCTGGTGCCCCCTTCCCAACTCTGCCCATCGTGCCCCGCAGCTGGGCCGGTTGGTGGCCCCCCTAACTCCCCCCGCACCGGGTCCCAGGTTGGCACAGTCTCCCAGAGCCCGGCCTGGCCACTGAACTGCCACCCTCCTCTCTTGGCCAGACAGCTGCAGCTTCGCCCTGCACACCAAAGTGGGCGAGGTGACCCACTTCGCCACCCCGGGCTTCCCCGACAGCCCGTACCCGAACCGTGCCCGCTGCCAGTGGGTGCTGCGGGGGGACGCCGACCAGGTGCTGAGCCTCACCTTCCGGAGCTTCGACGTGGCGCCCTGCAACGAGAGGGAGAGCGACCTGGTCAAGGTGTACGACTCCCTGAGCCCCGTGGAGCCGCGGGCCGTGGTGGCGTAAGTGGCCTGTCTGCGGGAAGGGAGGCTTAGAGAGGAGGGAAGGGCCGGGATCTGGGGATGCGTGTGGGCGGGGGAGGGGGTTAACGCCCACCGACCTCATCCACCCGTCTCCCGCCTCCTTTGCCCTCTGCAGGCTGTGCGGCGCCTACCCCCCGTCCTACAACCTGACCTTCCTGTCCTCCCAGAACGTCCTGCTGATCACCCTGTTCACCAACACCCCGCTCCGACACCCTGGCTTCGCTGCCCAATTCTTCCAGCTGCCCAAGATGAGCAGTAAGGGAGGGCCCTGGCTGGGAGGCGTGGGGGGCAGAGGGCACCCCGACTCTTGCTCCAGTCTGGCGCTCAGACGGACCTCGGCCGGGGCCCGGGTAGCTTCCGGGAGTCGCGGCCGGAGCCGGCTTCCGTGGGGATGAGCCTAGTCCCCCTTCCGCTCCGGCCCTCGGTCGTCCCTCGATTCTGCCCCGCCGACTGCTGTCCTCTTTCTCGCAGTGTGTGGCGGGTCTCTGAATGAGGTGACAGGGACCTTCAGTAGCCCCTACTACCCAGGCCACTACCCGCCCAACATCGACTGCATCTGGAACATCGAGGTGGGACAGCTCCGGGGGGTGGCTGCGAGGGCGGACCCGGGCGGGGTGGACCCGTCCGGTCCAGACTGGGGGATCGAACCCTCAGAGACGAGCCGGGCAGCCCCTTCCCCCGCCTGCCCTCTGCCGGCGGCGGGGAGCCAGGCTGGAGGGGACGACGGGACGGAGGGCCGCAGGCAAGAGGAGCTCGGCCACTGCCCGTCGCTCGACCGCGCTGAGCTCCTCCGTGGGGGTGGGAGGGGGTCATCGTTCCCACCCCCGACCCCTGACTCCCGAAGCCGGGTCCTGGCGCTCAGCGGTTCCGCCTCCTGCAGGTGCCCAGCGGCAACAACGTGAAGGTGCGTTTCAAAATGTTCTACTTGGTGGAGCCCCACGTGACCCTCGGCTCCTGCTCCAAAGACTTCGTGGAGGTCAACGGGGAGAAGTGAGCAGCTTTTCCTCCGCCTCCCCCGCCAGCCCGGGACCTCCTCCTCCTCCTTTCTTCCCACTCTGTTGGACTCTGCCAAGCGCCTGGCACTGTGCTCTGCTCACAGGAAGGACTCAATAAACACCATCATCGATTGAGGGGCAGGGAGTAGGGAGAGGGGTCAGGGCCCCACTGGGCTGTTGGGAGGGAGGAAAGGATTCCCTTTCCCATTGAGGGGGACCTCAGGCCCCCTGCCGCCCTCTGCCTTTGGGGCGGGAGGAGTGGGATGCCCCGTTTCAGGAGGGAAAGCTGAAACTTCCACTCTGAGTCGCCACAGCGCATGGGACTTGTCTTCAGGAGTGGGCAGAGCGGTCCATTGGGACCCAAGCTCCTGGCCCCACGGCCCTCTTCCTTTCCCCTCTCCCCATCCCTCAGGTACTGTGGGGAGAAGCCCCCGTTCGTGGTGGCCAGCAGAAGCAACAAGATGACTGTCTACTTCCATTCGGACACATCCTACACAGACACCGGCTTCTTGGCCGAATACCTGTCCTACGACTCCAGCGACCGTGAGTATCCGGAACCCGGCCGGGCTCAGCCTCCAAGCCAGGGGGACCCCAGACCAACCCTGATGTCTCGGACTGGGAGGGGGCAGTGGGAGTCCCTTCTTGTGGTGGTTCATCCGTTCATTCATTGTCATATTCATTGAGCACTTACCGTGTGCAGAGCACTGTGCTAGACACTTGGAAGTGCAATTTGGCAACAGAGACAATCCCTACCCAACAGCGGGCTCATAAAATGTCTATATAGGGAACTTCTCTAGTCCCAGGCTGGTGGCCTGCACGCAGCATTGCACAGATAAAAAATTGACTACTTCTCAATACATAGAGCTAGATACTTCCACATTTTTCAGTCAGAATTTTCTCTTCACCCCGCCCCCCCGGCTGCCTTTGGAATTCGCCCCAAGCGAGCGCGAGGGAACGTGGGCCGGGCGGCCGCTTATTTTTTGAGGGGGACGGCATGGGTGGGCAGAAGGAGGGATGCATAGGGCTTGGAGGTTTCATCTGAGGGGGAAGGGGCTCTAAAGTTTGGGGTGCAGCCCTGCCCGCCCCCCTATACTAACCATCTGCCCTTCACATTGGCTGCCCCAGCATTGGACTTGCCCAGAGGCTAGGGGTGGCGGTGATTGCCCTTGGAATGCCTTGGGTGACATAGAAGGATGCCAAGGTTGGGGGCTAGGAGGGAGTGTGGGGCTGCAGGGAGAGGTGGGTTTGCCATGGTCACCGTGGCTGTGGGTGCGGCCTGCCCCACAGCCTGCCCTGGCATGTTCACCTGCAACACCGGCCGCTGCATCAAGAATGATCTGCGCTGCGACGGTTGGGCCGACTGCACGGACTTCAGCGACGAGCTGCAATGTGGTGAGCCTCCGGACCGACCCTACCCACCGGGTCCCCCAGCGGGCCACCCGGGCAGAGTCCCGGGCTGCTGCTCCCACGGGGGTGGGCCCCCAAGGTGGCTGGGTGGCCGGGAGTGCGGCAGACGGTTGTGAGCTCTGCCCTATCTCGCCCGGTCCCAGCCTGAGGGAGGTGGGAAGAACCGTCCCCGAGGTGGCCGGCCCAGGGACAACGGCAGCAGCCCCACTTCCTGGGTGAGGAAGTCGAGTCCCCAAGTGAACACAGGTCCCTCACCTCCTAGCTGAATCCTCATTCCTTCCCTCCCTCTTCTTGCTTTTCCTCCCCTCCTCCTCCCTCTTTTCCTTCCTTTCTCCCTCCTTCCCTTCCTCCCTCCCTCCCTCACTTCCTCTTTCCATCCCTTCCTCTATCCTTCCCTTTCTCTTTTCCTCCTTCCCTCCCTTTCTCCCTCCCTCCCTTTTCCGCCGCAGTGTGCAATGCCACCCACCAGTTCACCTGCCAAAATAAGTTCTGCAAGCCACTCTTTTGGGTGTGTGACTCGGTGAATGACTGTGGGGACAACAGCGACGAGCTGCAGTGCGGTGAGTGCCACGGCCCACTCCATCCACCCCCGCTCCCGCCCCATCCGAGCTCTGAGGTTGGCCCGGGGACCCGTCAGAGATCGGGGGTGTCCCGCTCAGGACTCGGGGAGCTAGGGGTCCCCAGAGAACCCTACCCGGATGACACACCCTACCCTGGGTGTCTTGCTGGCATGGGTGGGGAGCGAGGAGGCCGAGACCCACCAAACTCCCGCCCAGGGTAGTCCCCTCCCTTCTGCACCCGCCCTCCCCATCCCGCACGTGTCGCCCGCCCCGTGGCTGAGGCTGGCCCGGCCCCCAGGTTGCTCGGCTCAGACCTTCAAATGCCGCGACGACGGGAAGTGCATCCCCGAGAGCAAGAAGTGCGACCGCCACAGGGACTGCGCGGATGGCAGCGACGAGGCGGACTGTGGCGACGGCGGTGAGGGCCGAGGCCGGGGACTGGGTTTGGGTAGGGACCGTGGGCAGGAATCCGACCCTTAACCCCACCCGTGACCCCAGTCACCCTGTCCGGGTCCGAGCCCACTTCCAAACTGTGCTCGACCCAGATGAGGCCAGGCCCAACTTGGATCTACCGGGGTCCTAGAGGGCCAGAGTCGTGTTGGTCCGGGGGGCCGACAAGGCCACCGGGATCCCCTGGGGGCCTTCGGGCCATTGACCTGGAGCCCGGTTGCCCCTGACCCTCCCTCCCCTTCGCTGGCCAGCGGGGGCGGTCACCTGTCCCCAGAACAGCTATAAGTGTCACAGCGGCGAGTGTGTGAGCAAGGCCAACCCCGAGTGTGACGGAAAGAAGGACTGCGGTGACGGCTCGGACGAGGATCAGTGCGGTGAGGGGCCAGGAGGCTGGGACGGAGCCACTCCGGCCGGGGAGCGGGGAGGTGGAGGACGTTCTTCCCCGGGGGGCTCATCCGGACCCCTCGCCGTCCCCTCCTCCGCAGAATGTGGGACCCGATCCTTCAACAAGCAGTCCCGGATCGTGGGGGGCCAGAACTCGGACGTGGGGGAGTGGCCTTGGCAGGTGAGCCTGCACGCCCAGGGCCAGGGACACCTGTGCGGAGCCTCACTCATCTCTCCCAACTGGCTGGTCTCCGCTGCCCACTGCTTTGTGGATGATCTGAAGATCAACATGAGGTAGGGGGCGGTGCGGCCACCGGGACCCCTCGAGGGTTGGGGGAGGGCTGGCGGGTAGAGATCCTCCCGGGTTTCGGGCCTTAGGAGCCGGCCGGCCACCTGTCCGCCTGGCCACCCTGGCCTGGGCCCAAGCTCTTCACCATCAGGGTCGTTTCCTGAGGCTGAGACTGTAAGCTCATCATGGGCAGGGAATGTGTCTGTTTATTGTTATATTGTACTCTCCCAAGTGCTTAGTACAGTGCTCTGCACCCAGTAAGCACGCGATAGATATGATCAACTGACTGAGAGGGCACCATAAGCCAGGCGTGTGTTTCCTCCCCTCGAGGAACTCACAGTCTAATGGGGGAGAGTGACAGGACCGAGGTATTTCCGCACAGGAAGCAGAGCAGGAAAAAACTTGGGTACAATAGGGAGGATTTGGGACATAAATGAGGAGCAGCAGCACAGATCAGTGGAGAGAACCTGGGCCTGGGAGTCTAAGAACCTGAGTTCCAATTTCGGCTGTGCCACGTGCCAACTGTGATTAAGACTGTGAGCCCCACCTGGGACAACCTGATAACCTTGTATCTCCCCCAGCACTTAAAACAGTGCTTGGCACATAGTAAGCGCTTAACAAATACCATCATCATCATTATTACTAACTGTCGTATCCTCTACCAAGCGCTCGGTACTCTGCTCGGCACACAGTAAGCTCTCACTTAATACTAGTGATTGATCTGTAACGGTAGTTGGTCTGTAGAAACCACTGACTTATTGATCCTGGGTGGGGGATACTGGAGGGGGGGCAAACAGAAAAGTAGGGCCCCCGGGGAGCTCAGAGGAGATTTATTTATTTTTTTTAAATGGCGTATAAGCACTTACTATGTGCCAGGCACCGTATTGACTGACTCCCAGGCCGGTGCTCTATCCACTAGGCCACGCTGAAGCCCGACCCGATCCCCGCCCTCCGGGACCTTCTGGTCGGTCTGATGAAGTAGGGTCGTCCGGGGCCGGGGAGGGTCCCAGGGGTCCTCGGCAGCTCTCACCGTCTCGTCGTCCCCAGGTACTCGGACCCGTGGGTGTGGACGGCCTACCTGGGGCTGCACGACCAGCGTCAGCGGCAGGCCTCCACGGTCCAGGAGCGCAAGGTGAAGCGCGTCATCCGCCACCGGCTCTTCAACGACTTCACTTTCGACCACGACATCGCCGTGCTGGAGCTGGACCAGCCGGTCACCTACAGCAACTGGGTGCGCCCCGTCTGCCTGCCCGACGCCACCCACAGCCTACCTCCGGGCAAGGCCATCTGGGTCACGGGCTGGGGCCTCACCGCTGAAGGAGGTGAGAGCCAGGGGCCCCGCGACCTCGTGTGGGGGGCATGGGCCCGGTGCGCCCTGGCTACGGGGAGCGTCCTCCCACCCCTAGGGTCCCCGTTAAGGACCGGGCTGAGCTAACCCTTCCTCCGGGGCTTCCGGCAGGAGGCAGGACCCTCTCTTGCCCCCTTGTTGAACATCCTGGGGGGCGGGGGGCCACTGCGGGAAGAGCGACCGAGCCAGGTCCTGCCCGCCCACCTGCCCATCCCGCCCACAGGGACTGGAGCCGTGATCCTGCAGAAGGGAGAGATCCGGGTCATCAACCAGACGGTCTGCCACCGCCTGCTGCCCCAGCAGATCACCCCGCGCATGGTGTGCGTGGGCTTCCTCAACGGGGGCGTGGATGCCTGCCAGGTATGCCACGGGCCAGGGGGGGAGGGAGGGTGGGGGCTTGGGAGGGTGGAGTAGGAGCGGGGAAGGAGGTGAAGAGTGGCAGGGGTACTCTTGGTGTACCTAGAGTGTGACGTGGGTAGCGGGGCAAGGGAGCCAGGGTTTCAGCCTGGCAATGCTATGCCCGCAGGGTGACTCGGGCGGCCCGCTCTCCAGCATGGAAGACAACGGGCGGATGTTCCTGGCCGGCGTGGTGAGCTGGGGCGAGGGCTGTGCCAGGCGAGACAAGCCGGGTGTCTATACGCGGGTGCCCCAGCTGCGGGATTGGATTAAGGAGATGACAGGCGTATAGGACTTCTTCGTTCCACTCTTCCCTTCCTCCCCCTCTTCCTCCTCCTCCTCACACACTGCCCTCTGGAAGTGGAGCAGCAGCTCCAGAGAGCAACTGACCCATGTCTCCTGCCGCAGCCCAACACCTGCCCTCTGCCCCAGCTGCCCCCCTGCCCTTTTCCCACCTTCCCCACCAGACTGAAAGAGCTGCCGTGCTTGGTCACCGACGTGCTCGGCCTGTGACCCCCAGCTCCGACAGAGCCCACAAAGAAGCATCAGCCCGGAAGCTATTTTGGATCTTTGTGAGCAGCAGTTTGACTTGGTTGAAGGCTCGGGACCACAAGCGTTTCTCTGGACTGATCCGGCCCCCGCGACGGTGGGTGAGGGGCAGGATACACAGGGTCAACGAGAGACCGAGGGCCAGAGTTTTGTTTGTTTTGCCCTACCCCCTCTTCCCGGCACTCTGTGACCTGGGCTGCACTGGTCAGGTGAGTGCCTGGAGAGGCTGGCACCATTTCTGAACTAGGGCCAGGCTGGGGGCGGCCGGCCCGCTCAGATTCTCACTTCTGCTGGGGTCACCCCAGGGCTCAGTGCAGAGAGGAGGCAGAAGGATTGTGCTCAGGACTGGCGAGCATATGGATCCTCAAATTCCCCAGGGGACCGGGCACCCTGGCTTCTGCCCTCTCAGAGCCAGGCATCTGGGCAAAGAAGGATTTGGATGTGGGGTCGACAGGAGAAAATGTGATTTTTATATTTTTTAACTTAAAATGCTTTCGATCCCATCGGCCGGAGTCCCGCTGGAAGGGGCCCCGCTGGCAGGGGTTGAGGGGCCGCAGCGCCCCTCCGCGGGCCTCTGGCTGGCCAAGAGGTGATCTGGCCGCTCCTCTGCCTCTGGATCCCGCCGGGGGAGACAGTGGACCCACCCATCCCTGCACAGACACGGCTGGGGGGGCCGAGGCGTATCCGGGCCAGGGCAGCCTGGCCCCTGGACCAGGGTCTGGAGTCCCCTTCACCCCCACTTGGCAGGAGAGACGATGTGGAGGAACTGTGGAGGGTTTGGGGTGGGGAGGGGGAGGGTCTCCTTGGGGAGGAGTATAGGAATGAGTTTCAAGCTGATTTTGGGTGAGCGTGCTCCCAGCTGTGTATATAACGTTGTAAATACCTGTGCCCATTGCCTCTCCCTTAGCCCCACCCCTGCCCCAGTTCTAGCTGGGAGTGGGAGGCAGCAGAGAACTGAAGGCCTGGGGATTTGGGGGAGAAATTCTGCATTAAACTGGCATTTTTTTGTTTTTAGTTTTCCAGTGTTGTGGTATTTGCATTTTGTGTCTGTCTTTCTGGGATGGGGGGCATGGGTGGGACAAGGCGGTTTCTGCCTCAGCCCCCACCTCAGGGAGAAGCCTCTGGAGCCAAGATGGGTAGGGGGAAGCAGTGAGGAGACCTAGGGTCTGCGTTCACATGTGCTTGGAACCCCGAAGCCCACAGGTGCCTTGTCTGTGGGTGGGGATGTGTGGGCATGGTGGGGGGCCTGGAAGTTGAAGCCGAGATGGAATTGGAGGTAAAGGGGTGTGTATGTGTTGTGGGGAGGGAGAGCGCTCTGTGTGTCATGGACTGGAATTTGGAGCCCAGGCAGACTGGATGTGAAAGGTTCACAGCTGGAGAAGTATATACGTGTATGTGTGCACACATAGAGGGGAGGGGACGTTGTTTGGGGTGTTGAAACCAGCCAGACTAGGCCTGCTTGGGGTCTGTCACCTCAGGGGGACCCCCATCCCCAGCAGGTGCCGAGGGAAGCCCCCAGGAGCTGGTGGAGGAAACAGGACCCTGAAAGCGGTGGCCTAAATCCCCTCTACTCTGTTTCTCAGAGAGGAGAGTGGGGCAGAGATGGAAACCAGGCCTGGGTGGGGAGCCCACAGGCACAACCCCTGCCCTCCAGGGGCTTGGAGGAGTTGCTGATTTATAAATATGTAGTAGTGGAGAGGTATGTGCGTATAGAAATCAAACAGCATTGTAACCAAATTTACTCACATAGTTCTCCCTGCCCCCACATAATTTTCCTTAGCCCTGATTTTTGAGGAGGAAATAAGAGATTGCTTTTTGTGCTGTGTAACTGGAAGCAGGGCTAGTAGTGTATATCAGAATGCTAAAATGCAGCAGAGAGGGGCTGGTACTGGAAGAGGAGAGTTTCATCTTGAAAGAATGATCTCTGGGAGAGAAATAGGAGAGGGGAGAAGGGCCTGGGTTCTAATCCCAGGTACACCACTTATCTCCTGTGTGACCCTGGGCAAGTCACTTCACTTCTCAGGACCTTAGTTACCTCATCTATAAAATGGGATTAAGACCATTCCATGTGGGACAGGGACTGTGTCCAACCTGATTAGTTTGTAATAATGTTGGTATTTGTTAAGCGCTTACTATGTGCAGAGCACTGCTCTAAGCGCTGGGGTAGATACAGGGTAAACAGGTTGTCCCACGTGAGGTTCACAGTCCACCCCATTTTACAGATGAGGTAACTGAGGCACAGAGAAGTTAAGTGACTTGCCCACAGTCACACAGCTGACAAGTGGCAGAGCCGGGAGTCAAACCCATGACCTCTGACTCCGAAGAGTACCTACCCCATTGCTTAGAACAGTGCTTGAAAACATAGTAAGAGCTTAACAAATGCCATTATTATTATTATGCAACATGTGGGGGCCTGCAACAGCAGTAAAAGTCTCAAGTAACTTTTTATCTTTCTCTCCCCCTCCACCCCCCAACACACTCTCTCCATTTTTCTTCATTCTCCTGCTTCTGCTCCTCAATGCAATTCTTGTGTGCCCTTCCAATTTTAATGTTACAAATATGCCAAAAGGTGGGGAAATTGTGTGATTAAATATGGTATTATGATTAACCCAGTGCTTAGAATAGTACTTGATGCAGAGTAAATAATTAAATACCGTAATAATGATAAGGATCAGGTTCACTAAGCATTTGCACTGGGGTAAGGACTGGGATAGGTATAGATAATCTGCTCAGACACAGCTCCTACTGCACCTGTGGCTCATAATCTATGAGGAAGGGAGAACAGGCTTCTTATTCACATTTCACAGGAGAGAGCCGAAGCACAGAGAAGTCAAATGATTTGGCTAATGTCACCGCAGGTAAGGGGCACAGCGGGGATTAGAATCCGGGTCTCCCATCACCCAGTGTCACATTCTTTCCACTAGGCCATGTTGCTCCCAGGTAGGTGGCGGTGGAAACTTATTAGGGTGAATGCCCATAGAGAGAAGATGTAGAAGGAGCCATACCATGAGCTGGTAACAAATATAATATTATTAAGTGCATACTGTGGGCCAGGAACTGTTCTAAGCAGTGGGGTGGACACAAGCAAATGTTGAGGCGGGGCCGGAGAGTAGACTAATTTGAGAGGAAGGAGGAGACGGAGCTCCGACCAGGGATCGTGTCTACCAACACTTGTATTTCCCCAGTGTTTTGCACATGCTAATTAATGTGGCCAGTGGCAAGAGCATAGGCCCGAGAGTCAGAGGACTGGGTTCTAATCCTACTCTGGCCCTTGTCTGCTGCATGACATTAGGCAAGTCACTCAACTTCTCTGTGCCTCAGTTCCCTCATCTATAAAATGGGGCTTAAATCCTACTCCGTCTATTTAGACCATCTCATATGGGTCAGGAACTGTGTCCGACCTGAATGTCTTGTATCTACACCCCAGGGCTTAGAACAGTGCTTGGCACATAGCGCTCCCAAATACCATTATTATAATTAGTATTATAATGTCATTTGAATGGGAGGAGTGAATAAGAAGGAGAAAGCCGATTGAATACCTTGAAGTTGATGGTGGGCTGCTTGATGAAGCGAGGAATGGGCAACCTTGGAAGGTCGATCAAGAATGGGAAGATCTGTTTAGAACCATGGGAAGGGAAGGAAGGAGAGGGGAGAGAGAAGGAGAGTTGTGGAAGTGAGGGACAGAGAGTGAGGAGCTCACGGCTGATGGAAAAACGATCCAAGCAGCAGAAATAAGTGAACTGGAGAGGGGAGAGACTGGAGGCAGGGAGACCAGTGAGGAGGCTGATTCATTGATCGAGTCAGAATGGGGCAAGTGCCTGACATGAGGTGGCAACTGTTTGGATGCAGAGGAAGAGGCGGATCTTGCGGGGGGGTGGGAGGTGGGGGAACATAATATTTAGCAACAGATGGAATGTGAGAATTGAATGAGAGGGAGGTGTCAAGGGTAGTGCCAAGGTAAATACTCCCCCAAGCCCTTGGCCAGTGCCCTACACAGGAGTAAATGCTCAATAAAGGCTGTTGGTTGAATGTGGTCCTCAGAGACAGGGAGAATAGGTGGTGGAGAGGATTTGAGAGGGAAGGGGAATACCATTTTAGATACAGTGAGCTAAAGCTGCTGGTGGGACATCCAATCAATGTATTTGAGTGCTGACTGTGCAGAGCACTGTACTATGCATTCGGGAGAGTGCAATATAACAGAGTAGGTAGACATTTCTCTGCCCAGAACAAGCTTACAGTTTAGAGGGAGGTTACAGTTTTAGAGGGAGAGTTGGAGACTGGAAACAAGAGCTAAATGTGAGATAGGGGCTTGTGTGATTGATTTGGAAGGTCATGGAAGCAGAGGGAGGGAGTCTAAAATGAGAAGGGAACTTAGAACTGAACCTTGAAGAAAACCCACCATTAAGCAGATACGAGGCGAAGGTCGAGCCGGCACAAGAGGATAAGGACCTACCAGAGGAGGACGGATCGATATTTTTTCAGAAGGAAGTGGTCTGGTGTCCGAATCAGCTGAGAAATCAGGGATGATTAGAGTGGAGTCTGTAAGAATTGGCTTGGAGGAGGTCATTGGTGACCTTGCAGAGCTTGGTCTCTGTGGAGGGAACAGAAATCGGTCTCACGGGACAAGTAGGGAGTTGGAAGAGAGGAAGTGGAGGCAGGGGGTGAGTTAAACCCATTTCAGGAATTTGGACAGGAATATGAGGAGATGGGGCAGGAACTGGAGGGGTTTTTTAGTACAGGGGAGATGGGGGCACTTTTGGAGGCATAAGGGAGGGAGCATTGGAGAGCAAGCAGTTGAAGATGGCCATCAAGCAGGGAAGAAGAGTCGGGTGCAAGTGGGTTTTCTTTTTGGAGGTGGGAGGGGATGGGCTCGGAAGAACAAACTGTGTGTGTGGATTTTGGAAGCAGGTTGGGAGATTTCTCGGAGATGCCTGGGATGGATACATGAGAGACAGAGGGAGAGAGGATGGGGGAGAGAAGGAGGAGAGACTTGTAGATGTGAAGGGCAAACCCTGAGGTGCTCACTGCTGGTGACTTCAATTTTGCTGGAGAGGTCATTAGGGTCAGAGAGGAGGAAGGTGGATGCATCTAACTGTAAGCTCATTATGGGCGGAGAAAGTATCCACCACTCTGTTATATTGTACTCTCCCAAGAGCTTAGTACAGTGCTCTGTACACAGTAAAAGCTCAGTAAATACCATTAAATGATTGCACTGGGGCATCAGGAGAGAACTAAAGGTAATAACTAAGCATTTCCTAGGTGCCAAGCACTGTACTTGGCACAAGTTAATCAGGTTAGACACAGTCCCTGTCTCACTTGGGGCTCACAATCTAGGAGGGAGAATAGGCATTTAATCCCCATTTTATCATAGAGGAAACTGAGGCACAGAGAAGTGAAGGAACTTTCCCAAGGTCATACAGCAAGCAGCTGGCAGAGCTCGGATTCTAACCCAGGTCCTCTGATTCTGAGGCCCATGCTTTTTCCACTAGGCCCTGGCTTCTAATCCCAGTTACGCCACTGGTCTGCTGTGTGATTTTAGGCAAGTCACTTCTTTGTGCCTCAGTTATCTCATATGTAAAATGGGGGTTAAGACTGGGAGCCCCCACATGGGACAAGGATGATATCCAACCTGATTAGCTTGCATCTAACCCAGAGTTTAGTACAGCGCCTGGCAGACAGTAAGCGCTTAAATGCCTTGAAATAAATATCTTCCTTAATCCTTATATTCAGCTAGCCAGTTCTATCTTTGCAACATCTGAAATCCAGCCAAACTGCTGTGACCTTGGTTGAAGCACTTGTCATAACTCATCCAGACTACCACATCAGCCTCCTCACCCTCACCGACCTCCCTACCTCCAGCCTCTCCCCTCTCCAGTCCTAGTTCATTCATTCATTCAATCGAATGTACTGAGCGCTTACTGTATGCACAGCGTATCTCCTCCAGACTACCTCAATAACCTCGATGACCTCCCTGCCTCCAGCTCTTCCCCTCCCCACTCATATTTCATTTAGACTACCTCAGCAGCCTTCTCACTGACCTCCCTACCTTCAGCTTCTCCCCTCTCCAGCCCATACTTTACTTTGCAGCCTGGATTATATTTCTAAGAAATTTTTCTGCCCACTTCTCCCCCCCCCTCAAAAGCCTTCAATTGTTTCCCAGGCAGCTCCACATCCAAAAGAAGCCCCTCACCCTTGGCTTTACGGCACCTGATTGGATCTCCCCCATCTGACTCCCACCTAGGAGTGAATCTCCTCCCCGCTTCCTGAGTGGGGAGCCAATTTGAGTGAGCACTACATCCTCAGACCTCTCCCTCTCTTTTTTCCAATTGAGGACAGTCTGTCTCCACACACCTGCTGTCCACAGCATCAAGCTCAAGGAAAAAGGTCAGTCAGCCAGTCAATCGTATTTGAGTGCTCACATTATGGATGCACTATATTAAGCACTGGGGGAGAGTACAATGGACATTCCCTGCAGTCTAGAGGGGAGACAGACATTAATATAAATAAATTACAGATTTATACATAAGTGCTGGGGGCTGGGAAGGGGGATGAATCAAGGGAGCAAGTCAAGGCAGCACAGAGCAAGTCAGGGAAGAGGAAAGGACCGGTTAGGGAAGGCCTTTTGGAGGATGTATGCCTTCGATAAGGCTTCGAAGGTGGGGAGAGTAATTGTCTGTCGGATATGAGGAGGGAGGGCGTTCCTGGCCAGAGGCAGGATGTGGGTGAGGGGTCTGTGGTGAGATAGGAGAGATCCAGGTACGGTGAGGAGGTTGGCATTAGAGGAGCAAAATGTGCGGGCTGGGTTTCAGTAGGAAAGTAGAAAGGTGAGGTACGAGGGGGCAAGATAATTGAACGCTTTAAAGATGATGGTGAGGACTTTGTTTGATGCGGAGGAGGATGGGCAACCACTGGAGGTTCTTGAGGAGTGGGGAAACACGGCCCGATCGTCGGTGTAGAAAAATGATCCGGGCAGCAGAGAAGGACGGACCGGAGTGGGGAGAGACAGGAGGCAGGGAGGTCAGCAAGGAGGCCGACAGAGTCATCAAGGCAGGATAGGATAAGTGCTTGGACTGATGTGGTAGCAGTTTGGATGGAGAGGAGAGGGTGGATTTTCGTGATTCCGTGAAGGTCCAACTGGCAGGATTTAGTAGTGGAAAGAATATGTCGGTTGAATGCGAGTTACGGGCTTGCGAGACCGCTGTTTAGAGCGCTGTATTAAGAGTTCAGAGTTCAAGTCAACAGAATTAGACCATAACGGTCTAGAGGGGGAGATGGCCATTAACAGGAATATCTTCAGGCTCCCCACCGGGTCCTTGTGTCAGAACCGTGCGCCTTCTGGGCTCGGCAGTGGCGGCCGCCCTGCTCTCTCCCGAGTCTTCCCTCCTTTGGAGGGGGCCGTTTCCTCCGTCCAGTGGAGAAAATTTGAGGCTCAGCATTGAGAAGGAAGATTCGCAAATGGAGTTTCCCGCTGCCCTCTAGTGGCCAATGGCGACGTCGCCCTGAGCTTTGCAGACTTTGCAAATGCTGTCTTCTGCTGTCCTCCTGTGGACACCTGAGAAATCACCTCTAAACTTTATTCCTCTCCCCGGACCAATTACCTTTATAATGATAATGATAATAATGATAATAATGTTGGTATTTGTTAAGCGCTTACTATGGGCCGAGCACCGTTCTAAGCGCCGGGGTAGATACAGGGTCATCAGGTTGTCCCACGTGAGGCTCACAGTTATTACAGATCAGGTAACTGAGGCATAGAGAAGTTGTGACCATTATAATAATGATAATAATGTTGGTATTTGTTAAGCGCTTACTATGTGCAGAGCACTGTTCTAAGCACTGGGGCGGATACAGGGTAATCAGGTTTTCCCGCGTGGGGCTCACAGCCTTCACCCCCATTTTAGTAATAATAATAACAATGTCGGAATCAGGTTGTATCAACCTCATTACATCGTATGTACCCCAGCTCTTAATACAGCGCCCGGCACATAGTAAGCGCTTAAATACCGTAACAAGAGGATGCACGTGCATTGGGACAGACTGATCTGAGTATCCTCTACCTGCCCCAGTACTTAGCTCAGTGCTTGGCTCATAAGAAGAACTTATGACAGATGGGCTAATCCTGCCCTGACATTATAATGAAACAGTTAACACGACTCATCCCTCCAGCTACTGACACTGCGGGGAGGATGGGAGAAAACGTTCAGCTTTTCTGAGCACGCGCTTAACCAAAGTTGCTGCCCAAGTAGAAGGTGGCCCGAGCTCCTGAAAAAGTGGCCGTCCTGCTGAATACTCACCCGCAAGCCCGGAAGGATGAACCCGAATCAGCTGTGGTTGGAGTAAACCCTGTGAAATCTGTAAACAGGGGCTGCCGCACCACAGGGAGGGACGGGGGCAGGAGAAGCCTTGTAAATGGCCGGTGATCCCAAAGGCTGATGGCCAAGACGAGGCAGTTGCTGTGGTGACCGCCAGTGATCAGAATGGAGAAACACGTGAGTGAGCGGAGGTAGGGTTATTCAGAATGCCTCTCTCTCTTTCTCACACAACCCCCAGATCTTTTTTCTCCAAATTGGAGGAAATCAACATTTTCTTATGTTGGATTCTTTTCCTCGATTGAGTCAATCTTAAGAAAGACTTCACCTCCGAGGGTGTGCTCACAGGTGATGGCCCCTGATATCTAGCTCCTGATAAAAACACAAACAGAAAAATTCAGAATGCAAACCCCCTTCCATAAACCAACGGATGCTCTTTATTGGTTTATGTCTCGAGATATGAGAATTATTTGTCCCTGAAAAAGTTTATCAGCAAATGAGCAACTTAAAGAGCTCTCGCAATACATTCATAAGTCGTGATTATTCAATTGTGAGTTGTCAGTAGACATTTACTGACGCCACTTTTGTTGCACGTTTTACAGTGGCTTTCAGGTGCTTTATTTCCTTGGCACTGCAAACAGATCTAAGATGCTACCTAGTGGGTTTACTCAAGGAGGATTCCAAGAGTAACTTGATTGGCTAGATCTCTCCAAAGACTTACTGCATAGAAGACATTTGATGCTGGCAGACAGACCACCTTCACATCGAGTAACAGATATCCCAGTGTTAAGTTCTTAATTTGTAATGAACCAAAGTTAATGGACTCACCTGTGTCCACCTTTTCATCTGAAGAAAATAATTTCAAAAATACAAATGAAGATGGGCAAATTGCTTTTCCATAGAACTCTGGACAGACAGGAAATAGGCCTTTCCTTTCACCGAAAATGTGACTAGAAGTCTGTAATAGCAGCATAATTTAATTTATCAAAAAAGCTAGTGCTAAAAAAAAGGGGGGGGAGTTTACACAAAAATGCTTAGTATCTCTGTACAAATACAACTGTGAAGAGTTTCAATAGTTGCACTGCCATTTACATAAGAAAACCCACTTCATATCAGGTTGTATTACCAAGGGGGAAAGGAGCTCCTTGCCCTTTCGCTGGATGGGCTCGACCCCGCCCTCAATCCAACACCATGGCCGAGAGCGCATTGAGGTCTCTCATATATGGGTGGGCTAGGAGGGTCTGGTCTATTTTCTGTCTCTGCTCGGCCTCGGGGAATATCTTCAGCAGAGCTGTTCTCAGCTGCTTGGTTTCGTTGGTGGACCTCTGTGGGGGCACGGCCAAGTCGGGCTGGATTTTGGTCAGGTTCGGGAGGGCCGGCAAATTCAGGGACTGGGGAGGCCAGGGAGTTGAGAGCAGTCCCTGGACTCTGGCTGGGGCCGGGCGGCTCACGGTGACAGCGGCATTGGTGTTTCGTAGCCCAGAGCCTGCTGCGGTCGGTCCTCCCTTCGGCTGGGTACCGGGCGGTGACGGGAGCTCCCTAGGATGGAACGATCTTGCTCAGTAAGTTTAGCCAAACAAGAGGATAGAATCAAGCAATGATATTTAGGGAGCGCTTTCTGTGTGTGCATGGCACCGAGCGTTTGGGAGAGTACAATACGACAGAATGGGAAGACACGATCTCTGTCCTTAAGGAGTTTGTGGTCTAGTGGGTGCTTACACCCTGACAGTGGACACCCTGAAATCCCAACATCATGTGGGTCTGAGGCTCAGGATTTGACCTGCTGGACTCCAGAAGCAAGACAACTGAACGGTGAGGGGGTTTGAGTCTCAGGAACTGAATCAATGATATTTTTTGAGCACTTACTATGTCCAGGGCACTGTATTAAGCACTTGGGAGAGTACAACATAACAAAGTTGGTAGACACATTCCCTGCCCATGATGAGCCTACAGTCTAGAGGGGTAACTCTGTCAGTAACTCCTGACAGATGGAATTCTGTCCAGATTTTAGTAAGCAGCTAAGAGGGGCCTTTTCTTTTAAGAGAAATCTGAAATAGGAAGGTGTACTGTGGATTCCGTGTCCAGAGGCTCACTCAATGAGACCCAAAAATACGACACACTTAATGAGCTCGCCTGCTGCCCGAATTTGCTTCAACCTGACTTAAAGAAGGATAATCTGGGAGGAAGAGGCATGAAATTTCAAGACAGATGGACAGACACAGAAGGGGCAAGGCAAGGGGAGGGAGAGGAGCAGGGAGGAAAAACAAGAGAGGAAGCTCATCCCTGACCCTTATTCTGACTCCTTATCTGGAAGTCCACAGGATGCTTTTGTTTGTCACGGTCATTCAGCTCTTCAAGTTGATTTCAATTTTAAGCAATGTTAAGCTTTGTTTACTCCTATTAGAACCTCAGTGAACACAGGTCTGGAATGGGGGGAATCCTGAGAGGCAATCAATGGTTGTTTTGGTACCCTGGCCTTACAGTACTTTTGACCTAATTTTCAAGTTCTTCCTTTTGTTTCCATGAAACTTTGAAGATAGGCAGAGGATTTTATTCACTCAGCTCTGGGGGAGGGAAAGGAGCAGGAACTCAAAAATCACTGCATTTTATTTCTTTTCCACTTAAACCATCAACAGCAACTGTTGCACAAAACCCTGACCTTTACTCTGGGTAGGTAAATAAAAGGGAAGTACACTTTAAACTGCTTAGTTCTGAGTTGTTGACCTGAAGACTAGGAGACTTTAAACTGTATTTTGGAAGGGAAATGCCCAGGGCAAACCTATCAAAGGACCATAATTAGGCCTGAACCTGCAGTTTTTAGTTGGGGGGGGGTGGAGGATTGATATTAGACTATCAAAAAGGCTTCAGGGGACTTTATTAAGGGGAGGGGGAGAGGAGCTTAGATCGAGCCTCTGTGGGACAGTTCTGAACATCTGACATCCCTGTACCACAGATACCTGGGCCAAGATAAAATTAATATATCCTGAAAATGAAAAAAGAATGGAAACTCTTAGGCTGCCTTCATAACCACGTGACCCTCTCTATAACTCTTCGTATCTTTTAAGGAAAAGTCATATATTGCTGTTCAAGTTTCAGTATCTGATATAGGGCCAACATGCTGGAAAATCCATCAGGAAAACAGCAGGTGAGCAAACAACCAGCTTCCCCACCTTTTCCTATGCCCTGCAAGCCCCTTAACTCTCAGACCAGTCAGAAAATACCTAGAACCCATCTGTATAGGCTGCCCTTGACTGTCTATGCTGTTCTGTTTGGTTTCTTTTTAAAAAGACACAGGCTTCCTCAGAAAACAGCTTGAAATTCAAGACAATTCCAAAAAGAGGGCAATACCCATGGAAGATATCTTTTCGAAGAAATTCCTCTAATCTAGGACCACTTCTTCCTAGAGGATCGTCAGGAACCATAAATATGTCCCCGGCAAATGTATACTGAAGCAACCTGCAATGTGAAGAGAGAAAAGGCAGTCTTTAGCTTCGGAAACTTCAAAAAAACCACCACATCTTTTCTGTTCTTGGAGGGGAGGTCAGCTAACTGCAGTTCCTAACCCCCTCCCCACAGCAGGGGTCACCTGACCGGCCAGGCTCAGGGGTCACTTGATCAGCCTACTGTGGGCTCTCCCGACAGCTGAAGGAAAAAGCTCAGTCAAATCCGCTTCCTCCATATCATGGCCCCATGGCAGTCGGATGAAGCGGCCTCCCTTTCCTTTTCAGGATTTCATTTGAACCACTTTCTTATCCAGAAGGTTGTAAGAGGGTTTGGAAGTGGTGTGACCCAACAGGGTTTTAGTTACCAATGAGAACTAGGCATCAGTGTTTCAGATTATGAGTGACACCTGATAGCAGTGGAATCCTTCTTGGGGTTGGGGAGAGTGGGTGGCGGGGGAAGGAGAATATCACTCTTTTCCAGAGAAGGCAAACCAAATTAAACTATGAAATATGGTGTTTTTGCCTTCGCCCTTTTCCAAAACCACACGTGTGTATGTATGGGGTGTGTGTGCATTTTGGCTTTGGTGTGTCCGCCTAAGAATAATGTAAATTCCCCGAGGATAGAGAACATGTCTTTGCTCTTTTTGCCTCTGGGGCCAAGAACCTGATTCCATTCAGGGTCGTGTGCTGTTCACAGCTCAAGGCTCAGGCTCCTGCAGGAAGCCTCAAAATATTAAAGTCTGGGAACACGGAGCAGGGATCGAGTCGAAATACTTGCCAAAACTATTTTCACTGCTTGCTTAACCCTGTCCAGGGGACAAAGATCAAGTCTTGTATTTCAGCTCATCAAGTTGACCAATGAAATAAAATCCCACCAGTTGGGGTATGACTGAAAACTATTTTTCTATTTTTGAATGATTTCCTGAAAATAGAATACTTGGCAGTGGTAGTAATGAATAAGCATGCCTAGGGGTAGAACTCAGGCCTAGGAGTCATAAGACCTGGGTTCTAATTCTGGCTCCGCCACTGGTTTGCTGTGTGACCCTCGGCAAGTCACTTCACTTCTCTGGGCCTCAGTTCCCTCATTTGTAAAACTGGGATTAAGATCGTGAGTCCCATGTGGGACAGGGACTGTGTCTGACCTTATTAGTTTGTATCTACCCCAGAGCTTAGTACAGCACCTGCCACATTGTAGGCGCTTAACAGATCCCAACCACAAAAAAATGAAAAGAAGAAGATCCTAATAGCTGGGCTTTTCATTACTGTCGATAACAAACACAACTGGTGAGGAGTGTTTCCGACGAGGCTGCAGGTCATTTACCTCAGCAAATAAGCCAACCTCCAGATCACCCTTTCCCCAAAACTCTACTCATCAGAGACTGTTAAATGAAGATTTTTTTTCTCCTTTTGAATCTCTTAATTATATTTCCACAGTATAGAATTTAGCTGGCCCACACACTTGATTACACTGTTACAGAAAGCATGAGAAAAGTTTTAACTATTAAGAATTCAAATGAAAATAAATTTCCAAAGCATCTTTTGATTTTTCACTTTCTGGAAATGAAGGAAACATGAAAAAGAATCTTACTTTTTCCTAATAATTTCTCTCCAGGACACAGATTCAGCCACAAATTCTCTGAAGTTATCGTTGGTTACAATGATGCCTCCAGTTTTGTTAGCAAGATGCAGCAGAAACCTATGGTAAGATTTTGAGGAGTTTAAATACGTAATCACAGCTGACTCTTCTCTCTCAGAAGTTTAGTATAGTGCTCTGCAATCAGTAGGCCCTCAATAAATACCACAGATAGACTGAGCAACAAATGGAATTAACAGGAAACTGCACTTAAAAATAGGGCATAAACCGGAATTTATGTCCTTTTGGATGGGAGATTGGTATCTTGCCACCAAAGGAATTAACACTGAATAAGCTCAAAGCTAAGACACTTAAGATTTGTTAACCAATGATTAAGGAGTACACTAGAATACTTAGACTGCGAGCCCTATGTAGGACAGGGACTATGCCTGATCCAATCATCTTGAGTCTACTCCAGCCCCTAAAACGGCGCTTCTCAGCAACTGCTGCTTCTTAGCAATACTAGAGGGGGGAGGGCATACTCTTGTAGCACAAATCATGAATGAACACCATCTCACAAGATTATTAGAAGGGAAGATTTTTAAGTGAAGAAACAATTTTCCAATAGCCATGACTTGTGGGTTACAAGTACAGAGAGAGTGGGATATAGTATCTTCCAAGAGGGCTACGAAAACAAGTAGGGATGGCTGCAGGAAACAATTATTTGCGGAGCTACTCTCGGGAGCCAGTCGGCTTTTCTTCCCTACTCAGCACGTAATGGGCAAGGGTTCAAATGAAAACATCCTGTCATTTTGCCTCACCCACCCTCTGACTCTCCTAATTTCTTTCCGGCCCTGTCTCCAACATCTCTGTCCTTCTCTCCACTCCTTCTGGTACTCACCTGTGCATTTTTGCAAGGCCTGTCAGCAGCTTCCCATGCCATTAGGCTCACTCCCGCCACTCACCGTTCCTCTCCAAAACCTTCTCCAACTCGTCAAGTACTCCCCCCACCCCTTTGTTGGGTTTAAAACATTTTTCTCATGCTTCTGGATGCCCTCACATCTGCACTATTTCATTCTATAGAGCAGGGCTGGCCAAAACCCAGCCTGAGCGGCTCTCACTGGTCCACGGCTGTAGTGGCATGAAATCAGTCATTCAGGCAGTGGTGTTCACTGTGCCCCTGCTGGGTGCACAACACTATACTAAATGCTTGGGAGACTACAACAGAGAAGGAAAGCCTGGAGGGAGGCACAGACATGAAAATAAATCACAGGAGGAGATGTACTTAAACACTGTGGGACTGGGGTATCTAAAGTGCAGATCCAAGTGCAGAGGTGACGCAGAAAGTACGGCAAATAGGGGAAGTGGGGGCTTAGGGAAGGCCTCTTGGAGGAGATGGGATTTTAGGAGGGCTCTGAAGATGGAGAGAGTGGATGTGAGTGCAGCTTCCCAACCACGCCACTGAGACCAGGGGCCGACAGTATCAGGAAGGAGCTGTCTCGGGGGTGAAAGGCGACTTCAAACCACCATCCAGGCCTGCAGCGTGGCCTGCCTGCTACATACACTTGCAAAATGCAGTGAGCAGCTCAGAGGTCAAAATCGCTTCCCACCTTTCCTCTAAAGGAAAGAGTTGGTGCTTCTCCCCTCTAAGATCAGCGGCAGACACAAAAGAATGGAGTGCAATTGCTCCTTTGGGCAAGCATCCGAAGCAGCATGGCCTAGTGGATGGAGCAAAGGCCTGGGAGTCAGAAGGACCTGGGTTCTAATCCAGCTTCGCCATTTGTCTGCTAGGTGATGTTGGGCAAGTTACTATGCTTCTCTGGCCTTGGTTACCTCATCTATAAAATGGGGACTCAGACTGTGAGCCCCACATGGGAGAGGGATTATGTCCAATCTCATTATCTTGTATCTACCCCAGCACTTAGAACAGTACCTGCTACAAAGTAAGCCCTTAAATACCATAAAAAAGAAAAGAGTGTTTCACCAATATTCTGAACTTAAAACAGGATACCTTTTATACTTTCACACCTCCTACCTTAATGAAGAGGCATTTCTTTCTAACTCTGAGTGCCAATGGGAACATTTAATACAGTCAGTATAATTGAAAGGTAAACCAAATTCACAGTTCTGTGCCCCTCTGAGCTGAGGAGGAACCCTGAAGGTGTGAGCCCTGGCAAAACTGCCTGATGTGGACGAACTTGTCTTGTACATGCAACTCATCCTTCTTCTACAGGGCAAAGGGAAGCAAACATGTGTCTCGTACCTGTCATCGTGAGAAGCAATTCGAGCTCCAAAGACCACCCGAGCAGGAGTTAAAGATAATATTCCCAGGTCCTGGAGTTGTGTTAGGAAGTGCTGTTCTGTTAATAGAATAAGGCAAACATGAATTCAGTGGGCTGGTCACTTCTTACAAATACAAATAACTTAAAAGTCCTTTGAGTTCCCTTGCAGGGATCTGTTTTAATCCAAGTGCCCCAGAGATCCCCAAAAGAGACTCTGCACTCAGAAGTTTCTGTCCCAAGGAGAGAGAAGGAAGTGAGGAGGGAGGAAGCTGAACAATTTCTTGGCCAGGGCATTGTAAGATCAGCCAATTTCCTCCCTCCCCAGTCTCCCGTGGATGGAATCAGCTCTCCAATCAAGGGGCCAGAATTCAGAATCTCAACGTTTTTCTTATACCGCCACCCCCTGCCCCAAACTCTATGAGTATTTCAGGAAATGTCTTTCATTTCACTTCCTTCTTTCTATCCGCTTTCCCCATTTGTAATTTCATCAAACCAGGGCTTTTCTTCCCTGGAATCGAGGATGCAGAAGAGACTGGGTTTCACTTGGTGAAACCCAGTCTGCTTTGCTTTAACCTCTATTCCCATTCTGGCTTCCCATGGTGTCTGACTCGACCCTCAAGAGTAATACCCAAACCCAAACACCAAATCCTTCAAAAGAAAACAGAAAACAATAGGAAAAAAATCAGTCTGCTGCCTCACCTGTGATGTTGGGATCACGCCGGGTTCTCCACTGGGGAACAAATACGGTGATGTTTCTGTTGCCGAGTTTCCAAAAGTACTCAACAGCAATTGCGATTCCTCGACAAGAAAAGAACTTGTTCAGACCATGACTGCAAAGAAGTAGATGACAACGGTCCCAGGTGAGTATGTCCAAACACTGTTCCAGAGGTTACAATTTCACATGGTTTGAAAACCAATGGGGGTAAAAAACAGCTATTCTATTCTATTCCTTGGACTTGAAGGTGATGTTTTTGATGGTGGGACAAAAATGTGGCTAAGAACAACCCATGACTGGCAATCTCTACCCCACCACGCAAATGCAAAGGATGGCTCCTTATTATCATCGTCATCAAAGATATTCCTTGAGTGTTTTGTGTGTCCAGAGCCCTGTGCTAAGCGCTTGGGAGATTACAGCACAACAGCGATGGTAGACATGTTCCCTGCCTACAACGACTTTATGGTCTAGAGGGGGAGATGGACATAAATACAAATAAATTGCAGGGCTGTTTTTGCTGCACCTAGAGTCTCTGGAGCTGCCCACTGTGGCTGATGTTCTTTTAGGGTGAGGTAGACAATTTCAAGGCACTGCCATTTATGAAATTGTCAGCAGGGAACCGTGCCTACCAACTCTGTTCTATGGTACTCTCCTAAGCGCTTACTACAGAGCTCTGCACATATCAGTTAATCAGTCATATTTGAGTGCTTACTGTGTGCTGAGCACTCTACCAAGCACTTGGGAAAGTACCACAGAACAGAGTTGGTAGGCATGGTTCCCTGCTGACAATGAGCTTATTCCATTGAAGAGATCAGATATGAATTGATTGACTGATGGGAAAAGATGGCTTGCTGGAGGGCAATGCCCCACATCTTTAGCTTGCTTAGGGTTTGTGTCCAATCCCTTCTAGTTGCCTTACTTGCTTCGTGAGGCATTTGGTACTCAGCCAGCCTCAGGAGCACCAGAGCGCTTACTTTTATCTGCTGAAAAAAGGGCCATAATTCAGGTAGCAAATCTTCTCAGTCTCCCATCTCTTGCAAAAGCTGCCCTGTGGTTCAGCTTTGACCAAAATGCAACCTCCGAAACCCACAGAAATGTGGCCTCCCTGCCTTCTGAAACAAAACTTGGAGGTCTGCAAACTGGCCAGTTGCATTTGTGGGTTCCTCTCACAGAACCGAGGAAAACTTAAGGCCTCCTCCTCTCCTGCAGAGATTTAGAAATTCTAGGTTTTGTGTGCTTCCTTCCATCACCTAATGCTGTTCAAAGTTTCATCCCGCTTCCATTTATACCAGGCTAAAAGGCTTCCTTACCCACCACCTTAGTTTCTTCCTCTCTCAAAATCTGTTTGGAGAGTGTCAAAATCAGACTGCAGAGGGCGAAGAACTAAAAGGCTAAGAACTGAGAGTACAATAAGAAGACTTTAGCAGAGAAAGCTGACAAAAGAATGTAGGAAAGCACCCATCTTAGAAAACAATCATATTTTAGGGGCCAAACCATTATATCAACTCTTCAAACTGACACTCAATAAAAACATCTACCACTCGAACGAGACCAGATAAGAGGAACCAAGTAGAAAGAGGATGTCCACATCATTATTTTCAGCAGGGAATTTACAATCGCCTTGGTAAGGGGCAGTGGCATCAAGAAGATCAGAATAAGCATTGAAAAAAACCAACCCTAAATTTTAGGGAAGGAATAAATGCACATTACTTCTCAGAAGAGAATTATAAAAAAAACCCCCAGAGAATTCCAAAATAGCTCAGAGATAAATCCGAGAGGGTAAGAAGATCATCTAAGATCTGAGTCAGATCAATGGTCTCCAATCATGGCAACAGGATGCTTGGACAGAGTCCACGTAATAGTTATCTGCCAAGATCTTCAACTTAATATTCAAGGGAGTTCCTTCTAATTTGCCAAACCTTCTTCTCTACCTCCCTCACTTTTCCTCTAGTCTCTACTGAGTTCAAAGCACCAGACAACACACCTGGGAAGAGTTCGCCAGAAGCCCAAGGCACAGTCGCTGCCAGTGGGGAAGGTGGACGTACTTTATTTTAAAATAATGGGAATGGGAGGAAGGATAAAGGTAAAACAGAGAGTTACATAAATAGGTCAAGATGAAACAGCTCAATCAATAATGGAATCAGTCAACTGATGATATGCATTGAGTACTTTCTGGGTTCGAAGAGAGGGCAAAATAACAGAGGTGGTGGACATGATTCTTGTCTTCAAGGAGTATATGGTCCAGTGGGGGAGTTGGACAATAAGATGAATTACACACAGGGAAGCAGGAGAGAACAAGGATATGTATATAAGTGCTGTGGGGGTGGGTGAGTAATAAAGTGCTTAAAGAGGTGCACACCCAAGTGCGGGGATGATGCAGAAGGGAGGGAACAGAGGGTAGGAAAATGAGAGGTTAGGCAAGGAAGTCCTTTTGGAGGTGATATGCTTTTAGTAGGGCTTTAAAGATAGGAATGGTGGTAGTCTTTCGGAAATGAAGGGGGAAGGAGTACATGCCCATTAAGTGCGGAGCGTTAGATTACATAACAGCTAAGGAGAGGCTGTTGGGTCGATGGCATTTGGGGTGTTGTGGATTAATCGCAGAAGACTAATAGAGAAGCAGTGTGGCCTAATGGCTAGAGCACAAGTCTGAAAATCAGAAGGACCTGGGTTCTAATCCCGGATCCGCCACTTGTCAACTGTGTGACCTTCGGCAAGTTACTTCACTTGTCTGGGTTCCGGTTATCTCATCTGTAAATTGGAGACTGAGACTATGAGCCCCATGTGGGACGTGGACTAAGTCCAACCCGATTAGCTCCTATCTACCGCAGTGCTTAGTACAGTGCCTGGCACACAGAAAATGTTTAACGAATACTATTAAAAAAAGACCGATTTCTCCAAACCCCTCTTGAACGTGTTCATCTCTGCAGCCTGTCCAACAAATCCCATATTTTTCCCACCCACATCATAACAATTGATAGGATTCAACAGTTAACAGCCACAACCACACCGGATCACAATCTGACTTGACTGATTTACAAAATCTCGAGTTTCAGGTAGCTGGCTAGAAAACTAGCTGAACGATCCTGCTGACTGACTACTGACTTTTCCAAGCGCTTCATATACTGCTCAGCTCAAAGAGAGCACTCAATAGATACCAGCAACTGCCTGAATGTCCCTAATTGATTTGGAAAAGGGGGTCAGAATCATCCACTTCCCCAGACCAAATAAGGTACTCACTGCATCTAACTGCAATAAGGAACAACACAGACTCGAGTCACCCACACTTACGCAATCCCATTCCTGATAAACGAGTTCAGTGATGGTTTACAAAACTAGGCCCTCTTAAATACTCTTCTGGAAGACTCCGAAATCAATTCTGTGATGATCCCCAAAGTACACGAAGGCAGGACCCAACAGGCTATTCGTTCCTTGGTCGTGACCTCAGCCAACATTTAGTATTTAGGGAGATACTAGAGGGGCCTAGATGGTCTTCTTCTTCCTTAAGGTTAAGGAAAGAGGAAGATTGGAGGCATGGAGCCTCCCAGATAAGGGCTCCTTCTGACTTTCCAAATGCCCTGACTTCATGAGGGTGGAAAAGGCATAAAGGATTTCAAAAACCTTGAATAACAACTGCTATAACGGGGCCTGCCCTTGGGGAAAACTTGGGTTAAAAATGGCTGGGGGGGAAGCCCAGAGCATTGTTTAGAACATAAATTTGTTTCCCTGAAATGTTTTTGTAAATCTTTACCAACACTGAACAGATGGTTCAATCGGAAATAGGAAGAGCAATCACAGGTCTCTGACCAAGCTAGAAATTCATGTTTAATGTTAGCATCAGCTTGCTAAATGACTACTCTCATTTCACCTCTCTCTTGTCAGCCTTCATCACCAGCCTGGTGCAAAACCACAGTGAGAATCAGCCTGTCTAGATCAAAGCTTTTCGCAAGGTTGCAACTCAGGAGTTTTTGGATCCCAATCCTACACTGCCTGAGGTCTCTAGGCTGTTGAGATCGATGACAGAGGGTTTGGGAGTCCATGTGGGTTTGGGGAGCAGCCAGGAGAGCAACATACTTGCAAGGGCAACGAACAACCCCGTACATGAAGAAAAGCTGTGTGGCCTAGTGGCAGGAGGACAGGCCTGGGAGTCAGAGGACCTGGGTCCTATGTAAGCTTATCTCTCTAGACTGTAAACTCATTGTGAGCAGGGAATGTGTCTGTTTATTATTATATTGTACTCTCCCAAGTGTTTAGTACAGAGTTCTGCATATAGTCAGGGCTCAATAAATGTGACTGAATGAATGAATGAACCTCGGCTCCACCTGCCTGTGGTGTAACCTCTGACCAAGTTGCTCTGCTTAGAGAAGTGCTTCAGTTATCTCATCTGTAAAATGGGGTTTAAATCCTACTCCCTCCTGCTTAGACTGAGCCCCATGTGGGATAAGGGACTCAATCCAACTGATGATCTTGTACCTACCACGGAGCTTGGAACAGTGCCTGACACATAGTAATCACTTAAACATCACTAAAAAAAAAGTCAAAACTAAAGCAAACATTTCATTCTCCCATAGGAAAGCAAAAGTTTAAGTGGTTACACTATGAGACTTGGGCCGCTACCGTATAAGTGCTGTGAACTGTCTTGGTCCAAAAGTCATCAACTAAGGGCGAGCATGCCAAAACCTCCCGGGAGACTGTGTGTGGCTTGCAAGACCACTGCCCCATTCCCATAGAAGCCTGCCCTCTAAATCTCCTCTCCTGATCTCTCTCCCTTTCTATAGCCTCATATCTCCTCCTGCCTTAAAGGCATCTCCATTGGATGTCCTCCTGTCACCTCTAATTTAACCCGTACCAAACACAGCTCCTTATCTTCCCACCCAAACCTGTTCTCTTCCGGACTTTCCGTCATTACATGGCACCACCATCCTCCCTGTCTCACAAGCCCTTAACTTCGGCGTTATCCTTGACTCCTCTCTCTCAACTCATATATTCAATCCGACCCCAAATCCTGTCAGTCCCATCTTCACCACATCACTAAAATTTGCCCTTTCCTGTCCATCCATACTACTACAATACAATCACTCATCCTATCCCACCTAGATTACCGCATCAGATTCCTTGCTGACCTCCCAACCCTTTCTCTCTCGCCACTGCAGTCCGCACTTCACTCCGCTGCGTGGTCATCTTTCTACTGACACGTTCAGGACACGTCGCCCTCCCCTCACCCCAAAAACCTCCAGTGGTTGTCTACCCACCTCCGTATCAAACAAAAACTCCTCACCATTGGCTTTAAAGCAGTCCATCACCTTGTCTCCTCCTACCTCACCTCATGGAGAAGTAGGCATAAAGCACTCACTCCCTCTAGTTTGGAAGTTCATTGTTGACAGGGAATGTGTTTGTCATATTGTTCTCTCCTAAGCACGTAGTACAGTGTTCTGCACAGAGTAAGCACTCAATAAATACCACTGATTGATTCTTTACAAAGAGAATCATAAAATTGAGAACTACCACTGGGTATTGATTATGATCACGGTTTCAAACAAATACTCACCCACCAGAATTTGTTTCCAATTTACTCATGAGGTGAGATGATATGAGTGGTGGTGGGGGAGGAGAAAGTAGAATAATGCACATTTAGGAATGTTTAAGCAGGGGGATTTCGATATTTGTCACAAATACAACGAGTAAGTCATAGTGATCATGAAGAGGTCATGCTTGATGGGTAAATGCGTATTTCAGAGTAATCTCAAAGTGAAGGGGGAGGCTACAGTAAGCAGAATCAGCAAGCTGCCTAGGCACCAGGGATGGTGTCTACCAACTCTGTTGTACTGTACTCTCCCAAGGCGCTTAGTGCAGTGTTCTGCTCCATAGGAAAGCTCACTAAATTCCACTGATTGATAGACGGATCTACTGACTGAATGGTTTGAATTGCCCAAAACACAGAGAGAGAACCACTTCACCATAACTGGGGAAAAAGAGACAAGAAATAGTAGAGGTCCACAAGCTTCAACATTCCTATGTGTAGCCCTTGGGAAGTATGCAACTTTAAATAAAGTCGCAAAGAGGAAGCTGAAAAACTTGCTTTCATTGATCTTTCCTAATTCAGGAGCAGTTACTCAAACAGTTCAGATTTGGAAGAAGATTCATTCAACAGAATCTATTTTTAATGACTATTCTTTTCAAAGTTAATCAGGAAATGAAAAGGGTGACACACCACCCTGATATTACTGCTTTCCTTGGGAACCACCCCCACCCCAACCTTGCAGTTCGGTTTGCTTTTCAAGGAGTCTTACGGCTGAGCACCTCTTTTTAGGTCACATTTGCAATTTTTACCAAGACCCACAGTGTTTCGGAAAAAGTCCGGTTTACCGACCTGACAGTAATATCGATATCCCAGCTTCTCTCAGTTGTCTGCTTCTCCCTACCTTACAAATACCTAAGCTTGTCCTCCTAGCTCACTTGAGCGCTCTGAGCAAGTCAGAGACAAACTGCAGGGTGTTTTTTCCACTCTGTCTTAACTCATTTGCATTTATTTTCTCTCCAGCATCGTTTGGGAACTCAAGGTGAATACAGAAAAACTGAAAAGGGACCCTGATTAGTCACAATCATGACTTGCATTTTACATCACCATTTGGCTAAAGAAATCCAAACAATGAGGAACTAAGGCTGAGCTCCAGAGGACTGGCTGATTGAAGTTGCACTCAGGGTTTTTTTTTTTCTTTTTCTTCTATTCAAGTAGTGTTAGGGTGCTGTGGGTCATTTGCTGGGTTTCCCCGATGAGAGCTGCCAAAAAGTCAGATGACAAGAAATGGTAGTTATAGTTGAAAACGAAGGCAAGGGATGTAGGGTTTAACTTCCTCTCTTCAAACTTAATATCTGACACTGCTGGCGTTTTCCCCAGGGCCAGTTTAAAAAAAACCCCAAAATCACACCTCTAATCCCACCCGAAGTCAGCCCTTCTACAGTCGTACATCTGGACCTGAGCTTCTCTTACACGAGGTTGCACTAGTGTTTTGACATGTCTGCCTGGAGAAAATATTGAACTAGAAGTTTTATCTGGCTGGTCATATATCACCACCAAACACATCCTTGCCAGAAACACCTGGAAATTTTGGCTGTACTTCAGGAAAGGTTTTCAAGGTTCGGCTAGTATCCTTAGTCTAATGTCAGAAGTTCTTTCTTTAGTTGCTGAAATGCTACCGTTTGCCACTATTATAAAACAGCAAGTGCGGTTAGGTTTGCCACATCCCTATTCTTTGGATTTCCTGGAGAAGACGGAGTGAGTGATTCCTGAGTAAGTCCAGAAAAAGAAAGAAGAGAAAACAAAAAATGCTATCTGGTTCCAGCCTAACTAGGAGATTTCATTTAATTAAGGTGATAACAGGCAAGAGACTCAAAAGGATAGAGCAGAAGCAACGTGGCTGAATGGAAAAGACAAAGGCCTGGGGGTCAGGGGAACTGGGTTCTATTCCCAGCTCTACCTGCCTGCTGTGTGATCTTGGGCAAGACGCTTTGATTCTCAGGGCCTCAGTTTCCTCATCTGTGTAAAATGGGGATAAGACACCTATTCTCCCTTCCCCTTAGACTGTGAGTCCCATGTGCACTCTGTCCTATCTGATTATTCTGTACCTATCCCAGCTCTTGGAACAAAGAACTTATCAGATTCCACAATTATTATCATGTACTTAAGTTGAGAGAGAGGCAAAGGGAAAAATGAGTCCCTTTTTAGAGGTTAGTTATCCAGATGTTATATATGTAAATACTGCATATTTGATGTACACAGATAAACAGCTTTGAATTTTTTATCAGATAAACTTGCCTGTCCAAACTGCACTTCTAACCAGATGTGGGAAAGTCCTGGGGAAAGGGTACAGTAAGCTTCCCTTGCTTCAGGCAGTGCTTATTGGAATAAACGGCTGCTCACGTCAAGGCTAGGTTGCAAAAATCAAGAGGGAAAAGTTCTGAAGACTGAACAAAATTAGGCCTGGTGTTTGAAATAGTTGAATCTAATTTGGTCTGGCCACCTGGATTTTTACATGTAAAATGAGAAACAGGGTGACTCAGTGGAAAGAGCACGGGCTTGGGAGTCAGAGGTTGTGGGTTTTAATCCCGGCTCTGCTACTTGTCAGCTATGTGACTTTGGGCAAGTCACTGTGCCTCAGTTCCCTCATCTGTAAAATGGGGATTAAGACTGTGAGCCCCACATGGGACAACCTTATTACCTTGTATCTACCCCAGCGCTTAGATTAGTGCTTGGCATATAATAAGCACTTAAATACCATCATCATTATTATTATAAACATATACAGCTATACAGACACACTTCTTAATGGTTACATAAAACTGATCAATTACCATTCTAAGCACAAAATGAACAAAGCAATAGGCAGCTTTTGATTGTGAAACTAAACAAAAAAATTTTAAAAATTCCAAAAATTCCATTTGAGATTTTAAAATAAAACTCCTGGTAAAGTTCTTCCATTGTCCTTTTCATAGTTAACTTTCATCTACACTTGCATGGATGATAGGGGACTGTCACAATAGACTGGGAAATTTTCAGTTGAATCTTGTTGCCAAATTCACTTTAGGACACCAGACAGCCAACTCCTCCTCGGGCCTTGACGCAATTCCGACTGTGAGCAAACTGAGGTCAACTCACTAAACCCGCCAAAAACTTCAAGTCTTCAAAATACCACATGCATTCAATAGTTACAAGAATATAGCACTGAAGTGTTAGGCTTTTTGATTTGCTGCTCTTTCACGGTAGTTTCTGTTTACAAAACTTTGTTTTCGAGTAGTGAGTCCTTCTCTCTTGCCATTAATAGTTCAGGAATTATTCTTGGAGAGAGTGACGAGCCATAAAGTTCCAGGTTTTCTAAGTTGGAGCTGCTGAAATTCCGAGGGCAGCTTGAGTCAAGTGAGGTCCTCCTTTTTAGTACCATGGGAGAGGGCGAGGAAGCAGAGAAGGAGTGGTTCTTAGTTAAGTGCTCAGTACACATTAAGTACTCAATAAATATCACTGATTGACGGTGAGCAACAGATAGTGGAGAGAGGGATGGGGGCTGGGTGCCCCACTTTTTCCTGCTTTGGGCACTTTTGGGTGGAAGCTGGAGAGAGGGCTGAAGCAGCAGCACACTGCAGCCTGGACATTCACGAAGTAATAATAATAATAATACTAATGCACAGGCGTGTGAACAGGCCAGCAAGTGAACAGCAGAAATCTCCAGCCCACAAGCTGTAGTCTATCCACCCCTGATCTAGACTGTAGACCCATCAGACTCTAATCACCTGGATAGCCGGGGCTTCTGATGAATTCTCTCTAGGGCTTCCGTACAGTGCTCTGAACTCAGCAGGCACTCAATAAACACCATTCTCCAGGAATGGACTGCTCTTCCCCACACCGCACAGTCCTTTTCTAAATAGGTTCAGGAAGCCCCAATGATGGCAGTATACCATGATGGATGGACCATCAGTCTGATTTCCAGGATGGCATTATTATTTATGTTCTCAACTATAAATACGGGAGAAAAAGATGTCTTCAAGACACCTCTACTTGGATGTCCTCCCATCGGCTCAGACTTAACAAGACTAAAACAGAACTTATCTTCCCACCCAAACCCTGTCCTCCCCCTGACTTTCCCATGGCTGTACACGGCACCACCAACCTTCCTATCTCATAAACCCATAAACCTTGGTGTTATACTTGAATCTTCTCTCTCATTCAACCCACATATTTAAGCCACACTAAATCAGTTTGACCTTCACAACATTGCTAAAATCCACCCTTTCCTCTCCAACCAAACTGCTATCATGCTAATCCAATCACTTACCCTATCCCGCCTTGATTAGTGTATCAGCCTCCTGCCTCTCTCCACTCCAGTCCATACTTCACTCTACTGTCCGGAATATTTTTCCACAGAAAAGTTGAAGCCATGCTTCCCCTCCCCTGAAGAGCCTCCAGTGGCTGCCCAGAATCCACCTTCACATCAAGCTGCCAACACCACCAGGGTTTCCAAGCTGGTTCCATGGACCCTGGCTCAGGGCCTGGAGAATACTCTCCTGGCTATATTGCACTTCTAAACAGATGTGGGGAAGGACCGGGGAAGGGGTACAGCAAGCTTCTCTAGTTTCAGGCAGTACTTACTGGAATAACTGGCTGCTCATGTCAAGGCTAGGTTGCAAAAATCAGGAGGAAAAAGTTCTGAAGACTGAACAAAATTAAGGCCTGGTGTTTGAAACAGTTGAGTCTAATTCGGTTAGGCCATCTCATTTTTAAATGTAAAACGACCTCAGGCTCAACTGGTTCAATTCTCTGGCCTTTTACATTACTACCCTGGAGGGAACCAAAGGTAGGTGAAATTGAAAAATAAGATGCACCTTTGGTTTTAAAAAAAGGAGAAAATCCCTGCATTTCCAAATCATAACTGAGGAAGGAGCAGAGGCCTGGAAATCAGAGTTCTCACCCCAGCTCTTGCCACTTGTCTGCTGTATGTTTTTTTTAAAAAAGGTATTTAAGCGCTTACTTTGTGCCAGGCACTGTTCTAAGCACTGGGGTCGGTACAAACTAATCAGGTTGGACACAGACCATGTCCCACATGGGTCAGAGTCTTGTTCCTCATTTTACAGATGAGGTAACTGAGGCAAAGAGGAAATGAAGCGACTTGCCCATGGTCACACAGCAGACAAGTGGCAGAGCCGGGATTAGAATCCAGGTCTTTCCGACTCCCAGGCCTGTGCTCTACCCACTAGGCCACGCTGCTTCTCTGACAATCTTCGGCGAGTCACAACTTCTCTGGGCCTCAGTTTCTTCATCTGCAAAATGCAGATAAGAAACCTGCTTTCCCTCCTCAAATTATAAATCTCATGTAGGACTGGGATTGAGTCCAGCCCACTTATCCTGTATCTACCTCAGCACTTACCACATAGTCAATCCTTAACAACTATCAAAAGTATTATCGCCATTCTCATTACTGTTCTTGGAACCAATAAGGCTAAGTCCCTTTAAGGGTGTCACTGCAGATACTATTATCTTCACTGTGAAAGGCTAAATTTTTGTTGGGGCCCAACAAGAACTGAAAAACAGGTCCACCAGGGAAATGCAGAAAGCAAAGAGAAGGGAACACCATACATAGCAAAGCAAGTAGAAAGGTTAAATAATTGGCAATGGTAAGCCCAATTGCTAAATAGTCTGAAACATCAAGATCTACCCTAAAACTGAGTTTCTTGAAGAAATTGAAGCACGTAAAATTGAATGCAACCCCACAATCATATTTGTCATTTCTGCTTTGCGAACAGGCCTGTTCAAACTGTACCTTTTTTCCTTAGGATCACAATACCATCTTAACCACCAGATATGATAATCATAATTGAATGTGAACTGTGAATTGAACTGTGATTTTACACTGCTGCAGTTTTAAGTCATGACACTGATCATCTTTACATAGGTTAAAACAGTTCTCCAAATGTACATTAAAAAAAAAAAGAGATCTCCAAAGCTGACAGGGTTGAGGAATTCCTTTCTCTTAAAATAGGAAGCTCTCAAGGCTACTTCTTTGAATAATTCTCATCAGCTGACAAAGTCCACGTTCAAATACGTTATAAATTATCCCTAAAGAAAAATATCAGAAGCATTTCTTCTAAAAGCCTTCTCTGAAGAGAAATGTCACTTTTAAGTAGAGATGACTGAAAGGAAAATGTATTGTGGTTTTTCTGTTGCAAAATAACCTTAGACTGGGTTTTGTTTTAAATAAACCTTTAAACAATTCTTCTAGAAACTTATTCCATTTGATTCATCTTCTCGCTCTTCTGCTTGTGTGTGTTTCTGTCTCAGAATTCAGAGCTAAAAAGTTATCCAAATGCAGGGAAGCCATCAGTTAACATGGTGCCTTTGCAGACTGTGGTGACTGGAGGTCATGAGGGAAGACGGTCTAACCACAGCTGAGCACTACACACAACAGTTCTGAATACCCTACTACTCTGTCCCGTGATGAAGCTTTTCAGGTCTATTTTTTTAATCCCCAAAACAACAGGCAGTCCAAAAAAAAATCAATACTGAAGGAGAAGCAGTGTGGCCCACTGACTAAAGCCCAGGACTGGGTTCTAATCCCGGCTCCTTCGCTTGTCTGCTGTGTGACCGAGAGCACGTCACTGTACTTCTCTGTGCCTCAATTCCCTCGTCTGTCAAACTGGGGTTAAGATTGTGAGCTCCATGTGGGACAGGGACTGTGTTTAACCTGATGAGTTTATATCTAGCCGAGCACTTAGTACACTGCCTGGCACAAAGTAAGTGGATAACAAATAGCATTAAGAAAAAAAAAAAAGGAAACAACACTTGGGTTGAAAGTCTCACATCTCCCTAGCTCTCCGAGGTTCAGAGATGCCACTACCTTGCTGGTCAGGCCTCACCGGGCTCTCACTGCTGGGTGGCCCTCCCACTCCTACAGTTTGCACCCAAAGCCAAGGTGCACGTCACGGGATGTCGGAGAGGCCGACGGGAGTGTGCCTGAATCTATACCGACCACCTGAATCTGGGGTAGGTTTGGTTTTGGTGCCCTGTGCTAAGTCAACTGTGCCTTTTACCGGCATGTCTTCCTGAAGACAGCAATGTCCATAAGAGAGCAAGTCCTGGAATGGAGCTCACCCTGAGAATAATCCCTGTAGAACCTAAAGTCCTACCCTGTCGACCTACATAAAAACCCAGAGGGTCCTATGAGGAGCTATAAAGAGGGCAGAGGAATACTCTCCTCTGCCATAATGATGACCATTCTGGGATCCAGGCTTCAGGCTCTGCTCAGTAGTGGAATAGATCAGGGTGTAGAGATGACTCTTACCCCAGCTTCTACACATAATAATAAAAATGGTCCTCTACACTCTAAGCTTGCTGTGGTCAGGGAACATATCCATAGACTCTGTTATATTGCTATATTGTACTCTCCCAAGTGCTTACTAGAGTGCTCTGCACACAATAAGTGCTCAATAAATATGATTGATTGGTACTTGTTAAGCACTTACCATGTGCCATGCACTGTTCTAGACATTACGGTAGATACAAATTAATCAGGTTGAACACAGTTCCTGTCCCACACGGGGCACACAGTAAGGAGGGAGTAGGAGTTAAATCCCATTTTGCAGATGAGAAAACTGAGGCCCAGAGAAGTGAAATGACTTGCCCAAGGTCACACAGCAGACACGTGGCAGAGCCGGGATTGAAACTCGGGTCAGCTGGCTCCCAGACCTGTGCTGTTTTCCATTAGGCCACACTGCTTCTCTACACATTACCATATTTGACTGGAGAGGAGTGTCTCTAAGTCAGGGAGCTCTGTATAACAGCAGCTGGGCCTTTCCAAATTGAGGTGAGGGTATAAAGTGCCAGTTGATTGGCGAGAGCCAGGAGAGGTGCATTTCACTGTTCAAGAGTTAGTGTGATCCCACCACCCTTGGAAAAAACAAAAAAACCCAGAAAAACCCACCCACTCCGGGTGACAAGGTTCAGCGTTTGTGTGACCAACAGAAGAGGTTAGCAGTACTTACGTGATTGCAACATTGCTTCCGTCTATAACAATGTGCTTTAAATCTGATCTCCCTGGTTCATTTTTTAACTCCAGTTTGTATGGCGTTTTTAGATTCTCTCTAAATCTTTGAACCCCGGTAACTGAGGGATCGTTCTGGGGACTCGACGGCCCTGCCGGCTTAGCAGCGGTGCCTGGGACCACCTTTTGGCATGGACAGATAGGTTTTGGAGGAAGGGGTTGGCCAGCCGGTTTAGACTGCAACGGATTGCTACATCTTAGCAGGCTCTCACATTCGGTCTTAGAATTCCTCTTGAGATGCCCGAGGGCCGCTGAATGCCGTGGAGCTTCGTTTTCAGGGGTGACAGGTCCTCGAGGGTGAAGGCCCGGAGCTCCTCTTGCCACACAGTCCACATCCGTGAGAGTTCCTCTAACGCCGGGAGGCTCGTTGAGGGGGCGGACAGACGGGGAAAATCCATCGGTTTCCAGCTCTGAGCTGAAAAAATCGCTCTGATTGAAACTTTGAGCTTCTTGCTGGAGTCTGGGTGGGACCGTACTAGAAGTGTTAGTTTTACTGCTCGACGGATGTGATTTTTCTTTTGGGTCCAATGAAAGATGAGGTGGCTTTTCTGCTACATTTTGCCGTACGTGAGTCGTCGTTTCCTTAGGCGCACGTTCCATTTTAGGTGTATTCTGGATGCTGGAAACACATTTATTTTGCATTTCACTTGTCCCAGAACCCCGGGGAAAAGTCCTAGATAATTCTTTCTTTTCCTGGAACTTTTTATTTTCTTTTTCAATTTCCTCTAAGAGAATTAAGGGTTCTGTAAGTTGCCCCAACTCCCTGATAACTTTCTCTACAATTTCTTGGGAATAGCCCATGGTTTTGAAAAAGTTCACTAGGATGTTATATTCCATTTCCTCACTGGTATCCTTCGCCTCTGAGTTTAAGTCTTCCTCGTCAGAGAGCAGATCGATAACTACCTCTCCAGCTGTATTCTTAGTCTCAGGTGTCGGCTGGCTCTCCTGAACATTTTCCAAAGAAAACTGTTTCTTGGGAAGTCTTTCTTCGGGATCAGAAAACCTCCTTTTATTGCACACCCTCTCCCTGCAAAGGGATTCTTCTGCTGGGATCACGCCGTTGACAGGTATGAAAGGGGTCTCCGAGTTTCCGGAAAATACTGTGTCCATTTGTTTGGTGAGCTCTGAAACTGGAGTCCCGGCTTTATTTCTCGCTTCATCCAGCAACCCTCTTGCATCCTTAGACACGGTCAACTTCTGTCTCCCACTGTATGGAAACTCTGCCGTTCTTCTGAAGCCCAGACTCCCGCCTGAGGCCTCCTCCGCTCCACCCGCATCCTCACCCCGTGCCAAACTGAGGAGTTCGTTTTTCAGCGAGGTTGGCAGAATCAACAAGTCCATGGTGTATTTGTCTGCGTGGGCTTCAACCAACTGCTTAAACTCCTTTTTCACGTCTGATTCCTTGCTGCTGCTTGGGAGGTTCTCATTTCCCTCGAAGAGTTTCACAAGCTGCTGAATGTGACTTTGGGCCATGACGACGGCCTCAGCATGACCTTTAACACCGAGCATTCCTATTTCCAAGACCGACAAATCGGCACACGTATCCTGAATCAAGCTCCTAAGAAATAGATTCTGGGCCCCAACAAAAATACAGTGCATGTCCTTTGGATAACATTCTTTTTCTTCTAATTCAGGTTCACAGAGCCCCTTAATATATTCCTGAAATGAGAAGACAGGCAACATAAAGACACTCCAAAACACTATTTGACTACAGGGTATGAATATATAGCTTTCGAAAATACCCACTGAGGCTTTAAACTAAAACCAGAAAACTGCTTTCATTTAAGACTCTACTAATTCCAGAAGAAGGTGAATTTTGGGGACCAAATAATAAACTCTGGGTATTTACAAATTGCTCATCCAAGACTATGCCCACTGCCTGAGCGGAAGATCCCTGGATCCCCCATCAAACAAAAAACACCTTGACTGGACTTCTTTGAAATTTTAGTTTGAAGAAGTGTGGAAAGAAGGCAGAATAAGAAAAAGGAGTTAAGGGAAAATTTGCTTCTGAGGATAAAAAACACAGGCAAAGTGGGGTGTTGAGCACTGTATTATCTACACTGCATTTGAAATTGCATGTTCATTTCCTTTTTTCAGAGCTCAAAATTCCTTGGTGTGTGTTACTGAAGAGTTCAAGCGATGTAACAGAGTTTACAATGGCAGAGCAAACAAGAACTGAGATGGGAGCATGGCACCTACTGAAATGTACCCTGGAAATGTATTTGTAAAAAGAAGTTCCAATCTATGAAATGTAAATAGAGAAGAGTTCCACAAGCTGCTAACTTAATTGGAATGTTAGCTTCTGGGCTAGTCGGTGACTTCAATATGCATAAGTCAGCTCCTTTAGGGCAAGGATTGTTCCTACTTAGCTGTACTCTCCCAAGCGCAAAGTACAGTGCTCTGTCCACAGGAAGTGCTCAGTAAATACCATGGACTGACTGGCTGAACGTCAGTGAAACTTCAGAATGAAAAGGGGAGCTGCCAAGGGAGAATCCTCAGGTTGGAAATTCAGCCTGAGCATTTTCTTCCTCCTCCCTTTCAAGCCCCCAAATGGAGACTACTTTCGCTCTTGCATTGTTTCCCTTCAAAGAAAAGTGTAGTTCCCAGATCAGTAGGTTGGTCCGGCAAAATTTTGCTTTGTTTATTAAACACAGAGTAAGACAAAGAAATGCTTGTGCTACCTTGTAAGGAGTAGAATATACTTAACCAACGAAATGTTTATGCTAATTAAAAGAGCAGATACAGACTAATGAGTGAGGTAAGCTGGGAAGAGATCTGGCCTTCCCCTTTGCGAGAGGAACACTGTGGCCTAGTGGAAGGAGCACTAGTGAGACCTAGTGGGCTTGGGTTCTAATCCTGCCTCCTTCTACTTGCCTGCGGTGAGGTCTTGGTCAAGTCACAACTTTTCAGGGCCTCAATTTCTTCATCTGTAAACTGGTGATTACTTATTCTCCCTCCTCCACAATCAGTCAATGGTATTTACTGAGCACTTACCGTGGTCACAGCACTGTACCAACGTTTGATAAAGTACAATACAATAGAGTTGGGAGACACAATCCGTGCCCAGAAAGGAGCTGCCGGTCTACAAGGGGAGCCAGACATTAAAATAGATTAGGGATGGGGAAATGGTGAAGTATAAGAGTGTGCGTATATATGGAGAGACAGAGGGACCGAGACAGAGAAAGAGGGAGAAAAAGAGAGACACACGCGCGATTCCTCCCCATTTAGAATAGGGACTCTATCTGATCTGATTACCTAAGGACCTACCCTAGTGCTTAGTACAGTGCCTGTCATATATTAACTGCTTAAATAAATAATGATGGTATTTGTTAAGCGCTTACTATGTGCCAAGCACTGTTCTAAGTGCTGGGGCAGACACAAAGTTATCAGGTTGTTCCACAGTGGGCTCACAGTCTTAATCCCCATTTTTACAGAGGAGGTAACTGAGGTCCAGAGAAGTTAAGTGACCTGGCCAAAGTCACACAGCTGACAAGTGGCGGAGCCGGGATAGGAACCCATGACCTCTGACTCCCAAGCTTGTGCTCTTTCCACTAAGCCATGCTAAATACCACAATTACTATTATTATCATTATTATTTCTGTGCAAGATAATAAGCAGAGGTGAGGCATTAAGCTTACAGCCATGATACCCTTTATTATGCCCTCAAATGGATAGTATTGATGTTGCCATCTTTGTGTGTTAATGACAAATGGACACAGGAGCATTTTATATAAAATTTGCCACATGCAGTTTCATCCACTATTTGGAATCAAATGAATCAATGGCATCCCGACTCTGCCATTTGTCTACTGTGTGACCTTGGGCAAGTCACTTCAGTTCTCTGTGCCTAGGTTACCTCATCTATAAAAAGGGGATTAAGACTGTATGCCCCATGTTGGGCACGGACTGAGTTTTACCTGATTATCTTGTATCTATCTCAGTGCTTAGTGCAATGCCAGGCTCATAGTAAATGTTTAACAAATACCCCAAACCCAACAACTGATTGGACATTTTTTGCAAACAAGTCTTAAAGTATCCAAAGAAGCTGACCTTGAGCTTTACATGCTAGAGTTTTTTGTTTTTTATGGCATTTGTTAAGTGCTTACTATGCACCAGGCCCTGTACTGAGCGCTGGGATAGATACAAGTTTATCAGGCTGGACACAGTTCCTGTCCCACACAGGGCTCACAGTCTTTATTTCCCACTTTACAGATGAGGTAACTGAGGCACGGAGAAGTTGAGAGACTTGCCCAAGATCACACAGCAGACAAACGGTGGAGCCGGGATTAGAGCGCAGGTCTTTCCAACTCCCAGACCCGTGCTCTACCCAGTAGGCCATGACTGCTTCTCGGTCATATCAGGTAACTTGCTCAGTTACTGACTGGTACTTCATGACTGTCAATCTGCCAGGCAGGGCCAGATCCTGGTCATCTCAGCTGGAACGTTTAGCTGAAAAACTGTTCTTCCCCTACTAGTTTTCTTCAAACCTGAACAAAAAAAAGAGTCTGCGGGTTTCCAATACAGAATGACTTCCCTTTTATTTTGCAACAACAGTTTCTATTACAATACCTAAAAGTATCTGAATAAACCAAAAAATCACCACCACTCCTAAATGTTCACATACCCATCTCATACTACGCACCCAGATCGTCTATGTCACGGGGCTTATATTCTTGCAAAACCACGCTTTAAGGAAAACTCACGCTAGACGTCACACCCAAGAGCAAAACTCTTTCTTCCAACAGTGCGCAGTCAAAACCCAGGGTGTAAACCCACTGTACTGAATACATTAAAGAGAGGAGGAAGAAGGAAAAAGAGGATATGCACTTTGAGTTCGTACTTAAGTAACAGGTTACATAAGATATGCACAAAAACGTGAAGGGAGATTCTACGTTCCTAAGGAATTAGGTGGCTCAGAAGGGCTGGAGCGATAGAGGGTACAAGACATCCTAGAATGTCTGCCGGCCCATTAGTCTTGAAAAGTATCACCCGCCTGGGTGAGGCCCTTGAGGAGAATGGATCGTGGCAGGATGCCCAAGAAACTATTGTCTAAGTGGCCACATCACGGAGGACCTCGGGCTTTTCAGTCCCACTCATACACAAGGTTGAAGTTCCCTCCCAGAAGCTGCATCTTCTGATTCCAAGCCCAATCCTTTCACATTACGTGAGTGGCGCTGTTTGGAGAGGCCGATGGAATGAGGTCAATGCTGGGTGTTTGTATTTGAGGTGTGCCTGTGCACTTCCGTGCCCACAAGCCTCCCTCCAGGTATATTACCCAAGGGCAATTCCAACTCTTGACCAAGTCTAGGGAGCTCAATGAGGAAATAATTCACGTGAGGTCTGCCAGATAACACCAGGAGCTCTGAGTGACCAGGCCCAAGGTAGAAAATCCTTAAATATTCAGGTGAAGTAAACAAACGCTTTGGGGTAAAGACCTAAGGTAATAAGACAGGTTGTCCCAAAGAGAGTTCAATCCTCACCTTGCTGTGAAAATGTATGTGGATAAGGACAGACAAATAGCCCTGCAAAAAGATCCAGGAGGAGCTTAATGGAAACAGGCTGCTATGTCAGTGTGATGAAATGAAGCTGAGACGTTGAAAGACTAGGGATCCAGTAACCTTAGGGGAGAAGCAGCATGGCCTAATGGAGACATCATGGGCCGGGGAGTCAGAAGGACATGGGTTCTAATCCCAGCTCTGCCACCTGTCTGCTGTGTGACTTCGGGCAAATCACTTCACTTCTCTGTGCTGCAGTTACCTCCTCTGTTAAATGGGGATTGAGACTGTGGCCCCATGCGGAAAGTGGACTGTGTCCAACCCAATTTGCTTGTATCCCTTCCAGCCCTTAGTAGAGTGCCAGATAAAAAGTAAGTGCTTAATAAATACCACAATTATTACTATTACTGTGAGTGGAAGCTACCCAGTGTTCCAATTTCTGCTGTGAACTGAAGACTGACAGGCGAGACAGCGTGGCCTACTGGAAAAAGTATGGGACTGAGTCAGGAGACTATGGTTTGAATCCTCCTGCCGCTGGTCTGCTGTATGATCTTGGGCAAGTCACAGTTTCTCTGGGCCTCAGGCTCCTCTGTATAAGGGGAGAAGGTAGATTGTGGGCCTCAGTCTTCTCATCTGACTGAGGAGGATAATCAACCAAATTTACTGGGCATTTACTGTGTGCAGAGCACTCTAGTAAAGTGCTTGAGACAGACTACAATATAACATATTTAGTAGACATGGTCCCTGCCCACAAAGAGCTAACAGTCTAGAGAGGGTGAAGCTAGATTGTGGGCCTCAGTCTTCTTATCTGTTTCAGGGAGATGAACTAGATTGTGGGCCTCATCCTTCTCATCTGCATAAAGGAGAGAAGCCCTGGGCAGCTCCCTGTTGGTTGAATAGTCTTTCAGCACCATACCAACACCCTGCATTCAACTGTTAATGTCTTCACTCAGGGCAGACACCTGGGCTTTTCTCATCAGCAACTCCAGAAAGTGGCTGGACTTCCTCATGTCCCCACCTCCACGGGATCCTGTTTCTCACAGTTCCAGGCCTTTTTGGCTTCCCAGATGTTGGAAGTGGCTGGGTTGTGTGCACTATTCTGAGGCGAAATTTACTGCTAGCCTCACTAAGGAGGTGACAAAAAGGGAAGAAGAGAAGTGGGGAGGGAGAGAAGGAGAGGCCGAGGAGAAGCAGCAAGGCTTAGTGGATACAGCAAGGGCCTGGGAGTCAGAAGGACCTGGGCTCTAATCCCAGTTCTGCCATTTGGCTGCTGTGTGACCTCGGATAAGTCACTTCACTTCTCTGTGCCTCAGTTCCCTCATCTGCAAAATGGGGATTAAGACTTTGAGCCCCACTTGGGGCATGGCCTGTGTCCAACTTGATTAGCTTGTATCTACCCAGTGCTTAGTACCAGGACACACAGTAAGCACTCGTAAGATTGTTGTGGGCAAGGAGCATGTCTATCAATTCTGTTATATTGTACTCTCCCAAGTGCTTAGTATGTTGCTCTGAAACCAGTAAGGGCTCAATAAATATGATTGATTAGCAAATACCATAAAAAAGAAGGCTTGAAAGGAGGAAAAGAAGGGGAGAAGAGAAACTGCTTAGCCCCGAGGGAAAGCACTGGGCTAGGGAAGTAAGGTGGCCATAATCACAGTTGACTCAAGGTACTTCTGGTTCCTCAGGACTAAATGATCACAGAGGCCGGTGTGACTTGCCCTACCATCCTCCATCTCACAAGCCCGTAACCTTGGCATTATCCTTGACTCCTCTCTAATTCTCTTGTATTGTACTCTCCCAAGCTCTTAGTACTCTGCCCTACATACAGTAAGCACTCAATAGATACCATTAAGTGCTCAATAACTACTATTAATTGATGAATTGGAAAGGCTCCAATACTCATATTCCTAGCATTGTTTGCAAGAAAGCCTCCCCACCTCACAAAAGCCACTCTCCCAAGTTTCCCGGTCCTCTCGCTCCATATGAAAAGTGGGCACCCCTGTCTGAAACTATTTCCAATTCATAGTTCTGACTACAACCACCAATCTTGATGAGTAGCCTGTATTTACAGGAAGCCTCTGTACTTCCGGTTTAAAACTAAGTCATAAACCATGATGTCTGGACTGCTCTCATTCTTTTCTTATTAAGTCAATTAGTCAAAGAAGTCAACAAAGTAATTTCTTGGTTTGACCGCTTCCCTGGCCCCTTTTTCAGGGAGAGTGATATGGCCCAGTCCAAGGAGGATGACACTGGGTTTAGGACAGGTGGGGAAGAGAAGCAGTATTTCTGAATGACGTTGCCATCCACGGGGGAATCCCCAGGGACTTGGCAGCAACTCTAAAATCGGAGGGAGTTCCACCACATGCCCGGATTGATGGGTCAGCGAGAGCCTTGGGAATTCTGAGAAATTCCTCAGGGAATCCAGGCCAAAGGTTCTGGTCCTGGGGAACCAAGTTTGGGCTATGTGAGAAAGAAAAACGGTTCTGTGTTCCTGGGATTAAGGTTTCTTATGTTTCTAGTAAGAAGCAAGTTTGGGGACTGATCTGTCTATTTGAGTCCTAACCCTTTTTTTATTTATTTTGGGGGAGGAAGGTTATGGTATTTGTTAAGTGCTTACTATGTGCCAAACATTGTTCTAAGCTCTGGGGTAACGTGGCTCAGTGGAAAGAGCCCGGGCTTGGGAGTCAGAGGTCATGAGTTTGAATCCCAGCTCCGCCGCTTGCCAGCTGTGTGACTTTGGGCAAGTCACTTAACTTCTCTGTGCCTCAGTTACCTCATCTGTAAAATGGGGATTAAAACTGTGAGCCCCGCATGGGACAACCTGATCACCTTGTATCCCCCCAGCGCTTAGAACAGTGCTTTGCACATAGTAAGTGCTTAACAAATACCACCATTATTATATAAGGTAATCCATTTGGACACTGTCCACGCCCCACATGGGGCTCACACTCAATCCCCATTTTACAGTCGAGGTAGCTGAGGCACAGAGAAGTGAAGTGACTTGCCCAAGGTTGCACAGCAGTTTTTTTAGAATTAGAGCCACAGATTTAATTGAAAACATACACCATCCCTTTAGCACTGAAGCCACAAACAAGTAAGGAACCCCAGATTGTTTTGGGTCCTTGAACACTTGGAAGAAACTAGGGAAGGAGGGGTGGCTGGGGTCGAGGGGGGAGGGGGGTTATCCCTCTAAAACTGAATCATTATGATTCAATTGCAAACACCTCTAGCTCAGTTTACATCAGGTGTTTGAGAAATACTGATTGGATGATACTAAATTTGGTCCATAACGAGAAAGGCTAGAGCTTAGTAAAGTGCCCAGTCAGTGCTCAATAAATATAGATCCATATAGAAGAATCCTTTTCTTCCCACTGCTGCCCAATATTTACTCTCCCAGGCCTATTTTCCTCTTTTCACTCTCAAATTTCTCTAGTTAGCATTGGTGTACATATCCTTATCCTCTACTTCCTTGATCTGTAATTTATTTTATTGACTGTCTTTCCCCTCCCAACAGATTGTAAACACCCTGAGCGCAGGGACTGTGTCTACCAACTATCATACTGTGCTTTTCCAAGGACTTAGTATAGGTCTTGGTACACAGTGAGCACTCAATAAATACCATTAATTGATTGAGTAAATTCTTCCCCAGTAGGATTTCCTGACCTAGTCAGAGAGAAATTAGTAGTTCCCTGCTGGTAGATCCCATAGTCTTTTGGGGGTATGTACAGAACCAAATTTTCAGGTAGAACTGGAATGTTCTCTGTATTTAATGGGGTATATAGCTGTCTGAGCAGCTTTCCCAGAGCTATCAGTTCAAAACTCCCTTGAGATACCTGTCTGAGCTTTGTTTTTTCTTCCTCCCCATCCTCTGGCCTCTGAGCTCCCTCGTGGGCTGGAATTGTTTCTCCCAACTCCACTGTACTGTACTCTCCCAAACACTCAGTACACTGCTCTATACATGGTAAACACTCGATAAATTCCTCTGATTGACTGATGATGATGCTACTAATGGTGAGAAGACAAAGGGGTCTCTGGAAAGGGAATCAATTGATCAATGGTATTTTTTGAGCGCTTAATGTGTGCAGAACACTGTACTAAGTGCTTGGGAAAGTACAGTATGTTGGTAGACATGTTCCCAGCCCACAATAGCAGAGCTTTTCTCTGGGAATCCAGCAAATCTAGTTCCAGAGATGAGCTTGACTCTCATACTGATCGAGTGAAAATGGGAGTGTGTGATTACTAACTGGAGCTACTCACCACTCTTTTCAATATTAATCAAAATCTGTCAGCTTGTCTTCCATTCGAATCAATCGTGCTGCACAGATCATCTTTCTGCCCCTCCCTTTTGCTGTTCCCCCAGTTAAACAACCCACCCCCCAAGTCCTATAGGCTGCAGCTCTCCTAAAATTCAATCTCCTTCAACGAGCCTTCCTGATTAATTTTTCAGTCCTCTGTCATTGAAACCCATCAAAAAACTCCACCACACTCGTTCACAACACTCATGTCTATATATTTATGCACTCATTTATTCTCCCTCCGTGGAAGCACTTAGGTTTCACTCCACTCCCCTTCACCACACTTCTGTAAAACTTCTGCTACTTCCCCTAGCTGTAGTTTATTTTATGTCTATCTCCCTTGCTAGACTGTAAGCTTCATCAAGGCAAGGATCTTGTCACCCAAGTGCTTAGCAGCATGCTCTGTTTACACTAAACATTCAACAGAAGCATAGTAGCCCATTGAATAAAGCATGGGCCTGGGGGCCAAAGAACTTAGGTTCTCATCCCAGCTCCACCACTTGCCTGCTGTGTTCAAGTCACTTCACTTCTCTGTGTCTTAGTATCCTTAACTGCAAAACCAAGGATTCATTACCTGTTCTCCCTCTTACTTAAACTGTGAGCCCCGTGTGGATCCTGCATAATTAACTTCAATCTACAGAGGGTTTAGAACAGTGGTTGACACATAGTAGGTACTTAAATACCATTAAAAAAATAGATTTCATTAACTATTTTAGTTGCAAGTATTTATGTATTTGTCTCCTCATTAGAATGTAAGAACCTCGGGGGGGGGGGAGGGATCAATTAAACAGTGGTATTTATCAAGTGCTTACTTTATCAAGAGCACTATACTAAATACCTGAGTACTATATAACAGGGTTGGTAGATACATCCCCTGCCCACAACTACTAATTCTATCTTAGTCTCCCAGGCATCTTATATGGTTCACTGCATCGAGTTGGTGCTCAATGAATACTTCTCCTATTACTTATTGAGCACCCACTGTGTTCTGAGTATGGTACTAAGCAGTTAGAATAGTACAGTAGAATTAGTTTACATGATCCCTGCCCCCTAGGAGCTTACAAGCTGGTAAAGGAGAGAGACACTGGAATACAGTAAAGATAGGAAGAAGCAGTAAGGTATAATGATGTTGGTATTTGTTAAGCGCTTACTATGTGCCGAGCACTGTTCTAAGCGCTGGGGTAGAAATAGGGGAATCAGGTTGTCCCACGTGGGGCTCGCAGTCTTAATCCCCATTTTACAGATGAGGGAACTGAGGCACAGAGAAGTTAAGTGACTTGCCCACAGTCACACAGCTGCCTAGTGGCAGAGCTGGGATTCGAACTCATGAGCCCTGACTCCAAAGCCCATGCTCTTTCCACTGAGCCACGCTGTATAAAGATATGTACCTAAATGCTATAGGAGGTTGTGAGTTCTTAAGTGCTTAGGAGACTCAGAAGGGCAGAAATGGCAATGAGGGGAGGAGGTACAGGAGGGGGAAATGAGTGATTAATCAGGGAAAGCCTCCTGTAGGAGGTGTGATTTCAGAAGGGCTTTGAAGATGGGGAGAGCAGTGGCCTGAAGGGGGAGGGAGGGCATGAAAAGAAACAAGAAGTTGATATCAAGAGAGCACAGTGAGTAGGTTAGGGCAAGCTGGAAGGCCAGGATTCAGGGTTTAGACCTGTTCTGAGTGTCTCCCAATACTCATTACAAAGTGAGGGCTTGGTAAACACTGAAGTCAAGGGGTTCCTATTTCAGTGACCGGAATATTAATTATCAAAATTAATTACAAGTCGGGACGACGGGATACCTGGCTCCTCATTAAGCCATGTAAAGGCCCACTGAGGGCTGGGGAGTTTGGAGATATCTTAAAATCAATCAGTTGTATTTACTGAGCGCTTACTGTACTAGGCACTTGGGAGGGCACAATACAGAGTTGGAAGGCACGTTCCCCACCCACAGTGGGTTTACAGTCTAGTTTTAAGTCCCCACAGGAGTAGAGATGACATTTCTTACGCATTTACCATGCTGATATTCTTTCAAGGGAGATGGTTTAGTCCTGGCCACCGTCCCATAAGCCATCTGCCAAGGCGCCTGAATTTGAATGTCATTAAAAATAAAACAAAACAGGTACGGTTTAAGCAGGGAAAAACCATACAGTGACCAAGATGAAGCCTGGCACACACTTGGGTACGGCAGAGGTCAAATTCATTAGCCACGGCTTTTGAGAAATGATTCAGCGGACAAAATCCAGATATTGGTTAACACCTCCATTACGAGACATATCACCACAACTTACTTTCTCAGAAATAATGGCCAGGTACAAACCGCTCTCTTAATCCTTAAACGTATTGCCCCAGCTCATCGACAACCAAGCGACCATAGTTTGTAATTCTGAAGACAAGTGACGCATCTCACACATTTCAACAGAATGTCACTATTTGCTAAAAGGTAGCGGGAGGTTTCACGGTCTTCCTCTTTCAAAAAAAAAACACCACCACTTTCCACATACTGTGTTACCCATAAGGGAGATCAATGCTACACAGTTTCTAAGTGCTTATAGAGAAATGACAGGCTTTTTTGGAAAAAGCCTATAAGTTGCACAAACCAAGTTTGGTGACTCAACAAAACATGTTCTTTCGTTTAACTAGAAGCATTTAACTTCTGGTTAAGAATTGGTAGAGGGGAAGAGGATATCGCTTGTTACCCATGAATAATAATTACGAATGATCAGGGACATTCTTAGAATCATGCTTATTACAACATTCTGGATGTGCTCAAAATACTAGCTATTATCAATCAATGGTATTTATTGAGCACTTAATGTACTCAGAGCTCTGCACTAGGTGCTTGGGAGTGTACAATATAGCAGAGTGGGTAGACAGGTTCCCTGCCCAGACGGAGCCTGGAGTCTAGACAGACATTAAATAGTGGATTTGTACATAAGTGCTGTGGGGCTGAGGGTGGGGTAAATGTCAATTGTTTAAAGGGTACAGTTTCAAGTACTGAGGTGATGAAGAAGGGAAACGGAGTAGGGAAAATTAGGGTTTAGTGAGGGAAGGCCTCTTGGGGGGCTAAGGGTTTGAAGGTGGGGAGAGAGGTGGTCTGTAGAATACGAAGCTGAAAATGGAACCGCCTAATCTTGAGTGCCATCCTATTTTGTACTGGAGACAAGGACAGGTGAGGCAGACCCCCTGGTCTCCATTTTGACAACCAAACTCCATAAAAGATTTAATAAGTTATTTTTAGACACTATCACATAGTATGACCAAAGAGTGTGACATCTTGGAAGTCAAACAGGTTACCAAACTTTTTCCTGATTAACCAAATTATGCTTAACTGCTAATTCTTGTGCTTTTTGAAATTTTGATTTCTCTAGAACAAATCCACTAATCTCCTTAATTATTAATTCATGTTTTTTACTTTACTCTTTCTTCCAGAAAAAAACAGAAAACTAGGCCAAACTCAACAACTATTTCCAAGACAGAGCAAACAATAATAAAAAAAAACACCTACTCTCCTGTCATAAGTTTTACTTCATGGCCTTGTGGAAAGAGCATAAGACTAGGCGTCAGGAGACCAAGGTTCTAATCCCAACTCTATCATTTATTCACTGGGTGACCCTAGGCAACTCACTGAATCTTGCTGTGCCTCAGTGTCCTCAACTGTAAAATGGAGATAAAAAACCTGTTCTAGTGCTCTCAGATTGTGAGACATGGAGGGGGTTAAATCTTATCTTTTTCCGGTCAAATCTTATCTTTTTTTCTACCTCAATGCTTATCATCTAGTAAAGTCTTAATACCCTAGCTCTTATTCCTATCCTCCCGCTGCAAACACCTAAGCAGAAGTAACATGCCTTAAAGCAAAATCTCTTTCATTCAAGCCATACATACATATCTTGCTTGAATTACAGTCCAAGACTACGATCTAAGAATTTCCTCTGTGCGCTGATGTTTCTGGGCTTAGTGACTGATCAGAATTCTCTTTTTATCTTATTTCAGTTATCAGAACTCATGTGCCTTTGCAGCTTTGAAAACAACAACGAAAAAAACCCACCTCCTTTCAGGAGCGATGTCACAATATATTTGTTCCTTACCCAGATACAACTTAGAGCAAATGATGGTTTGGTCTTGTCAAACTGCGGTCCTCCTGGCCCTCCCTGACACATTGCTCCAGCCTGGAAGGGACTTAATCTGTTGGAGGGCTGAGGATCCACATTTAAACTAGGATAAAAGGCTACTAGGGGATTACTCTCCCATACTCTCCCCACCTTCAAAGCCTTCCCTAACTAAGCCCTCATTTCCTCCTCTCCCACTCTCTTACACTCGGATCTGCTCCTTTTATTCACTCCTCCCTCAGCCCCAAAGCACTTATGTACATATCCATAATTTACTTATTTCTATTAAAGTCTGTCCCTCTAGACCGCAAACTCCTTGAGGGCAGGCAATGTGTCTACTCTCCCAGTACCAGCTCTGCACGCACTAAATACAATCGCTTGATTGATTGATATGGGATGCCGGCACACAAAGCCGGGAAGCTGCGATGGCACTAAACATCTTGGGACTCCACATTAACTCACCCCACCATCTTCTGGGGCTGCCATCAGCCCATTTTTAGATTTAGTGTCTCCCAAAGGCATGGGAATCATTGTGGGTTCATCTTCCTAATAATAACAATAATGATGATGATGGCACTTGTTTAGCACTTACCACGTGCCAGGCACGAAGTGCTGCGGTGAATACAAGTAAATTAGTTTGGACAAAGTCCCCGTCACACGAGGTTGACAATCTTAATGTCCATTTTACAGCTGAGGTAGCTGAGGCTCAGAGAATTGTCCAAGGTCACAGTGTAGAGCTGGGATTAGAATTCATCTCTAGATTAGAATGAGACTGTAAGAGCGTTGTGGGCAGCGATTGCTTCTCTTTATAATAATGATGGCATTTGTTAAGCACTTACTATGTGCAAAGCACTGTTCTAAGTGCTGGGGAGGTTACAAGGTTATCAGGTTTGCCCCGCGTGGGGTTCACAGTCTTAATCCCTATTTTACAGTTAAGGGAACTGAGGCACAGAGAAGTTAAGTGACTTGTCCAAAGTCACACAGCTGACAAGCGGCGGAGCTGGGATTTGAACCCATGACCTCTCAGTCCCTAGCCCGTGCTCTTTCCACTGAGCCACGCTGCTTCTCTTTACTGCTGTACTGTACTTTTCAAGTGCTTAGCAGTACAGTGCTCTGCAAACAGTAAACGCTAAATAAATACGACTGAATGAAAGAATGAACCCAGGTCCCTCTGACTCCCAGGCCCATGCTCCATCCATTGGGCCATGTCGATTCTCTATTGAGTCTACTGAGATTCGGCTCAGGCTGCTGAGATTCCTCCCTTTTACTATAAAGCTCCTTGACAGCAAGGGATCATGTCTACCAACTGTACTGAATTCTCCCATGTGCTTCGTAGTGCTCGTAACAAAATAAGCTCTCAATAAACATTGCTGATCGACTGACAGATTTGGAGGGAACTCCAAAGCTCCAGTCCCCTCTCTGCGATGGCGAGTCTCTCCGAACTGGTGGGTTTCGTACACACAGCTCGGTTATGAAAAGCTTGTATCCACCTCGGCGTTTGGCACAGTGCCTGGCACACAGTAAGCGCTTAACAAATACCACAATTATTATTAACAGCTAACCTTCATTTTAACTAGGTTTAGAGGTTTCAACTGCAACAACAGTAGAACACTTAGAATAAACACCTATCCCTGATTTGGCACTTGTTCCTAAGTGAAAGGCAAGGCTTCCCAAGCTGCTGGTACCCTGCTGGGCTGCCCTTGGGAGGTCATTTGTGGGCACCCAGTGCCCAGGGTCTCCCATGGTAGTCCACCCAGTCGAAACTCAGGCCCTTCTGGCCTACAGTAATCACATAGGTGTCCTTCCCCTTTGGAGGCCTGGGGCTTTTCTCGCCTTTTCTGACACCCGCCTTCCAGGTGCCCAATTCCTCTCTGGGAGATGGTTGGGTTCCTCATGATGTCACCGGGTGAGTGACTGACATCCCATGTAAAACAGATTTCCCTCTAGGAGGAGTCAGCTTCCTGGTTCTGGGGCTTTCCAGAATGTCTGATAATGTTTGTCTATATACGTGAGGGGCTTGTCTCCTTTTTACCATCTCACCACCACCACCAGCTTCCTGCTGGCAGCAGGAGGTCACACTAGGGTGGTAGACAGTGTGTATCCGGGAGGCCCGTTGGGAGGGCCATGATTTCTCACCTCCCTCCTATCCTGGACCAACGGCATCAGGATTGGGCCGCCACAGCAGAATAAGAAGCAGTGTGGCCTAATGGGTAGAGCACGGGCCTTGGAGTTAGAAAGACCTGGGTTCTAATCCCAGCTCTGCCACTTGTCTGCTGTGTGGTCTTGGGCAAGTCACTTCATTTCTCTGGGCCTCAGGGACCTCAGCTGTAAAATGGGGATTAAGACTGTGAACCCCATGTGGGACAGGGACTGTGTCCAATTTGAGTAATTTGTACCTACCCCAGGGCTTAGTACAGTGCCTGGCACATAGTAAGCGGTTAACAAATACCATTAAAAACAAAAAAAGCTCCAAAACCAGTGGAACAGAGCTGGGCTGTACTTTTGGGTGGTGCTACCGTGCACGTCTACCGGGGGTTGTGACTTAATTTTGGCAGTTCAGTAGAACAACTGCAGGTGCACAAAAAGTCCCACATGTACAGTTGCAGCTCTGCTGCTTGGCAAATAACCCAAAGCACCCTGCAGAGGGGATATTCAAATCGGGCTCAAGCCTGGCCAGATTCACCCTTGTGTCAGCACATTCTAGATCTGTGCCCTGTCTCATGACATGACTGGCTACCCATCTCCGCTGGGTTGCCTTGAGTCATTCTGTATTCAAGTGAAACTGGAAAGGACAGAGGCAAGAGACCACCAAAATCGCCTGCAATTCAGACACGTTGCGGGGGATAAAAGTGAAGAGGAGTTTGACGCCGTCTCCTGTCCCTCCTTCCCGCCGCAAGAGAAAAAGTGAAAACAGTGGGAAATAGAAGGCATGTCAACACCACTTCCGTTGTACTTTCTTCTGGGTTTTAGGTCAAGCTTGTGGATGCACAAGCAGGTGGCTCTGAGCCACTCACTCACCTACTTGAAAACTGGTGGGGCAACAAGTAGAGTTTTACAGGCAGCAGTGAAGAGACCAAGGGGATGTGGAAATTGCCAGTCTGAGCGGTTAGACTTGGTACTGCCTGCTGACGACGCTACTTTAAAAAAAAAATAAAGTATTTTTTAAATGGTATTTGTTTAGGGCTTGCTATGTGCCAAGCACTGTTCTAAGCGGCGGGATAGATGCAAGTTAATCATGACGGACACAGTACCTGTCCCACATGCAGCTCAGAGTTAAATCGGAGGGAGAACGGGTAATGAATTTCCGTTTTGCAGTTGAAGAAACTGAGGCACAGAGAAGTGAAGTGACTTGCCCAAGGTCACACAGCTGGCGAGTGGTATACCCTGGATGAGAATCAATCAGTGGTATTTACTATATGCACAGGACTGTACTAAGTGCTCGGAAGAGTATAATACAACAAAATTAGCAGATCTGCTCCCTGCCTATAGTGAGTTTACAGTCCAGAGAACCCAGATCCTCTGGCTCCCCGACCTGTGCTTTATTCACTAGGCTACTCTGCCTTCTTATGGTATTTGTTAAGGGATTGCTGTGTGTCTGTCACTGTACTAAGCACCGGGGTAGATACAAGATAATCAGGATGGACACAGTCCTTGTCCCACCAGGGGCTCACGGTCTTAATCCTTATTTACCAGTTGAAACAAAGAAGCACCGAGAGGTGAAGTGACTTTCAATCATTCGATTGTATTTATTGAGCTCTCACTATGTGCTCGGGAAAGTACAATATAACAAACAGACATACTCCCTGCCCATGAACTCAGCCAATGTCACAGAGACAAGTAGCAGAGCCAGAACTAGAACTCAGGTCCTCTGACTTCCAGGCCAAGCTCCTTCCCAACATTAAGCTGCAGGAAGATTGTACATTTGCAAATTTGAGTGCTAAAACTAGATCATTATGTGCAGCAAGCTTGGCATAATGAAAGGAAAGACTGGCCGCTGTAGTAGTCAAAATGGACATGAGGGTCTGTGAGTAATATAGATTATAATGACACTGACAACCCATTAGGTTTCTGGCTAGGTCAAAGAATGCTGTATGTGTTGTGGAAAGAGACCCAGCAGCATATACAGAGTATCCCTAAAAGATGAATCTACAGATTTGAGCTTTATGTAATTTTGAAAAGGTTGGATTAAGCAATATTCCTTTATCGAAAAGCCGGGCAGAAAGACGCTTCTCCCCCATCCCCCTTTAAATCTTCAGCACTCAAATTCCCGTTTTCCACTTCCCACAGATAGAGAACAAAATAACAGGAGATGTATATGATGAGAATACGCGCTTTTCCCTCTCTAGTCTGATTCTAACGCTGGCTTTTACAAGCCTCTTCTGACACAGTAAGAGCCTTACTCTTCCCCTTCCTTCTGGCTCAGGAAAGAGACAAACACACTTCCTGAAACGCTAAACGCAGTCCATAAACTCATGTAGTTGCCTTCTCACGGGTACCAGCCGATCACAGGCATCTGCCCCTACTTCTCCCTCGCCCTGAAGGATTCCGGCGGAGTCCTCAGGGCCTTTCGGGGCTCCCTGACTAGAGGTGCTGACCCTCACTGAAGCAGTGGGATGGAGGGAAACAAGTCAACAGGTGGAGCAGGGCAGGTGAGTGTCATCAGGCACCCACTTCTAACCCCAGCTACGGGAGCCCGGTCAAGACACAAATACCTTTGTGCCTCAGTTTCTCCAAATAGAACATGGGAATGGTACAATCCACCAGCCCAAAGAGAAGCATGTCCTCCCGGGAAGAGACAGGACTGGGAGTGAGGTGACCTGTGTTGCCTCAGTTACTGTACAATGGGGATTAAGACTGTGAGCCCCATGTGGAACAACTTGATTACCTTGTAGCTACTCCAGTGCTTGGCACATAGTAAGCGCTTAACCAATACCTTAATTACTACTGTAATCCCGGCTTTGCCACTTGCCTGTAGTGTGACCTAGGGCAGGCACTCTTCTGTGCTTCAGTTTCCTTTATCTGCCAAATTGGGAGTAAATCCTTGTTTTCCTTAGAGTGGGAGCTTCACCCAGGACAGGGGCTATGTTCGATCTGATTATTCTGGCACCTAATAAGCCCTTAACAGTAATGAGTTATTTATTATTATCTATCTCACCAGCATGCTTAGCAAGATGACTGAAGCTGTCTAAATAATCCTCAACTCCTTCGAAGGAGGTGTTTTCCAAGGACTGGCCTGAGATAAACAAACGGTTCCCTGGAATGGGGTTGGGAGGCTCACTGAGTTTTGAAGATGAACAAAATGGGGAGCCCAGGGACAAAGTTTCGGGAGCAAAGTGGGAATGACAGGGGATTGCGCTCCAGGTGGGGAACAGCTGGGGTGCCGGGCCGAATCCAGTCACATGCAAGGGAGTCTGGGGGTTCAGGGGGACCCCCACGCCCCCCCCCCCCCCGCCAAACCCAACCGACCTTTGAAAAATGGGGGTCACAATGAGGAGGGGTCACGGGAGATAAAGAAGTGCATTGCGGCTTAGTGGAGAGAGTCCGGGCTTGGGAGATCATGGGTGTGAATCCCAACTCTGCCACTTGTCAGCTGGGTGACTTTGGGCCAGTCACTTCACTTGGAGAAGCAGCGTGGCTCAATGGAAAGAGCCCGGGCTTGGGAGTCAGAGGTCGTGGGTTTGAATCCCGACTCTGCCACTTGTCAGCTGTGTGACTGTGGGCAAGTCACTTCACTTCTCTGTGACTCGGTTACCTCATCTGTAAAATGGGGATTAACTGTGAGCCTCACATGGGACCACCTGATTACCCTGTATCTCCCCCAGTGCTTAGAACAGTGCTCGGCACATAGTAAGCGCTTAACAAATACCAACATTATTAACATTAAGTCTTCTCTATGCCTCAGTTATCTCATCTGTAAAACGGGGATGAAGACTGGGACAACCCGATGACCCTCTATCTACCCCAGCGCTTGGAACAGCGCTTGGCACATAGTAAGCGCTTAACCAATACCAACTATTATTATGATTAGAAGGGTGCTGTGCACATAGGAAAGCAGCGTGGAGCGGCGTGGAGAAGCAGCGTGGCTCAGTGGAAAGAGCACGGGCTTTGGAGTCAGGGCTCATGAGTTCGAATCCCAGCTCTGCCACTTGTCGGCTGTGTGACTGTGGGCAAGTCACTTAACTTCTCCGTGCCTCAGTTCCCTCATCTGTAAAATGGGGATTAAGACTGTGAGCCCCACGTGGGACAACCTGATTCCCCTATGTCTACCCCAGCGCTTAGAACAGTGCTCGGCACATAGTAAGCGCTTAACAAATACCAACATTATTACAGGAAGGGCTTAACAACCACCATCATCAATATTATTCGAGACCCGTGCCCCTCCTGCCTCCCCTCGACCCGGCGGGCCTTGGATCGCCTAGCCACTTGTCAGCGGTGGGCAAGTCACTTCCCCGGGCCTCAGTGACCTCATCTGTAAAATGGGGATTAAGGGTGAGCCTCACGTGGGATTCCCCCCCCGCCCCCAGCGTTTAGAACAGCGCTGCGCACAGAGTAAGCGCTTAACATTATCATCCCTAGCAGGGAGCAGGCGCTTCGGCCACGCCACGGGGGCCAGTCCTCCCGACAGCGGTGTGGGGTGGGTTACCTTGGCCCTGCGGACGGCCTCCTCGGCCCCGGACAGGCGCAGCCAGATGCGTCCGGGCCCGGAGAGCGTGTCGGCGGGCTGGGGGGCGCCCAGCACGGCCAGGGCCACGGCGAACAGCCCCTCGATGCGGCCCGAGCTCCGCTCCAGCAGCGCCGTCTTCTCGGCGGGGGCGGTGAACTCGTCCAGGACGGTCCTGCCCGCACGGCCGGGCCCGTCGGGCCTCCCCGCCATGGCCTCCCGCCCCCACGCCGTCGTCGTCCTGTCCGGCTCCTCCTCCTCGGGACCCGCTCTACTCGGTCCTTCGACCCCGAAGAGGCGGCCAAATGCCCGCGCCCCGGCGGCTCCGCCCGGCCATCCCGCCCCGCCGGCCCGCAGCCGGACACTGGGGAAAGCCCCCGGAGGCCGGGCCCGGCCCGCGGCGCATGCGCGCCACCGCCGACGCCGCCATTTTGGCGCGGCCCGAAGGCGGCCACCCCGCAGGGCGGGGAGAAGGAAGGGGAAGCTGCCATCTTTAGTTAGGGCAAAGAGTTGGCTCTCCCTTCCTTTCGCTCAGTCGCATTTATCGAGCGCTCACTGTGTGCAGAGAGCGCTGGACTAAGCGCTTCGAATGTACCATTCGGCAACAGATAGAGACGGTCCCTGCCCAACGACGGGCCCACAGGCTAAACGGCCCACAGCCGTGGTGGCAGTTAGGGCAAAGGGAAGGCTCTCTTTTCCTGTCATTCAGTCAGATTTATTGAGCGCTTACTGTGTGCAGATAGCACTGTACTAAGCGCTTCGAATGTACCATTCGGCAACAGATAGAGACGGCCCCTGCCCAACGACGGGCTCACAGGCTAAACGTCCCACAACCGTGGTGGCAGTTAGGGCAAAGGGAAGGCTCTCTTTTCCTGTCATTCAGTTGTATTTATTGAGCGCTTACTGTGTGCAGAGCACTGTACTAAGCGCTTCGAATGTACAATTCGGCAACAGATAGAGACAATCCCTGCCCAACAACGGGGCGCACAGTCTAAACGATGGGCTCATAGTCTAAACACATCACAGCCAAGGTGGTACTTAGGGCAAAGGAAAGGCGCTCCCTTCCTTTCATTCAATCATATTTATTGAGGGCTTACTCTGTGCAGAGCACTGTACTAAGTGCTTCGAATGTACCATTCGGTATCAGAGACAATCCCTGCCCAACGACGGGCTCGCAGTCTTAAACGACGGGCTCCTAGTCTAAACGCATCACAGCCGTGGTGGTACTTAGGGCAAAGGGAAGGCTCTCTTTTCCTGTCATTCAGTTGTATTTATTGAGCACTTACTCTGTGCAGAGCACTGTACTAAGCGCTTCAAATGTACCATTCGGCAACAGATAGAGACAATCCCTGCCCAACGACGGGCTCACAGTCTAAACGCCCCACAGCTGTGGTGGTACTTAGGGCAAAGGGAAGGCTCGCTCTTCCTTTCATTCGATAGTATTTATTGAGCGCTTACTCTGTGCAGAGCACTGTACTAAGCGCTTGGAATGTACAATTTGGCAACAGATAGAGTCAATCCCTGCCCAATGACGGGCTAACAGTCTAAATGCCCCGCAGCCATGGTGGTGCTTAAGGCAAAGGGAAGGTTCCCTCTTCCTCTCTCACCCGCAGCCGGGGTGGGTCCTTTACGTCTATTCCAAGGGGACCCGTCACTTGTCTGCTCTGTGACCTGCAGCAAGTCACTTCACTCCTCTGGGCCCCACTTCCGTCATCTGTAAAATGGGGGTTACGACTGGGAGCCCCCAGGTGAGACAACCTCATTACCTTGGATCTACCCCAGCGCTTAGAACGGTGCTTGGCACATAGTAGGCGCTGAGCAAATGCCATCATTATCAGGGCTTAGAACAGTGCTTAGCACATAGTAAGCCCTTAACAAAACACCATTATTATTATGGTTATTATTATCCAGCCCAAGTTTTCCACTTTGAGTACTTCATTCAGTGATACAAAGTGCTACAATTCATTAAAAACAGTATAGAGAACCCCAAACCATTACATATTGAACTGACTTTGAACCCCTAAATGAACGGGACCCCTTCCTACAAGAATAATGGTAATTGTGATACTGGTTAAGCGCTTACCGTGCTGTACTAAGCACTGGGGTGGTTACAGGCAAATCGATTTGGATACAGTCCCTGTCCCACATGGGGCTCACAGCCCTTAGAGCCACGTTCATGGCAATGGAGGAGAAAGGAATGGAGATCACATACAAATGGAAAGGCAAAGGGGAAATTTCACTGGTAGAACTGGATTACTAAAATCCAACCAGAGGCTGTTGAAATCCTTAGGGAAAAAATGGTTTTGATAAGTGAGGATGGGTCCCAGGTATCTAGTACGATTCTCTGCACAGAGAAGTAGCCCGATAAGTATCGATGGCGGTGACAACTTGGATTTTCCAGACACTTGCAAGACAAGGCTAGGATGATATTTTCTTTCTGGAAAATCCGGAGTCCATCCCAAGCTTGTAACCAGGGTGACCGTATGTCCAGTTTTCACCTGGCCTGACCTCTGATGTTTCTGCTATGGTCCTTGATGCTTTTGTGTCTGGTTATTAAAATTTGAGTGCTAAGTTTTCCTCAACTGAGGCTTCTGTTGTCGAGTTTCACAGACTCAGACACAGTGACAGACTTCATCTGACCTCAGAGGGGAACGCAAAGGCTTTGGAGCAAGTTTGGGGGTTTAGGGGACCCCTCTGGGGAAATTTTCTAAGATTATGGGAAATCAGGATATTTCAGTAAAATGGCACCTTTGACATCATCAAATAACACCCCATGCCTGGGTTAATGTGTATGACTTCATGGATATCCCTCTGTCTGGTATCTGGGAGGTTTGAGGGAAAAGGTGAGGGGTTCAAGTCCTCTCATTCTGGAACTTTCATTATACAAATCTCTGAATGTATTTTAGGAACTAAACAACATGTTCTGAGCATACTTTAACCCTGACCTGGAAGTTCAAGTATTTGAAGTGAGCATAAAGCACTAGGGTTGGTACAAAAATAGCCAGACCAATTTCAGACGATTGCCTATGTAGCTAACATTACCTGGGACCCTCTACAAATCCGGGACACACTTACATGATCAACCTATTCGGTCCCAAGACTGACTCAGAACTGGGAAGAGAATCAATCTCTCATGATCAAGGTCACTTCCTGCAGGACCGGGGGTTTCCCTCTGATATGTGTTCTGCTCTTATTGGTCTTACACCATGAGGAAGATCTGACAAGACTGAACAGGGGAGAGTCAAATGATGAATAAGAGTGCAAATGATGAATAAGAGTTGACTATGCCCATGACAGCAGAGTCAACATAAAGCATGTTATTTCCTGTCTCCCAAGTTCATTTACCTTGAATGGAGATTGTATTGTTCAGAATGAGCTTTTCCCTTTTCTAGTTCATGTTCTCTGCTTCCTGACACCAACCCCTGCAAGTAATAATAATAATAATGTTGGTATTTGTTAAGCGCTTACTATGTGCAGAGCACTGTTCTAAGTGCTGGGGTAGATATAGGGTCATCAGGTTGTCCAACGTGAGGCTCACAGTCTTCATCCCCATTTTGCAGATGAGGTAACTGAGGCACAGAGAAGTTAAGTGACTTGCCCACAGTCACACTGCTGTCAAGTGGCAGAGCCGAGATTTGAACCCTTGACCTCTGACTCCCAAGCCCAGGCTCTTTCCACTGAGCCACGCTGCTTCTCTAGCCACGCTACTTCTCTACAAAGCTTGCCTGAAAGTGCAGTGTCCTAACAGCTCTTGTGACTCTCAACCACATGTAATTAAAGTTGCTAGTCCTCCCTCTAGAAACCTATGCTAAATCACCAGGTAAATTAAGCTAAGATATGAAAAATTGGAAGTTACATATCAGGGTTCTGGCCATTGGTCCATCCTGATGGTCTCTATCTTTCTCAAAAACGAATCTCAATATTTTCTGAGAAAGGGTAGGGGAAGAAGAAGTAGCTTAACCTAGTGAAAAGAGTAGGGGCCTGGGATTCAGAGGACATGAGTTCTAATTCCAGATCTCTGACACGTCTGCTTTGTGACCTTGGGCAAATCACTTAACATCTCTGTGCCTCGGTTATTTCATCCGTAAAATGGGGATTAAGACTGTGAACCCCATGTGGGACAGGGTCTGTGATCCAACCTGATTACCTTATATCTACCCCAGCACTTAGAACAGTGCTTAACACCTAGTAAGTGCTTAACAAGCACCGTAATTATTATTATTAAGAGAAAGAAGCCACCAGCCAGAAATCCCTTCAGTCCTCCACTCCGGGCTTGACAATTTCTGTACCGCATCTCCCTTCTGATCTTTGTCCTGATTAGTCTCCCTGCCTGAGAGGGCTGGAGCCAGGCATAACTTTTGGTGCTGTTAACTTTTTTTTATGGGGTTTGTTAAGGGCTTACTACACCTTAGGCACTGTCACTAGGCAGTTGGGAGATTCTAAAAGTTAATCAGCTTTTAGAATGCCACAGCATAAAAAATGCAACAGAAAACAAATTACTTATCTGAACCAGTTTGGGTGGAGATGCTCTCCCAAGTGCTTAGTAATAATAATAACTATGATGGTATCTGTCAAGCACCTTCTATGTGCCAAGCACTGTTCTAAGCGCTGGGGTAGATAGAAGGTAATCAGGTTGTCCCACATGGGGCTCACAGTCTTAATCTCTATTTTACAGATGAGGTAACTGAGGCCCCGAGGAGTGAAGTGACTTGCCCTAAGTCACAGCAGCAGACAAGTGGCAGAGCCGGGATTAGAACCCACGTCCTCTGACTCCCAAGCCCGTGTTCTTGCCCCCCAGCTGGTGCTGGATCCATAAAACGCCACTGATTGATCGATTGATCGACTGATTGATCTGAATGACGATTAGATCAGAGTTTTGGCTCTCAGGCAAGCATGGCACTCCATTTGCTTTTGTTTAGCCAAACTTTTTTCCAATTCAAACTAGTCCGACAGAGAGCCTGAGACAATGTTTGCATAAATGCCTTACTAACGTCAGAGCAGACCGGTCCATTGTAATACCGGGAATATGCCAGCATAGGTTGGTGGAAGTGCCTCGCTAGCCATATCTGGTTCTAAGCGGCACAAGCAAGAGTCGCTTGGAGCCTACTAGGTAAGTGGGGCAGCTGATAGAAAGAGACAAATTTCTCCTCTTCAAATACTCTCCTTTCCCCCTCCCCATCCTCATTCACAAGGACTCACATCAGGATTCTACATAAGAATTTCAATAGCCCTTTGGCTCTGTCCACTGCATGGACACTCAGTCCTGAGAAGATCTGGATTTTACTGCTCATAGTTTGGAATAATAATAACTGTGGTATTTGTTAAGCTCTTACCTGTGTCAATTACTGAAGAAAGTGCTGGGGTAATAATAATGGTATTTGTTAAGCAGTTACTATGTGCCAAGCACTGAAGAGAAAAATCCCCATGCCACCTGGGGCTCACGGTCTAAATAGGAAGGAGAACGGGTACTGAACCCCATTTTACAGATGATGATGATAATAGTATTTCTTAAGCATATATGCCAAGCACTGTACTAAGTGCTGGGGTAGATCCAGGATAATCAGGTCCCACATGGGACTCACAGATTAAGTAGGAGGAAGATCAGGGATTGAATCTTCATTTTGCAGATGAGGGAAACGAGGCACCGAGAAGTTAAATGACTTGCCCAGGGCCACAGAGTAGAAAAGTGGCGGAGCTAGGATTAGAATCCGGGACCTCCGACTGCCAGATCCGTGTTCCTTCCATTAGGCCGGGCTGCTTGGCGCTACTAAATATAGAGAAATTAAACTTCAATTATCCATCACAAACCACTGCTGTCCGTACGACAAGATCTTGGTGTCCCAGACCGAATCCCGCCCCTGGGATGATCCTCCTTTCACTTCCTTTTTCTCCAACCTGGATCATTTTAGATGATCCTCTTTCTGCCCTCCAAGTCTGTTTCCTCCTGGTTGGTTTTTACAGATGGTATTGGTGCCATCTGCTGAATAAATGGAGCCAATACAGTCTGCAATAATGACTCAAACAGGAGGCATAATTCTCCCGGCAAATTTATAAGCAGCGTGAGATCAACCGGGGACCAGTTCCAAACATTTGGCTAACCTATTAGTCAATCAAAGAGATTTAAGGAGTGCTTACTTTCTGCAGATCACTTTACTAAGCACCCGGGAGAGTACAATAACCATAAGCTTGCCATGTGCGGGGAATGGGTCTTCCACGCTTGGGTTGTTACAAACAAGAAGGGTCTGGTAACTTTCAGAAAAGCAGCGTGGGCTAGTGGATAGAGTACAGGTCTGGGATTCAGAAGGACCTGAGTTCTAATCCTGGCTCTGCCACTTGTCTGCTTTCTGTGTGATCTTTGGCAAGTTACTTAACTTTTCAGTTCCTCAGTTACCTCATCTCTAAAATGGGGATTAAGTCTATGAACTATATGTGGGACATGGACGGTGTCCAACCCGATTAGCTTGTATCTACCCTAGTGCTTAGCACAGAGCACATAGTAACAGCTTAATAAATACTATGGTAATTATTACCAATTCCGTTATATTGTTATAGTGTTCTCTCCCAAGTGCTTAGTAAAGTGTTCTGCACACAGGAAGCACTCAGTAAGTACAATTGATTGATTGATAGATTACAAGACAGTTGGCAGGCACGACCCTGGCCCGCTCTGATTTTCTTTTTATTATTATGGTATTTGTTAAGCTCTCCGTGCCTGGCACTGTATTATCTACTGGGGTAGATTCAAGCTATCAGGTTGAACCCAGTCCATTTCCTACATGGAGCGCACAGTCTTAATCCCCAATTTTACAGATGAGCCAGAGAAAGTGAAGTGACTTGCCCATGGGCACACAGCAGAAAAGTGGCAAAGCTGGGATTAGAACCCTGGTCCTTTTGACTTCCAAGTTTGTGTTCTATCCACTAGGCAACACTGCTTCCTGTGGCCTGAATTATAGTGTAATGGGGGAGACAAACTTTAAAATTAATTATAGGGAAGTAACCAAATATAAGGCTATTTACAGAAGGGCTGTACACTTTTGTACACTTCTCACAAAGGGAGACGCAAGAGAGCCGGAATTAGAACCCAGGTCCTTTGCCTCCCAGGCCCACGCTCTTTCCACTAGGCCATGCTGCTTCCTGGTTGGTCTTCTTTGAGAAGGCTGTCTCATTTGTTCACTGCCTGGATCAACCATGGCATCATTCAATAAATACGATTGAATGATTGAAAGAATGATTGAATGAATCATTCAACTGAAATCCAATGTTTTTATTGCAAATAGAACAGTCTGCTGATTCATGAACATCTATGAACATTCAAGAGAAAGATCATTAATCTCCTAATCAAGGGATTCCGGTATGTATTGTCTTATTATTTATTTCTGTGATTATATTGTATCTATCTCATTTCCCAGTACAGAGTTTGGCATTGGCACATAGTAAGCGCCTAACAAACACTATTGTTATTGTTGTTATCTATCCTTCTGGTGTGTTTTATCTTATTATTTACTACAGTCATTGGATTCTATCTATCCCAGTGCTTAAATTATTATATTAGTATCCAGTCTTGGTTCCAAATGATTCCCAGCCTCAGTCCTAGGTTGTCTTAATATATATCACATAGCCTCATGAAAAGAGCATGAGTTTGGGAGTCAGAGGACCTGGGTTCTCATCCTGGCCCTGCCATTTGCCTGCTGCATGGCCATGGGCAAGTTACGTAACTTCTCTATAGCACTGTTTCCTCATCTGTATAATGGAAATTCAATCCCTGCTCTCCCTCTTTAGACTGTGAGTACCATGTGAGACAGGGACTGTATCTGACATAATTACCTTGTATCTACCCCAATGCTTAAATCAGCGCTTTACACATAGAAGGTGCTTAACAAATACAACAGCAACAACAACAATAATAATAATAATAGTTACTGAAATGGAGTTAGCAGTACCCTAACTAGTAAATCAGTATTGGTAACCAATGTCTTCGGTCAACCAGGCTACGGAGTTGGCCCGGTCTTTTCTCAGCCCCTTCCCTGGTGGTCAACAAAAGTATAAGAGATATTTCAGTGTCCAAGAACTCTGCCAGAGGCACTTAAAAAAATATATATATATTGAGGAGGGGGCTAAATAGACAATTGAGGTACTGAGTCGGCTTAGTCAAAGGTGCCTAAAAAGTTATTTTTTAAAAAATGAGTTGAACTGCAGCAGTCATCTCCGTAGTCTGCACATCCCTTTCCTATTTTTTCATATAACACTTTAAAGACATTCTAGCTGTCATAAAGGTTCCTCACTGTGCAGTACTTCACGGTTCTGCAGAGTGGCCTTGGCCTCTCTGACAGTGCTATCATGTGGATCAATTGTATTCAGCACTATCAGAATATCCAGTAGGAAGAGGTGGTTCTTCTTATTGTTTAAATGATGAGACAAGATTCCTCCTTCTCTATAACTGGTTTTCTGCAATTTAGCAGTCCATACTTCATGTGGGGTAAGGAACTATAGGCGCCTTTCTTGAGTTAGATGAAGAAAGTCAGGAATCTCTGCTAAAACATGCCCCAGATGTTTTTTCAGATAAACATACAGAGCATTTGGGGGCAGGTAGGGATAATAATTGTCTTATGCCGTTGTCTCCAACCCACAGCGACTCCGTGGACGCATCTGTCCCAGAACGCCCCACCTCCACCTGCAATCGTTTCGGTAGGTGCATCCGTATAGAATTCGTTAAATATCCACTCTGAAGAAAGCATTATACTAGGTACTGGGAAAAAAATGAACAGCTGAGAAATAGATATGGTCTTTGGCCCTCCATTCTCCCATTCTTAGAATTTTCGGTAAACATGGGGATAGGATACCCGTTCTCCCTCCTTAGACTGGGAACCCCATGTGGAACTGAAATTGTGGCCAGTCTTCTTCTAATGTGTGTACCCCAGACTTACTATAGTGCTTGGTACATAATAGGTGCTTAACTTTTCTGACCTTTATCATTATTAGCTTTAGTTATACTCAAACAATCATTGGTATTTATTGAGTGCTCACTGTCTGCAGACCATTTTATAAGCACTTGGCAGAGGACAATAACAGACTTGGTAGATATGTTCCCTGCCTGATAAGGAGCTTACGATCTATAGGGGGTGACAGATTATGGCTATGTCCGGAAGCACTGTGGGGCTGAGGGGGAGGTGAATAAAGAGTACAGTCCAAGCGTAAGGGTGTCAAAGAATAAGATGGAAATGCGGATGGGTTTAGAGGCAGGTACGATATGAAAGATGAAATAAAAAATTATTCGATTGTGAGCCCCTGGAAGGAAAATGGTCATAATGTTGAAGTGATGCAGATATGGTGACACTGAATGGAACAGGAGCAAGAAATAATATAAACCCAAGAATGATGTAAAAGACAAAGGTCTGAGTTCAGCAGGTCAGGTAAAGCGACATGGCCCAGTATAAAGAGTACGGGCCTGGGGAATCAGATGACCTGAATAAATGACCTGGGTTCTAGTCTCAACTCTGCCATTTGCCTGCTGTGCGACCTTGGATGTCACTTTATTGTTCTGTGCATCAGTTTCCTTATCTGTAAAATGGGGATTTAATACCCAATACTCGTTCTCTCTCTTACTTAGGCTGTGGGTCCCATGTGGGACAAGGATTGTATCTGACCTGAAAATCTTGTATCTACCCTAATGCTTAATATGGTGCTTGGCACACAGTAAAAGCTTAACAAATACTATCTTTATCTTAGAATAACTTACTGTGGATTCCTGCTCTTGATATATTTGGTATTGCTTTTTGTTGAACCTAAGCTACTATTTTTTTATGGACTTTCTTGGTCTCTTCACTTGGGGGACCTTTCCACTTTTTAAAGGTTGATTTTTTTTTTCCTCTCATGACCTCTTTTTTTTTTTGCCAGTTATCGAGTCGGTGTTTCTTTTTTCAAAATCTGCTTCATTTTATTTTGTTCTGGGTCGCTCATTTTGCCTGAACATGGTGTTCGTAAACAGCCTTCTGCCTTCTGAGGGGATCCCTGTTCGTTTAGCTTCTTTTTCATTCTTTTCCTTAGGAAGATCTGCCTTTTATGATTCCCTCACAAAACCCTCGAGGGCCTTCTTCCCCTTCCATCTCTCCCTATGGGATACTTCACCCTGGCTTATCTGCCCTAATGGATAACCTCCTCGTTCCCCATTTCCCCAGTTCAGTTTGAGTGAGCCCAATAACATCTTTAGCATTTAAAACATCAGCCACACTTAGCAGTCACCAATTTACATCCTCTGTGTATTTATTCATCAATGTATCTTTCCACACTTCTATTAACAACCTAATCTCTGTTCTCTCTCCCACTTTTTCTATTTGTAGATAATTTATGTCAGCTCCCTGATTAAATTGGAAGCTCTTTGAGGCTCTGACATCTCTTGTACTATCCCAAATGCTCAGTTCGATGCACTGCAAGAAGCAGGAGCTAAATAAATACAATTGACGGGCAGATTGATTACAATCCTCCTTACTATCATTTAATAGCCTTGTGGGATTATTTTGGTCTTTCCTCTCCAACAAAAATATGAAGTTAATCATATCTTGATCAATATTGCAAAGCGGCTTTCCCTCATATACTTCTTGCCCTGGGTCCAGTCCACTAATCAGAATTAAAATGTAAGCCTTCTCCTGAGACATTTTGTTGGAATAGTCATGCCGAGATTTATAGTAAGAACAACAATAATAACTGTGGTATTTGTTCTTACTGTATGCCAAACACTGGGATAGATGCAGCATAATCAGATTGGAGGACAGAGTCCCTGTGCCAGCTGGGGCTCACGGTCTAAAAGAGAGAGAGTGAGAAAACAGTTATTTGAATCCCCATTTTACAGGGGAGGAAACGGAGGCCCAGACAAGTTAGGTGACTCACCTAAGGTCACACAGCATGCAAGTGATAGAGCCAGGATCAGAACCCAGGTCTCTTGACTCCCAGTTCTGTGGTCTAGAGGAGTTCTCCCCTTTCCCTTTCCCCTCTCTCTTTTCCTATTACCGTTCACTTTCTCCTCTCGCCTCTCCCTTTTTCCTCTGGCTCCTTGCTACCTTTTTCTGGATTTTCTCTCTTCCTTCCCTTTCTTAATAATAATTATGGTATTTGTTAAGTGCTTACCGGGTTCCAGGCATTGTACTAACCACTGGGGTGACTACAAGCAAATCAGGTTGGACACAGTCCCTGTCCTTCCTGGGGCTCACAGTCTCCTTTGACGCTTCTCACCTCCTTGACCTTCAGTGCCTCCCTCTTCCACCCCTACAAACTACTGCCTGTATGGGGTGTTCTCCTCCTTCCCAATTTGGTGTTCAGTTTTTGGGTCCTCTTTCATTGGAAACCAAAGGAGAGGAATCATCTCACATGCAGGGTATTGGGTAGGGGATTTAGGGGAGGGAAGTGGAAAGTGAAAAGACCTTTTTAAGCAGGCAACATTTAGTAAGAAGAAAGAAAGAGGATGAGGACCATCAGGGAATATTTTGGTCATTGTGTTGCATGATGACCAGGTCTGTTTCAAACCCAGGGCCGGAGGGACGATTACTCAGGTTGCATTGCCCTGAAGGGTCCCTTCGGCCACCCTGACAGCCCCCTCCTCTTTCTCGAATTGGTACCCCTGGAGGTTAAAGCTTCTCTGGCCTAATTGGGCATCCGAGTGTGTGCAAAGAGGCCGGGGATTCTGAACCCTCGGAAAGACAAGAGGGAGCAAACCTTGACCTTTGGGATTCTGTTGGGCTTTCCTTCTCTGATAACTTTTATTTGGCTTTGGCCTAGATGTCGGCCTTATTTGAGGAGTGGCAGAAAGGAGATCTTTGTGAAGCTAAAGGATTTGACCACTGGAATGTGAGGAGAAAAACTCTCTGGAGCAAAGTTGAACAAATTCATAAAGAAATTTGGATCTGGACATGGACAAATAGCCCCTTACAGCTCCAGATCTGTAAAGGTTAAAGTTCCAAGTTTAAAAGGAGAACTCTCACTGTGTGATCTAGTCAAATATAATTTTATTTTTAATATGAACTTGTGTGACTCCTGGGCCACAAAGAAGAAATTAACCCTGCAAACTTAAAGTTACATTCACTTAGGATTAGCATTTGGCTAAGCACTTTTTAAATGATATTTGTTTAGCACTTACTATGTGTCAAGCACTGATCTAAATGCTGGAGTGAATACAATACAAGCAGATCAGACCCAGTTCCCTGACCCTTATGGGGTTCACAGTCCAAATACAGGGCTATCAGGAATCGAATCCCCATTTAGCAATCGGGAAAACTGAGGCACAGAGAAGTTAAGTGACTTGTTCAAGGTTTCGCAGCTGGAGAGTGGTAGAGCCAGGATCAGAAGCCAGGTCCTCTGACTCCCAGGCCATGCTTTATCCACTAGGCCACACTGCTTATCACTTCTTCTCCTATGCACAACATTTTAGGGGATAAAGTTAGAAGATGAGACGGGTGGTTCCCGAAAAGGAATGTGGAGTGATTTGACCAGAGATGAGAAGAAAAGATGTACGAAACATCTGGCTGATTTACTGGAGGAAACTAGAATCGCTTAATCTCGGCCATTCTCATTTGAGAAGCTATCAAAAGAGATTTGCAAATAAGTATGATTTCTTTAAAATGGAGGCAAGAAGAACATTTTCCAATTACAGACCTGGTGATTGCTTCAGCTTGTTAATTAATGGAGTATGCATCTGTTTGCCGAGACATTTTGAATATGTTTTCTGGAGTTCTTTAATTAGTTACAAAAGCTGCAGGTGTACTGGCGGAGGCTATTAGTAAAGCTGGGATGTGTTCCAAAAGAGAAAATCTCTTTAATGTAAATATTTAGCTGTAAGATTATGAGTTTTATTTTTAAGTTCTCTACCCCATTTGATCTGTGAGCTGTGGTGTAAAATATTCCAGTTTCGCCGGGAATCAGAATAAAGGGGTTTTCACCATGTCACCATAAGACAGTTCTATCATCCGTTTGGCAAAGCAATTCCAGATTTAGCCCAAATACCCACCAATCCCTCAAGCCAAGATGCTGTATGATACCTGTTATGAAGAGACATCCACTACAGTTCATTGCGGTAACACTGCCAGATAAAGGAGACGGCCTTGCCAGAGATGTAGTGCCAGAGGGTTAATGATCTGCATTTCTCACCTGGAGTTTATGAGAAATAAGAGCCATCAGCTTTGAAAGATGATGCTGTCATTCACAAGCCTTTCAAGGCTGAGTTTCAAGAATCTCTAGAGTAAGCGTGTGTTTGTTCCAGAGTGGAGGGAGCGTGTCCAAGTGAAGGACCAAATTTGAAATAATGTTGATTCTTTCATTGACTAATAAAGGTGGATTTTCTAGGGGAACCCGTTCATTAGACCAGGGAATTTTTTACAATGTGTCACACTGATGGTGGCAATGATGATGATGATGGTGAAGAACATGATGGTGATGGTGAAGTCTCCCATCATAAAGGATGGAAGAGTCTCTGTCCAGTCATGAAACCTCAGGACCATAAGTCTCATGAAATACCATTGATTGATTGATTGACTGACTGAGAACCTGTGGAGGCATTGATTAGAGTGCTGGTGGTTTAATAATAATAGTAGGAATGATAATTGAGGTATTTGTTAAGTGCTTACCACATACAAACGCTCTACTAAGGGTTGGGGTAGGTATAAGATAATGAATTCCACAAGAGGCTCACAGTTTAAGTAAGAGGGAGAACAGATATTGAATCCCCATTTTGCAGACGAGGGAACTGAGGCACCGAGAAGTTAAATGACTTGCCCAAAGTCACCCATCAGGCAGATGGCAGAGCCACGATTAGAACCCAGGTCCTCTGACTCTCATGCCTGTGCTCTTTTCACTAGACCATGCTGCTTCTCCATCAGGTCAGGATGACCCTGAGCCTTCTCTCTCATGAACACAAATTCTCATTACTTGTGAAGACGTCTGAGCCTTTGGGCATCTCCATGGTTCTGGATTTCTACAGGAATGCCAGGAGGTCTACACGCTTTGCCATTTCTCGTGGCCTGGACTTCAGCAGTCACTTCCCCAGACGTCAGCGTTAAGGTCCCATCTTCTTTTTTTCCCTCCATTTTTTCTACGTGTTGAAGGGCTTCCTTCTCTATGGTTCAGGTTGAAAACGTATATGAATGGACCCACCTTGTTGGGCTAGAGGAGGCATAGCAACCTCCTCGAGGGTAGGAATCATGTCTATTAACAGTTTTATACTCACCTGAGAACATAGTCCTGTGCCTTGCATCCAGCTGATATGGAATCAATGATCGATTGATTGATTTGGGGAAAGGTAAAGCTCAGGTAGTGTTAAGATGGCCGGGAGACATGGAGGATTATAGGCCGTGGACATAACTTTTGGTCATCAATCCCTTCCAGCAACAGGAGATAAGACTAGTTTGGTTACTGTAAGGCTTAGTACCTTCGCAGCTGGGGGCACCTCACCCAGGTGGAAAAAACCTGGGAGACAGAGGACCTAGGTTCTAATCCTTAGTCCACCTTGCTTGCTGTGTGACCTCGAGCAAGTCTCCTAACCTCTCTGTGCCTCAGTTTCCTCAACTGTAAAATGGGGATTCAACACCTCTTTTCCCTCCTACTTAGACTATGAGTCCCAAGGGGGACGGGAACTGTGTCCCACCTGATTGACTTGTGTTTACCTCAGCACTTAGGTGCTTGACACATAGTAATTGCTTAACAAGGCCATAATAACAATAGTTATTATTTAGACACTGGGAGAATCAGGGTCATGTTTACGAACTCCCTGAAACCTACAAAAACTTTACAGGAAAGTTTTTTTGGGGGGGGCGGGGTCAATGGTTTCTTGCTTTACCACCTCTTTTCCTCACCCCATCCTTCAAGACTTCAAAAGCTCTGGGTTCTCTCTTTGCCAGTGCTAGTTATTTCTCTTAATCAGGTTCCTTATCCCTCCGAGTTTTGCCGTAGCAGATTTTCCTTGTTTCCCTCCCCAATTTTCCTAGATTGTAAGATATTTGAGGGCAGGGATCAAGTCTTCGATTGTGCTCTCCCAAGCGCTTAGTTCAGTGTTCTGCACACAGTAGGTGCTCAATAGATACTATCGATTGAATGTTTTTTCTGGACTGGCCAGGGTTGTACTATTAGGGACAGACTCTCGATCAGTAGTATTTACTGAGCGCTTATAGTGTGCAGAGCACTGTACTAAGTGTATTAAGTAATACAACAGAGTTGGTAGACTCATTCTCTGCCCACATTGAGCTTACTGTCTAGAGGATATTCACCACCAGTAGAGTAACAGAGAATGAGAGTAACAAAAAGATCTTAACTACTTGGTTCTCTATGGGACATGAGTCAAATGTACAAACATTTTATTAAAGTACTGTTGAAACCAAAGGATAAAATGATCACATAGGGATATTTTTCAGAGTCGTGGTGGTTTGTACAAAACACACCCTTGCTTTCAATGTGTATATTAAAGTGAACCCAAACATAAATGTTCCAGTGTCTTGGAGAAACCCCACCGGGTGTAGTGTAAGAAGCCAAATTTTAAGCATTAAAAATGCTGCAATTGAATTGTATTTAGTTTCCAGTTTGGGATGGCAGTAAAGGGAAAGACATTTCCAGTGATATTTCAAACTAAAATCCACTTCAGTAGTGGCTGAGAATTTCTTCTAAAGGTTTAAAAGAAGAATGTTTTCCTCTGATGACTTTTTTTTTTTTTAAATGCAATAGCCTGTTTCCCTCAGCCGAGCTGCTATGTGCATTTTTCTCAGTTTAATAATGGAAAACTCTTTTTCTATTATTTTAACTAAAAGCCTCCCTTTTGACATAAAACCAAAGAAGCATTTACACTTCCTACATCGTGGTTTTTCTGCACTTCTCAAAGCCAAAGCAGTTCAATTAAATATCAGCTGAGGGCTCTTTCAAGGCAGGGACCTCTGGAAATTGCTCGAACCCTTTAACATTTAGAGAAGCATATTTATAGAAGTAGAATGTCTTTGTGTTTAGGCTTGCTTTTCACAAAGGTAAAAACTCCATCTATCTCCCTCCACAATGAACCAATTCCATTTCAGCCCTGGCCGTTAGGAGGAATGGAAAGGGACCCATATGAAGTCTGGGGCGATATAAAAGACTCCTTTTACCAGATGCCCTCCAAGGTAAACCTCGGGTAAGTTTTTACTCCCCTGGAAGGTGACAGAACCCCTCTTCCTCCACCCCTCTGACTACTGCCACTGTAAGTGGCATAGAGTTTTCTCATTCATTCAATAGTATTTACTGAGCGCTTACTATGTGCAGAGCACTGTACTAAGTGCTTGGAATGTACCATTCGGCAGCAGATAGAGACAATCCCTGCCCAATGACGGGCTCGCAGTCTAATCAGGGGAGAAAGACGGCAGAGCAAAGACGGCAGAGTTTTCTCCTGATTCTATCCATCAATCAGGGGTATTTATTGAGCATTTACTATGTGCAGAGCACTGTACTGAGCACTTGGGAGAGTACAATACAACAAAACCAGAAGACATGTTCCCTGCATATAATGAGCTCACAGTCTATGGGGGGAGACAGACATTAATATGAATAAATAATTTATAGTAAATAATTTAAAGATACGTAAAGTGCTGTGGGGTTGGGGGTGGGAAATGTCCAGAGGTCACAAAGATCCAGATACATAGGTGACGCAGAAGGGAGAGCAAGCCAGGGAAAAGAGGCTTCATCGGGGAAGGGCTCTTGAAGAAGATGTGACCTTAATAATGCTTTGAGGGTAGAGTGAGTGGTGGTCTAGTGTATAAGGACGGGGAGGGAGTTCCAGGCTAGGGGGAGGACGAGGGAATGGCTCGGTGGTGAGACGGGTGAGATTGGGGTGCAGTGAGTAACCTGGCACTAGAGAAGCAGCGTGGCTCAGTGGGAAGAGCATGGGCTATGGAGTCAGAGGTCACGGGTTCGAATCCCAGCTCTGCCACTTGTCAGCTGACTGTGGGCAAGTCACTTCACTTCTCTGTGCCTCAGTTACCTCATCTGTAAAATGGGGATGAAGACTGTGAGCCCCACGTGGGACAACCTGATTCCCCTGTGTCTACCCCAGCGCTGAGAACAGTGCTCTGCACGTAGTAAGTGCTTAACAAATACCAATATTGTTGTTATTATTATTATTAGAGAAGCAGAGTGTGAGGGCTGGACCGAGGTAGATTAGTGAGGTGAGGTAGGATGGGGAGAGCTGATAGTTTTCAAGCCGACGGTAAGGAGTTTCTGTTTAATGTGGAGGTAGATGGGTGACCATTGAAGGTTCTTGAGGAATAGGGACACACGAACTGAACGTTTTTGTTGATAAATGATCCGGGCAGCAGAGTGGAGTATGGATTGGAGTTGAGAGAGACAGGAGGCAGGGAGGTCAGCAAGGAGTAGTTAAGGAGGGATGGAATAAATGCTTGGATCAGCGTGGTGGCAGTTTGGACGGAGAGGAAAGGGCAGATTTTAGCGACGCTGTGAAGGTAGAACTGACAGGATTTGGTGGCAGATTGAGTATGTAACCAAAATATTAACACAACTCACCCTCTGTATTTATGTGTATGGGTACCTTCGATTGTATATTCATTTATTTATTTTGATATTTCATCCTGGCATTTCTGCTCTTGTGACTATCTGATCCTCATCCATCCCACCGTTTCTACTGTCAGTAAATCATTTGGGTTTGTTTGTCATCTCACTCTTTCCCTCTGTCAATTAGGTTGGGAGTTCCTTGTGGACAGGAAACTTGTGTTTTGCTTCTGAGATATTTCCCCACAGGCTTAGTACACTGTTTGGCATTTGGGAAATGCTCAGCAATAAGAACTGGGGTATTTATTAAACACTTACAATGTGCAAAGCACATATGTACGTATAAATATGTGGTATTTGTTTAACGTTTACTGTGTGCCATGCGCTGTTCTAAGCCTCGGAGTGAATACGAGGTTGGATACAGTCTATGTCCCACCTGGGGCTCATCGTCTTAATCCCCATTTTAGAGATGAGGTGACCAAAGCATTGAGAAGTGAATTGACTCGCTCAAGGTCAAGAGAAGCAGCGTGGCTCAGTGGAAAGAGCACGGGCTTTGGAGTCAGGGCTCATGAGTTCGAATCCCAGCTCTGCCACTTGTCGGCTGTGTGACTGTGGGCAAGTCACTTAACTTCTCTGTGCCTCAGTTCCCTCATTTGTAAAATGGGGATTAAGACTGTGAGCCCCACGTGGGACAACCTGATTCCCCTATGTCTACCCCAGCGCTTAGAACAGTGCTCAGCACATAGTAAGCGCTTAACAAATACAAATACCAACCAACCAATCAAGGTCGCACAGCCAGCAAGTGACGGAGCTGGGATTAGAATTCAGGTCTTCTGATCCTCAGTGACGGGCTCTTTCCGCTTGGCCACACTTCCACTCCTTCTAAGGGGACTGTGGGAGAAGCAGGTCGTGGACTCTGGTAGGAAAAAACCCTTCCCTTTTCCATTCTTCAGTTCCACCAAGTAAACAGTGGAGGTAAGAAGTGGTTAATCTCTAAAGACTTCGGAAGTCTTGAGTGCTGGGGGATTCTGGGCCTGGTGGCAGGTGGCTGCAGGTGGTGGGCGGGGCAGGCTTAGCAGCTACCCTCTGTCGCAGCTGTTCTGCCACTTTATTCATTCATTCAATAGTATTTATTGAGCGCTTACTATGTGAAGAGCACTGTACTAAGCGCTTGGAATGAACAAGTCGGCAACAGATAGAGACAGTCCCTGCCGTTTGACGGGCTTACGGTCTAATCGGGGGAGACGGACAGACGAGAACAATGGCAATAAATAGAGTCGAGGGGAAGAACATCTCATAAAAACAATGGCAACTAAATAGAATCAAGGCAATGTACAATTCATTAACAAAATAAATAGGGTAATGGAAATATATACAGTTGAGCGGACGAGTACAGTGCTGTGGGGATGGGAAGGGAGAGGTGGAGGAGCAGAGGGAAAAGGGGAAAAAGAGGGTTTAGCTGCGGAGAGGTAAAGGGGGGGTGGCAGAGGGAGTAGAGGGAGAAGAGGAGCTCAGTCTGGGAAGGCCTCTTGGAGGAGGTGAGTTTTAAGTAGGGTTTTGAAGAGGGGAAGAGAATCAGTTTGGCGGAGGTGAGGAGGGAGGGCGTTCCGGGACCGCGGGAGGACGTGGCCCGGAGGTCGACGGCGGGATGGGTGAGACCGAGGGACGGTGAGGAGGTGGGCGGCGGAGGAGCGGAGCGTGCGGGGTGGGCGGTAGAAAGAGAGAAGGGAGGAGAGGTAGGAAGGGGCAAGGTGATGTAGAGCCTCGAAGCCTAGAGTGAGGAGTTTTTGTTTGGAGCGGAGGTTGATAGGCAACCACTGGAGTTGTTTGAGAAGGGGAGTGACATGCCCAGATCGTTTCTGCAGTCTCACTTCAGCCACTGAGATGCAGCCTGGCCTAGTGGCAATAGTAATAATAATAATTATGGTATTTGTTAAATGCTTACTATGTGCCAAGCACTGTTCTAAGCACTGGGGTAGGTACAGGGAAAGAGCACAGGCCTAGGACTCAGGGGACAGGTGTTCTAATCCTAGCTCTGCCAGTTACCTGCTGTGTTACCTTGGGCAAGTCACTTAATTTCTGCATGCCTCAGTTTCCTCAACTATAAAATGAGGATTCAGTACCTGGTCTCCCTCCTACCTAGATGGTGAACCTCATGTGGGACAGGAATTGTGTCTGACCATAGGAACTTGTAACTCCCCCAGCACTTAGATCAGTGTTTAATAGATACCATAATTATTATTATTGCAGGCATCACTGGTATATATTTCAAAGTGAAAGAGAACTGGTAAATATCTCTGAGGAAGTGTGATATTATTAACTCATCGTTGCCATGGCTTGCTTTCCCTAATCCACTAACAGGGATGTCTTATTTTTTTGTCTGTATTGTTTTTGCTTCCAGTCACTTCAGAAACTATTCTTAACGGAAAACTTTTCATGCTTGGCTCAAGTGACCCCTGGGAGTAGTTAGGGTTGATTGTATGTCCATCAACAACAAACCTGCACCAGGTATATTCCAGACTTTTATTTTATCAAGGCTTACATCTCAATCACCAAACACCAGCTCTATTTTCCCTTCTGCTGAAAGACACTCCAGGCGAATAGCCTTCTCTCCCACATGCCCACTGAGAAACTCATGACCCACAGAGGCCCAAGGTCAGGCTGAAGCGGCTAAGCGGAGGACTGGACGGAGGCTTCCAAGATGTTGTGGGACATTCTGTCTGGAGAAATGGAGGCTACCCTAAAATACAGGCCACTGCCCAGTGTGTCACTGGCTCTCCCTACGAGGGAGCCGGGATCGAGGGAACAGTCTGTTTATTATTAGTAGTAATAATAACAATAGGAGTATTTGTTAAGCGCTTACTACGTGCCAGGCACTGTACTAAGCACTGGAGTAGATACGTGCAATTGAGTTGGACACAGTGCCTGTCCCACAATTGGCTCACAGTCTCCATCCCCATTTTATAGATGAGGTAACTGAGGTACAGAGAAGTGAAATGACTTGCCCAAGGTCACACAGAAGATAGGTGGCAGAGCTGGGATTAGAACCCAGGACCTCCCGACTCCCAGGCTTTTGCTCTATCCACTAGACCACACTGCTTCCCCCTTGGAAAATGTCCCACAGCTCTCCGGCATGGTCATTAAATCAATATTTAGCTAAAACTCTAAACTCCCTTCCCACACGAAACTCCCATTCCTTGCCATTTCAGTTGTAGAGCAATCCTTTCCCTTGAACATGCTAAAACATTCTTCGGCCCCACAGTACTTATGGACATATCCATAATTTATTTATTGATATTAATGTCTGTCTCCCTGTCTAGACTGGGAGTTCGGTGTGGGTAGAGAATGTATCTACCAACATTATTTACGTATTCTCCTAAGCGCCTAGTACAGTGCTCTGCACACAGTAAGCTCTCAATAAATATGATTGATTGATTAACATACCACAAGAGTCAGGGTGGCCTAGTGGAAAGCAGTTAATGATATTTATTGTGTGCAGAGCACTCTACTAAATGCCTGGAAAGACACTGGGCCCGTGAGTCACAGAATCTGGGTTCTAATCCCTGCTCTGCCATGCAACGTGACTTAGTGGATAGAGCATGAGCCTGGGAGTCAGAAGGACCTGGCTTCTAATCCTGGCTTCACCACCTGTCTGCGGCGTGACCTTAGGCAGTCACTTCACTTCCCTCTGCCTCAGTTTCCTCATCTGTAAAATGGGGATTAAGACTGTGAGTCCCATGTGGGATAGGGACTGCGTCCACCCCGATTAGCTTGTATCCACCTCAGGTCTTAATACAGTGCCTGGCACATAGTAAGCACTTAACAATTACCTGTAAGTCTGGCAACCATAGTAAACCCCCTGAGGGACAGGGACAGTGATGACCGTGCACCTACCCCAGTGTTTAGAGCAGTGCTCATAGCAGTGTTTAGAGCAGTGCTTGACACATAGCTAACACTTAACACATACCATAATTATCTCAACACTTCATACCAAGGAGCACAGATTTCTTTGAAATTTTATGTTCTTTTATGCCCATTTCCCTTTCCCCCTTCCCTAGCTCAAGCTCCTTAGTCAAGAAAATATATATATATATTTTTTATAACAGTAGGGGTCATCATTTCACTTTTGTAATTCTTCAGAGACATTACCCCAGTCCATTCTCTGCACTAACTGGATTTTCTTTTTGTTTATGGCATTAATCCCGAGGTTAAGGTTGGCCCGTGGTGAGCAATAATAAGTTTAACCTTTGGCTTTGCACAATAAGAAGCAATTTATCATTTTGAGTCTCTCTGGTAAAGTGCCGTTAACCTCTGTTCTGTTTAGGATAAATTGAGACAAGAGAACACTTGATATTAGTGATGTGCGAATAGATACAAAGCATGGAGCTCATGCCCTTATTTTGTTACACAATTCCTTCACCTTATCTTTATTAGCAAAAAATAAAATTCCTACCACCTTTTGTTTTCACACTTTTTAGCTACGGCCCGTAAGCAGGGAAGGGCAATTTCACTAAGAATGGTTATCAAGTTCCATTGTCAAATCAAATTCCAGTGTTTCTTTCTGCATTTTTTTCAAAGGGATTAAAACAATGACGAAAACCGTGTGAAAGCGATGGTAGTCCAGAATAAGACCTCATGTGTGGTCTTCAGTCAATGGCTGTGTTGATTATAACATGGTTGTTTCTGCACAACTAGCCAGGAAAGTGTTCTATTCCAAAAAATTGTTAATGTTAAAAATGAGTCATTGTCCTTATGCATTGTTAGCCCTGAACGTTTATCCCCCTGGGGACCTGCCTTTGCAACACACCTTTATTCCCATTTCTTTGTTTTCCTCTTTTTTTTTCAAGTTTTCTGAAACTTGTATTTTACAGTCTTCTGAGAAGCAGCATGGCCCAGTGGAAAGAGCTTGGGCCTGGGAGTCAGGGGATCTGGTACTAATATTGGCTCAGTTACATGTGAGCTGTCTGACCTTGGATGAGTCACTTCCCTTCCCTGGGCCTCAGTTTTCCTCATCTGTAAAATGGGGTTTAAATCCTGCTCCCTCTGATTTAGACTGTGACCACCATGTGGGCCCTGATTATCTCATCTCTGCCCAGCCCTGGGTACAGTACTTGGCATGTAGTAAGCGCTTAACAAATGCCACTATTACTCTTATGTGGGAAGTTTTTAATTTCCCCAAGTATGTCTGATTTCTAATTTTGCAGCGGATCCAATTGCTGCCAAATAAATATTCCTAGGGAGTTGCTCCTTAAAGATGAATATCTTTCTGTCTACTTAAACCCATTTGTCTGTCTATGTATTCATCATTCAATCAATCGTATTTATTGAGCGCTTACTGCATGCAGAGCACTGTACTAAGTGCTTGGGAGAATACAGTACCACAGAGTTGTAAGTCACATTCCCTGCCTGCAGTGAACCTACAGCCTGGAGGGAGAGGCAGACGTTATTTCAAATAAATGAATTACGGATGTGGACGTTAAGTGCTGTGGGGCTGAGGGAGGGGTGAATAAAGGGAGCAAATCAGGGTAATGCAGAAGGGAGTGGGAGAGGAGGAAATGAGGGCTCAGTCAGAGAAGTCTTTTTGGAGGAAATATGCCTTCAATAAAGCTGTGAAGGTGGGAGGGTAATTCTACTGGAAGTTCTTTAGTAGGGATATATGGACTGAGTTTTGTTGAAAAACCTATCTAGGGATCGATTTAGCTGATATCTTTATTTTTACTCATGGAGGAAAATATCGTTGTATGTTGAAAATCTGAGTGCCCCCATGAAGACCTAGCCCAAAGAAAGCAACCTCTACTAGCTGGGCACAAGGATGTCCCAGATAATAAGTTTGTCAGTCTCCCAATCCTCCCTTCTCTTCTCTCTGGCACAACCGCATTCCCCATTTGGACAGTGACGTTCTAAAAAAAAGTCAGGAGGGTGTGGGTGGAGCTAAAGTGGACTGGTGGGGGAAAGCCAGCAAAATCATTAATGGGGGCTTCTTTAATGTTGTGCAAGGAACTCTCTCATTCCCTTTAGTCTCTAAGCTCCTTATGGGCAGGAAATGTATCTACCAACTCCGTTGTATTGTATTCTTCCCAAGTGCGTGGTGCAGTATTGTGCACACGGTAAGTGCTCAATAAATACTAATGACCGGTCAACTGATTGATAACTTACATATGGTGAATTAACTAGGGAAGGCTCCCTGGAGGATGTGGGTTTTTAGGAGGGTTGTGCAGATGGGGCCCCTCTAAGGGTCGCACTTGGAGAGTTGCCGGTATTCTACCAGTCTCGACTACCGGAGGGAGAGTCAAGCGGAGGCCTATCCATTCCATTCCTAGCTTGGGCAGTGGCTAGCGAGTGGAAGGCAATCTGCTATGTCAAAACTTACCTCCGCTGGAGAGCAGCCGCATGGGAGAGGGTCGAGGGTAAAGAATCAAGTTTACTCTGCGGAAGGAGGCGGTGGTAAACCACTTCCATATTTTTACCAGGAAAACTCTGTGGATACACTATCAGAATGATTGCAGATGAAGGTGGGGCGTTCTGGGAGAGATGTGCCCATGGTGTCGCTCCGGGTCAGATATGACTCGACAGCACAAGACAAGTGCAGATGGGGAGAGCTGTGAGCTGACAGATTAGAGGGAAACAGTGTGGCCTAGTGGAAAGAGCACAGGCCTGTGAGCTAGGGGGCCTGGGTTCTAATTCCAGATCTGCCACATACCTCCTGGGTGTTTCTGGGAGAGGCACTTTGCTAATCTCTGCCTCGGTTGCCTCACCTGTAAAATGGGGAATCAATACCTATTCCACTTCATACAAGAAAAGCAGCATGGCGTAGTGGGAGTCAGAAGGTCATGAGTTCTAATTCCGGCTCTGCCTTTTGTCTGTTGTGTGACCTCGGGCAAGTTGCTTTGTTTCTCTGGGCCTCAGTTACCTCATCTCTAAAATGGGGATTGAGACTGTAAGCCCCACATTGGACAGGGACTGTGTCCAACCCAATTTGCTTGTGTCTACCCAGTGCTCAATACAATGGTTGCACATAGTAAGCACTGAATAAATCATAATTACTATTATTATTTATCATTTAAACTAATTTTTCTGATCGACTGCTCTGCCTTCAGTGCGCAGTGCCGGTAGTGGGACTTCAGGACCCAGATCCCTAGAGAGGAAAGGAGCGATTTCAACCTTTTAAGCGAAGAACAGTGGTTATTTCCCAGCCATGTATCCTCAGCTATCGATAGAGCCGTCACTGAATATGCCAGCAAAAGCACGATTCCAGAGTTTACCGTTAGGTGTAAGCAACTTGGCCTTTTTGTTTTTAAACCTAGATGGATTTGATTTAGTGTACACATAGTAACTCTTCGATAGCCTCCCAGTTACACATGACAACAAGCTATGTCTTTGTGACGGACTAATAATGAGACATGGCATTAAGAGAGGTTTTCCTTCCCCCAAAGCTCGAAATGCCACACCAATGTCACCGTGTCTGACCTTCCAACATCCCAGGCCTTTCCTGTTTCGGAGATGCCAGTTTTCGGCACCCCTGGACTGTTGGTCATGGGATTGGGCCATGTGCCTGAATTATTATTAGACATACTCATTCATTCATTCAATAGTATTTATTGAGAGCTTACTATGTGCAGAGCACTGTACTAAGTGCTTGGAATGAACAAGTCGGCAATAGATAGAGACAGTCCCTGCCCTTTGACGGGCTTACAGTCTAACTGGGGGAGACAGACAGACAAGAACAATGGCAATAGAGTCAAGGGGAAGAACATCTCATAAAAACAATGGCAACTAAATAGAATCAAGGCGATGTACATTTCATTAACAAAATAAATAGGGTAATGAAAATATATACAGTTGAGCGGACCAGTACAGTGTTGAGGGGATGGGAAGGGAGAGGGGGAGGAGCAGAGGGAAATGGGAGGAAGAGAGGGTTAAGATGCGGAGAGGTGAAGGGGGGCGGTAGAGGGAGTAGAGGGAGAAGGGGAGCTCAGTCTGGGAAGGCCTCTTGGAGGAGGTGAGTTTTAAGTAGGGTTTTGAAGAGGGGAAGAGAATCAGTTTGGCGGAGGTGAGGAGGGAGTGCGTTCCGGGACGGCGGGAGGACGTAGCCCAGGGGTCGACGGCGGGATGGGCGAGACCGAGGGACGGCGATGAGGTGGGCGGCGGAGGAGAGGAGCGTGCGGGGTGGGCGGTAGAAAGAGAGAAGGGAGGAGAGGTAGGAAGGGGCAAGGTGATATAGAGCCTTGAAGCCTACAGTGAGGAGTTTTTGTTTGGAGCGGAGGTTGATAGGCAACCACTGGAGGTGTTTAGGAAGGGGAGTGACATGCCCAGATCGTTTCTGCAGGAAGATGAGCCGGGCAGCGGAGTGAAGAATACGACATTATTAGACATACGACGATCACACGACGGGTCACAGCACCTGCAGCTGTTGAGAGCTCAGCAGCTGTTTCCTCCAAGGTAACATTCTTTTGTTATTAGGGTTGTTTCATTTGCCCTGCAATAATGCCTGGCTCTCCTGGAGGGGGAGAAGGGGGGATCTGGTCATGCTTTTGCCTGTGGGGATTTATTATCTCCTGGTCAATTGGCATTGTATTCAGCTCTTGACAGGCCCCAGCATGGGATCTGTGAAGCTGGAACCATCATACTCTTAAGGTGTCAGCTATTTCTGGAATCCAATGAATGACAGAGTTCATTCAGGTAACTCTTTTTCTTGTTGTTTATCCTATTTGATAAGCGCTTACTATTTACCAAGTACCATACTAAACGCTGGGGTAGATACAAGTGAATCGGGTTGGACCCGATCCCTGTTCCACATAGGGTTCATGGTCTTCATCCCCATTTTACAGATGAGGTAAATGAAATCCAGACAAATGAAGGAACTTGCCTAAGGTCACATTGCAGACGCGGGGCAGAGCCAGGAGTAGAACCCAGATCCTTCTGACTCCCAGGCCCGTGTTCTAGCTATAAGGCTATGCTGTTTTCTTCAGTTTTGGCCTCTAAAGGGGGTTCAATGGGCTCTCCCAGCAGTAACCTGTGAATGGCTGCTGATTTCCAACCTGTCAGTGACATGTTGCAACAGATTGGCTGTTTGTTGGTAACAGGAGTTCCTCTCTCACTAGGATCCTCTAGGTTTAACATTTCCAAGGATTCAGGGGAGAGATCGTGATGATTTACTCTTTTGGACTTTCCTAAGTACTTAGTAGTGCTCTACATAAAGTGCTCAATAAATACCACTGATTGAGGGATTCCTGGAGGGAGAGGCAAGACTCCCAATCTCACAGGCCCCCAAAGGCTCTCACTCCACTTTAATGACCAGGAGAAAAGACATTTCACTTCCTTTCTGTCATATGAGTTGAAAAATCTTACTTTTTTATGTATCTGTTAAGTGTTACTGAATGCCGGGCACTGTACAAAGTAATCAGTTTAGATACAGTCCATGTCCCACATGGAGCTCATAGTCTTAACCCCCACTTTACAGATGAAATAACTGAGGCACAGAGAAATTAAGTGACTTACCCAAGGTCACACTGCAGTGAAGTGGAGGAGCCGGGATTAGAACGTCAGTCCTTCTGACTTCCAGGCCCGTGCTCTAGCCACTAGGCTATATTGCTTCCCTACTAAGCCACGTTGCTTCACTTACTTGCTTTCCATCGATCAATCCTTAGTAATTTTTGAGTTCTTGAGGTGTGCAGAGCAATCGATCAATCAACAATATTTATTGAGCTCTTACTGTTTGCAAGGTACTGTGCTAAGTGCTTTGGTGAGTACAATGGAGTTAATAGACTTAATAGTCTCCTTAGTTAATAGACTCCTTGCCCTCAAGGTGTTTATAGTCTAGCAGGGGAGACAGAAACTAGACTGTAAGCTCTTTGAAGGCAGAGATCATGTCTACCAGCTGTGTCATAATCTCCCTAGTGCTTAGTCCAGTGCTTGGTTGGGCTTGGTTTCCCCATTGAGCACAGGGAATGCTCAAACAATATCACTGATGGATTGACTGATTTCACAAAGAAAATACAGGACTGAGCAAAATGCCTTCCAACTCTACCCTTGGTATGTCAAATTTCTCTTGGCAGAGAAAGGGGTCCATCTTGAGGGATCAAACTGATGGGATCAATAGTGAATACTGCCCTTTCCCACACTTTCAAAGTCCTCTTTAGCCTTGCCTCAGCTCCCTGAAGTTGGCAAGGAGTTCAGAAGGGCAGTTTGCCATTGCTAAGAGTGACCATGATGGGGCCTGGGAACCCCAGGATTATGTTCTGATTTCCTTCTTCAGTCTCAGGAAATCCCCTAAAGATAGTTTTACCATTCCTCCTTACCACCCCCTCCTTCCGCTCTAATTCTTGGCTTCATTTCTGCCCAGCAGCCAAGAATAGCAGGGACTCCATCCTATCTCCTGGACTGCTCTACTTTGAGGGCTCTTTTCCACCAATCCATGGCATTCACTGAGCACCCATTGTTTTCAGAGCACTGTACTAAGTGTCTGGGAGCATTTGCCCAAAGCGAAAGACACAGCCCGTCAGGGTAGAGAAGGGGCTTACAGCTAACAGGGAAAATGAGCGGACATCCATTTGTCTGTTTGTTTACAGAGGGAGCAGGCAAACAAGATTACAACAAGTAGTACCAGGAGAGAGCTGAATACATAATTAAGTGCTTGATTGGTTATCTATATCCTGTGAACAGACCAGCAGAATCCGGGTGTAAGCTGAAAGTTTTATGAGAAGCTGATGGGTTGGTGTGATTTGAGGTTTGGGAAGTAATTGGTAAAGGGTTTTTTGGCATAGGTGGAGTTGTAGTGGGGAGGGTTAGGAGAGCTTGTCAATGGGGAAAACCAAACCCAGTTTGAACCTGATCTCGGGAGGAGAGAAGAGAGCGAACTTATATGAGTAGTGAGCGAACTACTGTATTATACTCTCCTAAGCACTTAGTATGGAACTGTGCCCACGGTAAGTGCTCAATAAATATCACTGATTGACTCATTCATTCATTGAGAAGAGCCAATATTGAGGAGAAGGCTTGGAGAAACCCAGAGTAAGAAGTTTCTGCTTGAGGTGGAGGAAAGTCCTCCCCTCCCCAACCCCCTCGGGTTTCCTTGTTAATTGGGGAGGGGGAAGGTGGAGTCTGAGAAAGACTGGGTTTCTTCTGTATCCTTCTAATTTAGGGAAGGAATTTTCTCTTCCTCTCAGTTCATTGTCTCTTCCTCAATAACATTAAATGAACAGGCGTTCTCTAAGTCGAGCCAAGAAGCCCCATTTTTCATCTCCCATTCCCTTCTGCATCTCCTTAACTTGCTCCCTTTGCTCTCCCCCCATCCCTTCACCAGCCCCACAGCACTTATGTATATATCAGTAATTTTATTTACTTGTATTGATGTTCATCTATTTGTATCGATGCCTGTCTCCCCACCTCTAGACTGTGAGGTTGTTGTGAGCTTTCCCAAACTTTCCCAAACTTTCCCAAAAGTAAGCACTATTGTACTTTCCCAAACAGTACAGTGCTCTGCACACAGTAAGCCCTTAATAAATACGAATGAATGAATGAATAAGTTGGATCTTTTCCCAGAGTCCCCAGGGCTGCTAAGCAGAAGACACTAGGCTGAGTGACATATTGCCCTGCCAGTGGGCCTTCCTCTCAGCTTCCTTCCGAGGACCCCAGTCTACCTTGATGGAGTCACAGGGATGAGGGGAGAAAGAAAGGAATGTTCACTGGAGCCGCATGAGATCCCTATCCTAAGGAAGGGTGAGGTGGCTCATTTGATATTCTAGTGGAATTATAATTCTACATAGTTATTATTATTTCTTTTTATCTGTATGAATTCAAGAATGCCAATGGAGAAGTGTGTGTGTGTGTGTGTGTGTGTGTGTGTGTGTGTTTAGAGGAGGACTAGAAATTGGAAAACCTGGCCTTCATTTCGGCATTAGCTTTGCCAGAGAGCTGCAGGCTGAGAGCTCAGTTTCACAATCTCCAAAATAGGGCAATGAACCCCAGTCAGGAGAGCCAATTCGTTAATGTATAATATTGAGAGGTATCCAATTTAGATTTAATAATAATAGTTGTGGTATTTGTTAAGCACCTACTATGTGCCAGGCACTGTACTAAGCATCGGGGTGGATACAAGCAAATGGGGTTGTACACAGTTCCTGTCCCACATGAGGCTCACAGTCTCAATCCCTATTTTACAGATGAGGTAACTGAGGCTCAGAGAAGTAACAGCGACTAGGTGCCCCAGCAGAGAAGTGGCGGAGCGGGGATTAGAACCCACGACCTTCTGACTCCCAGATCTGGGCTCTATCCACTATGCTACGCTGCTTCCCGATTTGTCTGCCTGCCCAGATTCGTCTGCCTACCTTGCTTACTAGATTGTAAGTTCCCCAAGGGCAGGGAACGTCATTCCTTCTTTTACTGAACTCATCCACACACCTAGAACATTAAGCTCTGCAGGTGCTTAATAAATACTCCTGCAGGACGGAATGAATGACGATGATAACTGTATACATTCAGAATGGAAGTTGTCGTCTAAATCTATAACATAAATAAGATAGCCCAGATGGAGGTCTTGTGGGCCCCTCTGGTTTATCGTGCTCAAAGAATTAGCCCTGATGCTTTGTACTCAATCTTGCTCAGTTCTCCCATGCTTTTCGGCCAAAGTCATTGCTTAAGGAGCCCCAAACCCCTGAGGTTTTGAGCACAGTTCCCTACATCCTACATGACATTATCAAATTCCCTTTGATTTGTCTTTCAACTTCGAAGACTTGGAATTGGTGTGAAGGAAATGATTGCGTTATCGAGTCAGGATCCCAGGATACATTTGGACTCTATTCAAATAAAACAAGATTTCCAGTAAATGTGAGCTTGGGGACTTTCCTCCAGCTTGCCTGCACCGGGAGTCAGGGCTGCTCTCAGAAAGAGATGGCCAGTGGAAAGAACACGGGCCTTGGAAGTCAGAGGACCTAGGTTCTAACCCCGGCTCCACCACTTGTCTGCTGTGTGACCGTGGACAAGTTACTTCACTTCTCTGTTCCTCAGTTACCTCATCTGTAAAATGGGGATTAAAACTGAGAGCTCCGTGTGGGACATGGACTGTGTCCAATCTGACTAGCCTTTATCCACCCCAGCGGGTATGCAAAAGACCCTGGCAGCCAACCCTTGATTACCTGTAAATGGTTTATCTACTTGGTGGATTCTCCACAAAAGATCTTTTAAGTCTCATTTAAGTCTCATCAGATGTCACCTGCCTTCTTCCAGGTGTGGCATCTGCAACCAATCATATTTATTGAGCACCTACTGTGTGCAGAGCACTGCACTAAGCATTTGGGAGAGTACAAAATAAGAGTTGGGAGACAAATTCTCTGCCCACAGTGAGCTTACAGTCTAAAGGGGAAGACTGAGAATGATATAAATAAATTACAGATATGTACATAAGTCCTAAGGGCAGAGGGAGCAGTGAATAATTACAGGTCCCTGTCCCATGTGGGGCTCACAGTCTCAAACCCCATTTTAGACTAGGCTGTGCTGCTTTTCATTCATTCATTCAATCATTTATTGAGTGCTTACTGTATGCAGAGCACTGTACTAAGCGCTGGGAAAGTACAATTCAGCAATAGAGACAATCCCTGCCCATACCTGATTTACAATCTAGAAGGGGGAAGACAGACATCAAAACAAGAAAAGAGGCATCGATATAAATAAGTGGAATTATAGATATCTAACTAAGGCCAAATCTATTTCCTCCTTTTGTATTATCAGTAATTATGTATTACCAGGTAGGGAAGCAGCGTGGCCTAGTGGATAAAACACAGGCCTGGGAGTCAGATGTCAGTCAGAAGGTCATGGGTTCTAATCCCGACCCTGCCATTTGTCTGCTGGAGCAGGGTGGCTCAGTGGAAAGAGCACAGGCTTGGGAGTCAGAGGTCATGGGTTCTAATCCAGGATCTGTCACTTGTCAGCTGTGTGACTTGGGGCAAGTCACTTAACTTCTCTGTGCCTCAGTTACATCATTTGTAAAATGGGGATTAAGACTGTGAGCCCCACGTGGGACAACCTGATTACTTTGTATCCCCCACCCCCCAGTGCTTAGAACAGTGCTTGGCACATAGTCAGTGCTTAACAAATACCATCATTATTATTACCAGTGACCTTCTCTCCATTAGTCTGGATAATTCAGAATTAACTGGATTGAGTTTTCTAGCTCTAGCCTCTATTCTTTAATAATAATAATAATAATAATAATAATAACTGTGGTATTTATTAAGCACTTACTGTGTGCTAAGCACTCTAACAAGTGCTGGAGTAGGTACACGGTAATCAGGTTGTGCCACATGGGGCTCACGGTTTTAATCCCTATTTAACAGAGGCGGTAACTGAGGCACAGGGAGGTGAAGTAACATGCCCAAGGTCACACAGCAGGCAAACAGAGCTGGGATTAGTACCCAGGTCCTCTGAATCCCAGCCGTGCTTTTATCAGTAGGCCACCCTGCTTCTTCAAGGGGACCAAAGAACATTAATGGAGCACAGCCCTCTGTAATTAGTATGATTGTTTCATTTTGTAGGCGGGGAATCTGAGGCAAAGCGAAGCAAAGGAACATTCACTAAACTGAGGGATGGGTCAGTTAGCATTCGGTACCAGCGCTCAGTACTGGGGAAGCACTCAATACATTCCACCTAGAATGGGCATTGGTGGGAGGAGGCTTGGGGAGCTGCTGCTCCACTTATCTCCCACTGAGGACCATCTCCAGCTCTCCTCTTGTTGCTAGAGCAGTAAGGGCCAAGGAGTGAGTTGGGCATGAGCGGCTCCCCTTCCCATGATGCCCCCTACTAGCTGTGTCCCAGGCCACTTGTATCTCCTACCCTGGGGAGGACGACTTGAAGCGTTAACCAAACCCTTTGGGGGTGCTCTGCGCCTGAGCCGGGTCACCCCTAAATCGTGCAGTGGAAGGGAGCCGGATCGGATGGGTCCAAATGAGATTTTCCTCCAGAGGATGAAAACTCCCCCCCAGATCAGCAGTAAGAGACCTTTGCCTGAGGCTTTCCCAAGCACAGGGGCATTCAATTTAGCAGGCTAAAAATATGACATAGAAAGATCAGTGCAGCGACTGAAACAGCTGCGGATGAGATGAAACCTGGGACTTTCTCGAAGGAAAACGGAGACCAGGGAGAGGTCGAGGAGGGTTGGGAGGGCTGAGCTCCCAACCTGATTCATTCATTCATTCAATAGTATTTATTGAGCACTTACTATGTGCACAGCACTGTACTAAGCGCTTGGAATGTACAATTCGGCAACAGATGAGACAATCCCTGTCCAGTGACAGGCTCACAGTTTAATCGGGATAGACAGACAGCAGAGCAGAACAGAACGAAACAAAAACCAGACAACATTATCACGATAAATAAAATCAAGGGGATGTACACCTCATTAACAAAATAAATAGGGTAATAAAAAATATATACAAATGAGCACAGTGCTGAGTGGAGGGGGAAAGGGAGGGGGAGGAGCAGAGGGAAAGGGAGCTCAGCTGAGGGGAGGTGAAGGGGGAAGAGGGAGGGTTGGAGGGGGAGCAATGGGAAAAGGGGGAAGCTCAGTCTGGGAAGGCCTCCTGGAGGAGGTGAGCTCTCAGTAGGGCTCTGAAGAGGGGAAACGAGTTAGCCTGGCAGAGGTGAGGGAGGGCATTCCAGGACAGCGGTAGGACGTGGGCCAGTGGTCGACGGCAGGATGGGCGTGAGCGGGGGACAGTGAGGAGGTGAGCGGCAGAGGAGCGGAGCATACGGGGTGGGCAGCAGAAAGAGGGAAGGGAGGTGAGGTAGGAGGGGGGCAAGGTGATGGAGAGCTTTGAAGCCAAGAGTGAGGAGTTCTTGTTTCGTGCAGAGGTTGATAGGCAACCACTGGAGGTTTCCAAGGAGGGGAGTCACGTGTCCAGAGTGTCCCTGTAGGAAGATGATCCAGGCAGCGGAATGAAGAATAGACTGGAGTGGGGAGAGAGAGGAGGAAGGGCGATCAGATAGGAGGCTGACACAATAATCCAGTCGGGATATTATGAGAGCTCGTACCAACACGAACCTGATGGAGCCAAGGATCGTGGGAAAGACATGCCTCGAATCTGATTGGCCATAGCCGATGTGTCTCCATCTTGCCAGCACCTTCCGCCCAAGGGAAAGTGAGAGACAAAACACCACAGTGTTTCATTCACTCACTCAGTGTCATCGGAGTCCAGTGTTTTCCCAGTCAGATGAGGGGAGAGGGAAATGTGTGTGGGGAGGAAGCAGAGATCCGCCAACCTCTTTGGAAAACAACTTCTAACCAGGGAGATTCCCACACCAAGGGGCTTCCTGCGCAAGATCGTAATCTTTATTTTTTTTAAATGGCATTCATTATGTGTTTATTGTGTGCCCGGAACTGTACTAAGCCCTGGGATAGATAATAATAATAATAATAATGTTGGTATTTGTTAAGCGCTTACTATGTGCCGAGCACTGTTCTAAGCGCTGGGGTAGACACAGGGGAATCAGGTTGTCCCACGTGGGGCTCACAGTCTTAATCCCCATTTTACAGATGAGGGAACTGAGGCACCGAGAAGTTAAGTGACTCGCCCAAAGTCACACAGCTGGCAAATGGCAGAGCCGGGGTTCGAACCCATGACCTCTGACTCCAAAGCCCATGCTCTTTCCAGTGAGCCACGCTGCTTCTCATAATACAAGCTAATCAAGTTGGATACAGTCCATGTCCCACCTGGAGCTCACGGTCTCAATCCCCATTTTACAGATGAGGTAACTGAGGCACAGAGAATAATAATAATAATGATAATTATGGTATTTGTTAAGTGCTTACTATGAAGCAAGCACTGTATTAAGCACTAGGGCGGATATAAGCAAATAAGGTTGGACACAGTCCCTGTCCCATGTGGCGCTCGCAATCTCAATCCCCATTTTAGAGTAGGCTGTGCTGTTTTTCATTCGTTCATTCAATCGTATTTATTGAGTGCTTACTGTGTGCAGAGCACTGTAGTAAGCGCTTGGAAAGTACAATTCAGCAATAGAGACAATCCCTGCCCACACCTGGCTTACAGTCTAGAAAGGGGAAGACAGATATCAAAACAAGTAAAGAGGCATCAATATAAATAGAATTATAATAATAATAATAATGTTGGTATTTGTTAAGCGCTTACTATGTGCCGAGCACTGTTCTAAGCGCTGGGGTAGACACAGGGGAATTAGGTTGTCCCACGTGGGGCTCACAGTCTTAATCCCCATTTTACAGATGAGGGAACTGAAGCACAGAGAAGTTAAGTGACTTGCCCACAGTCACACAGCCGACAAGTGGCAGAGCTGGGATTCGAACTCATGAGCCCTGACTCCAAAGCCCATGCTCTTTCCACTGAGCCACGCTGCTTCGATATATTCGATATTATAGATATATACATGTCAGGAGAGGCCCTCAGAGAGCTGGGAGTTTGGCTGGAGAGTCACCTTCTTGCCTCTGGAAGAAGCAGTGGAAGAAATGCTCAAACTCAAGGCCCGGGCATTTTCTGAACAGGAGCTGCATTTTCCAGAGACTCTGTGATATGAAGGCACAGAGCTGTAGGTGCCACCAAGATGAGGGACAACAACACAACAAGGTTGTGTGCCCGATGTGGTCAGGACTATGGATCCCGCATTGGCCTTTTCAGCTACACACACACACATAGGTGAACTTCACGGTCCGAGATGTCTTTTTCCAGTACAGAGGATATCTATTTCAATCAATCGGTCAATCACATTTACTGAAAGCATACTGTATGCGGAACACTGTACCAAGTGCTTGGTAGAGTACAATATAACAGAGTGGGCAGACATATTCCCTGCCCACAGTGAGGTTACAGTCTAGAGGAGAACACAGACATTGATATAAATAAAAAAATTACACATATGGACATAAGTGCTGTGGGCTGAGACAGGAGTGAATGAAAGTGAAAATCCAAGTGCAACTCAGAAGGGAGAGGGAGAAGAGGAAATGAGGACTTAGTGAGGGAAAACTTCTTGGAGGAGATGTTCTTTTTCATATACAGTATTTACATATATAGAAAGGCCAGGTCAGTGTAACTGCTTTGCCAGCATTCAGAAAGCTCAGTGACAGTTCTCTCTCCCTCTTTCCTTCCTCCTTTCTCTTGCTCGCTCCCTGTATTTCTCTGTCTCCAGCTCCCTCCCTCCTTCGCTCTCTCCATCTCCCTATCTTTCTGTTTCTACCCCTCTCCTTGTCTCTCTTCCTCTTTCCCTCTTTCTCCAGAAGAGCAGCAAAAAAGTTTAAAACCCGAATGCGAACGGTAACGAAGACAGATGATATTAAAGAACCCTATAGGTCAGTCTTTGGTTCACAATCCAATTAGATGAGAGGCACCCCCTAGATTTCATGCCTGATAGATATGCTAAGGATACGGTAAGTAACCCAGTGAGAGACGTTGAAGCCGATAAACTGGAAGAGTCAAAGGTCAGTGTGCGGGGCCTGGACGAGAAGGAATCAGGTCGCGGTATTTGCCTCTATGATCACCTCGTCGGCTGCTGCCGGTCAGACAATACACAAAATGTAAAATCACATAGCTTTCAAAAAACACACAGGAGTTAGCTATCATCCAGAAAGCTGAAAGAGAGGGCAGATCTTAGGGCTGGCCTTGGAGAGAGTAAGAATATTGGTTTTCTTTAGTGCTGCACAACCCCCTGGGTTGAAGCTCTCCAGAACATGCATCCTGTGAATTGGCTGGAGATAAAGAAAAAGGATAAAAATAGCTTCTGCCACTGTGCTCTTGAGGCAGCGGGAAATTCAAAAATGAGAGCAGTAAGTCAGCAAGTTGAAATCCCTCAATGGGAATCCAGGCACCTCTCTCTCTCTCTCTCTTTCTCTTTCTCTCAGTGACATTCATTGAGTATCTACTGAGTGCTAGACGCTGTACTAAGGATTCCAGAGTGTCCCCCTCTAGACTGTAAACTCACTGTAGGCAGATAATATATCTGTTACACTGTCATACTGTACTCTCCCAAGCGCTTAGTTCAGTGCTCTGCACACAGTAAGCCCTCAAAAAATACGATTGACTGAATCCTGGCAATAGAAGCAGCGTGGCTTAGTGGAAAGAGCACAGGCATGGGAGTCAGAGGTCATGAGTTCTAATCCCGGCTCCACCACTTGCCAGCTATGTGATTTTGGGCAAGTCACTTAACTTCTCTGTGCCTCAATTACCTCATCTGTAAAATGGGGTTAAGACTGTGAGCTCCACGTGGGACAACCTGATTACCTTGCATCTACCCCAGTACTTAGAACAGTGCTTGGCCCATAGTAAGCGCTTAACAAATACCATCATCATTATTCTTATTATGTGACGTCAGTCAGTAAGTGATACTGCTATGCTCCGTGGCCTTACTGGATTCTTCACATATAATAATTATGGTATTTGTTAAGGGCTCGCTGTGTGCCAAGCACCGTTCTAAGAGCTGGGGTAGTTGCAAAATAAGCAGGGTGGACATGTTCCCTGTCTGACATGGGGCTCCCAGACGAGGTAGGCCTGATTTAATTCCCATTTGAGGAAACGGTGGAACAGAAACGTCAAGTGATTGACCTTAGGTTGTACACCAGACAAGTGGCAGAGCTGGGATTAGAATTTAGGTCTTCTCACTCCCGGGGCAGTGTTCTTTCCTCTAGGCCACATTGTTTCTCATTTCAACATATCCTTCACATATCAATAATATAGGAACTTGTATTGACAAATGTCAATCGTGGTGGAAGCTTCGCACCATTTACCCCATAATCCATGAATTCCCACTGAATCAGTGATTAACACGATTTTCCCATAAATGGAGGTTCTTCAAGGACGCTCCTGCAGTCTTTCAGCAGAAACGATCCAAGTGTACTCAACTCTGGTTTGGAGAACATTTCTCTTAAACAAGATGAGTTCTCTTCATCCCAGGCATCAAAAGAAAGTGTAGCATCAAAAGAAAGTATATGGATCCTTCCTCACATTCAGAACCCAAGGAAGGCAGAGAGAGATATTCAGCTAAGAGGGAGGAAAGGAGGGAGTGAGTAGAAAAGACAGATAGGTGTGAGAGAGACAGAGAGAGAGGGAAAAAGCACCCCAAAAGCATTTCCAGACTGCGCCAGCCACATAAAACAAACCTTTTATTTCTCCTAAAAACTGTGGGTTAATGAACAAACCATGGAATTCTCATGAAAAGAGCTTAAACCCTGACCAAAGGCTTTATGGCTATCCGCCGGAGACCACCTTTCCTTCTGTAGCTTTATATTTAGATGACAGTGGTTGGACGTTAATTAGCCTTGCTAGCTTTTTTCTTTCATTGCAGACTAATTAGTAGGAAAAATGGATATAAAGGAAGAGTCGTTTTGTGTGTGTGTGTGTGTGTGTGAGTGAGGTTAGCAGGAGGGAACCCTTAACATTTTGTCCATAACAGCTCCTTTGGAGGGTATTAGCTCTGTAATGACCGCGGGTTGCTGAGGATTCTGACAGGACGCGGGTCTGTGCTTTTGCAGTCAGAGGGTTCATTTATGCACCACCGAAGGCTCTAATGATGGGAGGACTGGAAGGCCGGCAAAAGCCAGTCAGTGCCTCGTGTCACGTTATTTCATTATGCAACCATCAGCACCCTTTACATTTTAATTAGGAAGCCACTGTAATGAAGTCATCCCCACTCTCACATGTGACTTCCCTGTGCTGAAAGGTCCCTTTTCCACTAATTGGTTGTTTGGAAACTTAATCTTGACAAGACTATGCAGGTAGCTGAGCCTTTGCTTTATTTCTAATATGTTCCCCAGTCCTTTTTTTCTTCCTTTTGATTTGCCTAATTAGTGCTAATAATTTAAAAGCTGCAGGACACCTGCTTGATCCTGTGGCTCTCTACCCATCTAGCCTTTCCATTAATGGGTATTAAATACCTCTAATATGTGGAGACACTTGGTGAACGTCGGGTTTGCCAACAGCTTCCGGCCTGCCGGATCACAGGAGCTGGCTTGTCGCACGCACGTTTCGGTCGCTTGAGTCCCAAGGAAAAAGAGATCCCACAAACGAACGTCTTCAAGTACTGTATCTTAATAACCATTCACGGCCGCCTTTATAGCGTGTTGGCATTGAAAACTGCATGATTTATTCCACGTTTCAGGATTTTAATGATTAATTCATGACTGTATCTGTAAGAATGCCAAGGTCTTCAAAATAATGAAAGCTTCCCTCCCTTTTTTTTTCATAGTTGTTTGTTTTCATTTCAAATCAAAGGAATCTGTCTCTGGCATTTTTTCCTCCCCCCCCCTTAATCTTTCTCCTTCTCTCCTTTCCCCCCTCCCCAAAAGGTTGCTCATTTCATTGGAGTTTTGATAGCAGTTTGACAAGTAAGGGAATTAATTTACATTTATTAAAATCAACAGATAAGTCTTCCATCTCCCCCATTTCTCACCTGGCACACTCTTGCTACTCTATCCACGCGACAAGGGTGCTGGTTGGTTATGAGACTTTCTTGTAATGAGTCAGCCTACAACATTTGTGCAACTGAATCCCCCCACCCCTCTACAGAGGCTGGGGGGGGGGGGGTGAAGGGGCTGATGGAGAGGACAGATTGGGGGGCTCAAGGAATCGTTGCCCTGAGGAGGAGACAGATTTACCGAGGGCAGTAGGCTGGGCATACGGGTTGACTTAGCAGTGCCATTCGGAACAAGGTTCGCTTTAACTCCCCAAATCTAAAGCATTTCTATCTTGTCCCAGAGTCAATCAGTCGATGGTATAACCTTTGCACTTACTATGCTGCCAGCACTGTGCTAAGCGCTTGGGAGAGTTCGATACAACAGAGTTGGCAGACATGTTCCCTGCCCATAACGAGCCTACAGTCTCGAGGGGGAGACAGTCATTAATATCAATACGGATACTGATTTATACTATACTATACTGATTTATACTATCTAATTTAAGGATATGCACTTTAAGTGCTGTGGGGTGGAGAGTGGGGAGACTATCAGGTGCTCAAAGGTCACAGATCCAGAGGTGCTGTTTTTCCCCAGTGCTTAGAACAGTGCTTGGCACATAATAAGTGCTTAACAAATACCATCATCATCATCCCTCCCAAGTGTCTCTGAACTCTGGTTCTGTCAGTGCCTCAGGAGAGGCAGGTCGGTTTAATTTGCAGTAGCAGTTGCCCTTCTTACCACCATAAGCTCTGAGGCTACTGCCGGATTCGTTCATTCCATCTTGTTTATTGAGCGCTTACTGTGTGCAGAGCACTGTACTAAGCGCTTGGGAAAGTACAATACAACAATAAACAGTGACACTGCCTGCCCACAATGAGCTTGCAGTCTAGGGCGGGGGAGACAGGCATCAATTCAACAAAATAAAATTACAGATACGACTGATTACCGTCTGAAGTCAGCCCCTGGGCATTGGTAATAATAATTATAATGTTGGCATTTGTTAAGCGCTTACTATGTGCAGAGCACTGTTCTCAGTGCTGGGGAAGATACAGGGCAATCAGGTTGTCCCACGTGAGGATCACAGTTAATCCCCATTTTACAGATGAGGTCACTGAGGCACAGAGAAGTTAAATGAATTGCCCACAATCACACAGCTGACAAGTGGCAGAGCCAAGATTCGAACCCATGACCTCTGACTCCCAAGCCCAGGCTCTTCCCACTGAGCCACGCTGCTTCTCTTGAGCCACGAGAGTCGGCTTCCCTGGGCCTGGATCTCTCCCTGCCCCTTCTGCCTCTCCTTCCACAGCATTTCCTGGGTTGGCCTTCTCCCGGCCACCTATCAATCGATGGTATTTATTGAGCACTGATGTTGCCCTAAGTACTGTACTGAGCACCGCCTCTCCTGGCACCTCCCTACCTCCGTTCCCCTTACTGCCTTAGCCTTAGCACCTGCTGCCTTGGCATCTCTATAACGATGATAGTATTTGTTAAGCGCTTACTATACGTCAAGCACTGGTCTAAGCGTGGGATAGATTCAAGGTAATCAGGTTGGACATACTTCTCGTCCCACATGGGGCTCACAGTCTCAGTTCTCATTTTACAGATGAGGGAACTGAGGCCCAGAGAAGTGAAGTGATTTGCCCAAGGTCATCCAGCAGAAAAGTGGCAGAGCCTGAATTAGAACCCGTGATCTTCTGACTTTCAGGCTCGTGCTCTATCCACTAGGGCGTGCTGCTTCTCTAACCCACCTAAGCCACCACTTGTCAGTTAACCAGTGGTACTTACTGAGCACTTACAGAGGGCAGAACGCTGTACTAAGGACTTGGGAGAGTACAATAGATTTCATATCCAACTTTTCATTCTCTTGCTTCTCTTACCTGCAATGTTATATCTGTCTCCCCCACTAGATTGAAAGCACTTTGGGGGCAGGGACCATGTCCTGTCACTTTATTGTACTCCCCCCAACTGCTTAGTACAGTGCTTTGCATACAGTGGGTGTTCAATACATATATTGATTGACTGATTTGTCTCTCCCGCCTCTATTGTATTGTACTTTCCCAAATGCTTAGTACAATGCTCCACACAGAGTAAGGGCTCAATAAATAGCATTTATTACTATTATCTTTATGTCTGTTAAGTGCTTACTATGTGACAAGCATCATTCTAAGGTCTGGGATAAATAAAAGTTAATCAGGCTAGTCACAGTCCCTATGCCATGTAGGGCTCACAGTCCAAGTAGAAGGGAGAATGGGTATTTAATTGCCATTTTGAGGTTGAGGAAACAAAGGCACAGAGAAATTAAGAGACTTGCCCAAGGTCTTACATCAAGCATTTGGCAGAGCCCAGATTAGACTTCTGGTCCTCTGACTCCCAGGCCCTTGCTCCTTCCACTTGGCAGATACTGCTCGATTGACTGATTGTTTTGCAGCTTTGAACAGCTGTTGGCTGTTTTGACCTTAGGTGACCTTAATATTGGTTGAACTGAATCTCTCACACCTTGGACCCCTTTCTAGAAAAGCTCCAGTTATGGAAGGGAGAACAAACTCCAGAAGGCTGATGGGTGGATTCACTCAGATTACATTCTGTGAGCGGGATAAGTCACGATCACTACATGATTGTCTAATAATAGTCCCAGATAAATGCCAAAGTTTAGGCATAGATGTAGTACAGAAGTTAATTTTTACGTTTAAAAATTTCCCCATTATGGCTGCCCCAGAGATAGAATATCTCTTTTTCATGGGTCTACTATATCACATTAGCACATTTACATTCCTTTTACCCGGTCCAACATATAAAATGTTGTCCGCGGCTGTCTAATCTTAGACATAGCCAACCTTCTTATAAATCAAAATAATCAATTTTTAAATGAATAATGAAGTTTGAAAGCCATCTCTTAAACTTGGGAGAAGATGTCTTTCGGAGGTCAGAATTTAGCTGGTGACAAATTTGGGGGCTGAAATTCAAACTGTGAGTTTTTTCCTTTGTTTAAGTCTCTGAGCTGTGATACTTCCTATTGTGAATTTGTGAGTTTTAAAGACTTTAAAAAATTATGAAGTTTCTGGGGTTTCTGGGGACTTGGTGGCAGAAATCTAATGTTAATCCTGGCATCTTCAGGCTGTCTACTATAACATCCATGGGTAGGAAGCCATTGTAGTACAGTGCTAGGCACCTGGTATGAGAGGGAAAGAAATGGGGGAATTGAAATGTGGCCATTCATTTAGTTTTGAACCAGATCATTTGACTTTCAACTGTTCATTCAATCGCATTTATTGAGTGCTTATTGTGTGCAGAGCACTGTACTAAGCACTTAGCTGTTCTGCTGAAACTCCGGAGCAATGTTCTACCTCCTCCTTAAACTGTGAGTCTCGTGAGGGACAGGGACTGCATCATCATCATCATCGGTGGTAGTGAGTGCTTAGTATGTGCAGAGCACTGTACTAAACACTTGGGAGAACACAATACAACAGAGTTGGCTGACCAGTTCCCTACCCATGATGAATTTACAGTCAAGAGAGGGAGACAGCTATTAATATAAGTAAATAATTCGTACTTTATAATTTAAAGATCTGTATATAAGTGCTCTAGGATTGAAGGTGGGGCAAATATCAAATGCCCAAAGGTCATAGATCCAAGAGCATCCCACCTGATTAACTTTCTAAACTATAAGACTGTTGTGGGCAGGGATTGTCTCCCTTTATTGCTGAACTGTATTTTCCAAGCACTTAGTACAGTGTTCTGCACACTGTAAGCGTTCAATAAATATGATTGAATGAATGACCTTGTGTCTACCCCAGCTCTTAGTAGAATGCTTGACACATATTAAGTGCTTAACAAATACTATTATTTTTATTATTACTATTGGAGGGGTCAGGAGCCACCTGGTGACAAACTCAACAATTATATAAGTCGTGTGAATTTCCACAAAGAACCTTCTCATGTGTATCCCTAAGACACCCTAACTTATACAATTTTTGTTGCATTACAGGGATGGCAAACGGGAGTCTGGTACTCTAGACACTATAGAGCAGGGAGCTCAATAAATGTCAATTAATCAATGCTTCTCTATCCTAAAAGATGCTTTAAGAGAGCTGATTTCACTAACAAAGGTGAGTCACTTGCTCTCAGAGGGAATTTTGCTCATCTTAGGGACAAAGGATCCAGAAGTCAGGCCAGTTCCACACTGGTCAAGTAGAGAAAGATGCTGGGAAAACTGCTGCTCACAAACTGCCCTCGGAGGTAGGGGGAGAGAGCTTGGCTGGGGTCTGACAGAGACTCCTTTCATTGCTCCTGTCCAGGGACTGCTCTTTTCTCCTGGAACATGCTGGGAAAACTGATGCTCACAGACTGCCATGGAGGCAGCGGGGAGAGAGTTTGGCTGGTGTCAGACACCGGCCCCTTTCACGGCTCCGGTCCAGGGACTCCTGGAAAGATTCTAGTTGGGTAGGAAAGCAGCAACAGCTTCTCTAGTGCCCTTTGGTTGGGGAGGGTCTAGTGGCAGGAAGGAGCAGTCAGGATAAGGAGCAGGAGAAGGAGCAGTGTTTATTGTACTCTCCCAAGTGCTTAGGACAGTGCTCTGAACACAGTAAACACTCAATAAATACCACTGATGATGATAGTAATTATGGCATTTATAAGCATTTACTATGTGACAGGCACTGTACTAAGTGCCGGGATAGGGACAAGATAATAAGGTTGGATACAGTCCCTGTCCCACATGGGGCTCACAGTCTTACTCCCCATTTTACAGATGAGGTGACTGAAACACCGAGAAGTGATGTGTGACTTGCCCGAGGTCACACAGCAGGCGAATGGTGGAGCCGGGATTAGAACCCAGGTCCTCTGACTCCTAGTCCGGAGCCCTTTCCATTAAACAACACTGCTTCTCAATAGCATGGAGTCCTGTAATAATAATAATAATGATGATGGTACTTCTAAAGGGCTTATTATGTGCCTAGCACTGTTCTAAGTGCTGGAATTAGATGCAAGTTAATCAAGTTGGACACAGTCCCTGTTCCACCTGGGTCTCATACTCTTAATCCCCATTTTACATATGAGGTAATTGAGGCCCAGAGAAGTTAAATGGCTTGCCCAGAATCACACAGGAGATTATTCATTCATTCAATAGTATTTATTGAGCGCTTACTATGTGCAGAGCACTGTACTAAGCACTTGGAATGTACAAATCGGTAGCAGATAGAGACGGTCCCTGCCCTTTGACGGGCTTACAGTCTAATCGTCCACTAGGCTATGCTGACAAAGTTGGGGAAGTCCTCGAACCCTCATGTCTCCTTCGCCCACAAAATGAGGAGAGATGGTGATGAAGACACTCCCCTCAGTGAATCTATCTCTATGCCCCACCATGAAGATGGGAAGAGAAATCACTTGAAAATGAAATCTCTGATTCATCCATTTAAGAGGTAGTAATATTTTCTGGGCTTGGACATTTTGTTTAACCTTCCTAACATTTTGATTCTTTTTTAGAATTAGTCTTTCCAGTAGCCTCCTAATAAATTACTTTTTAAAAAGACTTGCTCCCTAAGCAATAACTCTTGCGATTCTTTTCTTTGTTTCTTTCGTAATGGAATCCCTAGAAGATGCACTCTGTCTGACTGTCCTGGGAAAGGAGCACGGCTTGATCATTGATGGCAGTGAAGAGGGAAACCATAACTCTCGAGCAGAAGGAGGAGGAGGTAAACAAACAAAACAAGTCAAATGTTCTTGAGGGATTGAATTTATTGGCTGTATGATGGAGAAGAGAGGGAAGGGAAGGCAGAATAAACCGAGATTTGTAGAGGCAGATTCTACCAAGGTGCTAATCAAATCTGCACAATTTGAAGGCTCTACTACCTATTCCTGTCCATTACAAACAAGGTTCAGAACAGAAAATCTTAGGGAAAATGTGTTGGGCATTGAGATTCAATGTGTCCCTTTTTATGATATTTGTTAAGCTCTTACTAGGTGCCAGGCACCATACTAAGCGCTGGGGTAAATACAAGCTAATCAGGTTGGACCCAGCCCTGTCCCACATGGGGCTCACACTTTTAATCCCCATTTTACAGATGAGGTAACTGAAGCCCAGAGAAGTGAAGTGACTTGCCCAGGGTCAAGCAGCAGACAAGTGGTGGGGCTGAGATTGTACGAAGGGCTCATGTAGATACGACCTAATCAGGTTGGACACAGTTCATGTCCCACTTAAGGCTCACAGTCTTCATCCCCATTTTGCAGATGAGGTAACTGAGGCTCAGAGAAGTGAAGTGATTCACCCAAGGTCACACTGCAGACAAAGGGCAGATCTAGGATTAGAATCCAGGTCCTTCTGACTCCCAGGTCTGTGCTCTATTAACTAGACCAGGCTGCTTCTCTGTCACTGAGGGCTTACTGTGTGCAAAGCACTGTGCTAAGTATTTGCGAAGTCCAGTAGAGGAAGAAGACATGAGAAAGTAAATGATTTGTGAAAGGAAATTCTCATACATGTATGAAGTCAATATCATCTACACCCTCTTTGACGGGGAATTGTAAGTCAAAAAGAAGAGAGTCTCTGTTGCTACAAATTGAAAAATGATTATCTTTTATGTGCCACATGCATCTTTTCATTTCTTAAGACATCTGTTATATTGTGTCAGTGTCTTAACGTATTTCAGATGCCGTGGTATCAGGCACGTAATTTGTAGCTGCGATTTCCTTTTCATAGCCCTATCTGATTTACATTTACTCCTTGTACAGTCAGTGTTTCTTTAAAGCCTGTCACTTTTAATGTACACATTTTCCAAAGCTGCTGCTCTTAATAAAGGATTTCTACCAAGGTCAAAAAAAATCCTCATTTCCTCATCGAACTCATGGTAAATTCCATAGGCTAGGACTGGGCTTGAAGCATGCAGTACTGTTCAGCAATTCTCCGATTTACAGAAAGACACAAAGGGCAAGTTTGGGAGTATGTAGTTAGGAAGACTGATGCTTTTGAAACCTTTATAACAAGTTCCCCAAACTCCTAATCACTACTTGTGCAGAAGGCTCACTACTGGGCCAGGAGAAGAACTTTGTCCCTTGGGAGTCTGAAGTTTTCTTGGAAAGTCAAAGAACTTCTGTCCCTGTTTAACCAGCATCCTGCATTTCCTCAGTCCTCTGCCCTTCCCTTCAGGGTGGGGGAAGCAGAATAGTCTAGTGGATAGAGCATAGGCCTGGGAGTCAAAAGAAACTGGGGTCTATTCCCAGCCCTAGCATTTGCCTGCTGTGTAACCTCAGGTAAGTCACTTCTCTGTGCGCCAGTTACCTCATCTGTAAAATGGGGATTAAGACTATGAGACACATGTGAGACATGGATTGTGTCCAACCTGATTAGCTTGTATCTACCCTAGTGTTTAACATAGTGCTTGGCACATAGCAAGTGCTTAACAAATATCATTAGAAAAATAGGTTCTAGGCATTGTCCCTAACTCAACCAAGAGAAAGGAAGAGCAGTTTCAGGCTATATCCCAATTTTCTTTCTCTGAGTAACAAACCTAACTGGGAATTCTGGAGAATGTCTCCCCTGATTCTTGAGGATTTGCCTAAGTTTGCCTAAGGAGTTGTGGGATTCCGGCACCAGAAACAGACTGTACAGGTAGTGTTTTCAGGGAAGCGTTCCTGGGAAACTGCAAGCTCATTGTGGGTAAAGACTATGTCCTTGGTTATAATGTACTCTCTCAAGAACTTAGTACAGTGCTCTGCACACAGTAAATGATCAATAAATACAATAAATTGATACATTAATTTAAACCGTGACAAAGCATTTCCCCGCTACAGTCTCAAACCTGACCTCAATCATCCCGGCTACTACGGAAATGTTATCAGCAATTTTGTAATAATAATGACAATAATAATAATTATGGTATCTGTTAAGCACTTACTATGTGCCAAGCACTGTTCTAAGTGCTGGGCACTGTTCTAAGTGTGTACTTAATAGGACATCAAACCATAGCTCTACCACAGTCAAATGAAACCAGGAGTCCAGAGAAGCAGGCAAAACCTTCACTGGAGACAGTGGGGGAAGCTATTTTTTTCCCTTATATTTGCTAAGCACTTACTATGTGCCAAGCATTGCTCTAAGCTCTGGGGTAGAATACAAGATAATCAGGTTGGATACAGTCCCTATCCTGTATGGGGCTCACAGTCTAATGGGGAGGGAGAACGGGTATTGAATCACCATTTTACAGATGAGACAACTGAGGCACAGAGAAGTTAAGCAACTTGCCCAAGGTCTCACAAGCAAGCAAGTGGAGGAATGGAGATCAGAGCCCAGGCCCAAACTCTTTCCACTAGGCCATCCTTCTTCCTCTGACTATTTCTTGACTGCAAGCTTTAAAAAAAAGGAACCCAATAAAAATCCAGATCCATTATAGAGTTAGAAGTTCAATGACAACCCATCTGGAGAAGCAATCACAGGCTCTGTGATCCCCAGGAGATTTGCTTCATTTGTAAGTATCTATTTTGGGAAATGAGCCGAGACCCTGGCTCGATTTCTCCCTGAAAATTAGCTGTTGAGAGTACACCTTGGCTTGTCAACTCCTCCAGCCCACTGCCACCTTGAGCGGCATTTTAAAACTGCTCAGCTGGATGCCTTTAAATGGAGCTCCAAAGTTGAATCCCTGGGAGAGGATTAGAATGATAATAATTAGGGTATTTATTAAGAACTGATTCTGTGTTACAGCACTGTTTTCACCCCTAAGGTTGCTGCTGTTGTCTTATGCTGTCGAATTATGTCCTACCCATAGCGATGCCATGGACACATCTCCACCTTGACTCCCCGCTTCCATCTGCAATCGTTCTGATAGTGTCTACTTGGGAAAAATACGGAAGTGGTTCAGCGCTGGGGCAGAGAGAAGAAAAGCACATTGGTGGGCCATAGGCCCTGTCCCATATAAGGCAGAAACTGTAACCCCGTTTTGCAAATGGGAAAACTAAGACACAAAGAGGCTAAGGAACTCTGCCCAAGGTCACACAGCAGTTGAGTGCTGTGGATAGGGTGAGCACTTGGGCCTCTCAATAATAACATAATAACTGTAGTATTTGTTAAATGCTTACTCTGTGTCAGGCACTGTACTAACCCCTGGAGTACATACAAGCAAATCAAGTTGGACAGTCCCTCTCCCACACAGGGCTCACGATCTTAATCCCCATTTTATAGATGAGGTAGCTGAGGCAGAGAAGCAAAGTGACTGGCCCAGGTTTACACAGCAGACAAGTGGCAGATCCGAGATTAGAACTCAGGTCCTTCTGACTCCCGGCACTGTTTTCTATCCACTAGGCCACGCTGCTTCTCTTGACTCTCCAACTCATTCCTTTCCTCTGCTTTGTATCTGTGGGGTTTAGTCTTACAAAAGGGGTATTATTGGAAATGCCAGGGTGGTAAATATCAATCAATCAGCAGTATTTATTGAGTCTTTACTATGTGCAGAGCATTGCACTAAGTGCTTGGAAGGGTTCAGTACAACAGATTTAGCAGACATGTTCCCTGCCCATATGTGCCGCAGAAGTGGCTGCCTTCCTGTCTTGGGCTTCAGCTGACAGATCATGTTTTTCCTTTTTTATGGTATTTGTTGAGCGCTTACTGTGTGACAAGAGCTGTTCTAAGCACTGGGATAAATGCAAGATAATCAGTTTAGACACAGTCCCTGCCCCAAATGGGACTCACAGTCTAAGTAAAAGGGGATAGGATTTACTCCCCATTTTACAGATGAGGAAATTGAGGCCCAGAGCAGTTAAGTGATTTGCCCAAGGTCACACAGCAGACAAGTGGTGGAGCTGGAATTAGAACCCAGGTCCTCTGACTCCAAGGCCGGTGCTCTTTGCACTAGGTCAGGGGGCTCCTCATTTTAGAGACTCTCAGGAGTTTCTCAGGAAGCCCCAGTACCCGTTCCCTGGCTTCTGATTTTGAAATGAGGGTCCAGAAGGAACACTTCATTTTCTTCCCTCTCCCCATTTTGTACTGTATTCTAACAAATGGAAGATTCTGACAGGCTGGATGTAAACCAGAGAAGCAAACATTCCGAGCTCTAATTACCTTTCTGTGAATCTAAGGACTGGTTTGGCTTGGACGTGGACTGGCACTAAAAAAACCGCCCAGACCCTAAGAAATCCTGTGAAAAACTTTCATATTGCAGTCTGCCACTGTCATGTAAATGAAGGAAACTTTTTCCCCTCCACTGCAGACAGCTCTGTTTTTGTTGTTTGATGTCTTGGAACAGATCTCTAAGCGTAACTAAAATAGGGGCATCTATCGTGCATTTCGGACCTATTAAAGCAGGTTTGCTGAGGGGTTAATCCTGGGGAAAGCAGAAGTCTCTCTCTCTCTCTCCCCCTGCTCCCCCGCCCCTCCCCTCCTTTGGGTGAATAGATCAGGTTTTTCGGTGTAACTTCAGTTTAGGAAAGCCATAACATTTGCCTTCTGGAAAGTCAAAGGGAGTCCTGGGGGGAAGGAGATCCTCAATCATAGCTTCTCTGGGCCTTATTCCCGGGGGTTGCCATCATCCTGGGGCAGAGGCCAAGAAGAAAGTTTTCTTTAAGCTCTGGGGGCATCAGAGCTGATCAACAAAAGCAGTGTAGTCAAGTGGATAGAGTAAGGTCCTGGGAGTCAGAAAGACCTGCGTTCTAATCCCAACTCTGCCACTTGTCTGCTGTGTGACTTTAGGCAAGTCACTTCACTTCTCTGTGCCTCATTTACCTCATTTGTAAAATGGGGATTGAGACCGTGAGCCCCTATTTGCTTGTATCCACCCCAGTGCTTAGTACAGTGCCTGACAAGTAGTGAACACTTTATAAAAACCACAGTTATCATTATTATTACTAATAACAATAAATAGCAGCAATGGCATAAAGCATATGAACCAGAAGTGCATGGCATAAAGTCACTTCAAAAGTAATTCTCGCATTTCACCCTGCACTAGTCAGACACTATTATTGCATATTATCTGATTTTCATAACCCCCCACTTAAAAAAAATAAAGATGGAGAGAGACTGAAGAGGGTCCAGAGAGAGAGAAAGGAAATGATGGATAGAAAATAGGTTTAATCCTTACCTTGTCACTGCCCTTCTTAGCACTGTACCATGGAAAAGTCGCTTAACCTCTCTCAGGCTCAGTTTCCTCATCGGTGTAGTGGGGATTAGACATCCATTCTCTGTCCATCTCAGACTGTGAGTCCCATGTGGAACACGAGCTGTTTATCTTGTTTCTACCCCAGAGCTTGGCCTCGTAGTGAGTGCTTAATAAATAGTGCATTGTGAGTAGAGACTGTGTCTATCAACTCTGCTTATTGTGTTCTCCCAAGCGCTTAGTACAGTGCTCTGCACACAGAAACTGCTCAATAAATACAATTGATTGATTAATAATACAATCATTATTATAAGGAAAGGGTAAAAGACTGTGGATTATTTAGCCGGGAGAAGAGATGCCTGAGGGGTGACATAACTGCTTTCTTTCATAAAGGGTTTTATGGTCAGTATACTCCTTGCTCACTAGCAACTGAACTGGAGGAAGCGGCTTCGGAAGGATTTTCTCCTGGGGTGTAAAGAAGGATTTGGTTACAATTAAGGTGCTAATAGAACCTGCCAAAAGAGGTTTTGTGGTCTTTATCTCTTCAGAATTTTAAAGGAAGAATAGACATTCCTCTCTCCTGGTTTAGTCGTTGCCCTCTCTTAATGAGTAAGGAAACAGTTTCTGTTGGTCAAAAGATTGTAAGCAGTTCTAAAATGTCATTATTATCATTATTATTATTATTATTAGTAGTAGTAGTATCCATATTATTATATAATAATTCAAAAATAATCATATTTGTTAAAGGCTTACTATATTCCAGTCCCCTGAGTTTTCTTTCAAGGCTGCATCTGTTTGAGAATAGTTTCCCTGTGGAAAATGCATAAGGTTTCAACCTTCCCATTTAAAGGTCCTGAATTCAATTCCTTTTTTTTTTTTTGTTTCATACTCCCCTTTGTTCCCCACCAAAACTCACTTGGTTTTTTGCCCTGTTGTTAGGTTTGTCAGGTTACAGCTGCCAGCCTATCGCAGGTTGTTTGGTGGGTAGAAATAGGCTTAATGGAAAACCCCTTCTAAAGGGGTGGTCACTCCCCCTCCTTCCTTTAAAAACATTTTTTTTTAACACGGTTCTTAACATCTTTTGAGGACAGCAAAATGCTTCCCTTTTCAAGGGTCAGAGGACAGAATTAGGGTGAACCCTGCCTTGTCTCTTCCCCCTTTCTGTTTGCAGAGCACTAGACTAAATTCTTGGGAAAGTACAATACAGTAGAGCTGGTAGACAGAATCCCTGAGCTCAAGGAATTTACAATCTAGTGGAGGAGCCAGAAATAAAAATAAATGACAGGTAGGAAAAGCAACAGAGTATTAGGATATATTCCTAAATGGATATGTCAGTATGTATAAAACTAATTAGGGCAAGGGTTAGGATCAAAGTGATAGGGGAATAATTTAGAAGCAGCAAGACTTAGTGGATGGAGCAAGGGCCTGAGAATCAGAAGGACCTGGCCTCTAATTTTAGCTCTACCACATGTCTGCTGTGTGACCTTGGGCAAGTCACTTAATTTCTTGTGCCTCAGTAATCTCATCTATGAAATGGGAATTAAGAGTGTGAGCCCCATGTGGGACAGGGACTGTGTCCAACCTAATTAATTTGTATCTACCCCAATGCTTAGAAGAGTGCTTGGCACAAAGTAAGTGCTTAACAAGTATACTACGACTACTACTAATAGCTCGATAGCAGTGACACTTGAACCCACACACTCAGAAAGACTGGGGCTTTAGTCCAGCATTCAGATACACTATCCCTTCCTATTGATCGGTGAGTTAAGAGAAGGAATCATGCTGAACCAGGGCAGCTGGAAGAGGAATGCAAAAACCCATTCAAATCCCTTGCACTCAGCTGGAATGGGGTGGGAATCTAAGCCTGTTTTTTAGTTCTGATCCCCTGGGCCTCAGTAAATCCTTTGGCTCCGGCTGTTTTCCAGAAGGTCTCATTCTCCTGGAGGAGGCGGGGGAAAATCTCCCACTTCACAAGCCCGGTCCTGATTAGGAAGAAGCAGAGGGATCCCCAAGAGGGAGCCTGGGGGGGACTGTCTGCCTGATGGGCAGAGGAAGGACACGGAGCCCTCAGGATGCCAGCTGGTTCCCTGTCCCATCTGTACTTCAGGTTTGTAACACCGCTTGCCGTAATGAGTTCGGCCTGCACGGCGGCTACCCAACTCGAAAATAGGATGCTGAAATTTTAGTGGCGACATTACGATCTTTATGGCCCGGAATTTGAATTGTGCTGCCTCAGCACAGCCAGTGAAATATCTGTGAAATATGAACAACTACTGTTCCCCTCTCGAACTGGCCTGCCCTAGCAAGTGCTTTTCTTTCTGTAGGTCTTGATGTCCCTTGTAGAAACCCACAAAAAAACTCACATTTAATATGAAGGCAGCCTGGCACATAGACATTCTTCCATTTTCCTAGTTATGTGGTCATGGGAGACGGTGGGGTGTAGATGAAAATGCATAGAATTGGAAGTCAGAAGACCTGGGTTCTACTCCCACCTCTGCCCTTGGCCTGCTGTGTGACCCTGAACAAATCTCTTAACATCTCTGGGCTTCACTTTTTGCATTTTTTATGGTATTTATTGAACACTTACTAAGTGTCAGATACCATACTAAGCTCTGGGGTGGATACAAGCAAATCAGGTTACACACAGTCCATGTCCCATTTGGGGCTCACAGTCTTTGTCCCCATTTTACAGATGAGAGAACTGAGCCACAGAGAAGTTAAGTGACTTTCCCAAGATTACACAGCAGACAAATGGCAGAGCTGGGATTATAACTCAGGGCTGTGCTCTATCCACTAGGTCATGCTGCTTCTGTATATCTAAAAAACAGGGAGAAAATGCCTGCTCTCTCTGTCTCTCTCTTTTCCTATTTCATAGGGTTTAGGAGTTCCTGCAAGCTTCTAATGGGCAGGGAGCATGTCTACTAACTCTGTTATACTGCACTCTTTCAAGTGCTTAGCATGGTGTTCTGCACACACTTAGTGCTCAACAAATGCTATTGATTGATTGATTGGCAGGGTATTTGATTATCATGTCTATCAGTTCCAATGCTTAGCATAGAGTAAATTAATAAATACCTTCTTTTTTTTTAAAACAAGATTTGTTTCAGGAGAAGAAAAGAATTACTAATTTCATTCAGTTATCTCCCTGGAGTGGAAAGGGGCAGACTGGTTAAAAACGTCTGAGGGCTGGTAAATGTTTATCCTTACAACACTGAAAAGAAAGGAGTTAAATATGAGCTAACAGAATGTTTCAGGTCCACTGAAGTTTACTAAACCCTTTTCAGACATGATCTCATTTGTTTTCCAGCCTATCACAATGAACTCAGTATGGAGAGCTTTTTTCCGGCAGTGGCTCGGCTTCTCTTCCCATTAACATTTGGAGGAGCCAATCTACCCGATTTTGTTTTGAACTTCCTCTTCTACAAGTGTTTTCCAGAGTGACTGGCGAATCTCACCACAAAGCCATTTGTCAAGGAGACAGTGATTTATCGAGGTGGACGAGATAATGTGGTAACACAAGCAGCATGCTCATGCCTTGTTAGCACCCGTGTCCTTTGAATTTCAGCTCTAATCACAGGGAAGAGCTTTTAGATGCCTGATTCCCCCACGAGAGGGGAATGGAACACATGATTCTTCCCGATTAAGTCCTCTTTCCTCGACTTCCTCTCCCTTCCACGTCGTCTGTGTACTTGGATCTGAACCCTTTGGGCATTTGGTATGCACCCTACCCTCAGCCTCACAGCTCTTATATACATGTCCGTAATTTATTTATTTCTATTAATGTCTGTCTCCCTCCTCTAGCATTTATGTTTGTTGTGGCCAGGGACAAAAATAGAGAGAAAGTGCCTGCTCTCTCTCTCGTCCTATCTCACAGGGTTTAGGACTTCCTGCAAGCTTCTTGTGAGCAGGGAGCATGTCTACCAAGTCTGTTATATTGTACTCTCATGCGCTTAGCACAGTGCTCTGCACACATTAAGTGCAGAACTCGACAAACTCTGTTGTAGTGTGCTCTCCCAAGCACTTAGAACAGTACTCTGCACACAGTAAGTGCTCAGTAAATACCATTGATGGACAGTGCTCTGCACACAGTGAACGCTCAATAAATATGAAGAATGAGGACTGCTAGTGGACTACCCCTTTGACATAAGGAAGGACGTCTTGAATACCAGAGATAATGAACCACAGAACAGGCTACTGGAGGAAGAGTGGGATTCTCCATACCTGGAGATCTGTGATCCATGACTAAAGAATAGGACAACCATTCTCCCAGGTTAGTTTAGCTGTTCAGTAACCAAGAGGAAGAGGGCAGGATAGAGAACTTCTTGAGATCCTTTCCAGGCTGTGATTCTATGATTTTCATCCTGTAAAAAGTAATAATTATAACTTATTATATAAGTTAGTAAGGCATCTAACTTACTATGTGCTGAGCATGGTCCTAAGGGATGGAGTAGATAGAAAATAATCAGATCGGTCACAATTCTTGTCCCACATGGAATTCACAGTCTAAGGGGGAAGGAGAAGAGGTATTGAATCCTCATTTCCACAGGTGAGGAAACTGAGGCACAGAGAAGTTAAGTGCCTTGCCCAAGGTCACCCAGCAGGCAAGTGGCGGAGCTGGCGTTAGAATCCAGGTCCTCTGACTCCCAGGTCCATGCTCTTTTCATTAGGCCACACTGCTGGATGAGCCTTGGGGCTCGCTGTACGGTGAGCAAAGCTAAGTCTTAAAAGATAAAAGGGGAATGACTGGTTTCCATTGGTAATAACACTCACCAATCAGAATATTGTCATCCTCTCCCTCCTCGCCAGCACCAGTAGTTCCAACCCCAATTAACAGTGCTTGGTTGAGTAGTAATTACTCACTTGGGGGCATTAGATAGTATGGGCATGAGAGAAATGGCCCATATGGGACGCCCCTATTAGGCTAACCCACGCCTGGAGACACGAGGAGAAAATTAGAAGTTTCTGGAAGGGTGGTTCACTCCTGGGTACCCCCGGGGGACCTCTCCAGTCCTTCTTCTGACTAGAATTAACTGGGAAGTTTCGTTGGATGAGCCCTGAGATGTCTGGCCACGTCCCCAGGGTCCTAAAGTCCACGAGGTTTTCCTTCCCCCAAAAAACGGTGGTTATTTTTATGGCTCACATTCAGGTCACCCCCAAAATTAACCCCCCAAGAAACTGCCCCATCCCTTGTCTTGCTAGAAGGGCAATCCTGGACGTAGTCCCGAGGCAGGTCACTGGAGCTCAAGAATCTATCCTTGACCTTCCCGGAACCACCCTGTTTTTCCAGGCTCAGATTTGACTCAAGTCTATTCACTCAGGCCCTCTAGACATTCAGACTGGGATTCAAACTGGTATTTTGAATAATAAAAGAAACTTGACATTTCCATCCTTAATTAGGCAACAGTCAAACAGATTCTAGTTTTAAACCGCTTCTCCCTTAAGCTAGCCCAGGGTAACTTTCTCAGAAACCTTTGCACTTTCCCACAGCCCGTCCTCAGTGGTCTGCCGCGTCGGCCGGTCTTCCTGGCCATTCTCCTGGATGAAATCCTGTCTCCATGGAATGATCCACCCTCTCCAGCCCCCTCCCTGGGTCTTTTCCTCACTTTACCCTTGGAAAAGAAGTTTTATATCTGGACCTGCTGCTCTCCTATCTCTCTTTGGGAAGGGTATACATGAGCGAGTCACCGTCCCAGAAGCAGCGAAGAGATGCAGCATGACCTAGTGGATAGAGCCCATTCCTGGGAGTCAGAAGGATCTAGGTTCTACTCCTGGCTCTGCCACTTGTCTGCTGTGGAACTTGGGCAAGACACTTAACTTCTCTGTGCCCCAGTTACCTTATCTGAAAAATGGGGAAAAAAACTGTGAGTCTCATGTGGGACATAGATTGTGTCCAACCGGATTAGCTTGTATCTACCCTAGTGCTTAGTACCGTGCCTGGCAAATAGTAAGCATGTCTGTCTCCGTCTCCGGGTGTGAGCTAACTTAACATAAATCAATCAACCAATCAATGGTATGTATTGCGCACAACTCTGTGTAGAGCACTGAACTAAGTACCTGGAGGACTATAATAGAACGATATCATAGACACATTCCCTGCCACAGCGAGTTTACAGTCTAGGTGGCTGTCACACCTCCTCTCAGAGAAACCAAGAGGGAGAGTTTCCTTTGAACATAGAGGGCTGCCTTGGAACTTGGAAGGATGTCATTTGGCCCAAAGTCCAGGTTTGTACAATCCTCGCAAACCGAAATTACATTTTTCTGACCCTCTGAGGTCCCTTTCAGCTTAGTGGTTTGATGATCTTAAGATCTGGGATTCTCTAAACTCTTTGAGTCTGTTCTTTTCATTGTGGCATTTGGTAAGTGCTTACTATGTGCCAAGCACTATACTAAGCACTGGGGTAGGTAAAAGACAGTCTGGACACAGTCCCTGTTCCACTTGGGGCCCATAGAAGTAACTGTGGTACTTGTTAAGCACTTATAATGTGCTGAGTACTGGACTAAGCACTTGCGTAGATTCAAGATAGTCACATCAGACACAGTCTCTGACCCACTCAGGTTTCCCAGTAATGATAATAATAATAATAATTTTGGTATTTGTTAAGAGCTAACTGTGTATCAGGCACTGTACTGAACACTGGCGTAGATACGAGATAATAGGGTTGGCCATAGTCCCTGCCCCACATTGGGCTCACAGTTTCCACCCCCATTTTACAGATGAAGTAACTGAGACACAGAGAAGTTAAGTGACTTGCCACACAGTATAAGGGAGAGGGAGAATAGATATTTAATCCCCATTTTAGAGAAGAGGAAAGTGAGGGACAGAGAAGTTAAGTGACTTGCTCAAGCTCACACAGCGGGGAAGTGGCAGAGTTGGGGTTAGAACTCAGATCCCCTGACTGGTCTTCTTCTCCTGTGGAGGAAGATGTGTTTCACCAAGCTGGTTGACCAATTGTGCATTTGCTCTTAGATAGGATACACAGTCTGGTGCCTCTACGAAAACTCAGAAAGACTGTGATGGTTGCTGAGACTAACAGTCTTAATCCCCATTTTTTACAGATGAGGTAAGTGAGGCACAGAGAAGTGAAGTGACTTACCCAAGGTTGCGCAGCAGAAAAGAGGCATAGCCGGGATGAGAACCCAAGTCAACTGGCTCCAGGTCCGTGCCCTTTCCATCAGACCATGCTGCTTCCTTTGGATGGTAATTGCTCTATTAATCTGTCTCTAATTCCCTGTGTGTGGAAGTGGTTCTTTAAGAGGGGCAGAAATGAAATCTTATTCTGCACCATGTGAAGAAAGTTCTGAAGAATATGCTGATCAAAGTTTCTATTTCCTGGGTAGAGAAGCAAGTCAGGACCTGCAGTCAATCAGTGGTATGCCTTAAACACTTATTGTGTGCAGAGCACCATACTAGATGTTAGGGAGAGTACAATTTAATAAAGTTGGTGGACATGATCCCTGCCTTCAAGGAACTTGCAGTCTGCAACACCTCAACCTCCCTTCCTGTGATCTGAGTATTTTTGTTTTGAGTCACAACAGACGTTTCAATTCTCGGAGTGGCCTTGAGCCACTTCTAGGGGTCAATGCTAGAGACAAGACTCTTGCATAATCAGATGGGGGTGACGTCAGAGGAAGCAACCCTTCTTTCTCTTAATAATTCTGTTGTACTCTCCCAAGCACTTAGTACGGCGTTCTGCAAACAGAAAACAATGAATGAGATTGAGTCCCTGTGCTGAGAGATTTGTATGCTCTGCCTGGAAAATTAAAATTCCAGAGCCTGGAACTCATCAGACGTCAGATGCTTTCGCCGAGAAAGCCCAAAGCTCCTTTGTTTCTTCCTTTGAACTGCTAAAGGTTAGTCGCAACTCAGTCTTCTCATTATTTGACTGTTTCCCTCCTAGCCCACGAACAATACCAGCTGGTACTCAATTGTATTTTTACTGTCATGGCTATGCTTAAAAACACACATGCACACACGCAGAGTTAACAAACATGTGTCTAATAAAAGTGGCTTTTACTGGTTCAGTCATCAGGTTTTGAGCCGATTTTATGGTAGCCAGTGCTTCATATAAGGGAAGGCGGTGGGTCTGGGAATCAGGAATCTGCTCTGATCTCAGCTCTCTCCCTGGCCTACTGGATGACATTGGGTGATCAATTAATCAATGCTATTTACTGAGCACACTTCCTCCTGTGCGACCTTGGGCAAGTCACTTCACTTCTCTGTGCCTCAGTTACCTCTTCTGAAAAAAATGGGATTAAGACTGTGAATCCCATGTGGTACAGGGACTGTATCCAACCCGATTTGTTTTTATCCACCCAGCGCTTAGTACAGTGCCTGGCACACAGTAAGCAGTTAATGACTACCACGATTATTATTACTATTATTGCTAATAATAATAACAAATACTATAAAAAGTGTTGAGAACAGGAATAAAGTACACAAGTGCTAAGGGTCACTATTAGGTTTGCATGACCAAGTATTATTCTCTACAGTGCTTGGAAGAGTACAGTACAACAGAGTTGGTAGATACTTTCCCTGCCCAGAGGGAGCTTACAGTCTCAGTTTCCTCATCTGTAGAATAAAATGAGTCTTATTCTTCCTCCCTTTTAGATTGTGATTCCCATTTGGGACAGGGACTCTGTCTTATCTGATTATCTTAATCCTACCCCAGTGCTGTTAATGCATCACTCAGCACTATATACACAGCTAATAAATACACAGTCAACAACAATAACATTAATAATAATACTGATAGGAATCCATCTATTTGATTGTTCATTCATTCATTCAATCATATTTATTGAGCACTGTACTAAGTGCTTGGAATGTACAATTCGGCAACAGATAGAAACAATCCCTGCTTAACAACGGGCTCGCAGTCTAAAAGACCGGCTCACAAGAGCAGGTGACATTTCTCCTTGGCCAGCTGCATGCTTAGTGAGTATTCTTTGATTCAAATTGAAACGCTTTGTATTTCTTAACTGGTGGATGGATTTAAATACCAAGTTCCTTCTATTTTCAATGGGCTGGATTGCTGGCATTTTTACCATTTAGAGGTTTCATTTGGAGGACTGAAGAACCACACTGCACTTAGCTGGCATGTCACCGTAGGGTCTGGTTTACTTTGAGATGCGTGATTCACAGCTATGTGTGGCCCTCTTAATAGAGGCGTAAGTGGCTTTTATTTATAGTTCTCCCGACAATTCCAACGTGCCATCTCACTGTGCAGACTTTTCCGTGATCCAGATAAAACTGCCTTAAAAACACCTGATTCTTAACTTAATAACAGCCTTCCTTCCAGATGGATTCCGCAATCAGAGAATCAAAAGAATTAGAGAGAGAAAGGGCTGATAGAGGCACTTAATCCATCCCCACAGAGTTAGCTCAGTGTTTGTCCCTCGGACCTGTTCAAAAGCTTTGTCTGGTCTAATTTTAAATGACCAGGTGTTGAAAGAAGTTATCATGACATTTTAGGCGTGAGTTGGATTTTAAATTTCATCCCCGAAATTGGTAGCAACTTTGGATTAATTCAGGTTCTTGAGGTACATTTTGTCATAGGGATGGAATGAGTGAAGTTCTGTAAATGAAATGAGTTTATTACTCACAACAGAAGGACAGAAATGGGGGCGGGTCTCCTCTCTGGTAAGAGTCTGGATGATTTTGCCTCTAGGATGGATGGGATGAGGAAGACTTGGATTCAGGCCTCTTCTGGATTCCTCCCTGGCTGAGTTAGGAAAGTATTTGTTCCCAGGGAAGAGGATAAACTGCAGGTGATAGGTTGGGGTGACCACATGACCTCAGAGTCCAGGGAATTCAGCTCTCATGCTGGGATCCCTAGCCTCATTCTCTCAAGCAAAGGAATGGTGAGGTTAACTTGTCAGACTGGCTCTGTTCCAAACCCCAACAGAGCTCCCTGACTCTGTTTCTCACATCCCTCTTCTGGGAATTCTCTCCTCCCCCACTTCACCGGACCCAGATATACTCTCTCCTACAGCCCTTCCCCTTGACAGCACTTACGTACAGCTCTCTAAATTATATATTATAAATTAGTTATATTATGTCTGTGTTCCCTTCTAGAGTACAAGCTCACTGTGGGCCGAGAACGTTTCAACCGACTCTGTTGTACTGTACTCTCCCAAGCGCTTAGTACAGGGCTCTGCACCCCGTAAGCGCTTAATAAATATCACCGGTGATGATGATGATGTTGAAGTCGCTTGTGCCTGGAACCTGGGAGTCAGATGGCCCTGAGTTCTAATCCCGGGCTCTGCCACTTGTCTGCTTTGTGACCTTGGGCCACTCACTTCACTTCTCAGGGCCTCAGCTACCTCATTCATAAAATGGGGATTAAGACTGTGAGCCCCTTGTGGGATAGGGACTGTGTCCAATCTGTTTAATTTATATTCATTTATTCAATCATATGTATTTAGAGCTTATTGTGTGCAGAGCAGAAAAACAATTCGGCAAGAGATAGAGACAATCCCTACCCAACAACTGGCTTGCAGTCTAGAAGGGAGAGACAGACAACAAAACAAAACAAGTAGACAGCCATCACTACCATCAAAATAGATAAATAGAACCATAGATAAATGCACTTCATTAATAAAATAAATTAGAGCAATAAATATGTACAAATATATACAAGCGCTGTGGGGAGGGGAAGTGGGTAGAGCGGAGGGAGGGAGTAGGGGCAATGGGGAGGGGAGGGGGAGGAGCAGAGAGAAAGGGAAGGCTCAGTCTGGGAAGGCCTTCTGGAGGAGGTGAGCTCCTCAGCAGGGCTTTGAAGAGGGGAAGAGAGTTACTTTGGCAGATGTGAGGAGGGAGGGCATTCCAGGTCAGAGGTAGGAGATGGGCCAGGGGTCGACGGCGGGACAGGAAGGAACGAGGCACAGTGAGGAGGTTAGTGGCTGAGGAGTGGAGTGTGCGGTGAGGGGGGCTGTAGATGGAGAGAAGGGAGGTGAGGTAGGAGGGCACACAGTAAGCGCTTAGCAAATACCACACCATAAAGGAATACTGTAAGGTAAATCTACTATTTCTAGAGTGACATCTCCCCCAGATTTCTAAGAAACAAAAACAAGTCCTCTGAAGCAGAGTGACCGGAGAGAAACCTCATCTCTGTGAGACCTTAGCTCAGCTAAGAAAATGTTCCTCAGGAATTGCAGAAAGCATAGAAAGTTTACTGTTGGGGTAATTGCTGCAACATCTCTCTTATTACCATTAGACAGTGCTGAGAATCCTTTGAGAGTCAGGGGTGTGTGTGTGTGTGCGTTTGGACTCCATTTTACATAGCTGTCAGGCCGACATAAAATTCCAGTCAAGAAAACTCAGACTCAGCAAGTAGCTTCCATCATTAGGATTTCCAGGTTGTTGTCGTCAGATGAAAACCTTAACTGAATGACTGGGGTCTATTGGCGAAGGGAGCTTTTATTTATTAAAAACCAAAACAAAGCTCAACACACACCCTCCCTAAACTCTCTATTCAGCAGGTTTTTTTATAGGCACCAGTAAACAGGCTTTACGTCCCTCTTAAAATTTTAGTGTCTTTGTATTTGGGAACTGCTTTATAGCACTTTATTTCACTCCGCGAACAATCGTCATCGAGGGCCGCGGATTGACAGCAGGCAAGAAAGTGTCAGCTCTGTGAGGAACTGTCTCTCTCTTCTCCTTGAGTCAGGATAGCAGGGCCCAGCGAGGAGTCTGGGTCATATGTGGCTCTTTGAAGCTGGAACTGGGTGTGAGAAGGGGAGGGCCCAGATTTGCCAGAGAAATGAGTGAGCTCTTTGGCACGAATTTGCATTTACAAAATGCACCTGTGTGAAACAGACAGCTGCCACAGCCTTTCAGAGTTGTTTTTTTCCCACCTGAATCAGTGGGGGTAGCTTGGGGAGAACATTTACAAAGAGACATATGTTGCCGGTATTTGACTAAACTCAGGAAGGTACTCAAATATGGTGTGGTCACAGATCGTGTATGGGTGCAGAATTTTAACTAACTGGCATTTCCCAAGCATCCATTCTGGAAGAAAGCTATTTTTTTCTGTGGCAAATCCATGTCCTTCCCCACCTCCCCACCAGATATACCTAGTTCTGTTGCACTGTGGGATAGAATTTCATCATCACCCTTTTCCAGTAGTATTTACCCATGTGGGACAGGCACTGTGTCTGATCCAATTCTATTGTATTTACCCCATCTGCTAGCACACTGCTTACTGTATAGTAATCACTTAATAAATACTACAATTATTATTATTACTTCTAAGACCCCACCTGTGAATGAAACTATGTTAGGTATTAGAAGGAGCAAAAAAGACATAACCTGCTCTCTAGAAGCCTATTGTCTAAAGGAAAAGTAAGAGTGGCAGAGAATGGCTTTCTTCTTTTGTATCACTCTAGTATTTGTAGAATATACCCCCCCTACTCTCCATATGACTATAATATCTCCTCATCAAAACTCTGGCAAAGAAATAGCCTCAAGCGAGTGGCCTCTTTAATCCCTCAATTCTGAATTTGAAATTGGCCTGTTGCATCTGGTAAGAGGAAGACTGCAAGGATTAGATTGTAAATGGTTCGGGGACAGGGAACATTTGCCCTGTCCTCTCATGGCTTAGTGGATAGAGCACGGGCCTGATAGTCTGAAAGATCTGGGTTCTAACCCCAGCTCTGCCGCATGCCTGCTGTGTGACCTTGGGCAAGTTACTTCACTTCTCTGTGTCTCAGTTACCTCTTCAGTAAAATGGGGATTAAGACTGGGAGCCCAAAGTGGGACATGGACTGTATCCAACCTGATTAACTTGTATCTACCCCAGGGCTTAGAAAAGTGCTTGGCACATAGTAAGCATTTAACAAGTACAATTATAACAGTACACTTATAATTATCATAATTATAATAATAAGCACATAGTACAGTGCTTCATTCATGCTCAGGAGATACTCAGTAAATATGATTGATTGATGACTGATTGAAGAACTAATTTGCCAGTTCTGAAATGTGAGGGGGAATCAGTTGAGTTGAGCCAGAAAAAGAGAGAAGGGAGGGTTGGATGAATCCAATATCCAAACCTGGTGATTATGTATTAAGGAAAGAGGCCAGGAGCAAGAGGAATAAAAGGCTTCTGCAACATGCCTAGTAGCTTCATCTCTCACTTTTTTTTAATGGAATATGTGGTAAGCGTTTACTATGCCAGGCACTCTTCTAATCGCCGGACCAGATACAAAGTAATCAGGTTGGACACAGTCCATGTCCCACATGGGGGTCCCAGTCTTAATCCCCATTTTACAGATGAGGTAACTGTGGCACAGAGAAGTTTAGTACTTGCCCAAGGTCATTCAGCAGACATGTGGCAGAGCTGGGATTAGAACTCATATCCTTCTGACTCCCAGGCCTGTGTTCTATCCACTAAGACATGCTTCTCATTTGACACTGATCTACCCTTGTCCAGCATTTTTATGTTACCTGGAACCAATCCCTGCCTGAATCTTGTAAAACTGGGTCCACTTTACACGTTTGTTTTTTTTTTAAATGGTATCTATTAAGCGCTGACTACGTGCCGAGCACTATACTAAGTGCAGGGGTAGATAGAAGTCAATCAGGTTGGACACAGTCTTAAACCCCATTTTACAAAGGAGGTAACCGAGCCCAGAGAAGTGAAGTGACTAGCCCAAGATCACACAGCAGACAAGCGGCTGAGCCGTGATGAGAACCGAGGTCCTCTGACTCCCAGGCCTGTGTTCTAGCCACTAGACCACGCTGCTTCTCATACATCAGTCTGCTTTTTCTCAGGATATATCCTCTAATGCCAAACTACTCGCTGTACCTCGGTTCTATCTCACCGCCGACCCCTCACCAACATCCTGCCTCTGGCCTGAATTGCCCTCCCTTTTCATATCTGACAATTACTCTTTCCATTTTCAAAGCCTTATTGAAGGCACGTCTCCTCCAAGAAGCCTTCCCTGACTGAGCCCTCATTTCCTCTTTTCCCACTCCCTTCTGTGTCGGGCTGACCTGCTTCCTTTACTCCCCCTCCCCGACTCAGCCCTGCAACACTTATGTAAATATCCACAATGTATTTATATTAATACTATTCATTCGGTTGTATTATTGTGCTCTTATTGTGTGCAAAGCACTGTACTAAGTGCTTGGGAGAGTACAATACAACAACAAACAGACACATTCCCTGCACACAGTGAGCTCACACTCTGTCTTCCTCTCCAGGTTATAAACTCATTGTGGGCAGGGAATGTCGTACTCTTCCAAGCACTTAGTACAGTGCTCTGCACACAGTAAGTGCTCGATAAATACGACTGATCGATTGATCGGTGCCTCTCCCTGACAGAAATGTTGGGAATGCAAACTGAGATGAGTAATGTTTAAAAGAGTTTTGCAAAACTAAAATTAAAAACCCAACAAATGCAATGTAATAATATGACATAAAAGGAATGACTCTTTTACTCGTGAGCTAGGAAAACTTAGCCAAAGGCATCCCATTCTGCCTCATCACTAGGGAGAAGAGGCAGATCTGAGAGCCTGAGGTGCAATCTTTGTTGACCTTTTACCCAGATTGCTTGGCCCTCTCTCAGGACCCTGCTTTTACCATGCTTTGGGGTGTTTAAAGCTGACAGTGAAGTGAATTTGTTCAGCTGCACATAAGGGGTTAATGCTCTAAACACTCCAAAATAAAGTCATGGAAAATGGCAGGAAATGGGTTGCATTTTTTCAAGTCCTTATCTAAATTCAGCTGGGCATTTTCTACAATGAATAAAAATGTCTGTCCCGGTGAGTGAAAGAAACAAATATCAACCCCACCCCATCCCCCCAACCACAAAGAAATGGAACAATCCTTCATTTTGCTCTATCAATATGCCTCCCCTGACTCTGTAATAACAATAGCCAAGGCATGGTCAGTGAAAAGGCCAGTGACCAAAGTTTAACTTTATTGATTATTGTAGCCATTCGTGGCTGTAAATATTTCCACCTCAGTCTCCCAAAGATTTGTGAGAGAGAATGGCTAACACTTCAGCTAAGATGTGACTCGCTTTGCTAGGAGGAATTTGGCAAAATAACTGCACAGTCTCTCCAGGGGCTCCTTCAAGAACGCTGCCACTGCTAACATGACTTTTTAAAAAGGGATCAATTGTCAGAGATGGGTTTTCTCCCCAGATCCTGGAAACAAAAAGACATACAGTATGGTCACTGGCTCCCTATTTTGGGAAATTAATCGATGGTTTTTATTAAGGGCTTATTGTGTTTAGAGCACTTTACTTAGCACTTGGGGGAGTAAAACAGAGTTGGTAGACCCATTCCCTGCTCACAAGGAGCTTACAGACATTAAAATAAAATTACGGGTGGGTACATAAGTGCTGTGGAGCTAAGGGCGGGGTCTTTATCAAATGCTTAAAGGCTATAGAGCCAAGAAACAACAAAGGTTGTGTTGAAGAAGATCCCTGGAAAGATCATAATTTGTGAAATTACAAATTGCAGGTAATTTGAATAAGGTGAATCCGTTCTGCTGATTCCAAGGAGAGTTGGCATTACTGCTTTCAGCGGAGAGAATCCAGTGCTTCAACACAGAAAGGAGAAAACTGCTTGTTGATGTGCCACGCTATAATCGCCAGCAGCCATTAGTCTGACTGGGGCAGCAATGTTCATCACACTGCTTTCACTAGGGGTTTCCTCATTACAGTCCAGTGTAGATCTCCGGCCCAACTCAGGGTTTCAAATGTGTGACTCCTCTAGTTCTACATGAAATGTCCACAAGACCTACTTCTCTCTTTTCATCCCAAGCCAAAGTCCAATTCAGAAAAAAAAAGTGTGAGGCACCCATGTATCATCACTGCCCTGGGAAAACTTTGCCCTCCAGCGGCAGTGCGGCCTAATGGAAAGAACACTATTCTGGCAGTAGGAACTGGGCTTCAAGACTCATCTCTGCCACTAGCCTGCTGTGTGACTTCAGACAAGTCTCTTAACCTCTCTGGACCTCTCTTCCCTCCTTAATAAAAGGGAAATAATCATCTCTACTTCTCCCAACCTTGCAGGGCACTGTGAGCTGGAGTGAGATCAGTGATGTGAAAATGCTTTGGAAGATGAACAGCTCCCTACAGATTCAGTGAGGCAGTATCTGAGCAATATCCCTACTAACCGATTGCTAAAGGCTTCCAAATTAGCCATCGGCATTACTTTGCAACGGAGCAACTGAGGAAGCGGAGAGTCCACCCCTCACCCCTGCAGTCAGCCTAGTGGATAGAGCACGGGCCTCGCTGTCAGGTGATCATGGGTTCAAATTCCAGCTCCACCACTTGTCTGCTGTGTGACCTTGGGCAAATAACTTCACTGCTCTGGGCCTCAGTTACCTCATCTGTAAAATGGGGTTTGACCCCGGGACCTCCACGTGGAACAAGGACTGTGTCCAACCCGATTTCCTTGTATCCACCCAGTGCTGAGTACAGTGCCTGGCACATAGTAAGTACTTACGAATACCACAAAAATTATCGTTATTATTATGAAGCAAATGGGAACATACAGAAAGTTAGTCCTTTTACAAGGTCTTCTGAATAGGAATCTGATCCAACATCTCTTACTGTGGTTTGAAAGAAGCCCCTCTCTGTGGCTGTAGGTTTTGATGCCCACCAAGAGCCCAGGTGTAACCAGTTAGTGCCAATATTAATTCACCCATTAATTCATAGGTGCAAGCACATTCAGCCCTCTAGAGTTCTCTGGCCGGGATGACTTTTAGTCTGTTGAAAGAACTCCCTCAAGTGGTGAGAACAAATTGTTGGTTTTTCCTTTGACCTAGCTCCACCTTGCCTTTGAGCGAGAAGTCCTTACGGAAGCTAGATTTGGGATAGATCTACGCACTGGCACTGTTCTAAGCCCTGGGGTTAGACACATAGGGCTCCCAGTCTTAATCCTCATTTTACAGATGAGGTAACTGAGGCACAGAGAAGTTATGTGCCTTGCCCAAGGTCACACAGCGGACAAGAGGAGGAGCTGGGATTAGAACCCAGGTCCCTCTGAGTTCCCGGGGCCTGTGCTCTATCCTCTAGGCCGTGCTGGTTTCTTCAAACCCTGGAGCCTCTAAAACACCATTCATTGCCTTCTCGTTTTGAGATAAGGATCACGTTTCCTATTCTCCCTTATGGAGAGCAAAACAGCTAGAGTGTAATTCTCAGCTCCCCCAAGCTTCAAAAGACTGTCTGAAATGGCTGGCTGGCTTTGGAGCTTAGCACATCTTTGCTGTAAACAAGCATGCTGGACATGTTCTTTGATGAACTTTGCAGATTTAAGTACTCAACTTTAATTACCGATAGTTTTAGCAGCGGCACAATAAAACCGGGTCCCTGCCTCCCTAAATCAAGGAGATGTGACTGCAGCCCTCCTCATCCAATTGTGCTCATTTACCCCAGTATTCGCAAGCAAAGGGGTTGGGGGGTGGGGGAGAGGCGAGAACGGGAAATATTATTGTGACTCAAGCAGCTATGAAGCTCCTCTGTCACCTATCAAATACAAATAAATAAATAAAGGCTCAGAACTGATGGGGCTGATGAGCACAAAGAGACCTATCTCTTCATCAACCACTCTTTGTCAAGGTTCTGAGCTCTCTCCCTCTCTGTCCTTAGCTCTCTGTGAATCTCTCGGTTTCTTTTTTCTCCTCTCCTCCTATTTCTCTCTGTCTCTCCTTCTCTATCTTCCCAACGCTTTCCCTTTTTCTATCCCTTTCTCTCATTCCCTCTCTATACCTCAGTTTCTGTGTATATCCCTCTGTTTCTTTCTTCCTCTCTCTCTCTCTCTTTCTTCTTGTCTTTCCCGCTCTTTCGCTCCCTCTTCCTTCATCACTGTTTTCTAGGGGGAGTAGCCGGGGAGGTGAAAGAGTCGATATTTCTCCAACTAGTACGGTCTCTGAGAGACCCGGTTGCCATGTATCCAAATCATTCGAGAGGTAAAATGACTTGGTAAAGACCGCCTGTTTTAGTCACTCGCCGATCAAAGGGGAAATCCTGTCACAATCTTGGACGCCCTGCTGATAGAACGGTATCCAATAGAGTGAACAGTTAGCACTGTGTGGTTTGACGGGTTTCCAGGGTTTTGCCAAAGATCCAATTCTAAAAAACTCAATTCAGAGCTGCAAAGCAGGCTTAATAGGCAAAGGAGGTTTGGATGAGGCAGGGGCCAGCAGGTGTCATCTGTCTCTAACCACGGTAATATATATCAATCACTCAGCATTTTTTTATTCTATCTTTGAGGGCTCCTGCCAATAAAACACATTTACTAGGCTTTAAACTGGAAGTCCTTCTTTTACTGATATCTGTACGCTTAGTTTTTGGTACTTTATTTTTAATACGGCTCATCCTATCCCCTAATTCACAGCTCGGAGCAATTCTTCCCGGCATAGTTACCTTCCACTGACTGAGTAATTGCTTGCCAGAGATGGAAAGACTCACCCAACCCACAAAACAGAGTAAAGATAGCGTCTACAAAATGAGACACAGAGCTTTAATTACTCCGAGGTTCACTACTAATGTCTCCATTTAAACTTGTGACAAATGAATAATCCTCAGATAAATTGAGCAGTGCTACCTGACACATCTGAAAGGGGAAGGAATTTATGGAATGGACAAAAGAGGAAAGAGATGAGAGAGGCTGTTTGGGGACAGAAAAGTTTGATAATTAATCCTTAGGCTCAGAGATCCCTTTCCATCATTCCCTTATTTTTATTTAATTATTAAATGCACAGCTCAAATAACCTGCAGATTTTCAGGAAGTTCAAGTGTCTAGAGAGAGGAATTAAAGAGTCAGTTATCTGAATTAGCCAGGGCTGGATCTAGTTTGGGTAACTGAAACTGTGAGTCCTGACTGAAATTAAGCCCTATTGTTCTCCCCTCAGTGTTTAGTACCGTGCTCTACACACACTAAGGGCTCAGTGAATACAAGTGCTCTGCCCACAGTACGCGTTCAATAAATACCCCTGATTGCTTGATTGTCCTAGATGGATACGTGCCCAATTATGTTGGGTTATCAGAGCTTTAAAAGCTTATTATTTAAGCAGGCCAAAATTCAGATTTGACTGGAAATATTGAGGTCCGGCTAATTGATGCTAAGCACTCGGAAGAGCACAATAACAACTGAGTTTGCGGACACATTCCCTGTCCACAGCAAGCTTCTAGTCGAGAGGGGGAAACAGACATGAATATAAATATTTTACGATAAATAATTTATAGATATTTGATATGATTTAGGTGATATTTATATGATATTTGATTTACATGATATAAATCATACCCTATTTTTATGATTTATGTGATATTTGATATAGATATGTGCTGTGGGGTCGGGGGCAGGGTGAATATCAAATGACCAAAGGTCACAGATCCTAGTGCATAAATGATGCAGAAGGAAGAGGGACTGAGGAAAAGAGGGCTTAACTGGGGAAGGCCTCTTGGAGGAGATGTGACCTTAATAAGGCTTTGAAGGTGTAGAGAGTGGGGATGTGGCAGATATGGATGGAGAGGAAGTTCCAGGTTTAGGGGGAGGATGTGGGCGAGGGATTGGTGGTGAAGAAATTGGGGCACAGTGAGTAAACTGCAATCAGAAGACAAATGCGGGCAGGTTGGGCTATAATAGGAGATCAGTGTTCTGAGGTAAGGTGGGGAGAGCTGATTGAGTGCTTTAAAGCCAGTGGTACGGAGTCTGTTTGGTGCAGAGGTGGATGGGCAACCGTTGGAGGTCCTCGAGGAGGGGGGAGACCATGGACTGGACTTTTTTTAGAAAAATGATCTGGTCAGCAGAGTAAAGTAGAGACTAGAGTAGGGAGAGATAGGAGGCCAGGAGATCAGCAAGGAGGCTGATGCAGTAGTCGAGGTGGGTTGGGATAAGTGCTTGGATCAGCCTCATCGTAGTTTGGATGGAGGGAAAAAGGCAGATTTTAGCAATATTGAGAAGGTAGGAGTGACAGGATTTGGTGACCTATTGAATGAGAGATGGGGATTGAATGGATTGAATGGTTTCTGCAGTCAGAAACCTTCACCATCAACGGCACAGTCCCAGCAGGGATTCCCTGCTTCTGGCAACAATAGTAATAATAATAACAATAATAATGATAACAGAATTTGATAAGGGCTTACTATGTACCAGGCACTGTACAAAGCTCTGGGGTAGATACAAAATAATCACAATAATCAAGTTTTTCTCAACTGCTGACTGCTTCGCCTTTGTCACTTTGAAACTTCAGTGAAGCAGCTTGGCCTAGTGTAAAAAGCACGGAACTGGGAGTCGGATGACCTGGGTTCTAATCCTGGCTCTGCCACTTGTCTGATGTGTGATCTTGGGCAAGTCACTGAACTTCCCCGTGCCTCAGTTTCCTCACCTGTAAAATGGGGATTAATTCCTACTCTTTACTACTGTGACTGGGACAGTGACTGTGTCCAACCTGATATTCTTGCTTTTACTCTATGGCTTAGAATAGCGCTTGGCACATAGAAGCAGCGTGGCTTAGTGAAAAGAACCCGGGCTTGGGAGTCAGAAGTGGTGGGTCCGCCACCTGTCAGATATGTGACTTTGGGGAAGTCATTTAACTTCTTTGTGCCTCGGTTACCTCAGCTGTAAAATGAGGATTAAGACTGTGAGCCCCGAAGTGGGACAATCTGGTAACTTTATATCTACCCCCATGCTTAGAACAGTGCTTGGCACATAGTAAGCACTTAACAGATATCATTATTATCATTATTATGCTAAGTGCTTAATAAATAACATATTAATAATTATTATACATTATGAAGAAAACATATGTGACTGTCCACAGATGCCTTTCTAACCTTAACATTGCTAAGATCCTCTATAAAAAAAGAAAATAGTACAAACCCAGTAGATTGTAAATTCCTTGAGGACAGGGATCGAGTCTTCCAACCCTATTGGGCTGATCTCTTTCAAGTGCTTAGTACAGTGCTCGCACACTGTAAGACTCAATAAATACCGCTGATGGATTATTTTCAATCCCTTTATATTATAATTCTACACCAATTCCCTATTTAAAATTTACAAGCCAAACATCTAAGATTTCTGTCTGCTTATTCTTCAGATCTAAGCAGCTTTCTTCATCTTTCTCTGTTTGAATGTGCTTATCCAGTAATTGACACTGCTGATTCTACCCTGCAATGTGTAAGCCTCTTAGATCCTAAACAACTGGGAGAAAAAACAACCCAAAAGAATTTTTGAGTATGGCTATAAAAATGTCCTCTTAAAGTGCTAAACTGTAAATGCACTGTTTTTTTTTTCTTTTTTTAAATTATGCAACAGCAATGCGTTATTTCTGACTTGGTTTAAGGAAATCTGCGTTGAAAATGGAAAAGGAAATTTGTTGAAACTATGACTATTGTCGAAAACTCAGCCAGCCAACCAGGACACCAGCATCTGAGCAGCAAATGACGCTCTATTTTAGCTTCTCTCCAGGGTTGGCAGAGCCAAAGGATTCCCTCGTTTAACATTCTTGTAGCTCAATACTGTCATTTTTAATGGTTTTTTAATAATATTTTTAAGCGCTTACTATGTGCCAGGCATTGTACTAAGCAACAGAGTAGATACAAGCTAATCAGGTTGCACATAGTCCTTGTTTTACATGGGGCTCAAAGTCTTAATCCCCATTTTACAGATAAGGTAACTAAGGGACAGAGAAGTTAAGTGACTTGCCCAGTGTCACACAGCAGGCAAGTGGTGGAGCTGGGATTAGAACCCAGGTCATCCGACTCCTATTCTTCCCTCACGGCAAGATGTTTTTAGCTCCATTTTGCTGTTACACAACTGATGGAAAGAGCAAGGTTGCAACACAATCCTCTCGGGTTTTAGAACTAGAATCCACAGTCATTCAGGTCAGGGTCATACCAAGGTAATAATAATTATAGTAACTGTTAAGCACTTACTCTTATCAAGCACTGTGCTAAGCCCTGGGGTAGATGTATTACAATCATATCATTCATTCATTCAGTCGTATTTATTGAGCGCTTACTATGTGCAAAACACTGTACTAAGTGCTTGGAAAAGTACATTACAACAGTAAAGAGACGAAATCCCTGCCCTCAACAAGGTCACAGTCAAGGGGGTGGAGATCACACACAGTACCTGTCCCACATAGAGCTCCCAGTCTACAAGAAAGAACAGGAATTGAATCCCCATTTTACAGGTGAGGAAACTGAGGCCCAGAGAAGTTAAGTGATAGCATAGAGAAGTGGATAGAGCATGGGCCTGAAAGTCAGAAGGTCGTGGGTTCTAATTCCAGCTCTGCTGCTTGTATACTGTGTGACCTTGGGCAGCTTATTTCACTTCTCTGTGCCTCAGTTATCTTATCTATAAAATGGGGATTTAGACTGTGAGCCCCATGTGCCCAACCCGATTAACTTGTATTTATCCCAGCGCATAGTACGGTGCCTGACACATAATAAACACTTTACACATACCATAGAAAAATGAAGGTAGTGCCCAAGGAAAATGATCAGGTGTCCTGCAGTAGACAGGACAAAGGCAGGACTTTTGATTCCTACCCACTCACCTGAAAGGCCTCTTTCCCAAGAGGCTGAACCAATGCGGGCAAGTTGTAAAAAGAGCCTTGCACGTAGGATCAGAAAAACCTCCTTAAGGCCCGAAACAACATCTCACCATTCTGCACTCTTTGCTGAGGCGCCATCCCTGACTGTCAGGATTAACCAGGTGACCAAAGCCAACTCTTGTCTGTTCCTGATGTCTAGCAGAAGCCAGGAACTGAAGGAAAGGCCTTCTAATGCCATTTCAAGTCCATATGGTCCGCTAGATGGTAAACTTGTGGAGCACTAAGGTTGTGGCTACCAAGTGCATTGTACTCTCCCAACCAGTTAGAACAGTGCTCTGCACACAGGGGTGCTCGATAAATATCACTGATTGATTGATAGATCAAAGGGAAACAAATCCACCTTTGACAGTCTTAATTCAACCAAACTTGCCAGGAATGACTTTTTTAAACCCGCAAGGACTTGAGTCTCCGCAACCCCTCTGTGTCCCTCTCCCCTTTGAAGAGAGAGAGAAATCTCCTCTCCCTCCTCCAACTCCATGGTACAGAATTCAGTGACCCTGAGAGATCTTAATGGGTCTTTGCGGCAGTCTACTCATACCTATCTCCAATTTCCCCCTCTGATTCTCTCCTCCCCTCTTTCTCCTCATCACCCTGGGCATAGGAAATCGTTAGGTTGCATTACTTGGACCACCAACTTCAACGATATCCCACAGAGCCACGGAGGAACGGCAAATTTACGTTGACAGAGACTGTTAGGGTCTTGGCTGAATTTTTGTTTTTGAGGGTAAAAACTTTGGAGATGGGAAAATACTCTGGCCAATTAGCTAAGATGTTACAGTCTGTGCATTCTCAGCTTGATGAGCTCATTAAGCATTAAAACTCCTTGACATTTCTTGGTTGCAGAGAGAACCGGGACTGTCCCTCTGTAATTTATATTTTGCAAAACGTGCACCTTTTCATTTTCTCTGACTGTCTTGCTGTACATGTTCCATTTCGTACGAACATACCGATTTTATTAAATATTCATCCAGCCTGATTTTTTTTGACTCCGTTTCTAATTACCCTGCCCCAAAGTCCTCCCCTAATACGAAGACTTTTTTTTTTCCTTTCAGAGTTTAATCTAAATGCTCAATGTTAAATCGCCAAAAGGCAATGGTCTAATTTTTGCCCATCATGGCCACTTGGTGGAAATGTCATCATTAGTGATCCATGAGTAGGGAAGGAAACTAGAACAGGAGAACATGTTGAGCAGCTCATCGAATCTCCAAAGTGATTGCTAATTGCCCACAGACATTAAAGACTCCAGCCAAATTTCTAAGACTGTACAACTCGGGTATTGTGGGTCGGCTTTCCTTTCTCTGCAACACATGACTGTAGTTTAATCGGGCTTGTGGCCCAGAGACACTGCAAGCAGATCGCTGAAGAGATCTCTGTCTATCCTTTTTAGACACCGGAGGGTAAGCCAACCTGGTCTTAATTGATATTATTATTGCTACTTCTTCTTCTACTAGTACTTTACTGTGTGACCTTGGAAAAGTCACTCCACCTCTCTGTCCCTTAGCTACCTCATCTGTAAAATGGGGATTGGGACTGCGAGCCCCATGTGGCACAGGGACTGTGTCCAACCCTATTTGCTTGTATTCACCCCAGTGCTTCCTACAGTGCCGGGCGCATAGTAAGGGCCTAGCAAATACCGCAATTATTATTATTATTACTTCTTTGACTAAAACTCTTATTACTAGTACTACTACTAATAATAATAATGTTGGTATTTGTTAAGCACTTACTATGTGCAGAGCACTGTTCTAAGCGCTGGGGTAGACACAGGGGAATCAGGTTGTCCCACGTGGGGCTCACAGTCTTAATCCCCATTTTACAGATGAGGGAACTGAGGCACAGAGAAGTTAAGTGACTTGCCCACAGTCACACAGCCGACAAGGCGCAGAGCTGGGATTTGAACTCATGAGCTCTGACTCCAAAACCCATGCTCTTTCCACTGCACTAATGCTATTTCAATTTTTAATTGTATTTATTGAGTTCTTACCCCATGCAAAGCACTGTACTGAGCACTTGGGAGAGCACAGTATAAAATAAACAGACACAGTCCCTACCCAAATTGAGCTTATAGTCTAGCGGGGGGAGACAGACATTAATATGAATAAATAAATAAAATACAGCTATGTACGTAAGTGTTGTGGGGCTGGGAGGGGGGAATGAATAAAGGGAGCAAGTCAGGGTGACAAAGAAGGGAGTGGGAGAAGAGGAAAGGAGGGCTTACAACTATTTTGAGAAGCAGCGTGGCTCAGTGGAAAGAGCCTGGGCTTGGGAGTCGGAAGTCATGGGTTCTAATCCTGGCTCCGCCGCTAGTCAGCTGTGTGACCTTGGGCAAGTGACTTAGATTTCTCTGTGCCTCAGTTACCTCATCTGTAAAATAGGGATGAAGATCGTGAGCCCTACGGGGGACAACCTGATAACGTTGTATCTCCCCCAGCACTTAGAACAATGCTTGGCACATAGTAAGTGCTTAACAAATACCAACATTATTATTATTTTTATTATTACTATTACTGCCTCAGTCTGGTGCCCGGTGATTGATCGGCTAAGTTTTACTCTCAGCCTGCAAAGATGGTGTGGTCTAATGAAAAGAACAGTGGACTAGTAGTCAGGAGATCCTTGTCCTAGTCCTAGACCTACCACTGACCGGTTGGATGACCTGGGTGAGTGACTTTAGGACTCTGTGCCTCAGTGTCCAACGTCTACAAAATGGGGGCAAGGTATTTTTTTTCACAGTCTCTTCAGGGCGAGCACCATGTGGGACAGGGTCTCTGTCTGATTTGGTTATCTTATATCTACCCCAGTGCCCAGGGTTTGGGCAAGACACTAAGCAATTAACAAATGCTATAATTAATTAATAATATAGTGTGAGTCTCAGCTAGGATCCTTTAAGTAGGAAGGTGACCCCTGGCTTGAAGCCAAAATACTTTAGTCCAAAGACTGATCGATTCCTAACACGACTGCCAAAATCAATCAAGTGACAAACTCGGTAGCTGAAAAAGCTTTGTAAGACTAGGCGTGTAGTAGGGCAAAATTATGTTAGGGATGGGGCCAGGAGTCAAGGCCATAATAAGACTAAGTTTATGGGTCTGTGATTGGTTTTGTGCCTGATGGATTATTGTGGGAAGGGACAGGACTCAACCGACTCATCTACAGTTGGCGTTTAAGAGTATTCCTTCTGCAACTCGATGAAAAAAATGCACATTGTGTGGATCTCATCGGCTCAACCAGAATATGGGCTGGGGTCACTGTGATGCATTGGGCCACACTTACAGCAGCACTTGCCTGCATGGATAAGTTAATAATAATAATAAAAATAGTGGTATTTGTGAAGAGCTTACTATATGGCCGACACTGTGTTAGCCTTGAGGTAGATACAAGATAAACTATTTTGACACAGTCCCTCTCCCACACTGGACTCACAGCCTTAATCTCCATTATACGGGATGAGGCAAATGAAGCACAGAGAGGTGAAGTGACTTGCCCAAAATTACACAGCAAATGAAAGGCAGAGCCGGGATTAGAACCCAGGTTCTTCTGACTCCCCAGGCCTGGGATCTATCCAGGATCTCGCCATCGATGCCCTCGGCTGGGAGAACAAAGACCAACTCTGCATGTGTCTGCCTAGTTGTTGTCTTGTCATTCAAGTTACCCCCACATTGAATCCGCTTCTTTTTTCTGGTATTTGTTAAGTATTTACTATGTGCTGGCCACTGTACCAAGTGCTGGGGTAGATACAAGGTAATCAGGTTGGACACTGTCCATGTACCACATGGGTTCACGGTTTTAATCCCCATTTTACAGATGAGGTAACAGGGGTACAGAGAAGTTCAGTGATTTACCCAAGGCCACATGGCAGACAAGTGGCAGAGTCGGGATTAGAATCCAGGTCCTACTCCCAGGCCAGTGCTCTATGCACTAGGCCACATTGCTTCTCCTCTGGATATTCTTTTTTCTCTCTATAATCCAACACATCACCGTATGAGAATCATTTATGCACTTGGATCTGTGACCTTTAAGCATTTGATATCCACTCCACCCTCAGCCCCATATTGCTTATGTACATAGCTGTAATTTATTTCTTTACAGTTATGTCTGTTTCCCCCTCTAGACTGTAAGCTCTTTATGGGCAGGGAATGTGTCTTCTGACTCTGTTGTAACGTATTATCCAACGTGCTTAGAACAGAGCCCTGCACACAATGAGTGCTCAATAAATACCACTGATTGATTGAAAGATTGGTCTGCTGGGGGTGGGAGTCAAACCCCATCTTACCCGATGGACGTAAAGGTATTCTCTTGTTCCCACTAATGGTTCAGGGATGGGGTGATGCGAGATCATGGAAAACCATGGGGAAGTGACATCTCTATTGGAAACGGAGGCAAGTTGTCACTTGCTCTCATAGTTCTGGTGGGAGAGAGCTGCTTTCCTTGTGTGCACCAGCCTGATCCTTCATGCTGGGATTTGAATTCACTGCCACTGAGCGCGAGAGAATCAATATGGTAATGTTTTCCCATCCCCGAGTGCCGTTCAAAATGGAAAGCTTTCAAACCCGTCTAACACTCGGTACGAATTGGAACGCACGCACTAGATCAACGTCTGGGGCTGGAGGTAATGCAGACTCCAAGACGTAAATTTGCTCCGTCTGTTAGGCTGCCTGAGTGTCTTATCTCCCCCGGTTTGTCTTCTCCAGACTGAGGCCGTGAGAAGTCGGAGAGTTGCAACAGCCGATAAGAAATATGCCCAGACTTTGGTGCACCCAACCATCTGGTTCACCCCTTTTTGGTAATCCAATTGGACCCAGTGGTGGGGATGAAGTTTGGGGGGATAATTAAAGAATTGAAGACTGTGGATCAGAGGATTTCAGGGGGCACAAAGCTCTGTCTTGGGGTGGATAGAAGCTACTCTCCCAAGCGTTTAGTACAGTGTTCTGTACACAGTTAGCACTCCATAAATGCGATTGAATAAGTGATTAAGCTTGTAGTGGGCAGAGAATGTGTCTGTTGTATTGTTGTGTTGAACTTTCCCAAGTACCTAGTACAGTGCTCGGCACACAGTGAATGCTCAATAAATATGACTGACTGAGTGAAACCACCCTCTTTGCTGCCTGAGAGCCCAGGTGGCTGAGGGTGACTGGTTACCAACGACTGACAGTCAGGCAGTCCATTTAATCATTCATTTATTCGTTCGTTCAGCTGGCCACCTATTCAGCCAGCCTCAGTCAGGCTGTTTGTCTATTCTGGACACCTATTGAGTGCAGAGTCTCGGATTAGGTCATCTAGAGAACTACAAGGGAATAATAATAATGATGTTATTTGTTAAGTGCTTACCAGGTGCCAAGTACCGTTCTAAACTCTAGGGTAGATACAGGGTAATCAGGATGTCCCACATGGGGCTCACACTTTGAATCCCCATTTCACAGATGAGGGAATTGAGGCACAGACAAGTTGCGTGGCTTACCCAAGGTCACACAGAAGGCAGATGGCGGAGTCGGGATTAGAACCCACGAACTCTGACTCCCAAGCCCGTGCTCTTTCCAAAGCATACTATCAATCAATTAATCCGTGTTATTCCACTGAATGGTTACCATGTATAGATCACTGAACTAGCGCTTGGGAGGTGGACAAGTTAACTGCCGTCAAGGAGTTTACAGTCTAGTGGGGAAGATGGGCATTAAAATAAATTGCAAATAGAACAATAATACAAGGGTATGTATGTACAAGAGCTAGGGGAGGGGTGAATAGCAAAGGGTTTAAGGAGTACAGCCCCAAGTGCATAGGGATTCCAAAAGAGAGTTCAGAAGAAACATGAGGAGCAACAGTAAATATGAGAAGCAGCATGGCTTAGAGGATAAAGCACGGGCCTGGGAGTCAGAAGGTCACGAGGTCTAATCCCGGCGCTACCACTTGTCTGCTGTGTGACTTTGGGTCGGTCACTTCACTTCTCTGAGACTCAGTTACCTCATCTGTAAAATGGGGATTAAGACTGTGAGCTCCACATGAGCCAGTGACTGTGTCCAACTTGATTAGCTTCTATCCATTCCAGTGTTTAGTACAGTGCCTGGCACATAGTAAAAGCTTAACAAATACCATCATTACTATTAATAAAACACCAGAAGAAATGAAACACTAGGAAAAAAATCCCCAAGTAATAACGTCATCCAAACACACAAAAGACTCCGAGAACATGAAGGTCAGAAATCTGTAAAATTGAAATTAAAGCCAGGGACCAGGAGATTTTCTCCACCGAAGCATTTGGCTGAATCCAGTTTCACCACAGAGCCAACTCGGCCTCCGTTTTTGCAAATCGATCGTTAACATTTATAGAGAATTTACTCTGTGAAGAGCACTGTACAAAACACATGGGAGACTACAATAGAGTGAGTAGACACAGTCCCTGGCCTCAGGGAGCTTCCAGTCAAATGTCAGTGGTCAGAATATAGTGTCTACCCTGTGGATAATGGGCTTGAAGAAGGCCAGGAAGTCAGGAGTGGGAAATTCTTCCTACCTGGTCTCTCCCAGAATATCCAAAATGGAAGGGGCAAGGGAGGATTTTTGTGATTTCACTTCTTAAATCATCTTAGGTGTTAGACTGATCGATCGATCAATTGTAATTATTGAGCAGTTACTGTTTGCAGAGCACTGTACTAAACACCTGGGAAGGTACAATTGAACAGACCCATTCCCTGTCCACACAAGCTTACAGTCTCGAGGGGGCGGCAGACATTGATATAAATAAATTACGGTTTGTACATAGTGCTGTGGGGCTGAGAGGGTTGGGGGTGAGTGAAGGGAGCGAATCAGGATGAGGCAGAAGGGAGTGGGAGAAAAGGAAAGGAGGTCTTAGTCAGGGAAGGCCTCTTAGAGGAGATAAGGGTTTGAAGATGGGGAAAGTAATTGTATGTTAGTTGAGACCAGCAGCTGGTTTTCTCAGTGAAATCCATCGCCCCACAAAACGCCGTGGAGTTTTCCAGCCAGAAGGCCGCGTGTCCCCGGGAATGACAAGCGAAAAGTCTTGTTTTCCCTGTGCCTTCGGTGCGCCGTCACGCCTCAAATCGGTTGTGACACATGAATATGTGCAGAGTGGAAACGGACAGTTTGGCTCAGCGGTGGTCCTGGCCCGCGGCCTCGGGCGGGCTCACCGGCCGCACCTGCCATCGGCTCCGAGGTCCCCGCTGCCTCTCCCGGAGCCAGGCCGGTCAACGGCTCGTGCCCCGGACAGGAAGGGAGGCTAGCGGGTGACCATCCCGAGGTTCCTCTCCCGGTGCCGGCAGATTGCAGGAATGTTCTGGCCAGGGGAGAGAGTGAGGAGCTCAGACTCCCGCTGACCAGGGCTCAGCTACAAGTCCAGCAGCCCCAAGCCCCTCCTCTGAACAGAACCTTTTTGAGCTGAGAGGCGGCTCAAGGTAGGGTTACAATGGTCAGACGCTTCCATCCCCCCACCGCCTTCCCCCGCACACCACCGCTCCGGCCCCACTGCCCGCCTACCCGGCATTCGTTGCTGCTCTGGTGACTAGGGGGAAAGCGTGGGCAGGGGCCAGAAACAGAATTGGAGACCATCTGTTCCCTACAGCTGCACCTGTCCTCCACTCAGTGGCTTCTCTGACACACCCCTACCCTCTTCTCCCCAGCCCATCTCCCCGAGGAAGGACCGGATGGAAAAAACAAACAAACCTAAAATGGCAAAAATCGCCCAGAGCTGAGATCTCATTCCACCTCGGCCCAGATTCAGCCTAGAGACTACCAGTTCTGATGTGTGAGGGGTCCGCGTGTCATGACGAATGCTCTGCTCAAGGAATTCACCTTAGACACATCCCTGCTCAGGACACTAACCAGGAAACCTATTTTTTTAAAAAAATTGGTATTTGTTAAGCGCTTACTATGTGTCAAGCACCGTTCAGAGTGTTGGGATAGATTCAGTAAATCATATTTATTATTTAAGCGACTGGGAGAGTACAACATAACAGTATAACAGACACATTCCCTGCCCACGACGAGCCTATGACCTGGAGGACTTAATTAGGTTGGGCACAGTCCCTGTCCTGCATGGGGCTCACAGTCTAAGTAGGAGGGAGAACGGGAGAATTTAGGCACAGAGAAGTTTAGTGGCTTGCCCAAAGTCACACAGTAAATTGTCAGAGCCATGATTAGACCCCAGGTCCTCTGACTCCAAGGCCTGTGCTCTTTCTACTAGTCTATGCTGCTTATGAGAATACAACAGTACCAAGACACAACATTTTCTGCTCTCAAGGGAGCTTACAGTCTAACAACTGGGTCTACTTTCTGAGGGTTTGCAGGCAAAATGACCTTATGCCAAGGAGATAAATGAGCCAAGCAGCTCAGCCCTCAGATTCCATGTCTTTCACACCTATCTCACTGTAGATCAAGTGAGACAAAAGCATTTCTTTCCCTGTAGATCAATCAGTCGAAATTATTGAGCACTTAATGTGGACAGAACACTGTGTGCTTGGAAGAGTACAATATAACGGGCCTGGGAGTTAGAAGGATTTCGGTTCTAATCCCGGTTCCGCTACTTGTCCGCTGTGTGAACTTGGGCAAGTTAATTTACTTCTTTGGGCCTCAGTTACCTCATCTACAAAATGGGGATTAAGACTCTGAGCCCCACGTGGGATAGGGACTGTGTCCAACCTGATTAACTTCTATCTACCACAGAGCTTAGTAGAGTGGCTGCCACATAGTAACTACTTAACAAATACCATAAAAAAATAAACAAATAAACAAAAAAACCTGCTGGGGTAGATAGTTCCCTGCCCTATCTACTTACAATCTAGGGGAGGACGTTAGCTTCAACAATAGCAGAAACTCCCCTTCCTATCCACTCCTTGGTCCTGGTTACTAGAGGCAGGTGATGGGTTAAAAATGACCTTTTAAAGTATTTTCCAGCCCCAATATCCCAAGCCCATTGCTACAGAGTCCAAGAAGACAGCCTCCCTCACCTCTCTACCCGTCTTCTTCCTTCCCACTTCCATAAAAGAACCCATTGTGGTAAATTTAAAATAGTCATTTCCTGGAACAAAGGCCTGTGGGATGGGCTGTGGACAGGTACCTTCCTTTTCTTGTCCATTTAGTGTGCTGAGACCTGGGAGAGCTCAAGTGTTATTGTCTGGCAGCTGTGTGGTGGCTTCTGGGTAACTACTTGGCAGCTTAGCCTGGGTCTTAGTCCCTGAGGACTGGGGTGGAGGTGACTTTTTAATTTGGAGAATTTGTGTTGGAAAGATCTACCTTTTCCCCTACCCCTTCCCTCCTCCCTCCAGGAAGTAGCCAACTGGAGCCTGCCCCTGACTAATGATCAGTCTCTGTCAAACCTCTTGCTAGAACCCCCATTATACAGATGATGTAACGGAGGCACAGAGAAGTGAAGTGATTTGCCCAAGGCCACAGAGCAGACAAGTGGCAGTGCCGGGATTAGGACCCAGGTCCTCCTACTCCCAAGCCCATGCACTATCCAGAAGGCCACCTTGCCTGAACAAGTATTGAACTCCCATTTTGTAAATGAGGGGACTAAGGCGGAGAGAAATGAAGTGACTTGCCCAAGGTCACACACAGGTGAGGGGCAGAGCTGGGATTAGAACCCAGGTCCTCCAACTCCCAGGCCCGTGTTCTTTCCACTAGGCCATGCTGTTTCTTGTGGAGAAATGGAGAGTGCATCTGAAGAAAGAACTGGCTTTCAGGATGCACATGCCGAAGGTTCTGTCCGAGCACTGAGATGTCCTCTCATGACCTGGAAATGGAGGAAAGCCAGGTGAGACTGTTTTGGATGAGAGTTGTGGCTCTGTTCTTTAGGAGCGGGGCAGTTTGGGAGGTGGGGGTGGGGTCTTCTCAGCCTGATCTGTCTGGCCCTCAGATTTAAGAACTAGACTCTCGTTGTGAAAAAGAATCAAAACTTTGGGTAGCTTTTTTTTGAACCAGAGGATCAAGAGGTGTGTGTGTGTGTGTGTGTGTGTGTGTGTGTGTGTATGCACATACTTATCCAGATAGGTCCATGATTATGTGTCCCAATATGTGAGTGTGTATTTATCCAGATAGATGTGCGATTGTGTGTCCCCATATGTGTGTGTGTGTATTTATTCAGGTAGATTTGTGATTGTATGTGTGTGTATCCAGATAGGTGTGTAATTGTGTCTGTGTATCCAGTGTATGTGCTTTTGTGGATTTAGGTGTGTGTGAGGCTGTGCCTTAGCATGTGCGTATTTTCATGTGTGTATTTATCCAGATAGGTGTGACTGTGTGTCCAAATATTCACATGGTCATATTTATCCAGATAGATGTGTGATTGTATGTCCCTATATGTGCGTGTTTATCCAGATAGGTGTGCAATTATGTGTCCCAATGTGTGTGTGTGTGTGTGTGTGTATTTATCTGAGTAGATTTGTGATTGTGTGTCCCAATATGTATGTGTATGTGTATCCAGATAGGTGTGCGATTGTGTGTCCCGATGTACGTGTTTCTGTGGATTCGGACGTGAGTGTGTGAGTCTTTGCCCATGGGTATTTTCGTGTGTGTAAGTGAGAGTGTCAGAGAGTGTATGCGAATGCGGATACATGGGAAACAATCGAATTCACCCCGGAATCCTCGACCGTCACCGTGCTACTCTGCCGTAAAGCTCCGCCGCACTCCCACCTTTCTTCTAAACCAATATTTTACGATTCATTTCCAACCCAGGCAAAAAGTCATGCCCCTCCTCTACAAGACCGCTTAGGGTTGTCACCATCCCGTCAAACGAGAAGCTTATATTGTTCGGGAAAACATATTACAATTTTATCTGCTTGTACTGTTCAATAAAACATTAGTATCTCAGCATTTTTATTTAACAATAGGCAACCTTAGGCCAGTAATTATGCAACAATTATAATCATAAAAACTGTCCCCTGCTGCTCACCTAGAAACAAGAATATATTAAACCAGTACTAACCATCTAAAAAGGCAAGCAACAATCTACACTCATTTTTAATGCCCCTGCAGTGCACCATGGGTAGCTAATAATTCACCCTCTAATTAGTATCCCTTCTGCTACTCTTGGCGCAAGGACAGACAAAGAGGTATCCGCTTCATTACAAACTTGCCTTGGTAATCTTTAAATGTCTTTCTTCTCTGCAGGTTGAACGCATGGAACAGAGGCAAAATAGAATGTGCAATTAAAGGTTTGCTAGTCTTGCTCCTCTGACCACTCATCCTTAGTCTAATGAGTCCACGAGAAACACCCCAGAAACCCATCTGAATGAGCAGTTTCTCTTTCGGGAACGCCTGATATTTCTTCCTCATCTTCCTTCGTTAGTGTCCTCCTAGGGAGAGGGGAAGGTAAGTCCATTCTTCAGGGTTTATCCCCTAGGGAAGGAGGGGATAAAGCAGTCACCCCCAGGAGGCTCCAAAATGTCATTTCCAGGAATCGGATGTGGCCCGGCGTGGGGTTAGGAGTCCGAGGACCTGGGTTCTAATCCTGGCCCTGCCACTTAAGTGCTGGGTGACCTTGAACATGCCGCTTGAATTTATCTGTGCCTTAGTTTTCTCCTCTTAAATGGGGATTCAATACCTGTTCTCTCTCTCCCTCGGACTGTGAGCCCCATGTACGTCGGGGACTGTGTCCGACCTAATATCTACCAATCGATCAATCAATTGTATTTACTGAGCGCTTATTGTGTCCGGAACACTGCGCTAAGAGTTTGGGAGAGAACGATAAAAGACAGTTGGTAGATTCATTCTCTGCCCGCAACGAGCTTGCAGGGTAGAAGGGGAGAGAGACATTTATATAAATAAATTGCAGGTATGGACATAAATTAAAGCTATGTATATAAATTACTCCAATGTCTGGCACAGAGTAAGAGCTTACTAAATACCACTATTACTCTTTGGTTAATATTTCTACCTGACACGGATGAAAGAAAAGGACAATGAAATTTAATTTTTGTACTGAAAGTCCAATACTCACAACTTGACAGAGGGGAAACCCATTTCAGCATGTCACTGATTTCAGACCCAGAAAGATTCCAACGGCAGAACTGCAAGATTCCCGAACCAACTGAAATTAATTGGGGCACTGGTTGATGACAGTGATCATCAAGTGATTACAGTGATAAATTCTTTTACATGACGGGTCTGCCCTGGCAACGAGTAATTTTGTGATGGATTTTAGCTGTTTAAGAAATATTTGTTCGGGGCAGGAACTATCACCTCAAGACAGATGTTCCGTATAACTTCCAGCACCCCACGGGGGCTTAACCTGCGTTAAGATATTATAATAGAGGAATTATCGGAGGGTGAAGCCAGCTATCAAGGAGGAAGGTAAGTCCATTTTTCAGGGTTTATAAGGAAATGCTGCAGTGGAACACGGAGCATCTTCCCAGGACTCTATAGAGGTGGCTAGATCAAATAATAATAATTGTGGTTTTTGTTAAGTGCTTACTATTTGCCAGGCTCTGTACTAAGCACTGGATTGGATTCAAGCAAATTGGGTTGGATACATTCCCTGTCCCACATGGGATTCACAGTCTTGATCCCCATTTTACAGATGAGAATTACCTCTTTACAGGATCCCTGTGATGGTCCCTAGTTGGATTAGGGAAGGGTGACAGGGACTCTGGGATGAACTTCTCAGGGAAATGTGTTTTGATTCTGTATCTGAACAACCAGGAAGAATTTTTGCTTAGTCCTAAGGGTTGAACATAGACCGCAAATTTCCTGTGGGCTGGGAATGTGTCTACCAACTCTGTTCTATTGTACCCTTTGAAGTGCTTAGTACGGTGTTCTGCACACCGTGTGCTCAATAAATGCCACTGATCGATTGATTGCATCCACACAAGAAGAGAAGGTCCAGGACGATCTCTCTGCTCCTATCCACCATGCCTCCTCCTTTCCTATCTTTCGATCTTGACCAAAGGTCACCTCCTCCAGGAAGTTTTCTGAGATCAACCCATTTATTCTCCAACCTCCCAGCATAATCCAGGACCTGCGTCACCTCATCAACTTACTCTGGTAGCTACTGTGAGAGTATGTGAAAGGGTACACCCCCAAATCATTTTTTCCCCCAACAAAAAAATTCTATAATTTTTTTAGGGTATACATTAAGTGCTTACCAGACACTGTAGCAAACACTGGGGTAGAAAAGAGCAAATCAAGTTGGAAACAGTCCATGGCCCACATGAGGACACAGATCTTTCTGACTCCCAGGCCCGTTCTCTGGGAATTGCTAGGGCCTCTGGGAGAGGAAGTCTCCAAGGAAGAAGCAGTGGCCTCCAGTTAGTCAATTGATCGCTCTTTCTGTCTTGAACAGCTGTGTGTGGAGATGTCAAGAGTGGAGCAGATTTTGTTCTTGAACGTTTTTTTTAAACGGGACTTATTAAGTGCTTTCTATGTGCCAAACACTGTTCTACGTGTTGTGGTAGATTCAAGATAATCACTTGGGGCTCTCTCTCTCACATGGGGCTCACAGTTTTAGTATGAGGGGTTAGGATTTAATCTCAGTTTTACAGGTGAGGTAACCGAGGCAAAGAAAAGTTAAATGACTTGCCCAGGGTCATACAGCAGACAAGTGGCAGAGCCGGAATTCGAACTTATGTCATCCGACTCCTAGCCCCATGCCCTTTCCGCTAGGCCACACTTCCTCCCTCCATCGATCTTTTCTTAGCCAAGGAAGCGGCTCTCCTGCCATTCACTGCTGTTCTTCATGATAAGGTCCCTTTAACTCAGGACCGAGGTTGACCTCTCTGAAGCTTTCTACACCGAAACCAAAGCCCTGCAGTTATTCACTCTCCCCTCCTCACTAGACGGGAAGCTTCTTGAAGGCAGGCACTGGGTTTGGTCTCCGTCTTGAACTCAAAGGACCCAATCCAGAGCTACGGGTGCTGAGGGTAGTCGATAAAGACTTGCTGTCAGATAACGTAATTTAACTTAATTATGGTGTTTATTAAGCATGTAATTTAGTTTAATTATGGTATTTATGAAATGCTTGCTATCTTCCAAGAGTTTAGGTAGCTACAAGATAAACAGAGCAGATATATTGCCTCATCCACATAGCACTCACAGTCTGAAAGAGGTGGGAGGGCAGGTATCAACCCCATTTTACAGAGGAGGAAACAGACTCAGGGAGGCTAGGAAACTGTTGCTTCTCTTACCTGTAATTTATTTTCATGTGTGCCTTCCCTATTAAATTGTAAATTCCTTGAAGGTAGCAATCATGTTTACTTACTCTATTTAGCTTTCCCGAGCACTTAGTACACAGTAAGAGTTAGATAAAAGCTGACAATTGGCAGAATTGGGATTAAGACCTAGATTTTATAATTTCCAATCCCATGTTTTTTCCATTAGGAAGCAGTATGGCCTAATGGAAAGCACACAAGGCTGGGAGCCAGAAGACCTGGGTTCCAATCCCGGTTCTGCCACTTACCTGCTGGGTGATTTGGGGCAAGTCATTTAACTCTCTGTGCCTCAATTCCCTCATCTGCTAAATGGGAATTCAGGATCTGCTCTCCCTCCTTTGTAGATGATGAGCTCTATGTGGGACCTGGTTTTCTTGTATTACCCTGGTGCTCAGTACAGTGCTTGGCATATAGCAAGTAGCCAACAAATACAGCAATTACTATTAGGCCACAACAGTTACATTGTATCACTTACACCAAATCACCTTCAGTCTCCTCAGTCGTAAGTTCTTTGACCAAAATGGTCTAGTTAGCTACTTCCATTCACCTGATTTTGTTGGTTCATTCATAAGAGTTTCTGTGAGCAAGTAGACTTCAGGGTTGAGTAACGAAGCAGAAAAAAGCTGTGTTTGTGTGTGTGTGTATGCATGTGTATGTTTTCCATGTGCTCAGTGTAATACATTGTACTCAGTAGGTGGGCAATAAACACAATTACTACTGAGATGTGGATTATAGTACTGCTTCCTTCCCTGAATTATTCTGTGGCCCCTTAATTACCTGGAGGGTCTCAGCTTCCTCATCTGAATAATGGGAAGACTGTCTCATTGCTTCTTGCCCCCTTCTCGGGGCAACCAAAAGAGTGAATTTGTTTTAGACTATCCGGAGAGAAGTAGCCCACAAATATCAGGTTACTTTATCCTGGGAATAGGAGGTAGAACACGGAATTCAGCAATTCTAGCTTTTTCGGACCAATATGCCAGCTTCTATACCCATTTCCCTTGGCCCCTGTGAACCATCTGTCTATTAGATTCATTACCTCTTTTGAGCAGGTGAATACATTAGATATTTGTCAGCCCAACTCTGCTGAAGGCCACCTTTCCCCCACAACACCTTCGACTTCCCATGCAGGGATGAGTAACTTAACTGTGCAGATAACCGTCAGCCTGTGCAATTCCTATTTGGCCAGCCTGCCTTTTACTGAGGATGCCCCAGATGTAAAGTAAGGGAAGCATTAGTCTTTGACCACTGGATCACCTTCCCCCTTCATACCAGGACACATTTCTCTCCAGCTTCAAAGCCCCGAATGCCACCTTCTCCAGGAGGCCTTCCCAGACTAATTTATTTTTCCTCAGGCCATCTTCTCCCACCTACTCTCTCAGGACTTAGACTCTGACATAAGCATGCCCTCACAGCTTTTGAATAAATTGATTTTTGTACCCTACTCTATAGGCGCTTATTCGTTCACTTACCCATCTTTCCATTTTCATAACCAATTATAGCTCTTCTTTCCTTCTATGTTATAGAGAACATAGAACACAGAGAAGCAGTGTGGCTCAGTGGAAAGAGCACGGGCTTTGGAGTCAGAGGTCATGAGTTCGAATCCCAGCTCTGCCACTTGTCAGCTGTGTGACTGTGGGCAAGTCACTTAACTTCTCTGTGCCTCAGTTCCCTCATCTGTAAAATGGGGATGAAGACTGTGAGCCCCACGTGGGACAACCTGATTTCCCTGTATCTACCCCAGCGTTTAGAACAGTGCTCTGCACATAGTAAGCGCTTAACAAATACCAACATTATTATTATTATTATATCATTTTGTGTCTGTCCATCTCCTCCCATTTGAGTGCAAAGCCCCCCCGAGGGCAGGGACTGTGTCTTTAACCTTTACTGCACTCTCCCAAGTGCTTAGTACAGTTCTCTGTATACAGTAGGTGCTCAATAAATATAATTGATCCATTGATGGATTGGTCCTGTCTATCTTCAAACACCTGCATCGATCCCAGCTGGACGATTCAGGTCACAGACGGGAGGGTTAAAACCAGACCTGCTTCAGGTCATTTCAGACCCTGGCTCATGAAGGATTTATAGAGAGGAATAAATGGTTTCCCAATAAATAACAACAGCAACAGAGCTAAGAAAAAGGACTGACAGGAAAACCCCATCTTTATGTCAGTGGAAAGACTTCCCTTGAATTTTTTACTCATCTAGCTACATTGCAAATGGGCCATTTGATTTTCTGTACCTGTGAACCTCACTGCCAACATACAAAAGGTTTTCTTTTGTATTTCCCCTCCTTTAAGTTCTCACAAACAAAAACATCAAACTCTCCTCCAGTTTCCAAGAGGCCTCCGTGTAGCTATGAAGGCTGGAATAGCTCTGGCACACAGACGATTCGTCTGACGTTCAAAGACGGTGTGTGCGATCTGTTCTCCAGATCCTACCGGCAGATGCAAATCCAGCCCCAGAGCCTGGCATTTTTGTTCACGCTGAACTGTCTGCTGAGGTGGTTTTGATCCCAAGGAACAAGGATAACACGCAGCAAAGGAGCAGAGCTTTTCCCACAGCTGAGGATGTTTTCCCTGTTGTCTCTAACTTGCAATTTGCATTAGAGGGGCTCCGGGACACACTCAGCCTCACAAACTTGCTGACGTTTCACCTACATTTGCTCACACTCATTCATCCCCATGCTCACACAGTGCATGCTTTTACACACGCTCCCACATACACTCCCCGAGGCAAAAACGCCTCCACTGAGGGCACAATCTCACATATTCAGTCATGCACGTGCCCAAGAACACAGTCATTTCTACAATCACGTTGGTTCAGGGCAAAAGGAAATGGGATCCCAAATAGGAGAGTGGATAAAAACGTCTCATCCTTTGATGATTAAATTATCGTAAATTAGTTCTATTTGCAGACTAATAAATGTCATTAGAATGACTAATCACACACCTGATTATACAACCCATTCCTCCTCCCCCTCCGTTCTTGCAGCCTCTTGCTCTCCATCAGTCCAGCACTGACTTGGAAATCTCGTTATGCTGATGAATGGCTGATAATCCTGTCTCTGCCACTTGTCTGCTGTGTGACCTTGGGCAAGTCACTTCACTTCTCTGTCCCTCAGTTCCCTCATCTGTAAAATGAAGATTGAGACTGTGAGCCCCACGCGGGACAGGGTCTGTGTCCAGCCCTACTTCCTTGTATTCACCCCAGTGCTTAGTACAGTGCCCGGCACACAGTAAGCGCTTAACGAATACCACAATTATTATTACTGTTAAAACCCCAAGAATCATGGGATAAAGAATGTGCACCCAAATCGGTTCACAACCCTCTGTCACAGGCCCAGACGGGCTCATTTTTGGGGGTGGGGAATGACGCCTAGACCAAGCTCGACGATCCGAGAGCGAGTGTCACTTTGGAGAAAAGATGTCAGAATCATCCAAGGTACGGAGAGCGGGCTTCCTGCCTAGTCTGCTTTCAGGGGCTCGGGAAGGATTTAAGCAGAACTACGAGAACGCTTAACTATGGCAGAGTGATCATTTAGGGCTATTATGAACGGACGGTCTCGGAAGCAGACTGGTTTGATGGGCAGGTCGGGAGGAGGGAAGGGGGAGTCAGAGCGAGGCCGTCCCCAGAACGGCAGCCCACAAAGGTGACATTCCAAACCCTACCGTCAGACGACTGACGTGGAAGCTATTTAGCAAGGGTCTGCTAGTACTTATTCCTCTTCAAACCACAGATCCTTTCCACAGAAAGAACGAGCCATTCTTAGGGGAGAGATGGACAATCCGAGGTTCCACTTCTCTGGGGGGAATCCAGGAATTGGGATCCTGATCACGGACTCTTTCCAACACGATTTGCTTGTATCTACCCCAGTGCTCAGTAATAATAATGATAATAATAATAAAATGGTAGTAAGCACTATGTTCCAGGCACTGTACTAAGTGCTGGGGTGGATACAAGCAGATCAAGTTGGACACAGTCTCTGTCCCATGAGGGGCTCACAGTCTCAATCCCCATTTTACAGATGAGGTAACTAAGGCACAGAGAAGTGAAGTAACTTGCTTAAGGTCACACAGCAGACAAATGGAAGAGCTGGAATTAGAAACCATGATCTTCTGACTCCCAGACCTGTGCTCTATCTCCTGTGTCTGGCGCACAGTAAGTGCTTAACAAATTCCACTTGCATCCCCTTCTCACCCAGCCAAGCTGGTGGGTGGTGGGATAATAATTATAATAATGTTGGTATTTGTTCAGCACTTACTATGTGCAGAGCACTGTTCTAAGTGCTGGGATAGATACAGGGGAATCAGGTTATCCCACGTGGGGCTCACAGTCTTCATCCCCATTTTACAGATGAAGGAACTGAGGCACAGAGAAGTTGTGTGATTTGCCCACAGTCACACAGCTGACAAGTGGCAGAGCCGGTATTCGAACCCATGACCTCTGACTCCAAAGCCCGTGCTCTTTTCCACTGAGCCACGCTGCTTCTCACATTTAGGGAATGGACTTTCAAAAGATCATCCTGTTCTAAGAAGCCAGTAGATAGTAAACTTCTTGAGGGCATAGACCAGATCTTTTATTGTCCTTTCTCAAGTGCCTAGTACAGTGCTTTGCACACAGTAGTATTCATGATATCATTGATTGGTTGATTATTGATAGTGAAGTACCACCAACCAGCTCTAGCCCATTCCTCAGCTTCATTTTTCAAAGTCACTATTACTGAGGAATTTTCCTCCACCTTCTCCTCTTTTCACCCGGCTAAATCCGGACTTGGAAAATCAATAGTTCTATGGCCTTCTTTTCAAAAAATAACTGAGTACAATATATTTTATATTAAAGTTGCATTTTTTGAGGTGCTGAAGGGTGAGACCGTAAGATTGGATTTCAATTCAAACATTCTTAATTAAAGTGTCTCCCATCTGGCCTGTTTCTCCCTATGTAATGGGTCGACAGTGAGAGTAAGTGCTTTAACATTATAATAATCTGCTAAGAAATTTTTATTGATTCCAACGTGATATTTTAATCCAATTATGCCAGTTGCAGATTTAAATATGGGAAAATAGCTATTGGTGAATAAATGTAATCACCCTAATCAAATTACCATTGATTCAAAAAATTTAGAAAATGTTTAGAGAAGCAGCATGGCTTTGTGGGTAGAGCACGGGCCTAGGAGTCAGAAGGACCTGGGTTTTAACCCCGGCTCCACCACATTCCTGCTGCTGGTCAAGTCACTTAACTTCTCTGGGCCTCAGTTACCTCATCTGTAAAACGGGGATTAAGAGTGTGAGCCCAATGTGGAATAGGGACTGTGTCTAACCTGAGTTATTTTTACCTGTCACAGCACTTAAAGCAGTGCCTGGCACGTCGTAAATGCTAAACATGTACAATAATAATGATTATTTTCCGTAGATTATTCTTAGTAGATATATGTCATCCTCATCAATGGTATTTATTGAGTGCTTACTGCACGCAGAGCACTGTACTAGAGTTTGGGAGAGTATAACATGACAGAGATGATAGATACTTTCTCTGTCCACAGCAAGCTTACAGGCTAGAGGGACTGTAATGATTATTGTGATGCTGAATAGTTTGAGGAATGGAAAACCAAATGTCGACCCCGACTTTGAGTTTCCTAAGTCCCCTCCTACCCCAGACTCCTGTTTCTATCCTGCAGTATTGAATTTTCAAATGACTGATTGATTGGGGTTGTTCGCTGAGAACTGTGGAGGAGCCCTGATCTTGGGACTTTAGATCTGAGCGACTGCTTGCGAGTGAAGGAATTGATTCAAATGACAGAGGCTTGCACGGTGCCAATTTCTACATCACATTATTCCTGGTTGTCACCTGCCCCTTAAAAGTGAGAAAAAGTGTTTTTACTGGTGAAGCCTAATTGGGCCTCTTGTTCTGAAAGCTTGGGAGAATTGAGAAAATATTACTCAGACACACACACCCTTTAAATCTGGCATCACTTTTTGGAGTTCTCACATTCTAAATTACCTCCCATTTATCGATGCAGCAACTTTTGGCTAGGGTTGATTTGCAAATCTGCTGGCTTCTCCTGCGTAAAGTCAAACGCAACTTCAAAATCGTAACTCTGGACCTACTTCCCCTTTCAATTTTTTAGGGTATTTCATTAAGCATTTACTATGTGTCAAACATTGTTCTAAGCTCTGAGGTCTTGGTCTTATGCTGTCGAGTTGTCTCCGACCCCTAGAGATGCCACGGACACATCTCTCTCAGAATACCACACCTCCACCTGCAATCATTCTGGTAGGGGATCCACTGAGTTTTCTTGGTAAAAACATGGAAGTGGTTTACCTTTGCCTCCTTCCACGCAGTAAACTTGAGTCTCTGCCCTCTACTCTCTTCCATGCCGCTGCTGCACGGCACAGGTGAGCAAGCGCCTGGGTAGATAAAGGTTAATTGGGTTGGGCATAGTTTCTGTCCCGCGTGGGGCTCACAGACTAAGTAGGAGGGAGACTAGGAGAACTGAGGCATAGTGAAGTTAAGCGACTTGCCTAGGTCATACAGGAAGCAATGGGCAGAGTTGGGATTAGAACTCAGGTCCTCTGACTCACAGGCCTGTGCTCTTTCCATTTGATCATTCTGCTTCATTGTGGTTGCTTAGAAGGACTCAGGGGAACAGAGGATCAGAAGACAGTAAGCGAGTCCCAAAGCTTCCTTCTGGGGGGCTGTTCAATGTTCAACTTACAAACCGAGATGTGGGAAAGGTTTCAGGTGAACTTTTATATCCAAATTAAAAGGAAGCAATTAAAGAGCCCAACCTCAGTGCATCTTCCAGACTAATGTAATGGATCGGTGGTTACAGGGTAACGTAGGAACCCTGATTGGGCCAAAGGACAGCGAGTCCCTGATCGATACAAACACAATTCCTCGTGTTCGGCACGTCTTCTGGGTGAACTGTTTACTTGCACTTGCTTTTAATTTACTAGTCAACAATTAGGTCAGAGACTTGCTGGACTGGAACTGACCTGACCAATTATCTCCTGAACATGTATTTCAGCGATTCGAATTTTATTGCAACTTAAATCAAACGCTCCTAGATCCAGAAGCCATCGAGATGGGAAAACCCAGATAATAGGGTAGCCACTGACGGCACGCTGAAATACCGCACGTGAAAACCGACGCGACACGGACAGCACTGATGAAATACCGGGCATATCGAGTAATGGAATGACATCGTGTCATTTGGTGGAAGTTGTATTTACCCGAAAATGGAGTGTTTTTCCAGGTGGAATCCCCTACTTCCCCACAGCATATTCCAGGATCTTTGTTTCCCTCGCCCAACTCCGTAAACTTGGGTGTTGATTATGAGCCATAGAATTCACCTATAGGACTTGAGTCAGGGGGAAGCTGGGGGTGAAAAAAAAATACTAGACATTAAAATGTCTGGTGCTGTATCCATGCGGGATAGGGAACAGGAAAGGATAGGAGGATAAGAGAAACAGCATGGCCCAGTGGAAAGATCAGGGGCCTGGGAGTCAGAAGACGGGGCTCTAATCCTGGCTCTGCCACTTGTCTGCTGTTCGTGACCTTGGGGAAGTCACTTCACTTCTCAGTTTCCTCATCTGCAAAATGGGGATTCAGTACCTGTTCTCCTTCCAACTTAGACTGTGAGCCCCATGTGGAACAGGAACTACGTCCGACCTGATTACCTTGTATCTATCCCAGTGCTTAGAAAATGGCTTGACACATAGTAAGCACTTAAATCCCACAATTATTATTACTAAACCAGACTGTCTGCTAAAAAACTAGACAAATGACCACCTTAGCCAATAACAAAGAAAGAGGACAAGCTTCACCAGCCGCGTTTTTAGAGGGACCCAGAGGCAGTCCCATCTTTCACTCTTTTCCCCTCCTTTTTTAAAAAATGGTATTTGTTAAGCACTTACCATGTACCAGACACTGTACTAAACACTAGGATAGTTACAAGCTAATCAGGTTGGACACAGTCCCTGTCCCTCAAGGAGCTCACTGTCTTAATCCCCATTTTACAGATGAGGTAAATGAGGCCAGAGAAGTGATGTGAAGCCCAAGGTCACCTAGCAGACAAGGGGCAGAGTTGGGATTAGAACCCAGGTCCTATGACTCCCAGGCCTGGGGCAGGGGGGTCTTTCCACTAGTCAAATGCTGCTTCTAGACTCTTCTCCCCTCTCTTGATCACTTGAATCACTGCAGATTCATGTGCCATAAACCCTGCAGCAAAGCTATCACCTTGGCATTGTACCAGATCAGGCCGATCATTTCAGTTTTGCCTAAACAGGCTGCAAGGTGATTTTGTTTTTGAGAGATTCATTTCGACACTGGGGCCATGTTGAATTTTATGGAAGTAAAAGCAGCCACACTTCGGCACTCCCAGATCAAACAGTGAATCTTTTTGAATTCAGATTGAGCACATGGGTCCAGCCCTCTGAATTCATTCACGCTACTGATCTCTGATCTCTGGAGAAGCTTGGAGTTTCATATGGTAAAAACAGTGTAAATCACTGAGTCAGAATCATTTAGGACGTGAATGAACCATGTGAAGTATCCAGGAGCCCAAGAAATATTTCCCAGCAAAGTAACACCGGTTGATAAAGACCGCCTTCATCTCATGGATGGTCACTCTGCCAATTACCTACTAGAAATTTAAATTAGATGCTTTGCACTTACACTGCTGTACTGTGGATTAAGGACTTCCGAGTCGGATTAGTTCGTCCTGAAGACGGAGAAGAGGTTGGTTGAAAAACCAACAGCACATGTCTCCAAATACAGTCTTGCATCTGAGCCAGGCTTTTTCTGCAGGTGGGTGGTAATAATAATGTTGGTGTTTGTTAAGCGCTTACTATGTGCAGAGCGCTGTTCTAAGTGCTGGGGTAGATACAGGGTAATCAGGTTGTCCCACGTGAGGCTCACAGTTAATCCCCATTTTACAGATGAGGTAACTGAGGCACAGAGAAGTTAAGTGACTTGCCCACAGTCACCCAGCTGACAAGTGGCAGAGCTGGGATTCGAACCCATGACCTCTGACTCCGAAGCCCAGCCTCTTTCCACTGAGCCACGCTGCTTCCCCCATGCTTAGGGTGCTTAGGGTGCTACTGATTTAGCAGCCTGACATTGGCTCCACGGTGGTGGGAGAAGAGTAGGATGGAGGCCTCTGCTAGGCAAATCACACAGGACTTGGGTTCCAATCCCGGCTCCACTGCTTCTCTGCAGTGTGACCTCTGGAAAGTCACTTAGCGTCTCTGTGCTTCAGCCCCCTAGTCCTCAAAATGGGGCAATTCAATACCTGTTCTCCTTCCTACTTAGACGGAGAACCCCATGTAGAACCTGATGATCTTGTATCTACCTCAGCGTTTAATACAGTGTCTGGCACATAGTAAGTGCTTAACAAATACCATAAAAAGGGCCCTTGGGGACCACTCCTATTAGATCCTGCCTAGTCCTAGGCTCTATCCATCTCAGCCCAAACACTGGGAAGCTCTTTCCTGCCATCTTTAAGGCATCTGGAACTCTCTGCTCAAAAGTCATTCCTTGGGGAACAGGATAAACCTCTACGGAGCCTTCACGAGCTTCTCACTTTGCTCCAGGATGATAACAGGTTTCATCTAACAAAAGAGTGAAAGAAATAAGCCATAGCCGGTGGAATTGACAGTGTCCTTTAAAAGCTGGCATGGAACGTTTGATAAAAATACAGGAATAGATCAGAGCACAGTGAATCATATTTAGGGGAAATCTCTTTTGAAAAGCTCATGGTGGGTCATGTTTTTTTCATGCTTGTCAACTAGCCTGAATAATTTGCTTAAAATAAATGGGAGGGAAGGGCAAGTTGCTATGCAAAAGAAACTCAACAGACCCTGGACTAGACATCTAGCTTGTTCCAACTCCTTAGGAAGGCTCAGTGCGCAGATACTGTGCCGGGGGAGGGCTTTTTATTCAGTCAGTTTTTCTTCTTCTTGGACGAAACACAAGAACACCGCAGCACCCGTGCTTTTGCCAATTCTGAATGCAAACAGACCTGATCAATTGCCGGAGTTGAAAAACCGAGAATCGCATTTGTCAGTTTCTAATACAGGAGCCAAATGAGTTTAATATAGTCTCGTTGTTGGCTTTATTAAGTCTTTGTTAAGCCAATCTTGGCTAATGATCCCACTCAATAAGAAGCATTTTAATAAAGTAAGCTTTCTTTAAAGATAACCTCTCCTGCAGACTTGATTCTAAAAATACCGAAGGCCAAAACACAGCCGTCTAAAAGAGTCTGAAATAACCAAATTATGATGGTTCTATAAGGCCAGCCACAAACCAGGGGGCAATTCTAATCTCTTTCATTTCTGCTATGCTCAATAATTTTTCATATTATTGCCTTTAAAATGATTTTTCATGGTACTTTATATTCCTTTTATGCTATTAAAGCATCACAACAGGAAAGAGAGAAGCTTGCTCATGCGAAGTCACTGTCACCTTCTCACTCAAGAGTGAGAATCAAATTCTGAATGAATCCGATTTCTTGAGCCACCCATTTAGCAGTTCTGTATTCCTTCATTCTTTATTTTTTATTATTATGGTATTCGTTAAGCGCTTACTATATGCCAGACACTGTACTGAGTCCTGGGGTAGATACAAGGTAATCAGGTCCCACTTGTGGCTCACAATCTTAAATCCCCATTTTACAGTTGAGGTAACTGAGGCACAGAGAGGTTAAGTGACTTGCCCAAGGTTGCACAGCAGGCAAGTGACGGAGTCAGAATTAGAACCCAGATCCTACTGACTCCCAGGCCCACGCTCTAGCCATTAGGCAACGCTGCTTCTCCTCGCCTCTCCAACAGGACATACAGCCTTGAGGAAAAAGCCCTCTGTTTTGAGGAGGAATTAGACCTCTCAGGCCTCAACCCAGAACGTAATTGACTATTGAACCATCTTGTATTTTTCTTAGAAATTCTGCATTAATGGACTCTATGTCTTTCTTTGTCATCTACCTTTCTCTCTGTCACTCTCTCTCTCTCTCTGACTTTAGTGTCTCCTCTAAGGTTTGATGTTTTCTCTCCTGCCAAGCTCATGGAGGTTTCGGAGACTCTGTGGAAAAGCGGGGGATACTCATGGATGCCTAGTTCAGGGGCTACTGTTGTTATTGTAATAGAAGGTTTATTATATGCCAAGCACTGTTTTAAGCTCTGGGGAAGATACAGGTTCATCAGGTTGGACACAGTTCCTGTTCCACATGATGCTCACAGTCTAAGGGGGCGAAGAGGTATTGAATTCCCATTTGACAGATGAGGAAGCTGAGGTATCCATCTGGGGTTGAGCCAGTTTTAACCCCCTTCCACCTTGGAGAGAGGTAGAAGTCACGGTGCATTCGACACGGGAGTATCGTCAACATCATCGTTATCATAATTGGGGAATTTGTTAAGCTTTTACTGTGGGCCAAGCTCTATACCAAACACTGGTGTAGGTACAAGATAATCAGGACGGTACATTCCCTGTCCCACATGGGGCTCACAGTCTAAATAGGAGGGAGAGCAAGCACTGAATCCCCATTTTACAGATGGGGATACTGAGGTACAGCAAACTGAAGCGACTTGTTCAAGATACCATAGGCGGCGAGCGTCGGAATTGGGCTTAGAACTCAGGTCTTCTGCTTTCCGGGCTTGTGTGCTTTCCATCAGACAGTGTCATCAGCACTGATGGGTCCTCCTCATTATCAGTAGGCCCCATCACGTGCAGAGCGCTGACCAGGAACTGCTCATGACCCTTCAATAGAACTGAGACACATCCCTGATTTGAAGTCGCTTAGCACTGGGGTTAAAAAGAGAGGGCTCGAGGAATAGTCTGTGAGACGGTTATCTTTTCTGTGCCTTAAGTACCTCAACTGTAAAATGGGGATTAAGACTGTGAACTCCATGGGGGACAGGGACTGTGTTCATCCCTATCAGCTTGCATCCATCTCCGCGCTTAGTGCAGCGCCTGGTACACAGGAAGTGCTAAACAAATAATGTAACCTGGCTGCCAGAAAGTTTTAGCAACCCAGTAATGGGTGATTCATTTCTGTCAGAGGGTTCTCCAGAGACAGCAATCTTTCACCCTAGAATTGACAGAGACCTGCTGCGTCTCCCATCAGCCTTCTTCTGAATAGCCACCAAACAGGCCAGAGGAAAACCGACTCTATTATTCCCTAAGGAATGTCTGTTTTGGGGAATCCTCTAAAACATCTCCCTCTATAGCAGCGAAAACTCAGAGAGCAGGATTGCCTAGTGGTTAGGGGCGTGGGCCTGGGAGTCAGAATGACTTGGGCTCTGATCCTGGCTCCGCCACTCATCTACTGTCTGACCTTGGGCAAGTCATTTCACTCTCTGTGCCTCAGTTACCTCATCTGGAAAATGGGGATTAAGACTGTGAACCCCACGTGGGATGCGGAATGTGTCCAACGTGATTAGCTTGTATCTTCCTCCGTGCTTAGGAGAGTGCCTGGCACATAATAAGTGCTTCACAAATACCATAAAATTTTTTAAAAAAAGGAGAGCAAATCCAAATAGACTGAAACCCATTAGACAATGGGCCTGGATGTGAAAGGACCCAAAGACTGCACGGACTCGGCGGGAATACTGAATTATTTACGTTTATTTCAGTTATCCTTTTGTTCAGCAGAAATATGACAAAGCAATCCCAGGTAATACAATTCCCCACATTTTCAGCTGCTTTCAGCAAGTTGCAAGGTGGAATCCTGCCCCTTATTGTGTCATGCTAATCAAGTTACATTTCGACTTCGTGGGCACCAACCGGTACCGGGGTTATTGATTTATGTGTCGTACATGGATTGGAGCGTTGTGGGGACCTTTAATTTAGAGGGGTCAGAGCTTGTCCGTCGTCACGCCTTCCTCAGTGTGCAACAGGAGAATGCTTTCTCCAGAGATTCCCACCTTTCAGAGGCCCTGACTGCTGCCCGGTTTAGTGTGGTGGGATGAGCGGAAGCTACCAAGGAGCAGCGTAGCGGTTTTCCTCCAGATAATCTGGGTGTGGGCTGGTTCGTCCCCTGTCAATCAATCAGTGGCATTTATTGAGCACTTACTGTGTGCGGAGCATTGTTACAACACTACAGAGCTGGTAGACACGTTCCCTGCCCACAGTGAGTTTATATACTAGAGAGGGAGAGAGACATTAATATAGGAGTCAGAGGATGTGACTCCGCCACTCGTCTGCTGCGTGACCTTGGTCAAGACACTTAAGTTCTCTGTGCCTCGGTTCCTTCATCTGTAAAATGGGGATTAAGCCTGTGAGCTCCATGTGGGACAGGGACTGTGTCTGACCTGATCAGGTTATATCTACCACAGTAGATATAATTGATTGATTGACCTTGGGCAAGTCAGTTCACTTCTCTGGGTCTCAGTTGCCTCATTCATAAAATGGGGATTAATCAATCAATTGTATTTACTGAGTGCTTAATGTGTGCAGGGCGCTGCATTGTTCGGAGAGTACGATATAATAGAGCTAGTAGCCACCTGTGGCCCTTCCTGGAGGCAGAGGGATGGACGAGATGACTTCTCAAAGGTTTCAACCCTTAATCCCCAGTAACAAGAACATCTTGAGTTTGTAGAGTGTTGCACATTGTTTTTCCATCTTGCTCTCCTGATATTCCTGGGAAAGTCAGGTATTATTATTCCCAGTTTGCAGATGAGGCCCAGAGAGGTTAAGTGATTTTCCCGAGGACAGTGGCTGAGCTGAGACTAGTGGTTGAGGAACAGCATGGCCTATTAGAAAGAGCAGAGGCTTGGGAATCAGAGGACCTGGGTTCTAATCATCATCATCATAATATTTGTTTCGCACTTACTATGTGCCAGGCACTGTACTAAGCATTGGGGGAGCTACAAACTTATCAGGTTGGACACAGTCCCTGTCTCACATAGGACTCACAGTCTCGATTCCCATTTTACAGATGAGGTACCTGAGGCAAAGAGAAGTTACGTGACTTGCCCAAGGTCACACAGCAGACAGATGGTGGGGCTGGGATTAGAAGCTGGATCCTTCTGACTCCCAGCCCCTTGCTCTACCCACTAGGCCATGCTGCTTCTCCAATCCTGGCTTTGCCAGTTGCCTGTGATGTGACCTTGGGCAAGTCGCTTAAATCCTCTGTGCCTCAGTTTCCTCAACTGTAAAATGGGGACTCAGTACCTATCTTCCCTTCTACTTAGATTGTGAGCCCCATGTGAGACAGGCACTGTGTCCAATCTGATTAATTTGTACCTTCCCTTGAGCATAGTAAGTGCTTAAATAAAGTAACGACCACCACCCAGATCCCCTGATTCAATCTTCTATGTCAATCCTCATCTACAAGCATAGACCACCTCCGCCCAACGAACCCTAATATATACTGGTGAGACTGCAGCATTCTAGTACGAAAAGTCTGATCTGAATTCGAACTGTAAAATGCACCATTCGTTTCTCCCGCACCACGAGCTATTTCCATCTCTCCCAATAATGCACCATTGTGAAAACCTCTTTATCGCCAATCCACGAATGACCATTATCAGCAGCCAGGTGAGTTTTGTTTGCTTTCCAGAACAATATTTGTTTGTCTAGCACATCCCAGAATAGCTGAACCCTGCCACTCAGTAATATACTCCCGTCCCTGTCATTCTCAAATGATCGCGGCCGGGAGACCAAATCAGCTCCGGGGTCTATCTTTACTTCATTTATATTCTTTAATAAGCTAAAATTGAACTTCAGTCAATGTTTTCAGTCAGATTCATGGGCCTGCTGCTCCTTGCGACGCTTCTGATAAATCTCTCCCCAAACCGTCGGCTCGAATAGGGGCCCAAAATGACTGAGCCAGTATTTCAGAGATATCCCGAATGAAAATGTCGAACACACCACCTCCTTTTGTTCTTCCGACTAGGGTGATGGGGTTAGGGTTATCTCCTCGCCAGGACCAAGCTGACCTTCCCTGCCACCGGGACGGCGTACTGAGTCCCTGGGGATTTTCCCAGCCTTCCCGAACTCAGCCCTTGAAGACAAACTCAGCCGCCCACGGTGACAGAGAGGAAGGCTCTTTGGGTAATGAAGACAAGTAGCATTTCAGGGCTCAGAGGAGCTCCGAGGATTCATTTGCACGAGCTGCTGCCCCAGGGAGGTGAGGTTTTCTAAACGATCCAGCTCCAACTCGAGGGAAATCTGTTTACTTCAAACCTCCAGCCCTTGGGGGTCAGTCATCCAGGGTTTCTGAGGAGACCTGCTCAGTCATCCAGGGTGAACTGTGGTTTCTGAGGAGACCTGAACTTCTTCCCGCATTTTTCCTCCTTAGGAGCGGCCGAGGCTCTCTTGTTTTACAGCCCCGGCTCTTCCGCTCCGAAATTGAGACATGTGCCTATGACAGTCTCTTTCCATGAAGACAGATCGCTCTCCCTGCAAGGTCAAACCTCCTCGCGGCCGTAGATTTTGGCAGACGCATCAGTCAAAAATGACAACAGACAATCACCTCAGAGTCCCCTGGCTGTCTGGCTTGTCAAAACCCTTCAAAGGGATATTACGCCTAATAGAACCTTTTCTTTAAACACCTTCTCCCTCCCCTGTTTTCCAATGTAAAAATGACCCGGTGTATTTCAGAAACCGGGATGGCAACTTGGAAAGCAAAGCCGTTTTGTAAAAGGCGTTTGGTGATGTTGCAAATTCAACACCATAAATCCTCGCAACTCACTGCTCCTTTCTGATGAGAAACGGGTGTTTACCAAAGTCTAACCCAGCAGAGGAATAAGTCTAATTATGCTGACAAATAAAAATGTTGTTTCTCCTGAAAGAGTCACGCTGTACAAAGTACAGGACATAAATCTATTGATCTTGATATTTTCATCCGTCCCTCTAAACTTTAACCTCTCTGTGGGCAGGGAATGGGTCTACCAACTCTGTAGTACTGAATGCTCCCAAGGGCTTAGTACAGTGCTCTGCACACAGAAAGTGTTCAGTAAATGCCACTGATTGATTCCTTTTGGGTTCAGGAGGACGCTAGCCTGCTCTCAACACGGGCTGCTGGGGAGAAAGAATAGTTATAGCCTTTTATGTAGAGAATTAGAACCAATTTACAGGCAGGGAATGTATCAGTTATATAGTTCTATCGTACTCTTCCAAGTGCTTAGAGCAGTGTTCCACGCTCAGCAAGTGCTCAATAAATACGAATGACTGACTGACAGTGGGGACTAATGGAAATACCATGGCACCAGGAATCAGGAGACCCTAATTTAAATCCCAGATCAGCCACGGGCCTGCTGTGTGACCTGGGGAGAGTCACTTAACCTCTCCTTGCCTCAGTTTTCTTATCTGTAAAATGGAGATCAGTTGCCTATTCTCCCTTCCTCTTAGATTATGAACACTGTATGAGTCAGGGACTGTGTTCGGCCTGACAAATTTATATCTACCCCAGAACTTAGCACAGTACTTGTCACCAAGTAAATGTAAGCAATTTATTAAGTGTTAATTTATTAATACTATTACATGAAATTAATACTTTGCTAGAATAGTGCTCGAGGGTTAGGCCACAACCAAAACTGTGTGCTTCAAACACCCTCCAAAATGGTCTGGTGGGAAGTTGGCCAGGGAAATGCAGGGTAAGAAAGGATGAAAATTATATGACCCAAAAAACAGAGGAGCTGTATTGCCTAAGACTCCCAGAAAACATCTAGACATTTTGAGAGGAGTTTACCTACTCTGCCATAGGTGGAGAATCATATGTGGGATAGTGTTTAGTTTTCCAGAGTAAAAGATTCTAGTTGTGCTACCTTTGCTGGATGATGCCACTAGTGGAACAAGCCCAGGCCTGGGAATCAAAGGACATCGGTTCTAATCACCGCTCTGCCACATGTCTGCTGCGTGACCTTGGGCAAGTTGCTTAACTTCTTGGTGCATCATTTCCCTTATTTGTAAAATGGGGATTAGGATTGTGAACCCCATGTGGGACAGGACAGTGTCTAACCCTATCATCTTGTATCTATCCCAGTACTTAGAACAGTGCTTGGCACTTAGTAAGCACTTAACAAATACCACAGTTATTATTATTAATAACCCAACCTGAATCCAGTCTTGGGCTCCACCGTAAGAAGACTTTCCTATGATGAGGGTTTTCTTTCTCTGTTTAATAAATTCACATAAAATAGGCTGGGGACATGAGCAGCTACTTTTGAAATTTGTGACTGGAAAGATGGCCACTTCCATTGGCGATCTGGTTTCAAAGCACATTTTTAAAAAGGTGTTTGTTAAGCACATACTATGTTCCAGACATTCAACTAAGTGAGGCAATCAGGTCCCACGTGGGACTCTGAGTCTTAATCCCCATTTTACAGAGGAGGAAACAGGGGCACAGAGAAGTAAAGTCACTTGCCCAAAGTCACACAGCAGAGAAGTCAAAATTAGAACCCAGATCCTTCTGTCTCCCAGGCCCGTGCCGTTTCTCCAGTTGTTAAAAGGCTTCTGTCTCTTTTGGCTAATTCCTTGATGTACAGTGACAAAGTTCAGTCGTTGACTCTCTCTAGATTTTTTCCAAGTGTAATATCGACTTAACATTGACTTTGCTCACTGCTTGGTTTGGGAGCCTAGTTCATCCATGATTACTTGGGCTTTTGTAAAGCAAGCCAAGAAGTTCTGGCTAGACTAACAGCTCTTTCCCTTTGGGATACATTGAATTTTAATTTTTGCTCAGAGCTGTGCATCAAGGCAGCCTCAGGCTCATGATGCTTCTATTTCTGCTTCTTATATGAAGACTAGAGAAGCAGTGTGGCTTAGTGGACAGAGCATGGATTTGGGAGTCAGAAGGACCTGGGTTTTAATCCTGGCTCTGCCACATGTCTACTGTATGACCTTGGGCAAGTCACTTAACTTTTCTGGGCCTCAGTTATCTCATCTGTGAAATGGGGATTAAGAGCGTGAGCCCCATGTGGGGCAGGGACTGTAACTAATCTAATTAACTCGTATCTACTCTAGTGCTTCATTCATTCATTCAATAGTATTTATTGAGCGCTTACTATGTGCAGAGCACTGTACTAAGCGCTTGGAATGAACAAGTCGGCAACAGATAGAGACAGTCCCTGCAGTTTGACGGCTTTACAGTCTAATCGGGGGAGACGGACAGACGAGAACAATGGCAATAAATAGAGTCGAGGGGAAGAACATCTCATAAAAACAGTGCTCGGCACATATTAAGCACTTAACAGGTACTATTATTATTATTGTCAGGCTGAATAATGGTAGCTTTTTCCTTCTGAGGAGTGGGCTGCAGCAAAACAGATGGAATAACCAATCACCTCATCTCTGCCACAGTGGCCATCTCCTCACCACCTCCACACCTAACAGCCCTGGAGCCACACCCACCCTCTGGCTTCCAAAATCCAGAAACGCCCCGAGTGCTGGGTCCCACTTGAAGTCCTTGATCTGGATCCAGCGTGGGGAGCTGCAGATATTACTCCCCACTCCCCTATAAATAAGAACAAAGCAGGTCTAGTCTTCCTCCATTATCCAGGAAAAATCGACCATCGATACTTGAAAATACAAGCTACAAAAGTCAACCCACCAACTTCTGTTAGCATTGATCATCTTGGAAACAAAGTGTGTTTGTGTGTGTTTATTTTCCCCTTGGAGCCATTTAGTGAAGCTATTCCACACCACAGTGTTTTGCTTGGTGAGGGCAGAAGACTAAATGTTCTCAAAGCATCTATTGAAACATGTGGGTAGGAGATCTATACATGTCTTCAATCAGCAGCAGAGTGTGAAAACACTTTTCCAAATGATTTGAAAACACATACCTCTTTGCAAAGAAGAGCGGGCGTTGCCAGGAGCCAGCCATGCTGCTGCTGTCTAGGATATCCTTGATTTCTAGGAAGACCAAGCTCTGAGTGCAGGGAAAAGGGCTGGAGGATCTTGATTGGACTATAAGCTTTTCATGGGCAGGGAATATGTCAATCAACTGTGTTACATTGTACTCTCCCAAATACATGGTAGGTGCTCAATAAATGCCATCAATTGATTGATTTAAGTTGCAAGTTTCAATACTACTTAATATCTTCAGAAAGCCTTGAAACGGTAACTCAACCAGACTCAGCTACCAGATTCTAAGACGCACCTCGATGGGGTTCCCACAGTTCCAAAGAGGGGTTCAGAGAGCGGCTGCGATTGGTCAGAGAGCCAACCAGCTGTCAGGAATTGAGAGATTCTGACTCAGACCAGCGGGCCTCAGTATCTCCCAGAGGGCTAAGTGAACAGGTGTAACCTTTCCCCTTCCTCCTGAAGATCAGTGAGTTATGGGTCTTTTCTCCCTTGTTCTTATTGAGCATGCAGAACAGAAATTAGATGACTCAGTGGATTTAGTCATTCACCAGAGAGCTTTATCCTGAGAACAAGACATAGAAATCACGGGGAAAGAATCCACTAAATGTGTAAATATAATTAGTCCGGCTATTCTATGCCAAATCCTTCTTAAGCCCAGCGCATACAGGGGCTTAAGGAGTCTTGTTTCTGTGACTCTTGAAAGAGTGAATTTTTACTAGGGCTGCACTAATTTGATTTATCTCTGAAATGAGTCCATATTACCAGTACAGTGCTGCAGTTTCAATATGTGCAGATTAATTTACATTTTGAACTAATTGAGCAGCTGAAATAGCCACTAATTGACTATCACCAAAGAACACATCCATTTGGGAAATACACAGACTAAAGTTGTGTTTACAAACCTAATTGCCCCAAAGTAAATGGTTGTTCTTGGCCTTAATAGATTTAACACGCTTTCCTGTAGTTTGGGGCATAGTTTGGTGTCCAGGAGAAGTCTGAAGCTGAAAGAAAGGACTTTCTACGCTATCTTAAATCTATATTGTTGGCTAGATTGAAAACTCCTCGAAGGAAGATAGCAAGTTTACCACTTGTACCGTACTCACCCAAACATTTAGGAGCGATTGGCAAACTCTTAGCACTCAATAAATACCTCTGATTGAGGTTGTTCAATTGGGGCTTCTTATCATCTCTCGCACAGCCTAAAAGTGACTTTTTCCGAAGCCGCAAACTCCTCCCTCCTTTCTCTGAGAAGAAAAAAATCTCTAGAACATAGTAAACAAAGTAGTAGTATTTGTTAAGCATTAACTACGCGTCAAGCACTGTTCTAAGCCCTGAGATAGATGCAAGTAAATCAGGACAGGCTGTGTTCCTGTCCCACTTGGGGCTCACAGTTCAACTAGGAAGGAGATCAGAACCTCTAGAAAGTTATCCTTTGTGCAGATATCCCCAGGGATATCAAGATAGAAGACTGCTCACACCAATTCCCAGTCTGGCCATTTGGAATTTTTCCTGTTTTCCATGATTGGCAACTGCTTAAGCACACATCATTTAAATGAATGAATTTCTCAACTGTCTTTCTTCTTTAGATTGGGAGTGCTTTGAAAATGAAGGGCTATGTCTTTGCCTAGCCGGTAGCCCCTGCTGTATCTAATATGTGAGGCTGTTTTCTAAAGTAGATGTTTAATTAATGGTGGGGAAGGACTTTGTCTCCTCTCTAAGACTTTTTGGCTTTGCTTTGCTTGTATGGTATTTGTTAAATACTTACTATGTGCCATGCACTGTACTAAATGCTGAAGTGGATACACGCTAATCAGGTTGGATACAATCCATGTCCTACATGAGACTCACCGTCTTAAGCCCCATTTTCCAGATGAGGGAACTGAGGCCCAGAGAAGCGAAGCGACTTGCCCAAGCTCACACAGAGAACAAGTCGTGGAGCAGGGATTAGAACCCAGGACGTTCTGACTTCCAGTCCTGTATCTATCTAGGCCACGCTCCTTCTCAGTAGCCCTCCTTGTGGGCAGGGTATGTGTCTACCAAGTCTGTGGTGTTGTACTTTCCCAAGCACTTGGTACAGTTCTCTGCACACAGTGAGCACTCAATAAATCCCATGGATTAACTGATTGACTGGCCCAGCCAGGTCTTCCTACCACAGTTGTCAGGGAATTTATTGTTGGGGGGAGGGGCGGGACACTTACCCATGAGAGCAGTACTAGGAACCTCAGAAGTGGCCCACAAGGCTTCTTCATGTTGGGAGAGTCCCACCCCTTCTGTGGAAGAAAAATGCACACGTTAAACCCAATCCTGCCCCTTCCCAGGGTTTCCAGAGCATGGGCTGGGGACGTGGGTTATATCAGTACACGGGTACATACAAGATCAACAGGTCCCACAGGGAGCACACAGTCTAAGTATAAGGGAGAATAGGTATTGAATCCCCATTTTGCAGATGTGGGAAATGAGGCACAGAAAAGTTAAGAGACTTGTCCAAGGTCACACAGCAGGCAAGTGGGAGAGTGGGGATTAGAACCCAGGTCTTCTAACTCCCAGGCTGGTACTCTTTCCACTAGGTCACACTACTTCATTACCATGTCAATCTATCAATTGACAATCCTCTAGACTGTAAACCCATTGTGGGCAAGGAATATGTCTGTTATATTGTTATGTTGAACTCTCCCAAGCACTTAATACAGTGTTCTGCCCACAGTGAGTGCTCAGTAAACATGACATTGATTGACTGATTGATCAATGATATTTATTGAGTGTTTACTTTGTGCAGAGCATGGTACTAAGCCCTTGGAAAAGTGAAATACACCATATTTTCCCTGCCTCCCAAACCTGCCTGTTTCATTCTGAGCTAGCCATGTTCCACTCTGAGCTAGCCATGTCCCTCTCAATCCCTGACCTTAGAGAAAGGTCCCAGTTTTTCTCAAGCCAACTTGCCTGACCCCAAATTCTATCTGAGCAAGTCACTTTGCGAGGCTGGCAGAACCATGATTTGTAATCACCAACCCTCACGTTCCTGTATTAAAATTCCATTTGGTTTGGGGATATAAAAAAAACCAACACCGGGTCGTTTCACACACGGCCCCCAGAACAACAAGCTGGGTAAATAAATGCTTCTAAAAACGCTTAAATGATTGAAAGTGGATAAGCCCTTCCGTTTCCAAAAGGAGGCCCTGTTTGGGTGTTTTATTGGCTCGCTTTGCTGCTGTTCTGGTATTCCATTTCTGCAGCGCATGTAATTCATTATCTGCGCATTTGCATTCGGTTTTACTACCGACATAGGTCACTGCCAACACACTGTGCCTCTGACAGGTTTATAATTCTGCTGACACAGGTTGGCAGATAGACACCTCCCCCGCCCAACCACATAACGTAAACATAAATTTTACTGAGTAAATAGAACCAAGCTGTTTAGTGTGCGATCATCAGAGGAGAGGCGTAGCCGGAGAACAAGGGCCCACAGCCGAGGCCATCTTTCCCGACGTCGGGGAAGACCTCATTCTTCTCCCTCCAAGTGGCAGGACCGGGGAGGGAAAGAAGGGAGACAGGGAAGGGCCGCGACTATCAACTCCAAACGTGCCAATGGGTGAGTGTAGTGGATACTGTGCAGTGGATCTAATCAGTCTTCAATTAGTGAAATTTACTGAACGCTCACTGTGAGCAGAGTACCGTACAGAGCGCTTGGGAGAGTACAGTCTAACGGAGTTGGCAGACCCGTTTCCCTCCCACAGTGAACTTACAGTCTTGAGGGGAGATGACAAGCAGCGTGGCCTAGTGGGAAGAGTCCAGGCCTGGGAGTCAGAAGACCTCGGTTCTGTAAGTTCGTCTCTAGACTGTAAGCTCAATGTGGGCAGGGGAAGTCACTGTTTATTGTTGTGCTGTACTCTCCCTAGCGCTTAGCACAGTGCTCTACACGCCGTAAACGCTCGATAAATACGACCGAATGAAGTTCTGGATCTGCCACTCTGTTGCTGTGTGATTTTGGGCAACTCAGTTAATTTCTCTGGGCCTCAGCTTCCTCATCTGTAAAATGGAGATTCAATTCCTGTTCTCCCTACTGCTACTTAGGCTGGAATCTCCATGCGGGACTGGGACTGTGTTCACTCCGATAAACTCCTGTCGACCCCAGCGCTTAGAATCGTGCTTGACACAAAGTCAGTGCTTAACAAATTCCCTAACTAACTCACTTAGCTAACTGCCTGGCACTGGGGTAAATCTGGACAAACCCCCTCAGGAATCAAGGAAGGCTTCCCGGAGCAGGTGAGGTGTGTTTCTGGGGAACGAGCAGAGGGGTGTGATTGCTTTGATCAACAGGGAGGATGCGGGGCGGGTGTCGGATGGTCAGCAAGAGAGGCTGCCACTTCAGGGGAACCGAGAGGGGGCAGAAGCGGAGCTGAAGTTGAAGGAGAGATTACGGCATATGGGTAATTTGACGGTTGGGTTTCTATCTACGCCCACGATGCAGAGAGAGGCTCCTTTTGGAGCTCTTGCTCATTTGTTACTGTGAGATGAAATCCTTGTCCTTATTGCATGACACTCACAGCACATGTGAAAACTGGGCACAAGCCAAGCCAACCGTCTGAGCTCGTTCAAACTGATTTAGATTAGGGTATTGACCAAGCATATCTCTTTTTAAAAACGACCCCTTAAGTGGGTCCTGTTCAGTCATTTGATACTGGGATTTGGACCCAATTCAACGAAGAAAGAGCGAGGCCTAATGGATAGAGCACCGGCCTGGGAGTAAGAAGACCTGGTTCTAATCCAGGCTCCACGGCTTGTCTGCTGTGTGACTTTGAACAAGTCACTTGGCTTCTCTGTGCCTCAATTACTTTATCTGCAAAATGGGGATTAAGACTGTGAGCCCCGTGTGGGATGGGGACTGTGTCCCACACTTTTAGCTTGTATCTGCACCACCGTTTAGTACAGGACCTGGCACATAGTAAGGTCTTAAAGATACCATTAAAAAAGATAGATATTTTCATTCCTGGCTGTTTCAGCAAAGAAGCTAACCTGGGTCCACTCATTAAGGTAAAGGCATTTTTGCTGTAGGGGGAGCTCCCTTAATCTGAAACTTTCCCACCGACCCGCCACTTAATGTTGCATTTACAGTAATGAAAACGCACTTAGAACCAATTACGTTAGCAGCTAGACTATCATTAACGCTTGTGGGTTTGCGATCTTGGTCTCGGATTTAAATATGATCAGCTCATTCTAAGGAGGCACTCTGATTTCTTTTTTTTTTTTTTAAAGAGGTGAAAATGTCTTGTTTTGCCACTGTCCAAAGAGCTGCTATTGGAGGGCCCAGAAATTAGTTGGATGCCCTTTAATCAATCAATCAACCAATGGTAATAATAATGTTGGTATTTGTTAAGCGCTTACTATGTGCCGAGCACTGTTCTAAGCGCTGGGGTAGACATAGGGGAATCAGGTTGTCCCACGTGGGGCTCACAGTCTTAATCCCCATTTTACAGATGAGGGAACTGAGGCACAGAGAAGTGAAGTGACTTGCCCACCGTCACACAGCCGACAAGTGGCAGAGCTGGGATTCGAACTCATGAGCCCTGACTCCAAAGCCCGTGCTCTTTCCACTGAGCCACGCTGCTTCTCTAATGGTACTCAATGGTACTGATTGAGTGCTCTTTTTGTGCAGATGAGAGCACCTAATAAGTGCTAGGGAGAGTAAAATATGACAACGTTGGTAGACGGATTCCCTGCCCATCAGGAGTTGACAGTCTAGAGCAGGAGATAGACATTAAAATAAATTACAGATTTATACATAATAATAATAATGACGATGGCATTTGTTAAGTGCTTACTATGTGCTAGGCACTGTTCTAAGCACTGGGGTAGATGCAGGGTAATCAGGTTGTCCCATGTGGGGCTCACAGTCTTAATCCTCATTTTACAGATGAGGGAAGTGAGGCCCACAGAAGTTAAGTGACTTGCCCAAGGTCACACAGCAGCCAAGTGATGGAGCTGGATTTAGAATTCAGCTTCTTCTGACTCTCAGGCCCATGCTTTTTCCAATAGGCCACACTGCTTCTCTGTGTGTAAGAGTTGCTAGTGTCAAGAATTGCAGTAATAATACTGGCATTTATTAAGCTCTTTCTATGTTCCAAGTCCTAAGCTAAGCATCGGGGTAGATGTTAGAGAATCAATTCATATCTAGGCCATGTCCCAAATGGGCCTCAGTCTTAGAGGGAGAACAGAACTTTTATCCCTATTTTACAGATGAGGAAACTGAGTTCCAGAAAGGTCCAGTGACTTACCCAAGGTCTCACAGCAGGCAAGTGGCAAAGCCAGGACTAGGACCCAGATCTTCTGATCTCTCTTCCATTCTCTTTCCACTAGGCTTCACTGTCCCACGTCAGAATGATGCTACTTACTGTGTTTACTATTTGCCAAGTACTGTGTTAAACCCTGGGGTAAATGAGAATTAAAATTAACCTTGTGAGGGACCTCCATTTTTTTGGACAGCTCCTTATGACTTGTCAGTACAGTCCCCTAAGCACTTAGTACAGTGTCCTAAATACTCAGTACGGTGCCCTACATACTTAGTAAGTGCTCTGCACCCAGTAAGTGCTCAGTAAATATGAACAAATCAATAAATACAATTGATTGATTGAGTAGAGCAAAGTACCAATACATTTCTGGGGCAGGTAGATCTGGTTATCCCGGAATCTCTCAGGGTTTGAATCAGGGTGGGTACCGGACCCTAATTGAGTGGGTGATTACAATCCCTTAGGCCCTGGCCATGTGGGGTGAGAAAGTTGCTAACCTCCAGACCACTGTCCAGTTTCTCCTGGAGGAAGGATGGTCCCAAAATGTGGGTGGGGAGTTGAGGGGCAGGGATAGTATCACCAAGGTCCTGATTTGTTACAGCCATGCCATAATTGTCACTTTTCAGACATGCAGCTTGCCTCATCAAGCTTGAAATAAACATCTTTTGTTTTTGTCTCCGAAGCCTCCTGCCTGATGGGTGGTTTTAATTATTTCTTTGCTTCTGTTGGAACGCCCCCTCCCTGTTCCCACTTCCTCCTGTGCCTTGCTTACCCCTCCTTCCTCCTTCTCCTCAACTCTCCTCCTCCCACTTCTACTCCCTTAGAGAACAGCAGAACAGCGTGCACTCAGGGGCCCAGGTGAGCTGAGGGAGCGTGTAGTCTCTAGAGGGGGGGGATTGGTGGTAGGAACATGTTTGCCAACTCCACTGTGTTGTACTCCCCCAAGTTGCTGAGGGCTGCCATAACATCAAAGGCCTGGGAGTCACAAGGACCTGGCTTTTAATCCCAGCTCCATCACTTGTCTGCTGTGAGACCTTGGGCGAATCACTTCACTTCTCTGTGTCTCAGTTCCCTCATCTGTAAAATGGAGATTAAGAAATACCATTTAAAAAAAAATTATAGCCATGAGAAGGGGGTGCCAATTCAGTTCATCCGGTTCTTCCAGAGCAGATGAGCGATGGCACAAAGGGGACTTTATACTGAGGGGGGCATATTTGTGCCTGAGGAGTTTACCTGGACAGTTGCTGGCTGAACCCCAATATTTTACCAGGGTAGGCTCAGTACATGGTCATTTCTGAACTTAACGAGGGTGACTGTGGCAGCCCAGCCTGGTACAATCAGGCCAACTACTGCCTGAATCAAGGCTCTGTATCTCTACAAGTGTTTCCACTTGGTGACCTGAAAGGATTGATTGAGTGCTCCTGAGGCATCTAGCATTGTATTAGGCTCTTGGGGTCCGTGCCCAGGAGCAGGGACAGATGCTGCCTTCCAGGACTTGCCAGTCTAATAAGGGAGACAGAACTCTCTCCCTTACCCTTTCATTCATTCATTCAATAGTATTTATTGAGCGCTTACTATGTGCAGAGCACTGTACTAAGCGCTTGGGATGAACAAGTCGGCAACAGATAACAAGTACCCTGCCACCTAAACCAGTATAAAAATATTAACTATGATAATGAGAGATACAATTTCCCCAAAAATGAGTTGAAAAGGGATTTTTAAATCAATCAGTTGTATTTATTGAGTGCTTACTATGTACAGACTATTATACTAAGCACTTGGAGAGTATAATATGACGGAGTTGGTAAATCTATTCCCTGCCCATTTCCCATCAAATTGGGGAAAACGCAGATGCGGGGAAGACTGTGCTCAGAGATGGAATCCTTTGCCAGGGATTTGTCTCATTTGGGGTTCCAGAGCTTCCCAAGGCTCAGTGGGGTTGGGGGTCCCAGGACTGAGACAGCCCATTCTTCCCTGCAGAGGGGGAGGGAAGGGAACAGCAGAAATACATGTGAAGACACTGAACCTCCTTGAAACCCAGCTGCTAAAAAACAACCCAGAATCCATTTTACTCCAGTTCCAATTTATTTATTACTGAGCAGCAAGCAGATGGAACCATTTTTCCTCTGAGCAGTTTGAAAGAGACACATTGCTTTCCCACAACCTGCTCCGGGGCTGATTTATGGCTTCCGTGACACGGGACGCCTGCCAGGATGTATCCTGCCGTTATAACCGATAAAATGGGAAAATGGGTTCAGGATCCTCTCCCTGTTCAGATAACACTTGGAAGTGGACCCATTAGAGACTGAAATATTGTGGTTCCAAGATCATTAATGGAAGATGCTCCACTTGGATGCTTTGAAGGCAGAAAACTTGCCTCACCCCAGCTGGACATTTAAGGCTTTATTGGTGAATCCATGGTTTCACCACAGAAGAGGAAGGGAAAGAGAGAAAAGGGGAGAGAGAGAGAGATAGAGAAAAGAGGTAAGTAAAGGGAGAAGAGACAAAGAAAAGGAGAGGAGAGAGAGAGAGGGAGAAGCAGGAGGAGAAGGAACGGGAGGTGTGAAGGGAGAGAAGATGAGAGAGAAGGCAAGGGGGAGGGAGATGGACAGAGAGAGAGGAGAGGGAAAGGGGAAAGAAGAGTTAGCAGCAAAGAGAATTCAATGCCTGTTCTTCTTCCTCCTTGAATTGTGAGCCCCTTGTGGAACAAGAGCTGTGTCTGACCAAATTAACTTGAACCTACCCCAGTGCTTAGAATAGTGTTTGACACATAACCGCTTAAAAAGACTATAATAGAGTAATAATATCAAAGGGAAAAGGGGATTTCCCCTTAAAGCAGTGTGAGAAGCAGTTTTGCCAGTGGATAAAGGCTAGGCCTGGGAGTCAGAAGGTCTTGTCATGTCTTATGCTTTCGAGTCGTTTCTGACTCATAGAGACGCCAGGGACACATCTCTCCCAGAACCCCCCACCTTCATCTGTAATCATTCTGGTAGTGTACTCATAGAGTTTTCTCGGTAAAACTACAGAAGTGGTTTACCATCGCCTCCTTCCGTGCAGTCATCTCGAGTCTAGGCCCTCGACTCTCTCCCATGCTGCCGCTGCCCAGCACAGGTGAGTTTTTATTTGTAGCAGATTGCCTTCCACCACTTTCCACTGCCCAAGCTAGGAATGGAATAGATATGCCTCTGTTTGACTTTCCCTTCAGTAGTTGAAACTGGTAAAGTACTGGAAACCCTTCAGGTGTGACCCTGAGATGAGGAGTCAGCACCTGGGTTCTAATTCTGGCTCCACCACTTGTCAGCTATGCAACCTTGGGCAAGTCACCTAACTTTTCTGCGTCTCAGTTCCCTCATCTGTAAAATGAGGAATGAGACTGTGAGTCCCATGTGGAACAGGGACTGGATCCAACCTGATTTGCTTGCGTCCACCCCAGCACATAGTACAGGGCCTGGCACAGAATAAGCACTAAAACAAATACCACAATCATTTAAAATGAAAGGGAAAAATCCTGTCTCATATGACTGGAATATTTGAAGGATGCTCAGCTGGGCCATTGAGAGACTGTAACAAACACTGCAATTTTGCTTCCGTATCTCTTCCCATTGAATTTCCAGTTTCTGCTTTCTAAGTTGGAAGGATTTTGAGGTGGAGCCTGGAGGCCTCTAAATATGTATGATCTCTCTCTTCCCCGGATAGTGTCTCCAGAACAAAATAGCCATGGAACCACTGAATCTGAAAGTAGAAAGTGATCAAAGTTTGAGTCTTGAAAGAGCCAGGTTCTCCCAAACTTATTACGTAAGGATCCATCAGGAAGCCCAGCACTCTGGATCCTGGCTGCTTATGGATATAGAGTTTGGGGCTCTGACGGGACCAGGATAGGAGAGAAGAGAATTCACAACTATGGTGGGTTAGAAAGAGAAGTTCAATATCCAGAGGGTTAGAGTTAAGCTTCCATAAAGATAAACAGTTGACAGATTAAAGATTGTAATTGGAAAATTTACTTATGTGTTTCATGATCCTTATGTAAACCCCCTTTCCCATGTCCACCACCCTTTCCTATGTCCTCCCCCTAACCTGGAACTCCAGGACATTTGACATTTGGATATTTGATATTCATCCTATCCTCAACCCCACAGCACTTATGTATGTATCTTTAAATTATGTATTACAAATAATTTATTCATATTAATGTCTGACTCCCTCTCTAGACTGTAAGCTGTAAAGGACTGTGTCTGCTAATTCTGTTGTACTCTCCCCTGTGCTTAGTACAGTGCTCTGCACATAGTAAATGCTCAATAAATATGATTGAGCATTTAATAGATATAATTAATTAATTCACTGATGTCTGTCCCCCCCTTTAGACCATAAGCTCGTTGTGGGCAGGAGACATATCCACCAACTCGGTCGTATTATAGTCTCCCAAGTGCTTAATACAGTGCTCTGTATATAGTAAGCACTCAATAAATACCATGAGTGATTGATCATCCAATTTTTCCTATTCCAAAGGCTCTCATGAAATGACTACTATTATAGAAAATGTACCATTCTCACCCCTAATTAAATGGAATGTATGGCACTCTGCAGCTGACTACTGTCCGTAAACAGGAATGCCCACTGACATTGTGAAGAAAACGGGGCCCTTTAAGAAAGAAATTTAGGGGGAAGATTGACCTAATGTCGGGATGGAGAAAGACCTTTTAGAATCAGTCGTATCATGTGCCAAAATCCAATGTCTTCAAAGTGACCCTCAGCAGTTTGTCAGAGTCTCCATGATCTCCTGGGCCTGAGTTTCAGTGCCTGAGAAACAGAGAGAAGAAAGAAGGCAGAAAGTTGCAAGCTTGCCACAGTGGAGTTAATAGCCACAACCAAAGAAAGGGGATCTGAAGTGAGGTGAGGGAGAGAAGATGGGTAAGGGAGAGAGTGAGACGGATGAGGACAAGGAGGGTTTTTCAGTCGAAAGAATCAGCCTTCTTCCCAGTGCGTGCTGCTGCCTTTCTGAATTGAAAGGGGACGGTGAGAGGGTCTTTCAGTCTAAAGAAGCCAGTGCTCTTCCAAGAGTGCACTGCTGCCTTTCTGAACTGAAAGAAAGTGGGGAGAGGAGGGAAAAGTCCCTGTGTCCAGAAAGGGACGTTCAGCAGCCAGTTTGGCTAGGCTGCAGTGGGGCCCTGGCCCAGAGCCCACGAGCCAACAGGAGACTTTCTGCCACAGAGTGGTCAAGGTTAAATGGTCGAAGAACCTGCACTTGTGAGGTGAAGAGAAGCGGGAGAAACAGAGGCAGAAGGAAGAGCTAGTAGGGGCGGGCAAAACCGAGAAGTGATGAGCGGCGTCGGAGGGAAATTTAAGGGAGAAGGGAGCCTTACACCTGAGGGGGTGGGATCCTGAGGTTGCTGAGGGGACTCCCTCATGGCAACAGGGGCAGGCTCACTGCGGGAGGTGGGGCCTTTAGTGCTGTGGAGTGGTGTTGCAGTGTTTTCCTTTGTTCAGTGGGGTCAGGCCGAAACATTGAGGACACAGTGTCTGAGAAAAGAAGAGGCCAGAACGTTTGGGCAAGCAGAAACGTCTTATATTTGGCTTCAGGACTCACCACTAGTTTTCCACATCTTATATAAGATCTCTCTTAACGCACTACACCTCGTCTTGTACTCTTCACTCCTCCTGGCTCACCTTTCTTGTAACTGCCTTGCCCTGGACTCTTGAATTTCCAACTCACTGCTCATACTAGTCCTCTGGCCTGGAATTCTCCCTGCTCCCAAATCTGCGAGATCAGAGCTCTTGCCATCTTCAAAATCCTCCCCAGATCCCACCTCCTCCAGAAACTCTCTTTGATTAATGTGGCTTAGTGGAAAGAGCACGGGCTTGGGAGTCAGAGGACGTGGGTTCTAATCCTGACTCCGCCACTTGTCTGCTGTGTGACCCAGGGCAAGCCACTTAACTTCTCTGTGCCTCAGTTACTTCATCTGTAAAATGAGGATTAAGACTGTGAGACCTACATGGGTCAACCTGACTACCTTGTAACTACCCCAGCGCTTAGAATAGTGCTTGGCACATAGTAAGTGCTTAACAAATACCATTGTTGTTATTATTATTAATTTACTACACTCCCAAGGCCAATCGATCCAACAGTCATTCTTCTCACTTCTGTATTTATGCCAGTTCTCGGCATTTATCCATAAAAAGTATATTCAGTTGTACTTTATTATTTTAAATTATTTATATGTCTCTCCCTCTAGACTATAAATTCATTGTGATCATGGGATGTGTCTACAAACTCTGCTGTATTGTACTCTCCCAAGTGCTTAGTACAGTGCTCTGTACACAGTAAGTATTCAGTAAATGCCATTGATCGACTGGTTGGTTGATTTGCTTATTCCAGTCTTTCATCCTGGCCTATTCGTGCTATTACCTGCGATATCCTTGTTCTTCCTCCGGCTCTCACTACTTATAAATACTCATAGCCAGTTCTGTCTCTCCCCAGTTATATTGCAAGCTCCTTAAGGGCAGGGATTGTGGGAAGCAATGTAGCTCAGTGGAAAGAGCATGGATTTGGGAGTTGGAGGACCTGGGTTCTAATCCTGACTCCGCCACTTGCCTGTTGGATGACATTGGGCAAATCACTTTACTTCTTTGGATTCAATTTCCCCATCTGTAAAATGGGGATTAAATACCTGGTCTCCCTCCATCTTAGCCTGTGGGACTGGGACTGTGACATGACTATATTTTATATAACCTAGAGCTTTGCATAGTCTTTGGCACGTAGTGAGCACTTAGCAGGTACTACAATTATTTTTACTTCTAATGCACTCTCCAGAAGACTAGTTACGATTCCATGAGAAATCCGCAAGCTAGAGAAGTTGGTGCTTTCCTTCATCTTTATATATCTTGAAAGTTTCCTTATTCTGCAGCTTGGCACCAGCTGAGTCATAAAGCCCCCGTGCTGGGCTGGGCCAGCTCAGTAGCAAGCAGGACCTAGTGCCCATCTTCCTGCCCTAGGCAGCATTAACCCTTCTACCAGGATTCATTTTCCTGCCATAATTTGCCAGGACAGGCTGGTGGCCTTTATTTTTTTAATGATATTTGTTCAGTGCTTACTATGTGCCAGGTACTGACTGTTCTAGACACTGGAGTAGATGCAAAGTAATCAGGTTGGATACAGTCCAGTCCCACACAGTCTTAATCCCCATGTAACAGATGAGGTAACTGAGATACAGAGAAGTTGAAGGGATTTGCCCAAGGTCACACAGCAGACAAGTGGCAGAGTAGGGATAATCCCCATTTTACAGATGAGGTAACTGAAGCATGAAGTGAAGGGATTTAACCAAGGTCACAAAGCTGACAAGTGGCATAACAGGGATTAGAACCCAGGTCCTTCTGATTCCCAGGCCCATGCTGTAACCATGAGATCTCACTGCCCTGGGAAAGGACACAAAGAAAGGGGAGAGAGAAGGAAAAAGCAAACCAAGTCAAGATACCTAGGAAAGCTGGCAAGAAGTGAGGGTTGAGAGGGGAGCTGGGGATAGGAGGAGGAGAAAAAGGAGAGATGCAAAAACAAGAGGGGCCTTTCTGGAAAAGGGTACAGTGTTGGGAGAGAAGGTAGCCAGACATTTTTCTGATCCCTCGTAACAGGAAGCCAGCTGTCCTCAGTAAGGCTCCTGCGGGGACTGTGCCCAAACTAACCCTTTGTCCCCAAGGTTGCACTTGTCACTGGGAACTGACACGGGTTTGGATGTTTTTTAAAAACTCAGTTGAGACAGACTAATTCTGGAAGTGGCGAGCTTGCTGAAATCACAGGAAGAAGCTGTAACCTCCTTCCCACCCTCTTCTCTTGACCTGCTCCCTATAAGGATGGGAGCTCTGGGGTGTGAGATTTTATCTGTCATGAATAATAAGAAGAAAAATAATTCAAGGTGGAATTTCCACAGCCCCTCCCCTGGGGAGAGCTCAGAGCAGGTCTGTATGATAGTTCTTTTAGTGATTTTTCTTAATCTTCAGAGATTTTGTTTTTTCTTGAGCAGTTAGTTGTGGTAACCATGCAAGGTAGGGAAGGGTTGAGGCCATTCTCCCCTTCATGCTGATGGGAAAATTGAGATCAGAGAAATTAAGAGTCTTGCCCGAGGTCACAGAGCTTAATAGTAATAGCTGTAGTATTTGTTTTGTGATTACTAAGCACTGTACTAAACACCAGGGTAGAAGACTGTAAGCCCATCAAAGATCAGGGACTGTCTCTATCTGTTACCGATTTGTACATTCCAAGCTCTTAGTACGGTGCTCTGCACATAGTAAGCGCTCAATAAATACTATTGAATGAATGAATATAAGATAATCAGGTCTCGCAGAGGCCTCACAGTCTAACTAGGAGGGAGAACAGGTATTGAATCCACATTTTTGCAGGTGAAGGAACTGGAGGCACAGAGAAGTTGTGTCTTGATGTTGGAAAGAGGACTCAACATCAGATCTCTCATTTCCTTCCAGACAGTATCGTTTCCCTACCCCAAAATGCAGTACTTTTTGTGCCTCTTTGTCATTCATCCTGCAGCAAAGTAGTTGGGCAGACCTCTAGATTCTTATCAGTTTGGGGTGGTTTAGGGAGTCTCAGAAATAGACACTCCTCTACATCCACGGGACAGGTAAATTGGATGCCGGTGAGCCCAGAAGATTTCACATCCATGGAGAAGGCTGAGTCAGCAATTAAACTGGGGTCTAAACCTGAATATAGGGCCCTCAGCAAGTGTCTCTCAAAAATTTTTTCCGGTCATCCAGTGATTTTTCAGTCTGGCTGAAGACTTTTTTTTTAAAATCTTTGAACTGTCCCCAGTCACCAGAGGGGAAATCTGCCACTCTAGAGATACTGACACAATTCTGCCTGGATGTGGCTCTGTCGACATAGTCCAATCAGTCAGTGGTATTTATTGAGCATTTACTGTGTACTGTATTAAATGCTCAGGAGACTACAATATAACAGAGTTAGTGGACTCGTTCCCCTCCCACAGTGAGCAGCCCAGAAGATTGACAAGCCAAACCATTCATTCATTCATTCAATAGTATTTAATAGTATTTATTGAAACCAGGGACTCCTTTGGAGGGAAACCCATCCCATTTTCTCTGCTGTTGTGCCTGGGTGTGTCAACTTGAGTGGAATGGTGACAGAAAGCCAAGTCAAGCAGCATATGGTGAAATCTTGGTTTAATCCCCTTAGCCTGGGGACAAAGTAGTGTCTTTGAAAGAGCAGCGTCTGTTATGATCTCGCCCTTCAGATTCACACCTAGAAAACGATTCCTGAAGGCTGGATTCTGATGAACGTTGCTCTGTTTCGTTTCAAGGTGAAGTAAGGAGGCTATCAAAATGAATATGCCGCCAAGAGGAAAAAAAAGGCTAATCAAATTGGAGCTAAGCTATGATCAAAATTAACCTTCATTTGAATACGTAAACAAATGTGGCATTTGGTAATTTCAAGTTGTCCTTGTCTTAGGTCACGAGAGACTGCAACAAAATTGTGTATCTGCAAGATATGGTGATGGCGGGAAAACTTTATTCTTCAGGGCTCTTTTACATTCGAATAAATGCTAAATAATAGTAATAAGGAAAGGCTGGAACAAACTACTGCTGGATCTGAAAGGTGTCAGCTTGGTCAAGATTAAGAACGGGGAGTTCTTCAAGGGAGTCTGGGTGTGACAAAATTTGAGCTGATGAATGCTGACATCCTGAATAAAATCACTACATGACTTCACTTAGGTCAAGAAACTACATTGTTTCCCTGGGCCTCGGTGACAGTCAGGTGACAGAGATTAATAGCTTTGTATTGACTGAGCAACTTCCAGTTTCTTATCTTTGTCAAGTCAAGGCTGTGTCCAAGAACTGGAAGTGTTATTAGACTTATAATTGCAAAGACATTTAAAGGGTTTCCCCTTAAGGGACTATGAAATCCAATAAACCTTTCATAAAACCTCAAGCATTCAAGTGCAAACTCCTTGTCTCTGAGGCAGGCACGCTCTGAGTCGGAGCAGGAAAAACCTTGAAGCCTCCTACATTAAATCATGTTTGATTTATGAAGTTGGTTTTGAATTTGTAGCAGTTGTTTTATTAAAAATATATGAAAGAATGCTTTAAATATGAGTGAGGGCTGTTCACTTTGGGCTTGATCAAGTGGGCTTGTATGTTTGTGCTGGGGGGCTGTCTTAATAGCCCTGTCACTTTAGATTCATGAGGGTTTAGGGCTGTGGAATTTGAGTGGCTAATTCCTGAGGTTAAATCAATCTGACTGGGATTAAATCTCAATTTCTCATCCAAATTTCAAGATGAAGTTTGAGGATCTGGATAAAGACTGCGTGTGTGTGTGCGCACACATGCATACGTGTGTGAATGTGCATCGTTTGTGTCTGGGTATTGTGTGGGTATAAGAGAGCGCGGGTTTGACTGCATGTTTGTGTGCGTGGTTTTGGTTTCCATTTGTAAGGAACTATCCGAAGCAGAATGAGATCTCTCAGGAGCAGTTATTTAATTTACTTATCAAATGGCGGGGCATAGAAGGATAAGATATAGTAAAAAGGGATCAGGCTTGACTAGAGAATCCTGTCAAAGCCTGAGACTTCCACAGGGATAGGGCCATTTTCAGAAGCTGTGTGCAGGTACTGAATGGGATTTTGAAAACGTGACTTCTCAGCATCATCGTTAGCAGCAGCAGCAGCGGAGGCAGCCGCAACCGGAGTACAGAAATAGAGAAACAGCGTGGCTCAGTGGATAGAGCCCGGGCCTGGGGGTCAGGAGGATCTGGGTTCTAATACTGGCTCCACCACGTCTGCTGTGTGACTTTGGGTAAGTCACTTCACTTCTCTGGGCCTCAGTTACCTCATCTGTCAAATGGGGATTAAGAGTGTGAGCCTCAGGTGGTGCAGGGGCTCTGTCCAACCTAATGAACTTGTCTCTACCCCAGTGTTTAGAACAGTGCTTGGCACGTAGTAAGCGCTTAACAAGTACTATTATTATTAAATAGGGGCAGAGAACGCGTCTGCCCATTCTGTTGTACTCTCCCAAGAGCTTAGTACAGAGCTCGACACACATTAAACACTAAACAAATACCATGGATTGTTTTATTGAAATAGATTTACTGAGCATCCAGTGAACGCAATGCATTTGGTAAGAAGAAAACAGACAAGTGACACATTCCCCGAAGCACTCTAATGGGGGAGACAGACATGAAAATATTTATAGAGTAATCAAAGGAAGTAAATGTGCAAGTGAATAACGTCTATTCCAAAGTGGTTGGAATGGATATAAATCAGTGCCTGAATTCTAGAGATTGCTTCTGCAACCTAGGGCTGGGGAGTTAATTGGAGGTTTGTCTCCAACCTCCAAGTGGAGCAGCGTGACTCAGTGGAAAGAGCCCGGGCTTGGAAGTCAGAGGTTGTGGGTTCTAATTCTGGCTCCGCCACTTGTCAGCTGTGTGACTTTGGACAAGTCACTTCACTTCTTTGTGCCTCAGTGACCTCATCTGTAAAGTGGGGATTAAGACTGTGAGCCCCACGTGGGACAGCCTGATTGCCTTGCATCCCCCCTAGCGGTTTCGGCTGCCTCCGCTGCTGGCACATAATCAGCGCTTAACAAAAAATACCGTCATTATCATTTGTCTCAGGACAGTCGGATCCAGTTAGTAAATTCCTGACCTTTTAACTCCCAACTCATAAAACCAAAAGAGAATAGAAAAGTCCAGAGAATAGAAAAGTCAAGAGAAGCAGCATGGCCCAGTGGATAGAGCCCATACCTGGGAGTCAGAGGACCTGGGTTCTAATTCTGACTCCGTCACTTGTCTGCTGTGGGACCTTGGGAAAGTCACTTCATTTCTCTGGACCTCAGTTACATAAAATGGGGATTAATTCTGTGAGTCCCGTGTAGGACAGGGAATGTGGCCAACCTGATTAGTTTGTATTCATTGCAGTGCCTACAGCAGTGCTTGGCATGTAGTAAGTTCTTAACAAATAACCTAAAGAAATAAAGAAGAAAGTCATTTTGTACCTAAGCCAAATACCAGACTCCAAGCTGGCTCTCTGGTAAATTCACTGTGATAGTCGAAACTGTCTTGTGCTTCTTCATCATCAATGGTATTTATTCAACGCTTACTGCGCGCAGAGCACTGTATTAAGCACTTGGGAGAGTTGAATACCACTGAGTCGGTAGACAAGTACCCTGGTGACAACGAGCTCACAGTGTAGAGGAGGAGCCAACCATTAACATAAATAAATAATTTATAATATATAGGTATGTACCTAAGTGCCGTGGGGCTGAGGGTCGGGTGAATATCAAATGCCTAAAGGTCACAGGTCCAAGAGCAGAGATGACATGAAAGGGAGAGGGAGCCAGGCCAAAGAGGATTTAATCTGGGAAGATTTCTTGCTGTACTTTCTCAAGTGCTTAGCAACGTGCAATGCACTCAGTAAAAACACCATCAGTACTTCTATTAGTCTCTCACAAGTTAAGATACCTTTGGGGCTTGTTGTCACAGAGATGACTATATACTTCCTCCAAAAACTTTGGCAGGTAGTGTTTGGGATTTGGTTGTCAGGTGAATCTTCTGCCTTGTTCTTTGTATCTCCACTGGTGACAATGGATGGACAAGTGGAGAACCAGAGATGCAATAAACCATGGTAGATGGGCATTGGGAGAACACAGAAAACAGAAATTCATAGAAAATCAATAAAAAGGAAACTTTTTGGCCCAAATTTGTCATATCTTCTCCCTTCTCTAAACCTTCAGTTGGGTCAGAGACAAAATGTTCTTTCTGATGGTCCTCCTCTTCCCCCTTCTCCCTATTTTTTACCTTCCACTAGAAAGTGTGGCCTAGTGGAAGGAGCTGAGTGGAAGACAGTTATAGTAAGTACCTCAATAAATACCACTGATGATGATGATGATGATGATGATGATGATTTTCCACGCAGTGCTACCTGGCCTATTGGACAGAGTGCAGGACTTGGATTTGGAGGACCTGGGTTCTTATCCCGGATCTGCCATTTGCCTACTGTGTGATCTTGAGCAAGTTACTTAACTTCTCTGTGCCTCGGTTTCCTCATCTGTAAAATGGGATTAAGTACCTGCCCTCCTTTCCCATTAGACTACGAGCCACTTGTGGGACAGGGACTATGTCCAACCTGATTGTCTTGTAACTACTTCAGTTCTTAGTACAATGCTTGGCACATAGCAAATGCTTCACAAAACTATTAATAATAATAATAATAATAAAAACAGGAACATAATGGTCTGTTTTGAGTTTCCCTTCTTCCTTCATCTGCTCATCCTTAGGCAGAGGTGCTAATGAGCTGGGAAATGGTCCAAAGACAAGGTGCTGGGGGAGGAGGACGAAGAGGATGAGAAGAAGGCAGAGAAACAAGGGTTCGTATCCTCGGCCAATTCATTAATCAGCGCTGAATAATTGAGAGTTGGCTGTAAACCACCTGATTCATCCTCAACCGAGGAAGCCTTAGGAAGTAGTTTTCTTCAAGAGCAGAGGCCAAGTGCTCTGCTGTGTGAGCAGAGCCGGAAATTGCAATGCAGGCTCTGGGCCTTATTTGGACGAAGGGGCGAGAGGGGAAAAAGGTAGAGGTAGGGTGTTGAGGTCAGTCTCCCAGCGGGAGCTTCTCCTGAGGCCCCTGGCTCCTAATTTTAAGTTCCTTGAATGTCTCCGGACTGGCAGAATTCAAGCCCCATTTCTCCAGCTCTTGCAGCTCCTTAGAGGAGGAAATAAGAGGTTGTGGGGCTGGCCCCAACATGAGTTTGCTCGAGGCTTGCAGATTTTCATCAATTCCAGCCTTGTTAACCTGGAACTTTCCTCAGACTTTCCAGCCTACCCGCTCACTGCCCACTGGAGTATTTGGGGATTTTCTAATTGTTGAAATCTTTTCTTTCCTTCCTAGTCTGCCTGTCATGGTTTCAATCTTGTTCAGAAGGCTGGATGATATTTGTTCCTATGATTTAAGGGGTAGTCTCTCCCACGTTGAGATTTTTTTCATTTGAATGGTATCTGTTAAGTGCTTACTAGGTGCCAGACACTGTACTAAGTGCTGGGGTAGATACAAGCTAATCAGGTTAGACAGAGTCCATGTCCCACATGGGGCTCACCGTCTTAATCCCCATTTTTCAGATGAGGGATTGATGTCCAGAGGAGTGAAGTGACTTACCCAAGGTCATAAAGCAGACAAGTGGTGGAGGTGGGATTAGAACCCAGGTTCTTCCGACTCCCAGGTCTGTGCTCCATCCACTTGGCCATGCTGCTTCTCCAGTGAATCATTCATTCATTCATTCATTCAATCGTATCTATTGAGCGCTTACTGTGTGCGGAGCACTGTACTAAGTGCTTGGGAAGTACAATTCAGCAACAAAGAGAGACAATCCCTGCCCACAACGGGCTCACAGTCTAGAAGGAGAATCTATAGACCTGCACCTGTTTAAAGGAGTTTGATAAAAAAAAGTTGGCCTTTTAGTATTTCCTTTTCAAGCTTTTGTTTTCCATCTGCATTTGAATTAAATTCAAATGGGAGCTATGTCCAGTCCCTGCAGAGAGGGAGAGTGAAGTGGGAGAGTAGCTCCTGTGACATTAGGCTGCTGAGAAGAGTGGGGAGAAGGGGAGCAAGGGTGAAGAATCTTTAATTAAACTATTTCTAAATGCTCATTATATGTCAAGAACTAGGCAAAGCAGTGGGTTAGCTACAAAATAACCCGAACATTCACAGTCCCTGTGGGCCTATCTTCAAGGATTGTGAGGTACCCAGTCTTGAGGGAGGCCAGGAGGTCCATGGGGTCTGCTCGCCAAAAGCCCTAGATTTTAGCCCTAGGCTACCACTGGCCTGTTCTGGGTCTTTGGATGAGTCACTTCTCCTCTCAGGGCCTCAGTTTCCTCATCTGTAAAATGGGGATAATCATGCTTGCTTCTCCCAACTCTCAGGATGCTGCAAGGAGAAAAGGAAATGACACATGTGGAAGAGCCCGGAGGAGGGGAGTGATGGGGAGAAGGGTAGGGGGAAGCAAGAGAGAACGGTGTCATAAAGCCAAGGTTAGATAGTGTTTCCAGAAGAAAGGGAGAGGTCCTTAGGGTTGAAAACAGCAAGAGGTCTAGCAGAATTAGAATGGAGTAGGGGGATCATTAGATTTGATAGGGAGGAGATCATCAAAGACCTTGGATAGAGTAGTTTCAGTGGAGCACAGAGGACAAATTTCAGAGGGTCACGAAGGGAGTTGTGGAGACAAAATGGAGGCAGTGGATAGGTACCAGGGCTAGAAATGAAATCAGAACCACCCCTAACTCCACTCCAGTATGAGGGAAATCCCCAGAACAGGCATTCCAGGGAAGATGGGGGAGGGGGATGAACCACCTATCTCTGACCCCAGTCCCTACTCTCAGCTAGACTCCATGTCTCTGTTAGCCGCAGACTCGCCACTCCTATTTCACTCCTTCCCAAAGTCCTGAGAGTCTGGCTCCTGCAGTGACTATCTGACCAACCTCACTCCCCATCCATAAAGCCTGCTTGCCTTGGGGTAGACAGGCCAGAAATATAGCAAGTAGCTCAATAAATACCTTCAGGTTGTTTATGGTGATGATCAATCAATCATATTTCATTCATTCGTTTATTCATTCAATCATATTTACTGAGCGCTTACGATGTGCAGAGCACTGTACTAAGCACTTGGAAAGTACAATACAGCAATAGAGACGTATTTATTAAATGCTTACTGTGTGCAGAGCACTGTATTAAGTACTTGGGAGAGTGCAGAACAACAGAGGTGGTAGATGCTTTCCCTGCCCATAAGGCAAAATGTCACTTGTCTGCCGTGTGATCTTGGGCACGTCACTTCAATTCTCTGTGCCTCAGTTTCCTCATCTGTAAAATGAGGATTAAGACTGTGGGCCTCATGTGGGACACGGACTGTGTCCAACCTGATTAGCTTATTTCTACCCCAGCGCTTAGTACAGTGCCTGACACATAGTAAGCACTTAACACCTACCATAAAAAAATGGAGTTTGCAGTCTATGATTTTCTCAGAGTGCAGCATGGCCTAGTGGAAAGAGCCCAGGACTGGGAGTCAGGAGAACTGGATTCTAATCCTGGCTCTACTACTTGTCTGCTGTTTGATGTTGGGCAAGTCACTTAACTTCTCTTGCCTTATTTTCCCATCTGTAAAATGAGGATTAAATACCTGCTTTCCCTGCCCCTTAATCTGCCTGACCCATGTGGAAAAGGGACTGTCTTTGATCTGACTATCTTGTGACTAGCCCAGCTCTTAGGACAGTCTTTAGCACAGAGTAAGCATTTTATAAATACCACTATTATTATTATTAATATTAGTAGTAACAATAATAATAATGCTTGGTGTATTCCAGGCATTGTCAAAATGTCCTCCAGCAATGAGATTAGAAAACAAAGGTTCTTCTCCTTTGGTTCTCTGAGGAGCAGAGAGGTGGGAGGTGGGTTTTGGAAGCAGCAATACGCTCGCTCAGAGAAGAATCCAAACCAATAGTGATTAGTGGATTCTCATTAATAAGGAGAAATCTGAAAGCGGGCAAAGGAGAGGAATCCAAATACAGATGTTATGAAGCAATTGATTTCCTTTGAGATGGGAAGTGAGTGTTACATAATTGACTTTTGAGAGACTGAAGCTCAGGAGAGAGAGACCTTTCAAGAATATGAACTTCACTGTTTTTCCTTAAGGGAAAAAAAAGACTCTTGAACAGCATCCCACAGATTGGATTTGTGACACAATTTATATGTTTTTCAATGGCAAAGGAGTTGTCTTTGTTGAACACTTGTTTGGCTTGGTAATTTCAGAGCCCAGATTTATTAAAGCTGAGAATAGCTTTGTGTTAATAAAATGAAAAATTATTTGAGGTTCCATAGGGAGTAATGACTTAGCGATATTCCCTGAGGAAAATTAGTATCTGTGTATACTGTTTCAGTTCCTTCTCCCGTACCTCTCAGTCGAGTTTGCGTAATTATTCATTTGTAGTTTATTAGCTAATTATGCATGTGCATAAGGAGTATGAATCACTTCATTTAGTTGATAGCAATTAAATAGGGCTTGTTTGAGCCTGGTTGGTTGGGGCCTTTTATGGGAAAATATTTGTTGTTAGATAACATAAGCAGCTTAGGGGGAGGGTTGGGGTGGTTGGTGGGGGGGAGTTTCCACTATTTTAGTTGGTGCACCACAGAGGAAAGGAGGGGTTTTGAATCCTGTGCTCCCTCTGAAGAAATAATTTCAGTATTAGCAAGAGACATTTCGATTTGGGTGTTAATGATGTAAGTTCACTGTGGGAAGGGAACGTGTCTACCAACTCTGTTTTATTGTACTCTCCCGAGCACTTAGTATAGTACTCTGCACGTGGTAAGCGCTCAATAAATACCACTGATGATGACGATTGTAGCGGCACCCCTAAGAAGAGAAGTTGGGAAGAGATGGTTCAGGATGTGGTAGCTGAGAGTCCTGACTCTATTACCCAGCTGGGCTGGAATTTCGGTAGGCTGGTCCCAGTCATTTTAGGAAATTTACAGATGTTCAGAGTTGGGATGATTCTGGCTAAACTGGTCAGCCTATCTTGCCCAAATTCCTTCCGCTGCCCCTGCTCACGTAAAATGCTTGGACTTTCACTACTGGGCCTGAGCATTTACAGGTTTACCGTAAGACATTCTGGAACTTGTCATGCAGGCATCCCAGAACACTTGGGTGTCTCACCTCAACCTTCTCTTCCTCCCTACTCTCAGAATTGCTGAGAAGACAGGAGAAGGCAAGCGGGTTAGGGATGGAGACCACATGTCCCAGTTTTCAAGCAAAATAATATTTGGTTTGGAAGTCCAGATTTTCAACCAGAATAGCACTTCCAACCTTAGCTGTGAGAATGGTTTAGGGGGTAGGATTAGTATTTGCTTGTATCCGCTCTAAAGCTTAGTACAGTGCTTGGCACATAGTGAGCACTTAAATACCATAATTGTTATTATTTTTGCTAATAAATACCATTGATTGATGAGCAGCAGGGGCAGCAGTGTCATCGCACTGGAGGCCTTTGCAAATCCACCAGATCCTGTCATTTTCTGTTATCTTTCCTAATAGTAATAATACTAATGGTATTTGTTAAATGCTTACTATGTGCCAAGCACTGTTCTAAGCCCTGGAGTAGATACCAAGTAATCAGGTTGTCCCACGAGGAGCACACAGTCTTAATCCTCATTTTGCAGATCAGGTAACTTGAGGCACAGAGAAGTTGAGTGGCTTACCCAAGGTCACACTTCATTCATTTAATAGTATTTATTGAGCGCTTACTATGTGCAGAACACTGTACTAAGTGCTTGGAATGTACAATTCGGCAACATATAGAGACAATCCCTACCCAGTGACGGGCTCACAGTCTAAATGGGGGAGACAGACAGCAAAGCAAAACAGAACAAATCAAAACAAGACAACATCATCAAGATAAATAGAATCAAGGAGATATACACCTCATTAACACAATAAATAGGGTAATGAATAATATATACAAATGAGCACAGTGCTGAGGGGAGGGGAAGGGGGAAGAGTAGAGGGTGGGGGAGAGAGGAGGGGGAGCAGAGGGAAAAGGGGGGGCTCAGTCTGGGAAGGCCTCCTGGAGGAGGTGAGCTCTCAGTAGGGCTTTGAAGAAGGGAAGAGAGTTTGTCGGATATGACCAGCAGACAAGTGAGAAGCAGCGTGGCTCAGTGGAAAGAGCATGGGCTTTGGAGTCAGAACTCATGAGTTCGAATCCCAGCTCTGCCACTTGTCGGCTGTGTGACTGTGGGCAAGTCACTTAACTTCTCTGTGCCTCAGTTCCCTCATCTGTAAAATGGGGATTAAGACTGTGAGCCCCACGTGGGACGACCTGATTCCCCTCTGTCTACCCCAGCGCTTAGAACAGTGCTCGGCACATAGTAAGCGCTTAACAAATACCAACATCATCATCATTAAGTGGCAGAGCTGGGATTGGAACCCACGTCCTCTGGCTCCCAAACCTATGCTCTTTCCACTAAGCCATGCTGCTTCAGTGGGTCATCATGGAGCAATCTATCTTTTTTCTATCTTGTTTAGCGCTTACTATTTGCCAAGTACTATACTAAGCATCGGGGTAGATACAAGATAATCAAACTGGACACAGTCTCTGTCTCATGAAGAGCTCACAGTCTTAGTAAGAGGAAGTAGTATTTAATCCCGTGATGAGCAGTGTGGTCTAGTGGAAAGAGCATGGGCCTCCAAGTCAGAGGAAGTGAGTTTTAATCCTGACTTCACCACTTGTCTGCGGTGTGACCTTGGGCAAGTCGCTTAACTGCTCCAAGCCTCAGTTATCTTTCCTATAAAATGGGGATTCAGACTGTGAATCCCATGTGGGACATAGCCTATGTCTAAACTAATTTATTTATATCTACCCCAGCACTTAAAACAGTGTTTGACATACAATAAGCTCTCTTTATGAATACTTTAAAAAGAACAACAACAACCAAAAACCCTGACTAGCCTGTATCTACGCCAGTGCCTGACACTTAACAAGGGCCAATGAAAACAAAACAAAAAAATCTCCATTCTACAGGTGAGGAACTGCGGCACAGAGAAGACAAGTGACTTATCCTGGGTCACACAGAAGTGCCAGAATTAAAGCCCAGATAAACTGACTCCTATGCCTGGGTTCTTTCCACTAGACCATGCTGTCATCTGTGTGACAATGCCACTTCTTGGGCAAGTCACTTCACTTGTCTGTGCTTCAGTTATTTCAACTGTAAAAGTGGAATTAAGGTTGGGAGCCCCATGTGGGACAAGGACTGTGTCCAACCTGATTAACTTGTATCTACCCCACTGCTCAGTACTGTGCCTGGCACAGAGTAAGCACTCAAATACTCTCTTGCTAAAGGAAATAACAGCCTCAGACCCATCTCACTGGGTGGACCGCTGGGTTTCTGGGAATCTCAGGTAAAAAGAGATTGCACCCTTTGAGAGCAAGAAAGGAATGTAAACGGGATGAAGATTTTATGTTAGGAATCTCCTTTATGACCCTAGAGTGGTCAGCCAAAGGGCTCCCAGATACCCATTAACTTGTCCAAACTGCCTGCAGCTGGTTGGTGCATTTCCTTTCCAGAACTCACAGCTGTATCCTGGGCAGACTGAGTAATGATGTTTCACAGCAGCAATTAGGTTGATTTACTGAAATAAATAGGGTAAATAGCAGAGGTATTAGCGGCTAAAGGCTGGTTTCCTACTCAAGAGCAGATAACATACTGGCAGATGCCTGACTTCTGGCCAGGAGGATGCAAAAGGCCAACTGCTTCCCATTTTGCAACGACCCGAAAGATTGGAGTTGGTAGCCAAAAGGGAGATTCTGGATTCCCTAGGGGATATCCAGACACAAATACTTGATCTCTTGTCAAAGTGAGAATATAAATAGACTGTAAGGTTGGTATAGGCAACCTTGTATCTATCTCAGTGCTTGGAACAGTGCCTGACACATAGTGAGCACTCAACAAATGCCACACTGATTATTAATATTATTATTGTTCTATATAAATAACAGACAAATAAATGAGCAGCCATATGGTAAAATTGCTGAGGTAGAGAAGTTAGGACATGTTTAGAAAGATGGGGAGATTAATCAGGGAATACTTCTAGCTGGACTCTGTTCTGGGTCATGGTCTGGAGACCACTCACTGGCTATTGTGGTCTTGACTTTGAACTTTCCTGGGATGCTCTTTGAGATGTCCTATAACTTCCCTTATCCCTAATCTATTTTACTGTCTGTCTCCCCTTGTAGACTGTATCTTTTGGGCAGGGATCAAAACTACCAACTCTGTTGTATTGTAATAATAATAATAATGATGGCATCTGTTAAGCCCTGTTAACAAGCACTGTTCTAAGCACTGGGGTAGAGATAAGGTTATCAGGTTGGATGCAGTCCTTGTCTCACATGCGGCTCACAGCCTTGATCCCCATTTTATTCATTCAATAGTATTTATTGAGCGCTTACTATGTGCAGAGCACTGTACTAAGCGCTTGGGATGAACAAGTCAGCAACAGATAGAGACAGTCCCTGCCATTTGACGGGCTTACAGTCTAATCGACGGGCTTACAGTCTAATCGACTGTAATCTAATTTTACAGGTGAGGGAACTGAGGCCCAGAGAAATGAAGTGACTTGGCCAAGGTCACACAGCAGACAAGCAGAAGAGCTGGGATTAGAACCAATGTCCAATGACTCCCAAGCCCAGGGGGTCTTTCCACACTGCTTCTTGTACTCTCCTAAGGGCTTAGTACAGTGCTCTGCACACAGTAAGCCCCTAATATCAGTGGAAAGAGCACAGGCCTGGCAGTCAGAGGCCATGGGTTCTAATCCCCGCTCTGCCGCTTGTCAGCTGTGTGACTTTGGGTAAGTCACTTAACTTCTCGGTGCCTCAGTTACCTCATCTGTAAAATAGGGATTAAGACTGTGAGCCCCACATGGGACAACCTGATTCCCTTGTATCTACCCCAGCGCTTAGAACAGTGCTTTGCACATAGCAAGCGCTGAACAAAAACCATCATTAATACAAATACCACTGATTGGTTGATTGGCAGATCTCCTGTTCTTGAGAGTCCTCCGAGACCTCCCTTCCAGTTCTTAGCCCCTCGCTCCCCTCCCTCAAGTTTGGTTTCCTCTATTCATCCCGAGACCGATTTTAATAATGTTGCTCGGTGTAAATGAGGTTTGCAGGCTCATCTGATTTTCACTGTTTGCCATCCTGGGGGAACCACAAAACTGTTTAACTCAATTCATAACACTATTAATCCAACCATAAATCTACGGGCGACATGAAAGGATACAGTGGAATTCATTACATTACAACCCTAGAAAACAAATAATTTCAGTAATGGGTCGGGGTGAGGTTGTAACGGGTGACTTGAAGTTGAGGGAGATCCTGAGTAGATTGAAAGGATGCAGAGCCTCTAGCCAGACTTATCATGAAAACCAGAGTGGGAACAGTTTGGTTTGGACTTTCCAGGCCTAGTTTGGGAAACTGAATTAGGTTCTAATCCTGGCTCCATTGTTTGTTTGTCTGTGTGTGACCTTAGGCAAGTCACTTCACTTCTCTGTGCCTCAGTTAACTCATCTATACAATGGGGATTAAGACTGTGAGCTACATGTGGGACATGGACTCTGTCTGAACTGATTGGCTTTTATTTTCACGAGCACTGAGTACAATGCCTGGCATATAGTAAGTGCTTAACAAATATCATAAAAAATAATGCCTTTGCTGAATGGTTAGCTGCTGGTGGGAGCACAGAAGTTAACTCTTGTCATGCCAACAGGCACCTTAAGCATTTACATGTAGAGTGGTTAATAATCAACCAAGCCCTCATTTCCTCTTCTCCCACTCCCTTCTTGTCACCCTGGCACTTGGATCGGCACCCTTTATTTACTCTTCCCTCAGCATGCATGTGCATATATGTAATTTATTTATTTATATCAATATCTGTATCCCCCCAGCCTGTAATCTTGTTGTGGGCAGGAAACATGTTTACCAACTCATATTTACACTCCCAAGCTCTGCATACAAGAAGTGCTCAATAAATACCATTGATAAATGAATTTCACACATTCATTTATTCATTTCTTTACATACTTTTGTTGATACTAGGTATATCTACACTTATCCTCTCTTGTTCCGTTTGGAAGAACCGTGCCTGGGTAGGAGCGTAGGTTCAAGCAGGGAAATTCATCTTCTTGTGCTGAGTCCTATACAAATTCACACAGACTTTGTCAAAAACAAACCTTCATTGGGCAGTAGGTAGGTCTAATTCAGTTGCTCTGCTTTCCTATTGGATTGGATGACTTTCATCTCCGGAGCACAGGGAAGCAGCTTACCGTATCCCCGCGGCCTCTGCGATGCAGTAACTCCGATCAAAGACACAGTCATGTGCCTTCCCAGATTGGCACAGGTGGCAACTCATTATTCTAACCCCATAATCTGTGTGATGTGTTGGAGGAGAATTAGAAGCTGAGCTGTACTCAGCTGGCACTGAGAAACCGGCAGAATCCTCGCTGGGTCCCAGAGCTTATTTACTTCCCGGTCCTGATCCAACCACGAGCTGGAAAAGAGCCTCAGACAGTCTTCTGTCAATTAATCGGTGATATTTACTGAGCACTTATTATGTGCAGAACAGTGTACTAAGCACTTGGGAGCATACAGCACAACATAATTAGCAGACACTTTGCTGGCCCATAATGAGCTTATGGTCTAGAGGGAGAGACAGGCATTAATATGAACAGATAAGTAATTTAAAACATATAATTTAAGGGTACACACAAGTGCTGTGGGTTTAGGGGTGGGGTGATATCAAATGTCCAAAGGTCACAGATCCAAGTGCACAAATGACGCAGAAGGGAGAATGAACTGAGGAAAAGCGGGCTTAAAAGGGGAAGCCCTCTTGAAAGAGATGTGACCTTAATAATGCTTTGAAGGTGGAGAGAGTGATGGTCTTTCGTATATGGAGGAGGAGATGTAGGAAAGAGGTCAGAGGTGAAAGGAGTCTAGTTCAATCCAATCTAGGGGATTCTGGTCCATTCCCCTGATTCAAGGCAGGACCATACTGAAACCCACCGAAACTTGACATGCAGTTGGAGAACTCCTTATGGCTAGTGGAAGTAAGTTCCACGATTTTTCACTTCTCTTCCTATTCAAGTTGCTCTTCATTAAGCAGAAACTCTTTACTATTGGTTTTTATAGCACTCAATCCCCTTGCTCTCTCCTACCTTACCTCCCTGCTTTCCTATTACAACCCAACCCGCTCACTTGGCTCCTCTAATTCCAACCTACTCAGTGTACCTTGGTCTCATCTATCTCACCGCTGACCTCTCACCCACACCTGTCTCTGATCTGGAACTTCCTCCCTCTTCATATCTGATAGACGATCATTCTCCCCACCTTCAGAACCTTATTATAAACACATCTCCTCTGTTGGGCTTTCCCCAACTAAATCGCCATTTCCTCTTCTTCCACTCCTTTATGCGTCATCCTTGCACTTGAATTTGCACCCTTTATTCATGACCGCTCTCAGCCCCAAAGCACTTATGTACCTGACTGTAATTTATTTATTTAAATTCATGTCTGTCTCCCCCTCTAGACTGTAAGCTCGTTATGGGCAGGGAATGTATGTACCAACTCTGTTATACTGCACTCTTGCAAGTACTTATTACAGTGCTCTGCATACAGTAAGTGCTCAATGAATGCACTTGATTATTTGATTAAGCTTGATCTACCTCTCTCTTGCTTTTATTTTGGGCAATTTTCTCTAGTTCTTTAGTCTGTAATGTTGAAATAATCCCAATAATGCCATTTGTCTGCTGTGTGATCTTGGGTGCCTCAGTTAAACTTCTCTGTGCCTCAGTTAAATCATCTATAAAATGGGGATAAAACCCTCCTCTTGCCGACATAGACTGTGAGCCTCTTGGGGGGACAGAGACTGTGTCTAACCTGATTATCTTGTCTCTAATCTAGTGCTTAGTTCAGTGCCTAGCACATAGCAACCACTAAACAGCTACCATAAAAAATAACTCTTTTGAGGTTCAATATGATCATCATTGTCATGATCACTATGGTCATCGCCATCATCAGACCTCTCCACTGTGTGGAACTTCCTCTCATTTCAAGTCCTTCAGAACTCAGCACTTTTGAAATCCCACTCCTCTAGGAGGCTCTCTCTGATGTATTTTCTTCACCCTAAGCCCAAAACTCCCAACTTTCACCTCAATGTGCTTATGCACTCCCAGTGACCCATAGCACTTCTGTATCTATTGATTTTTAATGTCTTACATACTCTACCATTTAAACACCTATTTATTCACCTATCCATATTTTCCATTCACTTTTAATCACATTTGTAAATAATTTTGTCTCTCTGTTTAAACTAAACGTATCTTAGGGGCAGGGGCTGGGTATTTCATCTCTAATTCTCCCAGTGTTCAAAATAATATTTTACACCCAGTAGGTGCTCAATTAGTACTAATGATTTATTGATCATCACCCTGTACTACTTTCTAAATCCCAAATTGTTCATGGAAACCCAGTCCCTGCTCTCAAGGAATGGCCAATGTTTCCAATGGAAACAAGAGAAATAGATCTTTCTTGCCTCAGTTGTTTTATATGTATACTTGTAAACCAAGATCTACCTTTCAGGATCACACCTGGAGAGTTTCCAGTACTCTACCAGTCTTGGCTGCTGGAGGGAAAGTCAAGGAGAGACCTACCCATTCCATTCCTAGCTTGGGCATTGGCTAGCAAGTGGAAGGCAATCTGCTATAAATCAAAACGTACCTGTGCTGGGCAGCAGCAGCTTGGAAGAGTGTCGAGGGCAGAGACTCATGTTTACCGTGTGGAAGAAGGCATTGGTAAACCACTTTGGTATTTTTACCAAGAAAACCTTATGGATACACTCCCAGAATGATTGCAGGTGGAGGTAGGGCATTCTGGGAGAGATGTGTCCATGGAGTCGCTACGGGTCGGAAATGACTAGACAGCATGAGACAAGATAACCAAGATATTCATAGATTTTGCCTGTGCCTCACTATGCTACTATGGAGCCATGACTCATCACTCCCTCCCTCCCTCCCCATAACAATCTTTCTTTCAAAACTCTACTCAGAACACACTTCCTACATGAAACTTTCACTGTGTAAACCAGATACCCTGATTACACCAACCACCTCATCTTCCCCAGCACATGCCTGTAAATTTATGCACTTATCATGACTTCTATTTTTACCTCACCCCCTTAGAGTATAAGCTCCTCCAGGGTTTATACTTTTCTTATATTTTTGTCTTATACTTTTCCTTGAGCAATGCCTAGGAAAATTACTGCAGCTACGGAATGACTTGTTTATGAAAATCTGGTCCAAGCCTGAACAGAATGGATTAGTGAATGACTAGCGAACTGGGATTCAGGACCATTAAGTTCAAGTTCTAGCTATATCAAGGACCACCACCAAGTCTCTTACGTTCTTCAAGCTTCAGGTTTCCCTTCCATTTTACATATGGTGGCCATTTGCCCCATTTTATATCAGACAGTCCTGTTTTGGGGGCTGTCAAGCACAGCTATGACATCCGACTCCTTCCACCTTGGTTTAGGTGGCCTTGGATGAACATCGGCAAAACTGTGCCCATGACTGTTTTGACACGTGAGATATCCTATGTGCTTGCCTGTCTGGTATCACTGAGAAGTGGCCACCGGAGTCAAATAGAGAGGCTATAATGAAATTTGTATTAAAATCAGTCAGGCATTTACAGGCACTAAGAAATGAGTCATTTTAATATGTATATCATCTTTCCCATGATTTGTTCTCTGCAACTTTAATCTTGACTAACCTTGGATCACAGATAGGGAGCAACAGCTTTGCATGAAAATCTCTCCTCCTACCTTGCTTTCTTCAGAGTTCTGGAGGGTGGAGCATGCACTGTGAAGTGAAACCATTGCTGAACACAAGATCTCCACCCTTACCGTATTCCCCCATTTTTGGTTCAGGGCCCTTAAACGTCTAGCCCTGGGTTGGTCCTCTCCTCAGGGGCCAGAGGAAGAGGGTGGGAAAGTGGCCACCATCTTCCTAGCCCCATTTGGCTATGCCACACTGGCTCTTCCTATCTGAAGTGCTGAATGGACAGCAAACCTCGGGCACCAGAGTCCAGCAGGTAACTGGACTTCCTGTCACTGCTGGGTGTGTTTGGTTCCATGGGGGCCCCGAGAATGCGATGCCTACAGAACTTCACCGGCAGGCCAACCACTTGCGGGACTTTAATGCGGAACTCTGACGGGCCGGCCAGGGTGATGAGACAAATGCCACGATTTTTCTAGCTTTGTTTACAGGGACGCTTGTTTGATGGTTATTTTCCAACTCCGCTGAAGGTTAGGCTTTGTCGTGCCTGGATTAACTGGGCAAATGAGGGGACCTGCCTGCTCTATCATACTTTCCGAAGGAAAAGAGACAGGTCGGGTTCGTTTATGGCAGTGCCCTGCTGAGCGCCATGGCCCCAGTGTTTCCTGGGGTGGCATTTGCTCACTGAAAAGAATGTGGCTGCTTCTTGAGCTGCTGGGGACCATCCATTGTATCTGTTGTTAAGTCGTGGTGGGAAGTGGGAAAACAGCAGTGAAAGAAGTCAGACAGAGAGCTGAAAGTAAAAGGGGGCTAATAATAAGGAGTTCCTGAAGAGGAGTCCAACATAGTCAGAAGCAGGTGTGTGTGTTTGTGTGTGTGTGTTTTTTAAAAAGAGTTTTAGTAAGGTAGGAGCCAGTGACATTGAGGGAACAATAAAGTGAGCTTCAGAGGGAAAAATGTGAAAATAGGAAAGAATTCATGTCAGGTCCACCCTGGTAAATGATCCACATCCAAATAATCCAAGTCTCAGCCCCAAAGAATTTATGTACCTACCTGTATTGTTGTGAGGAGGAAATGTGTCTTCCCTATGCCGTTTTAGTTTACTCTCTCAAGGGCTCAGTACAGTGCTCTGCACACCGTACATGCTCAGTAGGTACAATCGATTGATTATCTAATTTATTTATTTATTTTAATGTCTGTCTCCTCCTCTTGACTGTGAGCTCCCTGGGGGCCGGGAATGTGTCTACCAACTCTGTTACGTTGTAGTCTCCCAAATTCTGAATACATTGCTCTGCACACAGTAAGTGCTCATTAAATACCAACGATTGATCATTCAGTACCCTTTCGTTCAATTGCCTGGCTTTCCCTGCCCACTTCCATCTGAAATATCTGGACCTGGGCCCTTTATGATGGTAATTTGATGGTTAAGACCAGCAGAGAAAACCTTCCCCTAGCTTGAGCCGCGGGGCGGTAAGGGAGAGGGAGAAGGGCTCCACTTCAGAAACAAGATTGACAGATGGATCCCGGGCTCAAGAACAAGGACAGAGAAAGGGAAATATTTAGTGGGGGAAAATTAAATGAGGCTGGAAGAAGGAAAGAAACACTTAACATCAATTCACGGCAACACTATATATTCATTCATTCAATCATATTTGTTGAGCACTTATTATGTGCAGAGCAGTGTATTAATGAAGAACTTAGTTTGCAAAGCACCGTACGAAGTGCTGGGAAGAATACATGAACAGTAATTCTGAAACAGACGCTGGCCCACAAGAGCCTTGCCATCTAAGTGGGGGCGCTGAGGGAGAGAGGGAAAGAAGAGAGAACAGAAACATAAAGAAGCAGCATGATCTAGTGGATAGAGACAAGTTAATTAGGTCAGACACAGTTCCTGTCCCATGTGGGGCTCACAGTCTAAGTAGAAGGGAGAACAGGTATCCCCATTTTACAGTTGAGGATACTGAGTCAAGATAAGTGAAGTGACTTGCCCAAGGTCACAGAGCAAGCAATTGGAAGAGCCAGGATTAGACCCCTGCTCCTTCTGACTCCCAGGCCCATGCCATATCTCCACTAGGCCACACTGCTTCTCAGCGCTCTTGTAGTGGGAGAAAGAAAAGGCTTTTCCTTCTCATGCGCCCCGAGGAGGCAGTCCCTCAAGAGGAATTGCCCCCTGATTCTCTCACACTGGTGCTCTGTGAGGGTGAGCAGGAGGGATCATGAGGGCAAAGAACATCTAGCCTGAGGCCATGGTCCTTTTCATCAGGATCACCTCTGGTGAAGTCTAAATTTTCTTCAGCTTTGGGGGACCTGTGAGTGTGTGGAAAGAGAGAGATAGAAATAGAGAGGGAGAGAGAGAGAAAGAGAGAGAGAGTCTCTTGGGAGAAACAAAATCCCCCTGCCTCTTTATATCCCTGGGAATAAAACTATTTCCTAGGGGTATAGTCTGGTGGTCTGCCTGAGATTCATCTCCTGAGGATGTCATCAGACCATTTTGTCTCATAGCCTATGATGTCAAACCACTTGTAAAGGTGTGATTTTTTTTTAAAAAAAGTAAAAGTAGTATTAGAGCCAGTGACATTAAGGGAATGATTAAAGCAAGCTTCGGAGGGAAAAAGTGTGAAAGAAATGGGGCTTTTGGAATCCAGGGCAGAGGCAGAATTGAAACTCACTTCCAAATTCTCCAGCTTTAATTAGCAGTGGAAAACCCAAACTCCTTTAAGACTAGGAGAGATGAATGTCAGATCAGCCAATCCATCACAAAAGCCCAGCACTACATGAGGTCCTTGGGATCTATATTAAAGAAAAGATGTAGTGCCTGTCCTCAAAGAGCTAAAAATGTAATATAGGAGGCAACAGAAAACTGCAAAAAGACTAACATGGAGGAGCTTTGGTAGTAAGAACAAACACGAGGTTAGGAGAAGTGAGAAGTAGTCTGGGATCAATCGGTTAGTCATATTTATCGAGCACTTACTGTATGCAGACCACCCTTCTAAGCGCTTGGGAGAGTTGGGTAGAGCACAGTTGGTAGACATGTTTCCTGACCACAAGGAGCTTACAGTCTAGAGGGGGAGTCAGACATTAATATGATTAAATAGATTAAGGATATGTACATGAGTGCTGTGGGGGCTGGGAGGTTGGAGAATGGGTGGGGTGAATCAGGGAGGCTTGCTGGGGGAGAAGGGCTGCGATGGGAAGGAGGAAGGGAAGAGAAGAAAAGGTAGAGAAGAAAAGGAAGATCATGCCCTATTTAAGGCAAAGGCAAAACTTGGAGTAGGATAAAGTAAGACAGAGCACCAAGGTGACTGGAATGGAAATTGTCAAAAGGGAACAGTGAGAGGTAAATGGACAGCTCATTGTCTATAGATTCCAGAAGAACTTGAAATGCTCTAAAGAAGCTAAAATTCTCTGAGCTAAACACAGCAACATTCAATCAATCAATCAGTGATATTTATTGAGCACTTACTGTGTACAGAGCACTGTACTAAACACTTAGGAGAGTACAGTACAGCAGAGTTGGTAGACAACGTTCCCAGCCCACAATGAGCTTACAGTCTAGAGGGGGAGAAAGACATTAATATGATACTATCTAATTTATAGATATGTACATAAGTGCTGTGGGGCTGAAGGGAGTTTTTGGGGGTGGTGGTGAATATGAAATGCCCAAAATAGCTTGTCAGATCAAGGGTTGTGGCTTCCAAATGTTTCAAGGATTTTCCTCTGAACCACCGATATCCTTGCTGTTTGTAGGATCTCTAATTCTGTTTAGTTTTTAATCTCATTGCTACAGTAAGTACCTTGATGAGAAGCAGCGTGGCCTAGTGGATAGAGCACGGGTCTGGGAGTCAGAAGCATCTGGGTTCTAATTCCAGTTCCACCATCTGTCTGCTATGTGACCTTGGGCAAGTTACTTCACTTCCCTGGGCCTCAGTTACCTCATCTGTAAAATGGGGATAAAGACTATGAAGCCCCATGTGGAACAGGGATTGTGTCCAATTTGATTGGCTTGTATCTACCCCAACTCTTAGTCAGTCAATTGTATTTATTGAGCACTTACTGTGTGCAGAGCACTGTACTAAGGACTTGGGTTAGTACAGTGCCAGGCACATAGTAAGTGCTTAACAAATACCATTAAAAAAATACCAGTGATTTTTCATTCAGACTGATGAGGACTTCTAGGCCAGAGAGCTCTCTTTTTTCCTTCTTATGGATGTTCCTCCTAAACCGAGTATGTTTTCTGTTCAAAGTAGGAACTCAATAAACACTTCTTCTGCCATCAATGATAACATCCATTTTCCACTATCTCTTCTCCCTCCATAATAACAATAATAATAGAAACGATGGTATTTATTAAATACTATTTTCCAAGCACTGTACTTAGGCACTGGGGCAGATTCAAGATAATCAGGGCATATATAATCCCTGTCCTATATGGGACTCACAGTCTAAATAGGAGGAAGAACAAGTATTTAATTCTCAGTTTACAGATGAGGAAACTGAGGCACAAGAAAGCCCAAGTTTACATAGCAGGCAATTGGAGGAGCAAGGATTAGAACCTAGGTCCTCTGACTCCCAGGCCTGTGTCACTAGGCCATGCTGCTTTTTATCCTTCAACCAGATCTGGTTCTGGAAGGGAGGTGGATTTTTCTGCTCTGGTCAGGAGAAGGGCAGAATGCCCCACAAATCATGGGGGGGACTTTGAGATGCTAAGAGAAGGACCCCAGTGCAGGCCTTCTCTTCAGTACCCCTTCTTGATCTCAATCTCTCTCTCTCTTTCCCCTGATCTTCAGCTATGGAGGAAGCCTATGGGGCAGCATGGATTTCCCTCCTCCCTCCTTCCCCACACAATTGCTGGCTTTTTCACGTGCGGTTCATTATACATCATTTTTCATAGCCCTCTGCCGTTCCTGGAACACAGCAGCTGAGAAACTGAAATTATTACCAACCTGTCAGCTGCAGGCAGGACCAAGTGGCAAAGGTGTAGGGTGTGAGGACACGCACACACACACAGTCACATAGATACCTATAGACACCACCCAGGGACACATTGTTACACTCTCGCCCAGGCATAGCAACACCATCAGTCATCTAAAGCAGGTGGCGGGTCAATGACCCCAAAGTCAGGACAGCTGACCACTTGTGCTCTTCCTACCAGGGGAAAAAAACCACCAAATCTTTCATTCACTCAGCCATATTTATTGAGCACTTACTGTAGGCATGGCACTGTAGAATCCTGGGTTCAGGTTGCTATGACTTGGTCACTGGTCACTTGTTAAATGCTTACTCAGTGCTAGACACTTTTCTAAGCACTGGGGTAGATACAAAGCAATTAGGTGGGACACAGTTCCTGTAGCACACGGGGCTCACAATCCTATTGCTCATTTAACAAGATGAGGTAACTGAGGCACAGACAAGTGAAATGATTTACCCAAGGTCACACAACAGACAAGTGGCAGAGCGGGGATTAGAACCCAGGTCTTTCTGACTCCCAGACTGGTGCTCTATCCCCTAGGCCACGCTGCTTCTATTTGAGGTGGAATGAACTGGGGAAGGGAGGGTCTGGTGAAGATTACATGGCATTCTAAACCCATGGTAGAGTCTATCACATCCTTGCAGTCAAATCTGATTTTTTAAAATGTTATCTTTTAAGTGCTATGTGACAGGCATTGTAATAATAATAATTGTGGTATTTGTCAAGCACTTACTAAGTGCCAGGCACTTACTGAAAGCTAGGGTGGATACAAGCAAACCGGGTTGCACACAGTCCCTGTCCCCCGTGGGACACTCTCAATCCCCATTTGCAAATGAGATAAGTGAGGTCCAGAGAAGTGAAGTGACTTGCCCAAGGTCACCCAGCAGACAAATGGTGGGGCTGAGATTGTACGAAGGGCTCATGTAGATACAACCTAATCAGGTTGGACACAGTTCATGTCCCACTTAAGGCTCACAGTCTTCATCCCCATTTTGCAGATGAGGTAACTGAGGCTCAGAGAAGTGAAGTGATTCACCCAAGGTCACACTGCAGACAAAGGGCAGATCTAGGATTAGAACTCAGGTCTTCTGACTCCCAGGTCTGTGCCTAGGCCCCGCTGCTTCTGTAACTCTTCTGTAACTCTTTTCAGTGCCTTGTCCAAGACTCTGTCCACTTATCTGCTGTGTGACCTTGGACAAGTCACTCAGCTACTTTATGCCTCAGTTTCCTCATTTGTAAAATGGGGATTAAGACTGTGAGGCCCTTGTGGGACACTGACTGTGTCCAACCTGATTATGTTGTATCTACCTCAGCTTTCGGTACAGTGCCTGGCACATAGAAGCAGTGTGGCTTAGTGGAAAGAGCTTGGGAGTCAGAGGTCATGGGTTCTAACACCGTCTCCACCACTTGTCAGCTGTGTGACTTTAGGCAAGGCACTTCATTTCTCTGTGCCTCAGTTACCTCATTTGTAAAATGGGGATTAAGACTGTTAGCCCAATGTGGAACAACCTGATAACCTTGTATCTACCCCAGTGCTCAGAACGGTGGTTGGCACATAGTAAGCGCTTAACAAATACCATAATTATTAAAGTAGTGCTTAACAAATACCAGACACCAAGAGGCACATTCCATTCAGGCATATTCTCTTTACCGTATGGGCTCACAGTCTTATCCCTATAGGGATATATCTTATCCCTATTTTCCATAAGAGGAGATTGAATGCCAGAAAGATTAAGTGACTTACCCAAGGTCACACAGCAGGCCAGGAAGAGCCGGGACAGGAACCTAGCTCTTCTGACTCCCAGTCCTGCACTACTCCTATTAGGTCACATTGCCTCCCTGAAATATTCACAATTAGGAGGGGAAGTGTCCCAGAATCAAGCAGTTGGGAGAAGACTGTATCCAATGTAATTATCTGTCTCTACCCCAGGTCTCAGTTCAGCATTGGACACCTAGTAAGCCCTTATCTATTACCACAATTATTAAGGTGCTGAAGACAAACTAACCAATCAAAAAATAATTGATATTTGCCTCTCGCGTCTTTTCCTTTATTCTATACCAGAACACCTTTCCTCAGGGGAAGGGGGACACAAGTTAGTCAGCTAAGGTCAAGTGGGTAACCACAGGAACGCAGATGGAAACACCCTACCTAATAATGGTGTTATGACTCCCTTTGGCTTCTCCACGCGGCTTCAGAGTCCGGGCCCAATCCCAGTCCGTCCTAACGTGTTAGAATACAAGGCTCTTAAAAGGGAAAGATTCTCTGAGCTGGAGATCAATGAGCCGGCGAGGATAAGAACGCAGCCACGGCAAAGCTCTATTGCTGCGGTGCAGGGGCCTGGAGAGAGGTAGCAGGGAGTGATCGCCGTGATCTCCTCTGAGCTTCAAAGATGCCTGCAAGATAAAGCAGTGTTAGGGAGGAAAGTCAGAGGAGGTGAACAAAAAGCACTCGTTAAAAGGAACGGAAAACTTAAAAGGATTATGTGGAAGAAAGAGCAAATATTCTGCCTCTTTGCCCTGTCTGTCTCTTTCTGTCTGCCCCTGAATTTTACTTTGAGCCTATTTTTACTAGCTGTCTCTCCCATCGATAAATAATGCTGAGCTATAGATGTGTTCTTCAGTGTCTTGCATATTTCAGCCCGTCACCTGGAAGCAGCAACAGAGGATGAGGTTTTCAGAAACCCAGAGAGCCCAGTTTTGTCTGCCAGGCCATTCATTGTCTTAAACGTGCCCTGTTCATATTCATCTTAATAGATGATTCAAATTGTGTTTTCTTCTTATTTTCTGAAGATACTGTATCATCTCTCTCAGCTCATTGCTTGGCTCTGCCCTTCTCTCCAGCTACTGTAGAATCAGACACAGTCAGGAAGGATATTCAAATGGTTTGGACAATCATCATTCTTAGGTGAATCAGCAGGGAAGCAGCAAGTCCTAGTGGATAGAGCACAGGCCTGGGAGTCAGAGGACCTAGGTTCTAATTCTGGCTTCGCCACTTGTCTGCTGTGTGACCTTGGGAAAGTCACTTCACTTCCCTGTACCTCAGTTACCTCATCTGTAAAATGGGGATGAAGACTGTGAGCTCCATGTGGGACAGGGACTGTATCCAAACTGATTAGCTTGTATCTATCCCAGCTCTTAGATCAGTGCTTGATACATAGTAAGTGCTAAACAATAATAATGGGAACACATTATTATTAGGGTTCCCCGGGTTTTAATGTTCATTAGTATCTAGAGGGTGGTTTCTCCATTTATCTCTCATTATTATCATTCTTATTATTTTTGTTAAACACTTACTTTGTGTCAAACACTCTTCTAAGAGCTGGGGTAGATACAAGTTAATCAGATTGGACACAGTCCCAAATGGGGCTCACATTCTACGTAAGAGAGAAAAGATGTATGTAATTCCCATTTTACTCTTGAGGAAAACTGGGATGCAAAGAAATTAAGTGACTTACCCAAGGTCACATGGCAAGCAATTCATTCATTCATTCAATAGTATTTATTGAGTGCTTACTATGTGCAGAGCACTGTACTAAGCACTTGGAATGTACAAATCGGTAACAGATAGAGACAGTCCCTTTGATGGGCTTACAGTATAATTGGGGGAGACAGACAAAAACAATAGCAATAAACAGAATCAAGGGGATGAACATCTCATTAAAACAATAGCAAATAAATAGAATCAAGGTGATGTACATCTCATTAACAAAATAAATCACAGAACTGTGAGTAGAACCCCAGCCCTCTGGCCTCTGGGCCCTAGCTCTTCCCACTAGAACATACTGCTTCCCTGATGAGAAGTGTTCACTGCAAAGTCATTTCTCTGTCCTTTAAATGTTCAGTTTTACTGAAATAGTGAGCCTCATATGGGACAGAGACTGTAGAATCTGATTATCTGGTATCTCTCCAGTGCCTAGCACAGTGCTTACCATTTTTTAATGGTATTCATTAAGAGCTTACTTTGCGCCACGCTGTTCTAGGCACGAGAGTTGATGCAAACTGATCAGGTTGAACACAGTCCAAGTCTCACATGGGGCTCACTCTCTAAATCCCCGTTTTATAGATGAGGTAACTGAGACACAGTGAAGTGAAGTGACTTACCCGAGATCACACAGCAGGCAAGTGGCAGGAACAGGAGAAGAACTCAGGTCCTTCAGACTCCCAGGCCCACGTCCTAACCATTAGACAGCACTGCTTCAGTAAAATACCATTGTTCTTTTATTGATAATGATAATAATTATGGTGATAGTTATGTAGGACCTGATGGATCCTTGGAAGAAAGGAAGATCTTACAACCGGGCAGAGAATAATCCACTGGCTACTTTCAAATATGCTGAAGTAGTTCTGGAGAGGAACTCACAGGTGGCTGGAATTAAATTGACTAAGTGGTTTCTCCAAGCACAGCACCTGTCATATCTTGTCTTCTTTTCATAACTTCAAAGATATGAAAGTCATAAAATCAAACCCAGGAAGGGTCAGAAGTCACCAGCTCCTTTGATTGATGCTTTGTCATTTTTTGGTTCATTGCCCCACTACCCATCTTCTCTGCTCCATCCTCCCATAGACAAGCCCCTCTCAAATAAATAATTACAGTGTTTTAAAACAAGAACGAGGGTCAGAACAAACAGGATGCATGACTTCAAGGCTCTCCATCACCTTACCCCTTCCTACCTCTCCTCCCTTCTCTCTTTCTACCACCCACCCCGCACGCTCCGCTCCTCCGCCGCCCACCTCCTCACCGTCCCTCGGTCTCGCCTATCCCGCCGTCGACCCCTGGGTCACGTCCTCCCGCGGTCCCGGAACGCCCTCCCTCCTCACCTCCGCCAAACTGATTCTCTTCCCCTCTTCAAAACCCTACTTAAAACTCACCTCCTCCAAGAGACCTTCCCAGACTGAGCTCCTCTTCTCCCTCTACTCCCTCTGCCACCCCCCCTTTACCTCTCCACAGCTAAACCCTCTTTTTCCCCTTTTCCCTCTGCTCCTCCACTTCTCCCTTCCCATCCCCACAGCACCGTACTCGTCCGCTCAACTGTATATATTTCCATTACCCTATTTATTTTGTTAATGAATTGTACATCGCCTTGATTCTATTTAGTTGCCATTGTTTTTACGAGATGTTCTTCCCCTTGACTCTGTTTATTGCCCTGTTCTTGTCTGTCCATCTCCCCCGATTAGACTGTAAGCCCATCAAAGGGCAGGGACTGTCTCTATCTGTTGCCGACTTGTTCATCCCAAGTGCTTAGTACAGTGCTCTGCACATAGTAAGCGCTCAATAAATACTATTGAATGAATGAATCCGCCCCTCCACCCCTCCAGCCTGCATTCGTAGTAAAAAGTACAATAGAGATGACATTCACCATAATTGTTACATATTTCCTTGACCTCACTGGAGCTGAAGATGGTTTCCAAGGAAATATTTTTTACCTCTGTGTACCAAAGAACCTTTTTAATGAACACCACAGGGTTTACTGATCACCCTTAATGAGTAAGGAGCAAGTGTTCTACAGGTAAATTGCCACCTATCTTCCGAAAGAAACCGATCAATGGAAGTGATGTATAGAATGGTCGAGTTATACTTACTTCTGCAAACAAGAAAACAGATATATCAATGTCCTTAATGTTATCCATGATGGACACTCCAGGAGCTAGCAAAAACTCAGCTGGACGCTGTTTGGGCTCCACTGAGTCAATAGTGGCAGTTAAACTGAGATTTAGTGATTCTTCCAAAGAGTTGTAGCAGCAATATTCAAAGAAACTAATGTTTTTTCAGCAAAAAAGTCAGTCAAGTGAGTGTTTCAAATTCTCACCACTTCATTGTGAGAGGAATCTAATTGTGTATGAGGAAAAAAAAAACCTCTTCACAATTATCTGTCAGTATATGTGAACAGACACACCCAAAAGCACCATCTCAGGTTAATGATGGAGCCTCCGGTTAAGATTAGATGGACCAGTCTTCCCCGCCCCATTCCCCACACAAAGGTGCATAGATATACAACACAGACACACAGAGAGACACACAAATTAACACACCCATTCTCCTGTCAGATGCTATTCCAGTTGGACTTGTTAAGGATACAGGAGCAATGGCCATAGCTGTGGTTTTTATGACTATTAGAACTCTAAACAACCTTACCTAAGTGGAGAGGTGCCTGTAACTCTACTCCTTTACCTGCAATGCTCTCTTGCTTTTAATGGATTTATAAAAGTTAGTTATGTGCAGGGAATGTGGCTACAAAATCTGTTACACTATATTCTCCCAAGTGTTTCTTACAGTGCTCTGAACAGAGTAAGTGTTCAATAAATATGATTAATTGATTGATCATTGCCTGGACCGTTTTATGCGGTTTTTCTCTTTCTATTTTTCATCTTTCATTATATGCCCATTACCAATGACATCCCAAACTTTATTCTTAAATTGTTTGATTTTTGGGGATGTCATTAATTCTTCTTCCTATTGCTATTATTAATAACATTTATTAAGCCTTCACTACGTGCTAAGCAGAGTGGCTAAATGGAAAAAGCATAATAATAATAATAATAATAATAATGTTGGTATTTGTTAAGCGCTTACTATGTGCCGAGCACTGTTCTAAGCGCTGGGGTAGACATAGGGGAATCAGGTTGTCCCACGTGGGGCTCACAGTCTTAATCCCCATTTTACAGATGAGGGAACTGAGGCACAGAGAAGTTAAGTGACTTGCCCACAGTCACACAGCCGACAAGTGGCAGAGCTGGGATTCGAACTCATGAGCCCTGACTCCAAAGCCCGTGCTCTTTCCACTGAGCCACGCTCCTTCTCCATGAGTCTGGGTTTCAGATAACCTGGGTTCTAATCACAGCTCTGCTACTTACCTGCTGTGTGACCTTAGGCAAGTCACTTAGCTTCTCTGTGCCTCAGTTTCCTCATCTGTAAAAAGGAAATTAAATATCTGTTCTTTCTCGTACTTAGACTATGAGACCAGGGGCCATTTCTGACCTAATTATCTTGTATTTACCCCTCACTTAGTACAGTGCTTGGCACATTATATATGCCTAAAATATTATCATTATTATTATTCTTATTATTACTACTTCCAAGTGCTGGGGTACTGACTTGTCCAAGGTGATACAGTTAGGCCATTGGCAGAGCTGAAACCTGAAACAGTGTTTGCTGAAGCCCAGTCCTCTGCTCTTGATCATGTGTAATTCTCATCCTTGTGCTTTTTTCCAGCACTTTAGTAGAGTACTTTGTCCATAACGAATGAATGAGCATTCTAAATGCTCAGCTTTTATTCCACGGCTAAGAGAGGACTGTAGTAGCCTTCTTGTCCAGTTACTTTTTTCATTAATCTTGGAGTCATTTCACTTTCAAGGAATTCTGGTCTCTCAGCAGGTCCCCTGAAGGGACACAGTGGGTTTGGATCATCTCATCTTGTCAGGTAATGGGTCCAGAGAACTGCATAGAGGGTTTGTAGGGAAGAAACGTGACTTAATAGATAAAGCACAGGCCTGGCGGTCAGAAGAACCTGGGTTCTAATCCCAGCTCCGCCACATGTCTGCTTAGTAACCTTGGACAAGTCATTTCACTTCTCTGTGCCTCAGTTCCCTCGTCTGTAAAGATTTAAGACTGTGAGCCCCATGTGGGACAGGGACTGTGTCCAACCTGATTGTCTTGTATCTATCTCAGGGCTTAGAAAAGTGCCTGGCATATAGTAAGTGCTTAACAAATACCATAATTTTTATGCAAGTCCACCCGTTCTCCTAAACCAGGCCATGTCCTAGCGAAGATTATTCATCTCCATTCTGCCCAGCAGCTTTCGTCAATTTTTGGTAGACTCAGAGAGGTTTTCCAAGAAGGGAAAAAGAAAGCAGAGTCAGAATGATTCCGGCACCTCAAATTGCTGGAGCTGAAGTGAAATAACTTTGACCTGGAGCGGTGTGGATGTGGCCTCTTTGCTAGTTTGAAGATCTGGGCAAAGACGCTGAGTTGTCTCTCATTCGCTGGCATCACTTCAGGAATCACAAACTACCCTGAAACCGAGAGTTTGATCCATCGACATCCTAGTGTTTTGGATCACGGGACGCGCCGAGATACTTTCTTGGATCAGGTGCTCTCTTGACCTATGGTTTTCAGTGAAATGGGTTATGACTCTGCTATGCTAAGTCATTTAGATCATCTTCTTCTTTTCAAGGGGAAAACTGAATAAGAGCTCTGACCAGAAAAAGACAAATGCTAACTTTTCAACCTAAAGCCTGACAGAGATAATTGATGACATCTCTAATTTAATGAACCTCTGGATATAGAACCCCCTTTTATTAACATGTAAGGTTTCCTGTAACCCCCTTCCCATAAAGTCAATATTATTTGTTTAAGCTTGTTAAGATGATTGACAGTCCAGTTATTACACCTGCCCTCCAGTGACTGGCCTTCAAGCGTATATTATTAGCCACTCACACTGGCTAGTTTGGGCTTGAAAAACACACTTCCTTGAGGCAGGTTTTATAGATTATGGTTTCTGTCCTGAAATAACCAATGCCTTTATTGTTTTCAAAGAAAAAGAATCATATAATTGAAACCCAGGAGGAATGCATCTTGGATTTCAAAAAGTGGGCATGAATAGGCCTAAAAAACAAACACACAAGGACGTTTTGCTATATTTATGAATAGAATAATATAGTCCAGATGTTTTAAATTGCTAATAGAATAACGCTTCCTGAAACCACCGGTTGTTAAAAATGTAAACCTAATGAGGATGGAAAATGCAAGGGAAAATTGAAGGCTTATTGAGCTGAAACCCTCTCTAAATTCTTGAATGTCATCAAAACGAAACAGCTGGAGATTCTTTTAACATAATAACACTTAACAGGTAAAAACCTCTTACCACCATGCAAAGTGGTGAAAGGTACAGAAAATCAAATGAGAATGATTTTTGGAAAATTGACAAACCGAGCTAAACTTTATTTAATTTAATTTTAGAAAAAAAGGATGGATCTGAAAATAATGTTGTCGGCTGGATGTGCTGGAAAAATCAATGGGATCATTTTTACCTTCTTCCTTTGTATTCCCTTGGTTGTACACAGGTGTAATAAGTCATCTTGACTGGCCAAACAAATAGCAATCCTGCTAGCCCTCGTCCGCCTCATCATTCTGGAAGCCCTAAGGTATCAATACAGGGAAGCGCTCACAGGCTCTTCCAGTGTTTCTTTCCATAGGCCTTCCCTTTGGATTTTTCTGTGTTTTTCATTAAAGTAGAAACAATCATTTTTCAGAAAGCCCTGTTCTCGGCCAACTGTCTCCTCGCCTCCTCTTTACGGTAGCTGCAGTGAAGCGGATATAGGTTGGATGGTCTTGCTTGGGCCCATGGGTGAAGTTTAATCTGGCAGTATGTTGATTGACAACAGTCTCTGTACCAACACGATCAGCAGTCGTTATTGGGCACCCATTGGGTACCAAGGGCACTGTACGAGGAAGCTGAGGAATATACAAAATGGATGAGATATATACTCCCCGCCCTCAAGGAGCTTATGATCTACTCGGCGAGGCAGACCAGATGATTTAATGAATTTACCAAAGAAGTAAGAGGATAGTGATAAACCATAGGACCGAGTGAATCACTCAATTGCTGGAACACCACTCTCTCCACCTTCAAAGAATTAAGAGGTCTTCCAAGAGGCCTTCCCCGATTAAGCCCTCTTTTCCCTGGCTCTCTCTCCCTTCTGTGTCATCTGTGCACTTGGAGCTGTGACTTTTAGACATTTAATATTCACACTGCCCCCAACACCTTTGCACTTATGAACAAATCTTTATATATTATAAATTGTTTATTCATATGAATGTCTGCATCTCCTTCTAGACTGTAAGCTCATTATGGGTAAGAAATGTGTCTGCTAATTCAGGGAAGCAGAGTGGCTTAGTGGAAAGGACATGGGCTTGGGAGCCAGAGGACATGGATTTTAAACCTGGCTCCCCACTTGCCTGCTGTGTGACCTTGGACAAGTCACTTCACTTCTCTGTGCCTCAGTTCCCTCACCTGTAAAATGGGGATTAAGACTGCGAGCCCCATGTGGGACAACCTGATTGCCTTTCAACTACCCCAGCACTTAGGACAGTGCCTGGCACATAGTAAGCACTTAACAGATATCATTATTATTGTTATTATTATTATAATTCTTTGTATTGTAGTCTCCCAAGAGCTTAGTACAGTGTTCTGCACATAGTAAGAGCTCAATAAATACCGTTGATTGATTGATTGATAATAAAAAGGGCCTGAGTGGGTGGCATTCCTGGGAAAATGAGAGATGTAGAACAGGGAGACTCCCATTCTCCTCTCAGCCCAATTCAATGGGCTTTAGCCTGGAAGAGAATCATCTAAAGAACTGGAAGAGCCGAAAGATGCTTCAAAAGCCCTCCCAGGTCCATTCCCTAGTTTCCAAATCAGACATAAATAGCGGTGGTATTTATTAAGCACTTAAGTACATTCCAAACACTGTACTAAGTACTGGGATGGATGCAGAATAATCAGGTAGGATCTAGTCTTTACCCCTATTTTATAGCGGATGAACCTGAGGCACAGAAAAGTTATGTGATTTGCTTTAGGGGACAGGTCAGGCAGAGCTGGGGCTACATCTTCAGTCTCCTGACTGCCCATCCTCTGCTCTTTCCACTAGGCAATGCTGCCTTCCAACTTATCATTATTTCTGTACTGAGAATAGAAGAAGAAGCATGACCTAGTGAAAAGAGAACAGGCCTGAGAGTCAGAGGACTTGGGTTCTAATCCTGGCTCCACCACTTGCCTGCTCTGTGACCTTGGACAAATCACATAATTTCTCTCTCCCTCAGTTCCCTCATCTATGAAATGGGGATTCAATACCGCTTCTCCCTCCTGCTTAGAATGCGAGCCCCAAGTGGCACTTGATTATCTTGTATCTTCCCCAGAGCTTAGCATAGTATTTGACGCATACTAAGCGCTTAACAAAAACAATTATTATTACTATTGTACCAAACTGCATCCATTCTAGGAACTAGTGGGTGAGAGTGTGTTCTTGAGGAGTCCCAGATTTCAGGAATGTGGGGCTTTAAATCCTCCCCCCTCTAAGCACCTCTCCCAAGTCTAGTTAATTAAAGTTTCTCTAATGGGGTCTGCCACTCTCTTTTGGTCCCGACTAAACCAAGGTCTTAAAGGATCCCCTAGCGGTTTAAACCTCATCTATCAACCACCCACACTCCCTGGAACCTGGCATAAACATCTTTTGAAAAGTAACTTAGTCCTTTATTCCTCTAAAGAAGATAAATTGAGCTCCAGGTAGGAAGGTCTTCAAGTTGAAAACCTTGAACCTGGAAGGCCTGTTTGTTTGGCGTGTAGGTGGATGAGTCCGTATCTTGTATCTTATAAGAGTTTATGAAAGGCTTTGACCCTATCCCTCCGTTTCTACTATATCCAGGAGAATCAGCATTGTTCAGTTTACTGCAAACTCACCTTTGGGTGTCTGAGTAGTAGTGATAGTATTTAACAAGCGCTCACTGGGTGCAGAGCACTACACTAGGTGCTGGGAGAGAATATACCGTTGGGTATTAGACATCATCCCTGTCCCTTCTGGGGCTCTTTCTGAGGGTGACAGAACTACTCCTCAGGACTTTCTGGAAAAGCCTGATTGATTATAATGTTTAAACTTTGTCTGAGGATGAAACTGACCTCAAGGAATTGAAGGAGAAGTTGAGAACTTTATCTCAAATTACCTGCTTCCTGGGAACTGCTCTTCCCAGAAGTCAAAAGCTTCCATTTCCCAGGATCTTCTGAGGAGAGTCAGTTAATAATCATAACAATAATAATAATAATTATGGTGTTTGTTAAGTGCTTACTATGCGCCAGCGACAGTACTAAGCGATGGGATGGTTACAAGCAAATCAGGTTGGACGTAGTCCCTGTACCGCATGGGGCTCTCAGTCTCAATCCTGTAAGGCAGTTTGGTAGTAAAAGCATCACCTAGGCACACAGGTCAGTGCTTAGAACAGTGCTTGGCACATAGTAAGTGCTTAACAAATACCATCCTTATTATTTTACAGAGGAAGGAATTGAGGAACGGAGAAGTGAATTGACTTGCCCAAGGTCATTCAGTAGACAAGTGGCAGAGCCTATATTAGAACTCATGACTTTCTGACTCCCAGGCCCATGCTCTATCCACTACACCGTGCTGCTTCTCGATTAAGCCAGGTGAAGTCCTTAAAACTCAGGAGCGGGCCTCCTTTCAGCGCTTCTTATCTTGTTGAAACATGCTTGAAGAAGCTCTGAAGAGTGTGCTTCTGTGGTAGTTGTGAATACACACACTGAGTTTCGTTTATGTATTTAAGGAGGCCGTATATTGATAACAGTTTGTGTTACATACGAGTCTTTATCCAGGAGTATGCCAACAACTGAACCTGGTTTAACTTTTCCCTTTGCCTCTCTCTGGGCTTTAAATGAAGCTTTTGTGTCAAAATTCTGAGTGTCTGGGGAATGACTGAAGATTCAGTGGTGTTTTCTTGGGTTCCTCTCCGCAACAATACCCTGGTATATCAGCTTTTCTAAAATGCCCTGTGGCTAGTAAATGTGGACCCGTGACTTGGAATTATGATCTGAGAGTTCCTTAAGAGCTGGATGTTCAACAATACTGCAGAGAGAAAGAGTAATGAGCCCAGTCATAGAATGAAAACTTATAACAAACCCACAACATTTTTTGTGGTTGTCCAATTTCAGTGAAAGATCAGTGAGGCTCTGTTTCCTCAGCTCCCTGATTTCTCTTCCGCCCCTGACCCCCTTCCTTATCTTGCCCTTCTTACAAAGCAGCAGGCTAGGTGGGGTCAAAGGGGTAGAGAGGGGAATACAGAGAGCAGAAAGAAGGGAACCAGAAGATTGATGACAAGGAATTTCCCCAAGCCCCCAAAGTTTCCAAACTCAAAACGAAAAGTCATGGCCCAAGCTGACTTTGGCTGGACCTGTTACTCTTTGCTATAATCAGCCCTTTCCCCTCCATCTAAACTGCTACCGCATTAATTCAATCGGCTATCCTATCCTGCCTTAATTATTTTATCAGCCCTATTGCTGACCTTCCAGTTTCCTGTCTCTCCCCACTCCAGTCCATACTTCACTCTGCTACCTGGGTCATTTTTCTACAAAAGTGTTTCAGTACACGTTTCCCCACTCCTCAAGGACCTCCAGTAGTTGCCCATCCACTTCCACATCAAACAGAAGCTCCTCACGTGTTGGCTTTAAAGCACTCAATCACCTTGCCCCCTCCTACCTCACTTGGTTATGCTGTTACTACGACCCAGCCTGCACGCTTGCTCCTCTAATGGTAACTTTCTCACTGTACCTCCATCTTGTCTACGTCGATCGCCGATGACCTCTCGTCCACATCCTGCCTCTGACCTGGAACGCCTTCCCTCCTAATATCTAATAGACAATTCCTCTCTCTTTGCACCCCTCTCATTTCACTCCCCTCGCACACACATTTCAAAGCGTTATTGAAGGCACATCTCCTCCAAGAGACCCTCCCTGACTAAGCCCTCTTTTCCTCTTCTCCCACTCTTTTTTGCATCGCCCCCGCTTATTCCTTTTATTCATCCCCCTTCCCAGCCCCACAGCATTTATGTCCATATCTGTCATTTATTTCAATTAATGTCTGTCTCCCTGCCTGGAATGTAAGTTTGTTGTGGGCAGGAAATGTGTTGGTTTATTGTTATAATTGTACTCTCCCAAGTGCTTAGTATGGTGCTCTGCACACAGTAAGCACTCAATAAATACGATTGACTGACTGCAAGGCAAAGCGATCTCCATTCTTCATTAGAGAGAGCCAGCGGTAACCACATGCCTAGTAGCACTTAATGGCTTATTTATCTCTCTAGCCTCTGTATAATTTTCTTATAAATAGTAACTATGAGGAAGAATCTTAGAAATATTTTTCTGGGTATTCAGTATGTAGACCATTTGGCTTTCCCCAGTCTACTGAACTCCATACTGAGCTGACCTTAAGGGACGCCTCTATTTACCTTGACCACAAAGGACCAAGATTCACGTTTTTAGATTGACATGTCAACTCTGCTGTGGTATTCTCTTTATTTTAACAGCAATCTGAAGCAGCACAGGCCTGGGAGTCAGAAGGACCTGTTATAATCCCAGTTCCTCCACTTTTTTGTTGTGTGACCTTGGACAAATCACTTAACTTTTCTGTGCCCCAGTTACCTCATCTGAAAAATGGGGATTAAAAGGACTGTGAGCTCCATGTGGGACATAGACTGCATCCAACCTGATTAGCTTGTATCCACCTCAACTTTTAATACAGTGCCCAGGATGTAGTTACCACTTAGAAAATATCATTAAAAAGAAATAGAAGATAATCGGCCAATGGATTCAAGAACAGTTTGTACTTGAGGAAAAAGGCCCATTTATAGTAAGTTGTGAATGCAGTGAAAACAACCTGGAAGACTGGAAAATCTGCCTTTGCTAAGAAATGGAAAAGCTGTTGTCTGTCTCAATAATAGTCCAGAACTCCCCAAGCTAATGCTCTCCCTTATTATCAATCAATCAATGGTATTTCTGGAGTGCTTACTATGTGAAGAGCACTGTACTAAGTGTTTGGGAAAGTACAATGCAACAGAACTAGTGTACACATTCTCTGCCCATAAGGAGCTTACAGTCTAGAGGAGAAGACAGACATTAATATAAATAACATATAATTTAAAGATATGTACACTGGTGCTGTGAGGTGAATATCAAGTATCCAAAGGCTACAGACCAATTACATTGTGGCCAGCAATTGGGGTTTTCCAAGAATTTGGACAATCATGATGACTGAGAATGAAAAGTAACATTTGCCTTTCAGATTTTAAATACTTGTGGCAATGGTGTCAGTAGCCTATAAATTCGTAAATTATGGTAGTCATAAAATCAGTACTTAATTGATTTATGACAGCACCTTTGAGAGAGGGTTATCTTGGGGTGGAAAATACAATATGGAAGGCGGGTTAATTTTTTTTTTAGATTAACCTTTCTCTAGTAGCATATAATTGCATTAGTAATCTGAATCCTAGCAGAATCTCAAAGAAAGGATTAGTGAGAAGATTGGAGATTGCTGACTTCACATTAATTCTCTGCTTTCTTAAGGTGAGAATATAAATGACTTCAAGTGATGATTTCCAGTCCTCTGGAGCTGAATCAGAAAGGCATTAAAGGGTTCAGGCCTTTCCGGTTTGCTGGGGTTGGCAGAGTAACTGGTGTTTACCGATTTCAAGCAGTGGAAGATGTGCTAGCTTGCCAGTGGGTAAATATTGCCATGATTCTGGATGCCCTGTCAGGACTTTGAGGATTATGAAATCTACATGGAGGCCTCCCAATGGGAAGGGAGATACTCACTTGGATATGAGTCTTAATCCCCATTTTGCAGATAATATACTGAGGCACAGAGAAGTGAAGTGACTTTCCCAAAGCCACACAGCAGACAAGTTGCAGAGCCAGGATTAGAACCCATGACCTTCTGACTCCTATTTCTGGCCCTCTTTGTGCAGCAAAATCTTGCCCTCAACTGGACTAGGAGATCCATCAGTCACCCAGCCCTCTCATTAAGTCAGTCTCCCATCTGGATTCTTTAAGCCTCCAGAGCTGTAGGTTCATTTGCTGGTCCCCACTTTCTCTGCCTCCTGCTGCAGAGCTCAAGTTCTGGCTGAGCTGTGTCCTCTGGAGGACAACATGGCTTTCAGCAGATTCTGGGCATGGACGTTAGCCACTGCAGGACTCTTCAAGGCCCTCAAGGTGGCATGGAGGAGACAGAGTTGGGGAAGTTAACGTTTGAGGTAGGGGGTTGAGAGAGACTGTTTTGAAAGGAAGAAGCAGGGTCTAAGATGTGGTTTGATGTCAGGAAAGTGAAGAAGCAAATGGTGAGGCCGAGAGGGAGAGAATGGCCACGCGAGAGGCCCTGGTTCGATTCCTGGCCAAAGTAAATGAGACTTGAGAAACAGCGTGGCCTAGTGGAGAGAGCACAAGCCTGGGAGTCAGGAGGACCTGGGTTCCAATCCCACCTCTGCTGGGTAACCTTGGGCAAGTCACTTAACTACTTTGTACCTCGGTTACCTCATCTGTAAAATGGGAATTAAGACTGTGAGGCCCCATGTGGGAGAGGGACTGTGGTCAACCCGATTAACTCGTGTCCAACCCAGCACTTAGTACAATCCCTGGCACGTAAGTGTTTATCAAATACCATTTAAGCAAGCCGTCTCTGGCCCCCAAGTGTCTGATGGCCCAAGATGGAGCTTTGCTTCAGTTTCTCAGGGGCTGTCTCACAAACCCCACTTCCTGTAGTTCCAGGGAGCCAAGGGATGGGAATGGTGTTCCCAGATGCCCCCCAGGTCATTGCCCAGGTCTCCACTGCCCTGCTCTGCTGCCATCCCAAGGAGGTCCCCCCATCATTTCCAATTCACCAGACTTTCTGCTTGCCAGAGTCTGGTCATCCCTCAGAGTCAGAGAGATCTGGGCCTATGATAGGACAAATTAGAGGTTACTCTCCCACACTGCCTGGTTAGTGCAGCCCAGGCAGTGACTGGTCTTTCCTGGAAGCTGAAAAGGGCCCAGGAGGCCAGAAGATCCCATTTTGGGGATTACTGCCAACTTTGGACCCAATTTATGAAGTGTCAATAGTTTATATCAGTATTTGGGAGCAGAATATTGAGGCTTCTAACTTCTCTATTCGACTGTAAGCTTCTCGAGGGCTTCTCCCTCACATCCAGTTTCCAGTTTTTCCATGCACCCGGGATGTCTTCTGTGACCAATTTCCTCTGCTTTTTTCTTCTCTTGAGACTCCACTGTGTTCCAGGTTTGCCTCCCCGCTTCTGGCCCAGATCAGAGATCGGGTTGGCTTTCAAACACCCAGACCATCATGAAACAGGATAGCTGTAGTTAAAATTATTAGTAATAATAATGACTGTGGCATTTGTTAAGCGCTTACCATGTATCAAGCACTGTTCTAAGTGTTGGGGTAGATATCTACAAGGTATTTCAAGGTAGTTACTCATAAGTGTAATATGGATACCCTCTCAAGTTTCGGGAGAGCGCACCACAAGTAAATGTTACAGTATTGGCTTGGTAAGGAAGAGCATTTTGGGATGTGTTGTTTCCACTGGTGATGCAATCTGTTTTTAAGTGAAATTTCAGTCAGTGCATTACAAAGTTGCTTGCATTTCCTTTAAATGAGTTTGTCTTCTGAAGGTCTTCAATGTCCTGGTGGAAGTAACGTGGCAGGCTGCCCAGCGGCTGTCTCTGTCAGCTCACCAGGCAGTCGACGCATCTAACCACAGACGCCAGGAGCCTACGTGCTCAGCCGAGCTTGGCAAGTGCCCCACTAGCTTGGCTATTTTTGTTAGACTGGGAGCTTCTTGAGGGCAGGGACCAGGTCTAACTTGAACAAGGATCCTGCAGGCCTAGTAGGGTGCTGGGTACCTGCAGAGTGCTCAGAAAGGATTTGTTGGTGACTGACTGGACTGCCCAGATTCCTCAAAAATCAGGTGGCATCCAGTGGGATTTGTCGATGGCTGCCTCGACTAGACAAGAATCAGGCGCTGTGCAAGGTGGCCAGGGAGAGTCTTAAAACGATTTTCTCCATAAAGTTTTGGGGGGAGAGCTGTGGGGTTGAGGAATGCTGCTGGAAGGGATCCAAGGGCCTCTGGAGAGCCGGGCCGGGCAAGTGTGGCCTAGTCGAAAGAGCACAGGATTGGGAACCAGGAGTTCTGGATTTGAATCCCAGCTCCACTGGGATACTGGCCTGTTTTGGAACCTTGGGCAAACCGCTCCTTGTGCCTGTTTCCTCATCTGTAAAATGGGGGTTAAATACCCATTCTCCCAAACCACTTTTTTCATAGTATTTAAGAGTTTAGTATATTCCAGCCACTGTACTAAGGGCTGGGGTAGATATAAGGTTATTAAGTTGGACACAGTCCACGTCCCATGTGGGGCTCACAGTCTTAATCTCCATTTTACAGATGAGGTAACTGAGGCTGAGAGAAGTCATTCATTCATTCAATCATATTTATTGAATGCTCACTGTGTGCAAAGCCCTGTACTGAGAACTTGGGAGAGTATACAGAGTATAAATTGTATGCGATACAGCAATAAACAGACACATTTCCTGCCCACAATGAGCTTTAAGTTTAGAGGTGGAGATGGACATTATTATGAATAAATGAATTAAATTACAGATATATACATAAGTGCTGTGTGGCAAATGTGGGATAAATGACTTGCCCAGGGTCACACAGTAAACAAGTGGTGGAGTGGGATTAGAACCCAGACTCTTCTGACTCCCAGGCTTGGGCTCTTAGACTTTGACTGTCAGCCCTCTGTAGGACAGGATTTGGATTTGATCTGATTGCACTGTGCTTACCCTAGTGCTTGGTCCATACTGAATGTTTAATAATAATAATGTTGGTATTTGTTAAGCACTTACTATGTGCAGAGCACTGTTCTAAGCACTGGGGGAGATACAGGGTAATCAGGTTGTCCCAGGTAGGGCTCACAGTCTTCATCCCCATTTTACAAATGAGGTAACTGAGGCACAGAGAAATTAAGTGACTTGCCCAAAGTCACAAACAGTCACCACAGTGGTTATTATCGTTGTGGTATTTGGGTGCAACTCAATAGGTAAATAGTATTTATTCAGTGCTTACCATGTGCAGAGCATTGTAGTAAACTCTTGGGAGAGTACAATATAACACTGAACAGATATGAATCTGTTTACATTCCCCTTCCACTGGCACCAACTGATTCCTCTCCCGAGAAACAGATGGCCTTGTCTTGGTGGGCACCTCCGTTCCAATAGCTGAAAAAACAATCTGATTGTTAACATCACACCGGCTGTGGCTTTCCTCACTTCCTCTGGCTGTGTCTCCTCCCCTGGGTGTGATCTGGATGGTAGATGAATCTTGGGTAATGGTACATTTTGGCAAGAACCTGGCAGTCGGTTTCCTTGTCCCCCAGTAAGACCATAGTCCTTGCCCCTAAGAAATTGGGTAAATCCAGTGTCCTGCTTAGAAAAGCCCTGCAGACCCTGGCTTTATTCTTACAGTAGATGTGGTTGGTTTAAGGTGAGGTTTAAGGTCACAGGGGTGGGCAGACCTAGGGAAGGTCTTTAGCTCCTGCAGATTTACCTCCCCAGGGTCTGTGTGACATTTTCACCTCCATAAGCCTGAGGATGGAGAGGACTCCTTTCCAGGGATCAGATAATGCAAACATGCAATTAGTGAATGCCTAACTAGCTGGGGTTTTAGTATTAGAGTTTCCAGCACCAGCAACTTTTGCTCCAGAAGTTACTGCTTTCTAGGGGAAGATTCCATGGAGAAAGTTTTAGGACTGGTTTGGTGGGGAGATGACGACAATCAGTAGTATTTATTGATTAGTCACGGTGTGCATCCCCTCTGTATAAAGTGGGGAAGAATCCAAGCAAAGATGGTAAATTGTGAACTCCTTGAGGGCAGGGATCTTGTCTTCTACTCTATTGCAATATCTTAAATCAGTCATTCGATTGTATTTATTGAGTGCTGACTGTGTGCAGAGCACTGTATTAAACACTTGGGACAATACAATATAAAAGACATATTCCCTGCTCATAAGGAGCTTACAATCTAGAAGGCGGTATTAGATTATTAGTAGAGTGCTCTGTACACAGTAGGTGCCTGATAAATACTATTAATTGGTAAAAGTTGGGAACCCTGCCCTTTAGGAGTTTATACCGTAATGGGGAAGAAGGCAGGCACAACAAATAATTTTACTAATAGAGAGAGTACAGGGAAAATAGAGATTCAACTGGTAGACTGGAAAAATGAATAAATAAGAAGGAATTGGTAGTGATAACTGTAGTATTTAAGCACTTACTATGTGTCAAGCTCTGAGGAAGTTAAAAATTAATCAGGTTGGACAGTCCCCCCAACCTTTGGGGCTCACAGTCTGAATAGAAGGAAGAAGCAGTGTGGTCTAGCGGATAGAGCTTGGGCCTTGGAGTCAGAAGGACCTGGGTTCTAATCCAAGCTCCACCACTTAACCTGCTGTGTGACCTTGGGCAAGTCACTTCATTTTTAAGCGTTTAGTATAGTGCTCTGCACACAGTAAGCACTTAATAATTAGGATTAAATACAATTGAATGAATTTCTCTGGGCCTCAGTTGTCTCATCTGTAAAAAGGGAGTTAAGACTGTGAGCCCCATGCAAAGCAGGGACTGTGTCTAACCTGACAACCTTGTGTCTGCCCCAGCACTTAGTACAGTACCTGGCACAGAGTAAGCATTTAACAAATACCAAAAAGAAACAGGCATTTAATCTCCATTTAACAGGTGAAGAAATTGAGGCACTGAAGTTAAATGACTTGCCCAAGATCGCATAAAAGGCAAGTGGCAGAGCTAGTATTAAAACCCAGGTCCTCTGACCCCAAGCCCATGTGCTTTCTACTAGGTCAGGCTGCTTCTCAAGTATTGAAGATGGCTGTTAGGATGACTTGATCTAAGGTGGTGGAATTTAGTGGGGGAAGGCTTCCTAGAGGAAGTGGAATTTCAAGAGGGTTTTAAAGATGGAGAGAGTTGTGATTTGGTGGATTTTAAATGGGGAAGGAGTTCCAGGTGGGTCAAAGGGTGAAAATGAAGGCTGGAGAGCGAGGTGAATTGACAGGGTTGATAGAGCATGGGCCTGAGTGTCAGAAGGATCTGGATTCTAATCCCAGCTCCTCCATTTGTCTGCTTTGTGGCCTTGGGGAAATCACTTCACTTCTCTGTGCCTCAGTTACCTCATCTGTAAAATGGGGATTAAAACTGTGAGTCCCATGTGGGATATGGACTGTGTCCAACCTGATTATCTTGTATCCACCCTCAGGACTTAGTAGAGTGCTTGACACATAAGAAGCATTAAACAAATACCGTTCAGAAATAGGTAAGTACAGTAAGGATTTAGCCTGAGAGGAGAAAAGATCACAGGCTGAGGATTAGTGGGTGAAAGAGAAGGTGTCTGAGAAGTAAGGGATTTATGGGGAGTCTTGTCGCCAGTGATTAGAGTTTCTGCTTGATGTGGAGAGAAAGGGGATAACCCTCAGAGATTGTTGAGGAAATACCATTTTTGTAATGGTATTTGTTAGGCACTTACTATGTGCCAGGCACTGTTCTAACCGCTGGGATAGATAGATACAAAGTAATCAAGTTGGGCACAGCTCACATCCCACATGGGGCTCACAGTCTTAATCCCCATTTTACAGTGATTTTACACTTGCCTGCTGTGTGATCTTGGACAAGTCACACAACTTCTCTGTGCCTCAGTTATTTCATCTGTAAAATGGGGAAAGCCACTGGGCAAAACTGTGCAGGTCCGTGGAATTGGCAAGTGCGATACACTGGCCTGGACTTGGAAGAAGTTTGAGTGAGGGCCTAATTTTCTCATATAGTGTTCCTAGAAATACCCAGATCTCTCTAGTAAGCTCTCACCCCCCCTTCCTGCTCACCATCTCTAGGAAAGAGAATAATCACTGCAATCATTAGATTCCATCCCCCCCCCCCCCCCACGCAATATCTGTGATTGAAGTACGGAAAACCAGGGTCGGGTATCAGTTACACCTTCCACTGGTTGAGTCAGACACATACTTAGTTCAGATTTAGAGCTCTGGCGAACGCATTTTAATTAAGTGCCAACTGATAATTAAACAATACATTTGCAGAATTTTGACAACTGGGTAGAAGCTGTAAGAGCTTCTCACACACAGTGAATTTTCTCTGGCAAATATGCCTGCATAATCAGCTGACTTTTAATGGATAGAAAATTCTCCTAATAAACCTTATTTATCTTTTAAAAGGGAGTTTTTATCCATGAAATATATGCCAATAGATAATTAAAGGGTTTTGCATCAGTAATTAATGACGCGTTCATTTCTGAGCTGACTATTCAGAATGCATTTCCCAAGGTTTAACGGTAGGCATTTAGCAATGACTGAGCCGTGTGTGTATCTTTTTAATATCAGAGTTAAATAGGCATTAAAGTGTATTTGTGTACACTTGAAATGTTATCCTCTCTCCTGGGTCAAATTTCATACTTGTTTAGGTAACGTCTCTCTGCCTGTCTCTCTCTGCTTGTCTCTCTGCCTGTCTCCACTGGGAATGTCCAATTGTTACTGTTTCTCCAAAGGTTTCCAGTCCTGTAGCACTGGTTCAAAAATCGCTACAGAGACAACCAGGGCTCTTAAACTGTGATTGAGGACAGCTTGGACATTCATCCAGTTTTCAATTGGTCAGCTCCCTGTCTGCTATGAAGACAACACTTGAGAGAGGACTGAGAATCAGGAGGACTGGGGTCCACCTGCCTGTTGTGGACCTCAGAAAAGTCATTTAACTTCCCTGTGCCTCAGTTTTTCTCATCTGTAAAATGGGGATGTGAAATTCTTGTTCTCCCTCCATCTTAGTCTATGAATACCAAGTGTATATATGTTCTGTGAACTTCCATAAAAGAGAAGCTTATGTCATCTCGATGTAACAAAATAGATGGGGGTCCAGGATTTTTTTAGAGCTGCCAGTCGCCACTGTAAGTGAACCAATCAAATCTACTTAAAAAAAAACCATTAAGTGCTTATTATGTGCCAGGTACTTTACTAAGTGCTGGAGTAGGCCCTAAATAATCGGTTGGACACTGATTGGAGCCGACATGGGCTCATAGTCTTAATCCCCATTTTGCAGATTAGGTAACTGAGGCACAGTTAAGTGACTTGTCCAAGGTCACACAGCAGGCAGGTGGCAGAACTGGGATTAGAATCCATGTCCTCTGATTCCCAGACCTGTTCTCTTTCTGCTAGGCCACACTGCCGAAGCAAATAACAAGGAAAGTAACGACTTCTGGCAGAAATTCAGTCACAAATACTATTTTATAAAATTAGTTTTAGGCCATCGAGTTTTCTGCAGAAGGTTTGTAACTCTTGTGTGCGAGTCTGTGTGTTTTTGTATGTGTGTATGTTTTGTGGTACCTTTGTTTTTACCTAGAAAGGAGTCATATGACCTTGTAAACTGCTGAAATGTGGCAAAAGGGTGAATTAAAGTTTGGGAAACTGAATGTTGCAGAAGTCAGGATTCCAGCTGTAGAAATGCCCTGCATGGTATTTACTTAGTGCTTTCTGTGTGCAGAGCAGTGCTTGGAAGAGTACAATACAAAAGAAGGGGTAAACATGTTACCTGCCTACAACGATCTTACAGTCTCATTTTTAATATAAATAAGTTGCAGACATGAACATAATTGCAGTGAGTCTGAGGATGGGGTGAATATCAAGGGCCCGAAGGGCATACATGATGCAGCAAGAAAAATGTCTGCCAGCTGTTTTACTTTACTCTCTCATATGTCTAGTTTTGTTCTCTGCACACAGAAAGTACTTAATAAGTACGATTGATTGCCTGATTGAGATGGAGTCAGGTAAAAGAAGGCTTAATTGGTAAAGGCCTCTTGGAGATGTGATTGGCTTTGAAGGTGGGGAGGGGGGAGGGAGCTCCAATCCAGAGAGAGGATGTGGGAAAAGAGTTGGTGCTAAGGTAGATGAAGTGTGGCACAGTGAGTGAGGTGGCAGTAGAAGAGTGAAGGGTGCAGATTATGCTGTGTAGGAGATCACTGAGGTAAGGAATGAGAGGACATTGAATGCTTCCGTGATGTGTGATCTCACTATCTAATTGGGATGTAGAATGATGGAAGAATTAGGGAATGTTCTTCTAATGACCTGAATGTGTTCTGGTAGAAAATGATCCACTGGCACATGGCTTAGTGGTTAGGGCATGGTCATGGGTTCTAATCCTACCTCCATCACTTGTTTGCAGTGTGGCCTTGGATAAATCACTTCACTTCTCTCTTCCTTGGTTACCTCCTCTGTAAAAGGGGAATTGAGACAGTGAGCCCCACATAATGATAGGGACTGTGTCTAACCTGGTTTTCTTGTATCCACCCCAGCACTTAGTACAGTGTCTGGCATATAGTAAGACTTAACATATACCAAAATTATTATTAAATTGATTCCATGTTGGAAGATAGCTGTGTGTGTACAGGTAGCATCTGTTGAGGTGTGGAGCTTATGTGCTGCCCTACCTCACTCTTACTATACAGTAAAGTATTTTGTTCATGGCATAGTGAGAAGCAGCATGGTATAGTGGATGGAGTATGGGCCTGGGAATCAGAAGGGCATTGGTTCTAATCCTAACTCTGCCACTTGTCTGCTGTGTGACCTTGGGCAATTCACTTCATTTTACCTCATCTGTAAGAAGGGGATTGAGACTGTGAGCCCCACTTGGGACAGGGACTGTGTCCAACCTGATTTGCTTTTATCCACTCCAGTGCTTAGAATGTGCCTGGCACATAGTGCTTAATACCATAATTATTATTATTTTTGTTTTGATAACTGTATCTAACATATTGAGTGACAAGGGTATAAAATAATTCTGCTAGTCATAGATGTTACCAAATACAGAAGGATCAAAACCGATTCTTCAGGGTGAGAACTTGGAATCCTTAATCCCTCACCTAGTTTGGGAAAATGACAGGAATTGGCCATATGAGCCTCTACCTGGCTGAAAGTTTGGGGGTGGGGGTGAGGAGTGATCCAAAGCGGGACCTTTCTGGCACCTTTCTGTGAGGTGGGCATAGAGAAAAAGCAATGAGAGATGATCCTTCCTCTCTTGAGGAGAGGGGGACACCCAGCCTTTCACAGGGTTGCCCCAATCCTGCTACTTCACCTGCAGATATTACTTAGTATCAATCACTAATTGAGCACTTACTAGTAACTTCTCATGCTTCTGTTGAACTGAATCCACCCTCTTGTATTGCTGTTTCTGAACAGGTCAGCCTGTGTCACCACCCCTCTCACAATATCTTGTCTTATGCCGTTGAGTCGTTTCCACCCCAGAACGATGCCACTGACACATGTCTCCCAAATCGCCCCACTAACCATCTACAATTGTTCTGGTAGTGTATCCAGAGAGTTTTCTTGGTAAAAATACAGAAGTGGTTTACCACTGCTTCCTTCTGCGCAATCAACTTGAGTCTAGGCCCTCGACTCTCTCCCGTGCCGCTGCTGCCCAGCTTGGGTGAGTTTTGACTTGTGGCGGTTTGCCTTCCACTTGCTAGCCACTGTCCCAGGTAGGAGTGGAATGAATATGCTTCTGCTTGACTCTTCCCTCCTGTAGCCGAGACTGGTAGAGGACTGGAAACACTTCAGGTGTGACCCTGAAAGGGATCCCATGCTGTATCCACCTTAAAACAAGGCTGGAGGCAACTAGAAGTTTCTCACTCTTGGCCCATTTGGATCAAGTAGCATCACCTGTGGGAGATGGTCTTGATTTGATTGTTAGTGATGATGGGGTAGCACTGGGCCCTGCCTGCAGAAATCACTCAATAAATATCATTGATAGATTGATGGGTTGTCTTGAGACATCCACATGTGACCCAGAGCTTGCCTTGGGAGGTAACAACCAAGGAGATGAAATGTTATTAATACTATTGTTGTTTTATTCTCACTTCTGTACTCAACTCTGGGGTAATTACAAGATAATCTATTTAGATATTGTTCCCGACCCGCCAGGGGCTAACTATCTAAGCGAGGAAAGATAGACCCCCTAGGACAATAAGAATAAATTACAAACAACAATAAAAACAAATTGGAGATTAAACAATCCGTATGAAAAACTTAAAATTACATGACGGAAACAAGAGTTGGAGAGGAGAGATTCAATGTTCTCCCTACTGCTACAGTTTCCCTAGCAGTGAAACATTTGTTTTAAGATTCAGTCCTGTGTTGTTTAGGGGGCAGGATTCAGGGAGGGAGGAGACATCTGAGCTGATTGCCATGGATCCCAGAGATCTAGATGTTAAGTTTTCATTCATTCAATAGTATTTATTGAGCGCTTACTATGTGCAGAGCACTGTACTAAGCGCTTGGGATGAACAAGTTGACAACAGATAGAGACAGTCCCTGCCGTTTGACGGGCTTACAGTCTTCAGCTTCCTGTTTACACCTACCTTCCACTTAACTATTAGAAGCACGATGGGGTTGGTTGTATTCATGGTGGGTGGTCCAGCATGGGTTTACCCATATTGGAGAACAGTTGGGACATAAGATGGTATGTCTCTGACCTTAGATTGTTAAGGAAGGCAACCATCATACTGCTCTTTCAAGCAACCTGTTACCACTGAAGGAGACCGAATCCTGGGCTGGATGGACATTTCATAGTATTTATTGAGCACTTAGCGTATACTGTGGGAGTCAGAAGGTCATGGGTTCCGAAGCCGCTCTGCCACTTGTCTGCTGTGTCACCTTGGGCTACTCACTTCACTTCTCTGTACCTCAGTTACCTCATCTGTAATATGGGGACTGAGACTGTGAGCCCCATATGGGGCAGGGACCGTGTCCAACCTGATTTGCTTGTACCCACCCCAGCCCTTAGTACAGTGCCTTGCACATAGTGCTTAACAAATGCCATAGTTATTATTATAATTATTACAGACTCTAGACTGTAAGTTCACTGTAGGTCGGGAATATACATGTTACATTGTTGTATGGCATTCTCCCAAGCGATTAGTACAGTGCTCTGTACACAGTAAGCGCTCAGATATGATTGATGGACTGATTACAGAATACTGACTTAAGCACTTAAGAATAACTGGCCTGACCCAATAATGTGAAGCAGCGTGCTCTAATGGAAGGAACACTGGCCTGGGAGTCAGAGGATCTGGGTTCTAATTCTGGTTCTGCCACTTGTCTGTTGTGTGACCTTGGGCAAGAAACTTCACATCTCTGGCTAGGTTTCCTCATCTGTAAAGTGGGGATTAAATCCTACTCCCTCTTAATTTAGACTGTGAGCCCCATGTGGGACAGGGACTGTGCCCACCTTGATTATTTTGAAGCTACCCTAGTGCTGCATACCGTGCTTGGCACATACTAAGCACAAAGCAGGTACCATAAAAATGGCATTTAAAAAATTTTGTTTTGGCTTGAAATCCTTGGGGCTTAAGTGTGGCTGTACACATTTTTATGGACTTTCAATGGAAAATGACTCTCAGTCTTTTTCGTTTTTTCCTCTCAGATCTTGCCCGTGGCCCTGGGTAGGCAGTGTTTTGAAATCCCCTGAGATGGATAGAATACTACACGGAAGAGTCCAGATTTTCTCACTCACTGGACTAGAAAAGTTGTTGCACTAAGTGATTGGAGAAGATTGCGGCTGCCACTGGTTTGATTTGCTGGGAATTCTCTTTGGGATAAGCGTACATTGCCTGTTAAGCATATTATCACAACCAAAGATCTGGGTAAACTACTCGGGTGGCTGGCAGCTTTAATGAGCCGGCTGTGCCTGAAGAAGCAATTTCCCAGAGAAGCTTTGTATTCTCGAGATGAGTGTGGAGAACCAGGGCTTGATTGTCCCTGGGGCAATTGGATTACTGGTCCAGGCTGTGTGCGTCAATTAATCAGTGATAGTTACTGAATGATTACCCTAGGTAGGCCACTGTACTAAGTGCTTGAGAAAGGACAATAGACCAAGGAAATAATTATAATGATGGTATTTAAGTACTTACTATATGCCAGGCACTGTACTAAGCGCTGGGATGGATACAAGCAAATTTAGTTGGACACAATCCCTGTCCCTTGTGGGGGTCAGTCTCAATTTCCATTTTACAAATGAGGTAACTGAGGCACAGAGAAGTGAAGTGACTTCACACAGCAGATAAGTGGTAGAGCTGGGATTAGAACCCATGACCTTCTATCTCCCAGGCATAATAATGTTGGTATTTGGTATTTGTTAAGCGCTTACTGTGTGCAGAGCACTGTTCTAAGTGCTGGGGTAGATACGGGGTAATCAGGTTGTCCCACGTGAGGCTCACAGTCTTAATCCCCATTTAATGGATGAGGTAACTGAGGCCCAGAGAAGTTAAGTGACTTGCCCACAGTCACACAGCTGACAAGTGGCAGAGCGGAAATTCGAATCCGTGACCTCTGACTCCCAAGCTCGGGCTCGTTCCACTGAGCCATGCTGCTTGCTGCATCTCCTAAATAGGCACATTCCCTACCCTCAAGGAGATAACATTAAAATAAATTCCCCAGAGGGGAAGCAAATGAGTATGAAGTTATGGACATGAAGCAGTGTGGCCTAGTGGAAAGACCATAGGCTTAGGAGTCAGACAACTTGGGTTCTAATCTAGGCTTTGCCATTTGCCTGCTGTGTGGCCTTGGGCAAGTCACTTAACTTCCCTGCCTTGGTTACCTCATCTGTGAAATGGAGATTAAGACTGTGAGCCCTATGTGAGGCAGGGACTATGTCCCACCCGACTGACTTGTATTTACCTCAGTATTCAGTGCAGTGCCTGGCACATAGTAAGCATTTAACAAATACCATAAAAAGTGCAATGGGGATGAGTACCTAAGTACTTGGGGTTAGGGAACTCAAATTTCTTAGGTGATGCAGTAGTGGAGGGAAAATGGAATCGGGATGTGATTTGAGTAGAGCACTGAAGATTGGGAGAGCAGTAGTCTGCAGGATGTGAAATGGGAGGGAGTTCCCGGAGCTCAGGTGGATTCTCATGTGCCCTGGTGTCACACTGGAGACTCCTGGAAGTTCCTTTTTTTCCCCTATGCCTCTCTCTAAGTAGTTCTAAGCTAAGGAATTGTCAGGAGACCAGTTGGTTCCAAGCCACGCTGCTTCTCAAAGAAAGCAGTTGAAGCCGCAGGCATCACTGGGCTTCGAATCCAGGATCTCTTTTTTATTAGAGAGGCACCTTAAACAACTAAACCACGGTGCTGCTCAGATAAAATTGAATGAATAAGACTCCCTGACCCTAATATAACATTGATTATGCTATGCTATTGGTTATGTGTGTCTGGGTCAGCACCCATAAATAACACTATGGATTGCAAAACAGCTCCTCGCTGCTGTGGCCCTCTCAGTATTGTTGCCAGAAGAGAAATAGAACCAATGGATCCCAACCCCACTGGAGGTATTATGTATCCACTGATGCAACCTAGAATCCTCTGGAAGTTCTCACTTCAAAGTGAAGGAAAATTGCTCCCATTGTTGTTGCTGTTCCAGGGAAAGGCAAGAGATAAGATCTTCCACCTTGCTTGGAGGGGAAGAAATTCCGAATGCCTAGTCTTCCGTTTCCAAGTTGCCATAGTACCTTGTTTCCTTGGTTACCAGTGGTCAAGGAAGGGGCAATGAGTAAGTGAAGGATGCTGATGTCTCTTTCTAAAGAGATGCCAGAGAAGACTGTGTGTGTGGTGTGTGTGTAACTCTTTTTGAAAGAGCTTGAGAGAAGGGGGCTCAAGTGGACTTTTTTTTTTTTTAAAGTCTTTTTATAAATCTCATCTCTGTGAATTGGACTGAAGCACTGAAAAGAATTGTGTGCAAGCACACCCAGGAAGCACGAAGCAGTTTTGCACTTGGCTGGAGATTAAGCTTCAGAATGAAGGCCGAGAAGCTAATTAAGAAATGATTTCTGAGAATGCTCTATTTAACAGTCATGGTCATTGTGCACATGCTAGATCAACACAGTAACTCTGGGTTACTATTTAACCTGGTAATGATCTTTAAAGAATGGGGGGAATTTGCTACTTTCTTCTAGGAGTTGGCATCTGCTACCATTTTCCTCCTACTTTCTCCAGTGGCTACTTTATAGATGTATGAAATTGCACAGCTCTTGTATGTAGGACCCAGAAATGGACAGCAGTTGCTCCCCTAAGCCTCTATGTGAGCTTCTCTGAAACTGAGCTTCACAGATCAGGTCCCTAGAGGTGAATTCAGAGGAAGCTAAAGGTCAACCACACCAGAATTTTGGGGATATAAAGTTGCAGAATGATTGGGCTTTATTTGAAAGAGCAAAATAAGCTTTTTCTCTGGGAGTTCCCCTGTGGCATTTCCACTTTTATGCTCAGCAGTGTTATCAAAACAATCATATTTATGGAGCATTTATTGTGTGCAGAGCACTGAACTAAGCACTTGGGAGAGTACAATATAAAGAGTTGGTAGACATGTTTCCTGCTCACAGCGAGCTCACAATCTAGAGGGGGAGACAGACGTAATATAAAGAAAAAAAATTACGGCTATGAAGGTAAGTGCTGTGGGGCTGAGAGGGGGTTGAATAAAGGGAAGGGAGTAGGGGGAAAAAAAGGAAAATGAGGGCTGAATCAGGGAAGGCCTCTTGGAGGAGATGATTTCAATAAGGCTTTGAAGATGGGCAGGGAAATTCTGTTGTCTATGAAGAAGGAGCATGTTTCAAGCCAGACGCTGGACTTAGATGACAGGTCAGTGGTGAGCTAGAAGAGATCGAGGTGCAATGAATAGGTTGGCATTTAAGGGATCCAAGTGTGCAGGCTGGGTTGTAGAAGAAGAGGAGCATGGTAAAGTAGCAAGGAGCAAGGTGGTTGCTTTAAAGCCGAGGGTAAGGAGTTTCTGTTTCATGTGGAGGTGAATGGGCAACCACTGGAGTTTCTTGTGGAGTGTGGAACCATGGATTGGACATTTTTGTAGAAAAATGATTCGGGCAGCAGAGTGAAGTATGGAATGGAGTGGAGAGAGACAGGACACAGGTAGATCAGCAAGGAGGCTGATACGGTAATCGAGGCAGGATGGGATAAGTGCTTGGACTAACGTGGTAGCAGTTTGGATAGCAGTGGATTTTAGCAATGCCATGAAGGTAAACTGACAGGATTTAATGATTGACTAAGTGGACTGAATCAAGAAAAGTCAAGGAAAACACCAAAGTTATGGGCTTGAGAAACAGGAAGGATGGTGGTGGTGTCTACAGAGACGGAAAAATCAGGAGGAGGACAAGGTTTGGGTGAGAAGATAAGGAGTTCTGTTTTGGACATGTTAAATTTGCGGTGTCAGGGGGACATCTAAGTAGAAATGTCTTGAAGGCAGGAGGAAATGAGAGACTACAGAGAGGGAGAGAGATCAGAGCTGGAGATCTAGATTGGGGAATCATCTGTATGTTCCACTGTCCCTGGAATTCTCTCTTCCAGGGGAGAAGATGGGAAGGAAGGAAGATACTATCATTGGACCCAGGAGATTAGAGATGTTTAGAACTGGGTTTTTCTCAGGATAAGTTTCAGTGTGGAGCTCTTCTGGGAAAATATGGAAGACTGGACTTAAAGCTGTTCCTTCTTTCTTTAAAGGTGTTTCTCCTAATTGCAAGTGTCCTGTCTCCTGCAGAATTCTGGATGCTTCCATCCCTTGTCAGTAGGGGGTCAGGAGGCAGAGCCACACTTGAAGTTCTCCTTGATGATTTGCTTTTTCCTCTGGGTAGTGCTGGCAGAAGCTTGCAGCCTGGGGGTGCTGCCAGGGACAAGCATTGATGGGTGAAAGACATCTCTGCCCCAAAGAAGTTTAGAATCAAGTAGGAGAGGAAAAGGGACACTTGTCAAATCCACACCAACACAGAAGGTAAATGAGGTATTTTAGTGCTTACTGTGTGTCAATCACTGGCATAGATGCAACATAATCAGGTCCCACATGGGGTTCACAATCTAAGTAGGAGGGAGAACAGATATTGAATCCCCATATTGCAGATGAGAGAACTGAGGTAGGGAGAAAATAAGTGACTTGCACAAGGTCACACAGTTGACAAGAGGCAGAGCTGGGATTAGAATCCAAGTCTTCTGACTCCGAGGTCTGAGATCTTTCCACTAGCCCACACTGCTTCAGCTTCTTCAGAAGATGCTGAAGATGGAGAATGGTTGAGGGGGAGGAGTGGGTTGCAGATGTAATGGTGAGTGGGAAAGGGGCTGTTTATTGGGGGAAAGCTGAGGCCATCCTCTCTGCTCATTGACAGTGTCCTCACCTCCTGTTTCTCCTATTTCTCAAGCCATTCATTCTCAGTCTCCTTCACAGGCTTCTCTTCTGCTTCCCTCCCCTTAACTGTGGAAGTCCCTCAAGGTTCAGTTCTGGGTCCCCTTCTATTCTCAATCTACACCCAGTTTTCTTGGAGAACTCATTCCATCCATGGCTTCAACTACTAGCTCTATGCAGATGATTCCCAAATCTACATCTCCAGCCCTAGTCCCTCTCCTTATCTGTAGTCTCACATGTCCTCCTGCCTTCAAGACATCTATCTCTTCTTGGATGTCCTGCTGTCACTTCAAACTTTAAATGCTGCTGATTAAAACATGTTATTGAGCCCTTAAGGAGTTTACAATCTAGTAGGGGAGTCAGATCCTAAAATAAACTTCAGGTAGGAGGAAGCACTAGAGTGTAAGTGCTGAGGGGTTAGGGGGAGGAGGTGGGAAGGTAAGAACTAAAGTCCTTTCATGGTTGGTGGGGCAAAGAGAGGTTAATCAGGGAAGACTTCCTGGAGATGTAATTTCAGAAGATCTTTGAAGATGGGGAGACCAGTGGTCTGCTAGATGTAAAATGGGAATTCCAGGATGAAGGGAGAGTGTGAGCAATAGTGGGAGAGAGATAGGAATGAGGCATAGTGAGTAGGTTGGTTTTGAGAAGAGCAAAGCATGTGAAATGGGATATAGTGGGCAAAAGGGAAGGAGAAACAGCATGACCTACCGGAAATAGCACAGATCTGAGAGTCAAGACTTGGGTTCTAACCCCAGTTCCACCACTTGTCTGTGTGTGATCTTGGGCAAGTCACTTAACTTCTCTGTGCCTGTTCTAACATCTGTAAAATGGAGAGTAAAACTCTGAGCCCTTCTGTGGGACAGGGACTAAGTCCAACTTGATTGTCTTAAATCTTCCCCAGTGTAGTGCAGTGCCTGGCACACAGTAAGTGCTTAAATACCATTTATAAAAAAATAAGGGAGACCTGATTGCCTTAAAGCTGAAGATGAGGAGTTTCTGCTTGATGTGGAGAGGGATGGGCAGCCCTTTGAGGAGTGGGGAGACACATATAGAATGTTTGCCTTATAAAAATGTTCCTGGTAAAGTGAAGTATGGACTGGAAGAAACCCACAAAGAGGAAGAACTGTCAGCATTTGGTGACAAACTGAGTATGGGGGTTGAAAGGATGGGAAGAATCAAAGATAGTGTCAAGGTCCTGGGCTTGAGAGATGGGTGGTGGTGGTGGTATTGTCAACTCTGATGGGAAAGTTTGGTGAAGAGAATTTGGGAGGAAAGCTGAGGAGTTGAGTTTTGGACATGTTCAGCTTAAGGTTCCTGTGGAATATTTAGAGTTAAATCAGAAGAAATTTATTCCTTATTTATTTATTCCTGAAGATAGGAAAAAATATGAGACTGCAAAAAAGGAGCAAGGTTAGGGTTGTTGAGGTAGATTTGGGAGTCATCAATCAATGGTATTTATTGAGATCTTCCTGTGTGCAAAGCACTGTACTAAGGTCTTGGGAGAGTACAATACAAAAGAATTAACAGACTTGTTCCCTGGCCATAATGAGCTTACAGTCTAGAGTCGTCCACATGGAAGTGGCGATCAAAGGCATGGAAGCGGATGAGCTGCCCAAAGGTGTGAGTCTATCAAAAAGAAGGTAACCAAGTATGGAGCTCCCCCAACATTAGGGATTGAGAGGAAGACTGGTGAGACTGAGAAGAATCGGCCAGTGAGGTAGGAGAAGAACTAGGGAAGAATTGTCAGGGGGAACAAAAAAGGTTAGTGTCTCTTGGGAAAGGGTTTGTACACTGCAGAGGATTTTGAATTTTTTTCCTGAAAACAGTTTCTCCTGTGGCCACCCATCTATCCCTGTTGGAATAAAAAGGTAAATTGGGGTCCACATAAAGGGGCAGAAGTGAATTAGCAAGTTGAAAGAAGTTGGCCCTCTAAGCTTAATGCCTGACCTCATTGAGCTGTGTATTGGAAAAGACGGTCCCTTACAATTTAATCAAACAGCAGGCAATGAACCTATCCTGTTCCCCTCGCACAATGAGTAATTTAATTTTTCTGTTCCACTTCACCACTATGTCCCCCAAAATGTCAGTCAAGGCCAGTTTGTTCCACTGACCTTGGACTCGGTTGCTAAGGGTTGGGAGCAGTGGATCATTTGTCTCCTCTCCTGGAAAATGACAGTCGCCGACCTGGGCCGCACTGACCCATGTGACCCGGCTGGCCCGTAACTATGTCTACCTTACAGCAGGGAGCCTGGGTTAAGCTCTTCTTCCAGAAAACTCAGGTTGCAGGGGGTGAACTTTCACCTATGGTTCACAAAGGCAGCTGGACCTCACTTCCTCCTTCAATATCTATGCTGTACCTGGAGGAAGAAGATTGTTCTGGAGATTAATAATGGAACCAGTGAGACCCAGCTTCCCCATGGGGTCTGGGCTCCTTCTTTGAGCTCTGAAGCATCGGGTGGGCTAGTCCAGGGTTTGAAAGATATTGGGACCCCCTCTGTGAAATAGCCCTGTGCCGCCAAGCACTCGTGGTGAAGCACATGAAAGATGTCACGTTAACCTGACACCTCACTGCTGGGATGACCTCTCTCTTACTGCTTATACCTCTCCAGATCTATTTCCAAGCTCAATCCCAGAATCACTCACCTGACATTAATGAGGAAAGGCAGGGCCCGCGGTAAGACCCAGTTTAGTCTCCGGGAGCAAGCCACAATAACGATAGTGGCTAGGAGGCAGTAAGTCAGTGCTATGACTCTAAAGCCACACGGTGGGCAGAGGAAGGAAGTGACGATGACTCTACTTGCTATAGAGTTATTCCCTGAACCAAAAACCTGGAGAATTTCAGAGGCAGCTTTTTAGGAGCTGAAACACAAACTTGTATTGGTAGTCCCGTGGATTTTTATCTTCTCTTCCCAAGGATATTCACTTCCTGTTAAGTTGCTGTTTAGTCCTCTGGTGGTGTTCTCTCTCTGCTCTCAGCAGGGCCCAAACACTCCTTTCCAGGTGGGTCCTGCAGGAGGTAGGCCTGATTTAAGGAGGACAGACCAGACAACTCTTTCGGATCAGACCTTGGAGGTAGGTTGCGGAGGCAGGATTCACAATTTTGCTCTTTGAATATTGCCAGAACATTCTCATTTCTGATTCTAGCCTCCTAGGGTCAGAAGAGGTTTTGAGGGGGTCAGCGAATCGATTCTCCTGTCTCCAGGCAGGACTTCAATACAGTCCCTAAGAAAAAAGCCTCAACTGTAAATTCCTTGAGGGCAGAGGCTGTTCTCTCTCTCATCTTTTGCCCATGCATTTAGTACAGTGTTCTGCCTACAGGTGCTCCATATCAATCAAGGACTGAACACTTCTTGTTTGCTGCAGAACCATGTTCTAAACACTTAGGAGGCACAATAATAGTAGGTATCCCTGCCTTCAAAGAGCTTGCAATCTAGCGATGGATATCCAGTTTTAGGAACCTCACTAAAGCCTGAGATCCAGTTTGAATTTCCAGCATCATTACCTATATTCTAGTCCCCCTTGTACTACATTCAGAGTATACAGGACTAAACTGTAAACTCGTTATGGGCAGGGATCATGTCTGCTAATTCTGATGTCTTGTACTCTCCCAAGCACTAATACAGTGCTCTACACAGAGTCCTCAATAAATACCACTGACTGATTTCAGTACTAAACATTCTTGCCCTCAAAGGGTGACACTATCAGCTTCTAAGCATTACCTCACATGCATACTCTTAGGAAGAATAAAGTCATGGGTTCAAGGATTATTGTTATCATTATTTAAGCATTTATTGGGTGTCAAGCACATTTCTAAGCACTGGGATAGATATAGGTTAATCAGGTCAGAGACAATCGCTGTCCGACATAATAATGATGGTATTTGTTAAGTGTCTGCTAGGTGCCAAGCACTGTTCTAAGAGCTGGGGGAGGTACAAGGTTGTCCCACTTGGGGCTCACAGACTTAATCTCCATTTTGCCCATGAAAGACCTCAGGCACAGAGAAGTTAAGTGATTTGCCTCAAGTTATGCAGCTGACAAGTGATGGAGTCTGAATTAGAACCCACAACCTCTACTCCCAAGCCTGAGTTCTTTCCAGTGAGCCACTCTGCCATTCGCTCTCTTGACATGGGGCTCACAGTGTAAGTAGGAGGGAGAACCCTTACCTTTCCAATTCACGATGCCTTATTCACCTCCATTTTCCTGGTCTTCCTGATGTGACATTAGTTTTTAATTTATTTTTTTTTTTTACCCATCACTGGACTGAAACTCCAAATCTCTGCAGCCGGTTTCCCCAAATCTCCCAGCCTAATACTTTCCCTACATTAAAAAGGTAGTACAGATGACATCTTTGTAATCTGCCCCTTCCTCTGCACCCAAAGAGCTTCTACACTGGAACAAGGCCTCTGGCCTCTCCCCATTCCAAACTACACTACCCACTGCTGCAATGATCATCTTTCTTGAAATGTTACTTGGCTCAGATCCTTACTCTCCAATATTCTGTACTGGCTTTTGTCCCTCTATGTCAGGCAAAGCTCCTCACAGATGGCTGAAAGGCTCTCCCCCAACATATCTGTTCTCTTCACCCCCTTCTCTCCAGCTCACCTTCTTCATCCTTCCCATTCTCACCTATCTGTCCTTGCTCTTGACTTACCCACTTTTATCCCCTTGCCCATGTTGTTTCCCAGACTTGAAATTCCCTTCCCAAATCTAACAGACCACAACTTCCTCCACATTCAAATCCCATCTCCTCCAAGAAGATTTCCCTGATTAATTCCCAGCACCCCAGGCCATATAAACCTATCCACCCTCTCAAGTACTTAAGCATTTATCTTACTCATCCTCAACACTTGTAGTGTCTTCTATTTTATGCTGACTTATTCATTTTGATTACTCTGTAAATATTTTTATGACAAGCTCCCTGTGGGCAGAGAACGTGTCAATTCTTTGCTTCGTTGCTTTCAAGCACTAACTACAGTACATTGTGCCCAGAAGGTGTTCAATGAATGCACTTTCTACTATTACAGTTAGCAGCCTCCAGGTGAAGGCAAATGCTAGGGATCGGGGATGTATTATTAACATTCGGTAACATTTCAGTTTACCTTAGCCTGATTTCTCTCAGGTCTATTTGGGGCCTGGGCTTGTTCTAATGTGCGAAGATGAGTTAAAGACAATATACTTGACAGGACAACTAAAGGTGCACAGTTTCCTTGCTAATTCCTACCTGTAGTACTGGGGCTCTCAAAAGCCACAAGTGGTAGGACACAGGCAGGGAATGTGTCTGCTATATTGTACTCTCCCAAGTGCTTAGTACAATGCTCTGCATACAGAAGTGCTAATAACTATGATTGGCCTAGTCAGTCAATCTGGTCAATGAAACAGATGAGAGGGGAAAATACATTAAGATCTGGCCCCTTAAATGCAGCTGAGATTCTGCCCCTGGGGCTAAAGAGACTAAATTATGCCTCAGGGGTTTTACCCTCTCTTTAATATCTTCAGTCCTGGCAGGAAGAATAAGCTCAGAGCTGAGCAATAGCACTCTGACCTTTTAAATGTCTGCAAGTAAATAGCAGAAAGCTAGGCATGTGTGTCTGGAGACCTTCTCCTCTGCTGCAAGTGGTCTTCTTCCCTCAGTTACCAGCCCATGAGCTGCTTGGGGAGGATACTTAGAGAAGAAAGAGACCTGCTTGCCTGCATTCCAGAATGGTTCTGCAACCCCCCACCTCCTCTAAGCTCCACCCAAAGATAGTGGTCTCCTATCAGAAAGGGAGACCATTCTAGATTTCCCAGAATCCTTGGGCTAGGAGGGAGGCACCAAAATCCTCCCAGAGAAGGGATACAACATGGCTTAGGGCCTGGGAGTCAGAGGACCTGGGTTCTAATTCTGGCTCCACCACTTGTCTGCTTTGTGACCTTGGGTGTGTCACTTCATTTCTCTGTACCTGTTACCTCATCTGTAAAATGGGGGTTTAAGCTATAAGTCCCGTGTGGAACATGGACCGCGTCCAACTTGATGATCTTTTATCTACCCCAGCATATACTAAAGTGCCTGGAACATAGTAAGCACTTAACAAATACCATTTTTCTAAAAAAAGGATGTGTTTCCCCCAGACATGAAAACCTCCTGAAGAAGGGATTCCACACACTCCCATGGGTTCCTTTTGAAAGTCTGATGATCCTGTCCTGCAGGTTTTTTTATAGTACTTAATCACTCTCCCCCTTTTAGACTATGAGCCTGTTGTTGGGCAGTGATCGTCTCTGTTGCTGAATTGTACATTCCAAGCACTTAGTACAGTGCTGTGCACACAGTAAGCGCTCAATAAATAATGAATGAATGAATTTACCACGTGCCAGACACTCTAGTACGTGCTGGAGTAGATTATCAGGTTGGAGACAGTCCATGTTCTCCATGGGACTCACAGTCTCAATCCTCATTTTACAGATGAGGTAACTGAGGTACAGAAGTTAAGTGACTTGCCCAAGGTCACATAGCAGACAAATGGTGGAGCGGAGATTAGAACCCAAGTTCTCTGACTCCCAGGCCTGTGTTCTCTCCACTAGGCTGCGCTGCTTCTCTTCCTATTAGTTAACCTCAGTCTTACCTGTGACAATTCATGCCCCTTCCTTGAGCTGGTGCACCACTGCAGGAAGGGCCCAGCAAAACTGCAATCTGCTGGAATGGCTTCTTCCCTTCCAGAGATTGGTCAATCAATCAGTGGCATTTATTGAATGCTTACTATGTGCAGAATGCTGTACTAAGTGCTAGGGAAAGAACTACATAATAGAGTTGGCAGACAAGTTCCCTGCCCTCAACTGTAAAACGGGGATACCAGTTCTCCTTCCTACTTAAATTTAAGCAGTTTTTGCTGTTGATGACCTTGCCTTTAACACTTCAATGTCCTCACCATAATCATTCAATTCCCACCCTTCAATCAGCGTGATTTTTCTAAAATCTTCCCGGCTCCTCTCCAGCCCTACCCTTCTCCTGCTCCTTCTTCAACTCTCCCAACTGTTTGCTCTCCAGTGACTTTTCCCCCAACTTCTTTCAAACATTGTGATGTCTCCCCTATCCTAAAATAAATGCCTCCTTTGACACCATGGCTCCCTCCAGTTACTATCCCATCTCCCTACTTCCTCTCCAAATATCTTGAGGGAGTTATCTATACCCACTGCCTCCACTTTCTCTCCTTGACCTCCTCCAAGCTGTCTTCGTCCTCTTCACTCCACGGAAACCACCCTCTAGAAGGTCACAAATGATCTTCTTCCCAAATCCAATGGCCTCTACTCCATCTTAACCCTCATCAACCTCTCCGCTGCTTTTGACACTTAAGCACCCTCCTCTCTGGGAAACACTATCCAACCTCGGCTTCACTGACACTGTCTTCTCCTGGTTCTCCGATGTTTCTGGCTGCTCATTTTCAGTTTTTCTTGGGCACCTCCTTTGCCTCCTGACCCGTAACTGTGGGTGGTCCCTCAAGGTTCGGTTCTGAATCCCCTTCTATTCTCCATGTACGCCTACTCCTTTAGAGAATTTATTTGCTCCTATGGATTCAACTACCACCTCTGTGGGGATGATTTCCAAATTTACATCTCCAGTCCTGTTATTTCTCCCTCTCTGCAGTCTTTCATTTCCTCCTGTCTTAAAGTCATCTCTACTTGGATGTCCTGCCTACACCTCAAATTTAAAAGGTTCAAAACAGAACTCCTTATCTTCCCACCCAAACTCTGTCCTTCCTGATTTTTTTTTCTCCCCACAACTGTAGACAGAACTTCCATCCTTCCTGTCCCATAAGCCCATAATCATGGCTTGTTAGTAAATGTGTCTACTAACTCTCAATCAATCAATAACATTTGAGAGCTTACTAGGTGCAAAGCATTGTTCTAAGCACTTGGGAGAAGACACTATAACAAAATTAGCAGGCATGTTCCTAGGCATGTTCCTGAGTTTACAGTCTGTATATATAACTGTTATTTTTTACTCTCCCAAGTACTTAGTACAGTGCTCTACACACAGTAAGCATTCAATAAATGTGATTGATTGATTGATTAGAATGTAAGCCTCATGTAGGACAGGGACTGCATCTGACTTGTACCCACCTTAGATCTTAGAACAACATTTGATACACAGTAAGTGCTTAACAAATACCATGGAAAAAAAAAAGCTACAGTCTGTGCATTCCCTCAGAGGCTAGGTTTGTTGCTTATTTGTTTCATAATAATGATGAGGATATTTAAGTGCTTACTATGTGTCAAGCACTCTTCTAAGCACTGGGGTAGATACAAGGTAATCAGGTTGTCCCACGTGGGGCTCACAGCCTTCATCCCCATTTTACAGATGAGGTAACTGAGGCACAGAGAAGTGAAGTGACTTGGTCAAAGCTGACAAGTGGTAGAGCCAGGATTAGAACCCACCAACTCTGACTCCCAAGCCTGGACTCTTCCCATAAGTCACGCTGCTTCTTGTCCCCGGAGACCTTTGGGATCGCAGTGCAGCTGTGGCACTGGCAGATAGAGGGAGTCCGGTGGAGATCAGTGAGGCACCGGCATTAGCATCTGTAGAAAAATCCCACAGAGGCCAAGCAACTCGGAAAATGAAGTGGGTCCCCCTGGACAACCTGCCTTGGTGGCCGGCTTCAGAGGCAGTCCCCATCTAATCCCTCAGCGAGTGAGGGTCAGAGTTAGAATTCCCACTTGAAAATGAGGATATATCAACTCCACGGCAGTCAATCAATCAGTGGTATCTACTGTACTCTCCCAAGTGCTTACTACAGGGCTCGGCACATGTTAAGAGCTCAATAAATACAATTGATTGATGATTGATTAAAGCACTATACTAAGTGGTTGGGAGAGTATGATACAATAGACTCGGTAGACACGATCTCTGCCCACAGTGAGCTTACAGTCTAGAGAGGGAGATGGGCATTAATATAATATACAGATAGAGAAAGTGACAGAGTATAAGGATGCATTCCTAAGTGCTGTGAAAGTGGGGTGAGTATCAAAGAGCTTAACGAATTAAGACCCGAGTGCATAGGTGAGCCAGAGAGGAGGGCAATTTGTCTGGGGAAGTGAGGGGAAAGTCAAACCGGTCAGGTTTACCCTGGGCTACCAAAACTCATGAAACTACTCAGCTGTTGCACCTTCCCTTTGTTCTAGGGCCTATATAATGTCCAGTGCAATTGTCTTAGGGAAGCAGCATGGTCTAGTGGATAGAGCCCAGGCCCGAAAGTCAGAAGGATCTGGGTTCTAATCCCAGACCCACCACTTGTCTGCAGTGTGACTTTGGGCAAATCACCTCACTTCTCTGTGCCTCAGTTACCTCATCTGTAAAATGGGGGTTAAGATTGTGAACCCCAAGAGGAACATGGAGTGTGTCCAAACTGATTAGTTTGTATCTATCCCAAAGAATTATTACAGTGCCTGGCACATAGTAAGTGCTTAGAGAAGCAGTGTAGCTTGGTGGAAAGAGCATGGGCTTGGGATTCAGAGACTGTGGGTTCTAATCCCAGCTCCACCACTTGTCAGCTGTGGGACTTTGGGCAAGACACTTCACTTCTCTGTGCCTCAGTTACCTCATCAGGAAAATGGGGAGTAAGGCTGTGAACTCCACCTGGGACAACCTAATAACCTTGTATCTCCCCCAGTGCTTAGAACAGTGCTTGGCACATAGTAAGTGCTTAACAAATACCATCATTCATTCAGTAGTATTTATTGAGCGCTTACTATGTGCAGAGCATCATTATTATTAACAAATAGCTTTTTTTTTAAGTGTCCCTCCCAACTCTGCTGAGTTATTTTTAGGCTGGAGCAGTGGCTAGGATGAGAAAAGAACAGAGGATGAAGGCGGCAGAGGGACAGACCATCTCCCATCCCCCTCTTGCCCCTCAGGTCTGTGTCCTTCCTAAGGTCCGAAGAACCCCACAGGTGTTATCCGTCCCTCAGCCTCCCCTTCTCCTCCCCATCCCCCACTACCCCTGGTCCCTGTGATGCCAACAAGTGATATCTGCAGCCATTCGCAAATAAATAAGAAACCAGGCCGGGTTGGGATTCATTTCTGCATGTGAGAAAGCTGAAAGTCACAGCATTCGAGTTAGAAAAGCTGTGGAGTCTGTCGCCTCTGCGTGAGATGAGAAACGCCTCAGTCCGGGATGGAAAACAGGAGGGAGAGTTTATGTAAGAGAGCCACCCTGCTCAGAGGCATGGAAACTAAGGTCCTCATGGTCCTGCTCTGCCTCTCCCAGCCATTTGTCTGGTCTTATACTGGACGCTCCAGTTTTCAGCTATTTTGTCACCTGTCTGATACCCAATAGATTATAAACTGCTTGAGGGCAGGAATATGCCTTGCTTCTGCTGTACTCTCTCCCATGCATAATCCATGATTTTCATTCAAGACCTCAAATACAGTTGATTTATCACTGTGGGTGTGGTGACCAGCAAAAGGTTGCCTCATTCATGAGTGGCCACCTTTACCCCACTCACCTGGCTGTGATCAGGGTTGACAGGGAAGTGTGTCTTGTCAAGCCAGGCCGACCAAACCTCAAGCCAACTACTTTTCAGACCAAAGCCTTTTCCCCAGAATATCAGAAACCAGGACATCCTTGTGAAGAACCAGGGCCAGCTGCTGGCTGTGGACAGCAACAAGGAAACAGAGAGGGAGGAGAAGGAATGTGTCTATTTTGAATGCTGCTCTCCACAGGGACTCAGGCTTTATGGATCTTTCACCTCTGCAGAGAAGAGGCAGGACCACTGTGGCTGCCATTAAGGTTTGCTCCAGAGCCCCTTTGCTCCAGAGTTGTTCCTTTCCCAAGCATTTTGTTCTACACCAAGTAAGTTCTCAATAAATAGGATTGATTTTTTTTTCCCCTGCCCAGGTTCCTTTAAATGCAGGTACAGTTTCACATTGTGGGGGGAAGACTGTGTGATGATGATAAAATCACCAGACAGAAAGGTGTCTGCCATATCAATCAATCAATCAACCGTATTTATTGAGCACTTACTGTATAGAGCACTGTATTAAACGCTTAGGAGAGTAGAGTGAAACAACATAACAGACCCATTCCCTGCCCACAGTGAGTTTATAGTCTAGAGGGCTAGCCCAGTGGTGCCTGTTGTGTTGAAAGATGGTTTGGAGAGGCGACGTAACTGGCCTTAGCCAGTTCTAATAGTCGATATGGTAAGCTATGTTATTGAAGAAACTAAAAATAATTTCTGGGTTGGGGAAGGAAACAGTAAAAAGAAGTATATTTTTTGCTGAGATCTTCAAAATGTTAACAAAGTGTGAACAAAGGATTAAGAACGTATCCATGCAGGCCAGGGCACAGACCAGCTGAATCTAGCAGTGGTATTTATTGAGCACTTACTATGCACAGAGCTTGGGAGAGTACAGTTTAGCAGAGTTGATAGATATGCTCCCTGCTCACAAGGAGTTTACAGTTTAGAAGGGGAGACAGACATTAAAATAAATTATAGATCTGTACATAAATGCTGAGAGTACGCTTGGATCTGTAACCTTTGGGCATTTGATATTCAACACATGGCTCTTTTGTATATATCTTTAAATGATATAATATGAATTATTTCTCTTAGTGTCTCTCTCACCCTCTAGGCTGTAAGCTCATTGTAGGCAGGGAATATATCTGCCAACTCAGTAGTGTTGTGATCTCCAAGTGCTTAGTGTGGTGATCTGTACATAGTAAGTGCTCAATAAATATCATTGTTTGGGTGGATATCGAGTACTTAAGGGATCCAGATCTAAGTACGTGATACAGGATAAAGGATAAAAGGGGAGGCCTTTTGAATAAGACGTCATTTTGGTAAGGTTTTGGTGAAAAGAGTGGTGCGAGATATGCACATAGACATATTATATGTATGTATGTATTATATATATCTGACCTTCCTAGCCTAAGGACCATCCTATTTTGTGTTGGAGCCAAGGACAGGACTTCCTGGTCTCTATTTTAACATCTGGCACACTTAGGGAAGAAGCCAATTTCAGTATCTTGTGGCTTCGAGGAGAACCCTGGGCCAGAGACAATGTTGGGACCAAAGGAAGTAGAAGAAAAAACAAAAAAGCAACATAAAACTAGAGAACTATGTTCCCTGGAAAGGTGAAATTTCCCTTATGGATGGGAGGGTAGAAGTGGGTTAGGGAAGTGAAGATTTAAAATATCACAGGGAAACAGAGCACAGGACAACTCAAACTCCAAATAACAGTAGGAACAAAGTGTCAACATTTTATGTGACAAGGTTTCTGTGAGGAAGTAAGGCCCATATTACTATTAGAGGATTTATAAAACACACACACACACACACACGAGTACACCTTTTCCTCCCTTTGATTCCTGCCAGTAGGATCTTTAGAAAGGCCAATATGACTCTAATTGCAGAGTCTGCCTGTTTTGTTCAAATATCAGGATCGGGGAAAGGTATCACTTGATTGGACTCAGGTTTCCATGGCAGTGGGGAACCTTTCTGAGTGACTGACAGGTCTGCCAAAGAGTGGAGAATGTTAAATATTCATCTGATTGTTTACCCAATTGTTCATTCAAAAACCGTGTTGGCGACGGGGGAAAGAATCTAATTTTTGTTGTTCTTGGGCAGAGTTGGGGCAAAGTTTGATATTTTGTGAAAACAAGGACTGTGTTTACTGCTGCTTCAGGTCTATTGTGAGAATTTCCTCCCTCAGCTGGGCTCTGGGCAATTTTCCACAGTCCACAGCATCCTCCCTGCTCCCACTCTCACCCTCATGCATACTTTCATGAGGTCCTCTGTATATACTGGAGATGGATTGATGAAGAGGAAGGTAACAATGCAGTTGGACTTTCTGACAGCCCGAATAACCTATAAAAAACCCTTCCCACATTTGTGACCTTAACCACTTCGCTGTTTCTATACCTTTCTGGGAATTTCAAGTGCCCATTTTTCAATTTTTTCTGGAGTTTTCTGATGCTGGCATGTACATATTTTGTGTCTTTTAAAATTCGTAGGGTTTTGAGAAGCTTTGTGGCCTAGCGGAAAGAGCACAGGACTGGGAGTTGGGAAACTTGGGTCCTAATTCTGGTTCTGCCACTTTCTTCCTTTTTTAACTTTGGTCAAGTCACTTAACTTCTCAGAGCCTCAGTTTCCTCACCCGTAATATGGAGATAAAATACCTAGTCTCCCTTCCCCTTAGACTTAGACTCATACGAGACAGGACCTGTGTCCCGTGTGTCTTCCTCAGCACTTAGCACATAGTGAGCACTTAATAAATTGTTATTATGTTTCTGTAGGCATTGCCCTGCCTTGATCTAGATTGTAAGTTCCTTAAGGTGGTATATATACTTTGACCGGAGTACTGTACCACAGGATGAAGTAAAAAAAAAAATACAAAAGAAATGATCACATCTTCACCCTTGAGGAACTTACGGTCTACAGACTATACATATGTGTGTGTGTGTGTGTGTGTGTGTATGGAGCTGTCCTGTGGATTTGAAGATGATACTTTGGTGAGTTTTTTTAATCAGAGTCTGTGAGTGTGGTTAGCTCCGGGGTGGATAGAAGCAAATTGGGTTGGAAACAGTCCCTATCCCATGTAGGGCTCACAGTCTCAATCCTCATTGTACAGATAAGGTAACTGAGTAACTGAGAACTGAAGTGACTTGTCTGTCCGTCTCCTCCGATTAGACCGTAAGCCCGTCAAACGGCAGGGACTGTCTCTATCTGTTGCCGACTTGTTCATTCCAAGATCTTAGTACAGTGCTTTGCACATAGTAAGCGCTCAATAAATACTATTGAAGATCACACAGCAGACAAGTGGTGGAGCTGGGATTAGAGCCCTTGACCTTCTGACTCCCAGGCCTGTGCTTTATCTACTATGCCATGGCACTTCTAGGGGTGCTATCCTTCCAGAAGCCTCTGCCTTTCCCTGCTTTCATTCATTCACTTGTATTTATTGAGCACTTATTATGTGCAGACCATAATAATAATAATGTTGGTATTTGTTAAGCGCTTACTATGTGCAGAGCACTGTTCTAAGCGCTGGGGTAGACACAGGGGAATCAGGTCGTCCCACGTGGGGCTCACAGTCTTCATCCCCATTTTACAGATGAGGTAACTGAGGCACAGAGAAGTGAAGTGACTTGCCCACAGTCACACAGCTGACTCCAAAGCCCCTGCTCTTTCAACTGAGCCACGCTGCTTCTCTAATAATGTTGGTATTTGTTAAGCACTTACTATGTGCAGAACACTGTTCTAAGCGCTGGGGGAGATACAGGGTCATCAGGTTGTCCCACGTGAGGTTCACAGTTAATCCCCATTTTACAGATGAGGGAACTGAGGCACAGAGAAGTTAAGTGACTTGCCCACAGTCACACAGCTGACAAGTGGCGGAGCCGGGAGTCGAACCCATGACCTCTGACTCCGAAGCCCAGGCTCTTTCCACTGAGCCATGCCCAGGTCCACTGTACTAAGTGCTTGGAATGTACAAATCGGCAACAGATAGAGACAATCCCTGCCCAACAATGGGCTCACAGTCCGATCTGTTGTTCTGAGGTGTTCAAACCATTTAATCTAGAAACTGAGGCTGCCTTTGAGAGGCTGTATGGCCTAGTGGACGGCACATGGTTCTAATACCAGCTCTACCACTCGCCTTTTGTGTAACTTAGGGCAAGCCACTTAAGCTCTCTATGCCTCAGTTTCCTCATCTGTAAAATAAGGATAAGGTAACTGCTCTCCCTATGACTGGGTTAGGGACTGGATATAATTAGAGTGTTTTAATTTTATCCCAGCCTTCAACACTTGATATGTTTAATAGCTATCCAAAACTAGCTGGGGTTTTTTTTTTTCCAAGCGAGGTGCCTCCCCTGAGTATAGAGCCGAGGGGTTTTATGTGAAAACACACACCCTCTGCCCTTGAAGAGCATCTAATGGATGAGGCAAGGCTATTACACGACACAACCCGACCTATTAAGCTCCATTCATAGGAAGGGTGCGTGTTCAGAACACAGATCTACACATGACTCCTAAGAATACCCCCTAAATGACAGACGTGAACACCTTGAACACAGATGCACTTAGATGTTGGGGTGACTAGCCAGGGGCAAGTGGGGCTCATCTGGGAAGGCTTTGTGGAGGAGTTGCCTGGGGTGTCTTTGCCCATGGCCTAAAATAATCTACAGAGAAGGCAGGCCGCACAGAAACAGAATGAATCGAGACTCTCTGGGCGACCTGACCCTCACTTCAGCTGCCTACAGGAAGAGGACTAGTTCTCTGTTCCTGTCTCGGTCTTCCCTCCTCCTCCCGCCACACAGCTGAACATGAATCAGCCTCATAATGGGCTTCCCTCACTGTCCACTAGCACCCCCCCCTCGGTCCCCCTCCCCAGCCCTACTAGCTTCGCTCCCTCCCGCCTCCTTCCTGGAATCAGCCTCGAGAACTTTTCATATTTAGCTGGAGTTCCCTGAGGTTTGTTTAATGAAATCTAGATGGGGGTGCGGGGCGGGTGGTTGTTTGAGGAGGGAGAGCGGCTGCCATTTCCAGAAGCACCCACTAAAGAATGTAAACGGCAGGCTTGCGGCCCCCGTCACTGCGAGGGCCTGAGGATTCAGACAGGCCCGTGTGATTGGCCTACGCATGAGAGCTTGACATTTATAGAAAGCGAAATTGAGATTTCCAATTTCTGGTTTTCGGAAACTCTTCACATCACACAAAAAAAGGCTCAGGAAATCTTCAACAAATACACGGTCAAGGTGCCTTCTTCCCCATTTCTAGTGTTCTATGCATTTAGACGGTGCCTGTCACAAGCATTTTCTCTCTCTTGACCTGTTGGAACATCACGGAAGGAAGTTGGAACATTTAGAAACAGTGTTTTGGCTTTTCCTCCACAAACACTACCAACAGCTTGCTACTTTCCACTAACTCAGCTGTCACTTTCTAAGGTCAGCTTATGCCAAGAGAGTCCATGACTTCTTTGAGAGGTCATCTAATCCAGCCCTCTGCTGTCAGGTAGGACCACCTAAATCACCTCAGAGAGCTGGCTACCTGACCCCTTTTCCCAGGAAATGAGATTCCATAAATGGCCCCAGTAATGCACCCTGGTGCCTTTTGAGTCTTCTAATCAGGAAGTTCTTCCAAGTATCTGACCTAAATCTTTTCTGCTGTAATAGTAGTAGTAGTAATAATATTCCCTGCCAGACTACTCAATCTACCCCTCTTGCTCGACTCTTTGGAAAGATGAACAGACTTTCAGTGCCACAAATACGGAATCCCTTCAAAGTGTGACATGGGCTACAAAGAGATGGAAAGCAGTCCGTCAGCAGAGACCTGCCTCATTGCAGGGGTTGGAGACATTTATAGATAGCCACTCCTGCTTAACCTTGGCTTTAGCAGAAACTTATAGGCCTGGCCTAGTCCATCCATCCCCCTGTCGGTTTTCTCTTTGATCAGGTGTCCTCTGATGGTAGGAATGGAGAGCTGAATCTCTTTAAGGAGCAGGTGACTTCCAAGGGATGTGGCCCACATCAGAGCTATTTTAGGGGAATCTGTCTTGTGTCCCTCTGCTCTCCTTAAAGAATCTTGGCACTAAGTTTTCCCCAGCTCGATGTGGCCGGGAGGAGAAGTCGCAAGGTTTGTGATACTGGAAATCAGAAGATCCAGGTCCTAATGCCTGCAGGGTGACCTCGGGCAAGTCACTTAACCTCTGTACCTCAGTGTCTTCCTACATTTCTTATTTGTATTTAAGCACTTACTATGGGTCAAGAACTATTCTAAGCATTGGGGCAGACACAGGTTAATCAGGACTGACCTCCGCCTTCAAAGCCTTATTGAAGACACATCTCCTCCAAGAGGCCTTCCCAGACTAATTCCCCCTTTCCTTCTGTCCCACTCCCTTCTGCATTGCCCTGACTTGCTCTCTTTATTTATATTTTTATATCATTGTCTTTCTCTCCCTCTAAATAGTAAGCTCCTTGTGGGCAGGGAATGTGTCTGTTTATTCTTACACTGCACTCTCCCAAGTGCTTAGTACAGTGCTCTGCACACAGTAAGCGCTCAATAAATACAATTCACTGACAGACTGACAGGCTGGATACAGTCCCTGTATCACATGGGTCTCAGAATCTGAGGCAGAACAGACAATGAATCCCAATTTTAATTTAGGCTGTGATGCACATGTGGAACAAAGGCGGTGTCTAATCTGATTATCTCGCATCTACCCCAGTGCTTAATGCCTAGTAAATGCTTATTTAATACCATTATTATTATTCTTATTCCTGAGCACTGTCCACTGAAATGAGGAGATTGTTCAAAACAACTTTGGTGTTTTAAGGGCTTGAGGACTGAGTACACATAGATTCAAGAGAAACAGGACGATTATGGAATCTGAATAATTGTTTGGGTTTTTTTTAACCAGGACCGTGTTCAGAGCTTCCTTAATGAAAACTTAGAGTACTTATTCTTCATCTGATAGGGAAAGAGTCAAATATTCTGATCATATTAACTTGGGCCAGTTGCATGCCCTCTCTGTGCCTTAGTTTCCACATCTGTAAAAATGGAGATAAGATACCTGTTCTTTCTTCTCCTTAGACTATGATCCCCATGAGGAACAGGGACTGTGTGCTTGGCATGTAGTAAGCGGGTAACAGATACCATGATCACTACTATTACTGAACGCTGCTGAGAAACAGCATGGCCCGGTGGATAGAGCATGGGCCCGAGAGTCAGAAGGATCTGGGTTCTAATCCCGGCTCCTCCCCTTGTCTGCTCTGTGACCTTGGGTAAGTTATATCACTTCTCAGTGCCTCAGTTCTCTCATCTGTAAAATGGGGATTAAGACTGTGGGAAAGGGATTGTGTCCAATCCAATTATGTTGTATAACCCAGTGTTTACAATGGTCCTTGGCCTATAGTAAGTGCTTAACAAATATCACAATTATTTTTACAATTATTGCTATCACAATTATTTTTACAATTATTGCTATTCAATAGTGTTTGAGTGCTTGCTGTGTGCATAGCATTGACCTAAACTTTTGGGAAGGTATGATATAAGAGGTAGGAGTTGTGATCTGTACCCACAGGGAGCTTAATCTACAGGGGGAATGGTGTTTTTCGTTATTATTGCAGGCAAAGACCAGATCCAGGGAATGTACTGAAGGATAGAGAGGCTGCCCAGTAAAGTCACATTTCTCAATCAAAATGAAACTTGGATGAATCCAGGCAAACTTGATTGCGAGTGGCAAAATAAAAGTGAGGAAGGAAACAGGAGGGATGGAGCAGGTTAAGAGTGTGTGGCCCAAGTGGGACAAAGACTGTGTCCCAACGGATTAACTTGTATCTACCCCAGGACTTAGAACAGTGCTTTGCACATAGTAAGCGCTTAGCAAGTACCATGATAATAATAATTTTTGTTATTATTAAGAACCTCAGCCAAGCTGACGATGGAGAATTCCCCTGAGCCTTGACCAGAGTCTGTGAGATGAGGCGTGACCTCTGTTCACCGTTCCCCATCCCCACCCAAACCACTGAGCTAGACTCCCCCAGGTCCTAGTATAGCCAAAACGGAACCATCCACCTGCTGAAGCTACAGGATTAGTGCACCTCCTTCAGAGGCCACTTTAAAGAGTAGCCTAAGAGAGGGTTCTTGGTTGGCATAGAACAAAGGGTCTCAGAACTCCTGTCCCGAGTCAGGGTTTGGGGTCTCAGGACTCCTGTCCCGAGTGATTCCTCAGGGATTTCACCTTGCCTGCGAGAAGACCCTGCCCCCCCACCAAAAAAAAGCTACTTTGTTATCCATAGGTTTTAGGTACAGAGACATGAGGTGAAGCATTTCCTTCTAGGACTAAGGGGGGAAAATCTGTGTTTTCAGAGGCAAAACCAGGAAAACTGCAACTGGCTTTTTTCCATTTTAAGTGAAGTATTGAGTTATAGCCATCAGGAGTTGTTAGGGCCCGAGAGACATGAGGCATTGAGATGGAAATGACACCAAAGGGCTTCCTGGGGCAGCCAAGATTCCTCAGAAACACTTTGGCATCTTTGACATTGTCTCTTTTGTCTGCAGGAGCCACCACATCTGGATCAGGGACACAGATTCTGCACTGGAGCAGGCTCTGGGCTTGATGGGGATTTAAAATTTTACTTATTTTGTTATTCATACTAAGTGATTTCTAGGCATCAAGTGTTGTGGGGCACAAAGAAATTGGGCAGAGCCCTGGCCCCACATGGTACCAACAGTCTAAGCAGAAGGGCGAGCAGACATCTCATTCCCATTTTATAGATGAGGAAACAACCAGAGAGGTTAAGTGACTTGCCCAAGGTCCCTCCTTAGGCCAGTGGCAGAGTTGGGATTAGAAACGGAGTCTCTTGACTCCCAATCCCATGCTTTTTTCCATCAGCTTGCACTTCTCCAGTTGTAGTTGGATAAGATATTTATTAAAGGCTTAGTACTGTGTGCTGCACACAGTAAGCATTTAATAAATTGAGAAGCAGCATGGCTCAGTGGAAAGAGCACGGGCTTGGGAGTCAGGGGTAATGAGTTCGAATCCCACCTCTGCCACTTGTCAGCTTTGTGACTGTGGGCAAGTCACTTAACTTCTCGGTGCCTCAGTTACCTCATCTGCAAAATGGGGATTAACTGTGAGCCTCATGTGGGGCAACCTAATTACCCTGAACCTACCCCAGCGCTTAGAACAGTGCTCTGCACATAGTAAGTGCTTAAATACCAACATTATTATTATAAATATGATCGAATGAATGAATAAGAGCTGTGCATTTTAGGTAATTTTACCCTTGGAGCACCCCATACAACAGAGAGTATTTGATGCCTCCATCCCACTTCGCTATGGTAAACATTTGTGATTTTATTTACTTAATCATTCACTCTTTCGCCTCATGAATTTTTGAGGGAGACATTCAATTAGAAGTTATGACTTTGGTTTAGAACGATCGCTTTTATTCTAAATCGGGTTGTAACTTTGTTTTTTATTGATTCCTCTGGAAGGATTCCAAAATGATCGGAGGAAACAATTACTTTACTTTTTTAAAGGGCTTTGTATATAGAGTTGCCTTCTAGTAATGGAAGAACACCCCACTGATGGTGAATTTCACCTACAGGGGAGTGCACAACCGAAAAGACCTGTGTGAAACCCCAGGTCTGATCACATTATGCATGTATAAAGTTGTCTCCGGTGCCATGTGCTGTTTTTTTTTGGAGGGGGGGCAAGATTCATGATCCTTGTGAAGCTTTTGCTCAAAAGAACTGCCTCTTTCTTGATTGCAATATGCCATGTTGGTCTATCTGTAGCAATCAACTCCCAGTTTGAGAAGCAGCATGGCCTAATGGAAAGCACCCAGGCTTTGAGAGTCAGAGGATCTTGGGTTCTAATCCTGGATCGGCCACTTGCCTGCTGTGCAATCTCGGAGAAATCACTTAACTTCTCTTGCCTGTTTCTTCAGATGTAAAATGAGGATTCAGTACCTGTTCTCCCTCCTTCTTAGTATGAGAGCCTCATGTGGGATAGGGATCGGGTGCAACCTGACTAACTTGTACCTACTGTAGCACTTAGAACACTGCTTAACAAATACCATTATTCTTGTCTGAAAGTTTGCTCTATCTTTAAAATATTTGCTTCGTCTTCTTTGGTTAGGCTTCCCAGTTTGGGCTCCCTGTTCAGCAATAGCCCTTTGGGTTAGACTACACTGTCAGGTCTCCCTACATTTCACATCCAGCAGAGTTGTGTTAGCCCTTGGAACCTTTGGGCATTTGATATTCACTCTACCCTCAACCCCACAGTACTTAAGTATATATCTTCAAATCATATATTATATTTATATTAATATGTCTCCTCCCTCTAGACTGTAAGCTCACTGTAGGCAGGAAACATGTCTGCTAACTCAATTATATTGAACTCTCCCAAGCACTCTCCCAGTGCTTTGCACATTGTAAGCACTCAATAAATCTCATTGATTGACTGTGTTGAGGTGAGCCTAGCTTCAGTGTCAGGAGGCACTGAGAAGCAACCTGGCCTTGTGGAAAGAGCACACGCCTGAGAGACCGAGGACCTGGGTTCTAATCCTGGTTCTAATCTGCTATTTCATTCATTCAATCATATTTGAGTGTTTACTGTGTGCAGAGCACTGTACTAAGTGCTTGGGAGAATACAACAGACACATTCCCTGCCCAACACGAACTTCCAGTCTAGAGGACTTCTTGTCTGCTGTGACCTTGGGCAAATCGCTTAACTTATGATGATTATTATTAATAATAACCACATTTGAGTGCTTACTGTGAAAAGCACTTGGGAGAGTACCATATAACAACAGACACTCTCTGTGGCTCAGATACCACATTAAGACTGTGGGACATGGACCGTATCCAGCCTGATTATCTTGTGTCTACCCCAGCACTTACAGAATGGTGCCTGGCACATGAGTGCTTAACAACTACCATAAAAACTGACTGACTTTGTTCTAGTACTCACTGTTTGTGATCTTGTCTTGCCAATTTGATGTTGTGTAGCTTTTAAGTGTTCCCCTATCCCTAATCTATTTTAATGTCTGTCTCCCCCTGTAGGTGGTAAATTCCTTGTGGGCAGGGGACGTGACTACCATCTACTTGAATAATGTAGTTTTTTACTCTCCCAAGCATTTAATATGGTGCTCCGCACACAGTAAATGCTGAATAAAGGCAAGTAATATTCTATTCTTAACATATGCTGCAAACCATATTACATTACACTGTGTACCGGGGTAGATGCAAGCTAATCAGGCTGGACACAGTCCCCCGTCTCACAGGGGGCTCATAGTCTTAGTTCTCATTTTACAGATGAACGAACTGAGGCAAAGAGAAGTGAAGTCATTTGCCCAAGGTCACCCAGCAGACAAGAGGTGGAGTCAGAATTAGAACCCAGGTCCTTCTGACTCCCAGGCCCATGAGGCTTTACACACACAGAGTAATGTGTTTCAGAGTAGCCTCCCTTGGTGGGGTAGGGGAGTGGCCAATTTTCCCCACCCCTTAGTATGGCCTAGCATCTGAAGTCAGCCATCCCTCTAGTGCTCACATTTGTTTCTCTTGGCTGAACCAAGAGAAGAAGTCTGCTCTTTCATCCATAAATTATGGTCTACAGGTGACCTGAAACAGCTGGGCAATTATCTGGAGATTTCCTGCAGAGAATGAAGGATTCTGAGATATCTCAGGCTCTCCCTCACTCTGAAATGGCTCACAGGGTGTGGGGATTCTGTCTTGGATGGCCAGAGGGCCATTTGAGGCATAGAATCTCTTGGTAAAGTGGTTGAGCTCAAATGGCCTGGGCTACCCAGGGAAGTGAGGGTGTTCTGAGCTAGTACCCAGACTGCCTGCTGAGAAAGTGTTCTCTCTTAATCATATTGAATCCTGGCAGCTGGGGTGATTGACTTGTTCATGCTGCTCCTTGATTCCTAGTAGTTAGAGATCGAGGTAGATTGGCTTCTCTCTCCAGGAAGCTCTCAGTTTAAAAAGAAAACCGCACGACTCTTTTTCTCTCTCTCAACTTCTTTTCCCTGACCTGTACCCCTGGGTCCCTTCTAGGGCTGGGGAGAGAGCTAGATATTGAGAGTGCTGATTCCCTGACAGAAATCACACCTAACGGGTCCCATTTCTCTTAATCATCTATTAAGCGTGTACTGTGAGCAGAGCACTGTGCTAAGCTCCAGGGAGGTTACAATAATAAGGGTTGGTAGACATGTTCCCTGTACACAAGCAGCTCATGGTCTAGAGGGGAAGGTTCTATAGAAAGTTCTCATTTGTAACTGTGCTCTATGGAGAGTTCAAGCCAGAATGTTACCCATAAAAATCAGGCTCATTTTGCATGTATTTACGACAGGCCCGCTTTGGAAATGTTTATTAGTATGGCAAACCAATGAAGAATTCATTACCCCCTTTATTACCAGGCAAGTTTGACCAAATCATAAAAAGTCTTATAAATAATTTGTGCTCCATTGAACGCGGTCCAACCTCTCTGGCTGAGCATGTAAGTAAATGGAAGTGAGAAGCAGCATGGTCTAATAGAACATGGATGTGGGAATCAGAAAGACCTGGGTTCTAGTCTTGTTCTCCACCACTTTTCTGCTGTGTGATTTTGAGCCAATCACTTCACTTCTCTGGGCTTCTGTTACCTCATCTGTAAAATGGGGATTAACATCGTTAGCTCCATGAGGAACAGCCTCAGTTTATTCTAATGTCACTGTTAATTGTTATATTGTGCTTTCCCAAGCTCTCAGTACAGTGTTCTGCACACCACAAGAGCTCAATAAATATGAATGAATGAATTAATTTCTACCTCTAGACTAAGTTCGTTGTGGGCAGGGAATATTCTGTTACATTGTTATATTGTACTCTCCCAAGAACTTAGTACAGTGCTCCGCACACAATAACTTCTCAATAAGGACAACTCACTGACAGGGGCTGTGTCCAACCTGATTACCTTGGATCTACCCCAACGCTTAGAATAATATTTGGCACATAATAAGTGCTTAACAAATACCATCATTATCATTATTGCTGACTCTGATTGCAATAAGCAGAGAGAAAAATATCAGAGAGAAGACACCAACATAGAGCACTGAGCCTTCAAAGCCCCTCCTCACCAGCCTTGAAACATCACCTCTGTTGTAGTATAACTCTTTACTTAATACACTGCCCTACTTACAGTAAGAACTCAATAAATTCCATTGATTGGTGCACTGAATATTTTTTAATGGTATTTGTAGAGTGCTTGCTAAGGGCTGGGCACTGTACTAAGCACTGTAGTAGGTACAAGCTAATCAGGTTGGACACAGTCCCTGTCCCCCATTTTAATCCCCATTTTACTGGAGGTAACCAAGGCCCAGAGAAGTGAAGTGACTTGCCCAGAGTCACACAACAGGCAAATATTTAACCAGCCTGCTGCAAAGAAAGTTCAGCGGTACTGAGTCCATCCTTCCAGCTTGTTCCAAACATCTGGTTGAGGACTCCGGCTGATTATCAGAAGAAACCACCTCCCTCCTTTAAGACTTCTGGAAGTCTTAGTGGACAAACCACCTCCCTCCTCTAAGACCCTTCTCTTTCTGGGAAGCCTGTAGAGGCCCAGCATCACTAAGAATGATGTAGCCGAGGGAAGAATCTCCAAGCTCACCCTCCCTCCAAGTGTTTTCCTCTTGGCTAGGCACTTACCGTTTCATCCTGTGGGAACAGTCTCTTGCTGGTCTCAATCGACGGTGAGTAACAACCGGGTTAAACAGGGCAAGGAAGATAGATGGCGTTGGCCACCATCCTCCGTGTGGAGGATTTGAAGTCCTTGTCTTTTTCCCCCCGCCGCCCCAGCCAACTCTTTCCTCACTGAACTCTGTCTCCTGATTCTAGCAGGATCTAAGTGACTGGTTTCTTGCCAGAAAGCCTTTACAAAGGAGTGAATTAGTGGCCTGACACAATAAAACTGTGTGTGTGTGTATGAAGGATCATTATTTTAATTCTATCTATTCTTCCTCGGAAGGGACATTTTATCATTCCCCATCTGGAAACAGTCCTCTCTGCCTCTCCAGAACAGTTGTATGTCACTGACCTGGGAGATTAGTTTTAGAGCAAGCAGGTCAGTTTTCTGACACTCACTTCTCTCTCTCTCTCTTTCTCTTTCTCTCTCCAGTCTCTGCCAGCCCAAGACCTATCATTTCCCTGGCGTTCACCCTTCCACGGAAGGGTCTGGTTTTTATACTTGTCTCAGCTGACCTTCTACTCTGACACATTTGTAAACTCGTTTAATATCTACAGGGCTACTGGGATCAAGGCGAACTCAGGGCCAGCTCTTGCCAGGAAGAGGCCATATGTTCAGAGAGAAACAGTATCTGTTTGGCTTTCTCTGTTTGTGAGGTGCCTCTCCAAGACTCATACATGCCCCTTCCCAGCAAAAGAGAAGCAACGTGGCCTAGTGAATAGACCGTGGGCCTGGGAGTCAGAGGGACCTGGATTCTAATCTTGGTTCTGCTACTGGTCTGCTGTGTAATTTTGAGCAAATCACTTCACTTCTCTGTGCCTCATCTGTAAAGTGGGGATTAAGACTATAAGACCCATGCGGGACAGGGACTGTGTCCATCCTGACGACTTTGTATCTACCTCAGTGCTTGGCACAGAGTAAATACTTTAATACCGTTAAAAAGGACGGGGGGGGGGGCACCCCACAATGCAGGGGAATGAACTGGCGGTATATCCTCTAGAATAATTCCCAGATCTGGAGGATCATTCCGATTACAGGCCAACTGCCAGTCTCTATCAAACAGATCTCTCATACACATTGATCGACACTGCATGTGAATGGTGGCGATGTTATTTGTTAAGCGCATAGTGCACCAAGCAGTATACTAAGCGCTGGGCTAGATAGAAGCTAATCAGGTTGAATATAGTCCCTGTCCTTATGGGGCTTCCATTGAAGGAGGGAGAGCAGGTATTGAATCCTCATTTTCCAGATGAGGAAACTGAAGCTCAGAGAAGTTGTGACTTGCCCAAGGTCACAGAGCAAACATGTGGCAGAGCAGGGATTGAGAACCCAGGTCCTCTGACTCTCAGACCCATGCTTCTTCCAATGGGCCACAATGTGAGACCTTCAACGCATCAATGAAATGTAGCAAATCAATCAGGTTTGGCAGCTACCCCTTTCCTTTCCTGGGATCGCTGAGGTCTCTACCTCATCTTGGTTCCTTGTTTTCCCCGAGTCATCTATTTATGACCCATCAAAAAGCACGGCGGTCTGTCAGTCTGTCAGACATGGTCAGTCCCCGAGTCTACGGAGTGCCCCACCAAGGTGATGAAGCCATAAAGCAATTCAAGCAGAGCAAAGAGGTAACAAGCAATAAACAAAATGTGGCATAGCTGAGCTGAGAATGCTCCTGCAGGAGGAGCAGATGGGCACTAATTGAAACTGTAGGGCCATGCCATGCGTTAGTGGATGCTTAGTGAGTATGGACTAATGATCAATCCAGTGACAAAGAGGGGGACTGAAACAACATGTTTCCAAAGTGGTTGAAGCTGACTGTGTTTCAGCCCCACGGATCTAAATGCTCAAATATGCCAGTCAATCAGTGGTATTTAATGAGTGCTTACCATGTGCAGAGCACTGTTCTAAGCGCTTGGGAGAATACAGTACAAAAGAAATTAGTAAACACATTGCCTATCCAGAATGAGCTTACAGTTTAGAGGGGGAGACAGACCTTAATGTGAATAAATAACTTAAAGATGCATACATAAGTTCTGTGGAGGTTAGGGCAAATATCAAGTGCCCAAATGTCAGAAATGATCAAGAATTGGGTTCAAAGTCATATGGACACATGTCCATTGGATCTTTAGTCCAAAACCTTAACCACTCTGCCATCCTGATGACAGGGCTGGGAGCAAAAAAGACCAGGATATGACCCTAGATATTCCAATGCCATGATAAATTCCAGGACAAATTAAGGTTGCTCTAAACTTATAATGGAATCCCCCACTCCCAGATAAACTCTATCTTGCTGGGGTACACCCACCCTCTCTTTATTGCCTCCAAAATCTCAACCTCCAAGTCTTGTCCCTGCTCCCTTCTCAGTCAACCAAGTCATAGGTAGCTGCAGCTTTCTCTTTCACTCTTAACAATAATAATAATAGTAATAGTGACATTTCTTCAGTACTTGACCCATAATAAACACTTTACTAAGCACTGGAGTAGATACAAGATAATCAGGGCTCACAGTCCAAGTAGTAGGGAAAAACAGGTATCAAATTCCCATTCTGCAGATGAGGGAATTGAGGCATAGAGAAATTAAGTGACTTGCCTAAGGCTACAGAGCAGATATGTGGCAGAGCTGAGATTAGAACTCAGGTCCTCTGACTTCCAGGCTTGTGCTCATTCCACTGGGTTACCCTGATTCGATCTTCAAAGTTTCCTTCCAATTTCACCTCCAAGTCCTTTCCTGGATTCTGAACCTCCTTCCACCCCAGCCCCCATCCTTGCAAAAGGCAAATTCCAAGTCATTTTTGTCTCTGTTCCTGACGCATCTTTCCCCCACCACTGTGATTCCAACTCCCTCTATCCCCTATGTGTTTCACAGTGTTGAATGGGTATGTGTGTGACTGAAGCAAATTGTTACTGGTGCTCCCCCAGTACTTGATCACATGACTAAGCTAATGTGGCCTAAATTAATGCAATTACCAGTATCTGATAATAACTACTTTTGTTCATTCCTATCAAGCTTGTACTGTTTATGGAATTGAAGCTGATACAGGAACATTTTCAAGACTGAAGACGGGACTGATTTTTAATTAACTTGTTTCTTGTATTCCAGAGGTGAGAAAATGCCTATTCTCAGTCACTTTGGATGGAAAAAAAGACAGTGGCTGATGAAAATAATAGCTATGAGGTATTCTTGTTCTGAGGTTTCCAGACCCACCTATTGTGTTTTATTACCAAAGTGTACAGAAGCTCAGTTCGGTGTGCTTAAGCTTCCATAGGTTTTCTCATTAAAAAGCTCCATTTGGAGAGGTTGATGATGCCCTGTTTTAATTTGCTCAGGGCTAAAGAGTGGCAAAATGCTCAGAGATGTTTCCCCGTCAAAATTTCATTAAAGATGTTTTGGGCCTAAATAGGGAAGAGCAAGAGCCTTTTGTGGTTTCAGACTTGACTTTTTTTTTTAATGCTTGAGGGAAAGAAAGAAAAATCAGACTGTTAAAGCATCAAAGCTTTCGGAAGCCCCTTTTAGATTCTGGAGGCTCGAGTTTCTAATTTTTTGGCTTGGGCCCTAGGTGGGGACTTCAAAATCCTGACTGCCAGAGGCTACGTACACTGGAGTCAGGGTACATAGGAATGGTATAGAGAAGCAGTTGTGGCCTAGCAGAAAGAGCCCAGATCTGGCGAATCAGAGCACTTGGGTTCTAATCTCAGCTCTGCCACTTGTCTGCTGTGAGACCTTGGACATGCCACTTCACTTTTCTGTGCCTCAGCTTCATCAGCTAAAAAATGGGGTTCAAATCCTACTCCCGCCTATTTAGACCGTGAGCCCCACACCTGAGTATCTTGTGTCTATCCCAGTGGTTAGCACATAGTAAGACCTTAAATGCCATTTTTAAAAATTAAACTGGCTCTCAAGCCCCACCCAGCTGCACTGAGGTGGTCAGCCTGATTTCCTCCAGACTGTGGTAGCTTGTGAGAAGAAATATATTCAAGCTGAATGCCCATTGCCCCACTCCTAGAAGTGGGTGACTCCATGTGTGTGTGTGTGTGTGTGTGTGTGTGTGTGTGTGTGTGTGGAATTGACTTTGGCTGCCTAGGCAAATCTCCTTGAACTTTTTCTCTGTTCACAGCAGTGGATATTTCAAGTAATACAGAGATTAAACAGACCAGAACACACAGATTTAAGTTTAATTTTTTTCTCTTTCGTTCTCTCCTCCTCTTTCTTCTTTTTTTCTTTGGGATTTGACTCTTATGTCATGCCAAAGAAAATAGTTCCGAACAGAGGAACTGAGCAGCAGCATGGCCCAATAGATGGATCACAAGCCTGGGAATCAGAGGACCTGGGTTCCGATCCCAGCTCCTCCACTTGTCTGCTGTGTAAACTTGTGCAAGTCGCTTAACTTCTCTGTGCCTCAGTTTCCCTTATCTGTAAAATGGAGATCAATACTTTGAGCCCAATGTGGGACGTAGATGGCCTCCAACCTGATTATCTTGTACCCCGGAGCTCACATAGTAAGTGTTTAACAACTACCATTACAAAAGTAATAATAATGATGGTATTTGTTAAGCTCTTACTATGTGCCAAACACTGTGCTAGGGTTAAGCAATCCATAGTATTTAGTGAGCATTCACTTTCTGAGTGTGGAGCTTTGTACTCAGTAATTGGGAGAGTTCCGTAGAGGAAGTAGACATGATTCCCTGCCCTCAAGGAGCTTCCAGGCTAGAGGGGAACAGTCTCAGGCCTCCATCTGAGGGTGCCGTTCTAAAGCATCTACGCTGCTCGTGCAGCAGTGGGCCCTAAAAATACACCTTCACCAGTAACACTAGAGAACCACTGGTGCCTATAGTGGCTGACAATGAGGAGTTGACTTCAGTTTATTCTGTTTTTCAAGATACAGTCTTCCATGGATGCAGCCTCACTGTCAGTCATGCATCCTTGAACTAAAAGACAGCTCTATCACTCCCAATCTCCAGCCTCTGCTCTCTCTAGTCATTCGATCAATCAGTACTTTCCCAAGTGCTTAGTACAGTGCCCTGCACACAGTAAGTGCTCAATAACTATGATTGAATGAATGGATCAGTCATATTTATTGAGCGCTTACCACGTGCAGAGCACCATACTAAGCTCTTGGAACAGTACAGTATGATACAGTTGGTAGACATTCCCTGCCCACAACAAGATTATAATCTAGAGGAGGAGAGGGGCATTAATATAAGTAAATTACAGATTTGGATGTAAGTGCTCTGGGGCTCATGGAGGGGTGAATAAAGGGTACAAATACAAAAGGGTGACACTGAAAGGAGTGGGAGAAGTGGAAATTAGGGTTTAGTCAGGGGAGGCCTGTTAGAGGAGATGTGACTTCATTAAAGCTTTTAAGGTGGGGATGGCGATTGTCAATCAAATATAAAGAGAGAGGGTATTCCAGGCCAGAGGCAGGATGTGGGTTAGAGGTTGGCAGCGAGATGGATGAGATCTGAGATCTAGCCAATGTTTCTGAGATCTAGTCAATGTTTCTCTCTCATTTTTCTAAAGCATTGTTCTGCACACTTCTCCCCACTCCTCAAACCTGGTCCATGGGGGATCCATGGGAATACCATTCAGCTGGCTGAGTCAGGAGGTTTCTGGTCCATCGTGGGACCCCGCTGGGTACCAGGGGGTGCCCAGCTGGGAGAACAGGCTCTCTCCCTGGCTTCGAAGGCAGCGGCAGAGATGAGGTCAGGGAAGGATTTGGGTGGCTCAGTCTTCTCTGGAGCACTGCTCTGAGTGTGTTTGAGACCAGGGCTTGCATTTATGTCTCTCGCTCTCCTCCCACCCCACTGGGATTCTCCTCTCCCTGCACTGGGTGGTCACGTGGAAGGGAGCAGATCAGCTCTGAGGCTGGGGCCTGGAGGGGTGAAGGGTAAAGACAAGTTTGATCATTTGGCAGGAATATGCCCTTTCTTCTGCCCCTCTGCCCTCTCAGACCCTGCCTGCCAGCCTGTGGGATTCCCCCTGGCATCTTCCTTCATGGCGAGACTGATGCACTGGTGCACAGCAGCTCTTAATTTTCCCCTGCAGCTTACGTGCTTCTCAGAGAAGCTCAGCAAAGTCTCTTAAGCAACTGCAGTAATGTGGGACCCATTCCCCTCTGGGAAAGATGAAGGAGAGATGATAGGGGCATTTCAGAGAATGAAACGCTATTGGGTTGCTTTGCCTCCTTCTCAGATTCCTCCCCAGGAATACAGCTCCGCTCAGTCCCACGTGAAAAGCAAGGTCTTTAGACATACAGGGGTGGCCAGCCTTCTTTATAGCTGTGAGACCCCGACCTGCCACAGGAAGGGCACCTAGCTCGCTGAGCATTATCACCAATGAACCAGATGGCATCCCAAGGCAGAAATGTGGTTCATTCATTTAATCTTATTTATTAAGCACCTACCAGTTGCAGAGCACTGTACTAAGCACTGGGGAGAGTACGATACAACAATAAACAGACAACTCTCTACACACAGTGTATAGTGTAGAGGGAAATGCTGTCTGCTCATCAGCTTGGGGGGAGGGAGGAGGAGGAAATGTCTATTTCTGCTCTCTAACCTGCAGATGGCTCCTTCCTGTCACCTAATCTGGTCCTTGGGTAGTTGCCAGGCCATTATTCCCCCCATCTTTAAAGCCCTACATCTCCTCCAGGAAGCCATCCTTGACTCACAGTTCACTTTCCCCTTCCCCCCAAAATATGACAACACATGTATTTGAATTGTCACCCTCCAAGCACTTTGGTAATCAGACCTTGAGCAAATCACTTAACCTCTCTGTGCCTCAGTTACCTCATCTGTAAAATGGAGATTAAGACTGTGAATCCCATAGGGAAAAGGGTTGGGTCCACTCTGATTTGCAGGTATTCACCCCAGAGCTTAGTACAGTGCCTGGCACATAGTGAGCACTTAACAAATACCACTATTATTGTTGTTATTATTTTCCCACGCCCACAGCCTGGATATATAGGTCCTTAATGCTCAGCTTCTTCCCCCTTCTTGAAATTTAGCTTAGCATCTGTCTCCCCTGCCTCATTGCCCTAATCCCTTGAGGGCAGCGATCGAGTCTCCTAAATCTGTTGTATTCAGTCAGTCATTCAATCATATTTATTGAACGTTTACTGTGTGCAGAGCCCTGTACTAAGTGATTGGGAGAGTAAAATAGAACAATATAACAGACACATTCCCTGCCCACAGTGAGTTTACAACCTAGAGAGGGAGACAGACATTAATATAAGCAAATTACAGTTGTATCATATCTCCCTCGTGCTTAGCACAGTGCTCTGCACAGAGTAAGCACACAATAAATACCGGTGTTTGATCAGAGATCCGAGAGGCCCGTTTTGGAAGGGCTTGGCTGTTCCAGGCATCCTTCGTCTCAAGCAGATTTTTCAGGTGTGTCATCCATACCTGCAAGAGAGATTCTGTGGCAGGGATTCTGGATGATGTGAGGTCAATTTCTCATCTGTGTTGGGGGATCCCTGGCTTGTACTATGAGTGATATTTCCCCCCATGTCTCCCCCCGCCTGCCCGCCCATCCTCCCGGCTGCCCAATAGAAACGTCCAATTTGAAAGGTCACCAAAAAGAAATGGAAAATGACTCCGTGAACAACTCCGGCTCATTAATCAAACCCCAGTGTACCAGCCACCATTTGAATAACATTTCTTTGCACTTGATGGCAAATAAAGAATGCCAGGAGATATGAGGGTGAAAGACTTTTCTTGTCTCTTTTAAATGAGCTTGCGTAGCTTCCCGTCGTGGGACTCTTCATCCGTCCTGCTTCTGAAACAGCTGTCTGACAAAGGCTTCAGAAGAGCTCACTAGAGGGAGAGAAAGAGACACTCACACACAAACACACAGGGAGGGAGAGAGATATACATGCAGGGGCAGAGAGACACCCGCAGATACACAGGGAAAGAGATGTATACAGAAGAGGAGAGACATATAAGAAGAGAGAGAAATGGGGGGAGAGAGAGACACACATACAGGGAAAGAGAGAGAAAGAAGAGTGAGACAGGGAGAGAGTTTCACAGGCTCAGCTGCCAAGGAGATCACATAGCCCCTGTATCTGCCTCCCCTCTCTGCGGGCTAGGTTATCAGTCTTCCGGCAAATTCAGAAAGAAAATCTTTAATTGTGCTCATTGCCTGGTGAGTGCCATCCGCAGGGCTCTCTGTTTCTGAGAGTGACAGGGGAGAAAAGGGCTAAGTTCCACTGGGCCCAGGATAGATTTACCATAAGATAGGAACGATCTTTGCTTTGCTTCTGAGTCCTAATCAATTCAGGGGCACTGGAGCCCTCTGTTATAATCTTAGTCTCCTCTCTGGGTTCCACCAATGTCTCAATCATGAGAATGCTTGAGGTTGAGGCTTTGGGCCATCCTGCTCCCATTTGAGCCATGTTCTCTAGTTACACTCCTCCAAGAGGCCTTCCCTGATTAGCCTCTCATCTCCTCGACTTCTCCCACCCCACACCCAAACTGCCATTTATTGGTCACCTGAGTGTTCACTGCCCAATCTATCAGTGGAATTTATTGAGAGCTTACTGTGTGCAGGGCACTGTACCAAGAACTTGGGAAAGTATAATGCCAGCAGAGTTGGTTCCTGTCCACAAAGAGCTTACGGTCTATAGGGGGAGACAGGAATTAAAATAGATTAGGGATAGAGGAAATAGTAGTTCCTGAAAATCCGTTGCTTCCGTCTACCTGTAGTGTATGTTCGTTTCTGTCTTGCCCGCTGGACTGTAAGCTCCTAAAATAATAATATGAAGAACTGCAGTATTTGTTAAACACTATATGCCAAGCACTGGGGTAGAAACAAGATAATCAGGTTGGACCCAGTCACTAGGATCCCACATAGAGCTCCTAGTCTAACGGGAAGGGAGAAAGATATTTAATTCTCATTTGTAAATGAGGAAACTGATGCACGGAGAAGTTGTGACTTGCCCGAGGTTACATAGCAGGCAAGAGGCAGAGCCAGATTAACACTCAGGTCCTCTGATGCCATACTTCTTCTCTGAAGGCAGTAATCATGTCCATTGCTCTGTTATGGTCTCCCAAGAGTTTAGAACAGAGCTCCTACCAGAGTAAACACTCAAGTGCTACTGATGGATGTTTCCATGAACTAGTCCTCACCTCAGGAGGGTGGGCAGAGGAAATAAACATGCAAGTCCAAGAAGTCAGTTCAACCTTCCTCCACCACTTACTTGCTATATGATCTTGGGCAAGTCACTTAACCTATCTGTGCCTCAGTTCCCCTTCTGCAAAATAGGGATTTGATAACTGTTCATCCTCTTATGTAGATTATTGGTCTCATGTGGGACCTGATGATTTTATATCTACCCCAGAACTTAGAACAGTGCTTAGCACGTAGTAATAATAACTATGGTACTTGTTAAGTGCTTACTATGTACCAAGCCCTTACTATGTGTCAGGCCATGTTCTAAGTGCTGGGGTAGTTACAAGTTAATCAGTTTGCCCCACATGGGGCTCACAGTCTTAATCCCCATTTTACAGATGAGGTAACTGAGTCACAGAGAAATTAAGTTCATTGATTGATCTTTGTGTCAGACCACCAAAGCCTCTGCCTGGCAACATTCATTCAGTCATATTAATTGAGTGCTTACTGTATGCAGAGCACTGTACTAAACACTCAGGAGAGTACAATATAACAATAAACAGACACATTCCCTGCCCACAATGAGCTTACAGTACAGAGTGGGAGAGGCTTGGAATCACATGGCATTTTGAAGGGGAAACTTCAGGTACCAGGGACCTGGTTTAGGGAAGTGACGTTATTCTGGGCTTCGTGGGAAGTGTTGGAGCCGTTGAAGGCACTTGTGGAATATTTTTCTCTCATTCTACATCAAGTCCTCCGAAGAAAGAGCAGTGTAAAACTTGACCAACTTTTTTTTTTAAATGGTATTTTTTAAGCACTTACTATATGCCAAGTACTGATCTAAGCACTGGGGTAGATTGCAAGGTAATCAGGTTGGACACAGTCCATGATCCATATAGGGCTCACAGTCTTAATCCTCATTTTACTGAAGAGGCAACTGAGACCCAAAAAAGTGAAGTGATTTGCTTCAGCAGGTCACATAGCAAACAAGTGGCGGAACTGGGATTAGAACCCAGGTCCTGACTCCCAGACCCATGCTCTATCTACTAGGCCATACTGCTTCCTATTTCCAAGCCTCAGAGGACAGAATGCACAACTCTTCATGTCCTGTACATTAATAACCACTTCTGACAGCACCTCTTTTCCTTCTATTGTCGTGATGTAGACAATTTGAGTCAGATAGAAAGTACAGAGGTGAGATTGAAAGAGGTTTGGGCCTCATCCAGATTGGAACAGTCAGCCAAGTTGAAACAGGAAGCTGCTGAGGGCAAGTTTGTGGAGATGTTGGAATGGAAATAGGCTTCCAAACTTCCAGGGTTAGACCAGCCCTAGAGCTCTCTCTCCTTAGAGCTTTTACACACCAGCCATTTGGTGCAGTTCTTCTAGACTAGTGCTTCTGAGCCTTTGGTAGTATTTCACCACACACCAAGGGTTGCGTGGTCAAAATTCCATAGGAAAAGTGTAGTAGGGTAATGTATTTGCTCACTGGTTCACTTTAGTTATCTGTTGGATCTCTTTTGGAAAAGGATTTATCCTTTAAAGTACTGAGTTCTCCATTCTGGCTCAAGCCTCTGGCAGAAAGTATGGGGAGGGGTAATTACTACCAGAATGCTACTCTCAAATTAAAAAAAAAAATTGGAAAGCTTTGAGTGAAATTCCTTTCCATTTTTTTTTTTTCCACAAAACAAAATGACCCGTCAATCAAGTCATCTGATTGGCTGGTTAGCACAAAGTTGGAAAACAGAACCCGGAGCCAATTTGTCAGTAGCTCTTGAGGGATTTTTATTTTGGGTTAATCTTTCCACATTAAAGCAGTAAAGTGTTTGGGAAAACACTAGAAATTATTTGATAGTCTGCCCAACTTGGCAATAAAAGAGACTGGATTTCTGGGCCAGAGATGGAGAGAACAGCTGCAGCACTGTCTACGACTAGAAATTTTGTTCCTTTTTGAGTAAGATGTATTTTCCTGTCACAAGTAAGCCCAAATCCCTCCTCCCAACCTGCCTCTGCACAGCCAACACAGAAATTTCCCCTACTCCCATATCTTTATCTTCCCTCTAGACTGTAAGCTCCTTTTGGGCAAAGGGAGGGTCTTCCAACTCTGTTGTATTGTACATTTCCAAGGTCTCTGCACTGTGCTCTGCACAGTAAGCACTTAATAACAACAACAATAATAATATAATAATAATTAAGGTATTTGTTAAGTGTTTACTATGTGCCAAACACTGTTCTAAGCATTGAGGTAGAGACAAGATGATCAGGTTGGACACAGTCCCTGTCCCACTTTGGGCTCACAGTCTTAATCCTGATTTTACAGATGAGGGAACTGCAGCATAGAGACGTGAAGTGACTTGCTCAGCATCACACACAAGACAAGTTGGGGATTCAGTATTAGAACCCATGACCTTCTGACTCCCAGGTCTGTGCTCTAGCTATTATGCCATGCTGCTTCTCTAATAACAATAGATCATAATAGATCATAATAACAGTAATTATTATTACTGATTGATTTGTCCCTCTACAGACCCCATCTGGAAGCTGGACTATAAACTCCCCTCTTGACCGGAAACTCTTTGAGGGCGGAGATCTTGCTTACTTTATTGTGCTTCTCCCAAGCACTTAATATAATACTCTGAATAACTGCTCAATCAATACTATTGCTTGTTTGATTGGAGCTCCTTTGGACTGTAAACTCCCTGTGGCCAGGGAGTGTATCTACCAACCCTATTGTACTGAATCCTCCCAAGTTCTTAATGTAGTGCTCTACACACAGTAAGCAACGTGGAAGCAGCATGGATATTGGCAAGGGCATTGGAACTCGGAGTCAGAGGCCCTGGGTTCTAATCCTTGGCTCTGCCACTGGTTTGCTGTGACCTTAGGCAAGTCACTAAGCTTTTCTATGCTTCAGTTTCCTCATCTGTACAATGGGGATTAAATCCTACTCCTTCCTACTAAGACTGTGAGCCCCATGTGAGACAAAGACTGTGTCCAACCTAATTATCTTGTATCTACTCCAGTGCTTAGAGCACTGACATCTAGTAAAGCTTAGCAAGTACTATAATATAATTTATTGTTATATAAGCACTGAAAACCTTCGAATGGAGTTGGACTTTTCTTGTCTTCTTCTGCCCAAAAGGAGTTTACAGTCTAGAGGGAAGGTAAAGATATGGGAGTAGGGGAAATTGCTGTGTTGGGTGTGCAGAGGCGGGTTGGGAGGAGGGATTTGGGCTTACTTGTGACAAGAAAATTCTTGTCTCCCTCCCCATGTCCACTTCTCCTAGTTTATAGGTGAAGCATTGGTTTGGGGTCTTTGTAGTCACGAGTTCTAATCCCAACTCTGTCATTTACTTGCCATGTGATCTTCAACAAGTCATCCACTTTGGATCCCGGGCCCTTCTCTAGGAGAGTGTTTTCTACTACCTTTCTCCATCACAGTAGAGTGGAGAAGAACTAATGAGGTGAGATAGTTTCCTTGGAAATGATAGTGCTTGGCAAACCCCCTGGGTGTCTTTGCCTTTTTTATAGTATTTATTAAGTGCTCAATGTGTGCCAGGCATGGAACCCATCTGCGTCCCATGAATAGTGCGTGAGCTCTCTTTCTGGTGTCCTTTACCTTAGTCCTTTTCATTCCAGCTCCAGGCTCTCTTTCTGTGCTACCGGTGAGCCTCCTTGTGTCAGATCTTCCTACACTGTATCAACTCCAGAGCTTAGTACAGTGGTTGGCACAGAGTAAATCCTGAACAAATACCACAATAATTATTACCGCATCATTTGCAGATCACCTGGATCTTTCCTGACCTTCTCCCTCTCATGAGCTTCACCACCACCTCACCCCACTGTCTGAGACTGCCCAATCAGTCATAAGTCAATCAGTGGTATTTATTAAGTGCTTATTCTGTGGGGGGTAGTGGGAGGGGCACTGGATGAGACACTTGGGGATGTATGGAAGTACAGTGCAACGGAGTTGGTAGATGTGATTCCTGCCCATGAGCTGTTTACAGTCTACAGGGGAAGATGGGAATTCAAATAGATTAGACATAGGAGAAATGAAGAATAAGAATATTTACACAAGTGCTGGAAGCATGACAGTCCTTGCGGGTTGCTCAGCCAAGTGTGTAGTTGTCGCAGATGGGAAGGTGTGAGAAGCAGTGTGGCTTAGTGGAAAGAGCACGGGCTTGGGAGTCAGAGGATGTGGGTTCTAATCCCCACTCCACCCTTGTCTGCTGTGTGATCTTGGGCAAGTCACTTAACTTCTCTATGCCTCAGTTATCTCATCTGCAAAATGGGGATTAAGACTGTGAGCCTCATGTGGGACACAACCTTCATTCTACCCCAGTGCCTAGAATGGTGCTTGGTACATAGTAAGCCCTTAACAAATACCATTGTTATTATTGTTATTATTACTATTAAAGCAAGTAGGGGAAATAAAGGTTGTAGTCTGAAGAGGCCTCTTGGAGGAGATTTTAGGAGGGTTTTGAAGGTGGGGAGGGAGGAGTACTGCTGGATATAAAGGGGGAGGGAGTTCCAGACCCATGGTTCTCCCACTAATGGGCTGGGAATCCCTCCTGGGTGGCAGAGATTTTCTCCAATCCTGCCAGGATAGTTACCCAACTCACCTGTGACTGACTCCTGCCTTTCTTTCCTCAGCGGGTTCCTTTTATCCTACCAGGAAGAAGCTCAGCAGGGCATTGACTCATCTGCTCTCTGCCCCTGCCTTGTAGGACTGTTTCTCCCAGCAGGACCTCTGCCCAGCTGGGGTTCTCTAAATCTTTGCTCCTTTATTAATCACAGTCAAAACCATCTTGAGCTTGCCATTCCCTGTCTTTAGGGTCTGACTGGCTGTGTTTCCGTAGCTTATCTCTCTCCCATTCAGTCAGTGGCACAGATGGAGTGCTTACTCTGTGCAGAGCCACTAATTAAGCACTTGGAAGAGTAGGATGGAGGTGACAGGTACGACAAGGTGAGCAGTCTCGTGGAGCTTACAATCTGATAGCATGATTGAACATCTTCCATGAGCAGAGCACTGTGTTAAGCACTTGGAAGAGTACAATGGAGATGGTAGACATGATTCCTGCCTTCAAGATGCTTACAATCCATTGGGTCTGATCCTCCTTGCAGAGCTGGGCTAACTGCTATGTAGACAAGCTAATCAGACAAGATTTCATCTTCCCAAGTTTTTTCCCGCAACACATCAAAGCTCCTGAGTTCTGAATTAATCGTCAGAGAGGCCCCAGGTAGCTGGAGATGTGAAAAAAAAATCATCCAAGCTAGAACAGTTTTAGAATGAAACAGATATTTTCCAAGAAATCCCTCTCTGCACCCCAAGAAGGGGTTATCATTCCTGGGAAATGTAATAATAATAACTGTGGTATTTGTTATGTACTTACTACATGCCAGACACTGTACTAAGTGCTGGGGTAGATAAAAGCTAATTAGGTTAACACAGTGCCTCTTCCACATGGGACTCACAGTCTTAATCCCCCTTTTTCAGATGAGATAACTGAGGGACAGAGAAGGGAAATGTTTTGTCCGAAGTCACACAGTTATTAAGTGTTAGAGCTGGGATTAGAACCGGGGTCCTTGTGACTCCCAGACCCACAGTCTAACCACTAGGCCACGCTGCTTCTCAGCCCTTCCCTCGGCAGCTTCGGCTGCAGGAAAGATGAATGATGGAAAAGTTTCCTGAAGTGTCAGGGATGGAAAACCCTCACAGTACCGGATATAACAAATCATCTTCTGTGTTTTGACATCGCAAGTTGAATGTGTCTCGGCCTGTCTTCATAGAGTAATAAATCTCCAGGAGGCTGGGTTTCTGGCGACAACTGAAAACGTGATCTAAATGAGCTCCAATCTATTGCTGACTCAGACTGACTCAGATGAGTCTTTAAGGGATGGTTCCAGAGTTGTTTCGGTTGGTGTGAACTGTGGAGGGAAGCTTCCAGTCCTAAGGGGACAGTGAAGGGAGAGAGAAGAGGCTTTTCATCTTTGCTGAACCCAAAAAGCAGTGGCGAGCTTCAAACAACGATGAGGTTCCTAAAAAAACCCTTAAAAAGAGTCACTAGGGATCCACCCTACACTCTTCTTGGACTGCCAGAGACCCCCTGCCTTTCCACACTCAAACCTAATCCACTTTTTGGAGAGTTCTTGAGTACAGGGAATGTGTCTACCAGCTCTGTGGTATTGCACGCTCTCAAGTGCTTAGTACAATGCTCCACACATGGCAGGCATTCAGTCAGTACCATTGATTGATTGATTGGTGTACTTTCCCAGTTGCTTAGTACAGTACCCAGCACACAGTAGAGGCTCAAATGCTACCATGGATGATGTGCTCTGCACACAGTGAGTGCTTAATTAATAGGATTGAATGAATGAATGTGAAACCAAGATCCCAGTCTTCACTCTGTACATGTAAAGATAAATGTTTTCCACTACATGATCATCAAGGTTTACTGCCAACTTTCAAAATGGCCAGAGACATGATTTGGTTGATTGGAAAGGGGAGAGTTTCATTTGGGGGAAAGATGTGGGCCATGGATCGACGATGGAAGAATTGAGAGCAACGCACAGTCAGGAGGTTAGATTGGAGGTTGTAATGAGGGTGAGCTCGGGTATCATGGAAGAAGAGAGAGGAAAGGCAAGGAGGAGTTAGCAGGTGGAGATCTTTGAAATCAGTAGTCAAGCATTTCTGTTTGAAGCCAAAAGAAATAGGTTTTTGAGGAGGGTGGTGATGCATTCTGAATGGCATAATAGGATGGCACATTTGGGTTGTAACTATTTTCCTCTTAATCTCGTGGTCTTCCCTAAGCTTCCATTCAAGGAAAGTATCTGCCCGCCTTCTAGGCTGGTCTTCTGCTGCAGTTTTCTGTGATACCACAGGGCTTGACACCATTTTGTTTTTCCTTTTTTTAATCATATTTTCTAAGTGCTTGCTATGTGCCAGGCACTGTACAAAGTTCTAAGGTAGATACAAGATAATCAGGTTGGACACAATGGGGCTCACTGTCCAAGTCAGAGGGAGGGGGATTTAATCCCCATTTTACATAGGAGGAAACTGAGGCACAGAGAAGTTAAGGGACCTGTCCAAGGTCACAGAGCAAACAAGTACAGAGCTGGGATTAGAACCCAAGTCCTCTGTCTCCCAGCCACATCTTTGAAACATTTGTTCTGTCCAGTCTCCTTGCGGATGCTCCATTTCGGATCACTGTACAGTAGAAGTTTGGGTACCCCACTCCTATCCATTCTTAATACTTAAGGCATCTATTAAGTACTTACTCTGTGCTAAAGCCCTGTGCTAAAATACAGGGTGATTAGGTCTGACACAGTTCCTGGCCTATCAGGGCTCCCACTCCAAGAGATTAGAAGACCATATGTCATTTTCTGAGAAAACTGAGACCCAGAGAGTTCATGTGCTTTATATGGACACTAGGTGTGAGAAACAGCATGGCCTATTAGATGGAGCATGGGCCTGGGAGTCAGAAGGACCTGGGTTCTAATTCTGGCTTCACCACCTGTCAGATGTGTGACTGTGGGCAAGTCACTTCACTTCTCTGGGTCTCAGTTCCCTTTTCTGTAAATGGGGATTTAGACGGTGGGCCTCATGTGGGTCAGGGACTGTGTCCAACTGGATTATCTTGAGTCTACCCAGCATTTAGAACAATGCCTGGCATATAGTAAGTGCTAAACAAATAACTTTAAAAAACTTCCTGTGTGATTAAAACCAATTAATAATAATCGTTATGGTATTTGTTAAGCACTTCCTATGGGCCAAGCACTGTTCTAAGTGCTAGGGTAGATACGAGGTAATCCGATTGTCCCACATGGGGCTCACAGTCTTAACCCTTATTTTATAGATGAGGTAACTGTGGCACAGAGAAGTTAAGTGGCTTGCTCAAGGTCACACAGTAGACAAGTGGTGGAGCCAGGATTGGAATCCAACTCCTCTGACTCCCAAGCCTGTGATCTTTCCACTAAGCCACTCTGCTTCTGGTCTAGCTACAGTATTTTCTTCCATAATATGTACAGCTCCTACAAACCTAAAACATCTGCAAGTAATAACTACAGTTTCTACAGACCATTTTCCTTATTAACCCGGCACACAGCAAATCACCAATTGCCAACTGATCCTGCTATTAGTCTGGGTCTGAATAATAGGAAAAGATGGATCTTGATTTCAGCATGGATGTCTTGTTTTTTTTTCTTGTTTTTCCATGGAAAGGTCCCTGGAGTCCTGAGGCTGAATTGGATCAGAACCCAGAGATCTTTGCCTGAAAGAAAATTTGTGATGGGTGCATCTTTTTTATACGTGTTCTGGATTATCAAGGGTGATCGGAGGCCAGTTAGAAAGTCAGATTCCATTTATTTATTCAATTGTTTGTGGCTGCCACAAGAAGCCTCATTAGTGGGAATTTGAATTTGACATTTTTCTGCCTGTAACATTCCAGTGAGAATGCCCTGTTCTGCTTCCTCTTTTCACCTCTCTGCTCAACATTTCTCTTTTCCTGAATGCCTTTGGAAATGATCAGAATGAGCTTTACAGCAGCAATCTTTTCCCATGTTCAATAATATCAACTCTCCAAACTGCTCTCGGCCAAAGTTAAATTAGCCACTGTGTGGTAGCTCACCTCCCCCCTAAGTCCTACACTGGAACTTCCGCCAAGTGACTTCTACTTGAATAATAATGTTAATAATAATAATAACTGTGATATTTATTAAGCTCTTACTATGAGCCAGACACTGTACTGAGAACTGGGGTAGATACAAGCTAATCAGGTTGGACAAAGTTCCTGTCCCACATAGGGCTCACAGTCTCAATCCCCATTTTTACAGATGAGGTAACCGAGACATAGAGATCTGTATTATAGTGGAGTTGAGAAGGGAGAAAGTTTCAGTACAGAGGTCAGGCATGAGCAAGTGTTTGGAGACAGGAGGGTTGAAGCGAGGTGCAATTTATAGAGTGAGCTGCTAACAAGACCCTGAATCCAATCCAAATTAGAGACTGGATCCAATCTAATAAACTCTGTATCTACCTGAGCACTTAGAAACCTTGCTTGAGACATAGTAAGCGCTTAACAAATACCATAATAAGCTGTGATACAGGAGTACTGTGCCTGTAGGTATTATACCTCACTCTTTGTTACCTGTCTTCCACTGATAGCTATGGATTTGCCCCTCTCTACTTGGCCGGTGGTCAGTATAATCTCATCCTCTTCTGAAGGCTCTCAGACTCACCACCTCAGACTCTAAACTGTAAGCTTGTCTCTGGGTTGTAATCTCATTGTGGGCAGGGAACATTTCTACTACTCTGTTATATTCTCCTATGCACTTTGGGCAGAGCTCGGTACCCAGTAAGTGTTCAATAAATTCAATTGATGACAATGACTGGTTTGGATTATTGTGAAACAGGCATGTCTATAATTTGACAAAGTACCCCCAGACCTGTCAAAATTTATACCAACCTATAGAATTTGCATTAGCCTCAGTACAATTTCCAAACCCACCTTAACCCCTGTAACATTTGGAAAGACTGAACGAGAGCTAGCATGAAGTAAGTCTGTTCCCTGGATAAGCAGAGATAAAGTTGAGTTCATTTTCTTTTAGGCCAGTAGCAGGATTTCTATAAGGCTGGATCTGTGCCCACACTTGATGTTCTCCCCATCGTCAGCCCTCAGCACTTATGCATAAGTGTATTTATTTATACTGATATTTGTCTCTTCCTCTAGCTATAAGCTCATTGTGGGAAGGAAGCATCCCTGTAAACTGTATTGTACTCTCCAAGCACTTAGTACAGTGCCCTGCCCACAGTAAGCTTTCAAGAAATAAGAATGATCCAAAACATGAGGGCAGGCATTTAATTTGCCTGGGTAGAGCTTTCATTCTCACTCAGATCAGTGCACTTGTAACTATGATCATCTCTCCTTTTCTGAAGGAGCAATTTTTCTACAGTCTTTTTTGGAAGAGAAAATCTTTTTATTTCTTGATAAGTCTCCCCTTTCTCTCTCTGTGTCTCCACTACCCCAACCCTTGACACTATGACCAAAATAGTATTCAACAACGTCTGGTCACATCCAGCCATTCTGAAACATGGGCCCTGGGGAACAAGGAGCCAATGTTCAGGTTATGATATGAGTAATATTTTCTCCATAGAAGTCTGAGGGCTGCCCCGGCTAACTCAAAAGGAGTTAAGTTGTTGCCTTTTCAGCAGATCTTTACACTCTTTTCATCTTTTTCAGCATTAAAGTTAATAGCACCCATACACATTATTAATCACTTGGAACAGGCATGTGAGCAAGTCACTACAAGACTCCCATTTGAGGTCTATTTGTAAGGGGATCGAAAATTGTTCCAGCCAACCCCCTAACAGCCCTTTTGCAGAGATGTTCAATTCATCATCATCACCACTACTTCCAGTTGTTTTTTTTCTGAGTAACTTATGGCTCATCACTGTCACTTGTATTTTCCAAGAGGCCGGACTCTCGTTAGCAGAATCGGTGCAAGGGAGAATCTTCAGAGGGGACCAGTTTAGGCTTCCTCTGTAATTCAGATTTTCAGTCAATCGTATTTATTGAGCGCTTACTGTGATAATAATTGTAGTATTTGTTAAACACTTACTAGGTGCCAGGCACTGTACTAATTTCTGGAGTAGCTACAAGGTAATTGGGTTGGGTGCAGTCTCTGTCTCACACAGGGCTCACAGTCTTAATCCCCATTTTACAGATGAGATACTGAGGTACAGAGAACTGATTGCCCAAGGTCACAGAACAGACATGTGGTGGAGATGGGATTAGAATCTAGGTCTCTCTGACTCCTGGGCTCGTGCTTGCCATAGACCACTATACTAAGTGCTCGGGAGAGTACAGTACAACCATAAACAGATACATTCCCTGCCCACATCGAGCTTACAGTCTAGAGGGGGACACAGACATTAGTAAAAATAAATAAATTACAGATATATGCATACGGGCTGTGGGGCTGGGAGGGGGTATGAATAAAGATAACAAGGAGATGCAGAAGGGAATGGAAGAAGAGGAGAGGAGGGCTTGGTCAGGGAAGGTGTCTTGGAGGAGTTGTGCCTTCAGTAAGACTTTGAAGGAGGGGAGAGTTATTGTCTGACTCAGGTTCTGCGGCCCCAGCGTGTAGCTGGTTAGCTACTTTCCAGGTGGAATGGAGCTCCAGGCCTCGGCTTTGTGTTAGCCCAATACAAAAGCCAGCATAGCCCCTGGGTGACCCTTTGCACAACAGGAAATTGGAGAGCAAAAGAGAGATTGACTCCAACAAGGTAACTGGGGATGAAAAGGCCAGACACCTTTTTGAAAATCAAAGACAGGCTTTATCCAGATTTTAGTGGCTCCTGAGAGGGAACTCTCCCCATAACTTGAATGCTTACTGGTAAATAGGAGGGCTTTTGGTAAACCGATCCTTTCACATGCCGTTTCCTTATTAAGCTCTCCCTAGGGTCTTGTGTGCATGAGTCCCCTCTAGCTGGGAGATCTTTGGGATTTTGAGATTTCCAACCCTCTGCTTGCAATTCTGAAAAATTCTCCTAGCCTCTTGATGGGCCTGTTATCTCACCACCTACTCCTACTTTCTAGGTATATTTAGAGCTCCATCCTGTTCCATCCAGAAGAATGATTGTTGCCAGACCATTGTTTCCAGAAAATAGTCTTTCTGTTTCGAAAGTTAAGGCAAACGCCAGTCCCTAGAAAAACTCTACTTACTTTGGTGGATCAATTCAATTCAGTTCAATCGTATTTATTGAGCACTTAGTGTATGCAAAGCACTGTGCTAAGCGCTATCACAGACAAGAACAGGGATTGTTTGCCTTTTAACTGTACTCTCTAAGGGTGCAGCATCACCAGAATCTCACTGTTTGACAATTGTTTTATCCCGGCTTCAACTACAACTCAACTTCAACCTGACATCAGGGCACCAATTAGTAGTAATAATAACAACTATAATAATAATAATGATAATGGTATTTATTAAGCGCTTACTACATGTCAAGTACTGTTCTAAGAACTGGATTAGAAACGAGTTAATCAGGTTGGACACAGTACCTCTCCCATTGGGAGCTCACAGTCTTATTCCCCATTTTGCAGATGAGGTAACTGAGGCACAGAGAAGTGAAGTGGCTTATCCAAGGTTACACATCACACAAACAATGGATCTGGGATAAGAACCCAGATCTTCTGACTCCCAGCCTTAGGCTCTTTTCATTGACCACATTGCTTTTCTTTAATATATTGATAAACTCATTGCTCTTGTTATTCAAAAGTGAATTTCCCTCCCCCATCCCCACCCAAGATGTTACTTCTGGTAGGAGCATCTGGAGACAACTTTAATTTTATTTGGCTTCTTCCTTCCCAAAGCAACATCCTGAAGGGAGCAGATGGGCCTAGGAAACACAGATATCCTAGTTTGCCCTTGAATAGTTGAACGTTCTATGTTCATAGTTCCTTATGGCAACTTTCAAATGAAATACCAGTGGGAGAGGATTTTGACAATTCCTCTACTCCCAAATAGCTTTGTGTCTCTTATCCAGGATAACACCTTGCTGTATTGCCAATATACCTTGTGAGAAAAGGCCATTTTCTCCTGATAAACCTCTTCCACTAACCTCTCCTCTCGTTCACCTTTCCCTTTTATAATGTAGACTTTGACTTGGCTCCTAAATGACTTAACCCTTATCTTCTCACACACCCTCCTGCCTACCCATCACTAATCCTGAAGGAACAACTGCAACCCTGGTCTATAAAGGACAGCTCTAGAACCAGTCCAGAAACGACCACGGCAGCACTAGCCTGAAAAGAACTGCTCCAGAACCAGTCTGGAAAGGACAGATCATACATCAGTTTCTAGATTCAGTTTCCTAGTTGATGCTTTTTTGAAAAATCATAGACAATAAAAGCAGAAACACTCTTGATTGATTCTATGGGCTTTCACTTGCTTCTATTACAGTGAACAAATCTTTCTGAAGCAAGTATCCCTCAGGGTGAAATCCAGTTTTAAATGAAACCCATTTCTAGATCCTATATATCTAGATCAAAGTCATTCAACTCCCCCCAAATTGGGATTGATTCTGAGATGTTTCAGAGTAGAAGATGGAGACCAAGTCAGGGAAAATTTTATTATCAATAGCATTTTTAAAAGTGGTATTTGTTTAATGCTTGCTATGTGCCAGGTACTGTCTTGCGTCCTGAGAGATACAAGCTAATCAGGTAGGACACAATCCATGTGCCACGTGGGGCTCAGAGTATTAATCCCCATTTTACAAATGAGGTATCTGAGGCACAGAGAAGTGTCTTGTCCAAGGTCACACAGCAGGGAGGTGGCAGAGCTAGGATTAGAACCCAGGTCTTTTGATTCCCAGGACTGTGTTCTATCTATTAGACCATGTTGCTTCTCTCAGAATTGCTAAGTGCCTAGGTGGTGCAGAGTGTTGTTTCCTAGCTACCTTAGTGTTAAAATCTTTCCAGCAACCAAGAAGAATTGACACATTTTCTAGAACTGCCACTTAAGAAGTGCTAACAATGCTGGGAAACTCAAATTCAAGCTTCAGTTCCTTTTTTTTTTTTTTAAATCCCAAATTATCTAAATCTCCATTGCACTCCAACCCCACGTTTTGAGTCAGGCATTGTATAACCTGTTTGTCTGGGTTTCTCCTTTCTCATCTCTTACATCTTTATGCTCCTTGGTGTGGGTTTCACGCTGGTATTGGCACAAAGAAGCTGGCTCCACTGAGATTTCCAGCTAGTGTTTGCAGGCTTAATTGCTTCAGTGGTTCAGGTCTCTGAGATGAAATGGCTTTGCATTTGGGTGCTTCCTTAAAACAAGCCAAATCTGTAAACATTTCACATTGCAATTAATGGTGATGTTCTCCTAAATATTTATGCATCAACTCTAGCCCAGGCCAAAGTCCAGCCTAACTGATAAGGCCTCAGACATTCTTTCAGGTGGCAGCTACTCCTCAATCAATCCCCTCCTCTCCTGATGTGTCCCCAACCTTATAATTCGTTGTCTTGGCCAACTCTCCTCGGTTCTCTTCAGATCAACATATCTTCTTTTTGCCTCTGCTTTCTTTTTCTGGTTTATCTCTCTTTCCACTCCTCCCATTATCTGCCACCCCCACCCCCCAAGTTTCCCCACTTATTTCCTTGTCCAATAACTTTCTAAGGGTTCACTTGGTGAAGTCTTTCATGAGTCACCTTTTAAGCCCTGGTGTCAACCTCTTTTCAGGCATTGTCTCACTTTTTCCCCCTCAGTTTGTGTATTGCCCTCCTAAAGGGAACATGTCTGTTTAATGTTATATTGTTCTCTCCCAAGTGCTTAGTACAATGCCCTGCATACAGTAACTGCTCAATAAATGTGATTGACTGACTGATTAAAGATGTGGAAATTCCATTCTCTCCAGTTCACCTAGCTGTTCCACATCTAAGTTGCTCAACACAATTTGAAGCCAACCCACACTTCTTGGGCGCCTATGACAATATACTTTTTATATTTTCCTCAGTAATGAACTTCATTTATTTTATTGCTGCATTAAATTGCATCAGTCAGATGGAAAGTGGTAAGCGTTTTCTTTTACTAGTGATCCTTTTTGAGATGTACATGCTCAATAGGAAAATGAAAAAAGTAGAAAGGATCAAAGACTAGGAAGGATCAAACAATAGCAACATTTTTGATATGTGTTAATTTTACACGACACCCAAAATTGTGCTTTTCTTTATTCAAAAGGACCAGAGAATAGCGAGAACGTTGTTTGAAGACTGAAGATCAAAAGAAATGTTGTAAAGGAAAGAGACCTATGTTAAATGTCCCGCTCTGTTTTTGGGTCTGGACCTAAGCACATTTGCCAAATGCCAGTTTTAAAACAATCCCTGTTTTTCATTGGGAGTGGAGGGAAGAGGTGTTGGCTATCGCTTATACAAATTAGTCCCATGATGGATTCCAGAATTAGAACACAAAGCTCGAAGGTAGTGTCCATTCTCTTGAGTCACCAGATCACAGCACCACCTCAGAAGAGCTTTTGAACTTCTAAGTTCTTCTACTTTATATGTAGTGGAGTCAGAGGACCCAGGTTCTAGTCTAAGCTCTGCCACTTTCCTGCTGTGTGATTTTAACCAGCTTCCCTATCTGTAAAATGGGGTTACTAATCACAGTCTTTCCTAACCACACAGGGAAGTTGTGAGGACAAAAATGATCTAAATAGCTTGGAAGCCCTTTAGGAATGAAAGTATTATATAAAATGAAGGTATTGTAACACCCCAGAACCCAGTTGATATTCACCCCAATGCCACAGCACTTATGGACATATCTTTAAAGTATATGTTTTAAATTACTTATTTATTCAAATTAATGTCTGTCTCCCCATCTAGATTGTAAGTTGTTTGGGGCAGGCAATGTACAGTGCTTGGCACAGATTAAGCACTTAACAAATGTCATCCTTATTATTATGCACCTGCTGATTCTGTTGTCTAGTACTCTCCCAAGTACTTAGTACAGTGTTCTGCACATAGTAAGCACTCAATAGACATCACTGACTGACCCCAAAAGTAAATATTCTCTTGCCTGCAACTGCTGGTGTTAAGATATAATGAAAGAGGGAGGTTCCCAGTTCTCTGAATCAGAGAACAGGAGTAGGGAATTTCTAGGAGAGAGGTGACCCAGAAATCCACGGAGGAGCTATATGACCAGATATGAGGGCTAGGCTGAGGAAGTCTATTGAAGCATGGCAGAGGGAAAGATATCTCTGAACTAATCAGGAAGGCAGGAATAAGGAAGCATTAAAAAAAACCCCAAATCAAGTAGTTTTGGTGTTCCAGGGTTTTGAAAGAAGTTTGGGGAAGAGGCCATGGGTTGGACAGGAAGCTGTGGCTGGCAGGAGCTTTACAAGGAATGTGAAGACTCACACGGGAAACAGTGTGGCTCAGTGGGCTTGGGAGTCAGAAGGACCTGGGTTCTAATCCCGACTCCACTGCTTGTCAGCTGTGTGACCTTGGGCAAGTCACTTAACTTCTCTGTGCCTCAGTTACCTCATCTGTAAAGTGGGGACTAAGACTGGGAGCTCCAAATGGGACAGGGACTCTGTCCAATGTGATTATCTTGTATCTATCCCAGAGCTTAGTACAGTGTCTGGTACATATTAAGCACTTAACAAATATCCTTGAAAAATGAAACAAAACTGAGGACTGAGAAGAGAACCAATTGCCATTTTCAGTGTCATTCTCCATCAGTCCCAAGAGAAAATGGTTAGAAAAGGGCATCTACTTATACCTGAATATCTTCTGGATTGCAAAGATCATGAGAATAGCAGGAAACAGCAGCCAATATTTTTTGGACACAGCCATGGGGCTTAATAATCAACTTTCTTCCTTAGTCATGTAAGCCCTAGAGTTTTGTAGGTCGCACCGAGAAAATTTAGAAAAATATGCAAATGTCCCTAAATTGGGATTTCCTGGCTAAAGCGGCCAGTCTACTTAGCACCAACCTACACCAACTCATGCTCACTTGAAATTCTTGGACATCCATATCTGGGTCAGCGTCGCATACTCAGTTCCTCTGCAGTGTGGGTCCCCAAATACCCTGGGATTTGTAATATTGGAATCTGGGAATACTGAGGAACTTTAACCTCACGCTTCTCTCCTGTCTTTTCTCAGCATTGCTTAGCAAGAAGGGAAATGCACAGAAACTCACTTGTCCCAGTTCAAACCAAAATAATCCGACCAGCCAAGATGGCACTGAATTAGATATCAAGTGCTTAGTACAGTGCTCTACACCCAGTATGTGCTTAATGCAATTGAATGTGAGGCATATGTGTGAAAGAGTAAACACAATCTTGCTCCCCTACTCTAATATGTTGGTATTCAGCTTCTGCAGGCTCAGGCTAAGGTTTATTTATTTATTTTTTAATGTTATTTGTTAAGCACATACTATATGCCAGACACTGTGCTAAGCACTGGGGTAGATACAAGATAATCATCCACATGGGGCTTAGTCTTTCTTTTATAAATGATATCTGTGAATCATTTACCATCTGCCGGGAACTGTACAAAACTCTGGAGAAGATACTAGCTGATCAGGTTGGACACAGTCCGTAACCTACTTGGGGGTTTATGGTCTTAATCCCCATTTTACAGATGAGGGAACTGAGGCACAGATAATTTAAGTGATTTGCTCCTGGTCACACAGCAGGCAAGTTAGGGAGCCAGGAGTAGAACCTAGGTCCTCTGACTCCCAAACCTGTGCTCTTTCCACTAAGCCACGCTGTTTTCTCAATTCAATAGTCCATGATAAGGCTCTATACTTCCAGTTGCTTGCAGAGTAAAATTAGCATTATTGCATAGGCCAAAGCAGCAGCCGTTATTGCTATTTCAAAAGCAATGTTAGCAGAAGAGAGAGCCTAGAACAACCTCCATCTGCTCTGACAGAATCCCAAAGACTAATTGTAGGTCGACGGGAGTGCCTGTGTCCAAAGATATCGATAATATCTCTTCGACAAGATGCTGACCTGTGGAGATTTATCTGGGTTATTTTAATAAACCCTTCATTTTTATAGCCCAAGCTTGAGGATTTGTGCCTCTTTGTTTAGTATCTTGCTATGTCATACACTGTTCACTTACCAAGCTAAATGAACAAGGCAGCTCACAGTAGATCGTCAGATTTTTATTTTCTAAGTCAGGAAACCACATGATCCAGTCCTTGTTCTTTTTGGGGAGGCAATGTGGTGCAGTGAGTATGGTTTGGGACTGAGAGTCTACATTGTCTTCACAGCATCTTTAGACTCCACCCCTTTCTTACCCTCCAAACTTCTACCACCTTGGTTCAAGCACTTCGCATTTCTTGCCTCGAAGCTTGCTCTGGGCAGGGAAAGTGTCTAACCAACTCTGTTATATCGTACTCTCCCAAGTGCTTAGTACGCTGGTCTGTACACATTAAGCATTCAATAAATATCACTGATTGATCCATCAGCCTCCTTGCTGACCTCCTTGTCTCCAGTCTCCTACTCCAGTCTGTACTTCACTCTGTCATCTGGATCATTTTTCCAAAGAAAGTTCTATGTGTGTCTCCTCACTCCTCAGAAACCTCCACTGACTTTCCAACCCTCCCCACATAAGACAGAAATTCCTTGCCATCAAATTTAAAGTGCTCAATTAGCTCTCCGCTACCTACCTGACCTTACTGATCTCTTACTAAGACACAGGCCTCACATTTTGTTCCACTAATGCCAAACCTGCTCACTGTACCTCCATCTTGCCTGCCTCGTCGTAGATCCTTTGCTCATGTCCTACCTCTGACCTGAAACTCCCTCCCCATTCATATCAGAGAGATCACCACTCTCCCCTTCCTCAAAGAAGCATGGTCTAGTGGAAAGAGCCTGGACCTGGGGATCAGAGCAGTTGGGTTCTAATCCCAGCTCTGCCATATGTCTGCTGAGGGACCTTGGGCAAGTCACTTAATTTCTCTGTGCCTCAGTTCCCTCATTGGGAAAATGGGGATTAAATCCTACCCCTTCCTACTTAGACTGTGAGCCCCATGGGGGACAGGGACTGTGTCCATCCTGATTAGATTGAATTTATCCCAACACTTAGAACAGTGCTTGACACATAATAAGTGCTTAACAAGTGCTTATTATTATTATTCAAAGCCCTACTTAATAATAATGTTTCCTCCAAGAGACCTTCCCTGACTAATCCCTTCTTCCCCACGCTCCCCTCTGTGTCACCTATGCATTTAGATTTGTACCCCTTAAGAATTTGATACTCACCCCACTCCTAGCCCCACAGCACTGTTTTGTTTTGCTGTCTCCCCCTTTTAGACTGTGAGCCCACTGTTGGGCAGGGATTGTCTCTATCTGATGTCGAATTATACATTTCAAGCACTTAGCACAGTGCTCTGCACACGGTAAGCGCTCAATAAATACGATTGAATGAATGAATGAATACCACTGCCCCTATCTGTAATTTATTTTAATGTTCGTCACCCCTACCAGACTGAAAACTCCTGGAGGGAAGAGATCATGTCTACCAACATTACTGTATTGTACTTTTCCAAGCACTTCCCAAATGCTGTATCCTGAAGCCAGTAAGTGCTCAGTAAATGTCACTGATCTATTGATTGATTTAGTCAGAACACCTGGGCTTTAATCCTAGATCTGCCACAGGCTGCTGTGTAGCATTAGGCCTGTCACTCAACTTTTCTGGGCCTCGGGTTCCAGAAAATGCTTTAAAAATGTTTTTCTATCTCTTAGATTATGAGCCTGTGTGACAGGATCCGTGTCTGATCGTCTTGTACAGTGCTTAGTACATAGTAAACACTAATAAATACAATGGATAAATCCATCTGAGACCCATTTAATGGAGTTTAATGATAGAAGATTTTTATAAGGCCATTTGCTAAAATTTATTAAAGTTTTTTTCATCTGGTGCCGATGGGAAGGCTATTAGTGGGAGGACATATTTGATTTTCAGTTTTTACCCCATGTTTCTCAGAGTTAGTACTGCCCTGTTTATATGTATATCTGAGAAGTTAGGAATAGGAAAGGGAGAGGTAGGAGGAGCCTGTCTACTCCTCCAACGAAACACGTAGTCACATAGATCTAGCTTAGGATGACTTAATGCCAGTAGAAGCTGTGAGTTACCAGCCTTTTGTTGAAAATGTTTATCTTTTTCCCATCACATAAGAACGATTGCTTACATTACAGTGGTTTCCAGTGAGAATGTGTCAAGGTTTTTTTTTTTTTGCATATTATAACTATAGGGAAATCAAATTGCCACAGTTGTAGATCCTTTTCCTTTCATTTTCCCTAATGATTGCAATAACTTTGGATAATATGCATGAAGGGCTTTTCATGTGCAAGAACAAAAGGTGAAATGTTAATATGATTTTATTTTGGCTCAGATTGTTTAAGGAAGACCTTTATTTCTTACCTTTCATCCTAAATTCTGCACTCGTTAATTAAAACTGGCCTGTGGTGAATGGCCTTTTTGTTGCCTTCTGAAAAAATAATATGTATTAATGAAACTTATCCGATAAAGAAAAGATAAATAAACATGAAATGGGAAATTTTCAACCAAAAGCCCCCAAAGAAAATCTCAAATTAAGATGTTTTAAAAATACATCCAATTTGTCTAAGGCTTCTTGTTAGAACTTCTATATAAACTATCCAAAATAACAAGCCCTTCTGGCATCTAATTTGGTCAATGGAGTCCTTTGGGAAAATACTCATTTTGTATCCTATTCTGGTGATTCCCAGTTCTTCCATTTGTCTGCTGTGTAACTTCTCTGTGCCTCCGTGCCTCTGTGCCTCATCTGTAAAATGGGGATTAAGACTTGTGAGTCCCATGTGGGATATGGACTGTATCCAACTTGATAACCTGCATCTAACCCAGTACTCATGACAGTGCCTGGCACATAGTAAGCCCTTAACATATACCAAAAAAAACTTAAATAATTCAAGGTAACTTAATCCTTGATTAGTACGTTTTTGTTTTTTGTTTCTTGCTGGGCCCTCCTAGAAATAAGGGGGCGATGAAGAAACTATTTTAGCTCTACAGTAAATTGGTAGTTTTACTTAGCCTCCTCCTCTTGAGCTCCTTTGAAAGACCAGGGAAGAAGTCCTTAAGTTCTCTATGGAGAACTTATTCTCCAGGCCCCTCAAACCACAGTTTGGAATTCTGAGGACATCAAGGGCAGATTCCAGTCACGGCTGTCATTGTTCTCAGTTTTCACCAATACCAGAAAAGAAAACAAATGAATAAATGAAAAAATAGATGTTAGCTCCCTCATTGTCACTGGGACTACAAGCCCTGGAAGTCCTGGGTGCAAACCAAGCCCCTCCATACCCCTTCCCCACTCCCTAACCTTCAGTGGGGGAGGACAACAAAATCCTTCCCTCTTCCTCTCTACCATACCACTTGACTCTTGGGAGATACAACTTCTCCGTGCCTCAGTTATCCCATCTATAAAATGAGGATTAAAACTGTGAGTCCCAAGTGGGATTTGGCTGTATCCAACCTGATTAGCTTGTATCTACCCCAGTGGCTAGTACAGTGCCTGGCACATAGTAAGCACTTTACAAATACCATTCAAATAAAAAAAAAACAGCAAACGAAACATCCCAACACAACCATTAGAAGTTATGAATGTCACACAATGGGAGAACTGGGGAAAGTACAGCCCACAGCACTTCCCTTTCTCATAAGAAAGCACTTGAATGTACTTTCTCCAAATTCCAGGCCCCACCAGTCAATCAGTCAATCAATCAGTGGTATTTACTGAGCGCTTACTTTGTGCAGAAAAGAGTACTAAGTGCTTGGGGGAAATGCAGTACCAGGAAGTTAATAGATACAATCTCTGCTCTCAGGAAGTTTACAATCTGTAATGCGTGGTAACTCACCCCTGCGGTAACTCACCCCTACCATTCCATGAGTGTCTTGGAGAAAATGCTCTGCTTCACCCTCACACTGCAAATGGCTCCATTAATATAGGACTGAAAAATGTTTGAAATCTTAAATATCAAATTATAAAGTATTTATATTAATGATGATCTCCCCCTCCCGACTGTAAACCTGTGGAAGACAGAGAACACATCTGCTAACTCTGTTGATCGTATTCTCCAAGCGCTTTAGTATAGTGCTCTGCATATAGTAAGGTGCTCAAAAAAACCCACTGATTGACTGATTGATTTGACGGATGGTTGAACATTCCTTCCCAAGACAGAGTAGAAAGAACAAACCTGTCCCCAGTTTAGTCTCCGTTTACTTAGTTAAAGTAAACATCTGGGATCTGTAGACTAAAGAGTGTAAGCCCTTTCAAGGGGGAAATGCTACGTCCTGGGGAGTTAATTAGTATGGCTCAAGTTAGTTTCTGTGATATTTGTTTTCTTGTGCCTCAGGACAATTTGGCAGGCAATTTCCTTTCTCAGAAAAGGAAGAGGGGCACCATTCCAGGTGAATCTCAAGTTGCTTTTCCCTTTCCACCTGCAGCCTCCTCCTTCCCAGAGCCCAAATGTCCTCTTCTCCCAAGCCAACAGTTTGGGGATTTTAGGCACATGGCTTGCTTCCCATTCTTCAAGTCTGTGAGTTGTAGAAGTATTAGTGTTTCTTAAGCACTTATTGTGTGAAAAACGCCACTAAAAACTGGAAAAGAGAACGTGGGTGAGAAGAAGTGTGACCTAGTGAATAGACAAAGGGCCTTTAAATCAGAAGAACCTGGATTCTAATTCCGGCTCTGCTACTGGTCTACTCAGTGACCTTGGGCAAGTTACTTAGCTTCTCTGTGCCTCATTTCCCTCATCTGTAAAATGGAGATTAAAACTGTGATTCCCCTGTGGGACAACCTGGGATCACCTTATATTTACCCGAGTACTTAGAAGAGTGCTCGGCACAAAGTAAGCGCTTAACATATACCATTACTATTATTATTATTCCCTACCCACAGTAAGCTTAGTCTAGAAGGATGACTATATTTATCTAGCACAGTTGAAAGGTGGGCCTCTCTGCTGTTTATAGCAAGGGACAAATTATTGCTGCTCGGAGATAGACGTTTTGCCTTTTGAGCTCCTTTTCCCCTCACAACTTTCCCTGCCGAGGAGGTAGGACCCTCTCTATGGAGCAGGTGGTGAGCCTGACTCATTCTCTGAGCTCTTGGATATTCCTGAAACACATCAGTTGGCCCGTCCCATCACTCTCAGTTGAGATGATAGTGTGGTCGCTCTACAAGTGGGAGGAGATGACGGTTGAATTTGGGACAAGTGGTCTCTACGACTACTTCCAAGGATGGGCCGAGCAAGACCTGAGAGCCCGGGAAAGCTCCTGTACTCCCAGACTCTCTTCCCACGCTCCTCTCCAGTCCTCCTTCCAGGGTGCTCAGCAGCTCCGGCATTGGGGAAGCAGCATGGCTCAGTGGAAAAGACCCTGGGCTTCGGAGTCAGAGGTCATGAGTTCGACTCCCGGCTCTACCACTTGTCAGCTGTGTGACTGTGGACAAGTCGCTTCACTTCTCTGTGTCTCAGTTACCTCATCTGTAAAATGGGGATGAAGACTGTGAGCCTCACGTGGGACAACCTGATTACCCTGTATCTACCCCGGCGCTTAGAACAGTGCTCGGCACATAGTAAGCGCTTAACAAATATCAACATTATTATTGGATTCAGCACCTGCTGCTGCTTTGTTCCTCCATTTCCGGCCACGAGGAAGAATCCCTTCAGACGCCATTGAGAGGTTAGTGGCCCAGAGCCGTACGGGGTATGGTGTCTGAGGGGTGCCGCAAGGAGAAGAAGGAGCTCTTTTCCAGAGGAAAGTGTTTCTGAAGGGCTCAGTTGAACACATCCAGCAGAGTGAGGCTTCACAGTGCAGATTGGGTCAGCTTGACTCCCCGAGGCCATTGACTTCTGGCCATTGGCAGAACCTGTGAAGAGGAACAATGATACAAAATTATATTCTTGCCTTTTGGATTCCTCTAGCGTCTTCCATCCCAAGAGCTCAATCCACTTTCAGATTCCTTACAGAATTTATCCTTCCTGAATCCCCGTGATGCTGGCTAGAAGCAGAGATTACAAATTGATGGAAAGACAGCAGGCCTAGTGAATAGAGCACAGACCTGGGAGTCAGAAGGACCTGGGTTCTAATCCCAGTACCAACTCTTATCTGCTTTGTGGCCTTGGGCAGGTAATTTCTCTTCTCTGTGTCTCAGTAACTTCATCTGTAAAATGGGGATTAAAACTGTGAGCCTAATGGATAGAGGGAATCAAGAGATCTGCGTTCTAATTCTGGTTCCACCACTTGCCAGCAGTGTGATCTTGTCACTTACGTCTATGAGCCTCAGGTACATAATTTGAAAAATGAAGCTGAAATTCCTGTTCACCTCCTCTCTTAGACTGAGTCTCATACAATTATTTTAAATCTCACCCACTGCTTGGCCCATCATGAGCCCTTAAAAATACTATTATTTTTTTAGTAGTAATAGTAGAAGAAGTAGTGGCATTTATGCAGTATAAAGACACAGCCCTTGCCCTTTAGGAGTTTACAGTCTAATGAGTGAGGCAGGAGAAACCCGAGTCACCAAGTACAAAATGAAAATCTATAGAACATTGATAACTGAATCATATACACATAGAATTTGAGAGAGGTTGGTTGGAAGGTTTGGAGGGACTGGAGCCTTGTGTGATTAACTGAGAAAGACTGTTTGGAGGAGGTGATCCTTGAGTAGTGATTTGAAGGAACGGAGAAGCATGATTTGGTGAAGAGGGAAAGTCCAGACTTATGAAGCTCTGTAACTCCTAATTCCATTGAAGGCACAATAAAGGCTGAAAGGGATTGGAGCAGGAATAGGAAGCCTGACCTTGTAATCTTCTCTTTCCTTGGATCCAGGTTACCAACAGTTCCTAGAATCCTCTGGGAAATTGAGAACCTATGTGTCCTAGTAGATAGAGCATGGGCCACTAGGGAATCAGAAGGACTTGGGTTCTAATCTCAGCTCTGCTACTTGTCAGAGAGGGACTTTGGGCAAGTTACTTCACTTCTCTGTGCCTGAGTTTCCTCATCTGTGAAATGGGGACTAAGACTGTGTGCTGAATGTGGGACATGGACAGTGTCCCCCCTGATTAATTTGATTAGCCTGCTTAACTTGTATCTACCACAGTGCTTAGGACAGTGTCTGGCACATGGTAAGAACTTATCAAATACCATTAAAAAAAGGAAAAAAGTTGGAACATTCTGGAAGAAGGTGAGTGTGACCAGTAGGAGCCTTTGAGAAGCTCATTTTGCCATCAAATCAGGCAGAGTTTTTAAATCCAAGACTAGAGAGAGTTAGGGTATCACCCTCTCCCCCCTCGGTTATGTTTCTTATTATTCTCCATGTGGTTGAAATGTAAATATTCCCAGTTTTCCTGAAATGTGGGAGCTGTGTTTTGGTAAAACCCAGATTTAAGGAAAATCTGCTCTATAGAGCTCATGATCTCTGACACCTCTCACATTGTGTCTTCCATCAGTGAACAATACAACGTACAATACAACAGAGTTGGTAGTCACGCTCCCTGTTCACAACGAGCTTACAGTGTAAATGGAGCCTACAGAATGTAAGCTCATTATGGGCAGGGAACGTGTCTACCAACTCAGTTATATTGTACTCTCCCAAGCAATTAGTACAGCTCTCTGCACACAGTAAGTTTTCAGTAAATATGACCCATTACAGAGTAAAGGGATCTTACAGTCTAAAAGGAAGTTTCAGTCTAAAGGGATAGCTTGTGTAATTATTGGAGTAGAAGAAACTGTTTTGCTTCCCTCTCTGCTTTCCTTCTCTGATTTAAATGTAAGCTCCTGTGTCTATGACTCCTGTGAGTGATTTCAAAATGTCTGGGGCGGCTCTCCGAGGTTCCTCCACTATTTACCTGATTGACCTACTTTTGCAAAGCAGCTCCTAGATTACAGCTATGAATCTATCGTGTGGAACTGTGCTATGGGAAATTTAGAGATACCTCAAATTTAACACCTTGTTCTTTTTGCTTTCTTAAACATAAAGCTGTGGGTTATCTGTCCTCATCGTTTTATGCCTTAGACACATGCAATTTTTTTTGGTCTAATTGCATATTTCTAGTTTTGAGTTTGACCTGGCTCCTGCATTATGGAGTAACGTGGCCTAGTGGAAAGAGGATGGGACTGGGAGGCAGACTTCCTGGGTTCTAATTCTGTCTCTGCTAGTTGTGGGCTGTGTGAGCTTGGGTAAGTCACTTAACTTCTCTGTATCTGTTTCCTCATCTGCAAAATGGGGATTAATACCTGATTTCAGTCCTACTTAGACTGTGAGCCCCATGTGGGTCAGGGACTGTGTCCAACCTGATTAATTTGTATCTACCCCAGTGTTCGGAACAGTGCTTGACATATAGTAAGCACTTAACACATTCCATAATAATACTAACAATAATAATGATAAAAATAATGATGATTTTACTCTAAACTCCTTGAGGGAATTTTTTAACGGTATTTGTTAAGCACTTACTATGTGTCAACCACTGTTCTTATCTCTGGAAGAGATACAAGTTTATCAGGTTGGACACAGACCAGTCCCATGTGAGACTCACAGCAGAAGTTAGATGGAGAATTTAATCCCCATTTTACAGATGAGGTAACTGAGGCACAGAGACTCCTAGACCCAGGGTAAAATTGGAAAAATGGCAATTAAGGCTGTGAGCCCCATATGGGCAGGAACTGTGTCCAGCCTGATTAGCTTGTACCTACCTCAGTGCTTAGTATAGTGCTTGGCACATAGTAAGCACTTAAGTATTATAAAAAAGCAATCAATAGTATTTATTGAGCACTTACAGTTTGCAGGACACTCTACTAAGCTCTTGGTAGAGTACAGTACAATAGAATTAGGTGACAAGATACCTGCCCCCAAGGAATTTACAGCCCAGTTCCTCTATCCCTAGAACTGGGCATATCCAGCTCTTAGTACAGTGCCTAGCACATAGTAAGTGCTTAACAAATACCATCATTATTATCATTATTAATTGACTGTTGAGTCACCTTGTCCTTCCCCATTAGATTGTAAGGTTCTTGAAGACAGGGGTCATATCTTTTATTTCTATTATGTGTTGGCAAGTGCTGCGCTCTACTCATAAATACTGCTGATGTTGGGCATGATGATCTGCTTCCGGAAATAAAATTCTCTCATATTTTTTCAAACATTGAGTCACCTCTGTGCAAAATGATTTCTATTTTCTCCAAACCTATTCAAGAGCCTGGGGGCAGCAGGTAGCATTAGCTGGAGGTTTGCACGTATGGCTTGGAACAGAAAAAAATATGAATTTGGATCTGGAATTGAGAAAACATCAACTTTGAGTCACTTTAAGTTTAGGACATCAGAGCACTTCAGAGCCCACTTCTTTCGAGCGCCTGCTGGAATGATGAATTGTCACGGGAGGAGGTCAGGGACGGGGAACTTCATTCAAAATCTCTCCGATTTCCTCTGTTGGGGACGAGTGATTGGGTGATTCACAGATGGGGAACTGTTTGCCTTCCCTAAGCCCTTGGTTACCCCCTCTGAAGCATTTATGCACATTTCTGTACAATCTTTGCTTCCTCCTACCTGTAATTTATTTTTATGTTTGTCTCTCCTGTTAGCGTGTAAGTTCCTTAAGGGCAGAGTCCATCTCTGTTACCTCCTCTCCCGAGTGCTTGCTCCAGTGCTCAGTAAAGAGTATGCAACACAGCCTAGTGGAAAGAACACCGGGCTGGGAGTCACAGGACCTGGGTTCTAATCCTGACTTCATCACTTGGCTGCTGTGTGACTTGTCATTTCACTTCTCAGTGCACCAGTTTTCTCATTTGTAAAACTATAACAAAGATAATGGAAGAAGGGTAAGCAAGGTAAAGATAATGGTGGAAGATAGGACGTTCTGGAGAAAGCATGTCCGTAGAGTCGCTATGAATTGGAAATAATAATAATAATAATATGGGGATTCAATACTTGTTCTCCCTCCTTCTTAGGACTCTGCCTGATCTGATTATCTTGACTCTATCCCAGCTCTTACTGCAGTGCTTGGCACCTAGTAATCGCTTAATAAATTCCAGTTATTATTATTTGTAATCACTCCATAAATACTATTGATTGATTGATGAATTGGTTTGGCTTCCTGGAGAGGTAATATCAATCCTCAAAAGATACTAGCTCCATACTTCAGATTAAGCACTCAGGTGGGAAAACTAGATTTTTTCAGCCAGGGAATAAAAGTTGTTTGGATATAGATTATGGGGCCCATCCCAGACAGATGCATTTTAACTGTCTAGTCACAGATATCAGGAGTTCTTTGAACCCTGGAGCTGGGATCCTATGGAGAAATCTCAGAGGGTTTTGTTCTTTATTGTTTCCCTTCATTTTGGAACAGGGCAGAGTAAACCACTAAAAATGTAAGAGTCCGTTCAATTACAGTTTATATTGAATACGCTTTTTTTCCCAGAAACCTGAACTAGATGCTGAGGAAGCTTATAAAAGAGAGAGAAGGTATAGTTCCTGCCTCAAGGAATTTATAATGTAATGGAACCAAATTTGTGAGTCACCCTCCAATGCATACCTCCTCTCTCCCTCTCTCCTTATATATATAAATACATACATTACAAATTTACATTTGCAAGCATACATAAAATTCTTCCCATTTTGAAATAATAATAGTAATAATAATAATTATAGTATTGGTTAAGCATTTACTATGTGCCGAGCACTGTCCTAAATTCTGGGGTAGATACAAGGTTATCAGGCTAGGTGCATCCCTGTGCCATTTGGGGCTCACAATCTAGGTAGGAGGGTATAGGATTTAATCCATATTTTGCAGATGAGGAAAATGAGGTGCAGAGATGTTAAGTGGTTTGCCCAAGGTCACGCAGGAGACATATGGCAGAGCCTAAATTAGAACTCAGGTCCTCTGATTCCCAGGCCTGGGCTCTTTCCACTAAGCTGGGGGCTTTCCTAAAAAGTGATGGTTTATTGTTAAATCTTTGCTCTAACTCTTTTATTTGTAGTTTATTTAACAGTTCGTGTCCACCTGTATCCATTATTTGAATAAAAGCTCCCTGAGGGCAGGGACTGGGTTTTTGGTTTCTGTTGTATGTTTTCAAGTGTCCAGTGCTGTGCATTAGATAGTCCTCAGTAAATGCTATGGTTGACAATGTTGGTGATGAGACTCTGTTCTTGGATGTCAGTGTAACTGAAAAGACCTAAGTGCAACTACCAACGTTTATTCATAAATAGTAACACGTGCACATATTTAAAGTCTTCCCCCTCTAATTGAAGAGCCCCTAACTTGACCCTGAGATATTGCTTTGAGAAGCGGCATGGCCTAGTTGATAGAGCTCTGGCCTGGGAGTCGAAAGGTCATGAGTTCTAATCCTGGCTCCGCCATTTATCTGCGGTATTGCCTTGGGTGAGTCGCTTCACTTCTATGAGCCTCAGTTACTTCATCTGTAAAATGGGGATTAAGACTGTGAGACCCATGTGGGACATAGACTGTGTCCAACCTGATTTGCTTGTTCACTCTAGCGCTTAGTTCAGTGCCGGGCATGTAGTAATAAGCACTTAACAAATACCATAATTATTATTTCAGGGATCAAGGTTATCAAGATTCAAGAAAACCTGACTTCCAATTTGGAACTCATAGAAGACTCATCTTACCCCAGGATTGGAAAAATATATCCAATCAAGTTAAAACTAACTGTCAGGACAAGAAACTGTTTTTCAATGGGCCTCCTTCCCTCAGCCTAAGGAGGCCCTAACTGGAGCCTGAAGTTAGGGGATTCCTTTTTACAGAGCTGGGGGAATTCTTTGGCTGTTGTTCTAGCCTGAACAGCAAATCCCTCTCAGAATTTTTTTACAATATTTGTTAAGTGCTTACTATGGGCCAGGCACTGTACTAAGTACTAGGGTAGATACCTGCTAATCAGGTTGGACACATTCCCTGTCTCATATAGGGCTCACAGTCTCAATCCCCAATTTTACAGATGAGGTAAGTGAAACATAGAGAAGTTAAGTGACTTGCTAAGTGGTAAGTGATTAAGTGATAAGTGGTGGAGCTCATGGAGTAAGCGCTCTCTCCCCCTCCCAACTCTTCCCAAGTCCAACTGTCTTCCGGGCACCTGGAGCACCTCCCCCAGCCCCTACAGCAGGCAGACCCAAAGATCTGAGATCTTAATGATGTTTAAAGGTTTCTGAATTCAGCAGTAATAAAACTAATTCTGGTTCTAATACTTTTCCACTCAGGAACCGCTTTTTTCCCTGTAGGTGTCCTGGGGCTCATGTTCCTCTGGTCCTTCCTTCTCTTCTCTCAGAGCATCCTCCTTTGGAAGCAGGGCCTCTCAGCATCCTTTCTCCCTCTCGGGGGCAAGAACCTCCTTTCTCTGGAGTCCATAGTTAGGTCCCTGCACCTTGGGGACATTCTTCCGTGGGATCCTTTCTGATCCCTCCTTGTTGTCCTGAATCCACCAAGGGTCACGGTACAAGCTTTCCCTGCATTCCGGTCTCCCAGGCACATGTCTCGCAACCTTTCACTTCCAAGATGGCCCAGTGTCTTCTCCTCCAACTACCTGGCCCCCCTACTTCCTCCCCAGTCCTTTACTTTGATCGGCTCAACTAAGAACTTGCAGTACACTCAGAAAGGGACCCACTGGGTGACTCCTGGCTTCCTACCCTCACTCCTAAGTGTGGTGTCCAGTGGAAATGGCTGTCTTGCCTCCACTGACATCACATAGGACCTCACCAATCCACGGAAGTTCTTTCAGGTCTAGTCCCTGGAAGATCTACCCTGGGGCTATAAATCATGGGAACTTTCCCAGCCTGATTGTCTGACCCTGTAGAACCTTCACAAGACATCGATTTAAAGCATCATGGTTCCACTGATCACATTTTATGTCTTGTCCCAGACCAAGTGTACTGTCACAGGTCAATGAATAGTTTTAATGATATTTCCTACAGACAGCTCACCTTTTCCCCGACTATTCCTTTCATTTAGAAGTTTCTGGCATGGTTTTTTGTCTGTGTAGAATTTGACTTAAGTGGGAGAGATTCTCTCTTAGGTGCTGTGTATGTTTAGATCGGAAGACCCTTTGGCATCTCTAGAGAAGTACTTGTTCCTTTTGATCACTGATGACCGCTAATGCCTAATTCAGGTGAGAACCCTTGAGCCTAAAGTGTCCTTATCTCTTTGAGACATTATCCAAGACTGAAGGATAGAGTTGGTTTACCCATAATCCCCTTTCAGATGAGGAGAAAGAGAGAATAGCTTAACTATTTGGCTTAACCCACATCAACGTGCTTCATTTCTTGGCTTTCCCAGCTCTCTCTGTGATTCCAGCTCATCCCATGGAGCTCCTAGTCTCCCCCGCTGAGGGCTTTTTAAAGATCAAGGTTTGAGAGAGATTATGTTCTGAAGAAAACTGGTTGTCCAAGTGATTCTTCAACTCCTCTTTAAGAGGAGAACAGTGGGGCACAGCCAAGGTTATCCTGATGGAGCCTCAGTGCTTAATCACAACTTAATTAAAGCAGTTCAGACAATGCATGGGGTCCCAGCCAGGTGATCTATCTTCTGGGTGATGCCCTTCTCCGGGGTCTCCTCTGCCCTGAGGTATTTCTCAAGCAGAATTCAACTAGGTGGAGATTCAGATCTACCTTTTTTCCCACGGCTGGTGCTGCCATGGTGTCTTGGGTGCTCTTGGTGAAAACCCAGCAGGCCTGGCATTCTCTTGGTTAGAAAAGCAAGAAATACATTATCACTCTCTCTAAGGAGCCTAGGGCAAAGGAAAATAATAGTAATTGTAGTATTTGTTAAGTGCTTACTCTGTGCCAAGCACTCTGCTAAGTTCTGGGATAGATAATTATATTGGACCTAATCTCTGCTCAACATGGTGCTCACAGGGTGGGAGAATAGGTATTTTATCCCCGTTTTGCAGATAAGGAAACTGAGGCACGGCAAAGCGACTTGCCTAAGGTCACAAAGCAGGCAAGCTATGGAGTCAGGATTAGAACACAGGCCCCCTGACACTTCAGCCCATGCTCGCTAGGCCACGCTGCTTTGAGGCAGAAAGGATTAAGTTGGGATAAAAGGAAGAACTTTAGGGCTCTGAGTACTCTGAAATGGTTAGCCAAGGCAGAGGGTAGAAGGCTTAATGAGTGCTAGAACAGGATATGTAGCCCCATTTCTCTAGAATGCTGGAGGCAGGGAGATGGCCTAGATGACCTCCAGAGGACTCTTCTAGCTCCAAAGTTTAAGGTGAGCAGATGGAGCTAGTCTGCGATGTCCTGATCTATTTACCGTGAACCCGATGTACCAGAGGTGCCGAGATCCCTGAACTTGGCAATGTCTCGTGGATGGGCCATTTAGCAGCTGCACTGCAGCAACCAGGAAGCTGCAAAGGTGAAATCTCCCTCACCTTACTTTCCCTCCACTCTGTTCCTCCTCCTCCCCTTCCCCCATCCTGAAAGGGTCAAATGGAATGAGGGCCCCAGGTGTGTAAATGTGTGTGTGTGTGAGTGGGGTGTGTGGGGGGCAGTTCTGTGGGACTGGGGTGGGTAGAGCTGAACCACTGTCCGACCATCTGCCGGGCCCGATTCCAGGGCAACTCCCTAACTGTGCACCGGCCCGGCAGCTCGCCTGAGTGAGGAGTGGGCATAATGCCACTGGAACACACGGATCCAGTCGCAGGTGGCCAAGATGCCATATGCGGGCATCGCCTGTGCTTTATGTAGGCGGGCGGGTGGCTGGCCCAAGAGTTCTTCAGCAGCTGTTGGCACTGAAGATGGTGGCGGGGCAGGGAGAAGCAAGAGAAACCCAACAGGGGAGGCGGAAGCAGGGCGGGGGGTCTCTGGGAGGAGAGAGAGTGAGCAGGACACCCCTTGAGCCCCATTGAGTGCAGACCCCATTTCATTCCATTCATTCATTCCATCGTATTTATTGAGCATTTACTGTGTGCAAAGCACTCTACTAAGCGCTTGGAAGAGTACAATATAATAATAAACAGAGAGTAAAGCTGCCCCCAGGGCTGGCCCTTCCTGGATCCGGCGACCGGTCAGTTCTGTGGTGGCAGAGCCTCCCAGGGCTAAAGCATACTTGAACTTAACTCCCAAGGCTTTCAGGAGGCTCCCACATGCTGTGGAAGGCTTTTTATTTTCGCCGTGTCCTCTTCCACTCGCTGTTTGGCTTCTGTGAGGTGGTGTGGGAGCCAAAGCAAACCGCTGCTCTTCTGAGCTAGGAGCCCCAAGTAAACCAGCTGCACCCTGCCAGCTCCCTCCGCCAATTCCTTGGGCCAGTTTGGCTAGTGCAGAGACCGGACGTGAGCCTGGGAGTCCTGTGTGTCTGGGATGAGGAGGAGGGGAGAGGGCAAAGGGAAGGCAAAGTCAACCAAGAACAATGAGGGGGCTCCCTCGAGTCGACACCTACCCTGAGTCAGAAAACCTCCCGTGGGATCGGGGAGTGGAGAATTTGCCAGGAAGTGGAGGTTCCCAGTGGTCCAGGGAGCAGCCCAGGATGCCCACTGGCCAGAAGGAAACTCTCATTCATTCATTCAGTCGTATTTTTTGAGCGTGCAAAGCAGTATGCTAAGCGCTTGGGAGAGTACAATATAACAAAAAAAAGACACATTTCCACCCCTCAGTGAGTTTACAGTATAGAGGGGAGGGCCAATTCCAGTGGGAGACTGAGAACACAAGAGAAGATAAAAGATTAGGGAATTCTGGGAGGTGCTGAGGATTTGGGGGAAGGGTATGTGGGCTAATGGAAGAGGGAGGAAGGAATTAGCATGGGGCTTATTCTGTTACATGTAGAGGTTTTCTGAAAGGTTGGTAATGGGAGGCTGGGTATTCCCATGCCAATTAACCAAGTAATCAAGCCCCCTGAGATACACCATAGTCTCCATTTTCTGATAGTCTGGAGCCTTTTTGTTTGTACTAGCAGCATGATGCAGCATTGCCTAGTTATTAGAGCACGGGCCCGGTAGTCAGAAGGACCTGGGTTCTAATCAAGGCTCGGCCGCTTGACTGCTATGTGACTTTGGACAGATCATTTAACTTCTCTGTGCCTCAGTTACCTCATCTGTAAAATGGGGATTAAGACCTTGAGCCCCACGTGGGACAGGCACTGTATCCAACCTGATTTGCTTGTATCCACCCCAGCGCTTAGAACAGTTCCTGGCACATTGTAAGTGTGTAACAAATACCACAATTGTTTCTATTCTTAATTGTAAACAAACCCTGCCTGAACAGCAATCTCGTGCCGCTATACCCATTTTACAGGTATAAATGAAAGACTGAGGCCTTCTGACTTCTCCCAGGTCAGTCAGTAGGGTCAGTCACGGAACTGGATGAGAACACCCCATCCTCACCCCCTCCCACAATGCTCGCCTCCCTGGCTTTTGTTTCAACCTGGAGTTCCTATTAAGAAATTGCTTTAATGGAAACGCTCATTATGCTGGCAGACAGATTTAGGCAATCTGTCTAGTTTACACGTACAGCATATTGCATGATTGGCTCAACATCATAATATTAAGACACCTAATGCTTTAAAGTAAAAGTTAATCGACTGAAATGACAAAGACTGCAGCAGCTGTGAAATGGCAAAAATGAAGCACTTATTTAACTGATAAAATACAAGTTAAAGTCATCTAGTGGATGGACCGTGGGCCTGGATGTCAGAAGGACCTGGGTTTTAATCCCAGTTCTGCCATTTGTCTGCTGTGAGACTTTGGGCAAGTCACTTCACTTCTCTGTGCCTCAGTTACCTCACCTGTATAATGGGAATTGACTATGAGCCCCATGTGGGACAGGGACTCTGTCCAGCCTGATTTGTTTTTATCTACCCCAGTATTCAAAACAGTGCTGGACATATATTAAGCATTTAACAGATAATGATGATGATGATGATTATTAATAATTCATGCCAAAGATTGTCATTTCGAGTTCTGATTTATCTAGGTCACATATATATGTCTATCAAGTCAGATCGAAAGCATACCTCATTACCTCATTACGTGCCCCAGCTCAATGTATAAGTTCTGGAATAGAGCCAAGATTGTCCTATTGCACAGAGGGAGCCCTGTCATCACGGGGCTCACAGATTCTCTTAAATAATGGAAGATGTTCCCTGATTGACCACTGCTTGGCCATGGGTGACTCCTATTCATGGAAAAACTATTAAGAAGTGAGGCAGCCTGTTCTGTTGGAAAGAGCACATGCCTGGGTGACAGACCACCTGGGTTCTAATGCCGGCTCCGCCACTTGTCTGCTGTGCGACCTTAGGAAAGTCGCTTCACTTCTCTGGGCCTCAGTTCCCCAATCCGTAAAATGGGTATTAAGACTCTGAGTCCCATGTGGGACATGGACTCGTTCGACACAATTAGCTTGTACTTACTCCAGTGCTTAGTACAGTGCCTGGCACCTAAGAAGCAGCATGGCTCAGTGGAATGAGCCTGGGCTTGGGAGTCATAGCTCATGCATTCAAATCCTGGCTCCAATGCTTGTCAGCTGTGTGACCTTGGGCAAGTCACTTAACTTCTCTGTGCCTCAGTTACCTCATCTGTAAAATGGGGATTAAGATTGTGAGCCTCATGTGGGACAACCTGATGACACTGTATCTCCCCCAGCGCTTAGAACAGTGCTCTGCACATAGTAAGCGCTTAACAAATACCAACATTAAGCACTTAAATCCCACAGTTATTATAATTATTATTATTAAGTACACTCCAATTTGTTCTTTAGAGAGCCATTAAGTACACAACCATAGCCTCTTTAGGTAGCCACAGTGGCCATTTCCACAGGTCCGGCCTGAGGAATGCTAAAAACATTTCTTCACTGTTGAAAAATCCACTTGGTTATGGGGCCTCATGGCTTTAAATAGGCTCTCTCCCCGGGGCTCCCCCTTTAATTGAAGACCAACCACGTTACTAATTGTACCATATTTCGTTTGATTAAATTATTCTCACACAAGCATATTGACATCAACGGCATTTGCTCCTCTCTGACAATTTGCATAATGACGCATGGGTAAAATTGTAAGGCTCACATGTGATAATAAGTTCTGCATTTCCATAATTATGTCAAAAGCAATTCTGTTTGGGGCAGTGTCAGGGAAGTCAAATGAGAGTGATATTAGTCATACAGGCAGTGGGGGCGGGGACGGAGGCGGAGGAGGAGAGAGAAGGTTCATGGCTAGGATTTGCAACTGGATTTCACGTATATTTTATCTCCATTAAGAGCTGGTGACAATAACCTGTATTGTTAAGAGATGGAAGTACTGCCTGTCACATGACTCCTCTGCTAACAGATTCACTTTTCCTGCATACAAAAGAGAAGCAGTCATTGATTGGAATGGATGAACGGAGATTGGTGGCAAAGGCGAGGCGGAGGTTTGACTCTGGTTTGGGGAGAAGCATTACCCCTGAAGGTCAGGGCCGGGTCTGGTTACCGAAAGAGCAATAGCATCCCCTCCATTGTTGCTGATGACGGATCGGAAGAAATTGACTGGGAAGTAGACACTTGAAATGGTCAGAAAGCTCGGATAACTGCAAGCCTGATTCTCTAGTCACAGAAGATGGGAATGGCAGTCAGGCCCATTCGGTGCAGGAGGGAGGCTCGAAAATAATGAAAAGGACCCTCAGTTTGCAATCGCCCTTCCGCCCATTGCTCTGATGGGTAAGGATAGATAATTAGGATGGTTCGCTACTCCTGGATGCAGGAATCAGTAAACAAATTCTCAGGAGGAAGTTAATTGACCAGGAAATCCAATGAGAGCAATGAGAAATCCCTGGGGTGGCCCTTTAGAGGTCATCTGGTCTGTCCCCCGCTTCTGGGCGGGATCATTCCTAAGCCATTCAGGACAGATGAGCAACCTTCAAGGTTTCCAGGTGATTCCTTATTCTGTGCATCAATTTATGGCCACTGTCCCATAAGAATGATTCAGCTGGTGCCCAAGAGTCTACCATCAGAATGGCTCAATGAAAATCAACCCATCAGTTTACTGAGTGCTATTTATTGAACAATTTCTGCGTGCAGAACATTGTACTAAGAACTTGGGAGAGGACAATATAGTAGAGTTGTTAGACATGTTTCCAGCTCACATCTTGCCTATAGTCTAGAGGTGAAGACACCTGGGAGTGGGGAAGACCAAGGGATCATGAGTAGCGTGTCCCTGTGATCAGGCTGATGGGCATGTGTCGGTGTGACCTTTGACATATGGCCATGTAGGTCCCTAGGTGGGGACTGTTAGGTGGAAAGTTCCCAAGTCTGGGAGAAGGAAAGATTTCCCCATCAGTAATGTTTGGTACATTCTGGGTGGAATCTGGCTTTTTTGGCAGTAGCGGGAAAGTGACACATCTGCCCCACCTTACAGCTTTAGACTGTAAACTTGTTATGGGCAGGGAATGTGTCTGCTAATTCTGTAGACTTGTACTCTCTCTGGAGCTTAGTACAGTGAGCTCCTAGTGAGTACTCAATAAATACAATTGATTGATTGACTGATTTGGGTGGGCCGATGTTCTTCTGAGAGCAGAGCAGGAAATCAGACAGTAGGGAAGCTTCTTACTGCCCGTGAGCCGTTGCTGCTTGCCGTTCCTCTGGGACCCAGCTAGAAGAGATTTTCATGCAAAGCACTTTCTTCTCTGTATCTAAACTATCCATAGACTATAAAGGAAGTCAGGGTGGATGAATTTGGTTATTTTCTTAATTTCTGGATTCTTTTAGATCAAACCCTCTTGCCCTTCTTTTTCCCAAGTCTAGCATATGACTTCTGCTAATCAAATCTTCACCTTGCATCTGACAGTCTTCAGCGTCAGTTTACCATGCCGGCCTTGAGATTTATGTTATCTGTTGCAATTTTTTCCCAATTGTGATACTAATTCAAGCCTGACTCTGATCTTGGGTGGTTTGGGAAATCCAGCTCAGGTGTGGTCTTAGGTGTTTCCATGGTCACTCCACAGAATTCTCATTCGGGGCCTGCACGGAATGTCCAACTCTAAATCTTAATTTATTAGAAATGGACACAGGGTGGCTTATTCTCATCTTTGTTTATCTTTCTACAACAAAGCCGACTCAATTTCAATCTCCAGAGGAACAGGTGAGAGTGGAGTCTAATACTTGCCTCCTCTACCCTGTGAGTGCCTTGTGGGCAGAGAATATGTCTACCAACTCTGCTGTGTTGTTCTCTTCTAACCACTAATTCAGTGCTTTGCACACAGTAAAAGCTTGATAAATCCACTGATTGATTGATAGATTGGGTCTTATTTGTGTTTCACAGGCTTCTGCCTCCCTCTTCTCACTAACGGACCAGCTCAGAGAGAGCAGTTCAATCTGGGGACACCCCAGTGGAGCCAAGCAACTCCCTGGTTCCCCAGACCTTAGAGAAGCAGCATGGACTTTGTGGATAGAGCACAAACCTGAGAATCAGAAGGATATGGGTTCTAATCCCAGCTCCGTCACTTGTCTGTTGTGTGACCTTGGGCAAGTCACTTCAGTTCTCTGGGCCTCAGTTACCTCATCTGTAAAATGTAAAATACTCTGAGCCCCACGTGAAGTAGGGACCACGCTCAAATTGATAACCTGAAGCAGCGTGGCTTAGTGGAAAGAGCACGGGCTTGGGAGTCAGATGACATGGGTTCTAATCCTGGCTCTGCCACTTGTCTGCTGGGTGACCTTGAGCAAGCCACTTAACTTCTCTGTGCCTTAGTTATCTCATCTGTAAAATAGGTATTAAAACTGTGAGGCCCTCGTGAGACAACCTGATTACCTTGTATCTACCACAGTGCTTAGAACAGTGCTTGGCACATAGTAAGTGCTTAACAAGTTGATTCTATTTACTGTGATTAAGTTGTCTTGTTTTTGTCCGTCTGTCTCCCCTGATTAGACTGTAAACAGGGATTGTCTCTGTTGCTGAATTGTACATTTCAAGCGCTTAGTACAGTGCTCTGCATATAGTGAGCACTCAATAAATACTATTAAATGAATGAATGAACAAATACCATTATTATTCTCATTATCTTATATCTATCCCAGGGCTCAGTACAGTGCCTGGCACATAGTAAGTGCTTAACAAATATCACAGTTATTAATTATTATTAGTGGAGATCTTGCTAAGCAAGGGTGGAAGTTGAGAGAGAGTCAAGTTTGGAGGATAAGGTTCACACGAATGTCAGTTTTCTGGCATCGAGAGATGCCTCCTCCCTAGGCAACCGAACATGGAGATGAGAGTGATTGTTTATCGTCTCAGTTCAATCCTGCCAGCTGAGCCCCAAACATCAGGTCACAGCCAACCCTACGGCATGGTACACCTCACTTTGCGTTGCCTGGAGGGCACTCACCATGAAGATATTTTATAAAACGATCTCTCTCCATAGATTATCCAGATAATTTGGGTCTTTTTATGTGCCAATTTATCCAGATATTATAGCTACGTGCAATAAACTGCAAGTAATAGTATTTATTCAGCACTTTATTAAACAGTGTGTACTGAATGGGAAGGAGGTGGAGCGAGACATAGAAAAGAGAGAGAGGAAAGAGATAATTGTGGTGTTTGCTAAGCACTTATTAGGCATCAAGCCCTGCACTGAACACAGGGGTAGATCAATTGATCAATCAATCAATCATATTTATTGAGCGCTTACTGTGTGCAAGACACTGCGCTAAGCACTTGGGATAACAGACACATTCCTTGCCCTCAAGGAGCTTACAGTCTAGACAGGGAGACAGACATTGATATAAATAAGCTTGGGATATGTACTTAAGTCCTTTGGGGCTGGAAGAGGGGTGAATAAAGGAAGCGAGTCAGGGTAAGGGGGAAGATTGGATGCAATCCTTATCACCTCAAGACTCACACTCTATTAAATGTTTGAAGTTGTTTACTAATTAGTCACTACTTGGATCTTAATCAAATACAAAAGACAATTATATCTAAAATAGAGAAACAATTTACTGCCATGAAATGTGAAGTAATTTCTGTCTCTATCCTCTCTCTCTGACTTAGACTTTGAGCCCTGTATGGGAAGGGAACTGTGTCCAGTCTGATTATCTTTGATTTACCCCAGCACTTACTAGAGTGCTTGGCATAGAGAAAGCGCTTAACAAATGGCATGATTATTATTATCTCTTTCCCCATCCTTTTCTCTGGGTCTCACTCTGCCTCTTTCCTTCCCTTTCAGCACACACACGCTTCTGAAACCAAGGGCACTGGTTCCGTGTCCAGCGAGCCGTACGCTAAAGCACCAACAGCGTAGGAAATGAAAACCCCGGGAGCAGCAGCTGAGGCGGGCAGGACGCACAGGTATTTCGCTCAACTCGATCTGCTCCACTCTCCAGGCACCCAAAGAAAACTTAAACATTATTTACTCAACCATGTGCGAGTTAAAACCAATATCTCCCGACCATCTGTTCAGCGGAATGACCCCTCGGAACTTTATGGGCCCCACGTGACGTCAGCATAATTCCAGCTAATCAATCTCTCCATCCGCATTTCGGAGGTGGAAAGCAGGGAGGGGGCAAGGAGGAGCGCGCTGAAAGGCTCGTTTGCCGACAACCTGCCCAGATTTTTCAGGGAACCTTCTGCCCTCCTTGTTCAGGTAGTTTGCTAGAAGCAGCATGTGTTGCGGTCTTCTATCATGCACCCCCTGTGCTGGGAAGGACCCAGCTTTGCCTCTTCCTCCACCACCCCATTCTTACTGCGGTCATTACAGAAGCTAATTGTATTTGTATTTGTTAAGGGCCTATTATATACCAAGCACTATTCTAAGCACTGGGGTAGGTACAAGTTAATCAGGTTGGATACAGTTCCTGTCCCACAAGGGGTTCATAATTTTAATTCCATTTTACAGATGAGGTAACTGAGGCACAGAGGAATTAAGAGATTTGGCCAAGGTCACGCAGCAGACAGGTGGCAGAGCTGTACTAAACCATGCTGCTTCTCTAATTAATTGATTAATGAAGGTCATACAGCAAGCAATTGGCAGTACTGAGATTAGAACCCTGGTCCTCTGACTCCCAGGCCTCTGCTCTTCCACTAAGCCCTGATGCCCCTGAAACAATCCTTGGTATTCGTGGGTGGTAATGCTTACACTGTATCTACATGAGTGCTTGTCACAGTTCATGGCACATAATAAGCATTTAGTAACTACCACTGCTATGATTCTTTTTCTTCTTCTTTGGATTTGGGATAGAGAAGCATTTCCCATCCAGGAACACCAAGGATTGTCTCAGGAGGATCACGTGGATAGTACAATTTCCAGGAGGCCCAATCCATGTCAAATAGCCTCAGGAGCTTGGGTTCAGGCCCAAGCTTGGGGCTTCCACTGCCATCCTGAAACAGAGAGCGCAGTCAGCGTGATCCATTCATTCAGTTGTGTTTATTGAGCGCTTACTGTGTGCAAAGCAATGTACTAAACATCTGGGAAAGTACAATACAACAATAAACAGTGACATTCCCTGCCCATAACGAGCTTACCAGTCTAGAGGGATGATTAGACCATATGTCAGACACTGGATTAAGCGCTGGGATAGATACAAGCAAATCGAGTTGCAATGGTATTGCCCCATGCTGGTTTTGGAAGCCCTGCAGCACAGAGGGTCAGTGTCCATTCACAAATGGGAAGCAGCATGATCTAGTGGATAGAACATGGGACTGGGAGTCAGAATGTCATGGGTTCTAATTTGACTCCGCCACTTGTCTGCTGTGTGACCTTGTGTAAGTCACTTCACTTCTCTGGGCCTCAGTTACCTCAGCTGTAAAATGGGGATTGAGAATATGAGCTGCATGTAGGAGAGGGACTGTGTCCAACCCGATTCACTTGTATCCACCCCAGTGCTTAGTACAGTGGCTGGCACATGGTAAGTGCTTAGCAAATACCATAATTATTAAGTGGTATTCCATGGAAAGAGCAGAGAGCACATTTGTCCTCGTTTTCAGTAGTAGTAGTAAAAGTATTTATTGAGTGCTTACTGTGTTCAGAACACTATACTAAGTCCTGGGAAAGAATACAAAGGTAGGAATTGGACACGGTCCTCATTGGCCTCACAGTCTAATTTCAGTCTGCAGTATCGCAAGCTTAAATAAGCAGTCGTGACCATAGGTCTGAGCTGGGACTGGAAATCAGAGCACTGACCATTGTACTAACTTTAAGAGCCTAGAAGTTGGCAGGTCGAAGCAGTTGAAGGATTCATGATGGTCTCTGGACTTATTGGGCAGGGAATGTGTCTGCTAATTCTGCTGTACCCTCCCAAGCACTTAGTACTGTACTCTGCACATAGTAAGCGCTTAATAAATAAAGCCAAATGATTGGTTGACTGCAATCCCTTTGCCCTTCTCTCTCTACCAGCCCTGAGACCTAGTAGGATTGTCGGCCCAATCTCTGATTTCATCAAGATACACGGACCGATCTCTTAGACTTGAGCCACCCCTATTTTACTAGACCCCTTTACTTCTCCCTAACCTCTCCTTGTATCTATCTGCCCCTTAGCGGCTTTCTAACATGGCTCCCTCCAGTTGCTTGGCAACCGTAGCAGCATTGTACTGTATGATCCTGCGACCTCCCCTCCCTCCTCCCCCCAGCTACCCCTCCAACCCAACATTGCAACTCACCCTGTAGATTGAGCTGCTGCCCAATCCTGGTGGGATGGTTCACGGTGAAAAATGCTCTGGGCATGCACATGCTCATGAGGGAGTTTCTTAAGTGAAAGAATAATTCTCACTGAAAACTTATGGTAGGAGTAATAATGATATTAATAATAATTGAAGTATCTGTTAAGCACTTCCTGTGTGCCAGGTGCTGTACTTAGACCTGGGATGGATATTAGCAAATCCTGTTGGACAGTGTTCCTGTCCCACATGGGACTCACAGTCTCAATCCTCATTTTACAGATGAGGTAGATGAGGCCCAGTGAAGTGACTTGCCCAAAGCCACACATCAGAAAAGTGGCAGAGCTGGCATTAGGACCCATAAGCTTCTGACTCCCAGGCCCGGGATTTAGCCACTGCGCCATACTGCTCTCATAATGATAATAGTGGTAGTATTTGTTAAGTGCTTACTACGTGTCAAGCACTGTTTTAAGTGCTGGTGCAGTTACAAGTTAATCCGGTCAGAAACAGTCCCTGTCCCAAATGTGGCTCTCAGTCTGAGTAGGAGGGAGAAAGATATTGAATTCCCATTTTACAGATGAGGGAACGGAGGCACAGAGAAGTTAAGTGACTTGTCCAAAGTCACACAGTAGGTCAATGGGGGATGCAGGATTAGAACCTAGGTCCTCTGACTTCCAGGCCCATGCTCTTTCCACTAGACTTTGTTGCCTCTCTAATAATAATAATAATAATGATAGTATTTGTTAAGCGCTTACTATGTGCCAAGCACTGTTCTAAGCGCTAGGGGGGATACAAGGTAATCAGGTTGTCCCAAGTGCAACTCACAGTCTTAATCCCCATTTTACAGATGAGGTAACTGTGGCACAGAGAAGTTAAGTGACTTACCCAAAGTCACACAGCTGACAAGTGGCAGAGCTGGGATTTGAACCCATTACTCCTGATTCCCAAGCTCATGCTCTTTCCACCGAGCCATGCTGCTTCTCTAATAATAATAATAGTAATAATAATAATTATAGTATTTATTAAGCATTTGCTGTGTCAGAGCACTGTATTAAGTGCTGGGAAAGAATTCACAGGAGGGAATTAGACATGATCCCTGCCCCTTTGTGGGTCCACAATCTAAAAATTAAAGGGGAAAGGAGAGATTGGCGCTAAATCCACACGGAGAGGTGAAACAAAGCACTAATCAACCAATCACTGGTATTTATTGAGTGCTTACTGTGTGCGGAGCATTCTACTAAGTGCTTAGGGCTGTAGTAAGACAACATAAAGGCAAAAAATAAGGATCAGCAGGGTACCATGGCTAGAGGGGCAGTCTCAATCACAGCCCCAGTGATGGCTACATATTGTTGTATTGTACTCTCCCAAGCACTTAGTACAGTGCTCTACCCAGAGTAAGTGCTCATTAAATACAGTTGATTAACTGATTGATTGGCTGTAGTTCCCCTAGACTGTAAACTCATTGTGGGTGGAGTCATTTCTACTAACTTCATTGTACAGTGCTGTTCTAAGTGCTTAGTACAGGGCTCTGCACACAGTAAGCACTCAGTAAATACCATCGATTGATTGACTGATTGCCAGAGGCATCATGCTGCAGCTGCTCTTAGATTAAGGAGGCAAAAAGAGGAGGAGAAGGAAGAGGAACATTTAGAATAAAGATACCTGGGTCCATCACCTGGCACCGTCTAGAATGTCAGCTCGTTGTAGGCAGGGAATGTGTCCGTTTAGTGTTACCCTGTACTATAATAGCAAGCACTTAGTACAGTGCTCAGCGCACAGTAAGTGCTCAATAAATACAACTGATTGGAGCATGGGCCTGGGAGTCAGAAGGACCTGGGTTCTAATCCTGGCTCTGTCACTTGCCCGCTGTGTGATCTTGGGCAAACCACCTCACTTCTCTGTGCCTCGGTTACCTCATCTGTGAAATGGGAATTGAGACTACGAGCTCCATGTGGAGCTGTGGGACTGTGTCCAACCTGATTTATTTGCAACCACCCCAGGGCTTAGTACAGTGTCTGGCATAAAGCAAGTGCTTAACAAAAGCTACAGTTATTATTATTATTATTATTGTGAATAAACCCTCCAGAGAGACTGGATCTATAAGAGATCTAGCGGTCTGACGATCAGTTCATCTATCTATTTAGAGAACACTGTGATGATTCTACAAAATAGAACGGTAAAAGATCCTTCTCCACCCCACCTGCGGTTTAAGTTTGTCAGAGTCTGGGCCATTTGGTAAATGTAGGCTTTCCTGCTAAGAAAGATCTAGGAACTTGAAACCCCAAATGTGGAGAATGAAAAGAAATGTAGAATTACTGAGAAGGGGCTGCCTTGTCAAATCAGAGCAGGATAAATCTCACAAAGGATAGTTCATTTCTGTACTATTAAAGATGGCATGCTAATATCAAAGTGTTAAAATATGTAAATGGAAGAATCCAGCACACATCCTAATTACTGTTTTACATTATCAAGCCATTTACTCTTTATGGCATTTTATGACTGTTCGGCTGTGTCAGCAAACAATTAGCAGCACCTCCTACCACGGATGAGGAGGGGGAAAAAAAAGGTTTTCCAGTTTCTTCTTAGCAGAAATACTTTTGGCTTCAAGAGCAACCAGCGAGGAGATACACATTGTGGAATGCTCTTTTAGTGTGAACGACATATGCTGAACCTTCCTGGCATTTTTCTTGTCGCTCATAGCTTGCTTACCACGAAGATAGATTTATATGCAGACTAATGAGAACTGACATTTCGTACTCTGTGTGCTACAGTTACTGCACCGATTTAATACTTTGCAGGTGTTATCTCATTACAGAGTAAGCTTAGAGGCACATAAGCATCGAGGAAACTTAACAGTTATTATGATAGGAAAAGATGCTTCATCTTATGAAGCATTGTACCTTTTGAGTCATAAAGTCTTTATCTTGGAGCAGGAATTTGTCAAAAATTTGTGCTGCCAACTTTAGGCGAGATCTTTTTCCCCTCTTCCAGTGGATTTATTGTCATCGCCAAGCACTGATGCTCCTTGATTTCTTTGAAGAGGTTTGAAATTGGATCACATTTCATTCACTCCAAGGAGTTGGTTTAAATTAACTGCAAATCTGAAAGGGACGAGGCTCCACTTAGTGATATGATTGACGACGAGGAGCCCACTGTGTCCTGGCGACTGGTGACATCTCTCTGGCCTGCTTTTGGCCGGATGAGAGCTGTAGGGTCTTTGCTCACAGACCGGGAGGGGAAGAAGGGGAGGGAGGATTTAGATCTGGCCCACCTGATCTTAACAATCCAATGTGCACATTGGGTAAAGCCAAAAATAGTCATAGAAAGAGCTGGGAGATCATACTGTGTGTAATTCGATAAATGCTTCACATGGAAGCGCTGATGTTGATTGCCGAATAGAAACAATTCCCATTCAGATGGAGATGGGGGGACAGAAGGTACATACAAAGCTATTTTAAGCCAAAGGCAGGTGACAGACGACGAGAAATGGAATGAGTCTTAAATGCCGTCGGACCAATGAACCGGGAGATGTTCTGTTACACTAGAAAAGCTCCACACAGTGGCATACCTTGCCACGATGCTGTGTTTTTAAAAGGTGCCTTAGTGCTAACAAGCTCAAATTCAATCAAACGACGGAGCCATAACCATTTTAGGTGTTTACAGAAATGCACTCCAGCTAAATGTTCGTGTACTTCTCTGCTCCAATTGGAAGCAGGAAGTCAGCCCAAGAGGCAAGAGAGCTGGCTTGTGAGATCCCCTTAGCCCTAAGTCTGGGACCTTCGAGATGGTGGCCCAGATTTTGGGATCCTCTTAAAGGGATGGGACTACATTTTCTCAGTGCCCAAGTCCCCGTCTGGTAATGAGATAGATGCATGCGGAAGCCTTCTAGACTGTAAACTCGTTGCGGGCAGGGAACGTCTACCAATTCTGTTATATGGTACTCTCACAAGCACTGCTTAGTACAGTGCTCTGCACACAGTAAGCGCTCCATAAATATCATTGATTGACTGATTGGTGGCTCTTTCATTTTCCATTTAATTTACTACTCTGCAGGCTTGCCCACATCCTGCCCGGCATCTGGCCTCTGTCTTGGAATGCGCTCCCTCATATCCGACAGACAATTATTCTCCCCGGCTTCAAAGCCTTACTGAAGGTACATCTCCTTCAAGAATTTTTCCCCGACTAAGCCCTCTTTTCCTTTTCTCCAACTCCCTTCTGCCTTGCCCTGACTCACTCCTTTTATTCATTCCCCCTACCAGCCCCACAGTACTTATGTACATCCATAATTTCTTTATTTATTTTAATGTCTGTCTCCCCTTCTAGACTGTAAGCTAGCTGTGGGCATGGGCTGTGTCTGCTATATTGTTATATTGTACTCTCCCAAGTGCTTAGTACAATGTTCTGCACACAGTAAGCACTCAAAAAATACAATTGGCTGACTGATTGTTTGACTGACAGACTACTGAATGAACCCTCTTTGGCTAGTGGCCCAAAGGAGTGACCGGGCTACCTCAAATTCTGAACTTCCAACAGGGAGAACTGGTCTCCTCACGTCTTTAAAAAGGCTACCTCACAAGTCTTAGTAAGCGGTTGAGGGCAGCACACACGAGGCCTTTTGTTTTCACGATAACTGCTGATTTTGTGAGAAGTAGTATGGTGTAGCAGATTCAGAATGTCTTGGGTTCTAATCCCGGCTCCACCACTTGTCTGCTGTGAAACCTTGGGCACGTCACTGTACTTCTCTGTGTGTCAGTTACCTCAGTTGTAAAATGGAAATAAGAGTGTGAGCCCCATGGGGGACAGGGACTGTTTCCAACCTGATTAATTTGAATCTATCTCAGTGCTTAGAACAGTGCACGGCACAGAGTAAGTGCTCTAAGAAGTGCCATTATCATTATTATTATTATCGTTATTATCTTCTTCCATCTAAAGCAGCTCTCAACCTTTAACATTCGGCTGAGGAACCACACAGTACTTGCTTAGAGATGTTTTCTATTGGATTGGCATGCTCACCTCTCAGGGAGTTGAGGTTTGTAGTTGATTTTGCTGCCACTGGGGTAACCGGTGGGATGTTTGTGGAACATTTGCTTTAAGTGACAGGGTTGCATTTAGCGAAGGCCTTAAATATACTACTGGCCTAATTGGAAGCTCATTGAGCAGTGAGATTAGAATTGTGATTCAACCTGACAAGAGCTAGGGAATTAAAAGATGAAGCCTCATCCAGTCTCCTAAACTCATGCTGTTTTCGAAAACAAAGACCTTCCAAAACACATGAATTATTGATGGCCTTCTGGCCTTAGCGGATCATTTCTGGGCTTCTCTTGGTTTGGGTCACCAGTCCTGCTAATCAGTCAGAGGGCTTTCTGAGTGTTCTGGGGTAAACTGTAGAGAAGGGCAGGGGCAGGTTGGGGGAATCAGGCACAGAGAGGGTGGACTCTATGCTTATGGACCCTTCACACTGTCATTCCCAGAGCAGCAGTCCAGTCTTCTAGCCCTTCCTTGCATCTAGGTAAATTCTGGCTCACGTCTTAGGAAACTGGAAGCTTTGCAGACAGTCAATCGGTGGTATTTATTGAGCGCTTACTGTGTGCAGAGCACTGGAATAAGTGTCTGGGAGAGTACGATACCATGGAGTTGGTAGGCACAACCTAGGTTACATTCTAGCCGGAAAGACGGGAATTTAAATAATCAACGATATTTATTGAGTACTGACTGTGGAAAAAGTGCTGAACTAAGTGCTTGGGAGAGTACAGTACTAAAGATTACCTTTAGATGATCCTTGCCCACAAGGAGCTTACATACTAAAGGGAATTACAGATAAGGGAAATGAGAAAGTATAAGAATATGCACGTAAGTGCTGTGGGGCTGGGGGAGGGGAGGGCTAAGGCTGGAAGGTTTAAAGCAAACCAAAGGAAGCATTTCTACCCACAGCAGGGGGAAAGGGTTTTAGAGCTGTTTCCACAGTCTGAGTTTCCCCAGGAGTGGGATGAAACTACAAAATTCACTTCCCCTTATGGCAGGATGGTTTGTTATCCTGGTCTGTGAGTATAAGTGGGAAAAGATGTCTCTTCTGGGATATTGTCTCTCCTCAGATTTGAGTTTCACTGCCTCTTTTTCACTTTGCGTATTCCTGCCAAAGCTCTCTTACCAATTAGCACAGTAATAATAATAATTTTGGTATTTGCTAAGCTCTTATTCTATTTGCCAAGCACTGTGCTAAGTTCTGGGGTAAAATTTGTCTCGGGATTTTTGAATCCATAAGGATGTCAATAAAAGGAATAATTTAATATTTATTAAGTGCTACTGTGTGCCAAGCACTGTACTAAGTGCTAGAGTAGATACAATACTAACAGATTAGACACAGTCCCTGTCCCACTTGGGTTTAGAGTTTAAGGGAAAGTTAGAACAGATCTTTATTCCCCATTTTCAGATGAGGAAACTGAGGCACAGAGAAATTACTTGTCCCAGGTCACACAGCAGGCAAGAAGCAGATCCAAGATTTGAACCAAGAAGTGCCATGGCCTAGTGGATAGAGCATGGGCCTGGGAGTCAGAAGGACCTGGGTTCTAATCCTGGCTCCACCACTTGTCTGTGTGACCTTGGTCAAATCACTTCACTTCCCTGTGCCTCAGTATCCTCATCTATAAAATGGGGATTAGAACTGTGAGTCCCATGTGGGTCATGGACTGGGTCCAACCTGATTGCCTGTATTTCCTCCAGCACTTAGAATAGTGCTTAGCACATAGTAAGTGCTGAACAAATACCATAAAAAGCCCCCAAACAAACAAAAATACAAGGCTTCATGACACCCAATCCTGTGCACTAGGCCAACCCACTTCTCAAGATTTGAGTTTGGGGAAAAAGCCAAATACTTAGAGAAGCCATGAGCCAATATATTTTCTGGTATGCTATAAGCTTTCCATCGGTGTCAAAGCAATGCTCTCCGTAACCTAGCTTTGGCGAGCAGGATTATGAGGAGAAAGGACGATAACATGATACCCAAGCAGTGACTGAATGGAGATCTGAAAAACAGCCCACTCAAGCAGTAAGGGCAAAACAAACAATTTATAGCCACAGTGTAGCACAGTCTCCAACACTGTGAAAGACAACAAGCTGTTGGGAGACAAGGCAACAGCAGAAGGAATAGCCTGGTGGGTGGCAGGCAGGAGAGGGATTTGCTCTCCTGAAGGACAGATCTGGGGAATATTGGGAGTCCAAAAAGCAAGTTTGGAAGTAGTCACAGGTGTAGTTTGTCGTCCAGGGTGGAATGGAGTAATAGTCATATATGATTTGGGCTTTTCAGCCACATTTATGTGCGTGGCTAGTATCTCACCATCAGTGTTATCTTCAAAACTGAAGGGTTCTCTCTGTGTGTGTGTGTGTGTGTGTGTGTGTGTGTGTATGAAAGCTGTAGAGAAAGAAGTTGACTCCATTTACGAAAAGTAGGCTTAGGTGATGGTAGGAATGTTGTCGGACATCCTGATGACTTAGATACGGTACGAATCTTCCTCCCCTCTGGATTGGTAGGCAGCTTTCTCTCAAGACACCAATAAGCAAACTCCAAATAACTGGTTTAATTATTCTTAGACCTACCTTTATGCTTTTTATGAATCTCCTCCCACTCTTCCCCCAGTTACTAAATGAGTTTGACCACATGTCATAGAGAAGTGACAAACACGGGGGGGGGGGGATTTTGTTGTTCCTTTTGGTAGGTCTATGACCTGCTGCTCTAAGTCATGTTTTTATCAGAGAGGAGGCCAGTTGTCTGCTTGTGCTGACCATTCGTTTCTGTCCTCTGGAAACCTCCAGGAGCCAAGAACTGGCAGATGGAGGTTGCAGACAGAGCACCTCTTGACTTGGTTGGGGATTGAGATTCCAAGAAACATCCTAGATGAGGAGAGGTTTTGTGAGGCTGTGCAAGAATGGAAAAGCCAGGGAGACAGGAAGGACAGATACGACCACAAAGACTTAAAGTTCCGTAGTTTGTGTGCAGAAGGTTTTTCTGGTTGGAAGACCTGCTAATCATTGCTTATTCTGGGAATTTTCCAGATTTAAGGATAAAAGTGCTTGGGGATGAAAGGTCTGGAGTTCCTCTGAAATTCAACCTCCCTCTGCCTCCAAGAAGAACTCCATCCGAGTGCTGCTCTAGGCTTCTTTTTGATTTTTCCATTTCTGGAGCTGGTTGATAAAGTGAGGCACCAGCACTCTGGCTTGATTGTACTTGATGCTAAAATATCTCCCCAGATCCATTTTTTTGGGTGAAGGGAGATTAGAGGAAGAACTTGGACAACATTAACTTCATATTCCTTGCTTCATTTAGGTGTTTTCCATTTTCTGAGTGAAAATCATTGAGAATCAGCCTTTAATATCTACGGTGGGAAAATAGGACAGTTAAAGAGTCACCAAAACATCAATGTACTCCGGTAAAGGGTTAAAATGTAAAGGGTATTCACCACGTGGCACATTTTGATTTTCATTTACTCTCATTTGATTAAAGCAATGCACTAATTATGCGCTAAGAATTCTGCTGCATGGTATCGCCCCATCCCTGAATTGCACAATAATCCACTTAATATGTAACCAATCTTTTTTTTTTGCCCTAATTGGAGGTTCATGGTTTACATACGTGTTTAATTAACATTTCTAATTAAAATCAGGATGTGTAAAAATGGAGTATTACCCTTGAAAAATTTGAACCTGAAGGTGTAAATTATGCCCATTTTCAGAAGGCAGGTAAATAAGTCCCATCTGTTTTACCTATAAGAAACTTATTTAGACTTTCTGAAAGGCAAAGTAAGGGAGGATGACCATGGCCAACTCGCTAGCCCGATTTGGTGTTGATGTCTAGAGGGTTACACTGACTTAACTTATTGGTGGGATGGGAAGGGCGAACTCTGACTAAGCCCCCCTTTCCTCTTCTCCCACTCCCTTTTGTGTCACCCTGACTCTCTCCCTTTATTCATCCCCCCTCCGAGCCCCACGGCACTTCTGTACTTATCTGTAATTTATTTATTTATATTAATTGACTGTCTTCCCCATCTAAACCGTAAGCTTGTTGTGGGCAGAGAATGTAACTGTTTATTGTTATATTGTACACTTCCAAATAATAATAATAATAATGTTGGTATTTAAGCATTTACTATGTGCAGAGCAACGTTCTAAGCACTGGGCTAGATACAGGGTAATCAGATTGTCCCACATGAGGCTCACAGTCTTAATCCCCATTTTACAGATGAGGGAACTGAGGCACAGAGAAGTTAAGTGACTTGCCCACAGTCACACAGCTGACAAGTGGCAGAGCTGGGATTCGAACCCATGACCTCTGACTCCCAAGCCCGGACTCTTTCCACTGAGCCACGCTGCTAATGCTCTGCACACAGTGAATGCTCAATAAATACAATTTTGTGAATGAATGAAAGAACTGCTTTGGAATTCCTTTCATACATTGCTTTTCCCTCAGTGAAATAAGGGGCTGATGTGAGAACGATCTAGTCACTATTTCGGTGAACAGCAATGAACTCCAAGAAGACATTACCTAGTCCTACCCCAGGGGCAGCTTTAAATAGGGTGTAGCCATGACAACCACCTCAAGGGACAACCTCAGTGGAACGGGGGATCGGCAGTGGTGCCACCAATCCTGATTTGAAAGCGTCATCACAGGTAGAACTGGGCAGGGGTAAGGGAACACAATGGATCTGGAGCAAGAGAAGTAGAGTGGCCTACTAGATAGAGCATGGGTCTGGGAGTCAGAAGGATCTGGTTTCTAATCCTAGCTCTGCCACTTGTCCGCTGTGTGACCTTGGGCCAGTCATTTAACTTCTCTGGACCTCAGTTATCTCATCTGTAAAATGGGGAATAAGCCTGGGAGCCCCATGTGGGACATGGACTGCATCCAAATTGATTAACTAGTATCTTCCCCAGAGCTTAGAACAGTGCCTGGCACATAGGAAGCATTTAAAGACCATTTTTAAAAAAGACCAAAGACCATTTAAAAAAAAAGAAAAGGAGCAGAGAAAAACCCTCTAGTTTCGAGGGTTCTGGTGGATTTCCATGACATCTTTACATTACATTGTGCATCCACACATATAACAAATGATGTCATTTAATTATGCTGTGAGCAAATGCGGCATAACATGATGGGGTCATAAGGAACAGGGAGGTGACTAATTTTTCCCTGCCTCTGAGCAGCCAAACATCTGAAGTCAGCATTGGTCATTTTACAAAAGAAATGTCAACTTCCAATCACTTTGGCCAGATATCCCTCATACTCTCATTGACGTGGATTTAGAGAACATTTGGTAAGCAGTGTAATGCTCATCCAAGTTTATTTAAATGTTACATCTATCTATGTCTTTGCATATCTCTAGCTTCATTTTCGCATGACTGTACTAAGATAGCGCAACACCCTGCTATTTCAAAACTTCCATGTCATCTCATCTCAGTAAAAATGTTCTTGATGCTGTTGAGAGAGATTTAAATGTTTCAATCCTCATTTCATTAATATTCACAACTTTGAGGGAAAAATATGATTTGAAATTGTTACTTTGGACTGACATTTCACTGGAAGGAAGGCAAAGACTACAGAGAAGTAAATTAGAAACACAAGGTCCTGTAGTAAACCAGAAGGAGATCTGGGGTTAGAATTTTGGTCTCTAAACTTCCAATAATAATAATAATAATAATGTTGGTATCTGTTAAGCACTTACTATGTGCAGAGCACTGTTCTAAGCGCTGGGGTAGATACAGGGTAATCAGGTTGTCCCACGTGAGGCTCACAGTTAATAATAATAATAATAATAATGTTGGTATTTGTTAAGCGCTTACTATGTGCCGAGCACTGTTCTAAGCGCTGGGGTAGACACAGGGGAATCAGGTTGTCCCACGTGGGGCTCACAGTCTTAATCCCCATTTTACAGATGAGGGAACTGAGGGACAGAGAAGTTAAGTGACTTGCCCACAGTCACCCAGCTGACAAGTGGCAGAGCTGGGATTTGAACCCATGAACTCTGACTCCCAAGCCCGGGCTCTTTCCACTGAGCCACGCTGCTTCTCTACTTCTGTGCTCAAATCATCCGGGTAATCCACTCTCCTTGGACATGTTCTCCAGTGACTTTTCAGTGTTTCGAAGGAATCCAGGTACATTTTCAAGTTCATTTGTGCAGCATACTCTCTTGTGGCTTTCTGACATCCAGAATATTGACTTTCCTTTAATTTTAGAAGCCATCTTTTTGATTTTTTTAGCGTCATTCTTTAAGTGCTTACCCTGTGCCAGGCATTGTATTAAGCCCTGGGGTAGAGACATGGCGGTCATAGTCTTAATCCTTTCATTCATTCAACTGTGTTTATTGAGTGCTGACTGTATACAGAGCACTGTACTAAGTGCTTGGGAGAGTACAATGTAGCAATAAACAGACACATTCCCTTCCCTCAACAAGCTTACACTCTAGAGGGAGAGACAAACATTAATATAAATAAATTATAGATATGCACGTAAGTGCTTTGGGTCCGGGAGGGGGATGAATAAAGGGAGTAAGTCAGGGTGACACAGAAGGGAGTGGGAGAAGAGGAAAGGAGACCTTAGTCAGGGAGGGTCTCTTAGCGGAGATGTGCCTTCAGTAAGGATTTGAAGAGGGGAAGAGTAATTGTCAGATTTGAGGAAAGAGGGTGTTTCAGGTCAGAGGTAGGATGTGGGAGAGGGGTTGGCAGTGAGATAGAGGAGTTTGAGGTAATCCCTATCTTACAGATGAGGTAACTAAGGCACGGAGAAATTAAGTGACTTGCTCAAGGTCACACAGCACAGAAATAACAGAGCCGGGATTAGAACCCAGGTCCTTCTGACTCTGGGGCCCTTGCTCTATCCCCTAGACCACCCTGTCATTTGCCTCAAATATATAGTGCGGCCTTTGAGATTGAAGATGACACTACCAATGATGAGTATTTTTTATCATGTGTATAGGTGTGGCTGAAATGTGTCAGTCCCTTCTGAGTCAATGTTCATTTATAGATTGTCCCTTTAATCAATCAGAGGTATTTATTGATTACTTACTGCATGGAGAATACTGAACTAAGTGCTTGGGAGACTACAGTACAATAGAGTTGATAGCCATGATTCTGCCCCCAGTGAGCTTACAACCTAGAGGGAGAGACAGACTTTAAAATAAATGACACACAGGGGAAATGTCAGAGTAGAAGAACAGGTACATAGGTGAAGTGGGGTTGGGGGTGGGGGTATATCAAAGTAGTTAAAAGGTACCAGTACAAGTGCAAAGGTGATGAAGAAGAGAGGGCAAACAGAGTGGGAAAGTAGGGGTTAGTCAGGGTAGGCTCCGTGGAGGAGTTGTGATTTTAGTAGGATTTTGAAGATGGGGAGAGCAGGGGACTGCTAGGTATCAAGAAGAAGGGAGTTCCAGGCCCGAGGGAAGAATGCACTGCAACACTCCTAGTCATGGGCAGGGAACAAATCTACCAACTCTGTTCTACTGCACTCTCCCTAGGACCTAGCACAGTGCTCTGCACACAGTAAGTTTGCTCAATGAATACCATTGACTGATTCAATTTTGCATTTGCAACTCACTTGCCTGGTGCTTTTTTTCCTTCTTCTTTTATTTTTCCCTCTTGGTACCATGATCTTTTTTGATGCTTCTGCTCCAGGGCAGTTACCCCATTCCTGATTTCTGCACCTATAGGCTATATCTGATTTCTGCAGGTGATTTCCACCTGCCTAATGTTATGCCATTTCAAGAGGTTTTGTTCCTTTGTGTTTCTAAAGTGTTTCTTCCCTCCACCCTTTCTTCAACTTCTCCTTTGCAGCTCTACAGAGAGCAGATGATTGGGTGTCCCAGGACACTTAATCACTAAGGATTCCCTTATCAAGAACTTTTTTTACACTGTTACTATGGTCTGTTTAATTTATGTTATCGTTGTTCACAATGACCATGATGGTCTTTCTTAAACCTTTACTATGTGCCAAGCTCTCTGTTAAGCAATAGGGTTGATACAAGATAGTCAGATCTGATACAGTTATTATCAGATATATCCTTTCTCCCACTTGGACTGTGAGATCCTTATGGGACAGGGACCATATCTATACTGATTATCCTCTCTTTAACCCAGTGCTTAGAATTGTAGTTGGCACATAGTAAGCGTTCAATAAATACCCTAGCTAACGGGTTAGCCCACTGTGTCATCCATTCTTTTCGCATATTCTGCTCACCCCAAGGGTGGTGTAATAAGCATTGCTTCACTATTCATGGGCTGACCCTGTTTCAGGACCTAATTGTTTGTGATCCTCTCTTGCCACTTGAAGCCAACTCTAATTCCATAAAATTGGAATTTAGTCACCCACTGTCCAATCCTCACTAGGCAAGTAGAATGTCAAGTAACTAAAGAGATTGTGCAATGCTTAATTTCTACAATCTTTTTGCATATAGTAATTTAAAATAAAGGAATTAGTTTTAAAGACAGAAACTGCATTTCTGGTGAAGAGTTCCTTTTTCATGCTGTTGAAGAAAATGTCCACACTAGTTTTTTTTTTCCCCCTTTTGAACTGTATTTCTGGCAGGAAATACCTTATCAGTTTGGGCTCTTAATTGGACAGAAACATGGGATTTCTGGTACAGTGCTTTCTCCGACACACGACCTTCAGGCTTGTAGGTCAGGTAGGTTTTTAAGCAGGCTCGGTTTTTCTTCTTTTCTTCATGTTACTAGAAATTGTTTAAATTGGGGAAAATGTTACGACCCTTCATGTTTTCATGGAAATTGTTCTAAAATTTCTATGGCTTCATCCCCATGCTTACCTTCCCCGAAAACAGACGAACCCAAGACATCATCTAGATTTCCTTCTTTTTTTAAAAAAACATTATCATAAAGAAACCTTGGGTAGTAATTATCTGAAGTACTTATCTTCTTTAAATTCTTCTTCTTAATATGCCCTTGTTTCTGTGTCAGAAAGAGGACAAGACTGTATATGTGAGAGAAAAAGATTAAGAAAGGAGAAAGAAAGCTCATTTTCCTTTGCAGTGTGAAATAATGCCACAGATGATAATGATATTATTGATGATGATGATGATGATGATAAGAATAATGATGATATTTGTTAAGTGCTTACTATGTATCAACACTGTACTAAACACTGGGGTAGATACAAGACAACCAGGTTAGAAACAGTCCCTGTCCCACATGGGGCTTAAAATCACAGTGGGAAGGAGACAAGTATTGAGTCCCCATTTTATAGCTCAGGTAACTAGACACAAAGAAATTAAGGGACTTTCCCAAGGTCACAAAGCGGACAAGTGGTGGAGCCAGTGAAGACAATACAACAGAGTTAGCAGACATACTCTGCCCACAATGAATTTACAATCTAGGGGTTAAAATTATGGAAAATTTTGTCAGATCTGTGATCTTTCCAGAAAAAGTCTTTCTTTTTTAAGCTGAAAAACAGACCCTATCTATTCATGGTCATTTATTCAGATATTCTCCAGATTTGGGGCAAGAATGGACATCCCTGAAGGAACAGGTGAGATGGGGATAATTGACGGGGTCACCAGCTCCTTCCATGATTTGTCCCAAAGAGTCGAGCCCAGCATTTCTGGTTCTGAATCAGTCTTTGTAGCTCACAAGTTTGAAATGACCCTCGATACCAGAATCATCTCATGGTCTGGCTTCTAGCTCTACCATTTCACCTTCAGACTTTGTATCACTTCTTCCTCCTCGACACACTGTCAGTTCACTCACCCAGAACTAACCTGCAGTTTTCTCCAATCTCAAAAGTCTACTAAAATCCTAGCATTTATAAACATACATGCCCTCAGTTTATGGCTCCAGTACCCTCAGCTGTGCAATGGGAAGAAATATCCTTGTTAGAAAAGCAAAGTGGACATTAGGTAGACATTAATATACACAAATAAATTAATAAATGAATTACACAGATATATACATATGTGCTGTGGGAATGGGAGGGAGGATGAATGAAGGGAGTGAGTCACACTGGTGCAGAAGGGAGTGGAAGAAGCGGAGAGGAAGGCTTAGTCAGGGTAGGCTTCTTGGAGGAGATGTGCCTTCAGTGTTCCAAACTGTACAAACCCACCAGCCATTTCTAGTACTCTGTGCATTTATTTTCACCCATCCTCAGCATTTATGTTTATAAATTCATCCAATTCTTCAATCATTCGGTTGGGATTAAAGTTGGGATTAAAGCTGTAAACCCTGTGTGGGACATGGACGGAGTCCAGTAAGATTAGCTTGCATCTACCTCAGTGCTTAGTACAGTGGCTGGCATAGAGTAAACACTTGACAAATACCTTAAAACAAAGATTATAGTGTCCAACCTAATTATCTTGTATCTACTCCAGTGCTTAGTATGGTGCCCTATACATAGTAAGCATTTAACAAATTATTATTATCAAATGCCATCAAGTAGTTTCTGATTCATAGTGATGCTGTGGATATATTTTTACCAGAACATCCTAGAATGACTTAATGAATACCATTAAAAGAAGGAACACCGGACAGGACCTCTGGCCCTTCCCACTCTCCTGAAGCTCCACTTGAGGTTGCAATATGGTGGTTACCGGCCAGACCCAGGTGCAGGAAGAATGGAGGATGCCTGGGAAGACCAAGAAAAACCAAAGCCTAATATATTCCTTTGTACTCCCCGGAACAAGCTCCCTCAACCAAACGTCTTCCCAGAATATATTGTTTTTTTCTAAAAATACCCCCCTGCTGCCTTGCTTTGGGTTGCTGAGCAGGAGGATAAAGATGGGGTGCAGGGGGAGGAAGGGGGGAGGACACACTAAATTTAGCTAATACAAAAGTGGATCTGTTTTCCCATCTTCTTTTATTTCTCTCTCTATGGGGTCACTGGGGGTGCCCTTCCTCTCTCTCTCCAACAATAATGACTTTGTCAGTACCCTACGGGGGAATCTTTATATGAAGGCCAAGCTATTTTTTTATTGTTACAAGCTATTCTAACAGGTTAAGAAAAAATTTAACCAACGTAAACCATTCAGATTGACCATTAAAGGCAATTTAAAGCAATCACACCACCTTGTACTTACCTAGTACGTCTTTGGCACGGTTTCCCTTTGCTTTTCTAACAAGGATATTTCTTCCCATTGCACAGCTGAGGGTACCTGGAGCCATAAACTGAGGGCAAGCTATGATTAGTTCAGAAATGGGCCTGTTTAGAAATAATAAGCTTCTTTGGATTGCTGACATCCAAGTGTCTCGATTGACTTCGCTGCCCATAATTCTGCCAAAAGCACTTTGCACACACATTTGAATATGTTTTCCACTAAAAGTCATAGTAGTTAATGGAGAGGAAAGAACTGTGCACACAGAATAGTCATCATCTTCATTGCAGATTCAAATTTGCTTCTTCTTACTCTTTCCTGGGAAAACTTGGATAGAAAATGTTGGTATGGACTTTTGAAGAAGCATGGTGGAAGGGTGGGGATTGGAATTCTGGTTTTCTCACACTCCACTGTCCCCTGCTTTTTGGGTACATCAGCCCACAATATGGCTCGTTATGGGGAAATCCATGATGACTCCCTCCCTCTACCTTGTGACTCCCATAGGCCAACCGTACAGAACACCACTTCACAACACTCAAACTGAACCTACTGGTAGAATAAGAGAGAGCATTTTGGGTCATCACAGAGGAGGGGAACCAGAAAAATTGGTTTGAAATGCAATAGAAGGGATTTGAGCTGGGCAGAAGGAAGAGTTTCTAGATCAGGACAATTGTTGAAACATAGATGGAAGGAGAAGGAAGCACAGCCAGCTTGAAACAGGCTTAAACTATATTTGTTTTCCCTAGACTTCTTGAATTTCATCAGGTGTGATAGAATCTAAACATTTCCATCCTCCTCACCCTCTTTCATTCCATTTGCTTTTAGTTTTACCAACCACCTGTGGACACTTCCAGAAGCCTATTCCTCCCTGTTGGCATGGGAAACACAAACACACTTATGTGCTTGTCTTTTAGTATGTTACTGTAATATGGAGTTTGGACTAGATAAATTATTCAAATGAGTACACCCATTTCTTACTACATTTAAAATATGAGCCTGGGAAACCTCTGTTTTATTTTATTTTTTCCCTGTTTTATTCTTTAGCGCCTGGTGATGATTTTCACCCAATAATGGGTTTCAATCTGTGACCCTGTAAACTGTTAAATTAGGCATACAGGCAGGCCAGATTTTTAAATCAATCAGTGGAATTTCTTGAGCGCCTACTATATGCAGAGTTCTGTGCTGAGCTCTTGGGCGAGTACAATACAGTTGGTAGAAACAATTCTTCCCCTTAAGGAGCTTATTGTCTACATGTCAGTACCTATTGTGTTCGGAACACTATACTAAGCCCTCAGGAGAGTATGGTAGAGTGAGAAGACATGTTCTTCAGACTCAAAGATCTTGTCATGGAATGTTTTCCTTCTCTCCCTTGGTTAAATGGCCCATACAATGCTACTTCTGGAACCTCTGGGGGATGGGACTTTCTACTAATGTCAGAGCACTTAATACAATGCTCTGCACATAGTAAGCGCGCAATAAACATGATTGACTGACTGGCAGCATACCGGCCTCAATATGGCTTAGAGATGTAGGGCTCACTTTCCACAAGGCTGCAGGCTCAGGCATAAAAATACCTGCTAACCTAAGAGTATTCAAAAGGAATAGACTCCTTTTTTGGGTATTTGTTAAGCACTTACTATCTATCAAACACTCTTCTAAGCACTGGGGTAGTTAACAAGTCAATCTGGTTTGACACCATCCCTGTCCCACATGAGGCTCACAGTCCAAATAGAAGGAAATAGGATTTAATCACCACTTTATGGTTGAGGAAACTGAAATACAGAGAACTAAGTGACTTGCCCAAGGTCACACAGAAAGCAGTTGGCAGAACTGGGCTTAGAACTCAGGTTCTCTGACTCCTAAACTCACGCTCTTTCCACTAGACCAGGCTGCTTCTCCTGTGGGCAGGGAATGTCACTACCAACTTTGTCATATTGAATTCTGCCAAGTACTTAGTATAGTGCTCTGCCTGCTCTAAGCACTCAAAAAATACTGTTGATTGATTTTTAAGCGAGATTGAGGCATCTGCCCAAAGCTCAAAGGAAAACAAAGCCAATCATGTGAAAGCTTGTAAAATGGATTAAACAGGTCTGCTAACAAACACTATTTAAACTGGAAGGTCAGTTGGAAGAAAATGGAAGAGGAGTTTCAAATGGAAGTTACACAGCCTGACATTTTCAACTTCACAAACGAGGACTGACTAAAACATAAAGACTCTTTACCCTATGCACGGGCCTGGTCTTAGAACACATGAACACCTTTTTTATCTAAGGCTTTGGCTTAGAAAAAAGATGAAACTAGAAATCACAAAGTAAGTCCTTATGCCTCTGGTTTATTGTACCGTCAGTTCTGGTTAAACAAAGGGAGAATTCACCCAATGTCCTTTGGTCAGACTAGGAGCAAAACAGGAACAGAGTTAGGGGGTCGAAGGAAGGTAGAAGCAGACAGAGGACTGGGAGTTTTCACAATTTCTCATAAAGACTTTGCTCCACCCTAGAGGTGGGTCTAAATTCTAGCCCTGGCAGTGAACACAAACTCCTTCCAGAAATCTCCCATGGATTCTGGGAAATAATAGGGAATCAACTCTTTGGCTTCATGGGAGTTGTAGCTTTCTCCTTCCAGTTTCCTTGGCAGCTTTTAACCAAGACCTCTGATTGGATGGTTTCAAATCCAACCGCTCTCACCCACAGATGGGACTGAGACCCAGAAGTTTAACAAAGAACTGGGGCCCTTGGCCTTTTCTCAGTTCAGTCAGAGCTGCCGTTACATCTTGTGATCACATCAAAATGAGTGGATGGATAGATTTTTCCCCAAAACATATTTTTTCCTGAATCCCATAATACTCATTGCTTCCTACCATTGACAAAGACAGAAGATCCCAAAGTTTCATATAAGCAAAAGCCACAATACGTGGAACTCCAGGTGGAAAATTCACCTCTACAAAAACAGCAGTAAGCAGTAACTATCAAAAATCTGCTTGAACTCTTCCATCTTCCATCCAGTGGGCACTCAATTAAAAACCATCACTACCTACCATTAGTCAGTCGGTCAGTCCTATTTACTGAGTGCTTACCGTGTGCAGAGCACTGTACTAAGCGCTTGGGAGAGTAGAATAGAACAATATAATAGATACATTCCCTGCCCACAGTGAGCTTAAAGTCTAGGGGGAGAGTCAGTCATTAATATAAATATATTAAGACTGTTAAGTCTATTACTATTAAGACTCTGAGCTCAGGAAGACCAAAGATTGGTCAACTAATAAATTGATCAATGGAATTTGTTGAGTACTTGGGAGGCAAAACGCTTGGGAGAATATGACACAACTGAGTCGGTAGACAATTCCCTGTCAACAGGGATCTTACAATCTAGAGGGGGTTGAGCTTTTTCTCCAGGGTTACCTGTGCATTGGAACCTCTGCTGGAATAAAGCAATTTCTGAGTTGGTGGGATGGAAGCGATGGGAGCCGGAAAAGACTGATGTTCCTTGACTTTGGGCTGAGAGGGGTGTTTCCCTGGTTCACTTGGAGCCTGGGGGATATTAGAACAATTCGTGGAACTGCCCATACTTGTAACGGAGAAGGTGGGAACCCCCTCCTACCTATTCAGTTTAACCAAAGGAATCACCGAAGAAATGGTCCTCAAGAGACATTATCCAGCATGGGATTCATAATGAAAAATTGCTTCGCTATTAGTGCTTCGCAAATTATGGGTGCTTTCATTTATTACTGTGCTCCACTAAGGATGAGCATTAATTTCTTTTTTCAAAGCAAATTCACTGGAAACAGACAGTTTAAAATTTATGCTTATAATGATTGCTACATGGTCCATTAAGACCACCTCTAAGTGAGCTTAATTTGTAGCAGATAAATGTACATGTCTACATATTTTTCAACATAGTTTATGGTGCATCCTGCACAGCTGTGCCCAACTGATTAAATCCTCACAAAATTTAAATAGGAAACCCATTACATAGACAGTATTATAGCCATTTATCATATACACTTTTCAATTTAACTCTCTCCGCCTTGTGCCGGGAGAGGCGTCACACTTCTGCTCGAGATACAGATCGTTTCCCTTGATCTTCCACGGCCTCTTTTGTTTAGGTTATTTTTTTCCATGCTAGGAGGCTCTATTCTTCCTCCTCTGAGGCTGCTTTTGGAAAATAGTTGTGGTATTTGTTAAGGGCTTACTTTGTTCCAGGCACTGTACTAAGCACTGGGGTGGATACAAGCAAACTGAGTTGGATAAAGTCCCTGTCCCACATGGGGCTCAAAGTCTTCATCCCCATTTTACAGATGCGGTAACTAAAGTACAGAGAAGTGAAGTGACTTGCCCAAGGTCACGCAGCAGACAAGTGATGGAGCTGGGATTAGAACCCAGGTTTTTCAGACTTTCTGACCCTGGCCCTATCCATTAGGCCATGCTACTGCAAAGAGAGGCAGAAGGACATTCCGGGAGATAGCCTCCTACTTCCCCAAGATAATAATAAAAATAATGATAATGACAATAATAATTGTGGCACTTTTAAAGCACTTAATATGTACCAGGCACTGTACTAAGCACTAGGATGGATACAAGCAAATTGGATTGGACACACTCCCTGCCCCACATGGGGCTCACAGTCTCAGTCCCCATTTTACAGATGAGGTAACTGAGGCACAGAGAAGTTAAGTGATTTGCCCAAGGTCACCCAGCAGATGTGGCGAAGCTGGGCTTAGAACCCATGACCTTCTGAATCCCAGGCCCGTGTTCTATCCCCTAGGCCATACAGCTAAAAAGGGAGAGAGAAGGACATTCTGAGAAGTGGCCTCCTACTTCTCCAAGAAAACAGTTGCTGACTGTGTGAAGGCAGCCTAAGTGTGTGACCTACCTTTTTTCAGCTGAGTTCATTAAAATATCAAGCTCTGATTTACTCCTTCCTTTGTTGTCATTGCTGGTGACTCCAGAGCTGCTGAAGGGTCAAGGGAACATCATTTGTTCCTTTTTCCCCTGTTCATATCTCCTCTCTCCTTTAAGGTTAAATCTGTTGGGTCTGCAGCTTTAACTAGAGATGAATCAAAACAGATCTGATAAATTGGGAAAGCTGGAGAAGAGAGAAATCAGCAGGCCATTAGATTCTGTGGGCTGGTCTTTCTGACCAAAGGGACTTGGAAATGCCTGAGTTTTTGAGAGGAAATCCAGCCGTTGAGGAACTCTTTCCTCTGAGATTTTCCCTTAGGGAAGGGCTTGGTAAATCATCAGGCAGAGCCTTTTTTTTTTCTACAGTATTTGTTAAGCACTTACTATGTGCCAGGCACTGTACTAAACGCTGGGGTAGATGCAAACTAATCGGGTTGGCCCAATCCATGTCCCACGTGGTGCTCACAGTCTTCAACCCTATTTTACAAATGAGGTGACTGAGGCACAGAGAAGTGAAATGATTTGCCCAAGGTCACACAACAGACAAGTGGAGGAGCTGGGATTAGAACCCAGGTCCTTCTGATTCCCAGGTACTTGTGACTACTAGGCCAAGCTTGCGGCATTCAGTACTTCCAGTCAATCAACCATATTTATTGAGCACTTACTAATGATGATAATAATAATTGTGATATTTGTTAAGCTCTTACTACGTATCAGGCTCTGTTCTAAGGTCTGGAGTAGATATGCGATGATTAGGTTCCACATGGGGCTCATAGTCTAAGGAAGAGGGAGAACAGGTGTCATCCCCATTTCACATGGATGAGGAAACTGAGGCAGAGAGAAGTTAAGCCACTTGTCCAAGGTCACGCAACAGACAGGTGGCAAAGCCGGTATTAGAATCCGGGTCCTCTGACTTCCAGACCTGGGGTCTTTCCCCTAGGCCACCTGCTTACTGTGAGTGGAGCACTATATTAAGCCCTTGGGAGACTACAGTACAACAGAGTAGGTAGATACATTCCCTTCCCACAAGGAGTTTACAGTCTAGAGCGGGAGACAAACACTAAAATAAATTATGGATATGTACATTAGTCTTGTGGGGCTGAGGGTGAGGTGAAACAAGTGTACAAATTCAAGTGCAAGGACAAAAGGAGAGAGGAGATACTCCATACTTCATACACTGACACTTGTCAATCCCAGACTGATTTGTCTTGGCAGGGACACAACAATGTGGCAGCGTGGCAACATAGAGCAGCAGTGTGACAACATGAAAAGAGCAGGGGCCTGGGAGTCAGAGGACCCGAGTTCAAATTCCAGTTCTGCCACTTGTCTGCTGTGTGACCTTGGACAAATTAATGAACCTCTCTGGGCTTCAGTTTCCTCAATGGTAAAATGGGGATTGAATACCTGTCCTCCCTCCTACTTAGCATGGTAGCAATTTATTCATATCAATGTCTGTCTCCCCTTTGAGACTGCAAGTTTGTTGTGGGGCGGTAATGCGTCTGCTAATTCTGTTGTATTGCTCTCTTTCAAGTGCCTAGTTCAGTGTTCTACACATAGTAAGTGCAGAAAATAAATAAATATGATTTATTTATATAAATATGATTGGTTGATTGGTTGATCCCCATGCGGAACAGGGACTCTGTCCAACTTAATTAACTTGTACCTACCCCAGAGGTTAGAAAGGAGTTTGACACATTGTAAGCGCTTAACAAATGCCACTAAAACAACAAAAACAATACAACTCTCTTGCTAATAATGTTGCCTCTGCCTCCATCACACACAGTCCCCCGGAGCCTCTCCAATTCTCCGGGAACCCACCATTGGTGGAAGTAAGAAGATTAGCCTGTTCTCTAAAACATAAGCTTGTTGTGGGCAGGGACTGTGTCTGTTACATTGTTGAATTGTACTCTCCCAAGTGCTTAATTCAGTGCTCTGTACACAGTAAGTGCTCAATAAATACCACTGACTGAGCTGGAATTTGAAAGCACAGTAGTTTACTACTACTAAAAGTATTTAAGCATTCATCATGTACCAAGCACTCTGCTAAATGCTGGGGATAGATGCAATGCCATCAGATCAGATATCATCCTTGATCCCACATGGAGCTCATAGTCTAAGGGGGAGGGAGAACAGATCTTTAACCCCTATTTTACAGATGAGGAAACTGAGGTACAAAGTCACACAGCAGGCAAGTAGCAGAGCTGTGATTAGAACCCATATCTCCTGACCCTTAGTCCTGCACTCTTTCCATTAGGCTACATAGTGGATATCACAGCTCTTCCTTCCAGCTGAGGAGTTTTGCATAAAGGGAAACAAAGCTAATCAGGTATTGTTTGGGTTACGTGTTCACCTGTATAAACATAACCCTTCTGGAGAACAAATCCCTGCCTCGTGGGGCTACATGTGGACAATACTCTGAGTTGCAGGGAGCTCTCCCAGGGAGGGGCCTTCTGTGTTTGAAGATGATACAAATGAAGGGGATCTTCATTAAAGTGGAGGGGTCTGGATGAAAAGGTCAGAAGGGATTTGCTACCTTTTTGACTCAAGGCACTTGTAAAAACTGTCCTTGAGTCTGCTTGTTGCTTGGCTGTTCAGAGGGGACCAAAAAACCAATATTGCCACTTTCAGAGTATAATAACTCAAGGGTTTACCCTATCCTAGTCTAGAATTCCCATTCTCCCAGAGTGTGTGCTCAGTACAAATGTGTCAATCGAATTGAGTGCTTCCTGTGTGCAAAGCACTGTGCTAAGCTCTTGGGAGAGGAGAGTATAACACTAAGCAGATACACTCCCTGCCCACATCGAGCTTACAGTCTAGAGCGGGAGATTGACATTAATATAAATATGGGTGCAGATGTGTGTGTCTGTGGCTGAGAAAGCCAATATAGTACCCATAGTCTCCACCATATCGTATATAATCAGTCAATCAATGGTATCTATTCAGTATTTACTGTGTGCAGAGCACTGTACTAAGGGCTTGGGAGAATACGATAAAACAGAGTTCACAGACATGTTCTCTGTGATCGGTGAATATCAGTCAGACCTACATAAGGTAAACACTCAATGAATACGATTGAATGAATGAATGAATTCAGACAGAGAACTGTATCATGAATTCTATACCGTCTCATCTCCCAAAGAGTTCAAAGCCCTCTGCACAGAATAACATCTTGATACGTGAAATAGTACCACGGGAAAAGAATGGGCAGATATCATATGCCCCATTTTACAGATTGGGAAACTGAGACTTAGAGAGGGAAGCGGGCTAATCACATCACAACTACAGCAAGAAAGAAGTGGAGTGGGGAATTTCAAGTCTTCCAACTCCAGAACCAGAGCCCCTTTCCCTCGATTATTGTTATATTGTTACATATTGACATAGGGTGCTCTGCACACAGTAAGTGCTCAGTAAATACAGTTGACTGACTCACCATGGGCAAGTCACTTAACTTTTCTGTGCCTCAGTTACATCATCTGTTAAAAGGAGATCTGTAAGACTGGGACCTCCATGTGGGACAAGGACTATGTCCAACCTTGTATCTATTCAAGTGTTTAGTTCCATGCCTGGTACATAGAAAACATTTAAAAAATACCACTTTAAAAAAAGTTGGAATAAATTGTTCTTTGTGAGTCAGATCAGTTTCTGTATGTGATGAAATAAAATGGGAATTTGGGAAGAGCATCGATGATATGTTAGTATGGAAGGAAAGACACAGAATGAGGATTTCATCTTTGGGGTCGTGGCAAATTTCTACTAGCATAAATTCCCTCCAGTGTGTACAGCCTAAATTAATTGTATTTTAGAGATTTTTTTAGAGAGGGAGAGCTTTATTTATTTTATTTTTTTATGAATGATATTTGTTAAACATTTATTATGTGCCAGGCACTGGCATAGGTACAAGCCAATACGGTTGGACACAGTCCATGTCCCACATGGGGCTCACGGTTTTAATCTCTATTTTATAGATGCAGTGACTGAGGCACAGGGAAGTGAAGTGACTTGCCCGAGGACACATAGCGGACAAGTGGTGGAGCTGGGATTAGAACTCAGGTCCCTCTGACTCTCAGACCCATGCTTTAACCACTAGACCATGCTGCTTCTCTATTTTTGAAGGCAGGAGTATTGGAACATGTTCTGAAGGAAAAACAAAATTGACAGATGAGTAATTTACATTTATGGTCCTGCGTACAAACCTTGGATATTAGTGAATATCAACTCCTGTAAACTGCCTTTCAATAAGATTAGGTTAGGATTTTCAATGTAAATTACTCCTCTGTCAATTCTGGTTTTCCTACAGAGCATGTTCTGATTCTCCTGCCTTCAGAAATAGAGAAGCAACGTGGCCTAGATTTAGTTTAGTGGCTATTTAATAGCATGAAGCTCACAAATAAATAGTAGTTGCCAGTTGGCGACTGATCAGATGTAACAGGTAGGTGTGATGATAGCTATTTTAAGTTAAAAGTTAGTAATAAAAATAAAAATATTTGTTAAGTGCTTACTATGTGCCAGGCACTGTACTAAGCACTGGGAGCAGGAATTTCTCACCCCTGTCTAGGTGGCTTAATGTGGAGCTAATGAAAATCTTCGACTCTGAGGACTAAAGAGAGATGTGAATAAAGGGCCTATTTGGAAACAACTCCTTCAGGCAAACCACACTCTCTATCTCCATTTTTGTAGATGAGGTAACCGAGGCACAGAGACGTTAAAGCAGAGGAGGGTCACCAACACCGACCCTCAGCGTTTCTCTACAACTTCATTGTAACTATCGCGGCTGGATTCCGAGACTTCCTGAGAAAGAATGTGGGAAACCGTTGGTCTAATTCATTACCTTCGTTTATCATATTGTCCGTCCCACCCCCCACCCACCCTCTGCTTGCACAAAAGCAGTGCACCATAGGACAAGCTCACAGACTCTAAATCAGAATTCTTTGGCTAGCATTTGGAAAGAAACTGTAAGCTCATCAACTGGAGGCTATGATCTGCATCCCTATTGCTGGGGAGAAATGGCCTAGAAACCTGCATCTGTTTGGTCCAGACCCTGCCTACAGAAAAAATGGATTCCTGGTACCCACAGGGCCTGGCTGCCACCTGCCAATCTGTCTAGCCAGTCAGTCAGTCAGTCAATCATATTTATTGAGCACTTACCATGTGCAGAGCACTGTACTAAGTGATTGGGAGAGTACACTACAACAATAAACAGACACATTCCCTGCCCACAATGAGCTTACAGTCTACAAGAGAGACCGTTATTAATATAAATAAATAAATGAATTACAGATATGTTCATAAGTGTTGTGGGGCTGGGATGGGGGATGAATAAAGGGAAGAAGTCAAGGCGACACAGAAGGGAGTGGGAGAAGTGGAAAGGAGGGCTTAGTCAGGGAAGGCCTCTTAGGGGAGATGTGCCTTCAGTAAGGCTTTGAATGGGGGAAGAGTAATTGTCTTTCGGATTTGGGGAGGGAAGAGGTTCTAGGCCAGAGGCAGGACGTGAACGAGAGGTCGGTGACGAGATAGATGAGATGGAGGTACAGTGAGGCTAGCATTAGAGGAGGGAAATGTGTGGCTTGTGTGGTTGTGAGATTACCCAGGTGAGGTAGAAGGGGGAAAGGTGATTGAATGCTTTAAAACCAATGGTGAGAAGCTTCTGTTTGATGTGGAGGTTGTTGGACAGGAGGTTCTTGAGGAGAGCGGAAACATGGCCTGAATGGTTTTGTAGAAAAATGGTCCGGGCAGTAGAGTGAAATATGGACTGGAGTGAGGAGAGACAAGGGGCTGATACAGTAATCAAGGAGGGGTAGGATCGTGGCTCAGTGGAAAGAGCCCGGGCTTGGGAGTCAGAGGTCATGAGTTCGAATCCCGGCTCTGCCACTTGTCAGCTGTTTGACTGTGGGCAAGTCACTTCACTTCTCTGTGCCTCAGTTACCTCATCTGTAAAATGGGGATTAACTGTGAGCCTCCCGTGGGACAACCTGATTATCCTGTATCTATCCCAGCGCTTAGAACAGTGCTTGGCACATAGTAAGCGCTTAACAAATACCAAAATTATTATTATTATAAATGATTGGATTAGTGTGGTAGCAGTTTGGATGGACAGGAAAGTGGGGATTTCAGGGATGTTGTGAAGGTTGGATTGACAGGATTTCCTGATGGATTGAATATATCTATTTCCAGCAGTCCCTCAACCCTCTTCTCAACCACCTCCTCAGGGTGCCCAGGTACAGGAGAGCCCCTGGACAGCAGTGCTACCTCCTGGAATGGGTCAGGGCTTCCGTGCAGTCAGACGAGGATAACGAATTGTCAGGGCCAGGGGTCAGTTCAACCTGTTTATGATTGGGCTCATGATTTTATTCCGATAGCCTATGCCTGTGGACCGTTATCATGGCAGGACAATTTCAGGGGATGTACTCCGGGACCCATTAGGATCTGCTTATTATGTAAGGAGAGAGGGAGTTAATTGCTGGGAGCAGGAATTTCTCACCCCTCTCTAGGTGGCTTAATGTGGAGCTAATGAAAATCTTCGACTCTGAGGAGGACTAAGAGATGTGAATAAAGGGCCTATTTGGAAACAACTCCTTCAGGCAAACCACAACCAATATTTTCAGCTCTTCTTTCATTTCATTTTTTTTAATACTGTGAAAGGTTCTTTCACAATTCACCTCCAGGATTGTGGTTGCTAAAGCTTTTGGCTCCTTTTTGCAAGGGGTTTTCACCTTTCCTTGCCAGAAAGAGTTAGGTGTCAAAGAAGCACATGTCAGCCCCTGCCAGGGACAACCAGGAAGCTACCGGAAGAAGTTCAAACCTGCTTGACACTGGAAAAGCAGGAGAATAGAGGGAATATTGCTTGGGACCCCGGGATCTTAATTTAGCTGAGACTCTAATAGGGATAGAGCAGCTGTCATTGTCGTTAATGCGTTCAGAACACAGCTGCCATTCACCCACTGGGTCGAGGAGGGACCTTTCTGAATCAAACAGTACAAGCTCCATTCACGCAAACCGCCTTCTCTATCGGGTGCTCGCTCGGTGGGTGAGGTACCTGCATAAATGAGGATGGCACAGGACTCGGGGTCGGAAGTCCTTTCACAAAAGACTCCGGGAGGAGAAAGGCAGAGTGGAAATTCAGAGACCCAACCCCGCCACTTGACGAGGGGTTTCAATGAGTACTTGATGCCATTCTCCACAAGCTGCCCCACTGCAGGGATGTTCAGAACTGCGAGGAGGGGTGACCTCTCAGAAGACCGTTTGTGGATGGCTTGCTTCGAGGGAGCTTTCGTCATCTCAGTGTTGTCCCGGCCCACTTAATTGTTCTGAGAAAAGAGAAAAGTTGTTTTGGGAAACTTACCTTCCTTCATGTGTGGTGCACTCTGAATCCACTCCTCCTGGAGGTGGCAGGGTTTCAGGGGAAATCAATCCATGAGTGGTATTCATCGAGTGCTTACTGTATACACAGAGCACTGGCCTGAGCACTTGGGAGACTACTGAGTCATAAAGTTGGTAGACACAGTCTCTGCCCACAAGACGTTTGCAGTCCACTGGGATTACAGAGGGTTTAGCAAAGGTGGAGAAGGGACACTCTGCACTCCCCTCTAGACTGTAAGCTCACTGTGGGCAGGGAATGTCTCTGTTTATTGTTATGTTGTACTCTCCCAAGCACTAAGTACCGAACTTTGCACACAGTAAGCGCTCAATAAATACTATCCAAGACCATCAGTAATGCCATTTCTGAGTCAGAACAATGATCCATCCAGCCCACTGTCGATCAATAATATTTATTGAGGGCTTACTCTGTGCAGAGTGCTTACTAAGCGCTTGGGAGAGTACAATACAAAATAGTCTCATTCCCTGTCCACAACGAGCTTACAGTGTGATATTTGCATGTCTTGACATCCATTCTGATGGTTAGCAGTAAGTCACTGAACATCCCTAACTTTCTCTATCTTCATTCTTAACTATCTATCCCTCGACCATGTCTTTATCCAAACCCCTCTTGAAAGAAGCGGTATGGACATGGAGACTCAGTAAGCCAGGGGACTTGGGTTCTAATCCCGGCCCTGCCACTTACCTTTTGGGTGACCCTGAGCTAGTCACTTAATTTCAATGTGCCTCAATTTCCTCATCTGTAAAATGGAGACTAAATCCTACTCCCACCTACTTAAACTGTGAATTCCATGCGGGGCAGGGGTTGTTTCCAGTCTGATTATCCAACCCAGAGCTTAATGAGTGTTAATGAAGCTTGGCACATAGTGTGGTGCTTGGCACAAAATAAAATCTTAATAAATACGACCAAATTATTGTCATTATTACTGTTATTATTGGCCTGCATGCTTTGCTTACCACCAACTGTGTTTCCTTTTGTTAGCTGGGAACCTGTCACTATTCCCAGCTCCAAAGGCTTTCCCTTTCCCTTGGGGTTGTGGGATTTAATGAACAACAATTCTATGTTCACCCTGTGCATGATTTTATGCATTCTTTATGGTATTTGTTAAGTGTTTATTATGTGCCAAACTCTGTACTAAATGTTGGGATAGAAACAAACCAGTCAGGTTGGATGCAGTCCATGTCCCACATGGGATCACTGTCTTATTCCCCACTTTACAGCTGCGGTAACTGAGGTACAGAGAATTTAAGTGACCTGCCCAAGTGACAAGTGGCAGAGTCAGGATTAGAACCCAGATCCTTCTGACTCCTAAGTCTTTACTCTAACCACTAAGCCACAATGCTTCTCTAGCATGCCTTCAATCATGTCCCCTCTCGGCCTTTGTCGGTCCGAAGAGCTGGAATCTTTCCATTCAGTCCTCTCTTAGAAGCTGCTCCATCCCCCGATCATCTTGGTTGCCTTTCTCTGCACCGTCTCTGGGTCTAAGAGAAGGGAGAAAGCCTCTTACTTCTTAGTCTGTGTTTGGAGACTTGTCAGACCTAATCATCTTCCCTGCCGTGGTGGTCGTGTAGCCTGATCAGGTGACGCTGCTGCCCCCGCTCTCCCAGAATCCCTGGTGTGCCCCATGACCCAGTTCAAGAACAGTGGTGATGTCCAACCCCAAACTGTCCAGTCGGCTCACGATAAAGTGAAATTTATGGGTTTTAATCATTATGCGACACAGGGAAATTGTTACTGGGGCCATTTCAATAAAGAAACCCAGCAATTTTTATGCCCATGCTCACACCCTGGAATCGTGTCTTCCAAATTACCTGGTCCTAAAGCATCATTAACACTCAGCAAATGAGCACTGCTCCCTGAGCTGGCTCAGATATCTCTGCAAACTCCCTCACAGTGGGTTCCCTGGAACCCAAGATGTGGAGGGAAAATTTTGGGGAACGCACAGTATTTTGGTTCCACAACCCTAACCACTTGAGTACTAGTGTGACCCAGTAGAATCGATCTGTCAATCGATCAATCAATCGGTGGTATTCATCGAGCACTTACTGTGGGGAGAGTACCATAACTAATTGCTCTGGAGAGTACAATACAACACAGTTGGTAGAAGTGATCCCTACCCACCAGGGATTTACAGTCTGGCGGGGAGACAGACTTTTAAATAAATAAGGATATGGTCATAGGTGATATGGGCTGAGGGGGGGTTGAGTATCAAAGTACTTAAAGGGTACAGACCCAAGGGCATAGGCAACACAGAAAGGAGGGTAAGTAGAGTGGGGGTTGGAGGCTTAGCCAGAGGAGACCTTTTGGAGGAGATATGGTAGAATTTATATGTACATTCCTATCTGTAATTATTTTCATTTCTGATTCCCCTGCTAGATTTTAAGTGTTCTGAAACCAGGGATGACATCTACTAATTCTATTATACTCTTCCAAGGTCTGAATACAGTTCTATGTCCACAGTAGTTGCTTAATAAATACTATCAATTGAGTGATTCTTGGCATTAAATTGATTCCAAAAATAAGCCTTAGTATCAAGATTGAAGTGAAAGGTAAGAAGATCTGCAGCTTGGCATAGTGGATAGAGCATGGGCCTGGGAGTCAGGTCATGGGTTCTAATCCCATGGGATCGCCAAGATCCGCCCTTTCCTCTCCACCTAAACGGCTACCTTACTGTTACGGGCTCTCGTTATATCCCGGCTAGACTACTGTGTCAGCCTTCTCTCTGACCTCCCTTCCTCCTCTCTCGCCCCGCTCCGGTCTATTCTTCACTCCGCTGCCCGGCTCATCTTTCTGCAGAAACGATCTGGGCATGTCACTCCCCTTCTTAAACAACTCCAGTGGTTGCCTATCAACCTCCGCTCCAAACAAAAACTCCTCACTCTAGGCTTCAAGGCTCTCCATCACCTTGCCCCTTCCTACCTCTCCTCCCTTCTCTCTTTCTACCACCCACCCCGCACGCTCCGCTCCTCTGCCGCCCACCTCCTCACCGTCCCTCGGTCTCGCCTATCCCGCCGTCGACCCCTGGGTCACGTCCTCCCGCGGTCCTGGAACGCCCTCCCTCCTCACCTCCGCCAAACTGATTCTCTTTCCCTCTTCAAAACCCTACTTAAAATTCACCTCCTCCAAGAGGCGTTCCCAGACTGAGCTCCTCTTCTCCCTCTACTCCCTCTGCCATCCCCCCTTTACCTCTCTGCAGCTTAACCCTCTTTTTCCCCTTTTCCCTCTGCTCCTCCACCTCCCCCTTCCCATCCCCACAGCACTGTACTCGTCCGCTCAACTGTATATATTTTCGTTACCCTATTTATTTTGTTAATGAATTGTACAGCACCTTGATTCTATTTAGTTGCCATTGTTTTTACGAGATGTTCTTCCCCTTGACTCTATTTATTGCCATTGTTCTTGTCTGTCCGTCTCCCCCGATTAGACCGTAAGCCCGTCAAACGGCAGGGACTGTCTCTATCTGTTGCCGACTTGTTCATCCCAAGTGCTTAGTACAGTGCTCTGCACATAGTAAGCGCTCAATAAATACTATTGAATGAATGAATGAATGAATAATCCCTGCTCTGCCACCTTTCTGCTAGCTGTCCTGCTGTGTGACTTTGGACAAGTCATTTAACTTCTCTGGGCCTCAGTAACCTCATCTGTAAAATGGAGATTAAGACTGTGACCCCTATGTGGGACAGGGACTGTGTCCAACCCAGCTTGTATCCACCCCAGCATTTAGTACAGTACCTAGCACATAGTAACCTCTTAACAAATACCATTAATACCTTTAGCTATTCTTCCTGGGGGTTGGGACCAGCCCTGGGCTGGTCCCAAGTCCTTGGTAATCTTGAGTGGATATGGGACCTTCCAGTACTATTTATTGAGCACTGGTGTCCTCGGGGTTTCTCTTCACTCAGGCTGCCATGACAACCTCCTAATACATGTCCCTTTTCCAGGAAACTCTTGCCCCAAGATGCAGGAAGATAGCACTGAGGCCAACATCCATCTATCCACCAACCAACTAAAGGAATTCACTGAGTGCTTACTACGTGAAGAGCACTATAAAATGCCCTTGGGAGAATACAGAGGCAGCAAAGACTGCTCTCAGGGCCTTACAGTCTAATTCATTCACTCATTCAGTTATATTTATTGAGCACTTACTGTATGCAGAGCACTGTATTAAGTGCTTGGAAAGTACAATACAGCAAAAAATACAGACAGTCCCTACCCAGCATCGGGGTCACAGTCTAGAAGGAAGGAGACAGACATCAAAAGAAGTAAACAGGCATCAATAGCATCAGTATAAATAGAATTATAGATATATGCCCATCATGAATAAAATACATAGAATAATAAATATGTACATGTATACGCAAGTGCTGTAGGGTGGGAAGGGGGGTACAGCAGAGGGAACGAGTCGGGGTGTTGGGGAGGGGAGGAGGAGCAGAACAGTCTAATGGAGAAGACAGGCAGAGACATATATAGGGCATTTGGGTAATTCTGGGCTAGATACAAGGTTATGAGATTGGAAACAGCCTGTGTCGCACCAGGGTGCAAAGTTTACTCTATCCCCATTTGAACTCTATCCCCATTTGACAACTACCACCTTTATACTGATGACATCCAAATCTACATCTCCAACCCTGATCTCTCTCCTTCTGTGCAATCTCACATTTCCTCCTGCCTCTAGGACATCTCCACTTGGATGTCCCACCAACACCTCAAACTGAACATGCCTAAACAGAATTCCTTATCTTCCCATCCAAACCCTGTCCTCCCCTAACTTTTCTTAGCCCCTTTACCCAGGTCCTCCCTGGAGGAGTCTGCCCAGTTACTTTCCCTGACCCCGGGTTAGGCCTGTGATCTCTGCAGACCCCTACTGTTTGCTTCTTTCTCTGCCAAAGATGACGTCTCTCCTCTGTGTGGGCATTCTCCCTGCCTCTTGCCTCTCCCTCCCAACGATGCCTCTTTTATTCTGAGCAGTGCCTTTTTTCCTCTCCTTGCAAAAAGCATATACTCTTGCCCTGACTAAATCCTCATTCCCTTTTCTCCCACTCTCTTCTGCATCACCCTGATTTTCTCCCTTTAATCACCCCCCAGCTCCATCCCAGCCTTGCAACACTTATGTACACATCCGCTATTTATTTCTTTATATTAATGTCTGTTTACCCCCTAGACTGTAACCTTGTTGTGGGCAGGGAATGTGTCTGTTGTATTTTTATATTGTACTCTCCCAAGTGCTTAGTACAGCGATCTGCACACAGCAAGTATTTAATATTGATTGACTGAGAGAAACCCCTGGTAGCCCAATATAACAAACAGACACATTCCCTGCTCCCAGCGAGTTCACAGTCTAGAAAAAAACATTATCAAAAATGAGATTGTTTCCTTGTGAGGCCTGAATTATGATCGGTCAATCAATCAGTCAATCAAGCAATGGTATTTGCTAGGTACTTACTTTTGCATGGTATTTGTTAAGTGCTTACTATTTATGAGGCACTGTTCTAAGTGCTGGGGACAGAGTCAAGATAATCAGACTGGACACAGTTCTTGCCCCACAGAGTTTACATTCTTAATACCCATTTCATTGATGAGGTCACCAAGGCCCAGGAAAGTTAAGTGACTTGCCTAGGGTCACACAGCAGACGAGTGGCAGAGCTGGGATTAGAATCCAAGTCCCTGACTCCCAGGCATGGGTTCTACTTACTAGGCCACACTGCTTCTCAGAGCACAGTAGTAAGTACTAGGGAGTAGGTGGTCATGATCCCACAGGACTAAATGCTGGAATGGAAACCTCTGGGAAGTAAATCATAGAAATGGCGGTCCCAGTGAACAACAGAAGGGTAGAGGAGTGTTAGTTGACTCTATCCTCTCATCTGCTGTTGCTGAGAATGGGTATCCCATGCCAAAGTCATCACCTGGGATTTCTCTTATCTTTCCCCTCTTCCTTCCTATTTCTGGCTTTCCCTGACTCCCATTCTTGACTTTTTCTCCTCTCATCCTCCTAATCGTAGAACTTTTTTAAAAATGGTATTTGTTATGTGCCAGGCACTGTACAAAACTCTGTGGTATATACAAGATAGATTGGACATGGTCTATGTCTCACATGGGGCTCTCAGTCTTAATCCCCATTGTACAGATGAGATAATTGAGGCACAGAGAAGTGAAGTGTCTTCCCCAGGGTCATACAGCAAACGGGCGACTAAGCCTGGATTAGAACCCAGGGCTTCTGACTCCCAGGCCCGTGCTCCTTCCATTAAGCCATGCTGCTGCTTAGCTATCTCTCTGAAGAATCCCCATCCTCCTCTCCCCACGTGATTTCTCATCTCAGTTTGAGCTCCAGAAACTATGGTCCCTTTAGGCTTTAATGAAGTACCGAATGTGCCCTTGGTTGTTGACATTGGAGTTAAAGGATGAATTGGGAACAGTTTGAGTCCTTTGAAATAATTCCGGGTGTTGAATAAGGTAGATGCTGTTTTCATCTTATTCTGAAACTCTTTTCAGGAGTTTTCCTGGGGTGGTTCTGGGTTTTTGGTGGGTTTTTTTTTTAATGTGGCTGTCCGTTCACATGGATATTCCCCGTTCCTGCCTCCACTGTCAGAACACTGCTGAGAAAGCTGCTGGTAAGTACTTAGCTGGAATAATTGAAGTAAACGACCTTGTTATAAGAATTAGTGAAATAACTGCATTCTCCAGAATGGAGCTTTTGTTACCTTCGTCCTTGTAGCTCAGTGGCTTTGGAGGTGTTGCCTGCTATTAGCTTATGTATGTTTTGCATTGTCACTATAATTGGTCTTGGAATGTTTCCCTGAGATTTTAACTCTTTTACGGAGAGTTATTCTTATTTGCCGCTAAAGTGACTCTATCTTCCACATGCAGGGAAGGAAAGCAGTGTGGCTCAATGGAAAGAGCCCAGGTTTGGGAGTCAGAGGTAATAGGTTCAAATCCCGGTTCAGCCACTTGCCAGCTGTGTGACTTTGGGCAAGTCACTTCACTTTTATGGTCCTCAGTGACCTCATCTGTAAAATGGGGATGAAGACTGTGAGCCAACCTGATCAGCTTGTATCCCCCCCAGTGCTTAGAACAGTGCTTTGCACATAGTAAGCGCTTAACAAATGGCATCATTATTATTATGCAGGCTTGTGAGACTACAGCCCAACTTTGCTTGGCCAACTAGCTTGGCTTCATTCCGCCTTCTATTCAGTCGGTCGGTCAATCAATCAATCAGTGGTATTTATTAAATGCTTACTATGTGCAGAGCACTGCATAAAATGCTTGGGAGAGTACATCAGGGGAGTAGCTTTGCCCAGTGAAAAGCCATAAACCCAGGAGTCAGAGGACCTGGGTTCTAATCCTAGCTTTGCTCCTTGCCTTCTGGATGACCGTGGGTAAATTACTTAACTTCTCGGTGCCTCATCTTCCTCACCTATAAAATATGGATTAAATCCTTCTTAGACCGTGAGCCCCATGTGGAACAGGGACTATGTCCAACCTGATTAACTTGTATCTATGCCAGTGCATAGTACCAGCACCTAGTAAGTGCTTAACTAGTACCTCACTATAATTATTATTATATTGGAAGAGTCCAAGTTCTCTTTGTGGGTAGGTAGTTCCCCAAAATGGCCAAAGAGAAGGAGACCCAGAACGTGTCCAAACTAGTAAGAACCTATACTATTCCAATTGAATTTTCCAGGATCATTGACTGGCCAGACGTAGGGTAAGCCTGAAGCATATTACCAGACACTAATGGTACGCAGGACCATGTAAATGTACTTGACCTTAAAGGGAGATATTCCTCCTCCAAGAGGTCTTCTCTGATTAAGCGCTCTTTTCCCTGGCTCGTTCTCCCTTCTGCATCGCCTATTCACTTGGATCTGTGATCTCTGGACATCTGATAGTTGTTCCAAACCCACAACACTTCTGTACCTAGTTTTGAATTATAATTATATATTGCTGACTTATCATATTAAAGGTCCACTCTGATCATTTTCATTTTGTCCAAAAGACATGTAATCGAGCTATTGTAGAAGAGTAGTGGGGTCTTTTCCCAAGGCAACTCAGGGATTGTCAAAGGAACTTTCCATAGTTGACTTGACCAATTCAGTTGATTGGTAGTTTTCCTTGTGGCCATCCTGTCTACCCCAGGACCCAGGTGGAGGAGGAGGGTGGAGAGAGAAATGGGTTGTTGGAAATGACTTGGCCTTGCCATTTTGTAAAGGGGGTACCCATAGCAGATAGAGACTAGGTGCGGGTTACCTTCACCTGAGGGGGATTATTAAAGACCTGGAGAAGTCAAGCATGCTTTTTGCTGATTCTTCCCGGCAGCTTTTTCACTGGCTGAAAGCCCCAATGGAGCCATTAAGAGTAATTGAAATCAACTGATTGATTAGAAGGTCTGAACCTCAACTGAGAAAGGAGCTGACTTACAAATGGCTAAGTTCAAAAGCTGACTCTGTTCTAGCAGATTGAAGGGTTTGGAGCAGGGAATTAATAACCCAGCTCTTAGGTAGATAAGAAAGATAGAAGAAAACCAAGCTCAAGTAATTAGAAATGGATTGAGGGAGCTGGATCATGGTGAGTTGATATGATAACCCATCAGAGCATTCAGTTGTATTTATTAAATGCTTACTGTGTTCAGAGCACTGTAACAAGCATTTGGGAGAGTACAATATAACAGTAAACAGACACATTCCCGGCTCATAAAGAACTTACAGTCTAGAGGGCGAGAAAGACTTTAAAATAAATAAATTACAGATACGTAAATAAGTGCTACGGGGCTGGAAGGGGGTATTGAATAAAGGGAGTACATCAGGGAGACGCAGAAGGGAATGGGAGAAGAGGAAAGGGGCACTTAGGGAAAGCCTCTCGGAGGAGATGTGCATTCAATAAGGCTTTAAATAGGGGACGGTATTTGTCGGATTTGAAGAGGGAGAACGTTCCAGGTGAGAGGGAGGACATAGGTGAAGGATCGTCGGTGAGATAGATGAAATCAAGCTTCAACGAGAAGATTAGCATTAGAAGACTGAAATGTGTGGGTTGGGTTGTAGTTGGAGAGTAGCGAGGTGAGGTAGGAGGGAGTAAGGTGATTGAGTGCTCTAAAGTCAATGGTGAGGAGTTTTTGTTTGATGCAGAGGTGGATGGGCAACCACTGGAGTTTCTTAAGGAATGGGGAAGCATGCTCTGACCATTTCTGTAGAAAAATGATCCAACAGCAGAGTGAAGTATGGACTAGAATAGGGAGAGATAGGAGTCTGGGAGGTCAGCAAGGAGGCTGATACAGTAATCAAGGTGGGAGAGGATAAGTGATTGTATTAAGGTGGTAGCAGTTTGGACGGAGAGGAAAGGGTGAATTTTAGTGATGTTGTGAAGGTGGAACTGGCAGGATTTAGTGATAGATTGGATATGTGCATTGAATGAGAGAGAGGAGTCAAGGATAACACCAAGTTTATGGGTTTGTGAGACAGGAAGGATGGTAGCACCATCTACACCTATGGAAAAGTCAGGGGTGGACAGAATTTGGGTGGGAAGATGAGTTTCGTTTTGGACATGTTAAGCTTGAGTTGACCGGAGGAGATCCAAGGAGAGATGTCTTGAAGGCAAGAGGAAATGCGAGACTGCAGAGAAGGTGAGAGATCAGGGCTGGAGAGGTAGATTTAGGTGTCATCCCCATAGAGGTGGTAGTTGAAGCTATAGGAGCTAATGAGTTCTCCAAATGAGTGGATGTTGATGGAGAATAAAAGCATGCCCAGAACTGAACCCTGAGGATGCCCCACAGTTATGGGGTGGGAGGCAGAGGAGGAGCCATCAAACCCATCAAAGTAGAAGGTTCAATTGGTCAGTGGTCTGTTTTGAGTGCTTATTTTGTCACTCAGTACAATGCAGTTGGTAGACATGATCCCTGTCTTAGGGAAGTTTATAGTCTAAAGGGACAATGGGGATGGATCAATCAATTAATCAATCAATGGTATTTATTGAGAGTTTGCTATGTGCAAGAGCGCTGTACTAAGATGCAATACCCTTATTAGGGTTTTAGTCACACAGATGGATCAAAGCCTGCATCAACAGCAGCAACAAGCATTGTCCTGACTAATCCAGCCTTAGAAATACTTTCCCAGTTACCTCTCTCCCCACCTACTTTCTCCTCCCCTCTGTCCCTACCCCTTTCCCAGAAACATTTTACCATCCTTGAGTTGACTATTTTTTTCTTTACATTTACAAAGTTTTCCTTGCTGGTTAAGAGGTAGACTAGCTCACAGGAACATAATTCTATTTTCCACTAGCTCTTCCTCTCATCATGTGAGAGGAAATTATTATTGGCTTCACCGTAACTTCGGTGATCCTTCAGGAAGACAAAATTCTCCTCTGATTCCAGTACCTTGCTATCAGTAGCCATCACGCAAGATCAGAAAGGGACTCTATCAGCAACCCCGGACAATTTTTTTTCTTTCTTTTTTTTAATCCAGACCTCTCTGATCCTTCTTATCCACTCCTTATCCACCTCCACTCCTTCCCCAGCACCATAATCTCTGCAGAGCCTAATGACCAGCCTTTTCATGACAGATTTCAATTTACTTTCTCATTTTCGTTCTTTTCTAAAAGCCCCGTCGTTCTCTGTCCCATTCGGCCCTAACAGTGTTCACTCTCTTCCCTTAAAATGATTCTTTTGGACACTTGCTTTATCCTTGCAAATTATTTGGGGTTTGTTTTTCATTTCTTAAAGAAGTCAATCACAATAAAGGATTTCTGAGTTTAGATTATGGCACCACAATTCACTGCTAATTGCCCAGATAGCGCTCGGTCACATTAGGCATGAATTAATGAACTATAATTCACACCTTTGTCATGTTTTTATCGCTTAATTTTTGGATATATGCTTATCCAACATCCTGGACTCCTGTAAATTTGGCTGCAGGAACTGCACACTAATTTGGCGAGTTATAAATCCTTAATGCTTTTACTAAGTAACTTGGTAAATTTACTATGTTGTTGTTAACTTTTGGATATGAGTAGGAGCCAGGTGGGGAGTGCTTATTAAGATGCGTTTTTCTCCCCCAACTGCTCTAACTTCAAGAGGAGAAAGCACTGGGTGATTAGGAGAGGGTCATAAGCAGGTTCCGGGAGCTGAAATCATGCTTTTGCAGTCCTCGTGAGCTGCCATGCAGATGGATTTTTAAGCACTCCCCCTTAAACCAGGTATTTGCTCTTTGTCTGAAGTCTCGTTAGTTTTTGCAGAAGAAACCCACTGGATATCACCTGTGGGGAAAGACCTTGAATTGTCACATTTTCTCAAAAAAGTCCAGGTGTCTCCCAGCCCTCCAACTAGCTTCTCTCTGGATGCTTCAATGGTGGTCAGTTTATAGGGGATTTTTTTTTCTTCTCCAGGAAATGGTCATTTTTTTGGTGCAAACTTACCCCCCACAAAGCACTAGCTTCCAGAAGCAAATGGCTGTTGAAGGTGGCTAATTATTTCCCCACAAAGGGGTGCTGTTTGGATTTTAGAGACATGGTGTTTGTCGAGCACTTGCTATGTGCCAGACACTGTACTAAGTATTGGGGGTAGTTACAAGTTTATCACTGTGGACACAGTCCCTGTCCCACATGGAGCTCACAGTCTCAATTCCCATTTTTCAGACGAGTTAACTGAGGCACAGAGAAGTTAAGTGACTTGCCCAAGGTCAGCAGGGATGTGGCAGAGTCAGAATTAGAACACAGGTCCTTCTGACTCCCAGGCTCATGCTCTATCCACTAGGCCATGCTGCTTCGAAGATGCTCACAGCTCCGCACTGACATAATCTCCCGAATTCCCAGCATCCTTGGGATATGTGGCTCTGGGCTTAAATCAAACATGTTTGACTGGGATTTAGGGGAGAGGATGTAGCACCTCCTTTTCCGGAGGGTTCTGAAATAGGTCTGTCTGAGATAAATTGGTGTGGCCTTGCTTGGAGGCAGGGGGACAGACTAATTGACCTCTAAGGGCCCCTTGCAACACATCAATCAATCATATTTAATGAGAGCTTACTGGGTGCAGAGCACTGTACTAAGCACTTAGGAGAGTACCACACAACAATGTAACAGAAACATTCCCTGCACACAACGAGCTTATAGTCTAGGCTCTTAGGGCAGTATCTCATGGGAATAAAAGACCACCGATGGAGGAGCTGAGCCACAAATAAAACCACAAATGTACTCCTGAGAGATGGATCGAACTCTTTCCCCAAGAGACTACTTGTCTTCCATTGCAAAACTCAGGAGTTGAAGAGAAAAGCTCCCGTTCTGGAAGCTGGATGCTAATTCCAACTCTGCCACGTGTCTGCTGTGTGACCTTGGGTAAGTCAACTTTTCTGTGCCTCAGTTTCCTCATCTGCAAAATGGGGATACACCCCATGTCCTCCCTCAGGGATCTGCTTATCATGTATCTACCAAAGTTCTTCTGCTTATTATTGCCTTGCTTTCCTCCCCATCCCCAGAAATCACGTGGGCAAGTGATTATTACTCCCCTGTTTATGGATGTATAAATTGATGTCCAGAGAGGTGAAACATCTTCCCCAAGGGGACCCAGCAGTCCAGCCACAGAGCGAGGATTAGAACCCAGCTCTCTTGGCTCCCGGCTTGCACCCTCAACAGCTGGTGAGAGATCATTATATCTCCCCAAAATGAATTTTTAGAAGCCCTCCTTAGTAATGTTTTTTTCTAAGTCTTGTGTGTGAGTGTGTGCATGTGCTCTGTGTTTGCATGTGTGTGTTCGTGTGCGTGTGGGGGGTGTGTGTGTGTGAGTGATATCCAGCTTGGTTTTATTATCAATACAAATGTATTTAATATTGATATTTTCTTTTCTTCTGCAGACCATGTTATTTACTAACTGTATTGATCGTAATCCCATTTATATTGGTGGGAAAGTAATTTATCTTAGTAGAGTCATTTGTGTGGAGTAGCAGGAGACTCAGTGCTACTCAGGATATTAGCTGCTCTGCCAGCAGGGCTGTCTTGATTAGAAGCAGTGTCTCTCCACAGCAGGGTTGGTTTTTTTTAGCAATATGAACACTGCGACTTTGTTCTGCATTCTGCCTTTGGGGGGCCGGACGGAGACGGTTTCCTGTCCATTTCCCAAGACACACCCCATATATTTCTGGTGCCTTGGGCTGGTGGAACGACTGCTTCTAGCTGTGGGGAGGCAGAGTGGGCAGGGAGGAGGTGGAAAAAATTATAACTATAATGATAATTTCAAAGGGTATTTGTTAAGCACTTACTATGTGCCAGGCACTGAACTAAGCACTAGGCGTAGATACAGGATTATCAGGTTGGACAGAGTCCAGGTCCCACGTGGGGCTCACAGTATTGATCCCCATTTTACAGATAATAATTGTGGTATTTGTTAAGTGCTTACTATGTGCAAAGCACTGTTCTAAGCTCTGGGGGATACAAGGTGATCAGGTGGGGCTCACAGTTTTAATCCCCATTTTACAGATGAGGGAACTGAGGCACAGAGAAGTAAGTGACTTGTCCAAGGTCACACAGTTGACTAGCGGCGGAGCCGGGATTAGAACCTGTGACCTCTGACTCCCAAGCCTGCGCTCTTTCCACTGAGCCACGCTGCTTCTCAGATGAGGTAACTGAGGCACAGAGAAGTAAAGTGACTTGTCTGAGGTCACACAGCAGACACTTGGCAGAGAAGATTGGAACCAGGTCCTTATTACTCTAATTAGGATGGTGAAGCAGTGTGGCTTAGTGGAAAGAGCATGGGCTCTGGAGACAGAGGATGTGGACTCTAATCCCAGCTCCGCCACTTGTCTGCTGTGTGACCTTGGGCAAGTCCTTTAACATCTCTGTGCCTCAGTTACTCATCTGTAAAATGGGGATTAAGACTGTGAGCCCCATGTGGGACAACCTGATTACCTTGTAGCTACCCCGATGCTTAGAACAGTGCTTGACACATAGTAAGCACTTAACAAATGCCATGATTAATAATGATATCTGGTAAGCGCTCACTAGGTGCCAAGCACTGTACTAAGCACTGGGGTAGATAAAATACAATAGACCTAACGCAATCCCTCTCTCATATGGGGCTTAAAATCTAAGGGACAGGTATTTCACGAACGAGGAAACTGAGATAGGGTCATCAGTAATTCCCACCTATGTATTCTCTCTAAGTGCTGTACAGTGCTCCGCATACAGTAAGCACTTAAATGTCATTACTTCTACTACTGTTACTTCTCCAAGGTCACACAGCAGGCAAGTGGCAGAGCCGTGATTAGAACCCAGGTCTCCCGACTCCTAGGCCCTTGCCCTTCCCACTAGGTCTCACTGCTCCTAGTGATTGCTTCATTCCAGTGACTCTGCCTTGGGGCAGCCTCCTTGGATCTCAGACTTGTCCTCAGAAACTCATTTGGAGTCAGAGCTAATTATTGAACATTGGACAGAACATCACTGAGCATCCACTCTGTGGAGAGCACTGTATTAAGCCCATGGGAGAGTTCAATAGACTGTAACTTGTCATGGCAGGGAACGTGGCTGCTAATCCTCTTGTAGTTTACTCATCCAAGTGCTTAGTACAGTGCTCTGCACAAAGTAAGAGCTTAAAAAATGCCACTAGGACTGATTGATTCAATAGAATAAAGAATCATAATCATGATAATGGACAGGAGGAAGTAATAGAGTATTAAAGATTTATACATCAGTGCTATCAGGTGGTTGGTGAATATCCCCAACTGCCCAAGTAGCATCTGGGGGAGATATGAGGAGGGGAGATGGTGGGTAATATTAGCATTTATTAAGCATTTACTGTGTGCAGAGGACTGTACTAATTGCTGAGAAAGAATACAGAGGTGGGAATTAGGTGGGGAGATGAAAAATAAATGCGAAGCAGCATGACTTAGTGAAAGGAGCATGGGCTCGGGATCAGAGGACCTGAGTTCTAATTCCGACTCCTCCACTTGCCTGCTGTGTGACCTTGGACAAGTGACTTAACTTCTCTGTGCCTCAGTTCCCTCATCTGCAAAAAGGGGATTCAATACCTGTTCTCCCTTCTATTTAGACTATCAGTCCCAAGTAGGACCTGATTATCTTGTAGCTACCCCAGAGCTAAGTACAGGGATTGGCACAGAGTAAGTGCTTAACAGATAACACTCTATTATAGTTTATTGATAATAATGGCACTATTATTATTCATAATAATAAAATAATGATAATAATGAGAAAAGACCTGGAAGAAAAGTGGTTGAAGGCAGAGAGATCAATGCTCTGCCAGATGTGAAGGGAGAAGGAGTCTCAGGCTGAATGGAGGGAGAGAGCAGTAGGTCGGGGTGGGAGAGATGAGGAGGCATAATGATTAGGTTGGTTTGAGAGGAATGAACCAGGTGAGCTGAGGTGTAGTAGGAGAAGTGTGAGGATAAGAAGCTGGGGGGCTGTCCTGATTAAAGCTGATGGTCGAGGGTTTCTGTTTGATGCAGAGATGGATGGGCACCATATTGGAGGTTTTTGAGGAGAGGGAAGATGTGGACTGAGCATTTGTGTTTTTAGAAAAAATGATCTGGGCAGCAGAGTGAAGTATGGACTGGAGAAGAGAGAGGCTGGAGATGAGTAAGCCAGTGAGGAGGAGGATTCATTCAATCAGTCATTCAATCATATTTATTGAGCGCTTACTGTGGGCAGAGAATGTGTTGACAGCAGCCAGCAAACGGACACATTCTCTGCCCACACGAGCTTACAGTCTAGAAGGGGAGAAAAACAAAGGCAACCATGTAGGGACATGAACCCTCAGATCTTTTGATGCAGTAGTCAAACCGGAATAAGTCAGATAATTGAACCTGTAAGTTGGCAGTTTGGATGGAGAGGAAAGTGGGGGTTGAGGGAAGGAATTGTGTCTTTTGTACTAGGACTGAGGTTCAGGTTAGGGTCTTGGGAGCACTGAGGTGTCTGCTTCATGGAGACAATGGGGACAGTGGCCATCACAGCTGAACTTCCAGGCTTGCCCAACCTAAGCCTCTGACAGCACTTGGGAGTTTCCCATCAGGACTAAAAAGACCCCAAATGGTGGCATTCTGGCCCTTTAGCTCTCCCAAATCTGTTCTTTCCCAATCCCCACCCCCGCTAAAATTCCTATTCCTGATTTGCTTCCATACTCAAAATGAACAGCTGGCACCTCTGGCTAGGGTTGGGACCTGGATTTGGATAAAGGTCTAAGGCTAGGGATAGGGCCAAAGATAGCGACAAGGATAGGGCTAGAAATAGGGATTTGTACTTGAATAGTTGTCCTTCGTATTCGAAGAAGACATCACTGATGGTGAAATTCTCCATAATGGAGAGCATTTGTTTGGGAGCATTTTGAACGATGTAAATGGCCATCAACAGATCATCTTGGGCTTGGGCCAGAGAGTAAGGGCTCCAGTTACAGTTGAAGAATCAAGTAAAAGAGGAACGGTGAAATGAAACCGAGAACGAATATCACCGTCAGACTTTCTCAAAATCCAAAGGTTGAGGGACTGCATTCACGTGACCTCTCTGAACTCAGTCATTCAATCACTTATACTAAGCACGCAGTGCAGAATCCTCTATTGGGGGAATATATGTACTAGTACTATTACTAAATCATAACATTAATAACAGTATTTGTTCATTTGTTCATTCATTCATTCGTATTTATTGAGAACCCCCTTTCCCCACTTTCCCTCTGCTCCTCCCCCCTCCCCCTCCCCTCAGCACTGTGCTCATTTGCATATATTTTTATTACCCTATTTATTTTGTTAACGAGGTGTACATACCCTTGATTCTATTTATTGTAAGTTGTCTTGTTTTTGTCCGTCTGTCTCCTCTGATTAGACTGTAAGCCCATCAATGGGCAGGAATTGTTTCTATCTGTTGCCGAATTGTACATTCCAAGCAGTTAGTGCAGTGCTCTGCACATAGTAAGCACTCAATAAATACTATTGAATGAATTAATGAATGAATGTGCAGAGCACAGTACTAAAGGGCTTGGAAGAGTATAGTATAACAATAAACAGACATATTCCTCGTCCAAAGCGCTTACCTTGGATCAAGCACTGTACTAAGCTCTGAGGTAGATATAAAACAAATATACAGCTGCCCTACATGGGACTCAAAGTCTGAGGGTGAAGGAGAGCAAGTACCTTAGCCCCATTGTTGCAGATAAGAAAATCGAGGCATGTAGGACAGGGACTGTGTCTGACCTGATTAATTTTTATCTATCCCAGTGCTTAGAATAGTCACTGACATATAGTAACTGCCTAGCAAATAAAAGCGTGGCTCAGTGGAAAGAGCACGGGCTTTGGAGTCAGAGGTCATGGGTTCGAATCCCGGCTCTGCCACTTGTCAGCTGTGTGACTGTGGGCAAGTCACTTAATTTCTCTGTGCCTCAGTTACCTCATCTGTAAAATGGGGTTTAAGACTGTGAGCCCCACATGGGACAAACTGATTCCCCTGTGTCTACCCCAGCGCTTAGAACAGTGCTCTGCACGTAGTAAGCGCTTAACAAATACCAACATTATTATAAGAAAAAGGGCAGAAAGACTAGTTACAGACATGTTTCCTATGCTTAAGGAGATTACAGGCTAATTGGAGAGTGAGGACTCTGTCCTTTCTTAAATCTGTCCGAGGGCAGGGTGATGCCGTTTACCCCTGGAAGGAATAAGCTATGTTCTTCTAGGCTGTAAGCTCCTTGTGGACAGGGAATTTGTCTACCAACTCTGTTGCATTGTACTTGCCCAAGTACTTTATACAGTGCCCTGTACACAATAATCGCTCAAGAAGTACCACTGATTAATGGATAACATTATACTGTGTTCTTTCCCCTACCTGTAATTTATTTTAATGTCTGTCTCCCCTCTAGGCTGTAAACTCCTCATGGATAGGGATCATATCTACCAATTCCATTGTATAGTACTCTCCCAAGAGGTTAGTACAATGCTCAGCACAAATAAGTGATTAATAAATACCGTCGATTGACTGAATGATTGATTGGCCCGGGCTGCTGCTTCACGGCTTTCTGTCAGTCAGGAGAACTGTGAAGGATCAGACTCACGCTTAACTGACAATTTCTGTGGTGGCAACTCCAGTGACAGGATAAAAGCCAGCAAAGAGAAAAAGCGTGTTGCCAGTTTTGAACAAGTAGAAATATTGATCCTGGGCAGGCTGAGACGCAAGTGTCTGTTATTTAAAAACGAGGCTTTTCCCTTGGGGTGAAATTGAGCTGGGGACTCTGGGCATGAATAAATAATGTGGCAGAGATAAAGCCAAGCGGTGCCGAGTTTAAAAATTGCCTTTATGGGACAATTCTCCTTGAGACACTCTGTGAGGAGGAGAGTAAACCTGGCAGGAAAATATAAAAGCTTTTTTTAAAAAAATAAAATTGTTCTCATGGCAAATATGGGCCCCAGATTTCTCATGCCCTTTCTCCCCCAGACCTCTCCCCCGATAGTGAATTGTCAAATTGGCGAATCGACCCCTGGGAATCAGGGAACATGAGGGGTAAAACTACTGACTGTGCTGGGGAAGGGGGGCTAGAGTTAGGATTTTCCCCAAAGAATCTCTGTCCCATAGGTAAAAGCACCCAGAAGAAAATAACCCAAATTTGTTTTAAATTACCAAAAATCCCATAGCATCCCCCTCTCCAAATTTAATATCCTTACCTCCAGTAAATCTTTAATCTCCCTACCTTAGGATTCTTGTATCCACCTCAGTGCTTAGAATGGTGCTGGATACTGTCTATTATTATACTGTACTCTCCCAAATGCTTAGGACAATGCTTTTCACAGAGCAAGTGCTCAATAAATATGATCAACTGACTGACATAGTAAACCCTTAAACAATACCATGATGATGATGATGATTTTATCTCCCAACTGCCCCTCCTGTACCACTAAGGACTTAAATACCCATAATCTCAGTTCCACTTAAGTACCTATCTTTACACTCTATTACTTTCTCCTATCTGTAATTTATCTTCATTGATGGCATTTTCGAGTGCTTACTAGGTGCAGAGCACTGTACCTAAGTTCTTGGGAGAGTACGATAAAACAGAGTTGGCAGACAAGTTCCCTGTCCACAACAAGCTTACAGTCTAGAGGGGGAGACAAGTGTTGATATAAATACATAATTTATAATATATCATTAATATATAACATAATAATTATAATATAATTACAATATGTAATTTATGAGTTAATTCTAACTGCATCTTGCTGGCTATGTGACCTTAGCAAGTCATGCAACTTCTCTGTGCCTCAGTTTCCTCATCTGTAAAAGAGGGATGAAATGCCTGTTCTCCGTGTCCCTCAGACAGTGTGTCCCATGTAGAACAAGGACTGTGTCTGATGTAATTACCTGGTACCTAACCCCAAGCTAGTACAGTGCTTGGCACGTAGAAGGCGCTTAACAATTACTATTAGTGTCATCATTTTCTCAGGGAAGACTTGCAAGCTTTGTAAATGGGAAAACCACCTGCCATCAAGCAGCACCTTGAATATTTCCTTGGAAAACCACACAAGAATAATATTAATCATAATCATGATATTAAAGGTTTACTATGTACCAAGCACCATACTAGGAAGTGAGAAATATTCAAGATATTCAGGTCAGACACAGCTCCTCTCCCACAATAGGTCTCGGAGTCCATGTGGGCACACAAGCCAGCATGTGCCAAAATTCAACACGTCTGTTTTGAGAACTCAAGGGCCCGGTTGCGAAAGAATCGCATTGGGACCTGAGTTTTCTCCACTGTGTTCCGTTCCTAACCCCTGGAGGGGCTGCAGAGAAAGGTCCACGGCTCCGACTGAGTGGCATCCCTCTTTCTGGGGCAGGGCCGGGCGCTAAGCTGCCTGCCAAGCTGTTGCCAGGCTCATTATGTTAGGCTGGCAGCAGGCTGAGAGCAGAGCCACAGATGTGGCTCACATCAGGCATACCAGCATGGGGTTCGCCGTTCCGCCTTGTTGGCGAACTCCCAGGCAGTTGGGGAGAAAAAGGAGAAGTCATCCCAACACCATTTAGCCAATTAGTTAGCAAAATGTATGCTTTCTGCTTGATTCGATTTAGCATGCTTGGGTTTCAATTGTTCTCTCCCCCATCTCTCCCCCCTCCCCCAGTCCAGCTCAGCTCCTAATATTTAGTTACAGTAGCTCTTATCTCTAGCTTAAAATGGATGTGTGTCAAGTGTAAAAGCACGGCCTAGAAAAGGCTAAATCCACAAACAGGCTTGCATAAATCCTCTGAAGATGTCGTCTGTGGGGCCGGGGAGTGGGAGAGGGATTGAAAGCCAATCATAGATGGAGTAAATTATTGCCTTTTCTTCAGCTGTAAAATGGGGATTCAATATCTGTTCTTCCTCCCACTTAAGCCTGTGCACCCCATTTGGGACAGGGACTGTGTCTGACCTAATCAACTTGTACCTACCCCGGCACTTAGAACAGTGTTAGACCCAGAGTAAGTGCTTAACAAGTACCATAAAACAAAACAAAACAAACACACAAGACAGTGGTGAGATGAAACAGCGACAAACAAAAGCCGGAATCTAATGTGTGTCTTCCGAACACCTGCAAAAGCCAAATTAAAAGTTCTTCCAGCTCTAATCTGCTCTAATGAGGCATCTTTAAATCAAGTGCTCTAGCTGGCACGTAGCTTGCTCTGCTACAAGAGCAGAGAGAAAACGACACCCTAAGAGGCTTGATCTAGAGGACAGAAGGCAGATCGTCAACCTCTGTCCAGCCCGGGCTGTTTTACACGAAGGAACTTCAATTCCTCCGCACGATAATGAAATATGATCCGAAGCAGCCCGGTGCCAATAAATCTAACGGGATAAAGGTCAGGTTTACATGGCTGGACAGGGGGCCGGCAAATACATTTGTTCCTGCAATGTCTCTCTTCTAAATGCCACCTTCTGAAGCACCTGACGCAGAAACACACTTTGGGGTTTGATGAGATGTCAGTTTCGCTCAGCCCTGATCAAATAAGATGAATGAAAGCGAAACAAGAACAAAAATATTACTTCTGTCATTTTTTTCTTTATGCATTACAGGAAGTGGGTCAGGCAGGGAGATTTCTCTTAAACAAATAGCAATCACCACACAATATCACCCATTGATCTGCCTCCTAGCAGGCAACAGCTTTCTAGATTGGAAGGACAAACCATTCAAATACCACAGGAGACCTGTAATTTCAAAGGTTTTTTTTCCTGCTCGCTCAGGGACCCCCAAACTCCACAGACCCCACAATTCCCCACAGCCACGGGTGAGAAAACATAGCAAACCAGATTTTCAGTAAGAAACTGTATGAAGGTACTCAGGCAGACCCACTTCAAGGGTAGTGGCGCATGATGTATGAAACAGGACTAGAATTTAACCAGAGACTTCAGGACCTTAGCCCCAAGCCCTTCTTTAAGGATGCTCTCCCCTCTCACCAGCCAAGGAGTTTATCTTAGTTACAGTTTTTCTTAGTTTCTCTTAGAGAAGCACTGTGGCCTAGTGGAAAGAGCACAGGCCTGGGAGTCAGAAGACCTGGATTCTAATCCTTGCTCCCCTACCTGTCTGCTGTGTGACCTTGGGAAAGTCACTTAACTTCTCTGTGCCTCAGTTCCATCATCTGCAAAACTGGGATTCTATACCTGTTCTTCCTCCTACTCAGACTGTGAGCCCAGCTGGGATCTGATCATCCTGCATATACTCTTGCACTTAATAGTGAAAGTGCTTAAAATAACACAAGTATCATTATTATTATTATTATTATTATTGCAACCAGTCAAAACCCCAGGGCCTTAGATGGCGGGGCAGGGCACTGAGGTTGAAGAAGTCTTTTTTTCTATGGTATATGTTAATTGCCTACTATATGTCAAACATTTCAGTAAGCAACTGAGGTAGATACAAGATAATTGGGTTTGACCTAGTCCCTGTCCGACATAAGGCTATGGTATTGAATCCCCATTTTATGGATGAGGAAATGGAGGCACAGGGAAATGAAATGACTTTCCCAAGATCACACAGCAGGCAAGTGGCAGAGTTGGAATCAGAACCCAGGTCCTCTGTCTCTGTGACTTGCCCAAGATCACACAGCAGGCAAGTGGCAGAGTCAGAATCAGAACCCAGGTCATCTGACTCCCAGACCACACTGCCTCAAACTACTGCAAACTCTGACTTGATTTGGGAGTACGTACAATGGCCCTAACACATTGTTTTTTCAAGAACTCTGACCTCCATCGCACTCCCATTTCTCATTTCTGAAAGGAAATAAAGCTGAGCTGGGATATTCTCTTTCTGGCACAATATTTGCATAAAACAAATATAATTGATATCAACGGAGACATAAAGGTTATGTAGCGGGCGGCCCCGTCATAGAGAGAGCAGGTACCTATAGATTTATTTGGAAGACTCGGAAAGAAATTGTCAGATGATGTTACAAAGAAACTCTCTGGAAAAAAAAGGTTAAAGACAGTTGAACTATCAAGGGAATGGATACAAAATATTGCATGGGGATTTAGAGGCAGGAAATACATAGAAACGTAATGCACTGTAAATTAAAGTCATTTATAAAGTCCAACTGGCACCCATACAGGAAGGAATGCTTTGTCAGCAGTTGGCAGGGAATCCTGTTATTTGTTGTTCATAGGAGAATGGGTTTATTCAAGGCTCATTGTTGTCAAAATTATAACATATTAATGAGTCCCAGGGACACCCTACTAAATTATTTTCCATAAAATGACTTTTAGTGTTTCATTAGCACCTGGTCAACCTAAAGAGAAACAGAAAGGCTCACCTACTCAATGGTTTGGATTTCCATCCTCTTTTTTTCATGGTATTTGTTAAGCACTTATTATGTGTCAGGCTTGGGCAGCTATAAGATAATCAGGTTGGAAACAGTCCCTGCCCCACGTAGACCTCATGATTTTAATCCCCATTTAACAGATGAAGTACCTAAAGGCACAGATAAGCTAAGTGACGGGCCCAAGGTCACAGATCAGACAAGAGGCTGAGGGGGAATTAGAACCCAAGTCCTCTGACTCCCAGGCCCCTGCTTTTTCCACCAAGCCATACTGCTTCTCAAGACATTGTGCCAGACACTCTTCCCCTTTTTGGTCCTAGGTCTTTCATCAAGACATTTTTTCTTTTAATATTATTTGTTATATGCCAGGCACTATACTAAACGCTGGGAAAGATACAAGCTCATCAAGTTGGACAGACCACATGGGGCTCACAGTCTTAATTCCCCTGTCAGCTGTGTGACTGTGGGCAAGTCACTTAACTTCTCTGTGCCTCAGTTACTTCATCTGTAAAATGGGGATTAAGACTGTGAGCCTCACGAGGGACAACCTGATTACCTGTATCTACCCCAGCACTTAGAACAGTGCTCTGCACCTAGTAAGCGCTGAACAAATACCAACATTATTATTATTATTATTAATAATAATTGCCATTTTGCAGATGAGGTAACTGAGGGGCAGAGAAGTGAAATGATTTACTCAAGGTCACACAACAGATAAGCGACAAAATTGAGATTAGAACCCAGGTCCTTCTAATTCCCAGGCTCATGCCTCTTCTACTTAGATGCTTCTGATACTTTTCTGAGCCAGGATTTTAACTTTGATACCTCCCTTTCTCTCAAACAGTAAACAAAGTCAGTCGATTTCAGGTCTAGGCAAATCCTGTGTGTTCTTCCTCCATGATAATTCCTGGATTCTCTGCTTCTTCTCCATTTAAATAGTCACCCCACTGGTCAGGCACTTGCAAAATCCCTGCTTGACCATGGCATGTCTCCTCACTGATCTCTTGTCTCAAGTCTCTCCCCTCTCCAGTCCATACTCCATCTTGCTGCCTTGATCATTTTTCATTGTTCAAATGGGGCCAAAGTCTCTAAAGAGTGTGGAGGAATTGGGAAGTAGGATTGGAAAGCAGCAAGAGTAGCTGAGCTTGTCCCTTAGGCTGCCTTAATGGTTTATTTTTTCATTGCTCCTGACTGTGGACAGGGATCATTTCTACTGACTCTGCTACATTATACTCTCCCAAGCACTTAGAACAGTGCTCTGCACATAGTAGGTACCCTCCTTCCTCATATCTAACAGACAAGTACTCTCCCCTGCTTCAAAGCCTTCCTGAAGGCACATCTCCTCCAAGAGGTCTTCCCTAAGCCCTCTTTTCCTTTTCTTCCACTCCCTTCTATGTCGCCCTGATTTGCACTGATGTAAATAAAGAAAAATATACACCTGTGTGCAGTTGATGAGATTGTCATAGGCTAGGCTGATGGGCTGGAGATCGAGTGGATTTAGTTGGGGAAAGTTTCCTGGAAAATGAGGTTCGAGCCAAGGTCAGCTGCATTTTTTGAATCCCAAGCATATGGTCTGGCATAATTATTGAGAATGCAAAAAAAAAGCATGAGAGGCAGCATGGCTTAATGGAAAGAGTACCGGCCTGGGAGTCAGTTGCTTGCCCAAGATCACACTGCCAGTTTCTTGCTGTGTGACTTTGGGCAAGACACTTAATTTCTCTATGCCTCCAATTCCTCAAATCTAAAATGGAGATTAAATACCTGTTCTCCCTCCTGTTTTGACTGTGAACCCCATCTGGGACAGGGAGTTTGTCCAGCCTGATTCACTTGTATCTATTTTAGTTCTTAAAACAGTGCTTGACACACAGCGCTTAACAAAAATAGTAATAATAATAATAAAGATAATTATTATGATGATGATTGTAAAGCAGTCAATGGGGAAGACTGAAAACTGAAGCAGTGTGGCCTAGTGGACAGGGTACAGGCCTGGGAGTCAGAGGACCTGGGTTTTAATCCTGCCTCTGCCACTTGTCTACAGTGTCTTCTTGGGCAAGTTATTTAATTTCTCTGAGCCTCAGTTACCACATCTGTAAAATGGGAATTCAATACCCGCTCTCCCTCCCACTTAGACAGCAAGCCCCATGTGGGACAGGGACTGTGTCCAACCTGATTATTTTGTATCCACTCCAGCACTTACTACAAGGCCGGATCCATAGTAAGTGCTTCATAAACAACAACAGAAGAAAGCAGATAGGTAAGGGGAAGAGAGCTGATTGAGTGCCTTGAAGTCAAGTTAGGAGTTTCTATTGGATGCAGAGAGGAATTGGCAAATTTGGAGGTTTTTGGGGAGTGAAAAATGTGGGTGGATTGACTTTTTAGAAAAATCTTCTGGGCAGGAGAGTGACATGTGACTGGAGAGGAGAGAGACTGGAGGCAGGGAGGTCAGTGAGGAGACTGATGCAGTAGATGAGAAGAGATATGCGGAGTGCTTAGATGAGCATGGTGGCAGGAAAGGTGAAGAGGAAGAAGCAGATTTGGGACAATCAATCAGCCAATCATTGGTATTTTTTTCAGTGCTTACCATGTGCAAAGCACTGGACTAAGCACTTGGGAGAGTGCAATGCAACAGAGTTGGTAGATCTGTTCCCTGCCCACACAAACTTAGTCTAGAGGAGATGTTGTGAAGATAGAACCAATCAATCAATCATATTTATTGAGCGCTCACTATGTGTAGAGCATTGTACTAAGTATTTGGGCAAGTTCAGTACAAGGGAGTTAGTAGACATGTCCAACAGGATTGTTGACCAGGGGAATATTCAGATTGAAAGAGTTAAGGATAATGTCAAGAATAATGGGCTTGAGAGATGGGGAAGATGATGGTGTTATTAACTGTGGTAGGAAAGTTAGGTGGAGAGGATTTGAGGGGAAGATGAGGAGTCAAGTTTTGGAAATCAATCAATCAATGGTATTTATTGAGCACTTACTTTGTGAAGACACTGTACTAAGCCCTTGGGAGAGTAACAATAAAAGAGAGTTGGTTGACACGTCCCTGTCCACAATGAGCTTACCGTCCAGAAGTTTGAGTTGCTTGGTTAAAAGTGTTCTGGAGTAAGGAGGAAACAAGATTCCAGAGGAGAGAGGTCAGGGATAGCAAAGTAGATTTGGGAATGACTTGCACAGAGGTGGTAGTTGAAGTTAATGTTAACTCTCCAAAGAGAGTGAAGGTACACTGAAAAGCAGCAAGAAGCAGCATTGCCTAGTGGAAAGAGCATGGGTCTGGGAGTCAGAGGACCTGGGTTCATTCATTCATTCAATAGTATTTATTGAGCGCTTACTATGTGCAGAGCACTGTACTAAGCGCTTGGGATGAACAAGTCGGCAACAGATAGAGACAGTCCCTGCCGTTTGACGGGCTTACAGTCTAATCGGGGGAGACGGACAGACAAGAACAATGGCACTAAACAGCGTCAAGGGGAAGAACATCTCGTAAAAACAATGGCAACTAAATAGAATCAAGGCGATGTACAATTCATTAACAAAATAAATAGGGTAACGAAAATATATACAGTTGAGCGGACGGGTACAGTGCTGTGGGGATGGGAAGGGAGAGGTGGAGGAGCAGAGGGAAAAGGGGAAAATGAGGCTTTAGCTGCGGAGAGGTAAAGGGGGGATGGCAGAGGGAGTAGAGGGGGAAGAGGAGCTCAGTCTGGGAAGGCCTCTTGGAGGAGGTGATTTTTAAGTAAGGTTTTGAAGAGGGAAAGAGAATCAGTTTGGCGGAGGTGAGGAGGGAGGGCGTTCCAGGACCGCGGGAGGACGTGACCCAGGGGTCGACGGCGGGATAGGCGAGACCGAGGGACGGCGAGGAGGTGGGCGGCAGAGGAGCGGAGCGTGCGGGGAGGGCGGTAGAAAGAGAGAAGGGAGGAGAGGTAGGAAGGGGCAAGGTGATGGAGAGCCTTGAAGCCTAGAGTGAGGAGTTTTTGTTTGGAGCGGAGGTCGATAGGCAACCACTGGAGTTGTTTAAGAAGGGGAGTGACATGCCCAGATCGTTTCTGCAGGAAGATGAGCCGGGCAGCGGGTTCTAATCCTGACTCCTCCATTTGCCTTCTGTGTGACCTTGGGCAAGTCTCTTAACTTCTCTGTGCCTCAGTTACCTCATCTATAAAATGGGGATTAAGACTATGAGCACTATCTCGGGACAGGGACTGTGTTCAACTGATTATCTTGTATCGACCCCAGTGCTTAGTACAGTGCCTGGCAAATAATAAGTGCTTAACAGATACCACAATTATTACTATTGTTATTATTATTATCAAAAAGAAAAGGTGATCCAGAACAAAGCATTAATAATAATGGTATTTGTGAAGCACTTATTTTGAGTCAAACACTGTTCTAAGCACTGAGGTAGATACAAGCTAATCAGGTTGGACAGAATCCCTGTCCCATATGAGGTTCAAATCTTTATCCCCATTTTACAGATGAGGTAACGGAGGCCCAGAGAAGTGAAGTGATTAGCCCAAGATCGCCCAGCAGACAAGTAACAGAGCTGGGGATAGAACCCAGGTCATTCTGACTTCCAGTCCCGTTAGGGCCACTTACCCTTCCCAGCTGGCAGACAAAGTGGCATCCACCCACTTCTTTATCCTCAGCTTGGGGTGGACTGTGACTCTTCTGAAAGACAAGGATGGAGGTGCCAAGGCTGACACATTGTCATCCCCCTCTCCAAGCTCTGTTTCCTACTTTGTTCTCCTCAGGGGAGAAATTCAGACAGGGAGATGCAAGGCCATAGCACCGAGTACAAAGCAGCCTTTCATTAGTGTTCCCAAGAGAACTTCAAGGAGGCCAAGTATGGGGGTATGAAGATGAATGCCTGGGTAGCATCTGGGGGGGGAAATTTCTAATGATTTGCAATTTACTCATCCCCTAAGGGAGTGTGTGTATGTGTGTGTCTGTGTGAGTTGGCGTGTGAAGTTGTACATATGGGTGTGTTTCTGTTTAAGCCCGTCAAAAGGCAGGGACTGTCTCTATCTGTTGCCGACTTGTTCACCCCAAGCGCTTAGTACAGTGCTCTGCACATAGTAAGCGCTCAATAAATACTATTTAATGAATGTAATTGCAAAAATTTATGTGAACATGTGCACGTGAATATATGTGTGGGTATATTTGCAAGTCTATGTTGTATCTGTGTGTGTGTGAGACTGTGTTGGTGTGTGATTATGTATGTGCACATGGGGATGTGCAACTGTGCTTTTGTGATTGTAAGCGTGTGTGTGTGTGTGTGTGTGTGTGATTGTTTGTATGTGCATGTTAATGTGTGGGCTTGAGTGTGTATCGAGGGTTTGTTTAATAGATCCAAGAGCTTATAACAGTTCCTGGTACATAGTAAGTGCGCGTGGCTCAGTGGAAAGAGCACGGGCTTTGGAGTCAGGGCTCATGAGTTCGAATCCCAGCTCTGCCACTTGTCGGCTGTGTGACTGTGGGCAAGTCACTTAACTTCTCCGTGCCTCAGTTCCCTCATCTGTAAAATGGGGATTAAGACTGTGAGCCCCACGTGGGACAACCTGATTCCCCTATGTCTACCCCAGCGCTTAGAACAGTGCTCGGCACATAGTAAGCGCTTAACAAATACCAACATTATTATTATTAACAAATACCATTTAAAAATATCATTATTATCTATCTATATTCCTATCTCTCTGTCTCTCTATCCATTCCTCTCTCTCTCTCTTTCTCTCTCTTTGATTATTAAGTCAACCACTTTGGAAGAGGCATGGGTGCTGAAATCATTGAGTTTCCTGAGAAATGCCTCCATTACTCCACCTGGTCCCTCTAGAGCCCCTGGAATTTATAAAGGCACTGTTAGAGTTCATGAGAAAGCTCGCTTTTTTAATTAAGTGTCCTAGGACTGTCGGCTTTGGTAAATAGTGTGACGGGGACAGAATTTATCAACGGGGATGGACGTTCTCAAAGGCAGCATCGCTGGTCTCGGTAGAATGCGGCACACATATGGTGAACCTTGGAATGAGCCGGTACTCTGGGGCCATCCGGTTTTAACGATCTCAGCCCCTCACTGAGACGCACAGAACGCAACCAGGTGATGGAATGGTTCCAAGATGCATTGGCGGCGAAGGAGTCTAATTATAAACATCCCTTCCGTCGCCACATCTGATGACACTGAGGCACTCAGTTGTGTCTCCTGCAGTTCATAGTCTTTCCCCAGACAAGATGTGCCTGCAAAAAATCCTCCAGATCCAGTGACCAGCACTTGTGCCTTTCCTTAAATGGAAAACCTCTTCTGTTTGAAGCGGAGCCAAACAGAACAAGATCATCCTTTCGTGTCGGGAAACTTCGAATGAGATATTTATAGGTGCAGTGGGGTTTGAAGGGGAGGGAAACTGAGCTGGGCAGGGAAATCAGGAAACCGTTTTATAAATCGCTGAAACATTGCCTTGCTTTGGGAAGCTTTAATTTGGTGAGGCGTGACATCCGTCCGATGACATAGCTCCGGGAGGATTCTTGAGCGGATCTCGCCCCGGCTGTACCAGCAACGCTACTGATCATCAGAAGACACAATCCCTGATCTTCTGATCAGCAAACTCGGTCCACTCTCATCCACTATTGCGGTGGGACAAGAGTCCTTACCAAGGTGGAATGCCTTTCTGCTTGTTAATCCACCTAGAGATAATGAATTCAGAAAAGCCTAAGGTGGTTTTATTTCCATAGTTCTGTGTCCACCCTCGCAGAATGGGGACTCCAGATTCCCAAGCCATTCGGGCAGGAGAGGCATACTGTTCCAAAGATGATCCATAATTATTTCTACATTTAATGGCCATAATTTATTTATATTAACATCTGTCCCCTCTCCCCTACCCCGGACTGTAATCGTGTCATGGGCGGGGAACGTGTCTGTTATATTGTACTCTCCCAAGTGCTTAGTATAATGCTCTGTGTATAGTAGCACATTGATTAATTCATTGAATTTCCTAGAACAAAGGAGCTGGTGACAGAGGGGATAGTAGGAAGGTCAAAGAACTAGATTTTCCCTGAGTATAAAATAGGAAGAAGGGGAGAGTGTTCTGTACCAGAGGACTTGAAGGAGGCTTTGTGGGAAAGTGCCACAGTAAGGTAATGAAGGCCTTGGGTGAGCTGGAGTTGACTCCCAGGCCACGAAGCTACTCCCAACCAGGTGGCATCTGAGGAAGGAAGAACAGAGGGAGATAGGATAGAGAGCCTCTATCTGTTTGGGGAGCAGGGGGAAAGACCAGAGGGGCTCAATATCTGCTCATACTAGAGAATCTGAAAACGATCTGCCACAGACCCTGACTTCCGGTCATAGGTCACCAAACCTGAGGTCCCAATCTCCGAAATCATTTCATCTCAGGGAGTACCAACCAACTGACCGACCAGGTCAGATTGGGCATGATTTTCCGATGAAAGCCGCGCTCTGTTGCCTTTTCTGTCTCTCAGAGGAATTTGGGTTCCTCTTTCCCCACTCACCTTTCCCATTATGCATCAAGTCCACCAAGTTGATATTTGTGTCACCCAGAAAAAAATTTTAAATGGTGTATTTGAAAACATGAATGTGTAATGTCTCCCTGGGACTACATCATCACACTGAAAGATACAAGTGCAGCCCAAGACAGACATGTTTAATTAGTGAGCAAACTTGACATTTCCAGTGTTTGGACTAGACAGAGGAAGAGGAAAGAGCAAACCAAGATTTTTTTTTTATTTTAGCTTGCAGACACAGAATAATTTATTGAGCTCAAAGAAAATTGTACATCTTAACATGCAGAACTTGAGAAAAGATTCCTAAGACCCAGGTGAAGAGGCCTTGACCTGTCTCCATCTTCACCTATCCAGTTGCGTGCCATCTACCCTGCTGTGAGTCCACATGAAGAACTATTTATGTCCAAGATCTCTCCCAAACCCTAGCCCCATCAAACATTTGCAAGAAAGCTGGGAATAGCACGGGGAGCCGGAGATGTGCTAATTATCCTGAAGTAACCTTTCGGGGTGATTGGAAATGCTACCATCTGCTAAGACAGCTGCCCCTATGCTTCTGCTCCCCGCCCCCTCAAATGTTGAGCAAACAGTCCGAGATTTCTATAGGAACCACAGTGTGGATTCTAGAGTGTCCCAGAAGGAGTATCCAAAAATTAGCAGCTTGGCTGAGTGAAAAGAGCTCGGGCCTGGGAATCACAAGGCCAGAGATGAAGCATGGCGTAGTGAGAAGCAGCATGGCATAGTGGATAGAGCATGTGAGTGGATGTCAGAAGGTCATGGGTTCTAATTCCGGCTCTGCCACTTATCTGCTGTGTGACCTTGGGTAAGTCACTTCATTTCTCTGGGCCTCAGTTACCTCATCTGTAAAATGGGGATTGAGACTGGGAGCCTCATGTGGGACAGGTACTCTGTCCGACCCGATTTGCTTGTATCCACCCTAGTACTCAGCACAGTGCTTGGCACATAGCAAGTGCTTAACAAATACCATAATAATAATACTATTATTATTATTAATTATTAATCCTGGCTCTACTACTTACCTGCTGTGTGATTTTGGGCAAGTCACTTTACTTGTCCATTTCTTCATCTGCTTAAGTTTCCTCCTACTTAGACTGTGAGCCCTATGTGGGACCTGATTATCTTGTATCTACCCCAGAACATAGTACAGTGTTTAGCACATAGTATGTGCTTAGCAAGTACTATTATTATTATTATTATTGTTATTACAATCATTAGCCCTGCTCCACATCCCATGCCACCTTCTCTGAAGAGTAATTTCATCAATCAAAGGTATTTATTGAGTGCTTACTATGTGCAGAGCACTGTAATAAGTGATTGGGAGAGTACAATACAACTGAATTAGTCGACACATTTCCTGTAATGTAGATGTACATTAATATGAATAAATCATTCATATTATATAATTTAAAGATATGTACATGAGTGCCCTGGAGTTGAAGGTGGGGCAAATATCAAATGTCCAAAGGACACAGGTCCAGTAACTGACAAGCAGTGATCAATTTAGGGTCATCTCTTGAAGTAGCATGGCTTAGTGGATAGAGCACAGGCTTGGGAATCAGAAGGATCTGGATTCTAATTCCAGCTTTGTCGTTTATCTGCTGTATGACCTGGGCAAGTCACTTTTCTTCACTGTGCTTCAAGTACCTCCTCTGTAAAATGGGGATGAGTGTGAACCCCATGTGGGACAGGGACTGTGTCCAACCTGATTAACTTGTGTTCACCCCAGTGCTTAGAACAGCACCCCAGTGCTTAGAACAGTGCTTGGCACACAGTAAGTGCTTTACAAGTACCATAATTATGAATTATTATTACTATTATCTCTCTAAGCCACCTGACATAAAAAGTGGGCCTTTTGCAGGAAAAAGCTTGTGTATCATTTACTATATAGTGTCCAGAACAGGCAGTTTTCCCTGGAACTGAATACCCACTACCCACCATGACAAGGTAGATGGCATCTGCTGTTTGGTAACCAGCCAGTACATGCAGGGTAAAATAATCCCAACTGCGATCCAATTATAATGACAGGCCGGAGGAAAGGGGTTATTGTATCAGGGTGTGTGATTTCCAGAAATCCCTTTATTACCACCAAGTCACCATAGATGGCTCAAAGCCAGCGAGCTGTCCAGAGTCAGGTCGGAGAATGCCATGATGGAAGGTCAAAGGGACTTTTATCCCTCAAACCCCCTCTGCTCCCCTGCTGCCCAAACCAGATCGGCTCCAAGCACCCCCTTCTCCCCAGCAGACCATATGCCCAGGTCCACCTTGCATTCTAGGGAAGCAGCATGAGCTAGTGGATCGAGCACCGGCCTGGTAGTCAGAAGGGCCTGAGTTTTAATCCCAGCTCAGCCACTTGTCTGCTGTGTGACCTTGGGTAAGTCACTTCACTTCCCTGGGCCTCGGTTCCCTCATCTGTAAAATGGGGATTAGTACTGTGAGCCCTTTGTGGAGCAAGGACTGTGTCTAACCCAATCACTTTGAATCTACCCCAGTGCTTAATACAGTGCCAGGAATAGAGTAAGTGCTTAACAGATACCACAATTATTATTATTATGACTCCTGCCAAAAGTGACTGTGCAATTTCCCTCCTGCTGCACTGCTCATTTATAGTTTATCTTCGCTCGTCTCTTCCAGAAGATTGTGAGCTCCTCAAAAATAAGATCCATGTCTTCTCTATTGGATTTTCCCAAGTGCCCAGAACAGTCACTATCCATCACAAAATAGGACCTCAGGAAAAACTACCAATTGGCCAAATGAATGAGTGAATGAATCAATGAATCAATCAATCAATCAATCACCTAGATGGGTAGGTGTGGGGAATGGCTGAAAGGAGACTCCAATTATGGAACATGTTAGGCGCTTAATCTGTGTCAAGCACCATTCTAAGTGCTGGAGTGGATACAGGATAATCAGTTTGAACACAGACCCTGTCCCTCATGGGGTTCACAATCTAAGTGGGAGGGAGGGGGATCTAATCCCATTTTCCAGATGAGAAAACTGAGTCACAGAGAAGTTAAATGACTTGGCAAAGATCACCCAGCAACTCACTGGTGGAGCCATGACTGGAGCCCAGGATCCCTGACTCCCAGGCCTGTGCTCACATTATGGGCAGGGAATGTGTCCGCTCATTTTTATTCTGTACTCTACCAAGTGCTTAATACAGTGCTCTGTACAGTGTAAGTGCTCAATAAATACAATAGAATGAATACTTCCTAGGTCTTCCCTGATCAACTGTTTGAGCGTTCTACTTCCCCATTGAATAGAGACTCTTTCAGAGGTCTCTTTCTATCCCTTCAGAGCCGAGCAGCAAATCTTCAGTGCAGATGGCATGTATTTTATCCCCTGAGAAGCACCTGGGCCTGGGCAGAAGATCCGGGCACCATGGTATCCTCTGCCTGTTAATGATGAAATACGTTGGAACATTTTATTCGGCCTTTGGACCGTGGCGGGGAGGAACGGCTGACTCAGTAAACCTCCCTGATGCTTTATTAAAAATGATGTACAACATTCTTCAGGCTGGCTCGGTGGCTGAGCGCTTCCTCGGCAAATTGCAGATTTTGAGGCGAGACCCCCTCAGTTCTGTCCGGCTTTCATAGGGACAAGCCATCTGTGGGCATGTAATAGCCACACAAGTCCCGCAGAGGGGCTGGGCTGCCCTCCTGAACAACCTGCATGGCGCTTATTCAGTGGGAGAGATCCAGACGGCTTCGGGTGGTGATTTCCTGGCTCCACAGGAAGAGAGCTGGGAACTGAGAATCGACAGCACTGCCCTGTGGCGGAGCCTGTTCCCTGGGACCTGGGCTGGCTGGTCATTTGTGGTGCCCGGTTGGGCACGGATGTTCTGTGCAATGAGGGACCCTCTCCCAACAGAACCGGACGATAGCATTCCAAGGACGTCTTTTCCCACATTTCAGCTCCGCATTCCATCCCCGCCCTTTTGTCCACCCTCCTCGGCTCAGGCAACATCTCGCACGCTCTGAGAGGGAACCAAATGGATTCTGAAGTGTTTACCAACTGCAGGCTGACGTGAGACCCCTCAGGAGCTCTTAGCCCTCCAGAGAAAAGCCTAGTGTCCTTCAGCATGGAGACACACACATACACACACACACACACGCACACACACACACAGCCTACCTTAAACCAGGATGCGGTGGAAAAAGAGTGGGAAGAATTGGCAGTTCAGTGAGGGAAAAAGAAATCTGAAGGAGTAGGTAGAAGAAAATTGCCCTTCCTGACACATCATATACCACCTCACCAAAAACAAACACCTAAAGGTTGTTCATCATCAAGGCCCTTGAAGAGTACGCAGTAGAGTTGTAGACCAAGTCAGTCATCAACCATTACACCTCACCCTCACTCCAGGTCTCTGCCTACAACTATGTCTAACATTATCCCTAGCTTTAACTGTAACCCTAACCGTTATTCCTTAACCTGATCACCTCTGGTTTATCAGGTGGAGGTGGGGGAGAAGGGTATTCCTGAAGAAGTCCTCTTCTCCTCCTTAATTTCTTAAAATTTTAATTTTACTGTGTGCTGCACTGTAAATATGCACTCAGTGCTCTGCACTGTAAGCACTCAGTAAATACAATTGATTGATTGATTGATTCGGCTCCCTGACTCCTGGATCAAAACCTCTTCATCTGAAGAAGCAGAGTGGCCTTGTAGAAAGAGCATGGGCCTTGGTGTCAGAGGACCCGAGTTCTAATCCCAGCTCTGCGATGTGCCAACATGTCCCCACCCTTCTGGGAAGTATTTTCAGGGTGCCCTAACCAAGCAGGACAGGGTGTTAAGAGCAGCGTGACATAGTGGGAAGAGCACGGGCCTAGGTGTCAGAGGACCTGGGTTCTGATCCTGGCTTCACTTCTCTGTACCTCACTTACCTCATCTGTAGAATGGGGATTCAATATCTATTCTCCTTCCTACTTCATTCATTCATTCAATCATATTTATTAAGTGATTACTGTGTGCAGAGCACTGTACTAAGCACTTGGGAAAGTACAATACAACAATAAACAATAATATTCCCTGCCTACAACAAGCTCACAGTCTAGGGAGGGGGAGAAAGACATCAATACATATAAATTAAATTACAGATATATACCCAAGTGCTATGGGGCTGAGGTTAGGGGAGAGCAAAGGAAGCAGGTCAGGGCAACACAGAAGGGAGTGGGAGATGAGAAAAAGCGGGGCTTAGTCTGGGAAGGCCTCTTGGAGAAGATGTGCCTTCAATAAGGCTTCAAAGTGGTGGAGAATAATTTTCCATCAGATTTGAGGAGGAAGGGCATTCCAGGCCAGAGTCAGGATGTGGGCAAGGTGTTGGTGGTGAGACAGGTGAGATAGAGACACAGTGAGATGGTTAGCACTAGAGGAGCAAAGTATGTGGGCTGGGTGGTAGAAGAAGAGAAGCGAGGTGAGGTAGGAGGGCAAAAGGTGATGGAATGTTTTAAAGTCAATGGTGAGAGTCTTTTTTTGATATGGGGGTGGATGGGCAACCAGTGGAGATTTTTGAGGAGGTGGTGACATGTCCTGAACATTTTTACAGACAGAGGATCTGGGCGGCGGAATGAAGTATGGACTGGAGTGGGGAGAGATAGGAGGTTAGAAGGTCAGCAAGGAGGATGATGCAGTAATCCAGGCAGGATAGGCTGAGTGACTGCTCTGTGGAGGCCAGAGACTTTGTCTGACCTGATTATCCTTAATCTTCCCCAGCACTTAGGACAGTGCTTGTCTCTTAGTAAGCACTTAACAGATACCACAGTTATTATTATTATCATTATTATTTAGCATTGGGTAGGGGCCCAATGTCAAGGGGGTCTGCCCTGGGAGGTACTGGCTGGATTGGTGGCTGTGGGGGAAAGGATTCTGACCCTGTTTTAAGCAGGAATTCCCCCTTTCAATCAATCAGTCAATTAATGATATTTATTGAGAGCTTGCTATGTGCCGAGCACTGTATTAAGTGCTTGGGAGAGAACACTACAACAGAATTAGCAGACACATTCTCTGCCCATAATGAGCTTACAGCCTAGAGATGTGTAAGAGTAAATGCTTCCTAACTCACAGAGGACCTGGGTTCAATAAGTCAATCAATCATATTTATTAAGTGCTTACTGTATGAAGAGTGCTGTACTAAGCTCTTGGAAGAGCATAATATAACAGAGTTAGTAAACATGTTTCCCGACCACGATGAGCTTACAGTCTAGAGCGTTCTCATCCTGGCTCTGCTACTTGCCTATTGTGTGACCCTAGGCGAGTCACTTAACTTTTCTGTGCTTCAGTTTCCTCAGGTCTATAATGGGGATGAAATAATCTGTTCTCTCTCCCTCTTAGTCCCTTGAGTGACAGGGACTGTGACCAATCTGTTTATATTGTATTAATCCCCAGTGTTTGCACATAGAAAACACTTAATTATCATGATTTTATTATGATTATTACTATTATTAATACCTCTCATCCTTTACTGGACTTGTAGAGTTGCTGGATGTCCAAGCCTAAAAGTGAAAAAGGAGTTACATCTCTCACCCCCAACCATTTCCTGCCTCTCAAGTCTTCCATTTTACCGAGTCTCCCATCAGTCTTCCCAGCAGCTGTCCTGAAATATCACACCAGGGGCTGAAACTGCTCTGGAAGTTAAAAATACTCAACTCCAGAGCCCAAGAGGTATTCATAAGGAATAAGCTTGCTTTAAGCAGGTGTTTCCTAAATCTGGCTGGTTGAAAATCTCATCTGTCTGTTTTGCTTCCCCTGACCCAGGGCGCTGCCAAGGGGGAAGCAGAGTTGAGATAGAAAAAGCGGGAGATTGGAGAGGCCATTTGTCTGATGTGGAGACCCCGGGGGGAGCAGGAAGGAGAGGGAAGAGCAGACAAGAGACAAAGGGAAGTTAAGGAACAGAGCCCTGCCACACACTCAGAAATGTTCTGTCACACATGCCTCTGCTGCTCTCCTGACCCTTCTTTCCCTCTTGATAAAGTCCCCTCCTGGCATCACTCATGATTTAAAGGGACTTGGGGCCAGGGTGAGGAATGAGGGAGCAGGTAAGACCAGCTCACTTTGGCCATGATGTGACCTGACAAAACCATTGAGAGAAAAACAGCCAGTGCCCTCCAGTTGAGCACACAGTAAGCACCCAATAAATCCGACTGAATGAATGAACGAGTTTCTGTTCCCAGCCTGGGTCTCTACCATCTCGCCGCCCCATCTTGGGCTCTCTGACACCCTCCGGGCATGCTGCCTTTCCTCCCCTCACCGCCCATTACAGAGCTGATGTGCAGAGGCTGCGGGGCGAATCAAGGCAGTCAAATCCTCTCTCCGGGATGTCCGTGGAGATAGTTTGGTGGGTCTAAAGGCAGGCGGGAAGCATTCACTTGACATTTAACAGTCCATTGAAATAGCAAATGTAATGCAGAAAACCAACACATTTACAGGAGACGTATGTTGCTTCGCTTTTTTTTTTCTTCTTCCCCAGTAAATGTCTCACTTGGTACGGTGTCATGACATAACTCAATGTAGCCCCTGGCAGACCTCTGGAAAAATGACTTCCTTTTTCCCACCAGACTCATTTGAAGCCAAGAGAAGGATGAAACGGCACTCAAAATGAGGCGGGAACTAGGATTCCATTTGACTGTGCATTCTCTCTCTCTCGCTATCTCTCTCTCACACACTCACACACCTGGGCATGTGGGCTGTTAATTCCTATAGGGTTCTAGTTCACTTGTATGAGGTTCATAGGGTTTGAGGAAAAGACTTGGGAATAGACTTGGGGAAGCAGTGTGGCCTAGCAGAAAGAGCGTGGGCCTGGGAGTCAGAGGACCTGGGTTCTAAGTCTGGCTCCGCCACATGTCTGCCGGATCACCTTCTCTTCCTCTGTGCCGCGGTTACCTCATTTGTAAAATGGGGATTAAGACTGTGAGACCTATGTGGAACAGGGACTGTATCCAACCTGATTACCTTGTATCTGCCCCAGAGTTTAGAACAGTGCCCAGCATTAAAAGTGGCATTATACAAAGGTTTATGACAAGGCTACTGTGATGTTGAAATAGTGATCCAGAATAAGGCAGGGAAGAAGCAGCATGGCTAGGTAGATAGAGCAGGGGCCTGGGAGTCAGAAGGTTCTGGGTTCTAATCCCAACTCTGCCACATACCTGCTGTGTGACCTTTGGCAAGTCATTAAATTCTCTGGGCCTCAGTTACCTCATTTGTAAAATGGGGATCAAGACTGTGATCCCCATGTGACACAGGGACTGTGTCCAAGCTGATTAACTTGTATCTACCCCAGTGCTTAGAACAGTGCTTGACCCATAGTAAGCGCTTACCATGTACATAATTACTATTATTATTATGTCAGCAGACCCACCTCCAGAACTGATCTAGAACTCCTACTTCCCTTGTGTTCTCTGGAATCTGTTCTTCAGAGCTGCAGGCCTAGAATTCTCCCAATCATTCATTCAACAACTGTATTGATGGAGGGAGTAGCAGAGAAGAAAACCTAACCAAATGCCTGGCTTACAGAAGGGTAAAGTCTTAAAGGGGAAATAAAGTGTTATCCCCTACCAGAACTGTAAATGGCAGAGGTGAAAAACTGAAACACAGACCCAGGACAGTTATATGAATTCATTTTACAGAGAGACAGAAAGAAAGTGCCCTCTCAGGTGGAGTTAATATTAATTATGGTATTTGTTAGGCACTTAACTATGTAACTGACACCGTTACTTTGTGTCAAGCACCGTTTTAAGCACTGAGGAAGATACAAGTTAATTAGGTCGGACTCAGTCTCTGTAGCCCACATGGGTTTACAGTCTAAGTGGGAGGGACAACAGGCATTATATCCCCATTTTACAGTTGAGAAAACCGAGGTCCAGAAGAGCAAAATGACTGGTCCAAGGTCACACGGTAGACAGGTGGCAGATCTGAGATTAGAACCCAAATCATCCGACTCCGACGTCTGTGCTCTTTCAAGTAGATCATGCCGCTTCCCTCTGCTTCAGGAAGACTTCGAGAAGGAGGTGGTGTTTTGCCAATTCCTGATGGAGGGAAGACTAGTGGTTTCAGGAAGAGGAGGTGGGAGACCACCCCAGCCTGAAAGAGAAGCATCAGCAATGGTGGAAGCATCAAACAGGTAAGGAGAAAGAAATGAGGGCAGACATGGAGGGGTGGAGAGCGCAGGGGAGTTGCGGGTAAAGCCTGCTCAGAAGTTTAGGTTTGAGTAATGAGGCAACTGGGAATCTCTTCGGGCTTCTGATTCAGGGACTGATTTTATGGTTGGATTGACCTGGAAGGAGAAGACTCTTGCTATCGAGCGGAGAAATGCCTGGAACAGGGAGGGGCTGGAGGCTAGGGGATTACTGAGGAAACTGTTGCAGAAATCCAGGTGCATGATAATTAGGCCCTGGCCCAAGGTAGTAGCTGCAGGAGGGAAAGGAGGAGAAGTCAGATGATGTTATTGAGGAGAAGTTCATGGGAACTGGCCATAGATAGGAAATGGCATGTGGGGAAAGGGATGGGAGGGAGGAATCGAAGATAAACCCAAGATTCTGAGCAGCACAGATCTTGGGATATGGCTGAAACTTCATTCCTGTGAGTCAAACATTCCTGGTCAGGCAAAGCCCAGGAGCAAAGTATACTTTTTCCCACCCGTTGGCTGGGAGATTTTGGGGTAAAATAATTAATCAACTGATTGATTAATCAGCCTGGACTGGGAAGCAACCTGGCTTAGTAGAAAGAGCATAGGCCTTGGAGTTAGTAGACCTCGGTTCTAATTCCGGATCCTCCATTTGCCTTCTCTGTGATCTTGAGCGAGACATTTAATTTCTGCGTGCCTCATTTTTCCTCATCTGTAAAATGGGGATCATATACCTGTTCTCCCTTCTTAGTTAGACGGTGAGCCTCATAGGGTATAGGGACTATGTCAGACCTGATTATCTTCTCTGGACTTCAGTGCTCAGTACAGTGCTAATCACATAGTGCTAATCACATAGTAGGTGTTTAACAAATACCAAGATCGTTATAATGTTGGTATTTGTTAAGCGCTTACTATGTGCAGAGCACTGTTCTAAGCGCTTGGGTAGATACAGGGTGATCAGGTTGTCCCACATGGGGCTCACAGTTTTAATCCCCATTTTACAGATGAGGTCACTGAGGCACAGAGAAGTTAAGTGACTTGCCCACAGTCACACAGCAGACACGTGGCAGAGTCGGGATTTGAACCCATGACCTCTGACTCCCAAGCCCGTGCTCTTTCCACTGAGCCATGCTGCTTCTCTATGATAATAAACATTAAGCAAAGGGAATAGAAAGGTTGAAGAGCAGCTAAACAGTCCTTGGATGGGGAAGTCTTCAATCCATCAGTTAATCAGTGATATTTATTGTGCACTTACTATGTGCAGAGCACTGTCCTAAGCGCTTGGGAGAATACAGTATAACGGAGTTGATACAGCACTTACTTTGTACAGAGCACTGTAACTAACCACTTGGGAGAGTACAATGTCACAATATAACAGACACATTTCCTGCCCACAGTGAGCTGTCTAGAGGGGGAGACAGACATTAATATAAATAAACAAAATTACAGATACATATATAAGTGTTGTGGAACTGGGAGTGGGGATGAATTGAGGGAGCAAGTCAGGATGATGCAGAAAGGAGTGAGAAATTTCCAGACCTCTCTAAGCTGTAAGCTCCTTGAGGGCAGGGAATGTGTCTACCAACCCTGTGGTATAGTATTCTCTCAAGCCCTTAGTACAGTGCTCTGCACACAATAAGTGCTTAATAAATATGCTTGATTGATTGATTGATTGGAGACATAGGAAAGTCAGAAAAGCCAGAAGCCAAAGTGGGTCAAGGGCACCCCACCCCAAAACTCCTGCCTTCAAGTTGAGTTTCTGTGAATGTGGAGAAACTCCAGGTCCTCAGAGAGGGGTGCCCATGGGAATTGGCTTCAGGAACCTCTCTTCGCTCTGCCGCTGGGGCTTGTTTCATTATCTCTGACATTTGGGAGGGTGAGCTGTGTTTCAGACGATTGGCCGGTGGCAATGGGCTGAGGAGATGAGATTCTTCTGGAAACCCAGCTGGGGAAGGTGCTTGTGTGCCGGATTAAAATTACAGGTTTATATTACAGGGAGTTTTGGGGGGTGGAGCTGGAGGTTGCTGCCACACCGAGAGTTTGGGTAGCTTTATTGAGAAGTGCAAAATGAAATTTCATACCCGATGGGCCTAGAAACAAGTAGGAAACTCTTTCCCCCAAAACAAAAACAATAACGAAGGCAAAATTTTTTTCTCCTTCCTCCTGTAGAATCATTGCATCAAGTTACGTTGGGCTAGGGAAAAGGGTGTTCTTTTCACCCTCTTTCCCCCACAACTGCCACTTCTGCATCACCTAAACACTTGGATAAAACCCTCTTTCTCCCTCCCCAACCACTATAAAACTTATGAAAATATCTTTCAACTCTGTCGCTTTCTCTACCTATAAATCATGTGAGTGTTTGTCTCCCCTGGTTGATGGTAAGCTCCTTGAGGACAGGAATTATGTCACCTAATTTACTGGGCTCTCCTCAAATTTAGTGCCGTGTTTTGCATGGAGTAAATGCTCAATGCATGCTATTGATTAATCGATTGATGGCCTGGAACCATTTTCTATTCTGATTATTTATGAATTCTGTTCTATCGTGTTTTCACTGCCTCTTTCAGATGTAATGTGATGGCAGAATTAGGGAAATTCTTTAGACAACACGAAATAATAATAATAATAATAATGTTGGTATTTGTTAAGTGCCTACTATGTGCAGAACACTGTTCTAAGTGCTGGGGTAGATTCAGGGTAATCAGGTCTCCATCTGGATACCGTACGACATGCTATTGGAAAAGAATACTGGGTGTTTTAGGAGAAATGGGTGTATTATAAATTTCTCAAGGTTTCTGCTCTGAGAGAATCACCCCACTTCTAGTTATTGCACTCCAAGTTGGACTCTTTCCTTGTTTTATCACCCAGCTCTTCTATTCACATGTCAGGCCAAATTAGCTGAGGTTTGGCTTGTAATCTCCATTTTTTTTGGATAGTATTTGTTAAACTCTTACTGTGTGCCAGACACTGTTCTAAGCACTGGGGTAGTTACAAGGTAATCAGGTTGGACATAGTTCCTCTACCACATGGGACTCACATTATAATCCCCATTTAACAGATGAAGTAGCTGAGGCACAGATGAGTAAAGTGATTTGCCCAAGGTCACACAGCAGACAAGTGGTGGAGCCGGAACTAGAATCCAGGTCCTTCTGACTCCCAAGCCCATGCTCTATCCACTAGACTACACTTTCTCCTCTTCTTTGTGATGATGATGATGATGGTAATTGTTAAGCGCTCACTATGTGCCAAACACTGTTCTAATCACCGGGAGGGATATGGGGTAATTAGGTTGTCCAACGTGAGGCTCACAGTCTTAATCCTCATTTTACAAATGAGGGAACTGAGGCACAGAGAAGTTAAGTGACTTGCCCAAAGTCACACAGCTGACAAATGATGGACCGGGATTAGAACCCATGACCTCTGACTCCCAAATGGTCCAATGTGCCCATGCTGCTTGTGGACAAGGAATGTGTCTATCCAATCTGTTGTATCATAATAATAATGATGGTATTTGTTAAGCGCTTACTATGTGCCAAGAACTGTCCTAAGCACTTTGGTAGATCGTACTCTCCCAAACACTTAGTGCAGTGCTCTGCAAGCACTAGGCACTCAATAAACATGATTGATTGATTCATTCATTTTTCTGTCCTTGTTCAGTCAATTAGAGGTATTTATTGAGCATTTAACTCCATGTGCAGAGCACTGTATTAAGCACCTAGGAGAGTACAACAGAGTTGATTGTCATGTTCCCTGTACGACAACGAGCTTACAGTTTAGAGGGTGAAATATACTTTCATATAAATAACTTAGAATTTACAGATATGAACATAGTGCCATGGAGCTGAAGGTGGAGCAAATACCAACTGTCCAAAGGGTAAAAATCCAAGTGCATAGTTGACATAGAAGGGAGAGGGAGCCAGGGAAAAGAGGGTTCAAGCCATTTGGTCTCATCCATTCTCCTCTCACATCTTGCCCAGTGAAACTTTGCTTCAATATTGGTGGATTGACCACGTTCTTTGTCAACCTGTCTTTCTACTTGATGTTAACTATGACAAAGATCTAGAAGCCAAACATAACATCTGTGGTAATTCCTGGTTTCACAAACCTAGTTGTTGTTTTCTGATGCTGTCGAATCATGTCCTACGCCATGGACGCATCTCTCCCAGAAAGCCCCACCTCCATCTGCAATCGTTCTGGTAGTGAATCCATTGAGTTTTCTTGGTCAAATTACAGACGCAGTTTACCATTGCCTCCTTCCACGTAGTAAACCTGAGTCTCCACCTTCAACTCTCTCCCATGTTGCTACTGCCCAGCCCAGGTGAGTTTTAACTTATAGCAGATTGCCTTCCACTCTCTAGCCACTACCCAAGCTAGTAGTGGAATGGATGTGTCTCTACTGGACTCTCCCTCTCATAGTCAAGACTGGTAGAGTACCAGAAACTCTCCAGTTGCGACCCTGAGAGGTGACAAATCTAATAAAGGCACTATAAAATTGCTCTATAGACTTTGTTTTGTGCTGAAAATCAACCGTCCATGAGTGTCACCAAAAAGACTCTGGCTACCTTGTTTCATTTCTCCTTCACCAAAGGGCTACCAGGGTTGCAAAATTAGTCTCAACATAGCCCTGTGCTAGGCGCTGGCCCATCAAAGGACAGTGACGCTCCCTGGCATCTAGTAGCAATCCAAGGAAACACTGCATTCTGTCTTCCAATGGACTGCACTGCCATCCAGCCTGATAAGCAGGGACAGACTCAAAGATTCTTTTTTTCGCGTCCCGGGCCTCCCAAGTAAGAGAGCTGATCCAGAGTCCCTTCCAGCCTCTCTCTGTGACATTTCTGGTTGCCTGAGGTCTAACAGATAAGCTCTATCGGATTGAGACAGCCTGTGCAATCAAAGTTTGCAGGCTTGATGGAGGCCTGGCATTTGACTCTATTGATCAGTGACATAACCAGTAAAACACAAGGATAAAAATGCACTGCGAGATTTTGTTGTCAGAAGCCAAACAGCAGCTTCTCCTTTCTGTTATGAAAAGAGAGAAGGTAAAAAAAAACCAACAACAACAACTACAAAGCAAAGGGAAAACTGAATCGAAGGATTTATATTGGTTTTTAAAGGTTTGTGCTCAGATGCGTCTAGAAAAAAAGACTGCAGGAACTTTTAATTTGCTCAGAGTGGGAACTGTTTGTTTGGTAAGAAAAAGTTGGATGAAATTCTCCTTGCATGGGCTGAGTTACCCTCCACGTCAACAGATAATCTAAGCCTACATCCTGGCAAACTTTCTGCCTCAGACCTGTTTAATTATGTCTGTGGTGTGGTTTTTGTGTGTGTGTGTGTGTGTGTGTGTGTGCGTCTCTCTGAGTGACCCAGTTGTGGGTTGTCTTATTGGCAAACAAGTTGCTAAAGTCACCGTCTTTTGTGATCCGTGATTCAAAATGTTACAGGAAAATAATTTAGTGGAATGTGGTATCAAGAGTGTGTGAGTGTGTGTGTGCGTGTGTGCGTTTGTGCGTGCACATACATGCCAATTACAAAGGCACCGGACGTTATGGCAGTAAGCCTAGAAACTTGTTTATGTTGGGTCATTAATGATCTCTGCCTTTTTTGAATTATATGGGACACCAGATAATACATTCTTGACCACAGTGGCATTATGTTTCAGGGGTCTAAGACCTGCATTTTAGGGGATCCTCATGGCCGTCTCCAGTGGTAATAACCAAGAGAAAATGGAGACCCAGGCCTTATATAATACTGGAGCCATAGCAATTAATGAGTCAATCGGCAATCCCTGGAGAGCACTGTGCTTGGGCGAGTATAATACAATTAATACCTTCTTCCTCTAAGGTGTGTGTGTGTGTGTTTGTGTGTGTGTGTATGTGTGTGCCCTTGGAATGTTGTTTGCAATCAATCAATCGTATTTATTGAGCACTTACTGTGTGCAGAGCACTCTATTATTAAGGCACTTGGGGGAGCTGGTTATGGGCAGGGAAGGTACCTGGTAATTCTGTTATACTCCTCAAGTGTTTGGTACAATGCTCAGCATACAGTTAGTGCTCAGAAAATATAACTGATTAATAACAGAGTTACTAGACAAGTTCCTTGCCCACAATTAACAGAGCCCAAGTTTGAAATTAGAAATTGATGATCTCTGGTTTCTCTTATCTCATCTGTCTCACTGCCGAACTCTTCCCCACGTTCTGCTTCTGGTCTGAAACACCCTCCCTCTTTATATAATAATAATTATGGTATTTGTTAATCGCTTACTATGTGCCAAGCACTGTTCTAAGTGCCAGGGTAGATACAAGGTAATCAGGTTGTCCCACGTGGGGCTCACAGTCTTCATCCCCATTTTATAGATGAGGTAAAGGAGGCCCAGAGAAAGTGAAGTGGCTTGCCCAAGGTATCACGGCAGACAAGTGGCAGAACTGGGATTCGAACCCATGTCCTCAGGCTCCCAAGCCCGGACTCTTTCTACTAAGCCACACTCACTCTCCCCACCTTTAAAGGCTTACTGAAGGGATATCTCCTCCGAAAGGCCTTCCCTTACTAGGCCCTCATTTCCTCTCCTCTCACTTCCTTCTGCCTTGCTCTTGCACTTGGATTTGCACCCTTTTGTCATCCTTCCCTCAGTCCCACAGCACTTATGTACATATTTATAATTTATTTTTTATTTTTTCCATAATTTCAGCTCATTGTGGGCAGGAAATGTGTCTACGAACTCTGTTACATTGTACTTTCCCAGACTCTTAATACAGTGTTCTGCACACAGTAAGCACTCAGTAAATACAATTGATTGATCGATTGATATTTAGCGAGCACCTACTGCATGCAGAGCACTGTACACAGAGCTTGGGAGAGTGCAATAGCTGAGATTAGAACCCAGGTCCTCTGTCTCCCAGGTTTTTGCTTTATCCACTAGGCCACACTGCTTCCCAAACAGCCTGTGCCTTGCATGCAGTAAGCGCTCAATAAATGCCACTGAATGATTAAGTAGGACAGAGAAGAGATATTGAATCCCTATTTTGTAGATGAGGAAACTGAGGTAAAGAGAAGTTACACGACCTACTCCAGTTTCTCCAAAATCCTGCCCAGAACCCAATAATTTGAGTGTTCCCCTCTCCTCCAGTCCTTCCCTCTGCAACCCCTTGCTGGGTCTCTATCAGAGAAACAATGGGCCACCTGGGAGATTTTCAAGAACTCACCTTTTGTCACTTCCAAACCATTAAAATTTTCTGATCAACCATTTTCTATTTCTAATGTTCTGAAAGAAATGCATCTTGGGTCTTTTAATCACTAATAATAGCTCCATTAGCTGATGGATGACAAATAGAAATTAAGGATTGTGAGCACTCAATTATGGTTCACCTAAACATTCCCTTGCATATCGGGTTTACAATCGCATCTTCAATCTGTTGATATGTTTGCACAAATTATGCCATCTCAACTATGGTAGCCTCTGCTTCCTGAATTGCTCCTGAATAGATAATAGAACAATCTTTAAATATAACAGGCAGCCTAAGGGCTGAAAAGCTCTACAAAAATAAAAACAAACAAATGAAACCATGGCAACACTAGAGTCATGCATCAGGTTACCTTGAATCCCACAGAAGAGCGTCCTTATTGAATACAGTGACTTCTAGACTGGTACAAGCAAAACATTCTAAACAAGAACACTACATTCCACTCTTCCTCTACAGATTCAGGAGCGTGTTCTGAGTGTGGAAGTGGAGTTCTCTTGTCCTGGAGGCATGTGTTTCCAGGTGTACTTCTCCATTGAAGGCATCTTCCTCAAATACAAAGACAACTTGATGGATGCGTTAACACCCTCTTCATATCTGAGGCAATTACTCTCCCCCACTTCAAAGCCTTATTGAAGGCACATCTCCTCCAAGAGGCCTTCCCTGACTAAACCCTCCTTTGCTCTTCTCCCACTCCCTTCTGTGTCTCCCTGATTTGCTCCCTTTATTCATCCCCCACCCCTCAACCCCACTTATGTACATCTCCCTAATTGATTTGTATTATTGCCTTTCTCCCCCTCAAGACTGTAAATTCATTGTGGGCAGGCAAATTTTCATTCATTCAATTCATTCATTCAGTCGTGTTTATTGATCACTTAGTACTAAGCTCTTGGAAAGTTACAATTCAGCAACAAATAGAGACAATCCCTGCCCAACAATGGGGTCACAGTCTAGAAGCGGGGAGACAGAAATCAAACCCAGTAAACATCAGTAGTGCCAATATAAATAAAATTTAAATAAAAATATAAAGGACTATAAATAGTGCCAATATAAATAAATAGAATTGTGGATATATACACATGATTAATAAAATAAATAGAATAATAAATATGTACTTATTTACACAAGTGATATGGGGCAGGGAGAAGGGAATGTGCCTGCCAACTCTCTTATAGTGTTATATTGTATAAATATGTACATATATACACAAGTGCTATGGGGCAGGGAGAAGGGAATGTGCCTGCCAACTCTCTTATATTGTTATATTGTACTCTCCCAAACAGTTAGCACAGTAGTACTCTGCACACAGTAAGTGCTCAATAAATGCAATTGATTGATTGACTAACTGAAAATATGTGGGTTTTCTGTACAGACTACAACAACCTTGGAAATGACAGTTCACTAGTATTCAATATATTCATACTAATACATAGTTGCACTTCGTTTTTAAAGAGCATGATGGTGAAATTCATTTATGAGTGCATGTGACTAAAAACTCAATGATTTGCACCATCATGGGAAAAGAATGCTTTATATTAGCTTGACTGGACCAAAAGCTCAACGTTTTCTTTCTTGAAGCCCCAAATAAAGATAAAGTTGTTTTTTCCTGTGAAAACTATAGGCTGGCATATTTAAAATGTAGCGTAAAACATGGCTAAGTTTAGATTCTGTGAAAGACACAGAGCTCTCCTAGCAGTAGATTATATTTAGATGGAAGCAATTAATAGGAAATGTTTCTGATAAGGGTTTTACTGGAAATTATTCTACCCACTCAAGAAGAGCTTAAAATCCTAGGCACAGCATTTCTGAGAGCCTCTAGGTGGAGAGTAGGCTCTGATTGGAAGCCTCTACTCTTATTTTGTTTTTTATGGTATTTGTTAAATGCTTACTATGTGGCAGGCACTGTCCTAAGCACTAGGGTAGATACAAGGTAATCAGGTTGGACACAGTCCCTGTCCCACATGGGGCTCACAGTCTTAACCCCCAGTTTAAAGATGAGGTAACTGAGGCATAGAGATGTTAAATGACTAGCCCAAGGTCACACAGCAGACAAGTGGCAGAACTGGGATTAGAACTCAGGTCCTTCTGACTCCCAGGCCCATGCTCTATCCGCTAGGCCTTGCTGCTTGGTCCAAAGGAGCATATTTAGGATGAGATCAGGAGGAGCAAATGGAAGGATTCCAGGTATTGCTGCCCCATATCCTTTTCATTCTCCCTTAAGCAAGCCTTTCCAACTCACCTGAAGTTGGTGATGAAATCAAAGAGAGATAGTGTTGATATCCACATCATTTTCTTCATTAAAAAAATCCTTGAAGAAATTAGCTTTTTCTTCATATAAAGAGTACAAATCTCAACCTGGCATTCCAGTTCCAAAGGCTAACTAAAGTTTGCCTATCTCTTTGGGGATTTATGCATTATTTACATAATCAGGCATTTTCTCTCCTGTGCAGAGAAGCTAGCTCAAAATGTAGTAACACCATATTTCATTTTAAACATTTAATGGGTTCTTCATCACTCCCCTTGGAATACAGGGATCCTGAAGCCATAATGAGGAGAAGGTCTTTACCGCTGCAAAAATATGGAGTCGCCAACACCACAAAATCTCCAATTTCCATTTCATGGGGCAACCAGAAGCCAGACCTTCTTCGTCTAATGTCACTTAAATAATGACTAGGAGGTAGCAGAGCCAGGCTTTGAGAAACCAGAGCCTGCCTGAATTTATTCCGCCCTTTTTAAAAAAAACAATGGTATTTGTTATTTTTTGCCACACTGTACTAAGCATGGGGGTAGATCAAGATCATCAAGTTTGGACATAGTCCAAGTCCCACATGGAGCTCACAGTCTCAATCCCCACTTTATAGATGAAGCAACTGAAGCACAGAGGTGAAATGATTTTACTCAAGGTTACACAGCTACAAGTGGCAGAGCTGGGATTAGAACCCAGGTCCTCTGACTCAGAGTCTTGTGTTCTTTCCACTAGGCTGTGCTGCTTCTCTAACCCTGAATGTTGCATTAATAATCCCTTACACTAGCTGTGGATTTGAAGGCATGGGTGTTTCCCCATTGTTCATGGCCTTCTCATTTCCAAGCTAAGAAAGGTGAAGGGCCTTGAGCTTTGGAGACAGACCAAGGTCCTGAGAAACAGGCACAAGACAGGTAAAGCACAGGCCTAGGAATCAAAAGGACCTCAGTTCTAATCCCGTCTCCACCACTTGTTTGTTCTATGATGTCGAGCAAGTTGCTCTACTTCTCTGTGTCTCAGGTACCTCATCTGTAAAATGGGGATGAAGACTCTGAGTCCTATGTGGGATGTAGATTGTGTCCAACCTGATGATGACCTTGTATCTACCCTAGCACTAAGTACAGTGCCTGGCATATAGTATGTGCTTAATATATGCCATTAAAAATAATTAAAAATAAAGACCAGTGCCTCTACAGACTGGACCGAACACATTGGTAATTCCCCAGCGAGGAGAGACAGGGGAGACAGACATGAGAATAAATTTACAGATAAAGGACATGGTAGAGTATAAGGTGGGGCTGGAGTGAGTATCAAAGTTTTTAAGGGGTTCACAGGGTCATCCAGTTTCTCTGCTCCTTTCCTCCTGGGGAGTCTTTGCAAAAGGGATGATGAGGGAAGGAATGGCCTGCCTTTCGGTTGGCTTTTTGCTCAGTCCCAGTGTGAGCTGACCTGATTAAAGAATGTCTGAATCTTGTGGGTTTTTTTTTTTAAACTTGGTGCCGTGGGGGCGGGGGAGAGGGGATTTCACACTTGCAAATCAGATCTAGTGCTGAAACTCAGGGGGGAAAAAAAAAGCACCCTAAAAAAAAGATTCTTTTTTTAAATAGAATTTCTGATTTGAGGAAAGAGGCAAGTCCTGTTCAAAAATATAGTCAAGAATTTAATCAGGGTTCTGACTCAGCTAAGCCACTAATTTGCTGAGTACACTACAGTCTTTTAACCTCTCTGTGCTTCATAGGTAAAATATAGGGCACCTGCCTCTCCCTATCTTACAGTTATAAGGGTTTTTTTGTATGTTTGTTTGCTTTTAAATGGTATTTGTTAAGCACTTTCTATTGCCAGACACTGTAGTAAGCAATAGGGTAGATATAATCAGGTTGGACACAGTCCCTGTCCCACATTGGCTCACAGTCTTAATACCCTTTTTACAGATGAGGTAACTGAAGCACTGAGAAATTACGTGAAGTTAGAAGGATAAGGTGAGATCATTAAAGTGAAAGAACTTTGGAAAAATCGAAGAACTCTAAATTCAAGGTGTAATTATTTAGGAATTATCACTTTTTTACAATAATTTGTCAATTAGAAGTAGATGGATCAAGATGGAGAAGGTTAATCAATCAATCAATTGTATTTATTGAGCCCTTACTCTGTGTCAAGCACTGTGCTAACAGCTTGGGAGAGTACAATATAACCAAGCTGGTAGACTCATTCCTGTCCCCAACAAGCTTACAGTGGAGAGGGAGAGACAGACATTAATATTAATAAATAAATTACAGATTATCTTGCTTGTAGATAGAAGATAATCAAGTTCTTAGAGGCTGAGGGGAGGGTGAATAAAGGGAACAAATCAGGGTGACGCAGAAGGGAGTGGGAGAAGAGGAAATGAGGGCTTAGTCACGAAGACCTATTGGAAGACGTGCCTTCAATAGGGCTTTGAAATGGGAGAGAGTCATTTTCGAATATAAGGAGGGAGAACATCCAGACCAGGGGCAGAATGTGGGTGAGAGATAAATGATGAGGTAGATCAGATCCAGTTTCAGTGAGTAGGTTGACACCAGAGGAGTGAAGTGTGAGGGTTAGGTTGTAGTAGGAGAGCGATGAATTGAGGAAGGAAAGAGCAAGGTTACCGAGTGCTTCAAAGCCAATGGTCAGGAGTTTCCGTTTGATGTGGAAGTAGATGGGCAACCACTACAGGTTCTTAAAGATTGGGGAAACATGGACTGACCATTTTTGTAGAAATGTGATTTGGGCAGCAGAATGAAGTATGACTGGGTGGGGAGAGACAGGAGGCAGAGAATTCAGCAAGGAGGCTGATACACTAATTATGGCAAGTAGGATGATTGCTTGGATTAATACGGTAGCAGTTTGGATGGAGGAAAGGGTGGGTTTTAAGTGATGTTGTGAAGGTTGAATCATCAGGATTTAGAGACAGATTGAATACGTGGGTTGCATGAGAGAAATGATTCAAGGATCACACCAAGGTTGCAGATCTGTGAGACAAGAAAAATGGTGGTGCTGTCCATAGTGATGGGAAAGATGGGGAAGGAGAGGATTTGGGAGGAAAGATAAGGAGTTCTGTTTAGGTTGTGTTTAGTTTGAAGTGTCGGGGGGGACATCCAAGGGGAGGTGTCTTGAAGGCAGGTCTAAACCTCAAGAATGAGTCTGCTACATCTAGATAGACCACACCCCGACTCTGGAAATACCATATGACCAAACCCTGCTCTCTCCTTTCTTATCTTCAGTGACTTGCAGGTTCCACTGTTTAAGTGAATGATGTTGCCTCACTGATATTGTGTATGATTTTCAATTGCTCCTACACTTGTTTCAGAATCATTTTCTTTTTAGTCATGGTTCTGCTGCTCACCTGCTATGTGGCCTTGGGCAAGTCACTTCACTTCTCTGTGTTTCATTTCCCTCGTCTACAGAATGGGGATTCAAACCATGATCTCCCTCCTACTCAGACTGAATTCCATGTGAGACCTGATGTTCTTGTTTCTACCCCAGCATTAAATACAGTGCTTGACACATAGTAAGCACTTAACAAATACCACATCATTATTATTGCTATTACTACTGTTACTATTGTTATCATATTTTGGATTCTCATTATTATAGGATTGAGCATTCCTCAGTTTATCTCATCTGGAAAATGGGGATTGTGACTGTGAGCCCCACGTGGGGCAGAGATTGGGTCCAACACGATTTGCTTGTATCCACCCCAGCACTTAGTACAGTGCCTGGCACATAGTAAGCACTTAAAAAATACCATTATTATTACTGATATCTACTGGCCGACAAAAGAAAGTATTGAACACCAGTTTTGATGAATCTTTGACTAAGTAAACCTCCTTCGCTATGCTTGCTTAACAAACCAGAGAATATACTAGGGACCTCAGTGGAAAGAGGTTCCTTGTTTTCTTCTTGGGATTTACTTTTATCCAAATATCTCCAAAGGTCTTCCCCATCAACATCAATATCAACAGTGTTTTGCACACAATAAGCACTCAATAAATGCTACTGAATGAATGACATTTATTGAGCATCTTTAACTGAGGGGAGTGAAGGGTTCTGATCAACGAACCACCTAGCATTTCCATAAGTCAGGCTCAGCACCAGATATGGGTAATGTGGGTGGTGAAGAATGTAATGGCTACTGAAGTGGCTACCCTGGCAATCGCCTTTGGGGCCACGTGACTACGGCAGAGTATCGGCAATGCGATGAGGTCAATTTGGGTAAATGGGTTTTGGATGTAGAATTTTCTTTTATTTTAAAATGTCATTTGTTAAGTGCTTACTATATGCCAGGCACTGTACTATGCACAGGGATAGATTCAACCTAATCAAGTTGGACACAGTCCATGTCCCCAGTGGGACTCACAGTCTTCATCCCCATTTTTTGGATGAGGTAACTGAGCCACCGAGAAGTTAAGTGGCTTGCCTGAGGTCACACAGCAGATAAGTGATAGAGCCAGGAATAGAACCCAGGTCCTTCTGACTGCCGGGCTGTGCTGTATCCACTAGGCCACTCCGCCTCCTGCCTTCCTACTGCATGAGCCATACACGCCACCTTGGTGGGAACACGTCTGACAGGGATGAAAGAGTATAAGTGGTACTGAGCAAACCATTAGGACTAGAAACAGTTCCCTCACACAGATTCTCAGTCCTGAAGTCTTCATAACTGAACTGAGTCTTTCCCTCATTTCCAACGTGAAGCACCATCATTCCTGCTCCTCTCTCTACCCCAGTGCTTACTACAGTGCTCAGAACATAGTAAGCACTTAACAGATGCCACACTTACCCACCATTGTACTAGGCACTTGGAAATGCTTGACGGAGTTACAACTACAGTCCCTACCTGTGAGCAGCTTTCAATCAAATGCCATGGTGGTCGGGGCAAATATAACCTTCGCTAGATGTGCATGGATGGGTGAAGGAAATTGCTGTTGAAAGAGAAACTTGTTCTTATCAAAAGATAACCAGAATCTCGCCCCACAGTGGCATTCCTTGGCGTATAAATTGTTTTCCAATATTCTTTGTGCTCTGTCCTCTATGAAAGTTAACAATCGAACTCTTGTGCTAACTCGACTTAATCCTAGTAGCCTGGGGCTCCGGTTTCCTAAAAGACAATGCCAAAAATATGCTCAGTGCAGGCTCTCTTCCAACCCCTGTTGGTGATCATTAGCATTCTGCCATCTCTACCTTCACCGGCTTGAACTGAGATCATTGAGGAGCGGGGAGTTCAGGTCCTGATTTTTGTTGTTGTTGTTGTTGCTTTTTAAAGCTTACTCTGCTAAGGATGTGATAAATGCTCTCTAGGGAAGCCTTCTGAGAACTTCCCCCAAGCTGTTGGGTTCTGGAAAGCCGAGGGAAAATTGTAACCCTATCCACCAGGCCCCTGGGTTCTGGGCGAGCTGCTCACTTCGAGGTCTACTTATCTCCAGCTGTTCCCCCTTCAGGAAGCTGTTGAGCACGGGCGGGAATCAGAAGGACCTGGATTCTAATCCCGGCTCTGTCATTTGTCTGCTGTGTGACCTCGGGCAAGCCACTTCACTTCTCTGGGCCTCTGTTCCCTCATCTGTAAAATGGGGATTAAGACTATGAGTTGCATGTGGAGCAGGGACTGTGTGTGTCCAACCTAGTGTATTGCATAATGCCTGAGACATTTTAAGCGCTTAACAAATACTATTAAAAAACCCCCCAAAACCCCTTCCTCTTCACCTCCAGAGCAGCCTGGCTCAAAAGCCCAAAGTGAAATCATTTTTCAAGCACATTTATTCCGTGGGAATCTCTAACTGGGTTCATGAATGTTCTGTCCAGGGCAACTTTGGACTGGATACACAAACAGGTCCAATGGAAGTAATAAAAATAATTCAGAGAAAGCATCCCAGGCTGTCAGTATGTGGGGAATCAATCAACCTATGGTAGTTATGGAGAGTTTACCGTGTACAGACCACTGTAATAAATGCTTGGGAAAGGATGAAGTGTCAAAGATATTTATAAACCCAGAGGTAGGAATTGTTGGGGTAAAAGGATTTGACCATTAGAACTCTATGAATTGTTCAATTGTCTGTGGATTGACCCGATGGGAAAAGATAGTGGGGGCCGGATACAACTCTTGTGTGCAACTGTGGGTACCTACCTGAGTGTATCCTTGTGAACCCGTGTGTACGTTTGTTTACCTGTGGGTACATGCACCTGCCAGGCTAATTACATGGCAAAATGCTCACCCTGGAGGCCTAGGAATTTATAAATATATAAGAAAAAAGGCTCAGAAGTCTTCTTACATTTTCCTGCAATGTACGGCAAGACCATAACATGACAGAAGTAATAGGGTCTCTTTTTTTTCAGTCCCCTCTTCTCTTGTAAACGATTTTTCCAATATGAGACCATTTACTACGCTCCCAACCACACTTAATCTCGTCGCATTCACTATCATTATAGTGACATCTTTATTCCACTTGAAAGACTTGAAAACTTTGGAAAATGGGATTTAAGTGAGGGCAGGCATTGCTTTATTGAATGGGGTCCTGTGTAAATTCCACCTGTGAAAACATCCTCCATTTTTATGAGCTTCCTCTCCCAAGCCTGGCTTACTGCCAATACTGTGACTCTCCTAGAAAGGCAGGAAAATAATTATGGGACGAAAGCAGTGCTCTCTGAGTGTCTGAGCCAGCTCAGACTCAAAGAGGCATAATCAGCAAGCCATCCCAATGTTTGCATTCCTCTGCTCCCGGCTACCAGAGCTCTAGAAATCAAGTATTTTTTTTAATGGCATTTGCTAAGTGCTTACTATGTGCCAGCCACTGTACTAAGCTCTGGGGTCAATACGAGCTAATCAGGTAAGAACCAATTCATGTTCCACAAGGGGCTCGCAGACTTAAACCTCCAGGCTCCAAGCTCATTGTGAGCATGGAATATCTGATACATTTTTGTATTGTTCTCTCCCAAGGGCTTAATATGGTGCCCTGAACACAGTTAGTGCTCATTAATACGACTGATTGATTTCTTAATCCCCATTTTACAGATGAGGGCACTGAGGCCCAAGAAAGTGTAGTGACTTGCCTAAGGTCACACAGCAGACAAGTGGCAGAGCTGGGAATAGAACCCATGACTTTCTGACTCCCAGCTCTGTGATATGTGACATGAATGTGATGAAACTATGAGGTGAGTAAAGGAGATTCAAACCTCAGTCCTTCCTATGGGGCTAGTAAAAGTGTCTGAGTATTGTACTCTCCCAAGTGCTTAGTAAAGTGCTCTCCACACAGTAAATGCTTAATAAATACCTTTGACTGATTGATTAATTGATTACCTAAAGGCAAATTGCTCATTTTGGTCATTTGTTTTGGAACTGAATTTTTCTTCAAAGATGAGAAACCATAATCAATCAATGGTATTTATTGAGCTCTTATTGTGTGCAGAGCACTGTACTAAGCACTTAGTTGAGTACAATATAATAGAATTGGTAGACACATTCCCCGCCCACAACAAGTTTACAGTCTAGAGCGGGAGTGAAAGAAGAAAATCCAATCCTAGAAGGACATAAACGTTCTTATCTCTCATGAGAACATTAACATAAGTAATGATACCACTAGGTAATACTAACTGTGGAACTTATTAAGTACCTACTGTGCTCCAAGCTCTACAATAATAATTATGATATTTGTTAAATACTTACTGTGTGCCAAACACTGTACTGAATGCTAAGTTACATACTAATTAATCAGGCTGGACATAGTCCCTGTCCCACATAGGGCTTACTATCTAAAGGGGAAGGAGAACTGGATTTAATCCCCATTATTCAGTTGAGAAAACTGAGCCACTGAGAAGTGAAATGACAAGCCTAAGGTCACACAGGCAAATGACAGAGCTGAGATTAGAACCCAAGTCATCTGGCTCTTGGTTCATGCTCTTTCCTCTTGACCATATTGCTTTAGATCAGAGGTGTATCCAGTCTAGTAGCTGGAAGCAGCCTGGCTTAGTGAAAACAACCCAGGACTCTCCTGGGAGTTAGAGGATTTGGGTTCTAATCCCAGCTCTACCACTTGCCTGCTGTGTGACCTCAGGCAAGTCACTTCACTTCTCTGTGCCTCAGTTTCCTCAACTACAAATGGAGATTCAACTACATTTCTCCCTCCTACATTGATTTTGAGATCCAGGTGGGACAGGGACCGTGTCTGGCCCCATTAACTTGTATCTACCTCAGCACTTAGAACAGTGCTTGACACATAGTAAGCATTTAACAAATACCATAATTATGATCAGTTAGTAGTAGTGGCATTAGTATTGTGTCTCTAACAGGGGTAACAGCTTCTTGGAGGAACAGGGTAATTGTTCATGAGGTGGCAATCTCTTTGCCCCTTCCTATATTACCTCCCTGCTTTCCTACTACAACCCAGCCCATACATTTCACTCCTCTATTGCCAACCTACTCCCTGTACCTCAATCTCATCTATTTGGCTGCCAATTTATCATCCACATCCTGCCTCTGGCCAGGAATGCGCTCCCTCTTCAGAGCCAACAGACGATCAATCTCCCCACCTTCAAAGTCTTATTAAAAGCACATCTCCTCCAAGAGGCCTTCCCTGACTAAGCCCTCTTTTCTCCTACTCACACTCCCTTCTACGTTGTCCTTGCACTTGGATTTGCACCCTTAATTCAGCCAGGCCCAGCCCCACAGCATTCATGTCATGTATTTACAGTTTATTTATATTAGTGTCTGTATCCCCCTCTAGAGTGTAAGCTGGTTGTGTGCAGGGAACATGTCTAACACCTCCTGGTATATTTTTATACTCTCTCGAGCTCACCATGCCCTGCAAGTAGTAAGTACTCAATAAATATGATTGATTGATTGAGTGATTTTCTGGTTGCTTCATTAATGTCAGTGGAACAATACTAGAAGAGTTCATAATGACTGTTTGTTAAAAACTAAGTGTGAAGCACTGGAATGCATACAACATAAACAGATAAGACATAGGCCTCATAGTCTAAGGGGGAGGAAGAACATGCATTTAATTCCCATTTTACAGAAAAGGAAACTGAGGCACAGAGAAGTTAAATGACCTTCCCAAGGTCACACAACAGACAGGTGGCAAAGCCAAGATTAGAGATCTCCTGTGCTCTTTCCACTGGGTTACACTGGCCTTGACTGTACTTTTTCCACCAAAACTCTCAGAAACTTTCTTTCAGTCAGTTTAAAGATCTTAAAGAAGTCCCATTTGCATGGTAATATTGCAGTTTCTTGGCTTATGAAAGGTGGGTTTTTTTCCTCAGGTTTGAGGGCGCAGAACCACACCTTAAGTGGTCTCCATGGGAAAGCTTCCAGCAGCAGCCTGAACTGTACCAGTTTCTGTGACAACCACCACCAAAGAGGGAACCCCCCCAGAGGGAGAGTTGGCTACCTAGAAAGAACAGGAAGATGAGATCAAAACACAAACTATCTCAACAGTCAATCAATCAATCAGTGGTATTTACTGAGCACTGACTGTGTGTAAAGCACTGTACCAAGCCCTTGGGAGAGTGCAATTTAACTGAGTTGGTAGACACTTTCCCTGCCCATAGTGAGCTAACAGTCTAGAGGGAGAGACAGAAAATGCAGGTTCTCAGCTCAATCAATCAATCAATGACATTTATGGAGTACTTATTATGTGCAGAGCACTGTACTAAGAGCTTGGGAGAGTATAAAACAACAAATTTAATGTCTGGATCAACCTCTTATGTAAGCATAGAAAAGAGCTAAAGAAAAGGGCAAATAAGTGGTCAAAGAGCATCTTTTGCTTGATGAAGCTGTAGAAAGAGCAGAGACGAGGAGGGGAAAAGTTCCAGAGACGAACTCAGTAGGCTCAAGAAAGCAGAGCTTCATTGGAATCATCCTGAGATCCAAGACTGAGTAATTCTGGTTTGGGCCTAAGTTTAGAGCAAGGAAAGATCACATTTTTGTACTGGAATTCATGTTATGCTCTCTATAGTCTTGTTCTTGTGGTTGGGGGAACTGCTCACTTCAACTTACATTAAACATGTTCCTAATTCCCTAACTCTCCTTTAGATCTTAGCCAAAGCCCTTTGCACCCTTGGAAGAAGAAATCCCTGCATGCGCAGTACTGTATTTCTGGATTTACTTCTCCCATTTTTAGATCCTCGTATCTGTGAAGACCTAGTGGAAAGAAAAAGGGCCTGGGAGGCAGAAGATCTGGGTTCTCATCCTGGCTCTGCTTCTTGTCTGCTGTATGACCTTGGCCAAGTCATTTAACTTCTCTGTGCCTCAGTTACCTCAGCTGTAAAATGAGGATTGAGACTGTGACTTCCAAATGGGACAGGGACAATGCCCACCCTGATTCAGCTAGTCCTCTAGACTATTAGCTCATTATGAGCAGGGAAAGTATCTACCATCTCTGTTACATTGCTAAATTGTACTCACTCAGTACTTAGGATAGTGCCCTGCACACATAAGCACTCAATAAATACAATTAATTAATTGATTGAATTTCTCATATCTACCCTAATGCTAAATACAGTGTCTGACCCCATTTTAAAAAAGAGAGAATGGTGGAAGATGTAATGGCAAGTGGAGGTGCGAACATTAGGGCTGCTTGTTGTGGGCAGGGAATGTGTCTATTGTTTTATTGTACTCTAACAAGCACATAGTACAGTGCTCTGCACACAGTAAGTGCTCAGTAATTACAATTGAATGAATGAATGACTGGTTGGGGAAACTGAGTCCAAACTATTTCCAGGGCCTGTTTTGGACTTTCAAGGTGGGGGAATCTGGTAATTTTGGCTGCTCTCACCAGAAAATGTTCCAATAAGCTTAGCGAAAGACTTGAGATATGAATGTTTGCAATCACCAGGTAGTGTTGGTTTGGATAAAGTCCTGAGGAATCCATACTTGGGAGGCTCCAGAGGAAGCCCCTCCAGGGGAATTCAGTCCATCAATCAATCAATCAGTGGTATTTGTTGAGTGCTAACTGTGTGCAGAGTACTGTATTAAGTACTTGGGCGAGTACAATATAACAGTTATATTGAATCTCTTCTCAACTCTGTGCCTCAGTTCCCTCATATACATAATGGGGATTCGGTGCTTGTTTTCCCTCCTTCTTAAACCGTGAGCCTCATGTGTGACCTGATTAATTTGTTCCTACCACAAATATTATTATTCCAAAGTGGAGTGGTCTTTCATGGCAGAGAAGTGAATTGTTACCTATTAAGTTTATTAGCTTTTCAGACATCAAATATGAGCCAATCAGTCAATATCAATCAGTCAGAGGTATTTATTAAGGGCTTATCATATGCAGAGCACTGTACTAAGTGCTTGGGAGATTAGAATATAACAGAGTTAGTAGACAGGTTTCCTGCCCACAAGGAGCTTACAGCCTACAGGGACAGATCCAGTGTGAGGACACTGTTTCTCTTTGGATGGTAATATGTCCTGCTTCTCAAAGTGCTTCATTTCTGCCGCAATTTGAGCCTAGCTGGTTTTGCCTTCTAACATTAAACGTTCAACATTAAATCCTGCTCTTGGCCCGCTGGATAGGACAGTGATAAAGATCAGGATGTGGAGTCTAATGAAATTAACCAAAGAAATGCTCTTTCCCATTCCCCTTAGAACGGTGTAATTCCTTTTTTTAATTACTCCCTGTTGTCTGTTCTAAACACCTATTAATGATTCCGGACTGTGCAGGAGACTAAGAAGTGGAATATCATTTTAGAGCTTTCTAGACATTTGCACAAATGGCTTGCTGTTTATTGATGTTACCAATGCCTTTCTAGGGAGCAGGGGCTGTTGTCCGATAAGAGGCAAACAGACAACTGTCTTTTGCAGGGAGGGGGTCTGGAAAGTTGGGCTGGGATTTCTGGGATGGGCTTACCTTAGGGGAGAATGGAGGACCCCGGGGTTGGCAGTGTGGCCTAGCAGAAAGAATGTGGGACTGGAAAGCAGAGAACCTCCATTCTAATCCCCGTTCTGCTACTTGTCTGCAGTGGGACCTTGGGCAAGTCACTTCACTTCTCTGTTGTTCAGTTTCCTCATCTGTAAAATGGGGATTAAAGTAGGGTAAACATTCCTATTTAGAAAGTGATCCCCACGGGGGACAGGAACTGGGTCCAACCTGACTATCTTGTATCTACTCTAGGGCTTAGTACAGTGCTTGAAATATAGTAAGTGCTTAACAAGTATTTCTAATAGTAGTAGGAATAAGCAAGAGAGCAAGATTCCACACACACAAATGACATGGATAATTAGAGAAGCAGTGTGGCTCAGTGGAAAGAGTCCGGGCTTGGGAGTCAGAGATCATGGGTTGAAATACCGACTCTGCCACTTGTCAGCTGTGTGACTGTGGGCAAGTCACTTAACTTCTCTGTGCCTCAGTTACCTCATCTGTAAAATGGGGATTAAGACTGTGAGCCTCACGTGGGACAACCTGATTACCCTGTATCTACCTCAGCGCTTAAAACAGTGCTCGGCACATAGTAAGCGCTTAACAAATACCATCATTATAATTAAGGCCCCCCAAATTCACCTTGGCCTACAATGGTCAATTGCCTAAAATAGTGCTAGACCAAAATAGGAGACCAGGCCAGCTCCTTGCTCCAGACATATCACAGAATGACTGGAATAAAAGTCCAGAGCAGTCAAACTCTCCCTACCTCCACCTGCTTGCTCCTTTCTCCCAGGCTGGCTGCAGTCAATTGATCGATATTGTGTTATTTATTGAGTGCTTATTGTGAACAGAACACTGAACTAAGCACTTGGGAGAGTACAACACAAAAGAGTTGGTAGACACATCCTCTGCCCACAAGGAGCTTGCACATCTTCCGACCTTGAACCTCTTCCTCTTGGTGTCTTTTTTATGGTATTTGTTACAGATGAGGTAACATAGGCAAAGAGAAGTTCAGTGACTTGTCCAAGGTCACAGAGCAAACAACTGGCAGAGCTGAGATTTTTTCTGCTCCCTTCTGCGGAAGGAAGTGTGATTGAGTCAGCATTTCAGGATAGTGGTGAAACAATGAATTTGGATAAAGGGAGGTAGTTTTGAGCCTCTCTTCTCCATCTTTAGTCCAGCCATAGCTGGGGGAACTAAGGAAGGGAGGAGAGGACTGACACAAATCCAGTAGAAGTATTCATTAAGCACTTACTTCGCCACACCCTGGGGCAGATAGAGGGTAATCGCATCACACACAACCTCTTCCCACCTGGGGCTCACAATCCAAGAGAGCAAATACCTTATTCCCATTTTACAGATGAAAAAACTGAGGCACAGTGAGATTAAGTGGCTTGCCCATTGTCACAAGGTGAGTCAGTGATGGAGCTGGGATTAAAACCCAGGTCTCCCAGCAGCTAGTGTTTTCCTATTTCCACTAAGGCATGCTGAAAATCATCTCCATTTTATCAGTGGGGAAGCAGTGGGGACAGAGAGATATTAAGAAATTGGCCCAATATCAAACAGCGAACCAGTGGTTGCGTGGGATTAGAACCCAGTTCTCCCAATTTCTCAATCCACTGCCCTTTCCACTTAATCCCAGTTCTGCCACTTGTCTTCTGTGTGCGATCTTGGGCAAGTCACTTCACTTCTCTGGGCCTCAGTTACCTCATCTGTAAAAGGGAGATTAAGGCTGTGAGATCCATGTGGGACACGGACCATGTCCAACCTGATTATCATATATCTACGCCATTGCTTAGAACAGTGCCTGGTACATAATAAGTGCTTGACAAATACCACCAAAAAAACCCACAATTATTTTTATTATTATTACTTGACTACTCTGTGCCTCAGTTACCTCATCTTTAAATGGGAGTTAAATCCTCCTCCCTCCTGTGTAGACTGTGAGGCCAGTGTGAGACATGGACCGTGCCCAACCTGATAAACCAGTACCTTTCCCAGTGTTTAGAATGGTGCTTGACACAAAGTAAGCGCTTAGCAAAGATCATAAAGTAAAATCAATAAACTGAGAGTGTTTCCTTAAAAAAGGTGAAATCCTCCATGTTCCACAGTCTGCTACATTTCTCTCAGCCATAGGCCTAGGAGATTAACTTAATCCAGTCCTTGAGGGGTGGTCTCTCTATTGGCCACTGCAATAGTTCACCACTTAGCTCCGGCTATTGAGTCAAGGTTGTTCAAATGCAAGGCAAACACCCAGATTCCCCGAAAGGATTTCTCGCTTTCATTTTAATCCTTGTCAGAAGTCTTGACATTGTTTATCCTTTGGTCATTTTTATTCTTTTTCTCTCTCGTGCGTGCAGCCGATTGAGAGGGGACTAGCCAAATTGCTTGTTCTCCCTGCCAGCAAGCTGACGCTAAGCCAGAAATGGCATCAATGGCCGGGAGCAAGCACAGGGTGGAGAGACCCCAGGGCGGGACAGGACTGCTTCAGGAAAGACCGGTGCATTTGGACAAGAAAGCCATAAAGACTTCTTAATCGTTTATGGGCTTGGGATGTCTTAAGATAGGGTGGAGAAGGAACTTTTGATTAATTACCCTTACTGGGTGAATACATGACCTAGTGTAGGGATCGGTAACACTTCTGTGCAGAAGAGCCAAGCAAAATGAAGGATTTGAGCAGATGGCTTAGAAGCAGCATGGCTTTGTGGATACAGCACGGGCCTGGGAGCCAGAAGGTCATGGGTTCTAAACCTGGCTCTGCTACTTGTCGGTTGTGTGATCTTGGGCAAGTCATTTCACTTCTCTGGACCTCAGTTACCTCATCTGTAAAATAGGGATTAAGAGTGTGAGCCCTACAAGGGACAGGGACTGTGTCCAAACCTGACTACCTTGCATTTACCCAATCACTTAGAACAGTGCTTGGGACATAGTAAGTGTTTAACAAGTACCATTACTATTATTATGGCTTGCACAGAGTCAAGCATATGACACGTGAGGCCATGATATCATGCTGCACGTGGCACAGTGGGTTAAAGTCATTGCAACAGGAAAGAACATGGACCTGGGAGTCAGAGGACCTGGATTCTAATCCCAAACCCACCACGTGTCTGCTGTGTGACCTTGGGCAAGTCGTTTAACTTCTCTGTGTCTCAGTTACCTCATCTGAAAATGGGGATTAAGACTGCGAGCCCTACGTGAGATAAGGACTGTGTCCAACCTGATTAGCCTGTATTTACCCTAGTGCTTAGTACAGTGCTTGGCAACTAGTAAGTACCTAACAAATACTGTTAGAAACAAAGCAAAACAGGTATTGTTAATGGTGGGAGTGAAAGGCAAGGAGATGAGAAAGGGAAAAAGAAGGGACAAGAGAGGGGAGGAGGAGAGGAAGAAAGATGAAAGAGAAAGAGGAGGGATAGGGAAGAGAAGGGGAGTCAGGGCGAGGGGAAGATCAGAGCAGATGGGAGAAGGGTAGACAAGGAAAGAAGGGAATCAATTATAATTAATGAGCACTCACTATATGCAGAGCATTGTACTAAGAGCTTTGTCTTGTCTTATGCTGTCGAGTTGTCTCCGACCCACAGCGACTCCATGGACACATCTCTCCCAGAATGCCCCACTTCCATCTACAATCGTTCTGGTAGTGTAACCATAGACTTTTCTTGGTAACAATATAGAAATGCTTTACTACTGCCTTCTTCCATGCAGTAAACTTGAGTTTCCACCCTTGACTCTCTCCCGTGCCGCTGCTGCCCAGCACAGGTGAGTTTTGACTTGTAGCAGATTTCTTTCCATTCACTAGCCACTGCCCCAGTTAAGAATGGAATGGGTATGCACCTCCTTGACTCTCCCTCCCGTAGACAAGACTGGTAGAGTACTGGAAACTCTCCAGGTGCCATCCTGGGGGGAACTAAGTGCTTGGGAGAGTACAGTATAACAGAATTAGCGGACACACTCCCTGCCCATAATGAGCTTAGAAAAGAAGCGAGTGATCAGACAAGAGTCACAGGGGAGAAACAGGTCTGACGAGAACTGTGCATTCCCAAGCGCTTTGCACAGTGCCCTGCACTCAGTAAACACTCAGTAAATACCACTGATTCTGGGCGGAGTCAGCCACGGTTGGCCTACCACGTGGGGTGATTGGATGCTGATTCCCAGTGAGACACAGATTGTGTTCCTGGCTCCTGAGGACTCTGGAACCTGGATTCCCATCGCTCTGACCCAGAAATCCTCACCCTCCAATTTGCCCGTGGAGGGAATTTCTACCCTTTATGTCAGCTGGAGAGAGGGCAATCCCCCTCCAGCCCCCAGGATGCTCCCACAATGCTCTACAGCTTTTCAGACAGTTTTGCCATGCCCCTGACTATCCCCTTCCCCCTGGCTCTGAATTGCTGGTGAACTAATGGTGCTTTCACCAGATAATTAGAAAGAAGGCTGGTTTTACTGCCCTTTTCAAGGAGGAGGGCAAGGTGAAATAAAGGTATGGACTGGTATGCTGGGGGGCTTTCCTGCAAGGCTAGGTTAAACCTTCATCAGGAAAAGCCTGTAGAATTTGAAAGTGACATACTGAATGGCAGAAGTCTCCAGGGGTCTGGATGGCATCATCATCATTATAATGGTGGCATTAGGTAAGCGCTTACTATGTGCCAGGTGCTGTACTAAGGGTTGGAATCCATATAAGCAAATTGGTTTAGACACAGTCCTTGTACCACATGGGGCTCACCATCTTAATCCCCATTTGAAAGATGAGATAACTGAGGCATAGAGAAGTAAAATGGTTTGCTCAAGTTCACACAGCAGACAGGTGGTGGAGCTGGGATGAGAACCTAGGTCTTTCTGACTCTCAGGCCCATGCTCTATCCACTAGGCCATGCTGCTTGGGAAAGGAGTGACAGAGGAATCTCTGCAAAGGGGCTTAAGAGCTCTGGGTGATCTTGGGTGGGAGGCAGGGGGAAGGGGGTTCTTTCTTCCCAGTTAATGCTCCAACACATGAGATCTGTTCCTAGGACCATGTATACGTGGGCTCCGGGGGAAACTGGGCTGGGGTTGACCCTCTAGAACACTCTGCCCCTGTTGTACGATATTTGAGTCAATATCTCCAGGCGAGTTCAAATGCGTTTTTAATATCTTCTAAATGTTTAATTTATTTTTTGCCAGAAATATTTCATCAGCCTCTCCTGCCCCTTAATTAAGCTAATGGCTTTATTTCTTTTCTCCTTTCTCATCAGCAGACGAGCCATTTCCCAGTCTTGTCTCCCTGCTCAAATCTGTTCTGTTGTGATCTCCTTATTAGCCTTTCAGCTCACAGAGAACTCAGGGGCCAGTGATGATTTTATTCGAGCCTGGGGCATTTAAGGGAGCAAGTGAGTCTCAGGGGTTCTGAGGTTTTGGAAGCGGGTATTAGTGAGTTCCCATGGGAGTGGTGCCTTGTACTAACGCCTGGGATCATGTGTTAGGGAAGTGGAGCCTTCAGGTGGTTTTCAACCCATTATGGAAAAAGGAGACAAGTCCTCATCAATAGACACAACGATCCACCTGGAAGAATGGGTCGAAAGGTGAAGAGTAATAATTTGGGAAGTAAACTGTCTGGTTTAAGAGTGGATGGGGTGTCCCATGATTCCATTTTTGATTCAATCCCTGCTGATGGACAATATGTGTGTGATTGGCTATCATTCATGATACCTTTGCAAAGGAAGCATGGTTGCCTAGTGGAAAGAGCATGGGCCTGGGAGTCAGAGCACCCAGATTCTAATCCTGACTCTTCCACTTGCCTGGCGGGTGACTTTGGCTAAATCCCTTAACTTCTCTGTGCCTCAGTTACCTCATCTGTAAAGTTATCCGGGACTAAATTACTTGTTCTCCCTCTCAGACATTGAGCCCCACATGGGACAGGGACTATGTATGTATGATCTGCTTACAATGAATCAGCCACAGTGCTTGGCACAAAATAAGCACTCGAGAAATCCTACAATTATGATGATGTTGGTAAAGCATGTGTAACAGCAGGATACACAAACCACTCCAGGAAGAAGAGCTGAAATTAGGAAACTGAAAGCGAAGAGAACAGAGGAACTGTTTTAAGAACACAGTTAAAGAAAATCTCTGAAAAGGTTGTGGCCTGCTGATAACTGGGAGTCAACTGCTGAGCTTCACAGAGTGTATCCAAGAAGCCAGTGGCTCTTTCAAGCAAAATTTCATGAACGAGAGGCAAGGAGGCAAAAGGGAAAATACAGCCTGTTCCTGCAAATAATAAGAGCACAGGGCTGGGAGTCTGAGGACCTGAGTTCTAATTTGGGCTCCACCACTTGTCTTCTGGGTGACCTTGGGCAAGTCACTTCACTTTTCTGTTCCCTCATATGTAAAATGGGGATTCAGACTGTGAGCCCCTTGTGGGAGATGGATTGGGTCCAACTTGATTAGCTTGAATCTGCCTCAGCACTTATTACAGTGCCTGACACATAGCAAACATTTAACAAATTCTTACCCCTTCAGGCCCCCTCAAAAAAAAAGACAACACAACAAGGTTCAGTCATTTTGTGTGCCAAATGTGGCCAGTAATAGGACCTTTTCAGCCACATACTGTTATAGATGAACTTTGTTTTCACTGGGGTCTTTATCAAATATGAAGGATAACTATACATACATATATATTATATATAACTTCAAAAGCTCCTTTAAGTGGTGAAAGTTATGACTGTAGACTCACTGAGTCAGAAGAGTCCTCTGGCAATCATGACATCTATCCCTCTGCCTAGAGGGAAGACTGGATTACCTCTCTTCAGGCAGATGGTCGTGGCTTTAGTTTTCCAGGAAAGGAAATTCATTAACCTCTCTTGGAAATGGTTCATCCTGACTCCCGAAGGCCTGGGATCATCAGGGGGTTCTCATCATGGAGGTTGATCTCTGTGACAGGAAGCAGGTATTTCAGATTTGGGCACTGGGGGAAAGAAGAGACTAGAGAAATGGTCCCAAGAGTCAGAATTCTGCCGGCTGGGGTGGGCTGGGATGGGCTGATCTGGGGTGGGCTGATGGAGCTGAGGTTTTAAATCCCAGGTTTTAAAATGGTTTCGTGCTTCTACTCCACCAAAACACCCTGGGTGCTCTCAGGAAATACTCTTTCCCATCTTCAAAGCCCAACTGAAATCATATCTCCTCCAAGAAGCCTTTCCTGATTTCTCCCACCCAATTTTCTGTTCCCACTGTATCACCCATGTACTTGAGTCTGTCCCACAGCATCTGACCTTCCCCAACCCCTCAGCGTTTAGGTACATGTCTTTAAACTCAGTTCCCTCTCTCTATATTTAATTGTAAGGTCCATGAGGATGTGGACCATGACAACTTTATTTATTGTGTTCTCCGGAGCCCTTAGTATGTTGTTCTGCACAGAGAATGTGTTTAATAAATACCACTGATTGATTGATTCATGGATTGACTAAGACTGTATTTCCCCCTCTAAATTGTAAACTTGTTGTGGGCAGGGCACATGTCTACCAATTCTTTGATACTGTATTCTCCTAAGCAGTTAGTAAAGTGGTCTGCTCACAATAAGCACAGTGAATACAATTGAATGATTGATCAGGCTGAGGGAATCGAAGGAATCTAATCCAATACACTGGGATAGTGAATGGACCAATCTTGTTGCCCTTCAGAATGCTTTTCCTGATTCATTCTTGAAATTCCAAGTAGTGATATCCCACAGCCCGTCTCAGCCAGCATTTCTTTTTTTTAATGGTATTTGTTAAGCACTTACTACGTTCCAGGTACTGTACTAATTGCTAGAGCAGATACAGACTAATCGGGTAGGACACATTCCTTGTCCCGCATGGAGCTCAGAATCTGTTCTCCCTCCTACTTAGACTGCAAGTCTCATGAGGCTCGGAGCCTGTGTCCAACCTAATTAACGTATACCTACTTTGGCAATTAGAATGGTGTTTGACACATAGTAAGTGCTTAACAAATACCATAAAAAAGGGCTAAAATGATCAGCCAGGAAAGGAAGACTGTCACTTTAACCCCCCTGTGCCTCGGTTTCCTCATCTGTAAAAGAGGAATACTTATTCTGTACTCGCCTCTTCCAAGCTCCCAAGGATTTAATGAGGGTCAGGTTTAAGGGTAAAAATGAGTTAATTAAAGGGAAAGCACTTTGGAAAATTAAAACCCCTACACAATTTTAGATACTAGTAGAATTAGGAGCAAGTAGGATTAAAAATAGAAAGCAAATTCATGAAAGAATGATGGTCATATGCCTGGAATTGGGCAGAGTTTGGGGTTTTGGTAGTGTAATAAGTAACTTGACCTTATGATTGTCTAAGTAAATTGGGCTTTCCAACCACAATGGGACTATTATTATTACTAACATTTATTAAGCACTTACACAGTATGAAGCATTTTGCTAAGTGCTTGGATGATTGCTCTCCACTCATATATGTAAGTAGTTATTCATCATCAGGAGCATCATATTCAAATTCCAAGAACAACCCTGTCTTCGTTCCAAGTGACCCAAAGTGCTTTTCCCCAAGTGAATCAAATAACCCTTGTCACCGCCTCCCCCAGCCATCCCCCCAACCCCCACCCATGAAAATGATGACAGTGACAGTCTGCATTGAGCAGGAGATAAACTGTCCACAGAGGGGTTAAGTGACTTATTAAAAGGCACACAACTGGTCAGAGGTTAAATCCAGGATGAAGTTTTGTTTCCCCGACTTCTGAAGCCTGATTCTGCTCACTGGACACTTTTCCTTAAATTCACCAGTAATCAATCCATCATTCAATCAATGATATTTGTTGGGCGCATACTTTGTGCAGACCACTAGACTAATCTCTTGAAAGAGTACAATACAATAAACTAGGCAGACATGATCCCTACCCGCGGATAGAAGCAGCTTAGCCTAGTGGAGGAGCATGGCTTAGTAGAAAGAGCATGGGCCTGGGAGTCAGAGATCCTGGGTTCTAATCTCTACTTTGCCAAATGCTTGCTGTGTGACCTTGGACAAGTGATTTAACTTTTCTGTGCCTCATTTTTCCTGTTCTCCCTCCTACTTAGAATATGAGCCCCATGCAGGACAGGGATTGTGTCCAACCTAATCAGCTTGTATCCACCTCAAGCACTTAGAACAGTGTTTGACACATAGTGAGTGCTTAACAAATAGCCATCAAAAAAAGGAGCTAAACAAAACTGAAAATTTCCCAACAGGCTCTCAGGACCCAGCAAAATCCCTATCTAGCACTAAGCTCTACCCAGGCTGAGAAATTAAAAGGAAAGTACTGAGCATAAAACAGAAAACATACCCAACAGAGTAATTCCTTTCCCAGCTCCTTCTTGAGTGAGACAAGCTTTTACATCTATTGCTGCTGCCTTAATGAAAAATAGGCCCGTTGGATCATATCGGCCTTATTCATCGCAATCATCTTCATGGTCCCCAGCTGTTCCACTCTGGTCCTTCGATCCACTGATTCTGGGGAGCTGAGGATTTTGTTCCCCTGAACCCCAGGGCTCCGACTCATTGATAAGTCCATCCTCACCCTGCTTCAATCAATCAGTCAATCATATTTATTGAGTGCTGACCATGTGCAGAGCACTGTACTAAGTGCTTGGTGGAATACAACACAACCCAGTTGACAGACATATTCTCTGCCCAGAACGAGCTTAGAGTCTATAGCTCTGGGCTGGTGAACTTCCAAGGACCATGTTCCTGGGATTCTGGATAATAATGGTCTTGGAGATAGTGATGGGGAGGGACCTCTGTTTGGAGTGGGGAGATGATCACGGCAACTGAGATCTGTTTTGGCAGTTGGACAGATGCCCGATTCCCAAGATTGGTGGTTTCCCAGGTGCCACAACTAGCTATGGGATGCAAGAACTGGCTGGACGCCTTGGCAAACCGGACCCCAGAGCATTCACCCCATACTCCCATAATAATAATCAATAATTGTGGTATTTGTTAAGTGCTTACTATGTGCCAGGCTGGGGTGGACTCAAGCAGATTGAGTTGGACACAGTCCCTGTCCCATGTGGGACTCACAGTCTCAACCCCCATTTTACAGATGAGGTAACTGAGGGACAGAGAAGCGAAATGACTTACCCAAGATCACATGCAGACAAGTGGTGGAGCCGACATTAGAACCCATGACCGTCTGACGCCCAGGCCCGTGATCTAACCACTAGACCACGCTGCTTCTCTGCTCCACCTCCGACAAATCTAGACAGGGTGGTTCCTATGAGATAGAGTCCCACCAGGACAGATCTACCTCACGGATCTTGAATCTGAGACTATGATGGGAGCCTGAGGATAGGTGTTTCCTAAAACCAGAGTTAGTGGTGCAGTCCCCCAAAGTCTGCTTGAAATTGTATCCAACACAAATGCCCCCAGTGCCACTGGATTTCTGTTACCAGTTTGGTTCAAGTTAGAAGAGACACAGTGACTTATGTGTGTGTGTGTCTGTATGTGTTCTTGTGAACGGTTTGTATAGACCACTGGGACTTCAAGTCCCAGCAGCACAGCGGAGCTGGGGAGATTATCACACAGGCACACTCACTATCCACTCCCATTAGTGCTCCCAGAATTGGGAGCCAAGATAATGATGACGATAATAATGATAATAATAATAATTGTGGTATTTGTTAAGCACTTACTAGGTGTCAGGGACTGTACTAATCACAGGGGTAAATACAAGTTTATCAGGTTGGACACAGTCACTGTCCCACATGGGGCTCCCAGTCCTAATCCCCATTTTACAGATGAGGTAACTGAGGCCCAGAGAAGTGAAGTGACTTGCCCAAGGTCACACAGCAGACAAGTGGCAGATCTGGGATTAGTAACCATGATGCAAATGGATCTGAGCAGGACCAGAAGACCAGCAGTCCCAGGATTGGGTTTGGGGAAAGAGAGATGGGGCCAGAACCAGAATGTGTCAACTAAGGCCAGGAAAATCTGGAACTTTAATAGGGCCATAAGATTCAGGGGGATCCAAGATTTGAGACATGTTTATTGCTGTATTCTACTCTCCCAAGTGCTTAATACAGTGCTTTGCACACAGTAAACATTCAATAAATACGAATGAATGAATGAAAGAATGAATTCCCGAGGGACTCAAAAAACTCTCCCCTTATCCCTTTCCAGCCTTTCAGCAGTGATGCGAAATAATACGTTCTCTGCCTGTAGTGTTCGGCTCACCTGATAAATATGTAATTTGAATCAGTAGGTGAAGATAATCTTCCGGCAGGAGCTCTTTTGATTTTCTGATTCAAAATCCCAGCCACTTGCTTGAGAAGAGGAGATGGGATTGGACCATGTGACCCAATACTATAACAAACCCTATGTATCAGATTGTCTTAGCTACACATTATCATTCGGGGCTTTCCTGCTTTGAAGAATTGTTATGGATCTCATCCCCTGGATAATATTAAGGATGGGGGAGAGTGTAGGCATTGTTCTGATTCCAGACAGGGGGATGGTCTAGGCGACCTTTCCAGATCCTTAAAGGTCGGGGATTCTATACCGTTTAAGGTCAGCAGCCTAAAATAGGATGTGATCAGTTTTGTTTTTCAGACTGGGACCATTCAATCAATCAATGATATTAAGCAACTGTTCTGCGCAGACCATTGCATTAAACACTTGGAGAATAGAGTAGGTAGATATGATTCCTGCCCCTGGAGAGCTTCCAATCTAGCGGAGCGGAGGGGCACTAAAATCAATTATAGTCAAATTATTATCCTTATCAATGGTATTTATTGAGTGCTTATTATGTGCAGAGCCTTGTTCTAAATAGCTGGGAAAGTACAGTACAATGGAGATGGCAGACATGTTCCCTGGCCACAATGAGCTAACGGTTTAGAGGGAGAGATTGTGATCTTGTACCCTTTTCTGTGGATAAAAAGAGGTCTGTTTGGGTTAAAGCGGAATTCTGCCAAATGGAGGCAGAGGAAAGTATAGATAGAGACCAAAATGGAGGAGAGTGGAAAGAGCACGGGACTGGAAGTTGGGAGACCTATGTTCTAATTCAGCTCTGCTCCCTCTTGGCTGGAAATTCCTGTGGGCAAGGAATTTATCTACTTACTCTAATAAATTGTACCCTTCCAAGAACTCAGTACAGTGCTCAGCATATAGTGAGCAATCAGTATTGATAATTGATTGACTATGAGTTCAATGTGGGCAGGGTCTGCGTCTACAACTTTGTTGCATTGTGCTCTCCCAAGTGCTCAGTACAGTGCTCTGCACACAGTAAGTGTTCAATGAATATGATTGATAAATTGATTGCCATGTGAATTTGGGTGAGTCATGGCCCAGTGGATCGAGCATGGGCCTGGGAGTCAGAAAGACCTGGGTTCTAGTCCTGATTCCATCACTTTGCTGTGTGACCTTGGGCAAGTCACTTAATTTCTCTGTGCCTCAGTTACCTCATCTGTAAAATGGGAATTAAGTCTGTGAGGCCCCATGTTGGTCAGGGTCTGTGCCCATCCTGATTAGTTTGTATCTACCCCAGCACTTAGAACAGTATTTGGCACATAGTATTCATTTAACTTATACCATTATTGTTACTAGTATTAGTATTATTATTACTAAGTTACTTTTCCATATCTCAGTTTCCTCATCTGAAAAATGGGGATGAAATATCTCTTCTCCTTCCCCCTTAGAGCGCGAGGTCCAGTGAGAGAAGGACTCCGATGTAATTAGCTTGTATCTGCCCCACACTTAGCACATAGTAAACACTTAACAAATCCCACAACTATTATTTTTATTCTCCAATAGAATGACCAAGATACTATTAAATCACATTCTCATTTCTTCCTCTGCTTTATTATCTGTTGTCCAGGCTGGACACCAGGCCCCTCTCCCCACCTCTACCCTTGGCTGGAGTATAACCCACCATCCTCTGTGGATGTGTCTGGGAAGCTAAAACCTCAGTTAGAGACTATTTTTTAAAACTGTACTAAGCACTTTGCCTTACTAAGGACTGGGGTAAATATGAGCTAATCAGAATGTACACAGTTCATGTCCCACATAGGACTCAGTCTTAATCCCCACTTTGCAGGTGAGGGAACTGAGACACAGAAAAATGGTGTGACTTGCCTGTGGTCAGATGTGATGGAATCAGGATTAAAACTCAGGTCCCCTAACTCCTAGGACCACGCTCTTTCCACTAGGCCACACTGAGATTTTCCAAAGCTTTGAGATCTCGGCGAGCTGCCAGTTTGTGGCTGCTTCTATGTCTCATCCCCATCCCTGGAAGCCCCAATTTAGGCAACGTGGACCACTAGAAAGAACAGGGTCCTTGGAGTCAGAGGACCTGGTTTCTAATCCCGGCCCTACAGTTTAACTGCTAAAAGGCCTTGAGCAAATCACTAATCTTTTCTGTGCCTCAGTTCCCTCATCTGTAAAATAGGGATTCAATATCTGTTTTCCCTCTTACCTACACTCTGAACCCCATGCGGGGCAGAGACTGTCCAACACGATTACCTTGTATCTACTCCAGCGCTTAGAACAGTACTTGACATAGTAAGCACTTAACAAATACCACAATCATTATCATTATTATTATTACTTAATCACACCCTTTTCAATCAATCAATCATATTTTTGAGTGCTTACTGTGTGCAAAACACTGCACCAAGCACTTGAAGGGAAAGATAGATATGGTCATCTTTAAGGATTTGATATTCATCCCACCTTCAGCCCCACAGCATTTATGTACAAATCCATAAGATGCTTTAGTGCTTGTCTCCTCCTCTAGACAGACTCCCCGTGACTCCGATAAACAGAATGGTTTAAAGGGAGGGTGGGATGGTGCAGATTTTTCATCCAGAAGAAAGTGTGATCATTCACATACATCTTGGTGAACTAGTGCCGCTTGGTCGCGGCAATGACTGGAATGTGGGAGTCTAACACAATCCTACCAGTCTCATTGAGCCAAAAACCATCAAACAGTCTGGAAGGGAAAACTCCCATCGCCTTCAATGATGTGTGGCACTCTATTTCACTTTATTTTTGTTTTTAGATTTCCAATCTCTTTTCAGTTAACTTTAACAGCTTAATATTATTAGAGTTTTACCATAATCACCTTTCGGGGTGTCAGAGTTCTTATTGGAGATTTATATGAAAGCTTTATGGAATACACCTTTTTAGAATTCAGAAGGATTTTATGGATTATTATTCATAACATCTGCCACTTACAGGAAAGAGCCTTAAACCACCTCTTTAATGTGTATTTAATGCCTGTGATACAATATAATATCAAATAAGATGTGTTTTATTATCCCAGAACTGTTTGTCTAGCTACAGTAGCTCTCCTAGGCCGTCGTAAGCCCCTAGGTTGAGGCTTTATAGCAGTCATAAAAGCATACGTTGTGCTAAACTTGGCATTTAGGAACATGGAGTGAGAAGTGGTGTTTTTTTGCCCAAGAAGATGGGGCGAGAGTTGAGGCAATTTTAAAGAGCATCCAAAAAAAAAAACAACCCTAGAAACAAGTCTTAATCCACGGAGAAACGTTGCAACAAATGGTTTTATTTCCAGCCAAACTCTGTAAGGAGCCATTTGTAGAGTAAACAGGGGGTAGAAGTGGGTAAAGGGGCCAGGTGATCTCTAATCAACACTACCAGCAGGGCCTAATGGATAGGGCAAGGCCCTGGGAGTCAGAAGGACCTGGGTTCTAATCCTAGCTCCACCTCTTGTCTTCTGTGTGAGCTTGGGCAAGTCACTTCACTTCTCTGTGCCTAAATTACCTCATCTGTCAAATGGGGATTAGGACTGTGAGCCCCAAGTGGGATGAGGAGTCCGTCCATCCTGATTTGCTTGTACCCACCCAGTGCTTAGTACAGTGAGTGCCACCCAGTAAGTGCTTAACAAATACCACTATTATTATTATTATTAGTGCCAAAAGTACCTGTGTTCCTGACTCAAGAATTTTGGTGTTCATTTGCATGCTCCTTGCATATCATTTGCAAGACAAGGATCCAACTCCAGCCTCTTTCTCCCCAGGCTACCCTCCAACTCTTGCCAGTTCAGAGGGGACTTGGCCAACCTTGAAAAATGATTTATTGGGTACTGTGTAGGAACACCCCCAAGTCCAACTCTATAGCGGAGGGAATTACCCTCTAGTCCATGATCCTTGCTCTGAAGCAAGACTCGTTCATTTATTCATTCATTTATTAAATCGCATTTATTGAACACTTACTGTGTTCAAAGCACTGTACTAAGCGCTTGGGAGAGTACACTATTACAATGAACAGACACATTCCCAGTCCACAATGAGTTTATAGTCTAGAAAGGGAGACAGATATTGACATAAATAAGTAAATCACAGATATATACATAAGTGCTGTGGGGCTCGGAAGCGGGATGAATAAAGGGGGCAAGTCAGGGCGATGCAGAAGGGAGAGGAAGAAGAGGAAATGAGGGCTTAGGGAAAGACTTTAGAAGGAGTTGTGTCTTCAGTAATGATTTGAAGGTGTAGGGAAAGTAATTGTCTGATGGGTATGAGGTGGGAAGGTATTCCAGGCCAGAGGCAGGATGTGGGCCAGCAGCGATATAGATGAGATGGAGATACAGTGAGAAGGTTGGCATTTGAGGAGCGAAGAGTGTGGGCTGGGTTGTAGTAGAAGAGTAGCGAGAGCCCTGAGATGTTCAAACCTCAAAGGAGTCGTAGCCTGTCAGTTTTCTGAGGTGGGAGTTGCTTGTTAGAAGGGGCCCGGAGGGTGGAGGGTGATAACTCTGATTTCTGTCCTGCTCACCAACAAGTGTCTGAATGTCCCCTCTTCCTGCCCATTATGGCTGGCGTGGCATGCTTGGGGTTTCGTAACTCCCTAATTACGTTTTTGCCAAACTTGCTGAACACTGCTTTTTCAAAGAGCCCTCATTAGAGACCCACAGTATGTATACTTCCTGCCCTGTTTTAGGTAAATATGTAATCAGGGAGTTTTTATCCCACATACTGTAGAGCACTGTGTGCCTTGTTTTCTCCACTTTATGAAAGCTGGGGGCAGGTGGGGTGAAAGGAGGGAAAGAAAGCAGAAAATGAGGGAGAGAGGGCCAGGGACACCGCTGTCTTTCTTGCTCAACTGTGTCCCATCCTAAACATGGGCAGGGGAGGTAAATCTAGTGGGAATAGCAGGCGAGGCTGACATTTTCAGGATTTGGCAAGATGGAGAATCTCACTCTTTGGGAGTTTAAAGGGGATTTATGTTTTTTTTAAAATCATATTTGTTAAGTGCTTACTATGTGCCAGACACTGTACTAAGCACTGAGGTAGATTTAAGACATTCATCTTGGACCCAGTCCATGTCCCACATGAGGCTCACAGCTTTAATCCCCATTTTTTTACAGATGAGGAAAGGAGACTTGCCCAAGGTCACACAGCAACCACGAGGCAAAGCCAGGATTAGAACCCAGGTCATCTGACTCCCAGGCCCAAGCTCTTTCCACTAAGCCACACTACTTCTTAAAACTCACCTCCTCCAAGAGGCCTTCCCAGACTGAGCTCCTCTTCTCCCTCTACTCCCTCTGCCACCCCCCCTTTACCTCTCCGCAGCTAAACCCTCTTTTTCCCCTTTTCCCTCTGCTCCTCCACCTCTCCCTTCCCATCCCCACAGCACCGTACTCGTCCGCTCAACTGTATATATTTTCATTACCCTGTTTATTTTGTTAATGAATTGTACATCGCCTTGATTCTATTTAGTTGCCATTGTTTTTACGAGATGTTCTTCCCCTTGACTCTATTTATTGCCATTGTTCTTGTCTGTCCGTCTCCCCCGATTAGACTGTAAGCCCGTCAAACGGCAGGGACTGTCTCTATCTGTTGCCGACTTGTTCATCCCAAGCGCTTAGTACAGTGCTCTGCACATAGTAAGCGCTCAATAAATACTATTGAATGAATGAATGAATACTTCTCTGAGTTCTAGGGGATGAAATAGGGGGAGTAGATGATACCTCTCAAAACTTGTTATATACATGCCTTTAATTGAAAATTCCATTTTATTTATCCTGATTTCACTACTTTTGAATATTTCTAAGTCTGTGACAACCCTCCCTCCCCATTAGCTTCTTTTGGGCAGGGAATAGGCCTTGTGCTTTTTTTGTACATCCCAAGTGCTTAGTACAGTTAATTCCATTCAGTGAGTGCACAGTAAAGGTCACTGTTACTAATTAATTAATGCTGGTATTTGTTAAGTGCTTACTACGTGCCAAGCACTGTTCTAAGTCGTGGGGGGAAGGGTAACAAGGTGACCAGGTTGCCCACGTGGGGCTCACAGTCTTCATCCCCATTTTCCAGATGAGGGAACTGAGGCTCAGAGAAGTGAAGTGACTTGTCCGCAGACAAGCAGCGGAGCCAGAATTAGAACCCACGACCTCAGACTCCCAAGCCCGGGCTCTTTCCACCGAGCCACGCTGCCTCTACTATACCTATTACTAGAGAAACGAGCACAGCCTAGTAATGGAAAGAGCTGCTACTACTACTGTCAGTCAGTCAATCGTACTTACTGAGTGCTTACTCTGTGCACAGCACTGTACTAGGCACTTGGAAGAGCACAATATGACAATAAACAGACAATAAACAAACACACTACTATCAATTAATCAGTGGTATTTACTGAGTGCTTACTATGTGCAAAGCACTGTACTAAGGACCTGGGAGAGTACAGTACAACAGAGTTAGTGGAACATTCCCTGCCCACAGTGGGCCTACTTCTGTTGCTATTACTTCTAGAGAAGCAGCGTAGCTTCGTGGAAAGAGCACAGGCCTGGGACTCAGAGGACCTGGTTTCTAATTCCACTTCTGTCACTTGATTGTTGTGTGATCTTGGGCAAGTCACGTCTCTGTACCTCAGTTTCTTCATCTGTAAAGGGATTAAATTCTACTGGCTTCTACTTAAACTGTGAGCCCTTGAGGGACTGTGTCAGAACTGATCGTTTTGCATCTACCTCAGTGCCTAGTTCAGAGCTTCCCACTTAGCAAGTACTTAACAGACACCCACTGTGGACAAGGAACTTACCTATGAATTTATCTAGGCTCCCTCCCAAGCTCTTGATGCAGTGCTCTGTGTATAGTAAATGCTCAATAAATACCATCAGTGAGGATGATGATGATGCTGATAATCATTACCATTATTTCTATTACTACTACCTCTCTGTCACAAGGAGCACTGGATCAATTAATCGATCAGTTTAATTTATTGAACATTTACTCCATGCAGAAGACTGTACCCAGACCTTGGAAGAGTACAAAGAGTTGCAATCTAGTGGAGGTAGGGGTAACAATAATAATAATAATAATAATAATAATAATAATAATGATATTTGTTAAGCACTTACAATGTGCCAAGCACTGTTTTAAGCGCTGGGGTACATACAATATAATCAGGTTGTGCCACGTGGGTCTTAATCCCCATTTTAGAGATGAGGTAACTGAGGCACAGAAAAATTAAGTGACTTGCCCAAAGTCACACAGCTGATAAGTGGCAGAGCCGGGGTTAGACCCCATGACCTCTGACTCCCAAGCCCGGGCTCTTTCCACTAAGACACTAAGTGGAGAGGAAGCTTCCTTCCCTTTAACCTACCAAGGTGAACTTTCGGAACATAAGGTGGACGGAGGGCAATCGGCCATTGTTATTGAGCTGGAGTCATCATTGACTGTATGTGGCAGAACTGAAGATATCCAGTAATATGGAAGGAGTCCCAAGACCCTCAATTACCCAGCATAATTTATTCTCCCTTAGCCCTCCAAACTGAGGCTCAGAGAGGTTGAGTGCTTTGTCCAAGGTCAAACAGTATCAGCAGCAGCAGAGCCAAAAACAAATCCTGAGTCTCCTGGCCCCAGCCTACAAAAGTTCTCTTTAAAGCAATTCCTCCCTAAGAGAACCTGAGATCTCAGCGTTTGACCTTTGAACATGTTCGCTTCAGGAATCTATTTCCCCACAGCTGAGCTGAAAAATGAGGTTGGGGTGAGGAACACTGCCTCTAGAGAATTCCGGTCTCAGTCCTGAGCTCAGCAGCCTTTCATTAGCAAAATAAAGCCTGATTTGCATCCAACTTTGTGAGAACTTTAAGTCAATTAATCAGTAATATTCTAGACTGTAAGCTCATCCTCTAGACCATAAGCTTGTTGTGGACAGGGGATGTGTTTGTTTATTGTTATATTGGACTCTCCCAAGTGCTTTGTAAGCTTAGTAGCTCAGAAGCAGCATGGCTTAGTGGAAAGAGCACGGGCTTGGGAGTCAGTGGTCATGGGTTCTAATCTCAGATCCGCCACTTTTCAGCTGTGTGACTTTGGGCACGTCACTTAACTTCTCTGTGCCTCAGTTGCCTCATCTGTAAAATGGGGATTAAGACTGTGAGCCCCATGTGACAAAACCTGATAAGCTTGTATCTACCCCAGGGCTAAGAACAGTGCTTGGCACATAGTAAGCACTTAACAAATATTATTATTATTATTATTAGTAGTATTAGTAATAGTGCTGTGCTCTGCACAGAGAAACCGCTCAATGAACACAATCGAATAAATATAATCAAAGGAACAAATCCAGCCCTCCCAGCCAATCAAGTGAAAACTGTTTCTGAGGCCAACAGAGGTCAACTCCAAGGTTTGAGTATTAGAAAACCAAACTTGAGATCCGCAGATGAAAAGGTGGAAGGGAAAATTTGGGCATGTTAATAGAGACTACAAAAAAAGACAGTGTCTGAATCAAATTACACTGGGGGTGACCTGTGGACAATGGCCCTGGTTTTAATTACAGCACCTTGGGAGAAGTAAAGATTGCTTCCAAACATTAAACCAAGTTCAGGGACTCAATTAAAAATTTCTCTGCACTGCGAGTCTATATGAAAAACCACTTCCTAGAGAGAAATTAAGAGATTCCATTTTGGTTTCTCATTGTTCATTATCACCTACGTAATGAAACCCAACTCTTACAACATGCCACTCACAACCCAACTGAAGGCTGCCTGGACTGGTCTAAACTGGTTTATACCACTTCACACTGGGGCTTACTGCTGCGGGGAGTACATTTCCTGAACCTATAATCCTGGTCTCATACTTGACTCATCATGTATCCCAGTCCATTTTTGAATCTACATGGGAATGGAAGGGAGGATGGCACAGTTGAAATCCCCAGATATAGCGCAAACCTTCCTGTAGACCAGGAAGTCTACAACTTATGGCTTGGGAGCCGTATCTGGCTCTTCTTGGAACCAAATGTAGTTCTTAAGAGATGAGGGAGTCAGGGCAGGAGGTGTGTGTGAGGCATTTTTGAACCACCATCAAGGGCTCTGGGATAGGTAGGTCCAAGGGAATGGAGGAGACACTTAGACATCCTTCCCACCCCTTCCCCTCCTTGTGCATCTCTTCCTCTTCCTACTGCTACTCTCTACTTCCCTCCCTCTGCTCCCCTTCACTTCCACGTATTGTTAATACAGCATTATGACATTATTATTACAGCATGAGGTGGGGGATGAGGCCTTTAAAGGTGTTAGATTTACAATTCTTCCTACTTGTTTTCTATGAACTTCACAATTATGCCCCAAAAAAGTTGCCACCCCCTGCTGTAGTCAATCCATCAATCCATCATATTTAATGAATATTTACTCTGTGGGGATGACTGTACTAAGCGCTTGGGAGAGTACAGTAGAACCGAGTTGGTAGACATATTCCCTTCCCACAAGGAGCTTACGGTCTAGAGAGGGAAACTGACATTAAACTAAATTACAGATATGTACAAAAGTGCTGTGTCCCTGAGGGTAGGGTAAGTAAAGGGTACAAATCCAAGTGTGAGGGTGATACAAAGGGAGAGGGAGTAGGGGAAAATGAGGTTTAGTCAGGAAGGGTCTTTTGGAAGAAATGTGATTTTAATAAGGCTTTGAAGGGAGGGAAAGTGGTGGTCTGTCTTGACAATCTCTCCAAACTTCTGTCCCTCCTGCCCTCTCAATTACCTTCTCAGGAAGGCTTTAATGGAAGCCTTCTGCATCATCATTCTCCATTAACTCCCCCTCCTCTCTTTCCCTCAAGGTAGTTGAGGATCCCTAATTCCCTCAGAAGAGATTTTCTTGTAGAGGTAGCCAGCACCAGAGTGGCAAATTTCTCATCCCCCTCCTGGATTCTTCCACTGAAGTCACTCTAATTCTGTTTCCACTGTGACCCAGATGTCAGTCAAGGAGGATCTGGGAAATCCACCACAAGCCAATCTGAGAAATTGGGGTGAGGGGAGAGGCAGTTTTGCCTAGTCGATAGAGCAAGGGCCTGGGAGTCAGAAGGAGCTGGGTTCTAATCCCTGATCCATGTCACGTCTGCTGTGTAACCTTTGGCAAGTCACTTCACTTCTCTGTGTCTCAGTTATCTCATCTATGAAATGGGAAATAAGAATATGTGGGACAGGGACTGTGTCCAACCTGATTGGCTTGTATCTACCCCAGTGCTTAGTACAGTGACTGGCACATAGTAAGTGCTTAATAAATGCCATAAAATAAGAGGTCGGAAGCCAAGCGATGGGTGGAGGCTTCTCCAGAAAATGACCAATTGCCCCTGCAGAAAATAAATTCATGAAGAATGGTGTGGAAGGGTGGGGGAAGGGAGGGGGAGTGCAGCAGTTTCTGTTTAATTAACACTTTTAATCAGAGGAACTGTCCAGAGGAAACTGACCAGACCAATGAGGCAGAGGAATCTGAGCTCTGGACAGGTCTTGAGACTGATTAGTAGGAATAATAATAATAATAATGATAACTGAGGTATTTGCTAAGCACTTACTACTTACCAAGCACTTTACTAAGTGCTGGGGTGGAGTCAAGCAAATCAAGTAAGACACAGTCCCTGTCCTAAGTGGAACTCACAGTCTCAATCCCCATTTTACAGATGAGGTAACTGAGGCCCAGAGAATTGAAGTGATTTGCCCAAGGTCACACCGCAAACAAGTGGCAGAGCCAGGATTAGAACCCATGACCTTCTGAATCCTAAGCCTGTACTTCATCCCCTATACCCTCTCCAATCTTCACCAAGGCCACTGCAATTTGGGTTATGCCATTTCCTGCTCTGTTCCTTTAGCTCCCAAACTGGAAAATAGGCCCACACCGTGCTTCATAAATCCCACTGGATGGAAGGGGCTCGAGTTTCTGAATTTCTGGATCAGAATCTCAGGAGTTATCGAATAGTCGCTTTTCAGGCTCAGGGGATTTTGAGGCTGCTGGGTCACTGCCTATGTTTAACAAATTTTACGCTTTTACTGCTGAATTTTGGCTATCTATATCTCCCTCTAATGATGGTCTAATCGCCACTAATTTCTTGGAATTTATCGCGAACCATCAGGCATAATGAGCATATTTGATTTTAATGGAACTGCGGCAGAGGCTTTTGGGGAAATGAAAGAAATCCTTAGCCTGAAACCTGGAATTACAGGAGGGGAAGAGACAGAAGGGTCCTCAGTTCTGCCTGAGGTGCAGGGGGGAAGGGGAGGGGAATCCGTCCCTGGATGACAGGCATCATTGGGTTGGAAGAGTTAAGTATGCCATCACTGGTCTCTCTGTCTCCCATAACTCAGCATGTCTCATACAAATCCTACAAATCCCTAACTTCTAATCGACGCAAAAGAATGATAACAATAATGGGAAAGTGCCCTTCCTGGGAATGATAGTGGTGACAGAGGCCTTCCCTAGACTAAGCCCCACTTTTCCTCATCTCCCACTCCCTTCTGCCTCAGCCTGACTTGTTCCCTTTGCTCTTACCACCCTCCCAGCCCCAAAGCACATTTGTACATATCTGTCATTTTATTTATCCCTTTGCTCTCCCCTGCTCCCGGCCCCAAGGTGCTAATGTACATATCTGTAATTTTATTTATTTGTGTTGATGTCTGTCTCCCCTGCTCTAGACTGTGAATGCATTTTGGGCAGGGAATGTCACAGTTTATTCTTGTATTGTACTTTCCCAAGTGCTTAGTACAGTGCTCTCCACTCAGTAAGTGCTCAATAAATATGATTGAATGAATGAATCCTGTTGATCTTGTCTGGACCCTCCAATCACTTCCCGGTTTTCACTGGCACATTTGTTGATTTTTTTCATTACTATGACAAGGAGCATAGTGTAGTAGAGAAGCAGCGTGGTGTAGTGGATAGAGCACGGCCCTGGGAGTCAGTGTGCCAGACACCGTGCTAAGTGCAGGAGTAGAAACAAGCTAATCAGGTTGGACACAGTCCATGTCCCACAAGGTACTCACAATCTTAGTCCCCTTTATACAGATAAGGTAAGGTAACTGAGGCACAGAGAAGTTAAGTGACTCGCCCAAGATCACACAGCAGACATGTGGTAGAGACAGGATTAGAACCTTTATCTTCTGACTCCGAAGTCTGTGCTCTATTCATTAGGCCACACTGCTTCTCTCTGCTCTTCGGCCTTGTGAATGGACTTTTGTGCCTGATCCCCACGCATACCCAGGGTCTCTGGAGGAGGAGAAGCAGCGTGGCTTAGTGGAAAGAGCACGGGCTTGGGAGTCAGAGGTCGTGGATTCTAATCCCGGTTCCGCCACTTGTCAGCTGTGTGACCTTGGGCAAGTCACTTAACTTCTCTGGGCCTCAGTTACCTCATCTGTTAAAATGGGTATTAAAAAATGTGAGCCCCACGTGGGACAATCTGATTACCCTGTATCTACCCCAGCGCTTAGAACAGTGCTCTTCACATAGTAAGCGCTTAACAAATACCATAATTATTAATACTCTCTCTCCTCCCCTTCCCTTCCCAGTTTGCTCCCTGGCTGTCAGGCAGAGAGAGCTCCTACCCCCATGTCCTTTCCACAGCATGTTGCCACAAAGGGACAACCCTCTCCAAGGTCTGGTGCAGACCTGGATGTGATTTCTATTGAAACTGCATCTTTCTGACTTCAGGAGAGAGAGAGAAAGAGAGGGAGAGAGAGAGAGCACTCACCCCAGCCTCTGAGCTTTCAAATTCAACCATGAAGTCAGGTTTTTGCTCCTCATTTGTTTTCATTCAAATGTTTCAGACTTTCTTTGAGGGAATCTCTGGGCTGTTCTTGCTTTCTTACTGACAGTTTTGGCTGGCTTTTTCATTTATTTTTTTTGGTGGTATTTGCTAAGCACTTTTTATGTGCCAGGCACTGTACTAAAAGCTTGGGTAGAAACAAGATGATCATGTTGGACACAGTCCCTGTCCCACACAGTTCTAATCTTGGCTGCGCCAACTGTCTGCTGTATGATCTTGGGCAAGTCACTTCACTTCTCTGTGCCTCAGTTCCTTCATCTGTAAAATGGGAATTAAGACTGTGAGCCCTATGTTGGACAGAAACTGTGTTCAACCCGATTATTTCGCATATGCCCCATTGCTTAGAACAGTGCCTGCCACATAGTAAACGCTTAACAAATACCATGATTGTTATTATTTAGAAGCAGCGTGGCCTAGTGGATAGAGCATGGGCCTGGGAGTCAGAAGGTCATGCGTTCTAATCCTGGTTCTGCCACTTGTCAGCTGTGCGACTGTGGGCAAGTCACTTAACTTCTCTGTGCCTCAGTTACCTCATCTGGAAAATGGGGATTAAGACTGTGAGCCCCACTTGGGACAACCTGATTCCCCTGTGTCTACTCGAGAGCTTAGAACAGTGCTCTGCACATAGTAAGCGCTTAACAAATACCAACATTATTATTATTATCATCTGTAAAATGGAGGTGGAGGCTATGATCCCCACATGGGGCAGGGACTGGGTCCAAGCTGATTTGCTTGTATTCACCCCAGCACTTAGTACAGCACCTGGCACATAGTAAGTGCTTAACGAATACAACAATGATTACATAGCAGTCAGTCTTAATCTCCATTTTTCAGATGAGGTAACTGAGGCACAGAGAAGTTAAGTGACTTGCCTGAGGTCTCACAGCAGACAAGTGGCAGAGCCATGATTATTAATAATATTGATGGTATTTATTAATTGCTAACTATGTGCCAAACACTGTTCTAAGTGCTACTGAGGTCCTCTGACTCCCACGTCCATGCTCTTTCCATTAGGCCACACTTCTTCCTTGATCATTCGAGTGTAAGCTTCTTAAGGGCAGGAACTGTTTCTTCTACTTCTTTTGTGTTTTCCCAAGCACTAAATTCAGTGCTCCACACATTCTAAGTGCTAGATAAATGCTGTCATTGATGATGATGATGATGATGATGATGATAGTGTTAATGAAGAAGGACCCAACCTGACATTTTGTGTCCTGATGGCAAGATCTCTGGAAAACCTGCTAGAGAAGTTTTGAGTTGGCGGGCTTAGACCAGTTCCTTGGAGGCTTTTCCGGGCAGGGTAACTTCTCAAGCACCGCAGTGACACGGACAAAAAGTTCCGCTTGGGACTTTGGTCTGGAATGACTCGATTAACCCACATAGGCCTCCTCTGTTGGCTGATTGAGCCCTTTGCAGCAAAAGCAAATTCACTATAGAAAATGCAAAAAGCACCCAGGTAATAAGAACAATGCTATTGTTAGGCACTTACTATGTGCCAAGCACTGAGCTCATTCTGAGGTAGATCCAGGAAAATAAGGTCAGACAAACTCCCTGACCCACCTGGAATTCACAGTCTAAGGGGGGGGGGGCACAGGAATTTAATACCCATTTTACAGATGAGGAAACTGATGTAGCAGGAAGTAAAGGGATTTTTCCTAAATTTTAAAGCAGGCAAGTGGCAGAGCCAGGATTAGAACTTAGGACTCTTAACTCCTAGTCCTGGGCTCCTTCCACTAGGACAACCTGCTTTTAAAAAAATATTTACTAAGTCCTTATTTTATGTGCCAGGCACTGTAGTAGATAGAAGTTAATCAGGTTGGGCCCATTCCATATTCCACACAACCCCAGATGTAACTGAGACCCGGAGAACGTAAGTGACCTGACTAAGGTCACTTAACAGGCAATAGACAAGTGGCAGAGCAGGGATTAGAACCCAGGTCCTCTGACTCCCATTTCGGTGCTGCACCCATTAGGCCACATTGCTTCCCAGCTAATAGTGCCCAGTTAAGAGAGTTAATCCCAAACTGTCACCCTGTTATTCTTTTTTCCCTGCCATAGAGCCAGGTCAACCCTGAGCATCCTTCTCTGAGAACGAAGACTCTCCCCTCATCCAGCATGGCCTAATGGCAAGAGCACGGGTTTGGGACTCAGAAGACATGGGTTCTAATCCCGGCTCCACCACTTGTCTGCTGGGTGACAAGTCACTTCACTTCTCTATGTCTTAGTTACCTCATCTGTAAAATGGGTATTAAGACTGTGAGCCCCGCTCCTGGGACAACTTGATTACCTTGTATCTACCCCAGCACTTAGAACAGTGCTTAGCACATAGTAAATGCTTAATAAATATCATAATTACTGTGCCCTTCCAGAAAGCCTCCCATTCTCCAGGTCTACCCAGCCCCAGGTAAACAACCAGAACCTGTAGGCATCTGCCTGAGGGGCTGAGCTGAAAGATAATATCAGGTGAGGGTAAAGCCCAGGCCTCAGCACTCATTGTCAAAAAAATCTCATTCTTAATTACCCACCCAAGATATTTCCCATCACAGCGGTGTGGTAATTACTGTCAAACATTAAGAATTCTAATAAAGCTTCCACACCACATTCTACTTTTCGAGCTAGCTTATTGTTTCTTATTGAGGCCATTCATCGAGCTTAAACTGCACCCACCCCCACCCTTCCTTTCGTGGCTGCTATAGTTACCCAACTAAGCACTCCACAACTTCAGGGTGGACTCCAAACAATTCGCAAGCCCAGAATAACTCATGCCACCCAGTCCAGTTCCATTCAGAGACTACTGCCTCCATCGACTCTTTTTCATTTGGCTTCTTGGACAGTCCTGCTTACTGAACCAAAGTTGGGCCTAGACAGGTAAGGTGAGGTGGAAAACTGGACTGTTGACTGGATCGCTCAGCTAAAATAGATTAGACTAGTTGGATTATTACAGAAGCAGTGTGACCTAGTGTAAAGAACAGGGACCTGGGATTCAAAGGATCCCCACCCCCAACGCCCTCTTGACTGTAAACTCACTGTGGGCAGGAAATGTGTCTATCTCCCAAGCGCGTCGTACAGTCCTTAGTACAGTGCTCTACACACACTAAGCACTCAAAATATACGTTTGAATGAATGAATGAATGAATGAATGAATGAATGAATGAATGAATGAAAGGACCTGGGTTCTCTCTTCCTACCTTCCTCCCTTCTCTCTTTCTACCGCCCACCCCGCACGCTCCGCTCCTCTGCCGCCCACCTCCTCGCCGTCCCTCGGTCTCGCCTATCCCGCCGTCGACCCCTGGGTCACGTCCTCCCGCAGTCCTGGAACGCCCTCCCTCCTCACCTCCGCCAAACTGATTCTCTTTCCCTCTTCAAAACCTTACTTAAAAATCACCTCCTCCAAGAGGCCTTCCCAGACTGAGCTCCTCTTCCCCCTCTACTCCCTCTGCCATCCCCCCTTTACCTCTCCGCAGCTAAAGCCTCATTTTCCCCTTTTCCCTCTGCTCCTCCACCTCTCCCTTCCCATCCCCACAGCACTGTACTTGTCCGCTCAACTGTATATATTTTCGTTACCCTATTTATTTTGTTAATGAATTGTACATCGCCTTGATTCTATTTAGTTGCCATCGGTTTTTACGAGATGTTCTTCCCCTTGACGCTGTTTAGTGCCATTGTTCTCGTCTGTCCGTCTCCCCCGATTAGACTGTAAGCCCATCAAACAGCAGGGACTGTCTCTATCTGTTGCCGACTTGTTCATCCCAAGCGCTTAGTACAGTGCTCTGCACATAGTAAGCGCTCAATAAATACTATTGAATGAATGAATGAATGGGTTCTAATGGTGACCCTGCCACATACCTGCTCTGTGACCTTGGGCAAGTCACTTACTTTCTCTGTGCCACAGTTCCCTCATCTGAAAAATGGGGATTCATCCCTCTTCTCCCTCCTACCTACACTGTGAGCCCCATATGGAACCTTGATTATCTTGTATATACCCCAGTGCTTAGAAAAGGGCTTGGCACATAGTAAGCAGTTAACAAATGCCACAGTTAAGCTAAAAATCTACCTTTTTTCTTAAGAGCAGAATCAGGGGCCAGTTATCTGGAGGATCCTGCTCTTTTTTGCCTGTGTAGACACAGCTTTGTGTGTGGAAGGGAAGCATTCTCTTAATTCTGAAAGTTTCCTCCTCTGGGGATAATAGAACACGGCTTGTGATGGTCCTCTTCTTAATCAAGATCCTGGGCTCATGAATTTAACACTCACCAAAGAAGTGAAGCTTAAACTCCTCACTGTACATTAAGATTTAATGACCCACACTTATTTACACCTAAATGACTTCTTTTAATGGTTTAATTAGCAAAATAGATCAGTTTGCGTCTACCAAAGCTAACCATTCGGAGGTAGGATCTTTTAGTCATTTCCAATGTTTAATAAAAGATGAAAATCTTCATTTATCCCAGCTAAGTAGGCCCTTTGCCACCTTGGTGAGATGCTTCATCTTATTAGCACACTTGTGCTGATGCCTCAAAGAAGTGGAAATTAAAACCACAATGATTCAGAGCAGGGCAACTCGGGCTCCATGTAACAGAAAAGGGCTTTTGGTGTTGGTTTCCATTCTCTCTACCCAAGCTCCAGCTGAAATGAAAGTATTTCTCAGGAATCCTTGACCCCAGAAACCCCTCTAGACTGAAAACTCGTTTTGAACAGGGAACCTGTCTGTTAATTCTGTTGTGTTCTACTCTCTGGAGAGCTTAGTTCAGTGCTCTGCACATAGTAAGCACTCAGTAAACCCCACTGGTCGATTGATGGATGTCTGCTACAGTGTACTCTCCCAAGTGCTTAGTACAGTGCTCTAAACACGGAAAACACTCAATCAATAAAATTGATTGATTGATTGATCAAGAGAGAGCTTTTTCTGTTGTTTGGAAATTCAGAGTGTGATAGATTTGGGGATTTTCCACTTTGGTGATCATGGAGCTGGACAGAGGGCTAATTCTGTAAAGAAATTTCTGGGAGGCCTCGGGATGTTGGTATTGAGTTGGTGCCAGTAATAAGAATAATTAATAATTCTGGTATTTGTTAAACACTTATTATGTGCAAGGCACTGTACTAAACACTGGGGTGGATACAAGCAAATTGGGTTGGACACAGTCACTGTGCTGCCTAGGGCTCAGTTAGTTGCTGCATTGAGTAAGCACCCAGTGGTGCTTTGTGATAACAATCATGATAACAATAAAGATTGTGGTATTTGTTAACCTTTAGTTGTGTTGAGCAATCTGCTGGGAATTGTGGAAGATACAGTGCAATCAGATCAGACACAGTCCCTGTCCCATGTGGAGCTCACAGTCTTGGAGGAAGGGAAACAGAGGATTTAATCCCCATTTTACAGACGTGGACACTGAGGCCCCAAGTAATTAGGCATTGAGTGCTTTCTTTCTGCAAAGAACTGTACTTAGCACCTGGGAAGAATACAAGAGAGTTGGTAGAAATGATTCCTTTGCTCAAGGATCTTAAAATCTAGCAGGGTAGTCAGACATGAAAATAAATGGCAGGTATTAATAGTAGTATTTGTTAGGCACTTACTAAGTGCTAAAACACTGTAGTAAGTGGCAGATACAATATAATCAGATCAGACACAGTCTCTGCCCTATATGGGGCTCCCAGTCCAAGTAAAAGAGAGAACAAGTATTGAGCCAACATTTTACACATGAGGAAACTGAGGCACAGAGAAGTTCAGTGACTAGCCCAAGGTCAACAGCAGACCAGTGGCAGAGCCAGGATTAGAATCCAGGTCTTCTGACTCTCAGGCCATGCTCTTTCTACCGGGCCATGCTGTGTGATGAACAAAGAATTAGAAGGGTCCCTATGGACCCCGGATTTATGGAAAAAACTGAGAAAGACTTCCTGGAAGCCAAGAAAATCAGACAGCAGCCTCTTCCGGTTTACGTTCAATTCTGGCTTTTCTCACTCTATCTGAATCCTGAAGTGTCTCAACTTGAGTGTTATCACAGTTCAGGGAAGAGTCTGTTTGTCTTTTAGTTGGGGCATTGTTCACCAAGAGGGCACAAGTGCTGATTCTACAATAATCCCCCCCAGTCAGCTAATTTTACGGAAAACAAACTGAGAGGTGGGAACATGAGAGTCTTGGCGCCCAGGTACGGATCCTGGAAGCAGACCCGTCCGTGGACTTGCTATGGGATTGGCGGGATAACGGCCCCATGCCTGGATGTTCCCCGGGGCCGGACCAAGAGATGATAGCCCTCAGGCCAACCAAGCCTCGGATCGGGCCAAGTCTGGAACTGGTGTGACCTAGTGGAAAAAGCACAGGCCAGGGGCTCAGAAGACCCAGTTTCTAACCCTGGCTTTGCCACCTGCCTGCTGCGTGACCTTGGACAGGTCACTTATCTGCTCTGTGCCTCAGTTTCCTCATCTGAAAAACGTGGATTAAACCCCATTTCCTCCTACTTAGACTGTGAACCCCATGTAGGACAAGGATGGTGTTCAACCTGATTTCTTGTATTAATAATAATTTGATATTTGTTAAGCACGTACTATGTGCCAGGCACTGTATTAAACGCTGGAGTGGATACAAGTAAACGAGGTTGGACACAGTCCCTGTCCCACACTGGGCTCATAGTCTTAATCCCCATTTTACAGATGAGGTAACTGAGGCACAGAAGAAGTCAAGTGATTTGCCCAGGGTCCAAAGTGAAGGAGCTGGGATTAGAATCCACGACCTTCTGACTCCCAGGTCCATGCTCTTTCCATTAGGCCACCCTGCTTCCTACTAGGCCACACTGCTTCCACTTAGTTCAGTACTGTGAATAGAGTACAGTACTGGGAGTCAGAAGGTCATGGGTTCTAATCCCTGCTCTGCCACTTGTCAGCTGTGTGATCTTGGGCACATCACTTCACTTCTCTGTGCCTCAGTTCCCTCATCTGTAAAATGGAAATTGAAACAGTGAGTCCCACATGGGACAGGGACTGTATCTAACTGGATTTGCTTGTATCCACCCCAGCGCTTAGTACGGTGCCTGGCACATAGTAAGCACTTAACAAATAATATAATTATTAATTATTATTGTAGTAAACAATAAATAGCATTATTATTATTATATGGGCTAATGGTTGGCAAAGTTGTCCAGCATCATTTGTCTTTGGAGCATCAAAGGCTTGATCCTCTGTAGACTGTAAGCTCGTCAAACGGCAGGGACTGTCTCTATCTGTTGCCGACTTGTTCATCCCAAGCGCTTAGTACAGTGCTCTGCACATAGTAAGCGCTCAATAAATACTATTGAATGAATGAATGGCCAAAGTTGTCTCCTCTATTGGCCCACCTCCACCCTCTTATCGAGCACTGGAGGATCAAGGGCTGGGAGGAAGCCTGCTCTCCCAGCTGCTCCCATGTCGGGAAGATGGTGACGTTTTGGCATTACGGGAATGATCGGCCCTTCATTCTTTCTAGGGGCTGGGAGGGAGGCACAGAAGAGTTATCAGCTAGGCAGGCCCAGACCTTACTGCCCATGTGCAGAGAGGAAGAATCAGTCATCAGTTATAGTTACTGAGCACTTACTGTGTCAAGAGCACTGTTCTAAACAATTGGCAGAGTACAACAGAGTTTGTGGGCACGATCCCTACCCACACGGAACATACAGTCAAGAGAGGGAGAAGGACATTCAGATAAATTACAGATATGAACGTAAGTGCTGTGGGACTGAGGGTGGGGTGAATATCAAGTGCTTAAAGGTCACAGAATGGTATTTAAGTTGGACTCTGGGGGGCAGAAATGCCAAGATTTTTCTCCAGGAATGCTTTTTGGACATCGATTGCCAGTGGATGATGAAATATATTTCTGAGGATTCATCTTAATGAGAAGTTATTGACCTGGCTGGGACACTAATTAATTTGGATCCTGAAATCCAGTCCTCCTTTCATTCCACAATGGGCTGTGGTTAAATATTTTGCTTTAAAGTCTTTGTGCATTTCCGTGATTTGCCTTGGCTCCAAACTAGAAATGAAGTTGGATTGTACTGCCCAGAGAGAGATGTCTTCTGTTTGACAGGCAGAAGAAAGGCGTACATCCTCTGGCTAATGAGGACCCGGAGGAGGAGGAGGAGGAGAAAGGGGAGAAGAAGGAAGAGAAAGAGGAGGAGAAAAAGGGCGGGGGGTGGGAGAGAATCAAGAGGAGAAGAAAGAGGCAGGGAGAAAGGAGGAGGCTGAGTGCTGGGTGGGAGGTGATAGAGTCTGGTGTGTGTTGGGCTGGTTAATCCCAGGATGGCTCTTTGGAGACTGAGATGCTGTGCAGAAGGAAGTCGGGGGGGGGGGGGGGGGGCGGAGGGGGGGGAGGGGAGGCGGGGTTGGAGAGATAAGGACACAGAGAGAGCAAAAGCAAGCGAAGGAGGGAAAGAGAGAGAGATTCATCCCATGCCTGTTTTTTTTTTTTTAATGTGAAGCAAGGATTTCTGTTCAGCAACTCAGAAAACAACATTCTATGATCACAGCTTTGTGGTTTGTACTCTATCCACTGCCCCCATGGAATCAGAGATTGTAAGATAGATATCTGCTCAGAAGCATGTCACTGGAGCATAAAAATATGGAACTCTTCTGCCTCTGCTGATGAAAGATCACTTTCCAGAGTAAATAATCAAACGTTCAACGAAAAGGCATTGTTTTTCCCAGGTTATTCTCCTCACTAGGAAGCTGGTTGAATCTCTGGTAGTTCGTGCAGAATATATATCTTCTTTTGGTCCCCGAAGATAATAGTAATCATGGTATTTGTTAAGCGCTTACTATGTGTTTAGCACTGTCTAAGCACTTGGGTAGATACAAGATAATCAGGTTGAACACAGTCCTTGTTCCATCTGGGGCTCACAGTCTAAGTAGGAGGGAGAACAGATATCGAAACTCCATTTTACAAATGAGGAAACTGAGGTACAGAGAAGTTCAGTGAATTGCCCAAGGTCACGCAGCAGGTTGGTGGCAAGCAGGGATTAAAACCCCGGTTCTCTGACCCCCAGGCCTGTGCTCTTCCCACAAAGCCTCACTGCTGTTCAGGGCTGTCAGCTGGCAGTTGCCCCAGACATGCAGTTTGTGCTCTGCTGGGAAGATCGCTCTCCCCCTGATGCTGGGGAATCATTTGATAATCATTTAATTTCTAAATCATTTCTCAATTATTTGAGAAGCAGCACAGCCTACTGGAAAAAGCACAGGCCTGGGAGTCAGAAGGACCTGGTTTCTAATCCACCTCCTCCACTTGTCTGGAATGTCCTTGGGTAAATCACTCCACTTCTCTGTGCCTCAGTTACCTCATCTGTAAAATGGGGATTAAGACTGTGAGCCCTATGTGGAATATGCACTGAGTCCTCCTGATTAGCTTGCATATACCTCAGCAATTAGTAAGCAATAGTGCTTACTATGTTCCAGGCACTGTACTAAGCGTTGGGGTAGATACAAGCTAATCAGGTTGAACACAGTCCATGTCCCACATTGGGCTCGAAGTCTTAATCCCCAAGTTACCTGAGGCACAGAGGAAGTGAAGTGACTTGCCGGAGGTCACACAGCAGACAAGTGGCAGAGCTGGGATTAGAACCCAAGTCCTTCTGACTCCCAGGACTGTGCTCTATCCAGCAGGCCACACTGCTTCCAAAATGCCGTTCATTAAAAACAAAACAAATAAATGATAAAAAAACTCACCTGCTATTGGGCTTGGAACTGCCCATGCAAAATGATGGTAATTCTGTCTAAATATTTTCTCACTGTATTCCCCTCCAGGACTTCTCTCTAGGTTTCTAGGCCAGAGAGGGAAACAGGCAACCCATTAATGAAGTCTGCCTAAGATGCTGCTTGGAAGATATTGTCAGGGCTGGGCAGAGAGCAAAGTTCATATTAACAGGCCTAAAGAAGTTGGAATTATAGCCAGGAAAGACACTGCAGAAGAATGGAGCCAGAGGAGAGATGTAAGGTCAAAGCATACTTCTTCCAAGAGAATATAGGAAAGTGGTATCCGTGAAAAAGCCCCAGGGGAAGGAGTGGAGGGCAAATAGTCAGGTTTTTTTGTTTTTTTAATGGTGTTTATTAAGTACTTGTTACATGCCAAGCGCTGCTGAAGAAGATACAAGATACTCAGGTTGGACAAAGTCCCTGACCCACTTGGGGCCCAAGATCTAAGTATGAGGGAGTAGGATTTAATCCACATTTTTTCAGCTGAGGAAACTGAGGCACAGAGAAGTTAAATAACTTGCCCAAGGTCGCACAGCAGATAAGTGTCAGAGCTGGGATTAGAACCCAGGCCCTCCTGACTACCAGGCCCATGCTTTAACCAGTATGGAACACTGCTTCTCCAGCAGTACTGATTTGTACCCATCTTCTGAATTTTTGTATATATGTGATAGTAGTAACATGTATCAAGTATCCACCTTGGGTGGTGTGCAGTGCTCTGCGCATATTAAGTGCTCATTAAATACTATTGAATGAAATACAGACTAATGAAATGACACATTCCCTAATCATAGAGAACTTACACTCTAACCAGGGAGGCAAACATAATAATACCTCTACAGAAGTCAAATATGAATTGTATTAAATTGCATGTTCTTTTATGTGTTTATTTTGACTATTTTACCTGTAAGAATTTTATATCTGTCTCCCCTGATTAGGGTGCAAGCTCCTTGTGGGCAAGGAATGTATTTGTGGTTTGGCACTTCTCAAGTGCTTAGTATAATGCATTATAGCCAGTGAGAGCTCAGTAAATCCTATTACTACAACTCAGACAAAGATGTATGCTGGGAAGACCACAGTGCTCTAAATTCAGAAACAGGAAGTCACTCCAGCCCCAGGGAATGCCAGGAGAAAGCCTGGCATCCCTACGTTCCAGAATCACCAAGCTTTCACAGGTGCCGAACAATGCCTCAGGCCCTGAGCCCCGGTGGTTTCTTCTGGCAGCCGTCCACTGCCGAAGGGAACCGTTCCGCCTTTAATATAGAATAACTCAATATGAAAAATGCCTGTTCTGCCTGTGTTTCATATTTCTCCGTTCTCAGCAGAGCAGAAACTGCAGTTAATGTGTTTAGAGGGCATGGGATCCTGGTTTCGCCACTCGTGTTTAAAGCCGCTGGATTCTCCAGCTCGATAAGATCTTTACAGCCAAGGGAGCGAAAGCTTTCCAGCCTCAAAGTGTCAGTTGGTGTTCCTCTTGAAAGATGTAAATCCAGGAAGACATTATTTCTCTGAATCTGGTCCTTAATGTGGCTTCAAGCCAGGGAATGGAAGCAAGAGTCAGAGATCCTGGCTGAAGTTTGAATGGTGAGCAGTGATTTATTGAGACTCAGAGATTGGTAAGCAGCCCAAACCATCGCCAGACAGGGAAACCCCCAAGAAACTTTCCTGCCAATCACCTGGGCATAGCCCTCCCAAATCCTTCCCTCTCTGCCCCCGTCACTCTTTCATTCTCCGCGGCTCCCCTAGGTGTTTTAGACGGTCTCTTTACGATTCCGTTTTGCCGACCCAGAAGTACAAAGACAATAGTATTCTGAGGTTGATGGCTCGGGTCAGAACCTTCTGCACAGACTATATTGAACAATTCCATCATCTCGGGCTTCAAAGTGAATTTAGACTGATGCAGCAAAATGGAAAAAAATGCTTAATAAACTTTGGTTTTTATTGTGCACAGACACATGCAGCCTCCTAGGTCTGTGCTCAGCAAAGCCTGCTCTGGGCTGTGCTAAAAATGGCAATCTGCTTGTAGTTAAGATCCCCATTATCAGCCCTTGTGCTGTTTATTTTTATCTTTGACAGTGGAGTTTCAGATTTCTGTGGGTATGTTATTGCGATTGATTAAGCTCCTCCTCACCTAATGATCAATGGGAAGATTCCTCCAATTCATCTTCTCAGCTTGACAGACACTGAGGGACGCCCAGGAGAGAGAGGAAGTGCTGGATGATGATAATATCTGTGGTTTTTGTTAAACTCTTACTATGTTCTGTGCACTGTACTGAGAAATAGGGTAGATTCAAGACAGGTTGGACACAGTCCCTGCCCCACATGGGGCTCTTAGTCTAAAAAGAGGAAGAAGGACAGGTTTTGAATTCCCATTTTACAGATGAAGAATTGGAGGCAGAGAAGTTAAGTGACTTGACCGAGGTCTCGCAGCAAGCAAGTGTATGAGCTGGGATCAGCACCATAGTCCCGTGACTCTCGGGTCTGTGTGCTTTCCACTAGGCAAAACTGCTTCTCCATGGTGAGGTTAGCCAGTCGGAAAAGGAACCTTAGACACAAGGTGAGACTCTCCCCAGGGAACTGAGGGAAGGGCAGCCTTCTATGGGCAATTTATCAGTAAGTCAATAGTATATATTGAGTGCTTACTCTGTTCAGAGAACTGTACTCAGACTTGGGAGGAGTATAAGAGAGTTAGAAGAAATGATTCCTGTGCTCACGCAGCTTGCAATCGAATAGGGGAGACAGGCACTAAAATAAATGATGGGTAATAATAACAGTAGTATTTTTAAGCACTTACTACGAGCCAAAGCATTGCACATTGTAGATAAAAAATAATCAGGTCAGATACAGTCTCTGTCTCACGTGGGGCTCAGAGCCTAAATAGGAGGGAGATCCCTGTTTTGTAGATGAAACTGAAGCATAGAGAACTGAGGTGACTTGCCCAAGGTCACACAGCAAGCAAGTGGCAGAGTTCATATTAGAACCCAGATCCTCTAAGTCCCAGGCCCGTGTTCTTTCCATTAGACCACCCTGTTTCTGATGCTACTGCTGTAATAGGAAACAAAAGGGTATAAAGAGATGGGCTTTACTACCTAAGTGCTTAGGTGACCTAGAAGTACTGAGGTGGCATTTGTGGGGGTCAGAGTGGGGAGATGAGAGATTAACCAGGAATGGGATCCTGGAGGAGATGGGATTTCGGAAGGACTTTGAAGATGGGGAGAGCAGTGGTCTGTCAGATGGGAAGGGAGAAAGCGAAGGCTTGAGCAAGAGATCTGTGGCCAGAGAGATTAAAATAAGGTACGGTGATTTGGCTGATGAGAAAATTGAAGCAGGTGAGCTGGACTGGTGTGAGAAGAGGGAGGAAAAGGAGCCATGGAAAGGAGACCATGCTGATTGAATGACTTAAACCCAACTGTCAGGAGTTTCTGCTTGATGGAGAGAGGAATGGGCAATCATTGGAGATTTCTGAGGAGTGAGGAGAAGTGCACAGAATAATGAAAAATAATTAGAAAAAATGATCCAGGTAACAGAGTGAGGAGGGGAAAGGCAGGAGGCAGGGAGGTCAGCGAGGAAGCTGTTTTAGAAAAATGATCCAGGCAGCAGAGTGAAAAGGGGAAAGGCAGGATCCAAGGAGGTCAGTGAGGAGGCTATTGTAGTAGTCAAAGCAGGATATGACAGATGTCCAGACCAGTAGGGAGGCAGCTTAAATAGAGAAGAAGGGGTGGATTCTGGAGGAGTTTTGAAGGAAGAACTGAAGGGATTTGGTGACAGGCTGAATGTAGAGATTGACAGGAAGGGAGGATTTAAGGGCAATGTCAAAGTTGTTGCAGACTTGAGGGAAGGATAGCATGGTGATGTTAATAATAATAATGGTGGCATTTGTTAAGCGCTTACTATATGCAAAGCACTGTTCTAAGCGCTGGGAGGATACAAGGTGATGAGACTGTCCCATGTGGGGCTCACAGTCTTCATCCTCATTTTACAGATGAGGTAACTGAGGCCCAGAGAAGTTAAGTGACTTGCCCAAAGTCACAAGCTGACAGTCGGCGGAGCCGGGATTAGAACCCACGTTCATTAAGTTGGAAATGTTGGGTGGAAGAGAGGATTTAGGAAGAAAAATGAAGAATCTAGTTTTGGGCATGTTGAGCTTGAAGGGCCAGAGGGACATTCAGGTGGAGAAGCCCTGGAGGGTGGAGGAAATGCTAGATTGAAGGGAGGGAGAGTGGTAGGGGCTGGAGATGTAAATTTGGGAGTCATCAGCATAGAGGTTATAGTTGAAGCCATGAGAGCAGAGGAGCAGAAGAGAGAAGACCGAAAAAGGGACGGAGAATATATACTTTCCTCCCGGTACTGGAGTGGGAAGAGCAACAGGACCCCAGATACAAACGTGGACTTAGAGGAAAGAACACATGCCTAGGAGTCGGCACCTGCTATTTGAACCTTTTTTTTCATTTTTTTAAAGAATTTGTAAAGTGCTTACCATGTCCCAGGCACTGTACTAAGCTCTGGGGTAGATACAAGTTAATCAGCTTGGACACAGTCCCTGTCCCCAAGAGGGCTGGCAGTCTTAATCCCTATTTTATGAATTATATAACCTAAGCACATAAAGTTAAGGGACTTTCCTAAGGTCACCCAGCAGACAAGTGGCGGAGCTGGAATTAGCACCCAGGTCCTCTGACTTTCAGGCTTGTGCTCTTTCCCCTAGGACAGGCTGCTTCTTGCCAAGTCACCAAACTTCTCTGAACCTCTGTTTCCTCATCTGTAAAAGGGAGATTTATTACTTCTGCCTCCTTTTTTTAGTGTTATTTGTTAAGTGCCTACTTTGTGACAGGCATTGTTCTAAGCGCTGGGGTAGATACAAGTTAATCAGCTTGGACACTGTCCATGTCCCATATGGGGCTCACAGTCTTAATCCCCATTTTCCATGTGAGGTAACTGAGTCATAAGGAAGTTAAGTGACTGGTCCAAGGTCACGCAACAGACAAGTGGTGGAGCTGGGACTAGAACCCAAGCCCATGCTCTATCCACCAGGCCACACTGCTTCTCTTCATCTGTGAGTCCCATGTGAGACAAAGGACTGTGTCCAATTTCTTCTAACCCACCACTTAGCACATAGTAAGCACTTATGAAATTTATTGTTATCATTAATATTATTGTTATTATTATTATTTAAGCACTTGCTTAAAACCATTATTACTATTATTATAGTTGTTGTTGTCATTGTTAAAAACTAGCCTCTCCACAAACTAAGTCCACTCCTTCTTCTCTTCCCCCTCCCGCCAAACAGTTGATAGCCTTTAGGCCAGAGTCAGATTTGGAAGGAAACTACCCAGGAATCAGAGAGAACTGCCGCATCTTCAGGCAGCACAGCAGGCCATGTGAGAGCTGGAGACAGCTTCCTCCTTCTCCTCCGGGCCTGAGGCAGCCACGGCTCCGATGACAAAGCCGGAGTGCCGGCCCCTTCCATTTCAGAAGCTGTTTTGATGTCTGGCTCACATTCAAAGAGCACTGCCGCTCACTGCTTCTCTCTCGCCCAAGCTGTGTTTTAATCTTTCAAGATCCAGCCACTCAATCACATAATAACAACCAAACCGAGATTGACGGAAGAGACAGAAAGACGACGTCCTGCTGACAGAACTCGGGGTGAGGGAGATTTCTCCAATGATAGAGAGATCCTCCAGTGGCTTCCTGCTGTCTCCCTGGATAGTCCAGTGGAAAGAGCCCAAGGCCAGACAAAGAAAGCCTGAGTTCAAGGCTCAGATCTGCTCCTGACACGCTGTGTGACTCTGGGAAAAACTCAACCTTTCTGGGTTTCATTTTCCTCAACATGAAAGGAAGAAAGGAATCCAGCCTCCCTGGGATGGTGTGAGATTCATGGGTAAAATTAATGGGATGGTTGTTCCCTGGGAGGAAGGGGAGAAGAGGGATCTGGGCAGGAAATGATCAAGGGAGAGGAGGTGAATGATGCTTTGGGGATCTGGAGTAGAGAGAGGAGGAGGAGAGGCAGCAGTAAAAGGGTATCTGTTTGGGGCAGCAGTGGGAGCTTAGGGAATACCAACCCCAGATCTGAAGCCATTGGAAGGTCTTGTGTCCATCCAAAAAAAAAAAATAGTGGGCAAGTGTTTGGGAAGTGGGATGGGGGACACTAGGGATGGAGAAAAAGAGCCTAAAGGAGCAGAGAAAGAGCAGTATGAAATGACAGTGGAAGAAGGCAGGAAAAAAGCGAGCCATTTGTCTTAAGCGGGTGTACACCCAGAGCACAGCCAACACAACCGTTAGATTTGCCTTGTCCATTTCCCAACTCCACAGGAAAGTAGCTTGGCCTAATGGAGAAAGCCTGGGCCTGGGAATCAGAGAACCTGGGTTCTGATCCCAGCTCTGCCACTTGCCTACTGTGTGACCTTGGGCAAGTCACTTCACTTCTCTGGGCTTCATTTTCTTCAACTGTAAAATTCAATTCAGTACCTGTTCTCCCTCCTGCTTAGACTGAGGCCCATGTAGGTCAGGGACTGTGTCCAACCTGATTACCTTGTATCTACCTCAGCATTTAGAATAGTGCTTGACACATAGTAAGCATTTAACAAATACCGTAACATACACACAGACAAATAACCATGCAGGTGGTTACAGTGTAATGCAGGGTATGAGCATGTACACAGTAAGCACTCAATAAATACCACTGATTAACTGATTGATCTGGGGGGAGCAAAGACTGTGCTGTGTTCTGCTCTCAGCAGAATTGTGCAGAGGGGCTGCCAGCTGCTTCAAACCAGGAAAGTCCCCCCCATGGCACTGCCATCTTTGAGAGACTCCTCTGCCCTAGAGTCCTTGCAGTGTCTTTGAACGGGGTGCAGGGAGGAGACGCAACACACACACACAAACACACACACACACACACGAATCATCTTCCTGAAGCATCCCTCGGCCCACATGGAAGCAGCCTGGCGTAGTGGATAGAGCACAGGCCTGAGAGTCAGAAGGCCATATGTTCTAATCCCGGCTCTGCCATTCATTTGCTGTTTGGCTTTGGGCAAGTTACTTTACTTCTCTGTGCCTCAGTTACCTCATTTATAAAATGGAGATTAGGATTGTGAACCCTCCCAATTTGCTTGTATCCACCCTAGCTCTTAGTGCAGTGCCTGGCACATAGTAAGCACTTAACAAACAAACAAATGCCACATTGCTCCTATTCTCCAAATCCTCCACTGTCCCATTTTGTCCCTCAGCAATAAACGAAAACTCCTTGCCACCAGTTTCAAGACTCTCTAACCTTAGACGCCACATTTCCCATCCGCTCTCTTCACCCGCTATTCTCCAACTCGTTCTTTTTGTTCCTCTCAAGTCAGTCTTCTAGCCGACTCATTCTTGAATTGCTCGCCTCCAAACCTTCACTCACAGTATTTCTTTGTCTTGAAAATACCACCCCCGCCCCCCGACAAATCTGACAAACCCCAGCTCTCCCGATTTTCAAAGCCCCCTTAAGATCCCACTTCCTACATCAAGCCTTCCCCTGACAATTTTCCCAGCACCCTAAGCCTTAATGAGCCCATCAACCAACTTCCACAATAATAAATAATAATAAAAGCAATAATAATAATAATGGCAGAATTTGTTAAGCACTTAATATGTGCCAGGCACTGCTTTAAGCACTGGGGTAGAGTCAAGATAATCGGGTTGGACACAGTCCCAGTCCCCCAGAGGGTTCTCAGTCTTAATCCCCATTTTGCACATGAGATAACTGAGGCATAGAAGTGAAGTGAAGTGAGGCATAGAAGTGAAGTGGCTGGCCCAAGGCCACACAGCAGACAAGTGGCAGAGCTGGGATTAGAACTCAGGTCCTTCTGACTCCCAAACCCGTGCTCTATCCGCTAAGTGATGCTGCTTCACACTGCTATACTTGATTACACCTATCCATAACAAATATGTATATGGTTCTTCAGTTGTACATTTAATTATTTTCTTATTTTGACTACTGTTTTGGCCTAGTGGCAAGAACACATGCTTGGGAGTCAGTCGATGTGGGTCCTAATACCTGCTCCTCCACCTTGGGCAAGACACTTCACTTTTCTGTGCCTTAGTTACCTCATCTGTAAAATGGGGATTAAGACTGTGAGTCCCACAAGGGACAATCTTATTATTTTATTATCTAACCCAGTGCTTAGAACAGGGCTGGGCACATAGTAAACACTTAACAAATATCATAATAATTAATTATTATTATTATTATAAGTATTTTATATCTGTCTCTCCCATGAGAGTACAAGCTGCTTGTGGGCAAACAGCATGCCACTTCTCAGTTTTGTCCTTTTCAAGCCCTCACTAAAATGCACTGCCCCAAGTGGGCTTTCAGTAAATATTACCACTACAACTACTAGTGGATGACTGCAGTTTCACCACTTCACCAGTTACCTTTCTCCATTATCAAATGGATCCCACCATTTTTTTTAATAATGTTATTTGTTATACACATTAAACTATGTTCCAAGCATTGCTCTAAGCACTGGAGTAGACTCAAGCTAATCAGATTGGACACAGTCCATGTCCCAAATGGGGCTCACGGTCTTAATCCCCATTTTACAGATGAGGAAATTGAGGCACAGAGAAGGTAAGTGACTTATCCAAGTTCACACAAAAGACGAGTAGCAAAATTGGGGATTAGAACCCAGGTCCTCTGACTCCCAAGTTCATGCTTTTTTCACTAGACCATTCTGCTTCTCACCAGGCCAAGCGGCTTCTCACTTTTATTTTTCTTCTACTTAGCCTAGCTCCTTAACCTATTCTTCTACTGTCCCTCCTTTGTACATAAACATTTGACCATTACTCCACATGAATAGGCAAAACTCCTTTAAAAAAAAATGGCATGGGTTAAGCGCTTACTATGTGGCAGGCACTGTACTAAGCTCTGCGGTAAACACAAGCTAAGCAGGTTGGACACAATCCATGTCCCACATGGGGCTGAGAGTCTTAATCCCCATTCTACAGATGAGGTAATGGAGGAACAGAGAAGTGGAGTGGCTTGCCCAAGGTCACACAGCAGACAAGTGATGGAACAGGAATTAAAACCCAGGTCCTTCTCATTCCCAGACCTGTGCTCTAGCCACTAAACCACACTGCCCTGCCCTTACTATAAATAGAAGCTGAGTGATTCATTATGCTCCACTTTCTATATCAGGTTGTAGTTTATTTGTGAGGTTGCTTTGGGGGTATCGATGCGACTTTCCCATTTAAAATGTAAGCTAAAAGACATCATTTATCTTGAACGGAAAATAAAACCTCCGTACATTTTTCAAGCTGTTATGCACAATGAGCTTGAAATTCATCTCTGTAGCAAACAAGAAGCATGGGAAGATAAAGCTCCTGCAGAGGTTTTTATCCCCCCATGATCATAACCAAATAAACATCAAAAAGTCCATTTTCTAATTTGCTTTGAATTGAACACAAGAATGTATATAAATATTCCCAACATTGAAATCATTGCAATCATCCCATTTTAATAATGTTCTGTCTCATCTCTGGCCCCAGAAATGTTCTAGTATCATCAGCTTTCATTATTAGCCTTAAGCTAACACTTAAAAAAAAATATTTACGGCGGAGAAGATTCCTCATGATTATTGTTTTCACAGTTTCTAGTGACAGCACTGACATGAAAATAGCCATAGATCAACGTCCTGAAATCCGTGACAAAATCCAAATATCATTGCTAAATCAGGTCACCCCAAAGACCTGTGCTGAGGAATCTATTTTACAGCTAATTTCATTTCCATAATATAGTGTATTCTTCCATTGGGGAAAAATGATGAGATCATTAGAATAATTGGTCCTCAATAAGCTAAACTTCCTGGAGAAAATTAGATTAATTCTATAGAAAAGTGATAGTCCGACAATAAGCTTAGCTGTCTTATTTCTTGTTCAAAGGACAAAGCCTCTCTCCACATTATTACATACTAAGCAAATACGGTAGTAATGTGTTCCCTATTAAGAGAGCTGTTTAACTTCTGCATCTTTGGCGTTCAGATTATTTGCCTCCAAGTCTTCCTTCCTGGCCTCTATATTCTAGGTAACATTGCTTGGAAAGGTAATGTCTCTTAAAAGGGACATAACTCCGGATTGGAAACTCCTCCACAAGACTGTAAACTTCCCCAAGATATTGTAAATTCCTTGAATGCAGGGATCATTTCCACCAACCCTATTGAATTGTATGCTCCCAAGCACTTAGTACAGTGCTCTGCACACAATAAGTGCTCAATAAATATCATGGATTGATTGACACTAGAAAATCTCTAATGGCAGTGTCCTAAAGCCACCATTCATTCATTCATTCAATCGTATTTATTGAGCGCTTACTGTGTACAGAGCCCACATTTCCAGTTTTCAGACCAAAGCCTGGTCAAAAAAATCATCGCCATTGCCAAAACCACTTTCTATTTGCAGAGACCCACACTAGACAATGGGGGAAAGATAGAAATATGATAATAGTAATAATAATAATAATTGTGGCATTTAAGTATTTATTATGTTCCAGGCACTGTACTAAGCACTGGGTTGGATGCGAGCAAGTCAGGTTGGACACAGTTCCTGTCCCAAATGGGCCTCACAGTCTTAATCTCCCATTTCATAGTTGAGGTATCTGAGACACAGCAAAACAAAGTGACTTACCCAAAGTCATACAGCAGACAAGTGGCAGATCTGCGATTAGAACCCAGGTCTTTCTGACGCCCAGACCCGTGCTCTATCCACTAAGCCACACTGCTTCTCTAAGACAGGGTACCTACCCTCATGAAGAAGCAAGCCGACACTAATTGACAACACAATCATGAGAGTAGATATAATGAATACAAATGACTAGGTAAATCAGTACAAATTAAAACATATGAATAGAGTGTTGCAGTAGCTGTAGGTGAGTTACATGCCTGAAAGATTGGAGATCCAGAGATTGTCTCTTGGAAGGAATGGCTTTAAAGGGAGTTTGGAGGAGGATTGGGATGTGATTTGATAAAGCTGGAGGGAAAGGACAACGGATCAGAAGCAGGAGGAAGGGTTAGGGGTTAGGGCCTAGGGCTAAAAATTGGAGAAGAAAGGCCAAGAGATAAATCCCTTGGGTCAGAAACACTTTTTGAGGGATACGTCTACAAGGTGGACACTAAGCAAATGTTCTATAGACATTCAGTGTGCTAGTTTACAGACAGAATAAATACAACTCAGGGACTGTTTGCCTGCCCTCTTCTGCCTCTCAAAATGTAGTCTGGCAGAAGCAGATGTGCTATTTCAGCAACCTAGTGCTTAAAACAACTGCCCCGTCAGAATTGCATTCCTGCTTCCGGACTCTCAGCCCAAGCACCAACCATTAAAAACTTTGGGAGAGATGGGATGTGAGTCAGGCTAGAAGTCAGTTTCGCCTTTGGGGAGTTGTCACTCTGATGCTATTCTGAGATGAGATGGTACCTCCAGTGAGCCTGGAAAAAGAGCGGTCATGGTTTGGTGTTTTTTTTTTGAGATGGACACAGTTCCATTAAATCAGAACATCAAAGGGAAGGAAATTTTGGAGGCCAGACTCGTCCATTGTTCTGCCAGAGGATGTCTGTCTTATGTTTTCACAGCAACTGGAGAAGACCAATTCTTTTGTTTTATGGTATTTGTTAAGTGCTTACTATATATCAGATACTGTTCTAAATTCTGGGGTAGATACAAGTTAAATAGGTTGGACCTGGTCCCTATCTTGCATGGGCCTCACAGTCTAAGTAGGAGAGAGAACAGGAGAACAGAGGTCCAGAAAGTTAAATGACTTGGCTAAGGTCACACAGCAGACACATGGAAGAGCGGGATTACAACCTAGGTCCTCCTACTGCCAGGTGGTCTTTCCACTAAGCCATGCTGCTCATTTTCCCTCCATCTCTCTTCCTCTGTTCCCTGGGCTTGCTACACCTTCTCCAAGCTAAATCACGCTCACTTCAAACCATACCGCCTGCAAAGTCTCGGGAAAGCCCACCTCCTCCAGGAAGGCTTTCCCAGTGAACTCCCAGCACCCCAGATGGAATCATCCCACTAGCAGCACTCAGCACTTCTGTGGAGCCTAGCCCTCAGTGTGCATTCACCTCTCTCCAACCCCCTATTCCAGCTTGCATGGTGACCCTCTGATACGCTGAGACTCTGGGTGCTGAGAAAGCCACTTCAGGTGGGACCTAGCTAGGGTGGGTTCCCAGCTGGACCCACCTATGATGGGTTGTTGGAAGTTCAACAACAGAGTCGAGTTTTTAAGTACACCTTTTTCCTAAAAGAGACATGTCCCCTTTGATAGAGCAAAATCACCTTCTGATGTGGATTCGTGACTGAAGGCTTCACTCCAGTGGTGGAAATAGAGAGAAGAGTACGGGCGCCAATAGGCCAAGCATGGGGTGTGAAGTTCTGAGAGCCCTTGGCTCTTGCTCTTGCAAATCACTGAGCAAGAGAGCATCATTCCATGTTCTCTGTGTGAGGAAAATCTTTGGCCCTCCCTGCAAAACTCTTGTTAAAACCCAGTGCTATCTTCAAGATTTTGAAGAAGCATGACCTAGTGCATAGAGCACGGGCCTGGTAGTCAGCAGGACATGGCTTCTAATCCTGGCTCCACCACTTGTCTGCTGTGTGTCCTTGGGTAAATCACGTAACTTCTCTGTGCCTCAGTTCCCTCACCTGTAAAATGGGGATTAAGACTGTGAGCCCCATCTAGGACATGGACAGTGTCCAACTTGATTAGCTTGGATATACCCCAGTGCTTAGTATAGTGCCTGGCACATGGTAAGTGCTTAACAAACACCATAAAAAAAGATCACTCTTTAGCTGTAAATTCGTTGTGAACAGGGGACATATCTTCAAACTCTGCTATATTGTGTTCTCCCAAGTGCTTAATACAGTGCTCTGCATACAGTAAGTGTTCAGTAAATACCACCGATTTATTGGTTGATTGATTTCTCTCAAAAGGAGCATTGTCTGCAGGAGGAAATTTCCTTCCTACTATTTTGATTGATAGCTGCATTCCCTATGTGAATTATCACATCGTCTTTCCAGGTCCATTTCCCTCTGGGCAGGCCAGAGCTGGAAAATGACCTATACACCTCTCCCCAGTGATGAATGAAGAAACAGGAAAGGCTTTGGAGGACTATCTAGGGAAGAGGCCTAGGATATTGTTTTGTCATTTCATTATCCGAAGATCTCAGTAGCATTCGTCTCCACTTTAGAACAGTTCATATGGGGTTGTGGAGGTAGCTGACTTTTTTCATGGTATTTGTTAAACATTGATTATGTGTCAAACCCTGTTCTAAGCTCTGGGACAGATATGTTAATTAGGTCGGACACAGTCCCTCTCCCACATGGGGTTCGCAGTCTAAGTAGGAGGGAGAGACTATTTTGGAGGGAGAATCTATGTAGGAGGGAGAGGACTTGAGGATATTTAATCATTTGTGGTCCAATAAGAACTGCCAAAGGCCTTTTAATTAAATGACATTTGTTAAGCCCTTACTATGTAGGTACAAGATAATCAGGCTGGACACAGTCCCTGTCCCACATGGGCCTCACAGTCTAAAGGGGTGGAATTAGGATTTAATCCCTATTTTGCAGATGAGGTAGCCGAGGCAACCCAAGTCCTCCGATTCCCAGGCCCATGCTCTCTCCACTAGACCACACTGCTTCGCGAATTATACATGGGATATTAAAAATCACCTTTGGATCATTGGACAAATGATGAGAGAGAAAGAAGAAGAAATAAGATAAAAGGGGGAGGGAAAAGGAAATGTCTCCCATAGAGGTCAAAATAAGACATACCCAATCTATTATTCCAACTACCATACTGGAGTGGGAAAGAAAGAGAAAGTCATAAATTAAGATGCCCATGACCAACCTTGGAGCCAATGGCCAAATATCTTCCCTGGCTAAAGCGAAGGCAGCAAACTGAGATGTAAAGGTGATCCAGGATGGAGATGATCTATGAACAGATGTGGGTATGGCCATTTCAGTTAATAAGGTAGAGCCAGAAACGAGCAGATGGCTCCAAGGACGAGAGAAGCAGCGTGGCTTAGTGGAAAGAGCACTGGCTTGGGAGTCAGAGGTCCTGGGTTCTAATCTCAGCTCCTCCACTTGTCAGCTGTGTGACTTTGGGCAAGTCACTTAACTTCTCTGGGCTTCAGTTACCTCAACCGTAAAATGGGGATTAAGACTGTGAGCCTCACGTGGGACAACCTGATTACCCTGGATCTACCCCAACGCTTAGAACAGTGCTCTGCACATAGTAAGTGCTTAACAAATACCAACATTATTATTACCTCAGTGCTTAGAACAGTGCTTGGCACATAGTAAGTACTTAACAAATGTCATTATTATTATTATTAAGAGTCCAGATTGATACAAATTTCACTCTCCCTTCTCCTGCCTGGAGAGGAGAAAGAGGGTCCCAGGAAGCTAACTAGACCTCCTCACTGCTCCTCTCATGGAGGTTCCACAAGAGATCTAGGGACCCCAGGGAGAGTGAAGACTGTAGGCTGTTAGTAAGCTCACTGTGGACAGGAGAATGTCTCCCAACTCTATTATATTGCACTCACCCAAACACTTAGAACAATGCTCTGCACAGTAAGTGCTCAATAAAAGTGACCGATCGATTGAGTGAGGGTCTCTTGCAACAACATCTGAGATTCTCCCTTGAGCTGGTGGGACCCCAAGATGACATTGCAGAGTTCTGCACCAGAGACGGAGAGAGCGTGCAGACACATAAATATGGATGAGGTCGGTCTCATCTTGACTGATGACCAAAAAGTCTTTTGAGAGAGTTTCAGTAAAGGTGCTGGCCCTTTGGCGTCTTGAGAAAATAAGTACAGATGAGCCAACTGGCAGGTATCCACGAGACGCTGGTGTCTCCTTATTCTGCCCGGCACAATGTGACACAACTCGCTCCCCGAAGGGCCGACTCAGCGGAACTCTGCTCGTCAGGACCGTTCGGCCTCGTCCCGGAGGCAGACGTCGACTTGACATCACAATGAGCTGTGGTGGAGGAAACCTGATTAGGCAATTCGGGAGAAATTACTTGGGGAGTCAGCTTTTCATGTGTCGGGGTGGGTGGGTGGTGAGTAGTGGAATGGAGGATGGTGGGTGATAGAGAGAAGACAGCAGTTTGCCTGTCTGGTAACTGAGGCACAGAGACTTGACCAAGGTCATGCAGCAGACAAGTGGAGGAGCCTTCTGTAGCAAAATGTACCTCCCGAGTGTTTAGTACAATGTTCTGCATGCAGTAAGAGCTCAGTAAAAGCGATTGATGATTGATTGGGAAGAATAAAGAATCCAATTCCTCTGGAATCAGAAGAGTAGCTTCAACTCTCTCATCCCTCAGTGTCCTTCTGAGGAAACCAAATTTCCAGAACAGAGGCGTGACAGTCAGTCAGTCAATAGTATTTATTGAGCACTTACTGTGTGTGAAACACTGTACTAAGCCCTTAGGAGAGTACACTATAACATATGAGACACATTCCCTGCCCACAACAAACTTACAGTCTAGAAGACAGCTCTTCCTCTTCTTCTTGTGGAAGCAGAAGTGTTGGGTGATCCCAGCCCTTGGGGTGTTTAGAGCCTATTAGGGAAACTGAAAAATAACACAAGCTCAACCATATTGGGAAGGCAAGGCACTGCATCAGAAGGTGCTCAGGAAGGAATCTTGATGATGGAATCTCCCATCCAAAAAACAAAAGATAAACCTTGGTCCCTTCACTAGAAAGAATAAATGAATTATTCCCCTCTAGACTGCAAGGTAGTTAATAATAACTGGGGTATTCGTTAAGTGCTTACTATGTGCCAGGCACTGTACTAAGCACTGTAGTGGATATAAGCAAATCAGGTTGGACACAGTCCCTGTTTCACCTGGGGCTCACGGTCTTAATCCTCATTTTACAGATGAGGTAACTGAGGCACAGAGAAGTGAAATCACTTGCCCAAGTTCATACAGCAGAAAAGCAGCAGAGACAGAATTAGAACCCGGGTTCTTCTGTTGTCAGGCCCATGCTCTATCCACTAGGCAGCATGGCTTAGTACGAAGCAGCATGGCTTAGCGGCAAGAGCATGGGCTTGGGAGTCAGAGGTCTTGGGTTCTAATCCCGCTCCGCCACTTGTCAGCTGTGTGACTTTGGGCAAGTCCCTTCACTTCTCTGTGCCTCAGTTACCTCATCTGTAAAATGGGGATTAAGCCCCACGTGGAATGACCTGATTACCTTGTATCTACCCCAGCACTTAGAACAGTGCTTGGCACATAGAAAGCACCTAACAGATACCATCATTATCATTATTATTCCCTAGTTGTGGACAGGGAACTTGTCTACCAACTCTGTTGTACTCCCCCAAGCACTTAGTACAGTGCTCTGCACACAGTAAACATTCAGTAAATATGATTGATTTATTAATGAATTAATGGAGCCCCAAAATACACATCGGTTCATTTACTACTGATGATCTGATCTGAGATTCACCCATTATCAAAGTCAGGCACAATTAATAAGAGGTCCATATTAGGTTATTAGAGAGAAAAGTAAGGGATGATAGAAGACCTATCCCTATCCATATAATGAATGGATGTCAAAAAAGTCAGCCTTCTCTCTTTTGTTCCAAACAACACTTGTCGACGTTCTCAGAGAAAGAAATGAAAGATGGACTGACTATTGATCTGACCCAGAAATGACATTGTTAATATTTGTATTGTCTTCTGTCCATTAATAAAGTCCAATTAAAATATCAAAAATGCCACTATCCATAAATCAATCAAACAACCAATGGGATTTATAGAGCTCTTACTCTGTGCAGAGCCCTGTACTAAGCATTTGGGAGAACATAGTACAATAGAGTAAGTAGATGCGATCCTCGCCTTAAGGAGCTTACAGTGTAGCAGGGGAGACAGACATGAAAATAAATTACAGGTAGAGGAAGCAAGGGCTTTCCATGGTCTTGAAAGCCACGTTGTCTGCCTTATGCATACTGAAAAGGGAAAGGAGATGATAAGTTGCTTTAAAAACAGCTGTTTCAGTGTATCACCCCATGCTGTGTTTCCTAGGCGTGAAACCTGCCTAGAATTATAGAGCAAACTCCCTCGTAAAGAAATAAGGCTCTACGTTTTGTGTGGCAAGGCTGAATAAAAGGGTATTGATTCACTCAAATTAAGAATGTGTACCAGTTACACCTCACCTTCAAAAAGAGAAAATCCCTTTTGGATTTTCACAAAGACATTGTAAATTTCACAGTCGGAAACAAATGCTGAAAAACACCAACCCTTCTGTTCCACAGAGTGCTAGTTGCCTCATCGGGTTAAGGAAATGTATATTTTTTAAAATTTCTCCTTTATTACCCAACTAAAGACAAAGCTTAATGAAGGCACTGACTGGTTTCTGGTGGGTGTGAAGAGCGGTAACATGCCTGGAAATGTATTTGTTATTGCTCTGGCTTGGGCTCTGACCCATAAACAATATCGTCTGGGGAAGGATCTCAGCTGTCGTCCGCCTAAAGGGAAGGAGCCAAATTTTCAGAGAGAATATTTGTGGAAAGAGTGTCTTTTCGACAGAGAGAATGAATAACACTGATGGGAAATTCTCTGTTCCCACACCCTTCAATCAATCAATCGGTGGTATTTACTGCGTGCTTACTGGAGGCAGAGGAATATACTAAGCACTTGGGAGAATACAATGCTAAGACACCCTCTCCTTTTTTTGCAACTAGGGCAGACTGTGATGTCCTTGGGAAAAATGTAACCGATTAGCTAAAAACTTAGCCATATGACCTCTAGACTGTAAGCACTTGGTGGGCTGGGAATGTGTCTGTTTATTGTTATATTGTACTCTCCCAAGCGCTTAGTACCAAGGTCTGCACATGGTAAGTGCTTAATAAACACAGTTGATTGATTAATGGAAAGCTCTGATTTGCCCCCTTCATTCACCCCTCCATCAGCCTTGCGGCACTTGTGTACATATCCTTAATTAATTTATTTATATTAATGCTGTTTCCCCATCTAGAATGTAAGCTTGTCATGGGCCTGGAACGTCTACCCACTCTGTTGTCTTGTACTCTCCCAAGTGCTCAGTACAGTGCTCTATATATATTAAGCGTTCCATTAATACTATTGCTTGCTTGTTTGATTGATTGATTAAAGTAGGGCTACTCTGGACAATATTTGAGAGCTACTCTGGGCAATATTAGAAAACACACACTTGTATGGAAATTGTGGCTGTCTTGAAAACTTGGTCAGCCCATCTTACGTAATAATAATTGTGGTATTAAGTGCTTACTAGGTGCCAGGCACTGTCCTAAGCACTGGGGTGAGTACAAGCTAATCAGGTTGGACAGAGTTCCTGTCCCAAATGAGGCTCACAGTATTTATCCCCATTTTACAGATGAGGGAACTGAAGTGAAGTGATTTGCTTGTTCCCCTTGAAGACACATCTCTTCTAAGATACCTCCCCTGACTAAACTCTCATTTCCTCTTCTCCCACTTCCTTCTGTGTTGCTTTGACTTGCTCCCTTTATTCATCCTCGCTTCCCAGCCCCAAAGCTCTTCTGTATATATATTTTATTTGTTTATGTTAATGTCTGTCTCCTCCTCTAGACTGTAAGGAGGTTGTGTGCTGTACTGTACTCTCCCAAGCGCTTAGTTCCCTGCTCTGCCCACAGTAAGTGCTCAGAAAACACAGTTGATTGATTAATGGAAAGCACTGGATTAAGACTGGAACTCCCCTGGCTTGGCTACTAGCCATGAAAGCTCTCAAACCAGAGGGCCAAAAGCAACTCACTCTTGCAGCTTCTGATCCAGCCTCAGGATGAAGAAACTTCAACGTAGCCCTGATTTGTTCCCTTCATTCACCCCTCCCTCAGCCTCACAGCTGTTGTGCACTTATTCGTAATTTATTGAACTTATATTAATGCTGTCTTCCTCTATAGAATATAAGTTGGTCATGGGTTTGGAACGTGTCTACCATCTCTGTTTTACTGTACTCTCCCAAGAGCTTAGTATAGTGCTCTGCACACAATAAGTGCTCAATAAATACTGTTGATTGATTGATTGTTTGACCGAAGGCAGAGACTTCTGAGAAGGAAGTTTCTACTTTCTTGAACTTGGGATCAGTGACCCCCTCGCAAGCCAATCTTCTGGCTCAGAAAGGAGAACGTTGAAACTGTTCTTGGCTCCATGAATGGGCTTGAATTCAGGAGGAAAGAACTGTATCTGTGTGCAGCTAGGTTTTCCAACCCTGTTCCATCAGTGGAATTTTCATTCATTCATTCATTCATTCATTCATTCGTATTTATTGAGTGCTTACTATGTGCAGAGCGCTGTACTAAGCACTTGGAAGGTACAATTCGGCAGAAAAGACAATCCCTACCCAACAACGGGCTCACAGTCTAGAAGGGGGAGACAGACCACAAAACAAGTAGACAGGCATCAATAACATCAAAATAGATGAATAAAATTATAGATATATACACATCATTAATGAAGTAAATAGAATAATAAATATGGACAACGTACAGATATGTTAAGTGCTAACTATGTGCCATGCACTGTTTTAAGCACTGGGGTAGATACAGGGTAATCAGGTTGTCCCATGTGGGGATCACAGTTTTAATCCCTATTTTACGAATGAGGTAACTGAGGCACAGAGAAGTTAAGTGGCTTACCCAAGGTCACATAGCAGACAAGTGACAGTGCAATTGTGAGAATGCAGGATCGGGAGCTGAGTTCTAATCTTGCCTCTACCCAAGAAGAGTGACTTCCCTCTCTGGCCCACTAGATTGTAAGCCCCTTGAGGGCAGGGATGGTGTCTACCAACTCTTTTGTATAATACACTCCCAAGATCTGCACATAATAAGTGCCCAATAAATACCACTGATTGATGGATTGATTGATTGATTGATTGGCCCTTAATTTCTCCATCCCTAAAATGGGGGAGATAATTTGAGAAGGCTGAGAGGGTAAATGAAACTGTGGATGGGAAAGATGTGCAGCTCTCCATAGGAAAGGAGCTATGGTAATCCAGGTACAGTTTGCAATTTCAGAGTGGGAAAGTCCCCTGAAGAATGTCCATGCATTTTAGGGAATTTGGTTCTATAACCACAAGACCATCAGCTTGGCCTAGTGGCTAGACACAAGCCTGGGAGTCAGAAGGACCTGGATTCTAATCCCAGCTCTGCCATTTGTCTCCTGTATAATCTTGGGCAAGTCTCTTCACTTCTCTGGCCTTCAGTTATCTCATTTGTAAGTTGGGGATGAACACTGAGAGCCCCACGTGGGACATGGACTGTGTCTAACCTGATTAGCTTGTAATTACCCAGTGTTTAGCACATAGCAAGGGCTTAGCAAATACCCCTATTATTATTATAGTCCCCACATCACCTTCTTAAGAATATGCTATGGAGCCCAAGGCAAATTTGCTCTTGGGAAATCTCTGAACGTAGGAGAGGAGCCCTCCCTGTTGAGCTCAGAGGTAGTCAGTATGCCACAGCAAAAAATGCCTTTCCCCCTCCCCTTTCAATCTGCGAGCTCTCCCAAAGAAAACCACGCCTTCTCCTGGCCTCCAGAGTCAGAAAACCATGCTGTTGGAAACAGTGGAAGAGCTTTACCTTCTTTAAAATTAAAAATGTTCTGTGCTTCTGCATGTCAGAGGCAAACCGAGTGGTTGGTGTACATCAAATTGCCACAGTGGAGACTTGCAGAAAAAGCACAGGATGGGGCGTCGGGCATCTTGGATTCTAACCCTAACTCCTCCATTTGCCTAGTGTCTGATGTTGGCCAATCACTTAACTACTCAGGGCCTCAGTTTCCTCATCTGTAAAATAGGAATTAAATACCTACTCTCCCTCTCCCCCTTAGACCATAAGCCCCAGATGGGACCTGAACTGTGTCTGATCAGATTGAATTATATCTACCACAGCACTTAGCACAGTGCTAGGTACAGAGTAAGTGCTTAACAAATACCCCAATTGTCGTTATTACCCAATGCCTGGCTCTATGCAATGCAGAAACAGAACAACATACTGTGTTTTTTTTTCCTCAATGCCACTCATTGCATTTGCTTTGAGGACCCTTTTAAGACATTTTTGGGTATTGTTTCCCCTCGTATGTGGGCAGCTTTACTGCTTCAGCCCCCTCAGGACCACTTAACAACATCAGCAAAGCAATTAAGTGTAGTTTTCAGGAAAATGCCAGAGGCTTTACGCTGTCTGGATGGGAGTCTCAGCCCAATTATTTTCAGCTCGTTGTGAACTATGGAAAGTGGACTTTACTTCATTATAACTTCAGTTCCCACTGATTAAAAGTCGAGAGTGTGTTAGAGACAGTAAGGAAAAATGAAACAATTAAACTTGCCATCAATAAAATTGCTGCCGATTCCTCAACATAGGGGTTTTCTTCTCTCCAGAGAAGTGATTAAAATGAACTGATTGAACTATAATTTGATTGACTGAAGAGTCTCAATCCATTGCATGGAAGCTTAACTTCCTGATTATTGCTCTATTTAACTCGGAATATGAAACATTCCTGCAGGCAGGACCAGGCCCCCACTGAAGAGCGTTCTGCCAGCCAGTTTCCTAGGGGCAATCAAGAGGGGTCAGAAGGTCTCTCGCTGACCCCAAAGGCCGGGTGAACGGATGTTACTGTAGAAGGATCAGGCAAGATCCTACGCGTGGCCCAGTGGATAGAGCAAGGGCCTGGGCGTCAGAATGACCTGGGTTCTAATCCCCGCCCCACCAACTGTCTGCTGTGTGATCTTGGGCAAGTCACTTCACTTCTCTGAGCCTCAGTTCCTTCATCTGTAAAATGGGAACTAAGACTGAGAGCCCCACATAGGACAGGGGCTGTATCTAACCTGATCGGCTTGTACCTTCCTCAGAGCTTAGTACAGTGCCTGGCACATTGTAAGATCTTAACAAATACCGGAGAAAACAAAGCCTGCGGATCCTTTTCCCACAAGCCAGGAGAAGGAAACAAATCTGTGTTTCCATAGGAACCTGCCAGCATGAGCAAGGGCCAGATTGGTTCAAGAAGGATTTGGATAGGTTCATGGAGGGGAGGTCTCTAATGGGCTATTAGTGAGAGTTCTAGGGATGGAAAAGGGGAAATTTGGGATGTTAGATGTTTGACTTAAATAGTGAGAATAATGTCAAGAGGGAAGGACACCACTGGGCAATCCCTCTAAGACCCTGGTGCCCCTGTAAATGACAGAAAACTGGGCTGGGTAGTCCAGTTTTCTGGGCTAGAAATGGCACTGCTATTAATCTCATATTCTTATGGAGACCAGAAAATGCTTGGGTTGGTCTAAGACTGAACAAAGGACTGTTTACCATAAGCACTAATAATAATAATAATAATGATGGTATTTCATTCAATCATTCATTCATTCAACTGTATTTATTGAGTGCTTACTTTGTGCAGAGCACTGTACTAAGCGCTTGGGAAAGTACAACACAGCAATAGAGACAATCTCTGCCCACAATGAGCTCATAGTCTAGAGGGGGTATTTGTTAAGAACTTACTATGTGTCAAACACTGTTCTAAGTACTGGGGTAGATACAAGATCAACTGGTTGTCCCACATGGGTCTCACAGTCTTAATCCCCATTTTACAGATGAGGTAACTGAGGCACAAAGAGGTGATTTGCGCAAGGTCCCGCACAACAGACAAGTGGCAGAGATGGGATTAGAACCCACATCCTTCTGACTCCCAGGCTTGTGCTCTTATCCACTAGGCCTCGCTGCTTCCCATAATACAGGCTGGAAGCAGAAACCAAAACTATCTTCAGGTGTAAAAGGTCTTTATCTTGCCTATTTCTCAAATTTCCCGTACCGACAGCAAATATACCCCCTCTGCTAGTTCTCCTACAGTATGGTCTAGTGGGAGAGAGCAGAGAACTGGGAGTCAGGAGGCATGGATTCTAATCCTGGCTCTGCTATAGCTTCCTATGTGACCTTGGGCAAGTCATCTGACTTATCCATTCAAAATCCTTGAGGTGTCCCAACTGTTTACTCATAGACACCGGTTCCCTGGGCATGGTCTATTGGCAGGACAGCTTTCTGCAGGCACAGAATGTCATCCTTGACTCGTCCCTCTCGTTCACCCCACACATCCTATCCGTTACCAAGACCTGCCGGTTTCACCTCTACAATATCGCCAAGATCCGCCCTTTCCTCTCCACCCAAACGGCTACCTTACTATTACGGGCTCTCGTTATATCCCGGCTAGACTACTGTGTCAGCCTTCTCTCTGACCTCCCTTCCTCCTCTCTTGCCCCGCTCCGATCTATTCTTCACTCCGCTGCCCGGCTCATCTTCCTGCAGAAACGATCTGGGCATGTCACTCCCCTTCTTAAACAACTCCAATGGTTGCCTATCGACCTCCGCTCCAAACAAAAACTCCTCACTCTAGGCTTCGAGGCTCTCCATCACCTTGCCCCTTCCTACCTCTCCTCCCTTCTCTCTTTCTACCGCCCACCCCGCACGCTCCGCTCCTCCGCCGCCCACCTCCTCACCGTCCCTCGGTCTCGCCCATCCCGCCGTCGACCCCCGGGTCACGTCCTCCCGCGGTCCTGGAACGCCCTCCCTCCTCACCTCCGCCAAACTGATTCTCTTTCCCTCTTCAAAACCCTACTTAAAAATCACCTCCTCCAAGAGGCCTTCCCAGACTGAGCTCCTCTTCCCCCTCTACTCCCTCTGCCATCCCCCCTTTACCTCTCCGCAGCTAAAGCCTCATTTTCCCCTTTTCCCTCTGCTCCTCCACCTCTCCCTTCCCATCCCCACAGCACTGTACTTGTCCGCTCAACTGTATATATTTTCGTTACCCTATTTATTTTGTTAATGAATTGTACATCGCCTTGATTCTATTTAGTTGCCATTGTTTTTATGAGATGTTCTTCCCCTTGACGCTGTTTAGTGCCATTGTTCTCGTCTGTCCGTCTCCCCCGATTAGACTGTAAGCCCGTCAAACGGCAGGGACTGTCTCTATCTGTTGCCGACTTGTTCATCCCAAGCGCTTAGTACAGTGCTCTGCACATAGTAAGCGCTCAATAAATACTATTGAATGAATGAATGAATGAATACCTGTTATGTTGCTGCATTGTATTCTCCCAAGTGCTTAGCTCAGTGGTCTGCCTACAGTAAGCACTCAATAAATACAACTATTTGGAGCCAGAGGGTTGAACAAGAAGGTTTTGTCCAAAAGTGGGGTTGGATCCCTCAGCTATTTACCAGCCCAGCCCAATCCCTGCAAGAGTCAGCATATGATTATGACAGGATCGTGGATGGCAAACTGCTATTCTCCTCTGTCCAAACACATTTTTTAATATTTGCTATGGGCTTACTGTATGCCAGGCACTGTACTAAGCGCCGGGGTAACTACAAGCTAATCAGGTTGGACACAGTGTAATTAGGAGGAAGTAGGATTTAATCCCTGTTTTACAGAAGAGGGAACTGAGGCACAGAGAAGTGAAGTGACTTGCTCAATGACGCACAGCAGACAAGTGGCAAAGCCAAGATTAGGACTCAGGTCTCTCCGTCTCTCCCCATCCTCCAACTACTAGGCCACACTAAATTGTTTATATTCCAGCACTCTCTTGTCCTGGATGGGGATACCGATTCCCACAATCCCTCAAGATTTTGGAAACTTCCAGAAGGAGGTAGATTTGGGATAATAGTGGTACTGGAATTTAGCGAATCAGTATTCCTCCAGAGTGAGAGAAGGTATGAGGAGAACTAGTAAAGCCCCAGGTCCTCTGTCTGATTCTTTCCTCTCTGAGTGGGTAAGTACAAGACCTGACCTGCCCGTGTTCTGTGACCCTTCTGACTTTTTTTCTTGGTATTTGTTAAGTGCTTACTATGTGCCAGGCACAGTGCTAAGTGCTGGGATAGATACAAGCTAATTAGGGAGAACACAGTCCATGTCCCACGTGAGTCTCACGGTCTGCATCCCCATTTTACAGATGTGGTAACTGAGGCACAGAGAAGTGAAGTAATTGATCCAAGGTGCCACAGCAGACCAATGGTGGAGCCAGGAGGAGAACTCAGATCCTTCTCTCTCCATTAGGCTACTTTGCTTTGGGGTTAATGATTGTTTCTGGATAAATGAGAAAGTACCATAGCAATGTTTACATATGATTAGGTGAAGCTGAAAGACTGTTGATGATGAGTTAAGACAAGAACCTGGGGGAGTCATTTCCACTGCTCTATCTGTGGGGTATAAATGCAATCCCAGTTTTCTTAACGAGGTGGATTTAGTTTCTACTATTAACCTAAACTTTTTCTCTGGGGTGACTTGTGTGCTGTTAGATTGACTAGCGAGACACTGAATTTTTTCATGGCCTTTTCCTCGTTTAATTATAATAGTGGTAAAAATAGTAATAGTGATAGTGATGGTAGTAAGGATAAGGAGGCAGGAACCCAGGAGAAGCAGCGTGCCTCAGTGGAAAGAGCCAGCCCTCGGGAGTCAGAGGATGTGAGTGCTAATCCCAGATCCTCCACTTGTCCTCCACAGAGAAGCAGCGTGGCTCAGTGGAAAGAGCCTGGGCTTGGGAGCCAGAGGTCATGGGTTCGAATCCCGGCTCTGCCACTTGTCAGCTGTGTGACTGTGGGCAAGTCACTTCACTTCTCTGGGCCTCAGTTCCCTCATCTGTAAAATGGGGATGAAGACTGTGAGCCTCACGTGGGACAACCTGATGACCCTGTATCTCCCCCAGCGCTTAGAACAGTGCTCTGCACATAGTAAGCGCTTAACAAATACCAACATTATTATTGTCAGCTCTGTGACTTTGGGCAACTCACTTCACTTCTCTGTGCCTCCATGACCTCATCTGTAAAATGGGGATTAAGACTGTGAGCCCCATGTAGGACAACCTGATAACCTTATATCTATCCCAGCACTTAGAACAGTGCTTGGCACATAATAAGCACTTAACAAATGTTATAATTATCATTATTATTACAGTGGTAGTAGTGGCCTCTCCTAAGAATCAACTCCTTATCGTGGCAGGAGAGTTTGCGTTTGCCATGTCGTAAAGGGCTACCCATAATGGAAAGGTCTAAGCCAAAGCGTCAGACCATGTTGCTTCACCTTTGCTGGGCAGCGGCGGCATGGGAAAGAGTCAAAGGCGGATGATCAAGCCATCAAAATGGTGATCAAAGACACCGTTTTTGACGGGATGGTATTTATTGAGTGCCTACTAAGTGTGGTGGACTCTACTACAGCATGGAAAAGTACAAAAGAACCCAAACAAGCCATTTTCTGCCCACAATCAATCAATCCATCTCTCAGTGGTATTTACTGAGCATTTACTGTGTGCAGAACACTGTACTAAACTCTTGAGAGAGTACAATAAAATAGAGTTGGTTCCCTTCTTTTCCTACCCATAGTGAGCACAAGGACCTTGCTATCTGATGGAGTCACCTTTCATTTCCAAAATGAAAAATCCTAGCAATTGCACTGTGGGCTTGGAGATTTGACAAAGCACACGGTCTAATGACTAGAGATAAATTACTGAAGGGCCCATCATTAATCCATCATATTTATCGTGCACTTACTATACTGTACTGTTCTGCTTATTGAGCACCGTACTAAGCACATCAGCAGCGGCTGATTAACTCAGCACCTTTGGTGTGTAAAGCACTCTGGACTAGATGTTTGGAGAGCAGAAAGTCACATCTGAAATCTGCTGTGGAAGATAGACATACATTGATAATAATAATAATGTCGGTATTTGTTAAGCGCTTACTGTGTGCGGAGCACTGTTCTAAGCACTGGGGTAGATACAGGGTCATCAGGTTGTCCCACGTGAGGCTCTCAGTTAATCCCCATTTTACACATGAGGTAACTGAGGCACAGAGAAGTTAAGTGACTTGCCCACAGTCACACAGCTGAGAAGTGGCAGAGCCGGGATTCAAACCCATGACTGCTGACTCCCAAGCCCATGCTCTTTCCATTGATGAATATGGGGTGGCTCAAAAAAGCATGAAAATAAACCTAAATATACTCAGTTTTCCTTTAATGTAGGAGTGGCAGTTTCCCGATGAACCCCAAGGAAAGAAAAATCTGCATTACAGTATGTATTACTTAAACAACACTGCATGCCTGCTAACAGAGGAGAAGCAGCATGGCCTAGTGGATAGAGCAAGGACCTGGGAGACAAAAGGTCATGGTTCTAATTCCAGCTCTGCCACTTATCTGCTGTGAGAGGTTGGGCAAGTCACTTCACTTCTCTGTGCCTCAGTTCCCTCATCTGTAAAATGGGGTAAAGACTGTGAGCCCTATGTGGGTCAGGGACTGTGTCCAACCCGATTATTTTATATCTACCCTAACACTTAGAACGGTGCCTGGCACGTAACAAATACCCTAATTATTATTAACAACTTTCTCCCAGCACTGCATCGCAATCTCTCCAGATAGGTGCGTATTGTCAGAAGAATGATCCATAATTCCCTAACAGTGTTCTATACAAAATGCAGAGTGAGAATCAATCAATCAATCATACTTATTGAGCACTTACTAAATGCAGAGCACTGTACTAAGTGCTTGGGTGAGAACAATACAACAGAATTAACAGACACCTTCACTGCCCATGGTGTAATGACAATAGGTAATAGGCACAGGTGGTTAATAAACCAAGGTGAAATGCATGAACAGACATATATACACACACAAAAAAAATATGTTGAAGTGAAAAAATAGCAACTCAAAGATTAGGACAGTGTAAGATGCTGAAGAACCTAGGACCGTGTAATTCAGGCAGTAGCAATTGTGCTTAATTAATGTTACTATTCCAAACCCTTTATTCACAGTTCACTAGACTCTCAGCACGTTATGGGCAGGAAAAGTGACTCCTAATTTGGTTGTATTAGCACTCAGTAAATACCACCAACTGATTATTTATCTGAGCCAGTGCAGGAGGGAGTGGGATCTTTTTGAATGCAGTGATCTGGTTAAAACTCTCTTGAAAATCTCCAATTCTAAGATCTCTCTATTAAGTGCCCTAAAGGAGTCATTATCTGAGAATGAGAACTTGAGTAATCCTACTTCAGTTAGTCAATCAATCCGTGGTATCTATTGAGTGCTCCTTGTGTTCAGAGCACTGTGCTAAGCACTTGGGAGGATATAATAGAGTCCGTAGGAACATTCCCTTCCCCAAAGGAGCTTACGATCCAGCAGGGGAGACAGACACTAAAAGAAATTACAGGTACAGGAAGGCACAGAGTTTAAGGATTTGCATATAAGGATTGCGGGTATGGGGAGTGAGTACCTTAATATTTCCTCTGGGCATATGTGTGTCCAAAGTTTATCAATCAAAGATATTTATTGAACATTTACTGTACTAAATGCTTGGGAGGGTGCGATACAACGAAGGTGGTTTAACTCTTGGTATATACCGTAGTTGTCATTGTTTAGGCAATACCCACACTATATTTTATGAATGTAAGAAGTTTCTATAAAGACCTTGACATTCCTAATATATTTCTGGACAATTTATGAAACCATTATCACTTTCCATTGAGAGAGACCTGTTGATACATGTGGGAACGCATTATTCAAAAGGCCTTGACTCTAGATCTAAAACTGCATTTCATTCAACAATAAAACTGAATCAAGAAGGAAAACAGCCTGGTGGATAGAGCACGGACCTGGAAATCAGAAGAACTTGGGTTCTTATCTCAGCTTCTCCACCTGTCTGCTGTGTGACTTTGGGGAAGTCGCTTCAGTTCTCTGTGCCTCAGTTATCTCATCTGTAAAATGGGGATTAAGACTGTGAGCCCCACGTGGGGCGGGTTCTGTGTCCAGCCTAAATAGCTTGTATCTACCCCAGCACTTAGAACAGTGCCTGACGATTATTAACTGTTTAACAAATACCTTTAAAAAAAGGAACCCAAGTTCTTTCCTCCCTCCTTCCTAGCAACCAAGCTCTTTTTGCCAGGAGCACATCGAGTCAGTTCTCAGTGTCTGGTAGAGAACTAGTATTGCCGACTTGAACACCTTCACAAATTGTTTTTCCAGCAGAGCTCAAAGACCCATTAATGAGTTCGAGTTAGAGCCTCTTGGTAAAGTTCAGTGCTAAAGGGCTTTATCCATCTCATTTTTTCCAATCCTGGAACCTGGGACGTATAGGGATATGGAGTTAGAACAAGAGGGAATCCAGTTGGGATCGGCAGGGTATAAGTGATGACTGGAAATGTAGACAGCGTCTTTCTATTAGACAGCCAGGTGACTGCACTTCTGATTCCTTCTCTGTTGAGTCTAGCGGAGAAGCCATGAACCAGGAGTCTCTGAGGGGGTTCCGCAATGGAGAGGAGAGGGGAAGATTTAGAAGCAGCATAACCTAGTGGATAGAGCACAAGTCTGGGAATCAGAAGGACCTGGATTCTAGTCCCTGCTCCACCACTAGTCTGCTGTGTGACTTTGGGCGATCGCTTCACTTTTCTGTGATTCAGTTACCTCATCTGTGAAATGGGGATGAAGATTGTGAGTCTCATGTGGGACAAGGATTGAGTCCAACCTGATAACCTTGTATCTATCCCAGCACTTAGAACAGTGCCTGACACATAGTAAGTGCTTAACATACACCATAAAGGAAAAAAAAAAGAAGAGAAGCGGGAGGGAGAGAGCAGTCAAAAAGTCAGGCTGTCCTCCTCCTTCCTTAGACTGTAACTCATGTCTAGGAGAGGGACTTTGTCCAGTTTGATTATCTTGTACTTGCTTGGCACATGACAAGCATATAATCATCATCATCATCAGGTCCTGGAATTTCCCTTTTGCAGATCCCTGGTATAGGAACACAGAGCATAATGGGAAAATGGTAACCTTGTTCCTGCCCCTCGAGACACTCACAGAATGACTTGTTTCTTTGATTTATGGCATTTGTTAAGTGCTTACTATGTGCCAAACACTGTTCTAAGTTCTGGGGAAGATACAAGTCAAAGATACAAGTTCCTGTCCCATGTGGGGCTCACAGTCTAAGTAGGAGGGAGAATGGAAAAATGAAGAGAAAGACCTAAGCAAGAAACAGACAAGCTTCATTTTACCTCCACACTAAGTTCCTTCAATTAATTAATCAATCAAGAAATCAGTGGCATTTATTGTGCACTTACTCTGTACCAGTCACTGTATTAAGTGCTTGAAGAAGTACAATAGGGTTAACAGACAGGATCCCTGACTTAAGAAGCTTATATTATTTTTGTTATTGTTATATTTATTAGGTGCTGATTTTGTGCCAAGCAGTAATCTGAGCTTTGGGGTAGATAGTCAAATTGATTGAGCACTTACTGTGTGCAGAGCACTGTACCAAGCACTTCAGAGAGTACAATATAACAATTTACAGACATATTCCTGGCCCACAATAACCTTTCAAAGTAGAGGGGAGGACAGTCATTAATATAAAGAGTTACAGATATGTTCATAAATCCTGTGGGTCTAGGATGGGCTGGGATGAATAAGGGGAGCAAGACACAAGATAATCAGGTTGGACATAACCCCTGTCCCTCATGGGGCTCACAGTTTAACTAAGAAGGAATAGGATTTAATCCTCATTTTACACATAAGGAAACTGAGGCACAGAAAAGTTAAGGGACATGCCCAAGGGCAGACAAGTGGTGGAGCCAAGATCTCCAACTCCCAGGCCTGGGCTCTTTCCAACCAGCCACTTTGCTTCCCTAAAATGTTTTTTGGGGCCTCTCTAAAGTGGGGAAACAGATTCTAAAATAAATTACAAGCAAGGGAAGCAACCTAGTATAATGATAATAATGATGGTATTTGTCAAGTGCTTACTATGTTCCAGGCACTGTCCTTAGTGTTGGGGTGGATAAAAGCAAATTGGGTTGGACATGTTCCCTGTCCCACTTGGGGCTCACAGTCTCAATCCCCATTTTACAGATGAGGGAACTGAGGCCCAGAGCAGTGAAGTGGCTTACCCCAGGTCACACAGCAGACAAGTGGCGGAGCCGGCATTAGAACTCATGTCCTTCTGACTCCCGGGCTCTGAGGGTAGTGAATGACTATATAAATGGCCCCCTAGCAAAGTGAGAGAGGGGGCCATGTGGTCTTAGATCTTGATTTGGGGGACAGGCCTTCAGGGACAGTCCCAGTCCTGGAATCTCTCCCCAGAGTCCCCAAGAACTGCCAACCCATGTTTGTGGGGGAAAAGACAGTCAGTCAGTCATATTTATTTAGCTCTTACTGTGTGCAAGACACTGTACTAAGCTCTTGGGAGAGTACAGTAGAACAATAGAACAGATGTATTCCCTGCCCACAGTGAGCTTACAATCTAGAAGGGGAATACAATATAACTTCAGTTATATTCTACTCTCCAAGCTCTGCACATGGCAAGCTATTGGGAGTCAAGGGAGGCTGTACTTCTGTGTAATGTCTGGACACACTCCCACTTACTGAAAGATCAAGAATATATGTTTTAATGGAAGGTAAAAAAAAGTTGAAGCACTGCCGGAAACTAATCCTAAAAGGTGATCTCCATTTTTCACCGTTTTTTCGTACCCAATGTCTTATTTTAGTATTTTGCAACTATTTAAGCACTCGTGTTTTATTTATGAACTGGGGATTATGAACTGTTGAAACTCCATTAAGTCCTTCCCGGGGGGATATTCTCCGCTGAGGTCCTTTAAATGATCGCTCCCCAAATATCTGTCTAATTCAGATTTAATAGGACCGTTTATTGTATGTTGATCAAATAATAATGAATTAATAAAGCATTTGCTGAGGTTTAGGTAACAGACACATAATCTATCGTGGTTAAAGCTCCATGCAAATGTTTTTAATAATCAGCATTTAATATGCAGTAACTCAGATGTAAATCCAGCTTAAAGGCACATTTGGAAACTGAGTAAGTAGCTTTCTGACTGAGCCCTTTGTCCTGAACAAATCTTCAAGGTGATTGTACCCCCTGGCTTTTGGTGCTGGTGAGTCTAAGGTGGAGAGCATCCTTGAATGTTGTGGGCAATTTGGGACCTCACTCCAGATTGAGCTGTTAGAGGGATTATTCATTCAGAGAGAGGGGAGATTGGGTGTAGATAATACAAGATAACAGATAATTAGCAATCAACCAATTGTATTTATTGAGCACTTACTGTGTGCAGAGCATTGTACTAAGTACTTGGGAAAATACAATATAACAATATACCAGATGTGTTCCCTGCCCACACTGAGTTTACAAGCTATAGGGGGAGTCAGATATTAATGTAAATAAATAAATTACAGATATGTACATAAGTGCTGTGGGTCTGAGGGGCGGGGGGGAGTGAATAAAGGGAGCAAATCAGGGCAATGCAGGAGGAAGTGGGAGAGAAGGAAATGAGGACTTGGTCAGGGAAGGCCTCTTGGAGGAGATATGTCTTCATTAAGGCTTTGAAGGTGGGGAGGATAATTGTCTGTTGGAGATGTAGAGGGAGGGCATTCCAGGCCCAGAAGCGCGACTTGGGGGTGAGGTCGGGGATGAGGTAGTCTAGATAGAGGTATGAAAACGAGGTATAAAACCAAGGAGGGAAGTTAGGAGGACCATGGAGAGAGGTGTCTTGAAGTCAGAAACGCTCAGAGGGATCACGGCATGGAAAGCAGGCACAAAGACAGACCCACAGGGAATGACAACCTAACCCTCTTCATCTGATAATCCTGAAAGTAGACAATCCTCTTATGGACAATGGAGAGTTGACTCTGACCAAGGGACAGAGGCCCATTGAGAACTCCTCCTTCTTCTCCTTGTTGATTGACAGTAGTAAGTCTGGGGTTTGCTCCAGCAGGTATAATAGCAATGATAATAAAATAATTATGGTATTTGTTAAATGCTTACTATATGCCAGGCACTGTACTAAACGCTGGGGTGGTTATAAGCAAATCGGGTTGAATTTAGTGCCTGTCCCAGATGGAGCTCAGTCTCAATCCCCATTTTACAGATGAGATAAGTAAGGCACAAAGAAGTGAAGTGACTTACCCAAGGTCGCACAGCAGACAGGTGGGGGAGCAGGGATTAGAACCTATGACCTTCTGACTTCCAGCCATGTGCTCTATCTACTACGCCATGCTGCCCTGAAGATTTCCCCCGGCAGAGGATCAGAGGGGAATGGCATACAGCCCTGCCTGATTCTGTCTCCCACCCCGAGGTCCAAGGCTACTCTCGCTAGGGGCTACTCACACTAGAAAGTGTCCTCTTAGCAGATCAGAGGAGCTAGAAACATGAACGAATCAATCAATCAGTGGTATTTATTGAGCACTTACTATGTGCCAAGCACTGTACTAAGCACTTGGGAGAGAAGTAATGTGGCTTTGTGGAAAGAGCATGTGCTTGAGAGTCAGAGAATGTGGGTTCTAATCCCAGCTCCACCACTTTGCTGTGTGACCTTGGGTAAGCCACTTAACTTCTCTGTGCCTCGGTTACCTCATCTACAGAATGGGGATTAAGACTGTGAGTTCCATGAGGGACAACCCGATTACCTTGTATGTACCCCGGTGCTTAGAATAGTGCTTGGCACATAGTAAGCACTTAACATATACCTTAATTATTATTATTATTACAATTCAACAGAATTAACAGACTCATTCCCTGCCCATAATGATCTTACTGTCTAGAGGAGAAGCTAAGCTCACCTCTCCCCCTCAGCACCCCCAACCATGACCATGACCATTTTGCTGGTGCTCCCAGTTTAAGAGGTTGGTAATGCACACTCTCTAGTCTCACCAGAGAGGAAGCAGGGCATCTCTTGGGCCCTCAAGACAGGGGATCCAGCTGCATCTGGCAGGGGTTGCTGAGAGAGAGTCGTCTCTTTCCTCTCTCTCTTGGGCTGAGGCAAGTGCGCACAGACTCTGGTGGGCTGTAGCAACCACAACTGGAAGTCATCCACGTTGCTAGGGAGCTCAGGACCCTCCCGGGATCGGCATCCCTCAGTATGTCTTGCGGCTTCCGGGAGCTTGGGCAGCCAGGCGGCAGGTGCCTATGGGTTGATGGGGAGGGTGGTTTGTCACGATCCAGCCGGGGCTGGTTCCTCCTATCAGCCTGAGCTCCACCCCCATCAGTGTGCCCACTCCTTCCCTGCATCTTCCAGCCGGCCGGAGAGGCACCCATTCTCATGTCCTGTCATCCTCCTTCTTCAGATCCTACAGACCACTGCTCTTCCCATCTTCAAAACCCTTCTGAAATCCCATCTCCAGGAGACCTTCCCTGATGAAATACTAATCTCCCTACATCATGTCCTTCCAAATGTCACTTCGGCACTTCCGCACCACTTGAGCCCTTGTTACAACCTACCATAACCCCTATGCCCATTTCTTACATAGCCTATTCCTATACCTTAAGCACTAACTTGTGTATGTATCCACTCATTGTGGGCAGGGAATGTATATGCCTATTGTTGTATTGTACTCCCTCAAGCTCTTAGTACAGTGCTCTACACACAGTAAGTGCTCAGTAAATGCAGTTGAAAGAATGAATGCATTTTCTCTCCTCCTCCTAACTTTACTTTAGTGTCCTGTTTCTCCCCTTAGATTGTAAACCCCTTAAAGGCCTACCAAGGACTGCACTCCCCACAAGCATTTAATACCGTGGGGCTCTCCATCCAGGAAGTGCTTAATCAATACCACTCCTTAAAATTGTTTCCCTAAGCATTAAGCAAATACTTCTCACAGTAGGTTATGAGTCTCTCACCATCTTTCCCCATCTTACATATCTGCTCTCTTCATCTGTTATTCTTCACTTTCCTCTTCCCATTCCTCCCAGGCTCTCCTAACTGTACCTCACTGTCACCTCTCCCACCTCCATCTCCTCGCTTATGCTGTTCTCCTGGCTTGAAACAACCTCCTTCCCTGAACTGTGCAGGACACAGTTCTTCCCATATTCAATAAAATCCCACCTCCTCCAACAAACCACCTCCAGTGAATTCCTACATAAATCCATTAGCGACCCCTAGCATGTATGTATTTATATCTACCTATCCTCAACACTTTGGCATATATATTTATTCAACTGTACATTTAATTATTTCAGCTGATTATTTTATTTCCCTATATGTGTTTATTTGTCTCCTACAGTAGAATGTAAGCTCCATAAGAGCTTCTTTTGGTTATGCTTTTCCCCTCTAGAATGTGGGCAGGGAATGTGACTACCAACTCTGTTATATTGTTCTCTCCCAGTCAGTTGGTACAGTGCTCCGCACACAGTAAGCACTCAGTAAATATGATTGATTGATTCTTACCGAGGTGCTTGATAACTGTACATTACACTCAGTAAATACTATTACTACTCCAATGGGTGTTCAATAAAAATTGCTAAGGATAATGATGACTAAGAACTGGGGAAGACTTGAAATCAGATAGAGCCATGACTGAAGGAAATTAAGAGAGCCCTGAAGTTAGGTCTGAAGAGAGTTTTCAATGTCCTTGGGAGACCAAGCTGCTCAATCAATCATATTTACTGAGCACTTACTGTGTGCAGAGAACTGTACTAAGTACTTGGGAGAGTATAGTTTTTATAGACCATGTTCCCTGCCCACAAGGAGCTAACAGGCTAGAGGGGGAGACAGACCTATAAGTAAAGTATGGAGATAGACATAACTGCTGTGGGGTTGAGGGTAGGGAGAATAAAGGATACAAATCCAAGTACGTTGGTGACACAGAAGGGAGACAGAAGGTGTCTTGATATTGGGGTTACTTAGATTCTGAAGTACTGTAATTTTTTATTTTAATGTCTTCCCCTTTAGCCTGTAAACTCAGTGTGGGCAGGGAATGCGTCTATTGTTACTGTATGCTCTGCACACAGTTAAGAGCTCGATAAATGCAACTGACTGGTTGACTACAGTGTGTTTGAGATGGAGATGCAAAGATCATAATGCACGCAGTATGGTTAGGCAAGCCTTTGATTTCATAATACTACCGCTAAAGGGTTTCAAGAGGGAATCGTTAGGATATTTGCAGTCAATCCAGATACAAAAAGGTAGGAGAATAAGTCATAGAGAGATAGGTATAAAGGAGGAATAATACCACAGCAGCATCGTTCTGGCTTGAGGGAGCCCCGAGTTCGCAAGCGAACCTTCTGCTCTCACACTGTGCCTGACGTCAGCTGCAGCATTTCTGGACCCAAGACTGAGGCTCAACTTCCTAGATGTTTCTGTGGCCGGTCGGTCTTATATACCATTTGACTCTCCAGCATACGTGAGCAGATAGGCCACCAAGGTTTATCATTTGGTGAACAGCTCTTCCTGCCCTGGGCTCATTGACTGTCTGCAGGACTGATGAGTCCTTTTGTGTAAGAGCACAAATCAGTGTTATGGAAACTGTATGTTGGGCTACCCAGGAAATATGACGAGCCATAGGCACAATACCCCTCATTCCTCTGTTGAACCCTCTATTTTCCTCCTCCAGTACAATGTTCTTGCATGAGCCTGACACCTTCATACACAGGGTAAATGGAAGCTTAGTCAGCAGTCATCAACCACTCTCCCCCATATGAGACTTCCAGAGCAAGAGATGAAAGGAGAAGTTCCTCTCCCCAGAACTGCCCCATCCCCACCCTCTTGGCTCCCCCTTGACCCATTCTGGGAAAGGGTGGATCTCCCCTCTGCCATCCCATCCCTCCCACCCCCTGCTATCCCAAGGCTCCTCTGGGAGTGACTTGAGAAACCAAGCTCAGAGCCACAGAGTGGATGGAAGCTGTGTCATTTCAGTGCATCTGGTCACTTGAGATTTGGGGCTCCATTTCTAAAGTGGGAGGGAAGGATGGTCTGGAGAGAGCAATTCTCCCGTTCGCTACGGTGACCGAAATGAGGACCAACGCCAGAGAGAGCCTTTCCCCTGGCACCGTCCAAACTGATTTGAAATATCTTCGGGTCTAGGGAACGAAAGACCCGCATATGTTACGGGTGACATCTCTGTGGAGAAGATTCCAAAAGGAAAGTCGGAATGCCAAGAAGCCATTCCGGATGCCCTTTAGGTCATTTAAAATTCCTCTCTTAGGGCATAAAAACTCTGCTCTTTAAGCTTAATGCATTTTGTCTGTACCTTATTTACAATTGTCTAGTTAATCAAGTCCATCTGTTATATAAATGTGATCATCATTATGCTAATGTCTGCCCTCGACATGCAAATCTGTAAACATTTGCATGCCTAATATAACAGTTCTTGTCCATAGCGTTATGTTCCTATTTACTATCTATATTTTATGACTTATGGATTTCTAAACCTTTAAATTTATATCAACACTATGACATATCTGCAGGCAGAGACAGTTTTATGAGCACTAAAAAAGCTGCAGCACACAACCACTAAATACTAATGACATAAATGGTAGCCACTAATGGTCTCTATTTTTATTACAATACAAAACTTCAATCCATTGTAATTACTCCCGCAATCCACGAGAACCAATCTGTACTGTACGATACCCGTTGGCATCAGGGTGGTTCATGCCGGCGTTATCTGCTGAGTATAGTAGCGCTCTAGGTTGCTAAAGTGGCTTAGATGCTGAAATCAGCAGCCAGAGCTAAAAACGCTCTTTTATTTCCCTTCGGGTCCAGCGGCTAAGAACAACCTCGATAGGTAATGTTCTGGTCGCTTTCCAAACCCCACCCATTGCCGAGTGAGTGGAAGATGCACCAACTGAGATCCCTCTCACTTTTATTCATTCATTCTCACATCTCTGGCCGCAAGTCTTAAAAATCCATAAGAAGGAATGGGAAAATTTGAACCTGGAACCTCTTCAAACATTTCTCTCCCCATATCAATCATTGGTGTTTATTGAGTGTTTACTGGGTGCAGAGCACTGCCCGAGGTGCTTGGGAGAGCGCAGAACCAGAGAGGTGGTAATAATAATCGTGGTGTTTGTTAAGCACTTACTCTGTACCAAGCACTGAACTAAGTGCTGGGGTGGAAACCAGCAAATTGGTTAGGATAGAGTTACTGTCCCACTCGGGGCTCACAGTCTTAATCCCCATTTTACAGATGAGGGAACTGAGGCACAGAGACTTGCCTAAGGTCACGAGACAGCCAAGTGGCAGAGCTGGATTTAGAATTCAGGTCCTTCTGTTTCCCAGGCCCATGATCTATCCGATTGGCCACACTGCTTATACTCACACTGTTCCCTGCCGACAAAGATCTTACAATCTAGAGCCTTTGCTTGTGGACTTTTTCCTCACTCTTTGGTCCCCCACTCCCCAATCTGATGGTTTAATGCCTTTGATTTAACACCCTCTTACTTGCCATCCTTTCCACAAAACTTCCTTCTCAGCTACATCCTTCTTCCCAGGTGGTGAGACCAATTGGGAATTATTGTGCCCATTTCACAGATGGAAAAACTGTAGCATTCCCAGTGTCCATGGGTTTCCTGGTTGACAAATCCCTGAGGGGGTAGCGGATGAAAAAGTTGGGGATGTCAAAAGACCCACTCCCAACACGAGGATAAATGTGTAGGAAAGCAACTATTTCTCCCAGCATCCTTTGGGGCCACTGTCTGAGACAGAATATGGGGCTAAATTGGCCTGACTAGAATATGGGTTGTTTATAATAATTATGGTATTTGTTAAATGCTGCCTCCTTTCTCCCAGGATAGAGGATTCTGCCCCCTCTCCTAAAATGGTCATATACTAACTCTGATATATTGTATGCTCCCAAGTGCTTAGCACAGTGCTTGGCACACAGTGAGTGCTCAGTAAATAACATTGATTGATTGATCCTTGCAGTGGCAGTGAATCTCTCTCTGCCTAGTATGTGAGATGCCAAACCATTCACTGATGAGTATGATCAATGAGTATGAGTATGGTGCTGATAATGCCAAGGTCGCGGGTTCGTTCCCCGTACGGGCCACCTAGTATTGAGAAGCAGCGTGGCTCAGTGGAAAGAGCCCGGGCTTGGGAGTCAGAGGTCATGGGTTCGAATGCCGGCTCTGCCATTTGTCAGCTGTGTGACTGTGGGCAAGTAATTTAACTTCTCAGTGCCTCAGTTACCTCATCTGTAAAATGGGGATGAAGACTGTGAGCCTCGCGTGGGGCAATCTGATTACCCTGTGTCTACCCCAGCACTTAGAACAGTGCTCTGCACATAGTAAGCACTTAACAAATACCAACATTATTATGATATAGGCAGCATGGTGGATTTCAGTTTCAGTGTCACGGGAGAACTATCCAACACATACTGGAATTGGACCCCATTGGGGAAAGAAGAAAATTTCACCTCTGTCAGTGTGTGAAATGACAGATCTGGGGGTCTGCCATCCTGTTGATTCGTAAGGTGGCTATCACTGTCTCACTTCCCCCTCACCACTGGAATCTTTTATAAGGACAAGTTAACCTTCCACCCAAGTTGCAGATTATACAACTGGTAAGTGAGGGAGAAGCAGGTGTCAGGCCCATCCCAATCAATCAATCATCAATCAATCAAATTTATTGAGTGCTTACTGTGTGAGAGCAATCTACTAAGTGCTTGGGAGAGTACAAATAACAATATAACAGGGTTGGTAGACACATTTCCTGCCCATGATGAGTTTGCGGTCTACAGCATTTACAAGAGATAGGTGATAATCTGTGAGTTTAAGAAGAGATGTTTTCTACTTTTTCTCATTAGCTGCACCTGCTCTGGATAGTCCTGCCCAAGGCTAAAGCAAGAGTTTCATAGATTCCATCCATGTTTTACTGATCCTGATATTAACTGATTGATTAGTCAGCTTGAATTTTTTTATCACACCCTTGCATTGAAGAGCCGAAAAATATTTTGTGGCGGTCGTACAGAAGGGGTATTTTTACTGAGAGACTGTGGATTTATGCCTGACTCCTAGCTGGCCCTTGACTTTCCCCATTTGAAAAACTACTTTTTTATGGTGTTTGTTAAGTGCTTACCATGTGCCAGGCCCTGTACTAAGCTGGGGGTAGATACGCTTAGCAGGTAGGACCCAGTCCCTGTCCCACAAGAGGTTCACAGTCTTAATCCCATTTTTCAGATGAGGTAACTGAGGCACAGAGAAATGAAGTGATGTGCTTAAGGTCACTCAGCAGAGAAGCGGTGGAACTGGGATTAGAATCCAAGTCCTCTGACACCCAGGCCCTGGCTCTATCCACTATGCCACACGCTACTTTCCTAGACTGCTCTCTACTTCCCGTCTTCACATTTGACATCTCTCTGAGGCTGCAGGGAAGTGGAGGGCTGTGACTGGGAAGGGGTGTGAAGAGGCAAAGTCTGAAATGCAGGCTGTCAATCAGGTGGATGGGCTGACAACAGGGACTCAAAACAGGCTGCACAGGGATGGGATTGGTGGTGTGGGACTCCAGTATTTCAACTCTAACTGTACTGCACAAGTTCCACAAATAATACCAGATTGATGTGCGGTACTAGGTTTGTCCCGGGATGGTTCAGGCCCAAAATTGACTTTTCTAGAAGAAAATTCTCTTCAAAATCTTGCCCTGGACAGACATAAGCCACAGATTCATTCCTAATTGTGTTGGTCCCTCAAGTCTCTCCACTTGATAGCTACTTTTTTATGGTATTTGTTAAGCACTTACTATGTTCCAAGCACTGTAGTAAGTGTTCTTGCTAGGCAGAATGCCCAAGTCTGAAGAGACCTGGGGAAAGAGCCTGGGAGGGAATATTTCACAAACCAGAAAACAACTTGATTTCAAGAATCTGAAACACAAATGAGAGTGAAACGGGGTGAAGAGCATATAATCAAAAGGGAGAATTGAACAGAAATAGTAATTGTAGTTTTTGTGAAGCACTTTGTATGTTCCAAGCACTATGCTAAGATTTGAATAGATACAAGATAGATTGGACTAAGTCCCTGTTCTCCACTGCACTTACTATGTGCTAAGAATTGGGATAGATACAGGATAGTTAGATTGGAACCAGTCCCTGTCCTTCACAGTGTAAGAGGGAGAGAGAACAAATTGAAACCTCAGAAGCATTCTCATACTTGTAGGGATTCTTTCATAGGAGTTTTATGTTGTAGAAAACATTCTAATCCATCAGTCGATCGATCATGCTCAAGCCCAAATATAAATATGTTGCTATCAATGAACTTGCTGCTCTCGAAGCACCCCAGAGGAATGGGATAAGCTATATGGTAATGTACATATTGTTCTTTTCAAAAAAGATCAGTCATGAAACTCTCACTGCTTCACTGTTCATGAGGCTGAACTATTTAGGGGGTTGATTTAACCCAGACAGACATATGCTGTATCTGCCTCTGACATTTTTTTTTTTAATTTTATGGTATTTGCTAAGGGCTTACTATGTGTCAGGCACTGTACTAAGCTCCGGGATAAATACAAGTTAATCATGTTGGGCCCACTGGGGTTCGCACCTCTTAATCCCCATTTTACACATCAGGTAATTTAGGCATGGAGAAGTGAAGTGACCTGCCTGTGGTCACACAGTAAACAAGTGGGGGAACTGGAATTAGAGTTCCAGATCCGTGCTGTATCCACTAGCCCGTGCTGCTTCTCATGAAGTAAATGTTCTCACATGTTTCCCTATATGAAACAAGCCCTTGTCTTGTCCTCCGCTGTTGAGTCGTTTCTGACTCATAGTGACTCCACGGACACATCTCTCCTAGAATGCCCCACCTCCATCTGTAATCATATGGTAGTGTGTCCATAGAGTTTTCTTGCTAAAATTATGGAAGTGGTTTGCCATTACCTTCTTCCACGCACTAAATTTGAGTCTCTGCCCTCGACTCTCTCCCATGATGCTGCCGCCCATCGCAGGTGAGTTTTGATGTTTAGCAGATTGCCTTCTACTTGCTAGCCTTTGGCCAAGCTAGGAATGGAATGGTGTGCCTCTGCATGACTCTCCCTCCTGTAGGCGAGACTGGTAGATTACTGGAAACTCTCCAGGAAACAAACCCAAGTCATTTAATAATCAAAATCAACCAATCATTGGCATTTTTTGAGCTCTTACTCTGTGCAGAACACTGTACAAAGTGCTTGGGAGGGTGCAACAGAAAAAAACAGACATGCTCCCTGCCCAAGGGGTGAATTGATATAAACTGGGAATGCCTCAAAAGAGGAAAATTCTACAATCTGTAGGGTGGGGGGAGGAGGGGCGGAAGGGGAGAGGAGAGAGACAGAGAGACACACACAGAGAGAGCGAGCACTATCTTGCTAATTTCTAGTATTTATACAAACTAAAAATACTGGATTCTTTACCTCTCTGGACTTTCTCCTCTGTTTAGTGGAGACAAAAGTCGCTGCCCCTCCCTACCTTCCAGAGGAATCGTGAAACCAAAATGAGATGGCCAAGGAGAAAACTCTTAAGAATTTGGCAAATAAATAAAGAAGATCACCCTGATTTGCTCCTTTTATTCATCCCTCCACATCCCTCACCCAAAGCTTTTATGTACATATCCTTAATTTATTTATTTATATTAATGTCTGTCTTCCCCTCTAGACTGTAAGCTCGTGGTAGCCCGGGACTGTGTCTACCAACTCTGCCATATTTTTAAAGTATACTCTTCCAAACGCTTGAAACAGTGATCTGCACACACTAAGCACTCGATAAATATGATTGATTGATTGACTGATTGAAATAAATACAAGGTGGTAGTAGCATGAGGCCACTGGTTGAGAGGTTCCCAGAAATGTTTTCAGATTCAATGGGTCTACAGATTCAGAGAGCATCCTAGCGTGCAGAATGCCTGATTCCATACTTACAAATAGACCCAGCACCTTTCCTCTGCACAAAAGAGGTTCTCATTCAGTGACTGATCTCTCAGTCAATTGATTAATCAATGACTCAGATGGAAAGTTAGGTTTAATTCCATATCTGACCTCTCAAAAAACTTTAAATTGTGAAAGTACATAAATTCTAAATTGGCCAAGGACCCACAGAGTCCGAGTAGGCCTTCAGTTAATGGTATTTTACATAAGGTAATTGCTCCTAACTCGCTGATAAACCCCACTCACCCGAAAGAGTTTCAGAGTAGCTAATGAGCCCTTGAAAAAGATGTGGCAAAGAACCGTGTAACCATCCCGGTTTTCCTCACTATCGGCTTTAGATAGAAACTCCTCGGAAACTCCTTACCATCGACTTTAAGACACTCAACACCTTGCTCTCTCCTACCTCACCTCACTGTTCTCCTATTACAACCCAGCCCACACATTTCACTCCTCTAATGAATAATTACAATCGTTATGGTACTTGTTAATTACTTACTTTGTGCCAAGCACTATTCTAAGCTCTGGGTTAGGTACAAATTAATCAGGTTGGACACAGTCCCTGTCCCACGGGAAGCTCACAAATTAAATCCCCATTTTTCAGATGAGGTAACTGAGGTTCAGAGAAGTGAAGTGACTCACCCAAGGTCACACAGCAGACATGTGGAGGAACTGGGATTCAAACCCAGATCCTTCTGACTCCCAGACCCGGGCTTATCAACTAGGCCATGTGGCTTCCCCCGCTTCCCTTGCTAGACCCAGTTCGGCTTTAGATTTTTCTTGCTGCTTTTGTATTTTTTAGAATCACCAAGATGGGCAGCTCTACTCTAGGTAGGAGCACCGGAAGGATGGGCCTTAAACTCCAGATGTAAGCCCAGCTTGGAGTCAGTGAGAAGCTAATGAACACTTCTAGGATCATCTCTCTCTCATCCTTTTCCTTGTTCTCTTCCCCTCTTTCATCCCAGTTGTCTTCCTCTCTCTTCTTCTCTCTTCATTTCTCCCTCTTTCTTTTCTTCTTTCTTTCTGTCTCTCACTTTCTTCCTGTCTCTTGGCTTTTTCTATCCCTCTTCCTAGTTTCTCTTTTCATCAATCAGTGATATTTATTGAGTGCTTACTGTATGCACTGCATAGAATGAAGCACTTGGGGAGTACAGTACAAGGAAGTTGATAGATAGTCCCTGCCCACAATGAGCTTAGACTCTCTCCCAGCTTATCTCTCTCTTTTTCTGTCTCTCCTTTTCTCCCTATTTCATTCCCTCTTCCTACCTATCTCTCATCTTCTCCCTACCTCTTTCTCTCGCGGTTTCTTTTTCTTCCTCTCTTCCTGCCTCCCTCTCTCTTCCTCTGTCTCTCTACCTGTCTCTTTCTCTCTCTTGTCTTTCTCCTCTTCTGCTTTCATGTCATTATCCATCGCTCTCTTCCTTGGATGGCTTGTCAGCTGTTCCCCAACTTATAATTCCTCCCATTCATTCAATCATATTTATTGATCGCTTACCGTGTGCAGAGCACTATACTAAGTGCTTGGGAGAGTGCAACAATAAACACATATGTTCCTTGCCCACAATAAGCTTACAGTCTAGGAGATTGACATTAATCTGAATAAACAAATTACAGATATGTACATAAGTGCTGTGGGGCTGGGAAGGGGGATCCCACATTAGGTAGAAGAAGGAGGAAAACAACCACTTGAGCACAGGAGATGAGCAGAAAGGGCAAGGAGAAAATATGGAGGAAAGAAGAAAAGATCTGAGGCTTGGAATTAATTAAGTTCACAAGAAAAGCTGAGGGAAGCTCAACTGAAGACAGGTCAACTAGGGTAGGGATGACCTAAATTGTCAGCTCTCAGAAAGAGCGAGTTAGGCACTGTAGTACATAAATAAGATCAACTGCAGAAAAAACACCTAGGGAACAGGGAGTAGTTTGACTCAAAGGTGGAGTTGAAGATGGTTAGATGGTTGTCCTGACTGCTTCTGGTCACAGAGATTCCTTCTCTTCAAAAAATGGCTCACCTTCATCCACATCCACATCCACATCATCTGGTGTAGCAGTTTTCAAAGATCCAAACAACAACCTGAACAAGAAAGAAAACAAACTCCCTGGGGAAGGGGAAAGGAGAATTGGAGGGTGAATCGTAAAGTTTCAAGTCAGAAGAGAGCAGAAAAGAACAACAACAAAATCAGACAGGTAAGATCTGAAAAGAAACCAGGGATAGACTAGAAAGTTTAAAGGGCCAAATTAAAATGATAAGAGTCAGGCAGGAACTCAGCCGGGTACAATCTGTACAAGAGCCCCGGTGCACTGCATTCATTATAGAGTAGGAACCGTGTGACAGAAACACACTGGGTTGACATAGGCTGTCATTATTAAGGTAGGATCTGAAGGATGGATTCTGAAAATATATTCACCCAAGTCCTTTTAAAGGAAGGCATGTTAGCCAACATGCACAGAAGCTCTCCTTCCTCCCTCAAAACATACTGCTGTTAATTGCACTTAACTGAGATTCCAGAAATTAATTTAGAAACACTATCCCTTGTAAAATCCTATTTCATTATGGAGTAGAGTGAGGAACGCTGTTCCATGCCCACGGCCCCCTTCACTCCAGAGAAAACAGACCCCCAAGTAGCCGAGAAGACACCCCCTTTCTGTGCTCTAGAGTCAACAATCTTCTCCTGTGTGGGCCCACTGTGGTAATTTGAAAATTGAAACTGGTTTACCCCACTCTCTCTTCCCTTCGACAAGGAAGGGACGGCCAGGCAGGTGGCTTGGCTGAGCGCCAGAGGGCAGTGGCTAAGGGGAGTTGGAATTATCAAAGTCGTTTATTCTAATGCTCATTTTCTTCCCTTCTGTAAAACGAGGTCAACCCCACCTCACACCTTCCCCTCAGGGGGCTGTGATGAAGTGAACCTACTTAGCTCTTAGCCACTCCTGGTGGGGACCATGGATTTGGGAGTAAATGTCTGAAATTGGAAGATTTAGGGTAGAAACCCTCTATTGCCCAGTTTGCACCCTCTGTCTTGCCCCCAACCTCTGCCTTATATTAGAAGAATGTTCAACCTACAGTGATGCTCTTCAAATCCTGTGGAGAAAGTAGCTTGTTCATGTTAAGAGAAGCAACATGGCAAGAGCACAGGCTTGGGAGTCCGAGGATGTGGATTCAAATCTCAGATCCTCCACTTGTATGCTATGTGACCTTGGGCAAGTCACTTTACTTTTCTGGGCCTCAGTTACCTCATCTGTAAAATGGAGATTGAGACCGTGAGCTCCATGTGGGACAGGGACTTCGTCCAACCTGATTGTCTTGTATCTACCCCAGTGTTTAGAAGAGTGCTTGGCACCTAATAAGTACCTAACAAAAATACCAATAGAAAAAAACAGTGCTTGGCACATAGTAAGTCCTTAACAAACATTACTGTTATTATTAGAAGGATGATGATGATGATAATGATGATAATGATGATGATGATCTCCCTTATGAGACCAATCATCCTTTGGGTCTATAATGGTCTAAATAGAACCTGGTGAATCCTGCCTGGAAATTTGATGTCATGATGGGACTACTCCAGTAGTTATGTGGGTGGGGGGTGGGCTGAAGGGATGGCACAGAGCCACTCTCTCCTTCACCCCACCAAGGCATTCTGAAGCAAGCAGCAGAAGGGAAGGAAGGCTGGCAGAGAATTGTTATGCTTCAGGGTCCACCTTTCCTCGAGGCCCCCAATTCCCAATTTGTAATTTATTTAAATATCTGCCTCCCCCTCTCAGACTGTAAGTTCTTTTTTTATGGTATTTGTTAAGCACTCTCTATGTTCCAAGCACTGTTCTAAGCGCTGGGGTAGATACCAGGTAATCAAGTTGTCCCACATGGGGCTCACAGTCTTCATCACCAATTTCCAGATGAAGTTAAATGGCTTGCCCAAAGTCACACAGCAGACAGGTGGCAGAGCGACTAAGCCACTCTGCTTCTCTTTGCAGGCAGGGATTGTGTCTCCCGACTCTACTGTACTGTACTCTCCCAAGCGTGGGGTACAGTGCTCTGCACACAATAAGCATTCAATAAATACCATTGATTGCTTGATTGTTTGATCAGTAGTTCTCTGCTGGGAGAGCACCATGCTATTAAAACTTGGTGCATGCAGCTCTTCTAAGAATAAAATACAGTGATCTGGTTGGCCAGAATCATGATGCAGGATCTAACTTTCACTGGGAAGTAAGACTCTAAGTATCAGTGGTTCATCCAGTCCATTGTTCTCTTTCCCATGGTGGTAACCAATGGGGCTTGGAATAAAAGTATGACTACCACCCTTGATATCGAACCACCATTAGGAATAGGCCTTTTAGCATCACTTATGATTCACACAAATAACCCATGATGAACTTCTAGTCCATAGATCTATCCAGATTCCTTTGGAATTTGAGGATATTTTCTGCCTATACCATTTCCTGTGGGTTTGAATTCAATATGTTCATTGGACCCAAAAGGGTTTCTTTGTTTCATTTGAACGTATCACCTTCAAACTTGAATCAATTAACCAATCAATCAATCAGTGACATTTATTGAGAGCTCACTGTGTACAGATAACTGCATGTATAACCTTTTGCCCTGTTGTCGTATGAGCTACCCTCCCTTCACCTCTCCTCAGCTAAGCCCTCTTTTCCCCCCTTTCCCTCTGCTCCTCCCCCTCTCCTTTCCCATCCCCTCAGCACTGTACTCATCTGCTCAACTGTATATATTTTCATTACTCTATTTATTTTGTTTATGAGATGTACAGCACCTTGATTCTATTTATTTGCTATTGTTTTAATGAGATTTTCATCCCCTTGATCCTATTTATTGCTATTGTCCTGTCTGTCTGTCTCCCCCGATTAATAATAATAATGATAATGTTGGTATTTGTTAAGTGCTTACTATGTGCAGAGCACTGTTCTAAGCACTGGGGTAGACACAGGGGAATCAGGTTGTCCCACGTGGGGCTCACAGTCTTAATCCCATTTTACAGATGAGGTAACTGAGGCACAGAGAAGTGAAGTGACTTGCCCACAGTCACACAGCTGACAAGTGGCAGAGCCGGGATTCGAACCCATGACCTCTGACTCTAAAGCCCGGGCTCTTTCCACTGAGCCACCCTGCTTCTCGATTAGATTGTAAGCTCGTCAAAGGGCAGGGACTGTCTCTGTTACCGATTTGTCCATTCCAAGTGCTTAGTACAGCGCTCTGCACATAGTAAACTCTAAATAAATACTATTGAATTAATGAGTTGGTGAATGACAATTTTGCTCTCTCTTCCCTGACCTTCATTACTGTGAAAAATTCCATCCTGTCCCTTTTGCCTTTCCAGTATGAAGAGTCTTAATCTTTACAGACTGTTCTAGTGAAGAAGCCATTCCACCCTAGATGCGATCATCTTGCTTGCCCTTCTCTGAACCCTCTCCAACTCTTCATTCATTCATTCAATCATATTTACTGAGCGCTTACTGTGTGCAGAGCACTGTACTAAGCACTTGGGGGAGTATACTACAACAATAAACAGACACATTCCCTGCCCACAATGAGCTTTTTTCATCCTTCCATCAGTAGTATGTACGGAGTGCTTATTCTGCACTGTGAAGTAAACTAAGCCCTTGGGAGAGTGCAATAAAAGAGACAACAGCTACCCTCAAGGATCTTACTAATGCAGACCTGAAAATAAATTACAGGTAGGGGAAAACAAGAGTTTTAAAGCTATGCCCATAAATGCTATTTGAAGGGGGTCATGGTGAGTATCTAAGTTCTTAAGTGATGCCAAAGTGTTGAAATGGCGGTAAGGGAAGGGGAATAGGCCAGAGAGAGAAAAGAGTAATTGAGGACGTCTTCCTGGAGGAGATGATGATGAATTCAGAAGGCCCTTGAAGATGGTTAGAACAGTGGATGGTGGTATATGAAAAGGGAGGGAGTCCCAGACAGAAGAGATGGCATGAATGAGAGGTTGATAGCGAGAGAGATGAGACCAAGGCACTGTAAGTAGGTTGCCTTGGTTGGAGTAAAGCAAGTGAGCCAAGGTGTAGTGGGAGAGGAGTGAAGATAAGTAGGAGGGAGAGAGCTGACTAAGCGCCTTGAAACTGAAGGTCAGGAGTTCCTGCTTGATGTGGAGAGGAATGGGTAATCATCGGAGGTTAGATCTGAGCAGGTGTATGCAAAATATTTTTTAAGAAAAATGATTCAGGAAACAGAGACACATGGACTGGAGAGGGGAGAGGCTGGAGTCAAGGAGGTCTGCAGGGAGGTTGATACAGTTGTTGAGTCAATCTGATTAGCCAGATTGGACCAGGGTCCTGGCAGTTTGGATGGAAGCTGATTGCAACATTCCAGAGACAAATGGGCCCTAATTTTCCATAATGATAGAAACATTCTTGTTGATTTGTTTTCTCATTTACACATATGATGAATTCATTTCATCACCTTCTATCTCCTCGTCTATACCTCCAAAGATTCTTCAACTCCAAGCTGCAGCTTGTCTTGGAGGATAGAGCATGGCCTTGGGAGTCAGAAGGACCTGGATTCTAATCCTAGCTCTGCCACTTGTCTACCGTGTGACCTTGGGCAAGTTACTTAACTTCTCTGTACCCCAGTTACCTTATCTGTCCAACCTGATACCTTGTATCACTATCTCAGCACTTAGAACAGAGCTTGGAACCTAGTAATCACTTAACAAATACTATTAAAAGAAAAAAAGATGGTGCTCTAAAAAACAGAGGAAAATATTCATTCATTCATTCAATTGTATTTATTGAGCACTTACTGTGTTCAGAGCACTGTACTAAGCGCTTGGGAAGTACAGTGCCTGGTTTATAGTGTCTTGTTTATGAGTAATGGTATTTATTATAATTATTCCTGTTGATAATGTGTTTATTTCTCATCTTCTGGACACTCACTTCCAATCACAGAGCTTTTCTTTTTTTTAATGGTTCTTGTTAAACATTTACTATGCGCCACTCACTGTTTTAAATACTGGAGTAGATAAAAGTTAATCAGGATAGACACAGTCCCTGTTCCACAATGGGTTCCCAATCTAAGTAGGAGGGAGTAGAATTTAATCCCTATTTTACGGATGAGGTACTTGAGGCAACAGAGAAGTGAAGTGACTTGCCCAAGGACACACAGCAGACAAGTGGCAGAGCCAGGATTCAGCAGACAAGTGGCAGAGCCAGGATTAAAAACCAGGTCTTCTGACTCCCAAGTCTGTGCTCTTTCCCCTAGGTAATGCTGCCTCTTGAGTGGGTGGGAGATGTAAGGGGGACAGGTAGATGAGCCCTTGATGAATTGGACTTTTATACCCCATCCCCTTGATCAGCCTAAATCAAATGATTGGTAGTGACAGTCCTCACCACACCTCATAGACTCTCCCCAGCTTCAGAGCCAGCGAATCATCCAGTCTCCCTAAATGTATTTTTTAAAAAATAATAATAATAAACTAAACAGTCGGAGCATTACTGAAACCTAAATTGGCTGGATTCTATAAAGATAGGTTGATAATTTGGTAGGCTTCTCATCTGCTGCATTTTTAATACTATATATGGAGCACTTTAGCAATTATAAAATCATCCGACTGCTCAGCAAAAGGGCATGCTGCAGCGTTTATTTTAGAGCTTTGCAGAACACAAAGAACGGGTTTTTTTTGTTTGGGGGTTGTTTTTTTCGAATATAGAATTGGAGCTCTCAGGGCCGTTTAAAAGGGAGAAAATAGACCACCAGTTCCCTGGCCTTTGTTAACAGACTGCACGAGAAATTCCCCCGTCCCTCTTTGAAACTTTACCTAGAAAAGTCTGCAATAAATTCTGATGACTGAAGAAAAAACACTGGCATATCACTGAGTAAGCATGCTAGTTCAGGTGAGCAGGGCTGATCTAGGTAGAGCCTCTTAGCAGAATTTCTGAATGCTGGGGCCCGTAGAAAATTCTCCTTGGGGACGAGAGACCCTCCCTCTATGTTAGGCACCCCCTCTGCAGAAGAATCCTAAAATCATGCTCCCTGCCCCCACCCCCCACCTCAGCCCACCTAGGACAGGAAAGAGGAGAGGCTAGATCAGAGTATTCCCACTGTGTATTCTGAGGACTCCTAGCAAATCAATCAATCAATGGTATTTGTTGAGTGCTTACCGAGTGCAGAGCACTTAACTAAGTACTTGGGAGAGCACAGAACAACAGAGATGGCAGACATATTCCCTGCCCACAACGAGCTTATTAGTCTAAAAAAGGCAAGGTTATTAGTGAGCAAGGAGATTCATAGGCTGGAGTGAGCAGTGAGGGTATGGTTCAGTGCTCAGAACAGTGCTTGGCGTAAGCACTAAACAAATACCATCATTTTTTAAAATGATTATTGAGGGTGGAAAAGAAAGTCCTGGTCAAAAAACTGACAAGTTTCTCCTCTTTCAGACCTGGCTTCAAAATGCCAAGAGTGGGCCCAGCAGCAACTCCTCTGAACCCAGAAATATCCTGGCAGTGCCAATATAGCCATGGGGGATTTGGGATTTGTATTGAGACCATCTTTACCTCCATTCATGATCTAGGTAGAGCTCAGGAGTCAGGCATTCTAGAAGGGAGGAACAGTTTAGATATTTCAAACCTTGCCTGGAGCCTGGGGACCATGTGTGGGGGCCTTAGCTCCCACACAACCTAGAGTTTCATTTCATCCTCAATCTTTCGCCCACACCCTTCCCAGCTCTGTGAGCAGCACTCTGCTCTCTTTCCCTCCTCCCCCCTAGACTGTAAGCGTACTGTGGGCAGGGAACGTGTCTACCAACTGTTATATTACATGCTCCAATGCATAGTACAGTGCTCTGCACCATTTAGGATGCATTGACTGCTTGCCTTTCACTGAGGAAAGTCCTGCTACACCTGATCAATCAAGCCATCAGTGACATAATAATAATGGTATTTGTTAAGCACTTACTACATGCCGAGCACTGTTCTAAGCACTGGGATAGATACGAGGTTATCAGGTTGTCCGACGTGGGGCTCCCAGCCTTAATCCCTCTTTTACAGATGAGTAACTGAGACACAGAGAAGTAAAGTGACTTGCCACAGTCACACAGCTGACAAGTGGCGGAGCCGGGATTAGAACCCTCGACCTCTGACTCCCAAACCCGGGATCTTTCCACTAAGCCTTGCTGCTTCTTAGCTACTCTTCACCTAGCACTTACTTTGTGCACAGACTAAACATTTGGGAGAGTACAGTTGAATTAGTAGACATGATCCCTGCCTTGAAGGATCAGTGGGAGAGACAGATACTAAATTTAATTACAAGTAAAGGAAGGAACATGCGTGCACAAGTATTGTGGTGATAAGTGCATGGATGACTCAGGAGGGAGGGAAAGTAGGATGAGGAGATGACAGATAAATCAGGAAAGGCTTCCTGAAGGAAATGTTCGCAGGAATTCTAAAGAGGAAATGTGGTTCATTGCACTCCATGCCCACAGGGACACCAGGCCGGCAGAGAGTGTGAGTGGCATTTCATAAACCACCAGTGCTAGAATCAGTTTCTCTGCTCGGATTCTGGGCCCTGAGATTGTCTTCTCCTCCATCCTCTAATGCGGTAGCCACCTGCACACAGAAGACAGTGGTCTCTCAGAAGATGGTCCAGCTGCCTGTGCCCCTCCAGGAGGGCTCTGGGATGACTGGCAATCATCAGCCATGTTCCCACTTTAGGACACGGGTGCCCCACCTACATGAATGGGTGCCCTGGGTTGCCCTCTAGACTGTAAGATCATTGTGGACATTGTATTTTACTCTCCCAAGAGCTTAGCACAGTGCTCTACATGTACAGTAAGGACTCAATAAATACGACTGACTCATGGATCGATTGACTGAGGTAAATGGTCTCCAGTTTGGAGACAGGACTCCCGTCTCCCCACCCTGACTCTCTTTCTTCTGATGGTGAGACCCAGTTTGGCCACTGTCAGCCTGGTCCCAGATAGAATCCCAGTCATGCAACAGGAGCAATTCTAAACATGCTCAGCTTTTTCTTGTCTTTTTTTTTCCCATGGCATTTGTTAAACCCTTACTCTGTAGCAGGCACCATGCACTGGGGTAGATACAAGCTAATCAGGTTGGACACAGTCCTGTCCCACATTCCTAATTCCCATTTTACAGATGTGGTAACTGAGGCACAGAGAGGTGAAGTGACTTGCCCAAGATCACCCAGCAGACAAGCAGAGGAGCTGGAATTAGAACCCAGGCCCACGCTCTATCTATTAGACCATGCTGCTTTTCACAGTTGGCACAGTTTAACATGTCTTCCACCCTGCCATAGCCCGAGGCCAGACTGCAGGTGGCAGAGGAGGGTGGCAGAGGTGTGGCAGGGCCCGGCTGCTCTCTGTTCCTGGAAGCCGGGGTGGATCCGAATGGGGATATAGGAAGGGAGAACACCTCATCCCCATTTTCCATCTCCCATCCTGAATCCCGGTAAACAAAGCTAAACACTCCCTGTTTGGGTGGCCCACCCAAGCTGCTGCTGATGATAAAGGTATTGATTAAGCACTTACTACGTGTCAAGCACTGTACTGGGCACTGGGGTGGATACAAGCTAATCAGGCTGGACATAGTCCCCGTCCCATAGGGAGCTCACAGTCTTGATCCCCATTTTACAGCTAAGTGAGGCACTGAGAAGTTCAGGGACTTGCCCAAGCTCACAGAGCAGACATCTGGTGGAATCAGGATGAGAACCCAGGTCCTTCTGACTCCCAGCCCACGCTCTATCCACTAGGCCATGCTGCTGGGGAAGAAAATAATAATAATGACGATGGTATTTGTTAAGTGCTTACTACGTGCCAAACATTGTTCTAAGTGCTGGGATAGATACAAGGTTATCAGATTGTCCCACGTGGGGCTCCCAACCTTAATCCCCATTTTACAGGTGAGGTAACTGAGGCACAGAGAAGTTAAGTGACTTACCCAAAGTCACACAGCTGACAAGGAGAGAGGCGAGCAGGGCAGAGGAGGGAGATGTCTTGTTTTCCATTAGATTGAAAACTCTGCTAGGCTGGAAGTTCCTCGTGGGCAGGGAACTTGTCTACCGACTGTGTTGTACTGTACTCTTCCCAAAGGCTTAGTTCAGTGCTCTGCACATGGTAAGCGCTCAATAAATACCGTTGATTGACGGCTTGATTTCAGTGGAAAACGTCTCCGGGGGAGCCCAGACGCTGAGTGGAAGGGGGATCGTGATTATGTTGTCTTGTTTTTGTCCGTCTGTCTCCCCCGATTAGACTGTGAGGCCGTCACTGGGCGGGGATTGTCTCTATCAGTTGCCGAATTGTACGTTCCAAGCCTTAGTACAGTGCTCTGCACATAGTAAGGGCTCAACAGATACTATTGAATGAATGAAAGAATGAACAAGGGAGCGGGAGCGGGGAGAAGATTCGGGGATGGAGGCGGGGGGTGAGGAGGGGCGAGCTCAAGAGGCTTCATCAAACTCCATGTAAGACAAGGTGGCCGCAGGGGCTGAGTCTGGACAAGAACTAAAGAAAGGTTCATGTTGTTCCAATTCAACCCCCTTCCAAGACCACACCACCTCTCTCTCCCTCTTCCACCCTTCCCAGCCCCTTCTCCTTTCCCTTCCCAGCCCTCCCCGACCTCCCCAGTCCCCTTCCAGGCTCTAGTTAACTCCTTTGCAGGCCCCCTCCCTGGCTCCGGCCTCCGTGGGGTGCCAGCCCCCGGGTGGTCTGGACATCGTTGTGTGCTCCCCCGCCTCTCTTCCCGCCTCCCCACCCCCCCCAGTAAGACGACACTTAACGGCTGGGAAATGTTTGAATTCCCCTCCATCTGCGTAATTATATTCGCATTAGGAATCCATCAGCCCTGGCCGTTACCATTAGCGCTATGGCTCATAAAGCGGCCGGGACGGCTAATGAGCCCAGAGCGGACTGGACGGCCAACGGCCTCGCTGCTCGCCCCCGGAGGCCAGTGGACTCATCCCGGGCCGCGGCCGGGAATGACAGCGGGACGGCTCCAGCAGGGATGGCCCTCCATTCATTCATTCATTCATTCAATAGTATTTATTGAGCGCTTACTGTGTGCGGAGCGCTGTACTAAGCGCTTGGGATGCACAAATCGGCGACAGATAGAGACAGTCCCTGACCATTGACGGGCTTACGGTCTAATCGGGGGAGCCAGACAGACAAAAACGACTGGGAGCTCGTGGTGGGCAGGGAATGTGTCTGTTTATTGCGGTAGTGAACTCTCCCAGACGCTTAGTACAGGGTTCCGCCCACAGAAAGCGCTCCATAAATACGATGAGATGAATGATCGATCAGGCCCGGGCTGGGGCAGGGCCGGGTGGGACTCGCCAGTTTTCCAAGAGACGAGCCCCGAGCCCCTGGCCCGTCCCTCGGACCCTCCAGGAGTCCGGCTGAGCCCCCGGTCCGCTTCTGCACCCCGGCTGCGGAGAGGACCCGACCCCGGGGGAGGAGAAAGAGGTTGCGAGGGAGCGTGCTAGCTACCCAGGAGAAGAATTCCCTGGACAATCTCCCAGCTGGAATCAGGGGATTGGATCAAACGGCCTGGTGAATAATAATACTACTAATAAAATTTTGGTATTTTTATTAATAATAATCGTTATTATTACGGTGGTACTTGTAAGCGCTTACTGTGTGCCAAGCACTGTACTAAACGCTGGGGCGGTTACAATCAAATCGGCCTGCACACAGTCCCTGTCCCACATGGGGCTCACGGTCTCACCCCCCCATTTTACAGATGAGGTAACTGAGGCCCAGAGAAGTGAAGTGACTTGCCCAAGGTCACAACAGATAAGTGACGGAGCCGGGATTAGAATCCATGACCTTCTGACTCCCAGACCGGAGCTCTATCCACTACACCATACTGCTTCTCAAGCGCTTACTAGGGGACTGGCACTGTATTAAGCGCTGGGGTGGCTACAAGCAAATTGGGTTGGACAATCGTGGTTTAGAGGAAAGAGCAAGGGCTTGTGAGTCAGAGGACGTGGGTTCTAATCCCGACTCCGCCACTTGTCTACTGTGTGACCTAGGGCAAATCACTTCGCTTCTCTGTGCCTCCGTTCCCTCATCTGGGAAATGGGGATTGAGACTGTGAGCCCCACATGGGACAAGCTGATTAATAATAATAATAATAATAATGTTGGTATTTGTTAAGCGCTTACTATGTGCCGAGCACTGTTCTAAGCTCTGGGGTAGACACAGGGGAATCAGGTTGTCCCACGTGGGGCTCACAGTCTTAATCCCCATTTTCCAGATGAGGTAACTGAGGCACAGAGAAGTTAAGTGACTTGCCCAAAGTCACGCAGCTGACAAGTGGCCGAGCCGGGATTTGAACCCATGAACTCTGACTCCAAAGCCCGTGTTCTTTCTACTGAGCCACGCTGCTTCTCTTACCTTGTGTCTACCCCAGTGCTTAGAACGGTGCTTGGCACGTAGTAAGCGCTTAATGATTACCATCTCTTTATCATTCTCTTTGCCTCAGTTGCCTCATCTGTAAAATGGGGATTAGGACTGTGAGCCCCACGTGGGACAACCTGATTACCTCGTATCTACCCCAGGGCTAAGGACAGCGCTTGACACGTAAGAAGCGCTTAACGAACACCACAGTCCCTGTCCCACGTGGGGCTCACGGTCTTAATGAAGTTGGCTCTCTCAGGGCCGCCCCACGGGAGAGGGGTCTGTGTGGGGGTGAGGAGGAGGGGGACGAGGGAGGGAGAGCCCCCGCCCTCCCCATCCTGGCCCTCCCTCTTCTCTGTCCTTAGCCAAAGGTCGCCCTTAGCGGCTCAAAACCGGGGTTCTGGATACCTCCCCGAAGGTGGAGGAGAGTCGGGGGTCTGGGAAGGCCATCCCGGCCGTCAGGCTGAGGAGGGGCTAGGAAAGACGGGACGAGAGGGTCCCAACATCCCAGGCACCGAAACTCTACATGGAAAAAAAAAAGTTTTTTTTCCGTGACCCTCTCCCTCCCTCTTTTTCGTAGCTAGGTAACCTCCTTTCTTTCCCCCTGCAGGGCTCTCCCCCTGCTCAGTACGCCATAATAGTAACAATGTTGGTATTCGTTAAGCGCTTTTACTATGTGCAGAGCACTGTTCTCAGCGCTGGGGTAGATACAGGGTAATCAGATTGTCCCACGTGAGGCTCACAGTCGCCATCAAGGCACGGTGTCTTTTGAAGAGGAAAAAAAAAAAATCCCAGACCTCACAAGTCAGACCCCAAGATCCAAGCCTCTCCGACTCCCTCAGGCACGCGTCCCCCCCTGCCTCAAGCGTTTCCCCTCAGGGGTTTGGGGAGGGAGCTTGGAGATGAGGGGGCTCCTCTTGTGAAAAGAGAAATTTCAGGAGATCCTGGCAGCTGGGCCGGCGGAGAGGGAAAAGAACCCGGCTATCACCACCCCCCACTCCCCCCCCAAAAAAGAACGGTGGGTAAATAAGGAAGGGTTGCTTATTATGCTAGTATTAAACGCCCCCCGAGGAGCTAATTAAATTCCTCCCTGAAACCCGGGGGCTGGAAAAAGCCACAAGACGTTTAACCGTGTGCGCTCCGAGCCGAGTTTGGCGACCGGGAATTTTGGAGGACCGCTCCTTCCGAAAGAAGCCTTTCCTCACCCCACCCCCGCCCCAGCCCCCGCGCCCTGGAACTCCAAGTTTGGGAAGTGACTCCGGCTGCCTTCCAGTCTTAAAATGAACTTGTTTATTACACTTTTGCTTTCACATATTTAGATACAATCAAAATCTTTTGCGGACCCTTTAATAAAAGTAGTAATCTCCGAGTACTGCAAAAAAATTATAGCATTTACATCTCTTAAAGACCGTAAACAAAATAATACCTAGCTAAACCAATAAGTGTACAGGATAAGGGTTTGAGAGACGCTTGTATAAAATGTCATCGGATTCGGATTCTATAATACAGACGATGGTAAAAACAAGCTGGGCTTACGTGGGGGCGATTCCGTACGGAACCGGGCGGATTCCCCTTCTGTGAAATTTAAATTTAGGATTCATTTAGAGTATTCGGTACGGTTTGTCCTAGCGCGGGGAGCTGTCCTCTCGGATGGCGCTCCCGTTGGCTGCGAGGGGGGAATGCTTTTCTCTCCCGATGGAAGGATTGCAGAAAAGCTACGAGAAGGCGGGCTCCGACCTGACGGATAACGATGCTCAGTTTCTCAGACCCATCGACCGCTAAATTGTGCGACCGTGCGAGAGATCGGACACTCGCAGGCACGGCTGCGGCCTCCCCCGTCGGCCGCCTCCTCTTCTCATCGTCTTCTGGACGACTCTATCCCCGAAATGCCCTTCCTCTTGGGGCCGAGCCCCTAAAGATTACGGCATCGAAACCTCTTTCGTCCCTTCCCATCCGTTCTTTCCTCCCACCTCGGACCCGTCGAGAGTGGATGGGCGGCATTCAGAAACCTTATTTCTCTTTAAGGAAAATAAAAGTCCCCTTGAAACTTTATTGAATCGAAGCCAAATGAAATTTCCGATATTCACACATATATTACAGAGTAAGAGAGTAAAAGTTCGATATACTTCTTGGCGTTTAGTCGGGCCACATTTTTACGAGAGCGAAACAAGCATCAAAACATTTAGCAGCCTTATATTTTCACAATCACTCTGAATATTACATAGAAATACTGAAATATTCTATTCCATCAGTTGCCACCGGGAATAGATCTTCGTGTATAAATTTTTTTTTGGAACTGTCAGCCAGTCAACAGCGAAGCGAGTCTTTTTTTTTTTTCTTTCTTTCGCCATGGCATCCGTGTATTCAAAAATACCTTCTGAAAGTTAACTCTTATCCAAGTTTAAGAGCAACGCTTTCGAAACGCAGAAGACCACCCCCCCGGAAAGGGCTACGGAGAAGAACACTGTTAAGTATCAGCAGAACGACGGAGTCAGCGGGAAGTCGACCAAGGGAGAAATATTTGAAGACTTACACCATCGAAATACAAAGGCTTTGGGGTTGTTGTCCGTTCGATTTTTAAGCTACTTTGGGATGGGGGAGAGGGAGCATTTGGTTATTGGAGGTCAAAGCCAATTACAACGCGGCCTCTCTTGGCTACAACAACCGAAGAAGGGGGAGGGAAATCATATTATTCGGAACGTGTACACAGACCTACGCGGAATTGAGCTTCTTTTACTAAATGAACAGAAAGAGTTTGCTGTCCAGAGCTCTTTATACCCAGCTACAATTTGGGAATCTGTACGAAATTCTCAAGACGTGCTGCTTTATCTCTCTTTCTCGTTCTCTCTCTCCCTCCGTTCTAGCGAGGAGTCCTTTAGAGAGGGAACACGAGAAATCCAGAGAAGGTAGAATATTTCCAGCCTCCCATCAAGTTTCCCCGCTCCAGTTTGAGGTAGGCCCGGTCCCCCTTCTCCATCTGGATCAGGACGCCGTTGCTGGCCGCCTCCCGGGTCACATCCTGGTCCCCGGCAAAGGCCGAGATCACCGGCCAGCCGTTCAGCATCAGGCTCACCTGGAGGGCGGCGGAACACAGAAAACGGCGTCACGGGAGCCCGACCGAAGCCCAAAGCCCAAAACGTTGCGGCAAACCTCCCCAAATTCCGCCTGAAGGGACTGACGGTCCAAAAGGGGGGGGGGGGGGGAGTGTGTGTGTGTGTGTGTGTGTGTGTGTAAGCGGATTTTCTTTTCTCCGCAATCGATCAAATGAAGTTTTTTAGTGGGGGCAAAGCAACGGGGAGGGGGCGAGCTACGTGCCACTTGGAGAGGCGGCATCCGAGCCCGGTGCTTTGCCCACGGAGAAGCAAAGGACAGATTCCCGAAACCTCGCCCCTTTCCTACGGGGTTTTCCGGCTGACTCCTTGTGGGCAGGGAAGGCGCCTGCTCATTCTACTGCACTCTCCCCAGCGCTTAGGACAGTGCTCGGCACCTAGTAAGCCTTCCAGCGATTCCATCGATGGATGGATCGACGGTCCGGGGGTCCAGCGCATCTCTCCCAGATGATCTGGGGCGGGGGTGGGGGGTGTTAAGCAAGAAGGACGGGAGGCTGGGAAAGAGCGGTGGGACGGGGAATGGGGGTCCGGTGGGGGGGCTCGGCTGGTCACCCCTCGAGGGGCGCGGCGGGGGCTGCAGGGCCAAGCAGAGGGGGAAATCCCGGCCGGAGCGATCCGCCTTCCATCCCGCTGCTGGAGGGGGCCGGGGCCTCCCCCCTCCCGGGATGCTGGGCAAACCTCCCTCCTTGTGCGCCCTGTCCGACCGCGGGCGGAGAAGACAACGGACAGAGGCTTCCTAGAGCCCCTCTGCCCACCTCACGACCAGCCCCTGAGGACCCCCCACCCCCTCCCTCCCTCTCTCCCCCCCCCCCCATCGCCCCCTTCCCCGGCCAGTTTTGGGCAGAGCTGACCTGAAGGTTTCTGCCCCCCTGGAGCCGTCCGGGAGGACTCCCGTCCAGCGTTCTGAACGCGCGCTTCGCCTCCAACTTTCCCCCCTGGGACCCCCTGCTTCCCTCCCCTCTCGGAGAGAGGAGACTAGAGGTCCCTCCGAGGGCGGGGAGGAGAGGACGATAATGGGAAGGGGAGCCCCGGGGACCCCCTCGCAGACCACCGGACCCTTCTGTCAGCCGGGCAACCCCCTTCCTCTCCCCAAGCCCCGTCCCCCGCGGACGCCAAGCGCACCGTCCGCCTCACCGAGGGATGGATCGATCGATCCCCGGATCGACCCCCTCCCACGTCCATCCCCTAGCCCTTCCCCGGGGCCGATGTGGGGGCGGGGGGCGGGCTTCGGAGGCTGACCTGGATGGTCTGTCTGTTGTAGACTTTCACCACGTGGAAGTTGAAACTGTAAATCCCTTTCCGCGGGGAGATGAAAGTGCTGCGCTCCGAGTCGAAGTTGCTGCCGATGTTCACTAGTACCTGCAACGGGACGCAAGGGGCGAAGGGGGGGAAGGGGCTGAGCGTCTTCGCCCGCCCCCCACCCCACCCCCCGGGGGAGCGGCGGCGGCGGCGGCGGCTTCCTTTTTCCTTTGCTCTTCTCTCTCTTCGACCCCGGCCTCCCCCTCCCCGAACCCCCTCCCCGACGGGGGCGCGGGGGGCCGTGCCTCACCTGGTCGAAGTAGATGATCATGGTGCGGTTGCTCATCTCGCTGGGCTCGTGGTTGGTGCTCCGGATGGCGGAGAAAGCCACCTTGGCGCTCCCCGAGCGCACGGAGATGCCCAGCGCCGTGCCCGTGGGGTCGGACGTGGGATTGGAGTCGCAGACCACCAGGCACTTGCCCTCCAGGACGATGGGCTCCGTCTCGTTCTGGCCGCGGGCCGGACCGGCCAGCCAGGCCGCCGCCCCCAGCAGCAGCAGCAGCAGCTCCGGGGCGCCCGGCATCGCGGCCGGACCCCGGCGGCCTCGCCTCGCCTCGCCCCGCCCCCCGCCCCCCGCCCCCGGCGGGGCTCGGCTCCTCCTCGGCTCGGGTGGCGCCCGCTCCCTCCCCGCCGGCCCCGGGGCTCAGGGGCGGCCCGCCAGCGGACGCATGGCCGCCGCCGCTGCTTGCAGCCCGGCTCCTCCCTCCCGCTCCCGATGCGGCCGGCGCTGCAGCCGGAGGTCGGGCGGACGGAGCGCGCAGCCGGCGAGCACAAAGGCGGCCGCCCACCCGCCCGCTCGCCCGCCTGCCCGCTCGCCTGCCCGGCCGCCCGCCCGGCCGCTCCGCCCCCCGGCAACCGGGCCCCGCCCCTCCGCCAATGGGAAGGCGCGGCGCTCCCCTCTCCGCCAATGGCGGCGCCGTCCGCCCGCGGCCACCTGACACGGGCGCCGTTCTTATTAGATGCCGGCCGGCGGGAGGCGCGGGGCAGCGCCGGCCCCGGAGCCGGCCGAGGGTGGGAACGGAGGGACGGAGCGCCCGGCGCCCCCCCTGCCCTCCTGCCCCGGCGCCCACCGCCACCCACCGCCACCCACCGCCACCCACCGCCACCCTCGCCCCCCGCACAGGTAGGGGGCGGCGCCTGCCCCGCTTCCCGGGGACGGCTCGGCGGGAGGACGGAGGGGGACCGGCCGTCGGGGAGAGAAGGGACCGGTTGGGGAAGCCGCGGGGAGGAGGGCGCTCGGCTCGCTCCGGGGACCGGTCCCGCTAGGCGAGGGGCGGGGAGGACCGCGTCTGCGTAACGGGCTGCCAGGGCGGCTCGCTCGGAGGCTCGGAGGCGCCTGCGTGGGCGCCGGGAAGGGGAGGGGCTCTGGGGCCAAACGGGCGGGGCTTTGGGCGGGAGGGGCGGGGTCTCGTCGGAGGTGGGCGGGGCTTCGGCGGTGGCCGCCCCCCGGGAGGCGGCGGCGTCGTCGTCCTCTCCATCCTGCCCGACCGGTCCAGCCTCTCCGGGCGTCTCCTTGGCAACGCGTCGCTAGGGAGAGCCCCGCCCGTGCGGAGATGCTCGGGGGGCCGGGAGCTGGGACACCCCCCCCCCCCCCGGGTTCCGGGCCGCTGCCGTTGGCCCCCAGCTGCGGGTCTTGTTTTTGTCCGTCCGTCTCCCCCGAGGCGGGGATTGCCTCTATCTGTTGCCGGGTTGTGCGTTCCAAGCGCTTAGTACAGGGCTCTGCGCGTAGTAAGCGCTCAATAAATACTATCGAATGAATGAATGAATGAATGATCCCGGGCTCCGCGAGGCCCCTCCCCCAAAGCTCCGACGCCCCCGCCCTCCCCGAGGCTCGCCGGGACGCTTCGGAGGCCGGAGCCCACCACCCTGCGGCCATCGGCTCATTTTCCTTTTTTGAAAGCCTGTCGTTTTTACTGCCGGTCCCAGCCACCGTCTGTTTTCTCCCACCACCCTGTTTCCGTCACTCGCTTGCAACTTTAAACAGACCCTGCGCCGAACCCCAACTCGGTCATCGCACTTAATACGAAGCCTCGCTCCCGGTGTGTGTTTGCTGTGCGCGTTTATTCTTGGGGCTACTAGGACTTTATTATAAAGAGAAAGACATCAGCGAGCATAGTAAAGGTAAAATGAGCAGCTCGCCCAGTGAATTCTGTCAACCTTAAATATATATATGTGTGTATATATATATATATATATATATATATATATCTTTGGGGAGGTTAATTCAGGAATCCGTTGAAGCCAGTTCGGGACTCACAAGTGGGAGGGAATTGGATCGTGGGAGTAAGTGCCCCTCAGTCTTGTTTATGCTTTTCAAGAAGACTGAAACCGGATCTAGCTTGTGAGATGTCCTCCAAATAAGCAGGACCGGGAATCCAAGGTGGGGAGCGAGAGGAGGAGTGAGTGGCCAAACTGTTAATAATGAACTGATGGTGTGTGGGAGAGAGCCATCTGGGTGGCCGAACGTGCTCGTGAAATTCAAGAACCATTGAATGAATGGCGTTCTAAACATTCCTCCAGCGCTTAGAACAGTGTTTCGCACCCAGTAAGCGCTTACCAAACGCCATCATCATCAATCGTATTTATTGAGCGCTTACTGGGTGCAGAGCACTGTACTAAGCGCTTGGAAACCAGGAATCAATAGTCATCGTCAGAAATGCCTCTAAGATATCCCCAGAAAGAGACCTTCTCACTTCCTAAAGAAGACTTGCTGAAAGCAAATCATTTTCTCATTTACTAATTTTGGAGTCCCAGCCTTTGCTTAACCGTGATTTGACACCATGATTTGGCTCTCCGCTCAGTAGAGCCAGGGTGACTCCCTCTCTAGACTGTTAAATTCTGGCGGGCAGGGATTGTGCCTCTTAACTCTACTGTATAGTGCTCGGTGCAGTGCTCTGCACCCATTAAAGGCTCAATCAATACCTCTGATTGAGTGGCTTATTGATTGATTGATTGATTGATTGGGCCACCACAGTGGGTAGAATAAAATCGCGGCCTTCCGGCCCAGCAAACTGAGAGGAGGGATTTCCTTTCCGTTGTCTGTACCGTTTAGGGAAGGCTCTTCTGAGCTTGCTGACAAGGCAGCGATTTGGTTGGGGTGGGTGTGTCCAGTGCTAGGCAAGAACGCAATTATCTCCTGAGCTTGAAAAATTTACCAATACTTTAGTTGTCAAAGGGCCGTTTTGAAGACATCCCATTTTACTTTCTTCAAACTGAGGCTTGTAATAAAGTTGGGAAATGTGCATAAAATGCAGTTTATTGCTTCATTAAACTGCCAAAGTGCTTCCTTTGGGGATACTTATAACCCATCATTATACGTGAGTTAAGAAAAATAATTTCACATACGAGGAACTTCTAAGACTTTTCTTCAGTGTGGAGATATTGGAAACCGAGGACAAAAGTATTATAAGAACATCTGGCTGAAACTTTCGGAATAGCATATTGCAGAGATGTTGCTATCCTGGGAAACACTTTAAGATTGTAAATGAAGGAATCTACCCGGTTGCTTTTGTGTCCTTTCCCAGTTAATTGGCCCCGGAAGAAATTAGGCGTCTTTAAACATAGCTTTTGTTCGTGGAGTCAAAGCTTTGTTTCCAACCACCAAAGAGATCCCTCCATTTGTGAGGAAATAACGCAGCGGCTATTCTGTTGTAATGATGAGGAAGGTGATGAAGTGCATTTATTCCATGGACATTTCCAGATACTTTTTTTCACTCCCACCCATCCTCTCCTGAAACTTAAGATCTCTGATATCCACAGCCATCAAACAGGATTCAAAACCCCTTACGGTACAATTCCTCTGCATTCGATTCATCTTCTTCAGAGAGTTGCACCTTAGAGACACTATTCTATTGTCAGGTGTAGAATTTAAGATTTCATGGAATCAAGGTACAACTTGGGTCTGAGCATCATATTTTAAGTAAGCTGGAAAAACGTGGGATAATGGTTTTGTAAACTGCTGAAATTTCAACCTAATCCTGGTTCCTTTGAAGAGAGTCTGAAATAATACTTTTTGTTTTGTGTCTACACTACAGGCATTCCAAAAGACAACGCTGCAGCTATCTTTTAAAGTGTCATGTTTTTCACGATTTAGTGTGCTGTAGATTCAAATTGTTATCCATATGGACAGTTTGAAAGGGTGCCATTTTGGCCTGTAATTCTAATGCCGGGGTGGTTGCCTCTTTTTTAAAAGGTCCCAAAACAAAGGCTGTGATAAAATGCTCATACTTTGAAACTTTAAAAAAAAATTCTATATTGAATGGTGCCCCACATCTAAGGTCTTTGGACTTTGCCCTCCGTTTGTGAATGGCAAATCAGACCAGGTTTAGGATCGGTGTGTGAAATAGGATCTAGTGGTGATATGCATGTTTACAATGCCTTTTCTCAGTGCAATTCTACAGAGTTGAATTTACCTCTCTCATTTTTTGAAATAATATTTTTTAAGGTGTGCCAGCTCTTATGGAAATAACAAAATATGCAGTTTCTTCTTTATGTTTGCAAGGAGACTCTATCAGTCTAAGCAATTCCATCATTATTTTGAAAAGAATGATTAACTCTCCTGAAACATATGTTAGTAAGAATTTAGCATACAGGTCCATCATTATTTAAATAGGTGTTCATGTGAGGGGGGGAAAAAAACCCCTCACGTAGCATGAAGCTCTAGGAATTTTCCAAGATGTAATTTTCCTGTTGTTTCAGATTGTTTATTTGGGGAGATATAGAAGAGTTCTTTACTATATTTTTGATTAGACATGTTCGGTTTGGTTAGGCTTGTCTTCTATCAGAAGATGTAGGTTTATTAATGGACTCTTTCTTTTAGTCATATCGGTATTGGATTGCTCGCTGGAATCAAGGATTTCAGAAAGATTCACAGTTTTCTAAAGTAGTGGCAAGAGAACTTAGTAAAATGGCAAGTGAAATGGAAGCGATTCCTGGCTAGAGGAACATGGGGGGAAGGGTATCATTAGAATCAAGACTTCTACCCCACTTCCTTCCTGAGGAAGCTGGCATTATTATCGCTATTTGGTACATGCTGTAATTAATGGGCCACTGGGTCACAAGTAGCTCTATCAATGAATCCTATGGTACCTCTAAAAGTCATATTACAGCACAAAATGCCCAAATTTAAAATATACCTCCAGAAAGACTCTATGATAGTGTTGTGACTACAAAATAAAAATTTATTATACCTTATTTAAAATTAGAATATTTAATGGACAAGATCCACTTTAAAAATTGCACAACCCAAACCTTAATCTTTGATGTTATAACACGTGGCAGAAAATCCTAAAGAGAAACAAAATTTGCATTTTAATCAGGTTAACCCAAGCAGGTGGATCTCAAGAAGATATTGTGACTTGTAATCATCTTCATTTTGCGTTCTAAAATGAGACTTTCAAGTGATGAAAATCAGAAATATTTTTACTCTGGTCTGTTGGCAATTTTTTCTTTAGCTGGTATTTTCTATTTCAGCGAGATCTCAACAAATGATGTAGAACCATTTACAAGCTTTTATTTTGTTCAAAGTAGTTCATATGCCAAAGTTAAAAATAAACTTAGGATAGGCGATTTAACGTATAGCTGTTTTGAGTGTGGGGAAGCAGGGCACTTGTGCGTGAAGCAGATTGTTTTAAGACAAACCATTTACCAGAAGACCCCTCTAGTAGTGTCCCAGAAATGACACTCAGTCACCTTGCCTCCTCCTACCTCAGCTCACTGCTCTTAATACAACCCGGCCCACACACTTTGCTCCTCTGGTGACAACCTACTCTGTACCTGAATCTCATCTACCTCGCCGCCGACCTCTCACCCTCGTCCTACCTCTGGCCTGGCATGCCCTTCCTCTTCATATCCGACAGACAATTACTGTCCCCACCTTCAAAGTCCAGTTGAAGGCCCCTCTCCTCCGAGAGGCCTTTCCCGACGAAGCCCTCATTTCCTCTTTCCTACTCCCTTCTGCGTCGCCCTGATTTGCTCCCTTTATTCCACGCCCCACTACAGCCCCACAGCACTTATGTACATATCGGTAAACTGTTTATTTCTATTAATGGCTGTCTCCCTCTCTAGACTATAAGCTTGGGCAGGGAACACGTCTACCGCCTCTGTTATATTGTATTTTACCGATCGCTTAGTTCCGTGCTCTGCACCCAGTAAGCACTCCAAAAATAGGATGGCTTGATTAATTGACATGAGGAGTTCAAACTGTTGTGCTCAGTTTTGGGGAATAAAAACTGTGGTCAGACCCCTAAGGCAACCAAAAAATTATCCTGCTGTAAATTTCTGGTGTGGGGCAAGCATGTTTTCTGAAGAGAAAAATCTGAATGATGTACTGGCTGCTTACCTACAATTAACAAGAAACATTCTGGAGGTAAGAGCAGTGTTTTGGAAGCCATATTTCTGTCAACATGTCAACCACATTCTTCTTTTCTAGCACTTAGCACAGGGCTTTATCCATTGTAAACACTTAATAAATAGTATTGCTGCTGCTGCAACTGCAAGTATTCCTACTATGACTGTTACTATTACTTGCCACCCCGTGATTGGCCTAAACCACATCCGTCCTTTTGTCTCTTTTGTGAGACCTCAGGAAAGGCGAGGCAAACCAGAAGCAGGATTGAGAGGGGCGGGGGTGAGGTTGGAGACTACAGGCTTCCCAGACTCTAATCCTGCAACTTTCCATCAGGTGGAGTCCCCGACCAGGGAGGAAAGCATATAAAGTCCTCAAACCCAAATAGATACATCCAGGAGTAGGGAAGGATTTGCTAACAAGCCTAATCAATCAACCATTTGAATGTTTTGAATGTTCAGTGTTGCTAAAAGGTATATTTGGTGATAATTTTTAACCTGGCATTGGAGTGCCACTTACAGAAAGAGCCTGTGTGAACACGGAATTTGACCCCCTTCATGGGATTGTGGATTGTGGCAAATACCTTTCAGCATGCAGGAACTAGAGAAAAATTTGTATTTGGCAATATGCTGGGCATTCTTCACGTTTCTTGACCTTGTTTCTTTTCCCCTCGATGCAAATAGATGTAGCCGAGAATGCTGAGATGCCAAATGTAGTGAATCCCAGCTAGAGAAGTTTGGGTTACCCCAGCTCTAGACAGAGCTGATTTGAATGTGCCAGTTTTAGCATGTTTTGTTGACCGAAATTAACATACATATTTTCACTTGAATACTTTCCTTAAGTAGAGCCTAAAGTTGTATCAACTGTCACTCATCTAAATCTGTTTGCATAGCTTAAAAATAATATGTGTGTGTCTGGCATAACTTTCACAAATATGGAATTCATTGCTATTCTGTAGTCGAATATTTATTGAAAGATTTGGTTCACACAGGGATTGCCCAGAGTACCCTGATTTCACTATTAAATCGAAAGTTTAAATAATTACTGCGTGGGTCTAGGAAAAACATCATGGCTTAGTGGATAGAGAATGGGTCTGGGAGTCAGAAGGAACTGGGTTCTAAACCCCCCTCTGCCACTAGTCTGCAGTGTGACCTTGGGTGAGTCATTTAACTTTTCTGGGCATCAGTTACCTCATCTATAAAATGGGGAGTAAGACTGTGAGACCCTTGTGGGACAGGGATTTTGTTCAACCTGATTAACTTGTATCTACATCAGTGCTTAGAACTTTGCTTGACTACATAGTGAGCACTTAACAAATACCATTATCATTATTATTATGATTGTTCTCTGGCCCTATCTGGGAATTGAGTTCCCAGATGGAGCTGGAAATGGGAGCCAGGTAGTTTCAGCATTCCTAGGGTCAGAGTTAGGGGCATGCTCTTGTCTTCTGAGGCAGTAGAATTAGTCAAGTGCATATCATTGCCATCTCTCAGGTTACCCTCTCAAGACTTGTGGCCTTCTGGATTTCATGTGGGTCTGTGAATGAACAAGGCATAGAGGTGCTGCGTTTTTTTTATTATTATTATTCTTGTTTTGGGCTTTAGTCAGACTGATAGCATGTTTTGATAAATTGCATTTCTACATTGAAGTAACTCTACCCTTTGGGCAATTGTTATATTATACTCTCTCAAGGGCTTAGTACAGTGCTCTGCACACAGTAAGCGCTCAATAAATATGATTGAATGAATGCAGGAATAAATTTGGTATTCACCCCACTTTCAGCCCTTCAGACCTTTTGTAATATCCGTAAATTATTTATATTAATGGCTGACTCTCTCTCTCTAGACTATAAACTCGTTGTAGGGAAGGAATGGTTCTACCACCTCTGTTGTATTGTATTCTCCCAAGCTCTTAGTACAGTGCTCTGCATATGGTAAGTATGCAATAAATACCATTAATTGATTCAAGGCCCTTGTACCCAGGTAATTCAAAAACCAAAGGTGGAGATTATTGTTCATGCATTGCATTACTATGCTATGCCTGACCAGGAAGGTATTTTTTGTGTGAGAGTCAGCTTAGGGATTTTCATAACTGTCTCTTGCTCAATTATGCTTTTTAATTGCAATTTTATAAGCATAATGTATGGCGCACAATTAGATGAACATGTTTGAAAGTCAAAACTTGGGAATACAAATTTCCTCATGTTGTTGGATTCCTCCTTTTGTTTAGATATACTCATAGAGAAGTGGCAAGGCCCAGTAAATAGGGCCTTGGAGTCAGAAGGACCTGACTTCTAATCCCGGCTCTGCCACTCATCTGCTGTGTGACCTTGGGCAAGTCACTTAACTTCTCTGTGCCTCGGTCATCCCATCTATAAAATGGAGATTGAGACTCTGAGCTCCGTGTGAGACAGGGACTGTGTCCAACCCAATTACTTTGTATCTACACCAGGATTTAGTACAGTACCTGGCCCATAGTAAGTGCTTAACAAATACCATGATTATCATTATAAGTAGTAGTAGTGCTTAAAACAGTGCCTGGCACATAGTAAATGCTGAAGAAATACCATAAAAAATAGATGGCTCAGTTGTGGGGGTTTTTTTCCCTAGCATATTCCTGAGGTCCTCTTCTTTAAGTAGAGAACTAGTATTTTTCCATACTTTTGTTTTTCACATTCTAAGAATTTCTTTGTGGTCTTTGACATTGGTTTAGTGTAGAAATAACCGCGCGAGTTCCATTTCTCATGATTCCTAGTAAGTGTCATTTTATATTAAGCTGGGACCGGGTTTCCTTAAATAGAAATCTCACACAATGCTGAAAGCACACCTTGGTGAGTTTGGTATACGAGGTGCCTTCTCAGCATTGTATAGTAACGGAAAGAGAGCCCTTTGGACTATCTAAACAGATTTATGGAGACTCATTATCCCAAACTACAAGCCAAGCTTTCCCCTTATCACATGGAGTTAACAAAGAAATGAAGTACAAACTGAGATACTAGATGATGAAGAACATTTAGGAGGGCTGCCGTTTATCTACAGAAATCAACTCTTTGACCCCATTCCCTTGTAGCATGCCTCTCTACACAGTGAAACAAAGGGAATGCCTGAATCTGCTTCCCTTGGCTAGTTCGGGGATAATGTCAGCTTGTAGAAGATGCCTTTTGGGGGCCAAATGAGATCAATGTCATGCAGCATCCCTGGAGATGGTATATTAATGCCTTTTTGTTGCCGGAAGGGATGATCCAGGTGCACAAGTATAAAGGAGAAAGAATCATCTGCCTCATTGAATAGGGTTATGGGGTAGAATTTAATTTATCTTTATTCAACAGAAAACAAATGTAGGGGTGCAGGCAGGATGGCAATTTCCATCTATACCCCACTCATAAGACTTGGCATATTAAACATTCATATCAATTATCATCAAGATGCACTTCCTTATGACTCTTAATTATGATCAAGCACCATCTAATGTTGGTTTAGTGTGTCTCCACTCAAACAGATTTTATTATTAACCATTTGAGATAATGACCAAATGAATTCATTTCAAAAAACGGACTTAATAACTCCAGTTTACTTGGATGCCTGCAGAAAGGATGCCCTTTTATAGGAAGATATCAAGATCTGATTTTAGCTTAAAAGTTGAGTCTTTGTAGATTAAACGTACTTAAGTGGCATGATTTTCTAGAATGGCAGGCATTTTTTTTTCTTTTTTGGTATTTATTGAGTGCTTACTATGTGCCGGCCATTGTAAGCCTTGGGGAAAATACAAGCTAATCAGGTTGGAGTTCATGGTCTTAGTCACCCTTTTACAGATGAGGTGACTGAGGGACAGAGAAGGGAAGTGACTTGCCTAAGGTTACCCAGCAAGAAGGTGGCAGAGGGAGGATTAGAATCCAGGACTTCTGATTCCCCATCCCATGCTGTATCCATTAGGCCATGCCACTTCTTTATTTCCAAGTAAGCAATGAATCACTATAACATAACTAAAAATGTTTTTTCTAATTTCACAAATTCCTTTTTCCTTTCCAAATTTGCTTTCTTTGGGAAGACTGTATGAATCATTTTTTCACCTAGTTTTGGGCTCCTGCAAAAGTGGCATAGGTCTTTTGTGGGTTGTCTTTCATTGGAAGTGGTGTTGATATTTAGCCACATGAGGAAATCCAACTAGGCCTTAAAATATTTAGGAATTGATAGTCCCCTATTGTGAGTAGGTGCTTTTTTTAAAAAATGGTATTTGTTAAGCACTTACTTTGTCAGGCACCGTACTAAGTGCTGGGGTAGATATAAGGTAGGTTGAATACCATCCATGACCCACCTGGGTCTCACAGTCTTCATCCCCATTTTACAGATGAGGTAATTGAGGCACAAATAAATTAAATGACTCACCCAAGGTCACAAAGCAGACAAGTGGTGGAATCAAGATTAGAACTCAGGTCCTCTGACTTGCTCATTTATTATGCGGATTTTGATAGCCTCCAAAGCCATCTTCCAGAGACACTCCATTTTGTTGGCAAGTTTTTCACAGGATTAGAGAAAGTTAATTCTGTAGTTAGTTCTAAAATAGCCCTACAGTCTCAGAAGCTGCCTCCCAGGCTTTGGGGGTGAAATGCAAAGCAGACAAATCCCTCTCCTTTCATCCTCTTTTCCTTTTAAGCACCCATCTTTTTATTTTGATTGACCTATATTTTCTTGTTCAAATTTCAGGAACTGTGAGCATACATTAGGTAGGATGGCATCACAGCTGATAGAAAGTACACTAGTTTCAGATTCTGACTACTCAGTTATCCTGAAACAAAGTTACAGATTGAAACAGGAGAAGCAGCATGGCCTAGTGGAAAGAACACGGGCCTTGGAATCGGAGGACCTGGGTTCTGATCTCGGCTCTGCCGATTCCTCGCTGTGTGACCTTGGGCAATTCACTTAGCTTCTCTGTGCCTCAGTTTCATCAACTGTAAACTGGGGATTCATTGCCTGTTCTCCCTCCTACTTAATCTGTGAGCCCCATGTGGGCAAGGACTTTGTCTGCCCTAAATGACCTGTGCCTGCCCGGTGTTTAGAACAGTGTTTGACACATAGTAAGTGCTCAAAAAATACCATAAAGAAAGGCTTTTGGAATCTTATAGCAAATATGTGGCTCTGTTGTGACATGTTCCCCCTCTTGGCATATGTTTTTTCCTTTATAATCAATGGGACAGTCACAGAGGTAAGGCAAGAGATAATATTTCAGAGAAGTCCTAAATCTACTGTTATATATTGCATATCATTAACAGGTTGTGTCATTTGGAATTTTTATCCAGTGTGTTCTTTTGGTGGGTAATTTTGAGTAGACGTCAAAGGTGTAATTTAGAGACACCAATCAAGGCTTTCAGGATTTTTCAGATCAATGCAAACCGTAGAGGGAGAAAGTAGAGAATTAAAAATACAATCATCTTTCTGTTCAAGCAATTACACAAGTGATGCTTTTGTGATCTTGGACGCTTTGGGAAGCAAGCGTTGGGTGTTACTGCACAAACAATTTTTTTCCTCAAGTCTAGTGGGAATCTTTCACTGCATGAAGATGAAGCTCACGCGTATGCTTAAGCTAGATGCAAAGTAATGGTTGGGAATGGAATTCTCTAGTTCACGTACTTTCTTTAGACGGTCCCGTTTCAGCCTCCCAAAAGAGTACTGTTCACCAGTGACCTCGGTGTACGTGTTCTTTGCACTAAGAAATAGCTGTGTAATATTATTGTGACGGAGTAAGTAAACTGAAGTTTGCCTGCACTGCTAAATCAGCACCCTGAATGAAATTGGCGGATTATACTAATTTAGCTTTTAATGATAAGAGATTTAAGCATAATTGGTTAAAGAGTTTATCTACACAATATGAGTCACTCCCATAATGTGCCATTTTAAAGCCTGTAATTTCCAGGTGTTAAATACATTTTCCAAGTTATCAGGAGAAGTGCCATAAAAATGATCTCTCATTTCAAGCATACAAATGCGTATGCTTTATTTGTTTTCTCTACACCTACTCACTATCATTGTGACTTTCTGTTATGACCTTCCTAGCTCCTGGACATATTTTCATATCCCCAAGATATCGGTGCTATCATTGTTTCATGAAGGCTGATCTTGTCTCAAGAGAAGTAATCACTTTTTTGTGTTTTGGATAGTATTTTTTAAGGGCTTACTGTGTGTTAGGCACTGTATTAACCACTGGGGTAGATACAAGATTATTAGATTGGACATAGTCACTGTCCCACACGGGGCTTGCAGTCTTAACCCCTATTTTAGAGATTGAGGGAGCCGAGGGATGGAGAAGAGAAGCGACTTGCCCAAGGTTACACAGCAGTCAAGCAGCGGACTGGGATTAGAACCCAGGTCCTTCTGACTCCCAGGCCTGTGTTCTGTTCACCAGGCCATGCTGCTTCTCATTTCTTTCCAGCTGGTAATGATCAGTTGAATGAGGGGCAGCAAACTCAGCATACGTAAGCGCTGTGACTGAAAGTGCAGCCCAACTACTGGGAGAAGGCAAGTCAGAGGTGGGACAAGATAGTGCAATGGGACACTGGATCAGGAAGGCTTGGATTTTGTACAGCGTAACACTTTGTGTGGAAGTACTGTAGCTGAGAATATAATCAATGTCTTTATTTTGGCAATTCACTGTTATGGTGCTTTGTCAATACATCACCAAAGTCTTTCTATAATAGTCATTTTGCTCAATGTCTCCTATGGGGACACCTCAGTCTGCTTTCCCCAGCCCAACAAAGAAGATCAATAGATTCAAAATGCCTCTCTTCACTTTTCTTTATAATGTGGCATTCTCCCCCTGTATGAGGTTTAAGGTGAGATATTATATTCTAGCTGAAATCTCTGAAGAATCTGTGGGAGAATCCTAAGATCTACTGTTCCTTTCCTTTTGCCCTTTGGGGTTTACGTCTTTCCTTCCATAGCATTTCCTGGTGTATCAGGCTTTGTTAGAGTCTCCCTCTCTTTCTCACTCCCTCTCTCTGATCCTGTCTTTCTTCTCTCTTCTCCTTCCTCCCTCCCTCTCCTCCCCCTTTACATCTCTATCTCTGTTTTTCTCTCTTCCCCATGCCCCTTTCCTTGTCCCTCTCTCTGTCTTTCTTTTTCTCTCTCTCTCCCTCTCACTTTCCAGTTTACTTTTATCTTATCTTTCTCTTACTGGGTTTTTGAATATGACTCTGTATACATAGGGTGCTGAGGGACAGATGTCAGAGATTTTCTTTTCTTATGATGCTCCACCATCTCACGTCATTTCAAGAGGAGTGAAAAGCATTACACCAGTCCTCCTTTCACCACCTATTTGGGAGAAACAATGAGGTGGCACCTTTCTCACCCTCTTTTCCTAATCTCCTATTCCTAAAATGTTAGATGAGTCCTGAAGGATGGGGTCAGAGCGAACACTGAAAGGTTCTTCACCAACTTGGACGCACACCGAACTCCGTCCTCTCCATCCCGTAACCTTGGCATTATCTTTGACGCAGCTCTCTCATTCAACCCATGTATTCGATCTGTCACTAAATCCTGTCGATTCAACCCTCACAATATTGCTAAAATCTGCTCTTTCCTTTCCCCCAAAACTACTACCGGAGTGGCTTAGCGGAAAGAGCACTGGCTTGAGAGTCAGAGGTCGTGGGTTCTAATCCCGACCCTGCCACTTATCAGCTGTGTGACTTAGGGCAAGTCACTTAACTTCTCTGTGCCTCGGTTGCCTCATCTGTAAAATGGGGATTAAGACAGTGAGCCCCACATGGGACAACCAGATTATCTTGTATCTACACCAGTGCTTGGAACATAGTAAGGGCTTAACAAATACCATCATTAATATTACTATTATTGCCACATGAATCTAAGCGCTTATCCTATCCCTCCTTGATTACTGTATCAGCCTCCCAGACAATCACTCTCCCCATCTTCAAAGTCTTGTTGAAGGCACATCTCTTCCAAGAAGTCTTCCCTGACCGAGCCCTCATTTTCTCCTACTCCCTTCCGTGTTATGCTGATTTGCTCCCTTTATTCACTCCTCCCTCAGCCCCTCAGCACTTACGCACACTGTAACTTATTTATTTACATTAATCTATCAATCATATATTTTAATGTCCGTCTCCCTCTCTAGACTGTGAGCTTATTGTGGACAGGGAACATGTCTACCAGTTCTGTTATAATGTACTCTCCCAAGCACTTAGTGCATTGCTCTGCACACAATAAGTGCTCAGTAAATACAATTGATTAAGCAAATCCCCTTATGGTAGGGCAGGAGCACAAAGCTGGCCACAGATTCAGTAGGTCAGGCCCTCCTGCCCCCAGTCTTGGAGTTTCAGAAGGCCTGGGGCTTATGGGCCGAAGTGGCTGGGTCAGAGCTGGCCCCTATTTTGGCCTTTGGATACATCTGGCCCATCCCGGCTTGGAGAATTTCTTGGAGCCCCTTCCGGCTTGAGCAGTATCTGATGCATCAACGCCAGAACAGTTCATCAAGTCGAAGACCAATCACGGAGTTTCAAACCTTGTGATTTGCTGGCATTAATGCAACACTGCCTTGTTCTTCATAAAAAGCATTGACTGTGCATTCGGCATCTTCCTCCCAAGAACCTTCTGCTTGATTATTAACAAATATTAACAACTGTGGAAACGCTGATGTGTTGCCAGTAAACATTCAAAAGACCAAATGTTCCTAGGCGCCTTATCTTTAACGTGGCTGGATCAAATGAGTTGCTAAAAGCAGCGGGTTCATATATACGTGTATAAATAAATAGATCCATATAGCTTTCACATTCAAATGAACATCAGTATCTAGTACAATGGTGAGTAACATTTACTGTGAGACTAGAAAATGATTGTTTTTAGTGTTAATGAATCTGAGATCTTCCATGTAGACTTTAAGATTCTTTCCGACGTAATGGAAAAGGTTAGTTCCCCTAATTGTGAGGAAAAAAATCCCCCTCCCTCCTCCTGCCCCCTCCTTCTACCCCCAATATTTTTTAAAAGGAAAACACACTGGTTTGGATTTTACCCCTGTTGCCAAAAGTTCTGAAGATCCCAAGAGTTTCTTCCCGAGATAGATTCTATAATAGAGTTAAGAGCTCCAGAGGAACACTTTTAGCTAAGAGTTTCAAAAATCAAAGAGAACAAAAAATGTCCAATATTTTCTACAAGTGAAGAGGAAAGAGGCAGTGGAATATCTAGCATGGCCCCATTCTCAGATCTGTTCCCAAAGCCCAATCATCTATATAGATGAATATTAATCTTCGAGTCAGACATTTTGAAAAACCCAGTTCCAACAATTTTCAAGGGAGTCCCCCCACCCCCACCCCCTTCAGTCATTTTCCTGAGGAGAATCCCAAACAAGGGTGAGTGGCTGAGGGTCAAGGGACAACTTGAGCCAGGGTTGTAGTCCCAAAGCATTTCCTCCAAGAGGCCTTCCCCGACTAAGCCCTCACTCCTCTTCTCCCACTCCTTTCTGCCTTGTCCTTGTATTTGAAATTGCTCCCTTTTTTCACCCCTCCCTCAGCCCCACAGCACTTATATATGTAACCCGAAATTTATTTACTTATATTAATGTCCTTCTCCCTCTCTAGATAGTAAGCTCACTGTGGTTAGGGAATATGTCTACCGACTCTCATATTGTATTCTCCCAAGTGCTTAGTTCAGTGCTCTGCACACAGTGAGTGCTCAATAAATAGGACTGATAGATTTATTGGCACCCAACCTCCCCTAGTTTGAGAGCAGAGCAAAAACTGTACCTCCCCCTCTTCTACCATCAGGCTTTGGAACTCCCCGGAGCACCAATCCAGTTCGACCAAACCATCAGAACCACTTTTCTGACAGTCCTGTCTGCCAGGGCGGTCTGCCCGTCAGGGTGTGTGTGCAGGAGAGGGGGTGGTTGCATCTGTTCTATTTATATAAATGTTTCAGACTGGCTGTGTGGCATTTCTTCTTTCTCAGAGTATGTCAGCTGCTTCATCAAAGCAAGAGCAAATCAATAAATACTTATTCGAAAGTCCTAATTCCCAAGAGCTATTTGGAAAGGTTTAACAGTGTGAAAGGATATTTTGAGATCTCATGATTATAAGTCCCCTGGTTCTACTCATTTGGTAGCAGCTCATCACGATGTGTTAAGCAGCCAGTCATGAAAAAGACCATCCAAATCCTGAATTAGTTAGCAGCTCAGTGAATCTTTCCTTTTATGAATTTCTGACTAGGGCAACATTTTTTTGGCCTGGTCATTGACTTGCTTTGGTATGAAACAACTGGAGTTTTAGGTTTCCTTTTGCACAGAGAGTAAGATAGGAACTCATTATAATAGTAATAATAATAATATTTTATTTGTTATACAGAGAGTAAGATAGGAACTCATTATAATAGTAATAATAATATTTTATTTGTTAAACACTTACTGTGTACCAAAAACGGTTCTTCACACTGGGGCAGATACAAGATAATCAAGTCGGACACAGTTCCTATCTGACACAGGGTTCTCAAACTAAAGTCTGTCATCAACATGATAGAAGCAGCATGGCTCAATGGATAGCCTGGGAGTCAGAAGGACCTGAGTTCTAATCCTGACTCCACCTCCTGTCAGCTGTGTGACCTTGGACAAATTACTGGAACTGGGATTTAGAAAAACCTGAGTTCTAATTCTGGCTCCACCACTTGTCTGCTGTGTGACCTGGGCCAAGCATCTTCACTTCTCTATGCCTCAATTACCTCATCTGTAAAATGGGGATTAAGACTGGGAGCTCCATGTGGGACTGGGACTGTGTCCAACCTGATTATCTTGTATCTACCCTGGTGCATAGTACAGAGCCTAGCATTTAGTAAGTGCTTAGCAAGTACCATTTTTAAAAAAAGAAAGAGAAGGAAGCAGCAGTAGGCTCATCTTTAAAATGTCTAATGGCCTTCTAGGTTGTAAATGGGTGTGAGTGTGTTTAGCTCTGGAGGGGTTAAAGAAGTGAATTGACAGCTACATAATAAGAATTTCTAACACTGCATCTAGGCTTCTACAACATCTTTGACCCTATCTATCTTTCAGTAGTTCCAGCTTTTTGTTGGCATGTGTGAGTATCCTGGAGAATAATGACACTTGGACGCTGACAGAATGAGTTGCATTTTCAATTGAGAGCACAACTCCCACTTTTTCCTCATTTAATCCTCAGTAGTGTTTAAACCTCAACATCTTTAAAATAACTAGAAACGTGACACTCCAGTCACTCTTTTGACAAACTGAGAACAACAAATTGTTATCTGCTAGTCAGAAAATGTAGAATTTCATCCAGATGACAACGAGCGGAAATGTCGAGGAGGAAGCACGGAATACAATCTTTAAGGGCTGCAGAATTAAAAAAAAAATCAATACTTATTTTAGAATCTACCCCAAGGATTCCACCTCTACTTGACAACATTTTATTATCAAATATCCAAAAATCATTACTACAATATCACAAATATACAACGACATTAAAAAAAATGGACTTTGTTCTCCCGGGAAAAGGACATAAATATCCACAAGAAAGGTTCTTTTTTTTTTTCCTGAGGAAATGGTTATTAGTCAATTAAAACACTCAGCGACAATCCATGTAAAGTAGTTTTCATCTTTTAGTTCCAGAGCTTGAAACATAAAGATTTGAGAAGAGTTCACTTGGGATAGGAAGGAAGGCAGCCTCATGCCAATGAGATTCAAAAAACATGCAATCCGTGTTTGCTAGCTGAATATTCACTGTCTCATCCAGCTGTTTTTTATCAACTCTCCTGTCATTATGCCTAAGGACCCATGCAAAAAATATTTACCAGCTAAGTAATATTGGGATGAAAACTATTTTTTGATCCTGCACAACAAAGCCATTTGGGTCACTTGGTGAATGTTGGTTTAGATGTTCAATAAGAACATTTTGATAGGACAGCTGGAAAATTGATCGAAGGATGAAATTCTTATATGTGCTCTAACCACGCTTATAATAGCCATTTCATGAAAATCCAAACAGATTCTAAATATTTAAGGTTTAGAATTATGTTGATTTGCTTCTTTGTTTCTGGAAAGCAAGCAAAGAGAAGGTAATTATTTCAGTGGTTTTGAGTTTGCATCATTCAAGAGCAACATGAGCTGATGGAAAGAGTATGGGCCTAGGAGTCAGGGGACCTGGGTTCTGATCCCAGCTCTGCCACCTGCCTGCTTTATGACCTTGGGGCAAGTCACTTAACTTATCTGTGCCTCATTCTACTCAACTGTACAATGAGGATTCAGTACCTGTTCTCCCTCCTTCCTAGACTGGGAGCCCCATGGAGAAAAACAACCTTGTTTGACCTGACTGATTTGTATATATCCCAGCATATTGAACAGTGCTTGAGAAAGAGTAGCACTTAACAAATACCGTTAAAAAGAAAAAAAAAAGAAGCCAGCCTATGAATTTGTTGTGACCACCAACGAAAGAGTCAAACTAATATATGTTCTCCTAGAAAATTTCATTTTTTCAAGGATTTCTTCAGTGTTTCTTTGCCGAGATAATCGTTAAGTGTTAAAGCTATGGGCACAAAAGTGTTGTATTACCTGTAGTAATGTCTACAAGATAGACAAGAATTCTTTCTTTACCCATCACTGTGCATCCCACAAGTAATTCTTCCTCTTTATTAGTCTCTTTAAGGACACGGTCTCCAAAATTCTTTATACGTTACCTGAGCTGCTCATTGTGAAGCAAGTTTTTCCCCTCTTAAACCCCCACCATCCGCGTTCCATGTTTACGATAGTCTTTCCAAAGCAAATTTTCAGACATACTTTATAAAGAATTATTCTCATTATGAATAAGTGCATTGGTTTGGTCTCTGTAATTGTGGAATAGTCAGTGGGCTTGACTTGGTATCAACCCACTGTAAGACTGCCTGGTTGTTTTTAGTGACTATTTCTTTTATTAACAGTAGGCTTCTTGTTAAATGGAGTACACTACCCTGCGTTCAGCTCAGGAATTCCAAATAAATAAGGTAAGCACAGTATTTTCCCAAAACCATAAATGTAATAGAAGGAAGCTGTGCTTGAGCCTTAGAAAGATACCTCTCCTGCTGAGAATCTCACATCCATATTGGGGTTTTCTTTGTTAATCAGGTGCAAAATAAGGCAGCTTTTTGTTGAGCAGAAGACCATCATTAATTTTTCATAAGAGCAACAAAGTTTTGAATAGCCCAGAACCTTTGGAATCAGGCTCTTAGAGATTCCAAAGAGAGAAGAAGAAGAAAGCCAAAAGAAGGGTGTGTGTTCTTTCACTGGATATTTATTTCCCTCATTTAAGATGAGGAAAAGATTGTGAACTAACAGTTCTTCAATCTGAACCTTGTTTTAAAAAAAATCCCTTTTAATGTTTTTTTATGAATTATGCCCCGACCTTCAGCTTTGTCCTACATTGTGTGAAGATGATTCCTAAACACTATTTTAGTTTCGTCAATTAAGGCAGAAGGTATAAGTATTCTTCTCGATTCTAGCATTAGTATTATCCCAAGTGTGGCATTTATGTCCATTTGGTTCTTGGGTATAAATAAATACCTAAGTAGAAAGACCAATGTGTACCCTACCAGGACTAATAAACTAAAATAATATGGCATTGATTTTGTTCAGGGTGTCTAAATGTGTTTTTATAACTGCGTATGTTTATAGCTTCTTCACAAAACTGACATGAATTTCAGGCAATTAAGAAGACATGAATTTCAACGCTTTCAGGAGGAGGTTCTTCCCAGTGGGTCTGTAGTCTTAGAAAATTGCAATACCTTTAGGTTGACAAAGCGACCACAAATTCCTAGACTTGAACTTCGTCAAAACGATATAATAGATTGCCGTAATGTATCAGACAGTCAGAGGTATTTGTTGAGCGCTTACTGTGTGCAGGGTACCGAACTAAGCGCTAACACAATACAACAGAATTGGTAGACGTGATCCCTACGCCCAAGGAGCTTTCAATCTAGGAGGGGATACCGACACTAAGATAGATTATGGATAAGGAAAATAACATGTTTTAAGATGAGCTCATATTAGAGGTGATTGTGCTAAATCTGTTGGAGAAGTGTTTCTTATAGTTTTCATCAATGAATACAGATAGTAAAGAAAGAATTATTCAGATTGCATTTGTGTTTTTTGCTAGAAATTCCTCCCAATTAGAAGGGAGCAATTAGAGAATTTATGATCCAAAACTGTAAGTTGCCAGTGTTTGACTCTATGAAATCCTGGCAGACTTGAGCCCATTCATTCATTCAATTGTATTTTTTGAGCGGCCACTTTGTGCAGAGCACTGTACTAAGGCCTTGGAAAGTACAGTTAGGCAACAGATAGAGACAGTCCCTACCCAGTGGGTTCACAGTCTAGAATGGGGGAGACAGACAAGAAAACAAAACAAAGCAAGTGGACAGACATCAATTGCATCATTGTAAATAAATAGAATTATAGATACATAGGCATCATTAATAAAATAAATAGGATAATAAATATGTACATTTTATACACAAGTGCTGTGGGGGGGGGGGAGAGGGGGAGAACAGAGGGAGACAGGGAGATCAGGAGAGGAGGAGGAGCAGAGGAAAAGGGGGCCTCAGTCTGGGAAGGCCTCCTGAAGGAGGTGAGCTCTCAGTAGGGTTTTGTAGGGGGGAAGTGTGCGAGTGTGGCAGATGTGAGGAAGGAAGGCATTCCAGGCCAGAGGTAGGACGTGGGCCAGGGGTCGACGGCAGGACAGGCGGGAACAAAGCACAGTGAAGAGATTAGCGGCAGAGGAGTGGAGTGTGCAGGCTGGGATGTAGAAGGAGAGAAAGGAGGTGAGGTAGGAGGGGGCAAGGTGATGGAGAGCTTTGAAGCCAATAGTGAGGAGTTTTTGCTTCATCCGAAGGTTGATGGGCAACCACTGGAGATTTTTGAGGAGAAGGGTGACATGCCCAGAGCATTTCTGTAGAAAGCTAATCCAGGCAGCAGAGTGAAGTGTAGACTGAACTGGGTGTTGACTTCAACTTTTTTTCTTTTCTGGTAGAACGAATCTCCCGCAGTGTGTTGACCTCAGTTAAACCAGGGTCAGGTTCCCTCTGCAAAGGCCAGGCTCTCTCTGGAGAGAGTTTAAACTTTCGCTGGTGACTGAAGAGTAGGGTATGCTTTTGTTCCATCCAGAGCAGCCGCCCTTTCAGCTTGCTCTAAACTTATATCTATCCCAGTTCCCAAAGCCACCCTCTGCTCCAGTTTCCACCTGGGGGCCTAACATCTGATCTCCTAAGCAGAGGTAGTCCATCTCTTTCCAGACCCTTTACAAAGGAGAAGCGGTGTGGTCTAGTGGATAGAGCACAGGTCTGAGAATAGAAAGGACCTGGGTTCTCACCCTCACTCTGCCACTTGTCTGCTGCATTACCTTGGACAAGTCACTTAACTTCTCTGAGCCTCAGTTACTTCATCTGTAATATGGGGATTAAGACTATGCCTCCTATGTGAGACAGACACTGTGTCCAAACTGATTAACTTGAATCTACCCCAGCACTTAGTACAATGTCTAGCTCATAGTAAGTTCTTAACAAATGCCATTAAAACGAAAAGGAGATGATTTGCCAAAATGTCTGTCCCACTCTTTTGATTAAGACACCTGACTTTTAAATGCATTTAAAATGAAATAGCACCTTCAGAGTGGTCAGTTCACTCTACCAAGTGCTTTGAGAAACAATGTGGACTAGAGGAAAGAGCATGGCCCCCAGAGAGAAGCCCTGGGTTCTAATTCTAGCTCCACCACTTGTCTACTGTGAGACATCGGAGAACTCACTTCACTTCTCTCTGCCTCAGTTCCCTCATCTGCAAAATGGAAACTCAATACCTACCTATTCTCCTGCCTACTTAGACTGTCAGCCCCTTTGGGGATCTGATTAACTTGTATCTACCTCAGCACTTAGTACAGTACTTGACACATAGTAAGTGCTTAACAAATAGCAATATTATTATTATTGTTATTGACAATAACAGATCCCAGACATGATACATTCGTTGGCCACAAGGAGCTAACACTCTAACCAGGGAGACAGACAAACAATTGAATGCACATTGAAGTAAACATACATATACTGAGGTTGGGCCTAAATGAGTTAAAAATGCCAGATAGAATGGCTGATGGATTTGTGTGGCTTAGAGTACTTGGAACTAATCGAGGAAGGCTCGTTGGAGGATAGTGAATTTCACTGGAACAAATGGGAGGGCTTTAAATGTGGGGAGAGTTGTGGTCCGTCGGATTTGGGGAGGGAGGAAGTGGGGGGAACAGCATGATTGAGGGTTCTTAGGTGGGAGAACTGAGAATCAGGTATGGTAAGAAGGTTAACTTGAGAGGGATAAAGAAGGTGAGTTGGATAATAAAGAGTGAAGAGGGCAGATAGGTAAGGAGGAGGGAGGGTGGAGAGAACAGATAGTTAAGGAGGAGCGAGTTGGAGATCCTTGGAGGCTACTGTGAGGAGTTTTGATGTTCTGAGGAGAGGAGAGTTAGGTGCTGAGGGAAGCTTCATGAAGCTGCTTGGCCTAGCAGAAAGAGCATGGGACTGGGAGTCGAGGATATGAGTTCTAATCCCTACTCTGCCTCCTGCCTGCTGTGTGACCATGGGTGTGTCACTTAACTTATCTGCACCTCAGTTCCCTCAATTGAAAATGGAGTTTCAGTGCTTTTTCTCCCTCCTACTTAGACTGTGAGCCCATGTGGGAAAGGGACGTGCCTGACCTGATTAACTTGAATCTACCCCAGCACTTAGAAGAGTGCTTGACACATATTAAGTGCTTAAGAAATACTTTTAAAAAATTTGTGGATCCACTCAGCCCACTGAGGCATCCCTTACTCTTTCAGAGGCAGAGTCCCTCCATTATATAAGTGAAGTAGCAATATTTTTAAAAAGTCAACTGGTCTGTCTCCCATCCAGGTTTACTTGAGGTTGCGACGGAAGCTCTTGTACCGACAAGGAGTCGTCACCACCAGAACTGATTTCCGTGAAGATGGAATGAGAGCACGAAATAATGCAACTGGGTCAGATGGGTAAGGATGAGTTGTTTTTGGTGTGTTTGAGGAGATAGGAGGAAAAGGGATTCTGAATTCAGTGAAAATATTCAAAAATACCCATTTGCTATTTTCTTCCCAGGATATAAAGACCCTGTCACCTGCTTCATTCATGGAATTACCAGAATGGAATTGGGAGTCCAGAATTTGTAAATGTGGGATATCCCCTGTTGCCTGGGAAATGCTGCTGGTACTTTGTGGGGGAAAGTGTCAGCTGACCTCTTCTGTTGACAAATATTTATGTTAGCAAGTTGATGGGGGCTTGGGTAACTTCTAGTTAGGGAAGGGTCCTTCCCTTCTACACCCAACTGATCTTGGTAAGACAATTCCCCTCTCCCCTTTTCCTCACTAATGCTATTTTTTTCAATGAAAAAAAATACTTAATACTTACTATGTGTTAGGCACTGTACCAAGCTCTGGAGTAGATGCAAGCTAATCAGGTTGGACAATGTCCATGTCCCACATGGGGCTCACAATCTTAATCCCCAATTTACCGAGGCCCAGAAAAGCTAAGTGACTTGCCCAAGGTCACACACAAGGCCTCTGACTCGTAGCTGATTTAATGTCCGCATATGTAAAGCTATTTGAGCACCAACGTGCCTCTTTATGCCTTTCCTAACTGCTATTGTCCTAGAGTTTTTCACTGCTGTTAGGTAGCCAGTGAAGCCTTATGGGAAAGGAGTGGGAAAGCAGGAAAAATTAGGGCTTGGCGGGGGGGGGGGGGGGGGAGTTTCTGGATGCAGGGATGAGGATCTCAACCTAATGGACTTCACCCAATGCTTTTTGATATCTTTGGCTGGGGATTTGTCGGAAGCTGCACGCTTTAGCACCTTTCTACACTCCTTCTGCTGAAAGAGACCGTTTCTCCTTGAGAAGCTGTCTTCTCCCATATTGTTCTGGGGAATATTCTTACTTCATTCTGTCCTTGGCCATTTCCACCTTTCATCTAATCTGACCATTGTGTGAAAAAGATTGGTATTGAAGGAAATCAAAATCCATCCAGTACAGTTTGGGGGAAGAAAGATAGAAAAATGCTATTTTTCACTTTGCCTGCTCTTTACTTATTTTATTTCAATAAGACGGGTGGGATCTATTTGAGATCCTCTTAGAAATACTCAAGGTATAATTACAGTACACAGATTAAAGGCCAAGTTCTTTCAAAGCTGTCCCACTCCCTAAGATGTAACACTACATCACATCTTCATTTATTCCTTTAAAGCTTCAGAATCAGAGAAATTGGGTTTGAGGCTTCTTTTAAGCCAACTGTCCATTCCCTTGGCTGATCAAGAATTGCTCTCTTTGTTCTACTTCCATTGTTTTGTTCAGGTTACCTTTTCCTGTCCCGAGAGAGGGACCTTTTTATCATTTCCTTAGCAAAACTACTTTCCAAACTGCATCTCAATTTCTGCTTCTACTTTTATGTTTCACTGTAGCCTAATCAATTATTCTCCCCTCTCTTCAAATATTTCCTAGTCTGCTGACTTTTTTATCTGTTTATCTTTCTTTTTATCAAAAACTGCATTTCTGCTAATGTGTGTATGTGTACACATAAACTCCTCTCTCTAACTTATTCCAATTTGACTACATCTTGTGATGAAAGTTGTTAACTCCAGTTCTCCAGTGCTGGTAATAATAATAATAATAATTGGGCTATTTGTTAAGGGCTTACTATGTGCCATGCACTTTACAAAGTGCTGTGGTGGAAACAAGCAAATCAGGTTGGACACAATCCTTGTCCCACATAGGGCTCACGTCTTAATCCCCATTTTAAAGATGAGGGAACTGAGGCACAGAGAAGTGAAGTGACTTGCCTGAAGTCACACAGCAGACAAGTAGTGGAGTTGGGATTAGAACCCAGATCGTTCTGACTCCTAGGCCCGTCTTTTCTCCACTAGGCCACGGTGCTTAATTTCATCAGTGTGGTCTAGCTGTTCTGATGGCCTTTTTCTTCAGAAGCAGCAGGGCCTGGGACTCAGAGGACCTGGGTTTTTACACCAGATCAGCCACTTGCCTGCTGAGTGACCTCGGGCAAGTCACTGAACTTTTCTGACCTGGGTTTCCTCACCTGTAAAAAGGGGATTAAATGCCTGTTTTTCCTCCTACCTAGACTGTGAGCCCCATGTGGGACTGTGTCTGACTTAATTATCTTGTATCTGCTCCACTCCTTAATAGAGTGCTTGGCACATAGTAAGTGCTTAGCAAATACTGGGTTATTATAATTCTTACCTATTTCTATCCTTTGGCTGTTGAATTGAGGAGACAGAGTGCTTCCACCCTCAGCCAGCTCCTAACTGTTTTTCAGAATTTTGTCATGCCATGGATAACTCTATTTGCACCGTGTAGTCCTCGTGTTCAGTTTGCATTTTTTTAGTTTCCAATTTCTGTTTCAGTTAATACAATTTCTGACTAGAATTTGTCACATTTCCCAATGTAGTATGTTCTACTCCTTTTATTACTGGGTTAATTACTCATCTTCTAAGTTATCAGTGAAGCTGTTAGGAAAGAGAAACTCTGCAATGCCCCCTCACCAGGACTTTCCAAATGGAGGAGGAGGGGTCCAAAGCAGTGTATGTGTGTTTGTGTGTGTGTGTGTGTACACATATTCATTTACCAGGCTCCTTCTTTGAAGGTACTGTGCAATAGATGAAAAACATTTTTTGACATTCTTAAAATTGGCTGATGTAAATATAGAAGGACCCTGGCTGGAGACACTGGCAGCTCATTGTGGGCAGGGAATGTGTCTGTTTATTGTTGTAGAATACTCTCCCAAGTGTCTAGTACAGTGCTCTGCTCATGGTAAGTGCTCAATAAATAACAATAATATTTATGGTATTTGTTAAGAGCTTACTGTGTGCCAGGCACTGCACTAAGCCCTGGGGTGGATACAAGCAAATCAGGTTGGACACAGTCCTGTCCCATGTGGGGCTCACAGATTCAAACCCCATTTTAAGGATGAGGTAATGGAGGCACAGAGAAGTAAAGTGACTTGCCTAAGGTCACACAGCAGACAAGTGGAAGAGCTGGGATTAGAACCCATGACCTTTGACTCTCAGACCCAAACTCTATCCGCTATGTCAAGCTGCATCTATTATGAATGCTGACATATATATCTGGACAGAACCAGGCCCTCAATCAGAACCCCAAATGGACCCCAGGAGCACCCCAACCCTGCAAGGGGAACCATCCCAACCTGAACTCTCCTACTCCGACACCCCCAGCCCCACTGATGTCCGTGGTTCAGAACGAATTCCTTCTGGCTCCCTGAGTTTACCCAGACTCTCATAGGCAGAGACTTGCTTTGGTTGAAAATTTGGATTCTGGCTTAAATCAACGTTCAGAAGTGTGTCCCTCCTCGTACCCAGTTGGGCCCAGCTTGACCCATCCTCCTTTTTCAGTGGGAAAGCAGGACTCTCCAGGTGAGATTGACTGCACGAGCGCTAATATCTTTGTGGGCTGCTGGGACTTTTATTAGCTGCAAAGTCAGAGGGTCTTGGGGCAGGTGTAATTCTTTCACAAGTCTTCCAGATCTGAAGAGGTTGGAAATAGGAGTGGAGGTGTAGCCTCCCAGCCCCAAACATGGCCCCTTTCTGACTCACTGCTCTGCGACCTGGCCTTGAGTCAAGCAAGGTTCTACTCAGTGGTTCTGAGGTACCTTCCAGCCACAATAGGGCTGGAGAGTTCACTATTTCCAGCTGAAAAGCAGCATGGCCTAGGGAATAGAGCAAAGGTCTGGGAGTCAGAAGGACCTGGGTTCTAATGCCGTCTCTGCCACTTGTCTGTTATGTGACCTTGGGCAATTCACTCCACTTATCTGGGCTTCAGTTGCCTCATCTATAAAATGGAGATTAATACAGTGAGCCCCATGTGGGACATGGACTGATTAACTTATACCTACCCCAATCTTTAGTACAGAGCTTGGCACATAGTAAGTACTTAACTCCTTCTTAGATGTCATCGAGTCGTTTCTGATCCATAACCACTCTATGGTTCTTTTTCCATAGAATTTTCTTGGTAAAAAACTAAAGAAGTGGTTTACCATTGCCTTCTCCTGCAGAGTAAAAGCTTAAGTCTCTGCCGCTGTCTTTGATCAGCATTTTGATCACTTGATCATCTGCCTTTGATTCTTTCCTGTGCTGCGGCTACCCTGCATAGTTGAATCAACTTTATCTGTTGCTTTGGCTTAGACCTTTCCTTTATGGGCAAGAGAATTTTTTCTGAACCACGGACACCAGTGGGGCTGGGGGTGTCGGGGTAGGAGAGTTCAGGTTGGGATGGTTCCCCTTGCAGGGTTGGGGTGCTCCTGGGCTCCATTTGGGGTTCTGATTGAGGGCCTGGTTCTGTCCAGATATATGTCAACGTTCATTAGAGAGGCAGCTTGACATAGTGGATAGAATTGAGAGAGAGAGAGAGAGAGAATTTTTCTCAATGGCATAGCGCTAAGTTTTATTAGCGCATGCAAACTCTCCTGCCACGGAAAGGTGTTGCTTCAGAGGAGAGCGCTTAGCAAGTGCCATTAAAAAACTACAACGCTGAAGATTTAGTATTTATTTATTGGGTCTGTGACTCATGACACTCTGACCTCTGACCGCCCCCCCACCCCCAACCTCCTGCCTGCCATTACTCTTTCTATATAAGCCAACCCGGCCCATCGTACTGCTGGCCGAATCCATGGAATCCTTGCCATAGACGTGCCCGTAGCTTATTATAGGGGAAGTAGGGGATGCCAGGAAAGGAGGTGGGGGTATATAGTTCATGGACTACAGAGCAAATGTTCTATCAACCTACCCTACGTCATGCATTGCTGCCCACACAAGATATTATTCACCTTTAAAGATGAAAGAAACTATAGATCAAATCCAGACACCTCCTGCTGAATAAAGAAACCTTGGATCCAATAAAAGCATTGCCTGCTCAGTTAAATTTCCTAAACAACGTCATGTGTGATTTGAGCAGGGTTCTTCTACAGTTCCCATTCAAAGTGAGTACCCCAAAAAGCATCAACAGCGGCAATGATTTCTCATGACAGATGCTTTTTCTTGAGCACTTTTTTCCCCAAAGAAATCATCCCCCCAATCGTGGTCTTTTCTCTGCTGAAATGTCCTCATTTATCCACGAGTTCCCAGCTCCCTCATCCCCAAATGTGTGCACGTAGGAGGGGAGGTTTTGTGAGAGCACAGTAGGGTCTGTTGGCCATACAATCTTTAGGGCCACACCCAACCACCTGGGTAAAATCTATCTTCAGTGGCATCCTTTTTGACTAAGAAGGGCAAATACACACCCACACCCACCCACATAGCCACTATAAAACACACCCATAAAGGTAATTTGCTAAGTTTAAATTTATGAATTCCTTATGTGTTCATAGTGAGAAAAATCATCTTTCTTTTCAATTTAGCTAATTACACTTATATGGGAGTGTGTTCTATCAGGTGTGTGTGTGTTTTCTTCATAGTCAAAAAAGATGGCACGGGTGACAGATTTTACCCGGGTGGATGAGCCTGCCCTTTGAGGCTGCACGACCCACTGACCCTCCCATGCCCACACAAAAACTCGAGAAGCAGCATGGCCTAGTTCATTCAGTCAGTAGTATTTCTTGAGCGATTACTATATGCAGAACACTGTACTAAGCGCTTGGAATGTACAAATCGGTAACAGAGACAGTCCCTGCCCTTTGATAGGCTTACAGTCTAATCGTTGATAAAGCCCAGTGCTGGGAATAGGGAAGACTTGGATTCTAATCCTGCCTCTGCCACTTGTCTGCTGTGTGACCTTGGGCAAGTCACTTCACTTCTCTGGACCTCAGTTACCTCATCTGGAAAGTAGGGATTAACATTGTAAGTCCCCAATGGGACATGAACTGTGTCCAACCTGATTAGCTTGTATCCATCCCAGGGCTTAGTACAGTGACTGACACATAGTAAGCACTTAACAAATACCATTAAAACAAATTGAACAATGACAACAGAGAGGAAAATCTTCCCTGTAATCTTTGGGCTCTCCCCCTAGATTCCGGGGGAATCTAGGATGGGAAGGCATACCTAATTCCCGTGCACATCCAGACTCCTCTAGGGGGTACACTCTGCCCCCGGCAGCGTGGTGCTTCATCTCCCTAGTCCAAGTGGCCAGGCCTGAAGGAGGGCTGATCCACTCTCAGCTGGTACAACTAATAATAATAATGGTATTTGTTAAATGCTTACTATGTGCTAAGCACTATTCTAAGCGCTGGAGTAGGTACAAGGTAATCAGGTTGAACAAAGTCCCTGTCCCACCTGGGGCTCACAGAATCTTAATCCCCATTTTATAGATGAGGTAACGGAAGCCCAAAGAAGTGAAGTGACGTGCCTAAGGTCACACAACAGATAGGTGGTGGAGCTGGGATTAGAACCCACGTCCTTTTGACTCTCAGACCCATGCTCTTTGCACTAGGCCATGCTGCTGCCAAGTGAGTGGCTGCCCAAGATTCTCTGAGTAAGGAAAACTGCCCAGTCAGTAGAGGATCTGAAGGGAAAGTTAGCCTAGCATTTATTACCTCTGTACTGGAGGAACAATAAACCAAATCTTAGTCCCAGTAAAACCAATAATCTGGTCAGGGTCTCCCTGCCCACCAAGGGAGCATCTCCAAATTCCTGGCTCGGTCTAAAGAGGAAAAAGTTTCTTTCCCAGCTTGATTTTGTTTGCTGTTCCCCTTTGTCAGGAATTGGGAGAGAAGTGCAGTTTAAGAGATGGCATCTAGACCTCTATATCGTTTTCATAGATCTAAAAAATGCATCTGATACCATTCAGTAGACTGGACTCTGGGCTTTGGCGATCTTGAGAAGTAAGATCATGTGCGGTGTACCTTTTTCTTTTGACTTCTTATTGAGTTATCATGTCTTTGTATATATCGATTTTCCCATAATTTGGCTTTTCTTCTTTTCAAAACAAGTATAACAGTGGAGAATGCAGGACATGGGTATTTCCTAAGTTTGTTAGAAGTCTGTCTTAAATCACTGCAGAATAGAGAACCCAGCAGTGGGAGCTCATCCATTTTACCCTATCCTCGAATCACATCCAGGGTTCTGCCTGAGATATATCATTTTTGCCCAGGGTTTACAACATGGAAAATGTGATCCTAAGCCCTGTGATGACCCTAACACATTTCCCTGGTGTGTCTAGGAACTGGGATGTAGTCATTTCCCAGAAAGACAAAGTTCAAATCGAGCTGTGTTATTAATTGAGCACTTACTGAGTGCAGAGCACTGTACTAAGCGCTTGATGTGGACCTCGCTGTTTGTTGAGGCCTATAACTGCACCATGGGCCCTGTCAGCAGCCCATCTGATCCTATATTTCTGGATCTCCTTCTCCCTACAGCACATCATCAGAACCGATACTTCATTGTCGGAGAAGCAACTGAAGCAAATTGCCTCCCACTCATCCATTCTCACTCGCCGATTATAGAGGAAGAAGAAGAGGATTTATTAGTGGTTACAACTTGTGGCAGTTTGTGGCCACTAAATAAATATTAAGTGGCGACGCTCTCAACAAAAGCAACCGAACCCTTCAGTGCCTTGCAGGCAAATCAATGAGCTGTAATGATCATTGATCAGCAGATGAACCAATCACCCATATGTAACAGCACATCAAAGAAGATGGCACGGTTGCTCTCCAGGAATTGTTTGAAATGCTTGAAAAGCAACAGTGATGGAAAAGGACACCTCACCTCTTAGCAAGGAATGAAGATCCCATCAATATTTATCATGTCCAATCAGGATCGCTCATCACACCAAGATGGGTGAAAGAAAAGACCTGGTGTACCTGCGCTCTCTATTTTAGATTAGCCTCCCCTAGCCATTTTAATTTATTTTTTCATTTTATATTGTCTCAAAACCTCGGTACTTAGCACTCCCTAGAAAGCTATGTGAGAATTGTATGAAAATTCTTCAAATATGTAATGCATAGAAGTACTAAGTAAAAAATAAATTTAATGTGGTATAAACGGTGTCCTTGTTTCAGTTTCTGTTCGAGCAGTAAGTACATCCTTTTGGCACACAATACAAAATAATCGGTTCAAATACATATCGGTACCTTATTGGATTTCGGTTCTTGCTAAAAAGGTCTTGGACACAGCAGCCATGCGGATGTTCTTATTTACAAGTGCTGCCGAAAGGGAAATTAATGTCTGCTGTGCCACAGTAATTAGGAAAATTTAAGACTCCTTTTGCTTCAGCATCTTCTACCTAGGGTTGTATGTCACGGGTGTTTTCATGAGAATTCTCTGGATTTGTGTCATTAATAACAGGCAAATGGCCAGATAGTGTTGGAATGTGTGTTACATTTAATCAATTTGCTATTTGTATTCATTATGCATGTCCTCCATTTTGAGTCATGAAAAATTGAAAGGCCATTACAAGTGGAAAGAGCATCCTGGATTACAAATGATGTAACAAGAACATAAGCACTATTAATTGGTCAATTGTGCTTGTCAGGACATTTAAAGTGATTAAGGCAGGAAGATTAGATAAGACAATAATGTGCACTTGAAGTTAAAGTACAAGTAAAACCAGGGCAAATCTCAGGCCCCAGATAAGCAGAGCCAAATGTAAGGACATTTAGAAGCTTGCCCAAGAGTTTAAAAAAGCAAAAAACAAACAAAAAAAACTGTGAAGTTACTTTTATTAAAGAATTCAGAGAAGGTTTATTCAAGGTATTGTTTCCCTTCCCAGCTCTGAGGTGATCGGTAAGGGAAGAAAAAGCTAGAAATGATTTCCTAGCAATGTTGACACTATTGTCCTCTATGTTCAAGGACTTGAGAAGCAGCTTGGCCTCATGAATAGAGCACCGGATTGGAAATCAGAAGGCCTTGGGTTCTATTCCCGGACTCTCCATTTGTCTGTTTGACCTTGGGCAAGTCACTTAACTTCTTTGTGCCTGAGATACCTCATCTGTAAAATGGGGATAAAGATCGTGAGCCACATGTGGGATATGGACTATGTCCAACCTGGGTAGCTTGTAACTACCCCGGTGCTTAGTACAGTGCCTGGTAAAGAGTTAGTGCTTAACAAATACCATTTAAAATAATAATAATAATAATAATAATAATTTGAAGAAGATAGAACTGTCAAAATCTTTGGTAACAGATTGGATATGTGGGTTGAATGAGAGAGTTGAATCGAGAATAATGCCAAGGTTATATGCTTGTGAATCAGAGAGGATGGTGGTGTTGCCTATGGTGATGGAAAAGTCAAGGGAAGGACAGGGTTTGGGTGAGAAGATGAGTTCTGTTTTGGGCTTGTTAAATTTGAGGCTGCATTAAATTGCATCACCTTAAAAGTTCATAAACAATTTGACCACCAAAGCGACTGCTTTGGTTTCACAAAAAAAAACCCTTCATTTTAAAAACTGACGTGAAATCAACTTAAACTTGTTAGGTTGGATGCTGTTTTTAGGCATCTTTTTGCCTAAAGCTTACATGGAAATGTGTTCAATAGAAAAGGTAGAAAATAAATAAAGGCACAGTGCTGCTATCATCTGTTTTGGGATGCTATAGGGCTGGAGTATTTTAATTTAGGTATACAGATTGTCTTGTGTGGTTTTTCCCAGTGCTGAGAACAGTGTTTTATACACAGTAGGTGCTTGAAAAACCTCTTTACCACTACTATGTATTCATTTTTGCCAGCTACTGTTTGCAGATGCTTCTTGGGATCATTGTGTTGTTTATTTGATAGTACACTCAGTTTTGCCAGAGTGGCCATTTTCTCTATGTATTCTGACCAGAACACATGACAGAATTATGGCGTGTTCTTCCCTGCAACGTGAGTGTGTCTGAATACAGCAAAACCTTTTTTGAAGGAACAGTTGTGTGGATGTGTGTGGTTTTGAACCCAGCAAAAACTACAGCATGGATTTTCCTTAATGCAGACTTGTGCAAGAATACAAGCACCCCCAATGTAATCGATCAATCAATCATATTTATTGATTGCTTACTGTGTGCTGTGCACTGAACTAAGCACTTGGGAGAGTTCAACACAACAATATAACTGACTTGTACCCTCCCCACAGTGAGCTTACAGTCTAGAGGGGGAGGCAGATCTTAATTTAAGTAAATATATTACAGGTAAGTACATATATATGTAATGAGAAAACTGTTTGACAACCCCACTGAGAGCTGGGAAAGAGAGGTACTAGGTGAAGCCAAGGTGGTAGTGATGAAATGTTCCGTTAGGAATAGTGGATGAGCCTCCATCTCGGGACTTCAGGACTGAGATCCTGTGCTCAGCAATTGATTGTAGGGCCAGTGGTTTGCCACTTTCACTAATCAATGAAATCAGTCACGTTTATTGAGCACCTACTGTGTGCAGAGCACTGTAATAATAATAATAATTGTAGCATTTGTTAAGCACTTACTATGTACCAGGCACTGTATCCAGCTCCGGGGTGGATACAGCCAAATCAGGTTACTGTATTAAATGCTTGGGAGAGAACACTATAACAGAGTGTAGACATGTTCCCTGCTCACATCAAGCTTACAGTCTAGAGGAGGAGGCAGACGTTAATATAAATAAACAAATTCCAGATATGTACATAAGTGCATTGGGGCTGAGGGAGGTGTGAGTAAAGGGGGCAAATTCAAGTGCAAGGATGATTCAGAAAAGAGTGGGAGAAGAGAAAATGAGAGCTTTGTCAGGGAAGGCCTCTTGGAAGAGATGTGCTTTCAATAAGGTTTTGAAGGTGGGGAGAGTGGTCGTCTGTTGGATATGATGAGGGAGGGCATTCCAGGCCAGAGGCAGGATGAGGGCGAGAAGCTGACAGTGAGATAGATGAGACTGAGATACAGTGAGTATATTTGCATTAGAGGAGGAAAGTGTGAGGGCCGAATGGTGGTGAAAAAAAACAGGGCGATAAGGTAAGAGGGGGGGAGATGATTAAGTGCTGACAGTAAGGAGTTTCTATTTGATGTGGAGGTGAATGGGCAGTTTCTGGAGATTCTTGAGGAGTGGGAAAACATGGACTGAATTTTTTTGTAGAAAAACTCCCGATGCAATAAGTGAACGGGTGGGCTGGGTAGAAGCACGTGCAGGTTTTTGTTTGGGTCAAGCCAGCTACAGGATGAACTGAGACTAGACCACATGGCTTCTGCTTCCCAAACAATTGATCTTTCCACTGGTCCAACCACAGAGCTCTAAAGCCAAGGTTGTACTTTAGAATGATAGTACTGAACCTCAGGATTTCTTGGAGGTTGGCTCCAAAGGTATAAAGTGAAGAGCTGAGGCTGCAATTCTCCTTCAGTATATTTCTATATTTTTAAAGTAAGTCCCTGCAGGAACTGCAAAGCTCAATAATCTGCTTTTGGCTAATTTGTCTAATCGGTGCTTAGCACAGTGCTGTGCACCCAGTAAGCATCTATTAGATGCTATTAATACTACTTATTTCAAGTGAGGGCTCCAACGGGAACAATGGGACTTTCTTAATTAGCAGGCACAGGAGAAGAAAAGCTCCAGGATTATGTAGAAAAAGAGAGAGGAGCCACATACCGGGAGATGATTTTGAAAGGTCAGAATGTTCCTGCAGTGTGATTAAGAAAAGAATTCACAACTGTCTGCCCATACTAACCCAGACTGAATATTGGAAATGAAAAGTAGATAGTAGAAAAATAATTCAATAAAAATCAGCTATTTGTGGGTCAAGCTTTAAGTTTGGGAAGCAGGCTTAGGCCAATTGTCATATTGTGCGGGGCAAATTAGGATGATGCTATAGATGCTAAAATGTTGTTCTCAGTTGCTATTTCCTTGAGATTTTAAGATACATTCTCCCTGGGGTGGACTCTCTGGAAACTTAAGATGGTAAACATCAGGGAAGCGAGGTGGCCTAATGGAAAAAGATAGGCCTAAAAGTCAGAGGCCCTGGGTTCTAATCCCAGCTCTGCCACTTGTCTGCTGTTTGACCTTGGGTAAGTCACTTCAGGTCTCTGGGCCTCAGTTACCTCATCTGTAAAATTTGGGTTAAGACTGTGAGTTCCATGTGGGACATCTTGTATCTACCCCAGTGATTTAGTACAGTGCCTGGAACATAGAAAGTGCTTAACAAATACCTTAAAAAAATGGCCTAGTGGCAAAAGCACAGGCTTGAAGTCAGAGGACCAGGGTTCTAATCCTGGCTGTGCCACTTATCTGCTGTGTGACCTTGGGCATTTCACTTAACTTCTCCGGGATTCAGTTCCCTCATCTGCAAAATGGGGATTCAATATCTGTTTCTCCTACTAAGAAGACTGTGAGTCCCATGTGGGACAGAGATTCTGTCCAACCTGATTGATTTGTTTCTACCCCAGTACTTAGAACAGTGTTTGACACTTAATAAAGGGATTAACAAATACCATAAAAGAAATAAATAAAAATGCTTTAAAAGTCCTCTGCTTGAGAAGTGCCCATCAACTCATTATCAAAGGTGGAGAGGATCCAGTGATACTTTCACCCACAATTCAAATGCAGAAACATTGTTTGACACTAGCAACGGCAACTGCCCCTCGCAAGTCAGGATGTGTCTCTTTGTCTCTGTCCCCGGGATTTTACAATTTGCTACCAGTTGATGAGGGTCTTCAGAAATTTTCACAACTGCCACCAAAGCTATTTTGTTGACATCGCCACATGTTTAGAGAATGAGTTGTTCAAAAAGAGAGTGGATAACTTGCTAAAAAAAAAAAAAAGATAAGCATAATGGAATCGAAAACACCTCCTCGTCTGGTAATGAAAGAAAATAGAACAATCGGGTAAAAGCAACATCAGTGGGCTGCTTTCGTCTCTTTAGGGCCAGAATGATTAGTGTAACCGAAAAAAAAAATAAATGGATTAAGGACTGAGACTAGCTCAATAATAACTGAGGAATTATTTGACAACCAAAGCTATGCAAACGCCTCACTAGCCAGAGGGAAGCATTTCTTATCAATTAATAAATCAATCATATTTATTGAATAGTGTGACAACATCTTATACCAGTAAGTCCAGCCCCAAGGATAGTGATGCTCAGCAGTTCTGTACATTCTGTAAATAATTTATTTATTTATGTTAATGTCTGTATCACCCTCTAGCCTGAAAGCTCCTTGTAAGCAGGAAACGTGTCTACTAACTTTTTTATATTGTACTCTCCCAAGTGCTTAGTACAGTGGTCTGCATACAGTAAGTGCTCAATAAATTCTGTTGATTATTGTAAGCTTCTCGTGGGCAAGGAACATGGCTACCAACTCTGTTATATTTTCTCTCCCTAATGCTTAGGACAATGCTGTGCACACAGAAAGTACTCAATAAATGCTGTTGATTGTAAGTTTCTGTGGGCAAGGAACATGTCTTCTAACTCTGTTACATTGTACTCTCCCGAGCATCCAGTACAGAGCTCTTCACAAAGTAAGTACTCAATAAATACCACTGATTGATCAAATGATTGACTGTGGCCCCAACTCCAAGGAGTTTCCCTGCTACTCTTGTTTTGTGATAGTGTTGGTTGGATCTCGGTCCCAGAGTCACAAAATGTCAAGGAATTGTGATTCTGACAAAGAAAAATATTTTTTATTGCTCTTAGACCCTGCCTCTTTTATCAATCTTTCCTGGCAGTTCAACTAGGGACAAAGGAATATAGCTTTCCTTAAGGGAAGAGAACACTTGTCTAGGGTGCTGTGCATTCTCCCAAGTGCCTAGTATTGATGGATAGATCAGTGGTGGTATTTAATGAGTACTTAGTGTGTTCAGAGCACTGTACTAAGTATTGGGAAAGTACAGTACAATGGAGTTGGTAGACGAGTTCCCTGCCTACGAGGAGGTCACTGTCTAGAGGAGGGGACCTACCTTAATACGCAGAAATAATTTACAAACATGTACATACGTGCCGTGGGGCTGAGGGTGGAGTGAATACCAAATGCCCAAAGAGTACACAGCCAGGTACAGTGTTTTTTATTCAGGAGCCACTCCTGGATTGATTGATTGACTAGAAATTGACATTCAATGGCACGCAGTTACCAAGGATTTTATCCTATTCCTCTTCCCAAGCTTTGAGGAAAGTTTCCCAACCAGGCAGCTCCCATCGCAACTCAGTGTTCCTTCACTCTTCAGTGGGAAATGCCTTGGGATTTGTTGGTTGGCACCAGGCCCACAGACTCCCACTCCTAAAATGAGACAGTTGCTGAATGAAAGCAAACATCACCCGTAAGCGAATCTGGTGGAAGCTTTATTACAGTCATTAGCAGAGCCTTTTGAAGTGTTCTAACAAGATATTACTCTCCTGTTTTCTTGTTACCCCCACTGTATCTAAAAGAGTCATCTCAGAAATTCTATAGGAATTGCATTACTGGAAATATCGTAAATACTGAATTGGTCCATATTCTTGGTAAACGTGATTATTGACTATTGAGATGCTGTGAGATACGTGACATATAATTAGCAGCTCTCAAGGGAAATAGGGTACAGAGAGAAGACAGTATTCAGTGTCTGTCTGTCTCTGTATTTCTCTCTTTCCCCACACTATTTCTCATCCTATCTCCTTTTCTGCCTTCCCCCCCGACCCCACACCTCCAAGTAAAGACCACATAGGGTGTAAAAAATCCCCAAAACCAGTCCAAGAGGATTTTTAAAAATGGTATATAAGTGTTTACTATGAACCAGTCACTGTGCTAAGCACTGGAGAAGATACAAGTTCAACGGGTTGGACACAGTCACATAGGGCCCTCTAGACTGTGAGGTCGTTGCGTGCAGGGAATTTGTCTGCTTATTGTTCTGTTGTACTCTCCCAAATGCTTAGTACAGTGCTCTGCACACAATAAGCACTCAGTAAATACGATTGAATGACTGAATGAATAGGACTCACTGTCTTAATCTCCATTTTACAGCTGAGGTACCTGAGGCCCAGGGAAGTGAAGACAGCAGACAAGTGGCAGAGCCCGGATTAGAATCAGGTCCTACCGACTCCCAGGTCTGTGCTCTATCCACTAGGCAACACTAATTATGTTGATTGGATGTCGATTAATAATCTGAAAAGTGCATCGATCCAGGAGCTGTTTTGGAGCAGCCCCCTGCCTCATAGCTGAGAGTGCTAATGGCCCCTTCAAACAGAGATTAAGCAACCTGGGAAGGTAAATCCATTTCCCTGACTTCTTAGTCCTGACAGGGGAAATCCTGAGACCTCCATCCACCAGAGTCCTTGCTGATCTCTTCCTTTTCCTGCTCCTCTCAATCCTCCCTCTCTCTTCCCTCCCTCCCTGTGCCCCCCACCCCCAAGCTCAGAGCCCCAATTTCTCAGTAGGCATGGGTGGGCTGGGCCGCTGATGGGTGAGAAGGAACCTTTCAGGTTTGCAATTTTCAGGTGTCAAGAGGATCCTGTGCAGACATCCTGACACCTGCAATCTCAGGCCCGCGGAACCCTATTTCCCATCAACACATCGAGGCGCTGATTGTGGCCTCTGGACCAGGAAGCGCCGGATCCACTAGCAGAGAGTGACACCTCAGGCTTTGGCCCCGCCGGCCGGAGGCTCTTCGGAAGGGACCGGAAACTCTCTGGTAAATAGCAGCTCTTCTGGTCCTCAGTGGGATTTACGCCAAAAATCACAGCCCTATTTAAAACCCATTTACACCTGACGATCTACGAGGTGATCATGGAGTGATTTGCTTTTCAGTAAAAACTTTCAGGTAGCCCATAAAAGTAACCAGTTTGGGCTTTTTTCACTAGCATCTCCAGGGCTGTCCCTCCTAGAGGAGTGCCGCATCTCCTCAGAGAGGACTGCCATTTCTTCACGTCCTACCAGGAGATGGCCAGAAGAAGCAGCGTGACCTAGTGGAAAGAGCCCGGGCTTGGGAATCAGAGGACCTGTGTTCTAATCCCAGTTCCACCACTTGTCTACTCTGTGACCTTGGGTAAGTCACTTCACTTCTCGGGGTCTCAGTTACCTCCTCTGTCGGTGGGGATTTAGACTGTGAGTCCCATGTGAGACAGGGATTGTGTCCAACCTGATGATCTCCTTTCTACAACAGTACTGTGTAGTATGTTGCCTGGCACATAGTAAGTGCTTAACAAATACCATTTAAAAAAAAAAAAGAAAATGCATATTTTCCCAGAATGTTTCGATGCTGCAGCCTTCACCCTTTCCCCCTCTTAGAGATACCATAATGTTCTGGATTATTCCTCCTTTCTCTCTGAACAAAGTTGAGCAGTCAGCCTTTTCTTCTGCTAATTCTCCATCGGTTGTTCTGCCGGTGTGGCCTAGTGGAAAGAGTACAGGCCTGGCAGTCAGAGTACTTGGGTTCTAATCCCTGCACTACCACTTGCTGCTATGTGACCTGGGGCAAGTCACTTCACTTCTTTAAGTCTCAGTTTCCTCATCTGTAAAATGTGGACTGAATACCCCTTCTTCTTTCTACTTGGATTTTGAAACCCACGTGGGTCAGGGATCGTGTCTGATCTATCTTGTATTTACTCCAGCACTTAGTAAAGTTCTTGGCACACAGTAAGTGCTGAACAAATACCACTATTATTATTATTATTATTGCAAAGGCAAAGCCATCCAGAGGACACTGGAGGGCTGGGCCTTCCTGTTGCGATCCCAGGGCTTCTCTCAGAGTCAGTCAGGCCCTCTGACTCCCAGGCCTGTGCCCTTTCCAGAAGGCCACACTGCTTCTCACAAACATCACCGACAAATCCCAACCCCTCGCAGGGAGAGGCAGGGAGCGAGGCCTGCTATGGAACGGGGGGACTTGGTCCCTACCTGCCCTCCTTGGGTCTTGCGTGGCTCAGTGGAAAGAGCATGGGCTCGGGAGTCAGAGGTCATGGGTTCTAAGCCCAACTCTGCTGCTTGTCCACTGTGTGGTTTTGGGCAAGTCACTTAACTTCTCTGTGCCTTAGTTACCTCATCGGTAAAATGGAGATTAAGACTGTGAGCCCCACGTGGGACAACCTCATCACCGTGTATCTCCCCAGTGCTTAGAACAGTGCTTTGTGCATAGTAAGTGCTTAACAAATGCCATTATTATTATTATTTCCTGTCTCCTAGAGGAGGCTGCTGTTCAGAGGATGGTGGCTGAAGGCAGTGGGGTCTCTGAGCAGTCCATGTTACCCAGTGATGAGGCATTCGTTTCAGCCCCCTGTGCCAGATAGAAACAAAATCCACTCCCCGCTGAGTGCTGGGGTGTGGCAGGGGAGGGGTGCTCCAATTGGAAGCCTCCATGCCCGGAGTTATTTTCTCAACAGAGGCAAACGGTTCCTCCTCTCCCTTCCACCCCCATCCTAAAATGAATACCTTTCTGAGGACCTTTTTTTTTAAAAAATGGTATTTGTTAAGCTCTTTTTCTGTGTCAAACACGCTTCTAAGTGCTGAGGTAGGTACAAGTTAGACACATGGGGCTCGCAGTCTAAGTAAGGGGGAGAACAGCCAACTCAACAGCCCTCTCTCCTTGATGTTTTTTAATCAGGGTGGTGACCTTGGAGCAGGACTGCTCAGGCCCGCATCTAAATCTTCCTCTCTGTGCTCACTTTCCTCACGGTCCAGCTTGGACTAACAAGCAGTATTTAAATGTATGCAAATACCCCCATTTCTGCTGATGTCTTAAGAACGTTTTTAAGGTCACCCTTTCTGATCTATCATACGGACCCAACAAATTCATACACTCTATATTCCATCACAACTTGTTTTTATCTACATCTGTCTTCTTTGATTGCATTTGAATGGGTTTATTTTCTATTTTAAATAAAAGATTTATGCCTGAGCTGTCAGTGCCTGCCTTGATTTGAAAATTTAATCTTGTTTCTAGAAGTCTAGATTAAGTTATTAGATTTAACTGTCCCTCGTGTGCCTCCAAGATGGTAGGAGTTTATTTTCCTCTCTGCATACAGAACATAAACCGAAGGCGTTCTACCTAAAGGCGAAACAAAGAACTTTATTAGTCTGTGCGATACAGCAAGCTCCAGTCTGCGGAAGGAAATAAACCCTGGCATTTTCAATTTGGACTGAGCGTTTGGGGACTCTCCTTCCCCAGCAAAGGTGGCAGGTGAGAGAAGGGACAGACCCTGTGAGGGGAACCACCTGGTGAGCAAGACCCTTTTAACAGAACAGGTTGTGGTCACCAGTTTTAAGGGTTCGACCGGCAGCTGCTAGAGAGGCCATTAGCCTCTCTGGGATCTTCTCCCTCTCGGTCTTGGAGTCTTGGGCGAAGGCCACTAAAATGGCGGTAACCTTCCACCACTGTAATTGTACTTTGGAACTGTACTTTCCAAGTGCTCCGTGCAGTGCTCTGCACACAGTAAGCGCTCAATGAATACGACTGAATGAACTGTGTCTGTGGCAAAACTGTCTAATTGTTTCTCAGACTTCCCCTCCCTGTATGGACCATGTTTGATTACTCTCTCACTCTCCACAGCACTTACTGCAGAGCTCTGAAGTGCTGGCAGACTGACTGACTGACTGGCTGGCTCATAGGCTAAATGACTAGCTGAATGAATGTATGAATGAATGAATGCCTGATTCACTGACTGATTGACTTATGGACTGATAGACTGACTGGCTCACTGGGAAACTGAAAGAATGAAAGAATGAATGAATGAATGACCAAAGGCTTGACTGAGTGACTGGCTGGCTGGATGACGAGTTGGATAGATGGATGCATGAATGAATGGATGATGACTGACATACTGACTAGAGGCTTGACTGGCTGGCTGGCTGACTGGAGCTGAGTGAATGGATGGTTGGATGAATGTATGAATGAATGAATGACTAGTTGGCTGGCTAGCTGGCTACCTGGATGAATGGCCACCTGGCCAAATGGCTGACTGGCTGTCTGTTTAGCAGACTAGCTGATTGAACAAGTGAGTGAATGAGTGAGTGACTAGCTTGTTGGCTGGCTGGCTAGTGGGCTAGATGATTAAATGGCTGCCTGACTGGCTTTGTGGATGGATGACTGACTGACTAACAAAGAATGAATGAATCAATCAATCAATGAATGGTTACATACCTCTCTTTCTGACTGGCTGAATGAATGAATGAATGCACAGAAACGCAACTCCATGAATGACTGACTGGCTGGTTGACAAGCAGACTGATTGACGGACTAATGAAGATCTCCTAGGCCCATCTACTTGAAGACAAGAATGAGGATTTTCTCCTCCTCTCAAACCCAGCTGCTTCATTCAGCCCCTCCTCCGAGCCCCTCACCTCACCCCAGTTCCCAAGTCCTTCCCCTTCTCCAGACCTCACGGTTAATATCTTTGGGAAAATTAGGGAAGATTCAGACATTGCCAGCGGAGGAAAAGTGGGACTTGGGTCTCTGCCTCATTATCCGAGTTCCCCGGCACAGGTGGGTTGAACAATTATGTGCTAATGTCCTTTTCCTCTGATCGCTAACATTATTTTTATAGCCTTCTAATTGTAAAAGGAAAAAATAGAAAAGGGGAGATGTGTCTGAATGCGCTGTTGGGGAAGGAGGTAAAGAACTGTGTCTGTTTTATTGTTATATTGCAATCTCCTAAGTGCTTAGTACAACGGTCTGCTCACAGTAGGCGCTCAATAAATACGATAGAATGAATGTTGAACGGGGAACAGGGAGGGAAGCCAGCCCCCAGCCCTGCAAAATCTCCAGCCTCCATCTCAGCCCTGGCTCCTAGCACGGCTTCTCGGATCCAGCAAACAAGCATCCCCAGACGGGACTAAGCCAAAGGGATAGGGCCATGCCTCTCTCCCCTAATCTGACCTTTAATTAGCAAGTCATCCATGCCCAACCTGCCAGTTCCTTCGGTCATTCATTCAATCAAATTTATTGAGCGCTTACTCTGTGCAAGACACTGTACTAAACCCTTGGGAGAGTACGATATGACAATCAACAGGCACATTCCCTGCACACAGCGAGCTTACAGTCTAGAGAGACAGACACTAATATAAATTACAGCTATGTACTAGACTCGCCCTGAGGGAATGACCAGCTTTTAGACCCAAATTGGCCTCAGGGGTATCCTTTTTTTTCTCTGACTCGCCAGAAGCAGAAACACACAAGCAAAAGCCCTGTTCCCTACCTCTCTCCCTTCCTCTCCCTCCCATGCCTTTAGTCACTCTGTGGGCTCTTGGAATCCAGGAGCAATCAGTTAATCAGAAAGTTAATGTTCAGTACTTAATTCCAGCTTATAGCTTCTTAATGTACCTACTGTTCTGTCTCCCAAGGGAAGCCCTGGGCCGGTGGAAAGCTTTCTGACTAATGGTGGGAAGAAGAGAAGGATTGCTTCATTTGGATTCAGAGGAATGGGGTTTTCCCATAGTGTATCAAGGAGTTGGAGCTTCTGGACAGTGGAAGACTCAAACAATCAACGATGTTCATTGAGTGCTTACTGTGTGTGGAACACTGTACTAAGTGCTTGGGAGAGTACAATACAGTAATAATGATAAAGATTATGGTATTTGTTATGCGCTTACTGTGTGCCAGGCACTGTTCTAAGCGCCAGGGTGGATACGAGCAAATCAGGCAGGGCCCAATCCCTGTTCCACCTAGGGATCACAGTCTCAATCCCCATTTTACCGATTAGGTAACTGAGGCACAGAGAAGTGAAGTGACTTGCCGAGGGTCACACAGAAGACAAGTGGCAGAGCCAGGTAGAAACATTCCCTGCCAACAAGATGCTTACAATCAATGGTATTTACTGAGCACTTACTGTGTGTGGAGAAGCAGCGTGGCTCAGGGGAAAGAGCATGGGCTTTGGAGTCAGAGGTCATGGGTTCGAATCCTGGCTCTGCCACTTAGCTGTGTGACTGTGGGCAAGTCACTTCACTTCTCTGGGCCTCAGTTACCTCATCTGTAAAATGGGGATTAAGACTATGAGCCCCATGTGGAACAACCTGATTCCCCTGTGTCTCCCCCAGCGCTTAGAACAGTGTTCTGCACATAGTAAGCGCTTAACAAATACCGACATTATTATTATTAGAGCATTGTGACTCCCGGCTCTGCCACTTGTCAGCTGTGTGACTGTGGGCAAGTCACTTAACTTCTCTGTGCCCTCAGTTACCTCATCTGTAAAATGGGGATTAACTGTGAGCCTCACGTGGGACAACCTGATTCCCCTGTATCTACCCCAGTGCTTAGAACAGTGCTCGGCACATAGTAAGCGCTTAACAAATACCAACATTATTATTACTAAGTGTTTGGGAGACTGCAGTATAAAAAAAGTGGGCAGATACATTTCCTGCCCTAGGTGACTAGAAGGAAAAAAGAGGAAGAGGGTGAAGGTTGGTTACTTCCTTTCAGGTGTTTAAATAAAGAGGAGAAAGGGGGAGGGAGGAGAAGGAGGAGAATGATAATGACCAGTTGCTCTCCGCCAGAGAGCTGACCAAGATCTATTAGACTTAATCTGCAGCAAGAGAGATTGAGAGGGAGCATAAGAATGCACTTCCAGACTGTGGGGTCTGGACTACCATAGGCTGTCATATAGTCAATCAATCAAGCAGATGTATTAATTTAGTGCTTGCTATGTGCGGAGCACTCTACTAAGTGCTTGGAACAGTACAACAGAGTCGACAGACACATTCCCTGCCCACAACAACCTTACAGAGTAGAGGGGGAAGCACATTAATATAAATAAATATTTTAGAATATATAATTGGAAGATTATGCAGCATATATAATACACAATACATAATACACAATGCATACATTATGTATGTGTGTGTATAGATATATATATAGAGAGAGAGAGAAAGATTAGTAAATATATCTTGTTGCAGTTTACGTCTAATAGGTCTTGGTCAGCTCTGTGGCTGAGAATAACTGGTCATTATCATTCTCCCCCTCCTTCCTCAGTCAATCCATCAGTCATATCTATTGAGTGCTTACTGTGTGCAAAGCACTGTACTAAGAGCTTGAGGGAGTACAATATAACAGCAAAAAGACATATTCCAGCTCACAATGAGCTCTCAGTCTAGAGGGGGAGACAGACTTCCCCTTCTCTGTTTGGACACCTGAAAGGAAGTAACCCAGCTTCATCCTCCCTCTTCCTCCTTTCCACCGTGGGAGGGGAATGTATCTACTGACTCCGTTATATTGTCCTCTGTAAGCATCTTATTGGCAGGAAATGTGTTTACCAACTCTATTATCTCATACTCTCCCAAGCACTTAGTACAGGGCTTGCTACAATAAAAATAATGATATTTGTTAAGCGCTTACTATGTGTCAAGCAGTGTTCAAAGCACTGGGGTAGATACAAACTAATCAGGTTGGACACAAATGTCTCAGGTGGGGCTCACATTCTCAACCCCCATTTTACCAGTGTGGTAACTGAGGCACAGAGAAGTGAAGCGACTCGCCCGAGATCACAGATCGGACGAATGGCGGAGCCAGGATTACAAACCCATGACCTTCTGACTCCCGGGCCCCTGCCCTATCCACTACATTGTGCTGCTGCTACTCTGCTACTCCGTTTTAAGCACTGGGGTAGATAGTGGAAAGAGCACGGGCTTGGGAGTCAGAGGTTGCGGGTTCTGATCCCGCCTCTGCCACTTGTCCACTGTGTGACTTTGGGCAAGTCACTTAACTTCTCTGTGCCTAAATTACCTCATCTGTAAAATGGGGATTAAGACTGTGAGCCCCACGAGGGACAACTTGATTACCTTGCCTACCCCAGCGCTCAGAGCAGTGCTTGGCACATAGAGAGCGCTTAACAAATACCATCATCACCATCATCATACAAGGTAATCAGTGGGGCTCCCACTCTTAATCGCGGCTCAGTGGAAAGAGCCCGGGCTTGGGAGTCAGAGGTCATGGGTTCGAATCCCGGATCTGCCACTTGTCAGCTGTGTGACTGTGGGCAAGTCACTTAACATCTCTGTGCTTGTTACCTCACCTGTAAATGGAGATTAAGACTGTGAGCCTCGCGTGGGACAACCTGATCACCCTGTATCTACCCCAGCGCTTAGACCAGTGTTCTGCACATAGTAAGCGCTTAACAAAAACCGACATTATCATTATTGTGAATCCCCGTTTTACAGATGAGGTATCCGAGGCCCAGAGAAGTGAAGCGGCTTGCCTAAGGTCACGCAGCGGACAAGTGGCAGAGCCGGGATCAGAACCCACATCCTCCGACTCCCGAGCCGGTCCTCTGGCCGCCGAGCCACGCTGGGACGGCCAGATTTACGGCTGTTGCCACTCGCTGCCCTCTCGGCAATATTTACAGCCTGGTTTCTGGAAGCTGCTGCTGAACCGTACCCTTGCCGGAGAGCGGCTGCCTTCCTCACTAGTGCCCTAGGCTTGGAGCATTTAAGCAAGACGACTCTTTTCTGATCTCTCCCGCTCTGCCGGTGGGCGGAGGGCCAGGGCGGGATCCCTTTATTAATCGTTATGATTTTCACCTTCAGAGTCATTAAGGGGCTGGGGGCTTTGGGTGTTTGTGTGGCAAAGAAAGGGGGGAAAGGCCGTCGTCCCCGGAGCCAAATTTGGGCCTGCAGCGCCGCCGCCCAACACGCTGCCGCTTCCCGCCCTGGTTCTTGGAGCGCTATCGCCATCTCCTGGCGCGACCTGGGATAGCAGCCGCCGCCAATCCTAATCAATAATATTGATGATGATGTTGGTATTTGTTAAGCGCTTCCTATGTGCAGAGCACTGCTCTAAGCGCTGGGGGAGATTTACAGGGTCATCGGGTTGTCCCACGTGAGGCTCCCAGTCTTTGCCCCCATTTCACAGATGAGGGAACTGAAGCACAGAAAAGCGAAGTGACTTGCTCGCTGTCACCCGGCTGACAAGCGGCAGAGCTGGGATTCGAACCCATGATCTCCGACTCCCAAGCCCGGGCTCTTTCCACTGAGCCACGCTGGTTCTCTGCTGCTCTTGTTAAGCGCTTACTATGGGCCGAGCACTGTTCTAAGCGCTGGGGTAGATACAGGGTCATCGGGGTGTCCCGCGTGAGGCTCCCAGTTAATCCCCATTTCACAGATGAGGTCACCGAGGCACAGACAATAATCACAGTCCTAATCATGATGATCACAACAATAATATTGATAATCAGAGAATTTGCTAAGTGCTTACTACGTGCCCAGAACTCTTCTAAGCACTAAGGTAGATTACTGGACCTTGGTCTCGTCTATCTGGCCGACATTGGCTTCTGGCCTGGAGTGAAGCGTCATGGCTCAGTGGAAAGAGCACGGGCTGGGGAGTCAGAGGTCATGGATTCTAATCCCGGCTCCGCCACTTGTCAGCTGTGTGACCTGGGGCAAGTCACTTCACTTCTCTGGGCCTCAGTTCCCTCAACTGTCAAATGGGGATTAATACTGTGAGCCCCACATGGGACAACCCGATCACCTTGTATCCTCCCCAGCGCTTAGGACAGTGCTTTGCACATAGTAAGCGCTTAACAAATGCCATCATCATCATCATCATCATCATCTTACTCTCCTCACCCTCAAAACCTTATTGATGGCACCTCTCCTCCAAGAGATCGTTGTGGTCAGGGAACGTGTCTGTTATTATATTGAACTCCCCAAGAGCTTATTACAGTGCTCTGCACATAATAAGTGCTTAATAAATACAATTTACATACTAATCAGATCTCACATTGGGTTCACAATTTAAGTAAATGGGAGAACAGTTATTGAATCTCCATTTTGCAGATATGGGACCTGAGGCACAGAGAAAGTGTCTGGCCCAAGGCCATATGGCAGGTAAGTGGCAGAGCTGGGATTAGAACCTAGGTCCTATAACTCCCGGGGGCTTGTGCTCTTTCCACCAGGCCACACTGTTTTTCTAATAATAATAACAGTGATAATGATAACAACACTGGGTTTTGTTAAACACTTACTATGGGCCAAGCAAGAGTACCAGGTCCCAAATGGGGTTCACAATTTAAGTAGGAAGGAGAACAGTATCAAATCTCCCTTTTTCAGATGAGGGAACAAAGACACAGAGAAGTTAAGTGACACACTATCACACAGCAGACAAGTGGAGCAAGCAAGATTAGAAGCCACGTCAGATGGACATGGAACCATTCTGTGTCTCCTTTCTGTGCCGTCCATGCTAGCTGTTCAAGGGATGCTGGGTCTGACGAAAATTTTGTTTTTAATTGTATTTGTTAAGTGCTAACTCTGTGCCAGGCACTGTACTTAAGCACTGGGGTGGATACAAGACAATCAGGATAGGCACAGTCCATGTCCCTCATGGGGTTTACAGAGTCATAATCCCCATTTCACAGATGAGGGAACTGAGGCACAGAGAATTGAAATGACTTGTCCAAGATCACACAACACACAGGTGGCGGAGCCAGGATTCGGACCCAGGTCCTTTTCATTCCCAGATCCATGCCCCTATCCATTAGATCATACCGCTTCTCTGGGGGTTTGGGGAATGCTTGGTGGGACAGGGACTGTATCTGTCCTGATTAACTTGAATCTACCCCAGTGCTTAGTGCTTAGTGCTTGGCATGTAGTAAGTGCTTAACAACAGCTCAATTATTATTGTTATCATTATTATTTCCTTAAAGACTGCAGCACTAAATGTATAATGGGCCTACCATTTCTTTATCTCACACTGAAAAAACCATAGGCGAAGCTCTATTGTCTTAATTGGATGATCCATTTTGTGGATTTTATGCAGTATGGATCTATAATTATTATTTGCAGTATTTATCATTAGATATATATATATACACATAATCCACAGAGCAGTTCAACTATCTGTGGATAATGGAGCGTTGAGTGGAGAGTAATTTCGGTGACAGGGACAAACTCTTTCTGACCCACTTTGGAAACAGTGAAGTGTTTGCATATTTAGCAAACAAAAAAAAGACAAGATCCTCTTCTCTTCCCCCACCCCCACCCCCAACCCCCCGCCCTCTAATCCCGCCTATAGAGGACTTTAGCCTGTGGATCCCTTGTGTTCCAAAACCTTTAAAAAACACCTCTAAGCTGCAACTGAAGAAAATCTAGCCTTTCATCATTAAGCCATGCCAATTTTCCTCTGCCTTGACTACTGCATCAGCCTCCTCGCTGATCTCCCTGTTTCCTATCTCTCTCCACTCCAGTCCATACTTCATTCTGCCATCCAGATCAGTTTTTTAACAAAAGCATTCAGTCCCCACTCCCCACTCTTTAAGAACCTCCAAAGGTTGCCGGTTCACCTGGACATCAAACAGAAACTCCTTGTCATTGGCATTAGGGCACTCAACCAGCTCTCCTCCTTCTATCTCACCTCTCTAATTTCCTACTACAGCCCAGCCCACACACTGCCCCTCTAATGTCAACCTACTCACTGTACTCTGATCTCACCTATTTCTCCACCAACCTCTTGCCTAAGTCCTCCTTCTGGCCTAGAACTCCCTCTCCTGAATATCCGACACACCATCGCTCCCCACATTCAAACTCTTATTAAAAGTTTATTATTAATCTCCTCCAAGGGCCTTTCCTGGACAAAGCTCTCATTTCTTCTACCCTCTCTCCTTTCTGTGTCACCTCTGCACTTGAATATGTATCCATCGAACAATCAATCATATTATTGACAGCTTACTAAGTTCAGAGTACTGTACTGAGTGCTTAAGAGAGTACAACGGACTTGGTAGACAAGTTCCCTGCCCAAAGAAATTTACAGTCGGTCTAGAGTCCGTACCCTTTAAGCACTTGACATTCACTCGATCAACCAATCAGTGGTATTTATTGAGCACTATGTACGGAGCACTCTATTAAGTGTCTCAGCCATATGACACGGATGTACATATCAGTGATTTACTTATTTTCATTTATTTTTATGCCTGTCCCCCTCTAGACTGCAAACTCCTCATGGACAGGAAATGTGTCTACCAACTCTGTTGTATTGCCCTCTCCCAAGAATACAGTGCAGTGCTCTGCACTCGGTAAGCGCTCAGTAAATACTACTGATTGATAGGTTGATTCTCTGATGTCTCTCCCGTCCCCGGGCATGTTTGCCATAGATAAAAGTCACGCTGCCAATTGGAAACAGGCTGGAAACACTCTACAGATGATGTACCTCGAATCGGCAGGCTCCGTGTCGGGAGCCAAGGAATTTTTACCTCGTGCAAGAAACAGAACAAATACTTGCTGATGCTGGGGAGCCCATCACCTCCTTTCTAGGCTAAGATGAACTGACAAGGCCAAAGAATGAATTCCAGATTGCCACAGTCAGCAGTCCTGGCCCAGGTCAAATCAGCCACCCCAAATGTGAAGCAGAACAGCAGGACGGAGGAGGGGAAGGAGGGAGGGAGGAGGGAGAGGCTAGAGTATAAAGCTGGTCCATCTAGGTACAAATGTTCACCTTGAGTTATGTGTTTTTTTTTTTAAAGTACTGTGTTCCAGGCTCTGTACTAAGTGTTGGTGTAGATAGAAGCTAATCAGGTTTGACACAGTCTCTGTCCCACATGGGGATCACAGTCTTAATCCTCATTCTACAGATGAGGCAACTGAGGCACAGGGAAGTGTGAAGTGTCTTGCCCAAAGCCACACAGCAGACAAGTGGCAGAACCAGGATTAGAACCCAGGTTCTCTGACGGACCCAGGCCTGTGTTCTTTCCTTTAGGCCATGCTATGTTGAAAATGGAACTCCTGCTTCCCACCCCCTGGAGATGGCAGATGGCCCCTCCCTACACCCTATCTCCTTCTCATTGAAGCCTTCTGGGCCCTCTCAGCTCCGGGGTAAAGGATGGGTGGAATACCTGGAAGAAGTTACTAGCTAACACCCTTTCTTTCTTTCTCTGTCTCTCTCTCACACACACACACACTCTGGAGGTGGGGAATTATGAAATCCTGGTATGGATTTTTCTTTGGAATCTATCCCTTGCCAGGAACCTGTGGTCTGGAGTGTTTGGGGGCCGGGGGATATTCTTGCTTTTTGACCCTAGGATGCAAGCCAAGATTTCTGCCCCCATCTCTCAATGAAGGTGAAAAATTAGAGCCAGTATTCCCTCCTCCACAACCTTGGTCAAATCAAATCACTTCACTTCTCTGTGCCTCAGTTACCTTATCTGTAAAATGGAGATTGACTGTGAGCTCCACATGGGGCAGTGACAGGGTCCAACCTGATTAGCTTCTACCCCAGCACTTAGTACAGTGCCTGGTACAGAGTAAGTGCTTAACAACCTGATTAGCTTCTACCCCAGCACTTAGTACAGTGCCTGGTACACAGTAAGCGCTTAACAAATACCATTAAAAAAATAAGGGCAAAGAGGAAATGATGTTTGTGGAATGGGAATCCATCCAAAGTCCCTTAGCCACTGATTTGAATGGCACACATTCACCTTTGGGCTCCTTAACCTGACTCTCATTAACCCACCAGACTTTTGTGAACTGAATCTGAGTTCTCCCCACCGACAGCGGGGAGGCCAAATTAATTAAAGAGAGAGCAATCAAAGCACCAACCCATCTCCAAGAACACCGTACACTTTGACACACTCCCTCCCCACTTCCCACACCTGTCCCCTCTCCCCAGTCCACCCTCCCCACCCCAGTCACCCAATTGCAAACAGCCCTCTCATTTTCAGGAGATCCTGGGAAGAGACTGGCAGTGAGATAGTCTGACTACCCCCTTAGAAACACCAACGAAGACCTCCAAGAGCGGCACGAGAAGATAGAGGCCGAGAGACGGAGAAAGTGGGGAGAGAGACCCAAAAAGATTGAGGCCCAGGCAGAAAGATACGGTCATCATCTTCATTGATATCGCTGTCTTTGTTTTCATCATCAGTCAGTGATGAGCGAGTGTCCACTGTGTGCAGATCAAGGCACCAGGTTTCCACTAGAAATCCAGGAGAGAGAATCCTGCCAGGAGAGAATTTTGGGTCACTGCCTCATCTCCTGGGGGATCCAAGGTCTGCAAAGTCCTGCAAAGAGAATAGTTTCTGGAGCAAGAGAGGAAACACTCACCCTGACTCAATCATTCCTAAATTCCAACTGTCTTCCACACTCAGAAGAAACAAGATGGCAGTGGTATTCCTCTTCTCTAACTCAACCCCATTCACTAGACCTCAATCATGTCTCTCCCTCCATCACCGCTTGTCCATGTCTTCCCTCGGACCTGGAACACCCTCCCCCTTCATCTCTAACAGTCTACCACTCTCCCCCACCTATAATCCCATCTCTTCCAAGAGGCCTTCCCTTACTATGCCCTCATTTCCTCTCTCGGTCTCCCCTCTTTATCGACTCTATCCTTTGCCGTGTACTCTTTAAACACTTTGATACTCTCCCCAGCCCCACTGTAGTATGTAAATACCCTTATACTGTTTTATTTCCCCTCTGCAATCTATTTTAATGTCTGTCTTCCCCTGTGGATGGTAAACTTATTGTGAGCAGAGTTCACATCTACCAACTTTACCATATTGAACTTTCCCAAGTGCCCTCCTCTCACTCCTGCTGCCAGCCTGGACCTGACTGTGCCCACAGCCTCCCAGCTCGACTTCCTCTGTGCAGACATGCAGGCAGGAAGTCTCAGAGCCTGGCAGGGGGAAGGGAGTGGGAAAGAGGCCAGGAAAAGGGAACCTTCCTGCTGTGAAAGAGCAGCCCAGATCCAACCAGCTGGGACCACTTTCCCAAGCCACTGTCCCTCACACAAAGAGCTGCTCGCACTGTTGTCTGCACTGTCTGCCAGGCAGCTGCTTCCCGGGCATGGCAGGGGGCACCAAGGAAAGTAAGGGCTTGGTGTGGGGGGGGGGGGGAGGGTGATGCAGACATCTCCCCAGATCAGGATGATGAGAAAAAAAAGCAGAGTAGGGAAGCCAGGAGGACAGCAGTTGGGAGTTGAAAGACCTAATCCCAGATTCCGTTCCCCTGCATCAGACACTTGGGATGTGAGGAGGAAAAGAGGAGGCGAGAAAGAGAAGAAGAGGGAGAGGGTGAGAGAGCAGAAGAAGGGGAAGGAGAGACAGACAGAGGAAGAGGGAGAGGAGGGAGAGGGAGAAAGGAGGAATGAGAGGGAAAGTGTGGGGGGGGGGGAGTGAAGAAGAGGGAAGGGGGAACGAGAAAGGGAGAGGAGAGAAGGTGAAAAAGAGGTGGAGAGAGGAAAAGGAGAGGCAGAGAGGGAAAGGAGGAGAAAGGAAAAGGGAGAGAAAAGGGGAAAGAGAGAAGGAAGAGGGAGAGAGAGAAAGGGAGAAGAAAAGGGGGAGAGAGAAAAAGAGGAAGAGAGAGGGGAAGGAGAGGGAGAGAGAGGCTCCTCACTTTTAGGGCTCAACCAGCCAGCTGGACAGGACCTCCATGCTGGCAAGAGGGTAGGGGGAGTGAGGCTGGAGGATCCCCATTCTGTGCCACCATCTCTATGCCAGGCCCAAAACTGCCCTGGTGCTTACTCTCTGAAAACACCTACTCCTTCCTCCAATGCCCGCAAGTGGCTACCCTCCTAACACAAAAAACACCCAAGTCCTGGACTCACAGATGACCGGCACAGCCACACACAGCACGCCAATTTTCTCGGCAACTGCGTAGGTTCTACCAACCTCCACAGCGAACCTTTGGTGTGTGCCCTCATGCCACATTATGCAATATAAGTTAGGCTACGTGGTGGGTACGGCATTCTAGAAACCGATAGAAGCTACCCCACTACCCTAGAAGCAGCGAAGCAGGAAATGAAAGCTGCCCCGAGGACCACCACTTGTAGAATAGCCTTGGCTTTTCCTCAGAGCGCAATGAACTGCCATGAATAATGATAATAATGATGACATACTCAGTGTCATACACTCTGTTATGATCTGGGGTAAATATAAGATGATTAGATAATAATGATAATGAATTTAAGCACTTACTTTGTGCCAGGCACTATACTAAGTGCAGGGGGCTGGGGGAGTACAAGCAAATTGGGTTGGACACAGTCCCCATCTCTAATGGGGCTCACAGTTTTAACCCCCTTTTTGCAGATGAGGGAACTGAGGCATGGAGAAGTGAAGTGACTTGCCCACGGTCACTCAGGAGACAAATGGCAGAAGCAGGATTAGAACCCAGGTCCTTTTGACTCTCGGGCCCCTCCCCTGGGCAATGCCGCTTCTCTTAGATGGGTCACCTTCCAGGAACCCACCCAGTTTAAGAGGGAGGAAGAGCAGGGATCTTAGACTCATATTAGAGATAAGGAAACTGAGGCTCAGGGAGGTTAGTAGCTATGCCAAGGCCACACAGCAGGACAGTGGCAGTAGTCTGACTAGATTCTGGATGGTCTGACCTCCCAGCCTGTGCTCTTCCCACTGGGACTCTCTGTTTCAAAGCTGTACAGTTTTTCCTTGCTGACTCTCTGTTCCAGCAGCTTCTGGTTACAGACCAGGGCCGGGTGTCCCTGCCTTGCTTTTTGTTCTGGAATCTTCCAGCTCACCTGCAGAAGACCTCCAAAGTCAAACTTGAGCTGACAATAACCAATCAATCAATCAATGGTATTTATCAATCACTTACTATGTGCAGAGAACTGTATTAAGCACTTAGGAGAGTACAGTATAACAGAAGCAGCATGGTTAGAGCACGGGTCTGGGAGTCAGGAGGTCATGCGTTCTAATCCCAGCTCTGCCATGTATCTGATGTGTGACTTTGGGCATGTCACTGCACTTCTCTGTGCCTCAGTTACCTCATCCGTAAAATGGGGATTGAGACTGTGAGCCCTATGTGGGACAGGGACTGTGTCCAACCTAATTACCTTATATCAACACCAGCACTTAGAACAGTTCCTGGCACATAGTAAACGCTTAATAAATTTCTAGACCGTGAGCCCGTGGGTAGGGATTGTCTCTGTTGCTGAATTGTACTTTTCAAGAGCTTAGTACAGTGCTCTGCACACAGGAAGTGCTGAATAAATACGATCACAATGATTATTATTATTATTATCAGAACAGAATCTGAGAACCAACCATGATGTCAGTCCCAGTTCGGCCCCAGAATGCACAGAGTTTGGAGTCGGAAGCAGCATGTTCTTGTGGAAAGAGCAGAGGCTTGGCAGTCAGAGCATCTGGGTTCTAACCCTGGCTCTATTGTGTGACTTTGAGCAAGTCACTTAAATTTTCTGGGCCTCAGTTTCCTCTTCTGTGAAATGGGGATTCGATACCCGCTGTTCCTCCCTTTTATATTGTGATCCTTAGGACTGTGCTTTTTTTATGCTATTTGTTAAGCACTTAATACGCGTCAAACACTTTTCTAAGTGCTGGAGTAGGTTCAAGTTAATTAGGTTTGACTCAGTCCCCCTCCCGCATGGCGCTCACAATCAAAGTAGGAGGGAGAACAGGTATTTAAACCTTGTTTTACAGTTGAGGAAACTGAGGTCCAGAGAAATAAAGTGACTTGCCCATGGTCACTCAGTGAGTAATTGGAGGAGCTGGGATTAGAACTCCGGTCGTCTGACTCCCAGGCTCGTGTTCTTTCCGCTAGGCCACTCTGCTTCTCATGATTCTACCAGATGATCTCGTATCTCTCCCAGAGTTAGTACAGTGTTGGGCGCATAGTAAGTGTGTAACAAATCCCACAGTTCCTACTGTGGCTGTCTACAGAGTCCTGGGCTCACACAAGTCCCCTCTTTTCCAAAGTTTGAATGCCGTGAGTGCAGTCTGAAATCCACCAGCCGAACTGCTTGTTTTGTCTCGTCTGGTTCCACAAAAGCAAACTGCTGTAGCTACCCCGAAGGCAGACATTAGTCCTTCCTCTGTTGAATCCAGCAGAGAAGTTTCTTGCATCACTGTTGAATGCCATCATGCTGTGATTAGTTAATCATTAAGTACATGGGGCTTTTAATTAACCGCCAGCCCTGCTCGGGCATCTGTTCTCCGCATCACGTTTGATCACGCTTTTCCCAGTCTGTGGCCGTGGAGCTCTTCAATAATACAACTGTTGCCTGCTTCCTGCTCACTTTGGTACAGCTCGGATCCATGTCCCTTGCCCACCGAGAAGGATGAAATTGTAAATGGTTATAGGTAGCCTGGGGGTCTCCGAGGAGAAAGTCAGCAGGAATTGTGCGTGCATGTATGTGAGGGTGAATACTGGATGGATGGATGTATACTAGAAAGGGTGTGTGTGTAAATACTGAAAGGGTGGGTGGATGTGGGTGTGTATACTGGAATGGTGTGAAGAGTGGGTGTTTGTGTTGGGGGGGTATGCCTGTTGGAAGGGCCTGAAGGGTGTGCCTATATGTGTGAATACTGGAAGGGTGTGTGGGAGAGGCGTGGGTGTGTACGTTGGAAAGGTGTGAAGTGTGTGGGTGTGAATAATGGAAAAGTGTGAAGAGTATGAAGGGTATGTGTGTGTGCAGCAGGGAAGTGAACTCCAATCAATCATTCAGTGATATGTATTGAGCACTTACTGTGTGCAGAGCACTGTAGTAAGTACTTGGGAGAGTACAATAAATAGAGTTATACCCATTCCCTGCCCACAAGGAGTTTACAGTCTAGAGGGGAGCTAGTCTAGTCCAGAGCTAAGTCAGGAAGTCAGAAAGATAGGGAGTCTATTAAGATGGTCACTGGGAAACCGAGACACCAAGAAGTGAAGTAACTGGCCACCCAGCAGGCAAGTGGCAAGGTTGGGTTTAGAAGCCAGAGACTCCCAGGCCTGGGTTCCTTCTACTAGGCCATGCTGCTTCCCTAGGCTCCCTCACAAGCTTCCTAAGATTTTTGATTAAGAAAATAATTCCAGCCACCAAGCAGTGCACCATAAGGCCACTGAGCCTATATTCAAGACCACACACAACAGTATGTAATGTTCATTTACTCTGGACAGAGGGCATTCCAAGGAGTCAGGTAATAGCCCAGAGTAGAAAGAGACCCAGTTCCAGCCCTTAAAAATAATTGTCCACAAACTGATTGATTGCTGATAAGATCCATTCCTAATTTGTAGGAAAAGCATCGAACACCTGGCCTCTTTTCCCCACCAAAGTCATATCCTACCAAAAACCCAATATCCAACGAACACAGTCTTTTCCTAGATTGAACAGTCTGTTTGGTTCTCCATTTTTAAGAATGAGGATATAGTTAGGACAGTCTCCTTCTGGACAGAAGGAAATTAAATCGTCTCTAATTATCCTTCTCTGAATGTGGTGTGTCCTCTTTACGATGAAGCCACAATCACCCTCCCGGGCTCCCTTGAGAGCTAGGATTTTATTCCTATTTAAATTACCATTATAATAATTAGGCTGAAAAGGAAGTGGGAGTTGGAGGGGGTGGAAGGGGGGATGGAGTGTGCGAGACAGAGCCTTGGAGGCATAGTTTAGTGCTAGCTCATTATGACCAGTTCTAAACTTCTCCATTTAATCGAGTCTTTCAACTCTGGGGTCAGGAAATCCAGGTCCCTAGAGTCTGAATCCTTGGAGCCTCTAACTTTCTGAGGGCTCCAATTCAAGGTAAATAATTCCTCAGCCACCTTTTTTTCTGGCAGTCTGGATCCCCAACGAAAAAGTAAGTCATTTTTGTCACTCTCACCAGTTCTTCCTGGCCCTCCGTTGGTCATTATCTTTCCAAATGGTTAATGGTCTCAATTCACTGTGCCCTTAATTCACTGTGCTATTTGTCATGTGCTCACTATGTGTCAATCACTGTACTAAGCACTGGGGTAGATTCATTATAAGTAGTCTGGATACAGTCCCTGACCCACCCAGGGCTCACAGTCTTACTAGGAGGGTGAGCCCTTGATTGATGCTTCTAGGTAAACATCCTAACACCACAGTACTGGCCCAGAGTTGTTTTGCAAAAATCCAGCTGAGGAGGAGTGTGGCCTAGTGGAAAGTGCACAGGACTTGCCTATGGTGTGACCTCGGGTAAGTCACTTGACTTTATCAATCAATGGTATTTATTTTTTCTCCCCCTCTGGACTTTGAGCTCCTTAATAATGTTGGTATTTGTTAAGCGCTTACTATGTGCCGAGCACTGTTCTAAGCGCTGGGGTAGACATAGGGGAATCAGGTTGTCCCACGTGGGGCTCACAGTCTTAATCCCCATTTTACAGATGAGGGAACTGAGGCGCAGAGAGTGAAGTGACTTGCCCACAGTCACCCAGCCGACAAGTGGCAGAGCTGGGATTCGAACTCATGAGCCCTGACTCCAAAGCCCGTGCTCTTTCCACTGAGCCACGCTGCTTCTCCACTGAGCTCCTTGTGGGTAAGGAAAGTGCCTTCCAACTCTCTTGTATTATACTCTCCCAAGCGTTTAGTGCAGTGCTCTGCACACAGTAAGCCCTCAATAAATACCACTGATGCATTGATTGATTGATCGAGTGCTTATGTGCACAGATCACTGTACTAACCACTTGGGAAATACAATATAGCAGAGTTGGTATTCGCGATCCCTCCCTACAATGAGTTTACAATCTACGGGGGGGAGACAAACCAAATTGTGGATAGGAAAAATAGTAGAATATGAGGATATTTCCACACTTGATTTCTCTGAACCTCCATTCCCTCTTTTGTAAAGTGGGAATTCTCTCCTGTGAATCGACGCCTTATCTTGGCAGGAGAGTTTCTGTACACTGACAGAGCTTAGAACTATGCCATATAGGGTCACCCGTAATGGAAAGGTCTAAGCCGAAGCATCGGACGAAGTCGATTCACCTATGCCGGGAAGCAGCAGCAGCATGGGAAAGTGTCAAAACTGGATGATCAAGTGGTCCAAATGTTTATGAAAGACAATGGCAGAGACTCAAGTTTTCACTGCGCTTAAGAAGGCAGTGGTAAACCACTTCCGTATCTTTCGAAAGAAAACTCTGTGCATATACATACCAGAATGACTTTATGGAAGAAGATGGGATGTTCTGGAGAGGGTGTGTCCATGGAGTCGCCACGGGTCAGAAACGATTCGACGGCATTTGAAAAAGAAGAAAGTGGGAATTAAATCTCTATTCTCTCCCCCTTAGACTGTGAGCCCCATGCTCTGTGCCCCCTTCTAGACTGTAAGCCCAGTGTGGGCAGGGATTGTCTCTCTCTTCTCAAGCAGTGTTCACAAGATGTCACCTGCCTAAAATCAATGTTCTCTGTGTCATCAATTGCCACGTCCTGCCTCCATGATCTATAGGAAAGAGCTTCCGCTGTGAACATTTCCCGTCTTTCAAACAATCAATCGATGATATTTATTGAGCTCTTATTGTATACAGAGCACTGTACAAAGCATTTGGGAAAGTACAACAGAGTTGGTAGGTGCGATCCCTGACTACATCATCGATACAGAAAACCCTCAGTAGCATTGATGATGATGACGATGAAATGGGAATACTTCATTAAGACGGCTTTGAACTCCTCTTCTTTAACTCCCATTGGGTTAGGGGGAAGACTCTCTTTAAGCCCCAGTTTCATCCTCTCCCTGAATCTCATGGAGCAGAAATGTCCTCCCAACTAACCTTGCCACAATCTGTCACCTTCAGCCTCCCTCTGAACAAGGGGCCAGGAGGTGGTCATGACCTAGGACCGCAGGTTTTCACATAAGCAAATTATGGAGCATTCTTCGCCCACCCATTCGGCCACTTAATTGCGATACTTGCAGATGTCTTTCAAATCTAGGGCAAGTCTGGTGCTTGGAGTGTCAGCAACATCAGCCTCCTTCTGGAACTTAACGGGTTTTCATCGAAACTCGGACCAGCAGTGGAGAAGTAGCTTCATTCTAATTCGATGATATATATTTTAAATGGCTCCTGTGAATAGTAATAATATCGAATATCAAAGTATGCCTAAGTAGGACAAAATAGAGACTACAAACCACAGTTCCTCCTGGAGAGGTGCAGAGCTGAGTAGCAAATCCCTGTAGGTTGTGTCCAAATTCATCTTCCCATTTTGAGCCAAAGAGGTGGCTGACATAGATGGTGCTGGGCAGAGATCTTCACAGTCTGAGTTAGCCACTGGTGAGAGCCTAGTACTGTCCTCTGCACTCGGTAAGGCTCAATAAATACCACTGATTGATTGACCTGTGTTTCTGCCTACATGCCACCATGGTAGAGGTTGTGTGCTTTGATCGCTTGTCTTTGTTGCACTTCCTTCTCTAAACTATTAGCTTGTTGTGGACGGGGAACGTGTCTACCAATTCTGTGATACTGTACTCTCCCAAGCACTTCTACCACTGACATGCTGTGGACCTGGAAAAGAATCACTTAACTTTTCTGAACCTGTTATCTCCCCACGTGGAAACTGGGGGCTGCTGCAGTGGAGAATCCTAGCGCAAAAGCGCGGGAGCGGTAGGTCTCACAAATCTCACCCACTCCCTAGTCCTTGGGGTTCCAGCAGGGCAGGCTGTGATCTAGGGGCTGAACTCCGGGAGGGCAGGAGACATGAGTCTGGTTAGACACCGCCCCAGTCCCCCTACCCACCAGGCCCATTTTCTAAACAGAGAAAGCCCGTTCTGATCGATCGATGTAACTATAGCAACGAACCGGTGTCAGGGGTGGAGCAGGCCCATTCAGTTGGGATTCTATGGGCCCGTCTCGATGAGCTGAGTGGCGGACCCTGCACGAAGGCATCCCAGTGATATCGGGAAGGAAGAAACCACGGAGAGAAAGTTCTCCTCAGAGACCAGCATGATGTGACTCCAGGAACTGGAGGGGGATGGCTTCATCAGGTCTCAGAGTCCAGCCAGGGACACTGCCCAGACCCCCTTTCCCTCCTTGACAGTCCTGGGGGTGGGGCCTGGGGCAGGTGAAGACACACCCTCTGTCCCTCTCTTCAGACTGTGGTGACCTCATAATTCCTTGCCAGGTGACAACCTGACTCCTTTCCCATGAGACCTCTGGGGTCTTGAGGAACAGGGAGCTGGCTGCCTCACTCCAGGAATTGCTCGGTCATCCAACTCCTCCCCCCTTTCCCCCCCCTCCCTCCTTCCCCCCCTCCCATTCCCCATCCACCCAGGGGTCACTTACCAGGTCTGGACAATCTTGAGAAAACAGAAACTCCCTACCCCCCTGGTGAGTGAGACAGGAGAGAGAATGAGCAGAGGAGGGTCTTCAGGGATCAAAATGACCGAGCGGAGCCGGAGGACCTCGGAGGAGCGTAGGCTCTCGGATGCAACACGGGTCCTGGAGTGGTTTGAGAGGAGACGTAACAAGGCCATGCTCAACTCCAACAAGAAGGAATCAGTAGTGAATGTATGTTCATTAAGGGGCGTTGCTTTGGTATCTCCTGATTTGGTCTGGGGGCTGGGCAGGGGGTTCTGAACCAGCTACTTGGGGGAGGAGTGGGGTCCTCCCTGCTACTGCAGAATTTCCCCTGTCCCAGGGGATTCTGTTGGATTCTGTCTTCTGAGGGAAGAATCAGCATAATGTCCCCATTGCCCCTTGGCATCCATGAAAAGAATTACCTCGTTGGATGAGAGGATGCAACAGGATGGGAACTGCCAGGAAGTGACCACTGCAGCCCGACTTACTCACCTGGAGAATTGGCGAGGCCCAGGGAAAAAACAGGCACGATCTCTTTAGTACACTCCCATGTGCTTAACACATATTAAGTGCTGAACAAGTACCACAGTGATTATTCTTACTCAGAATAATGATCTACACGCAGTAAGTGCTCAATCAATACCACTGATTGCTGGAACCCAGCACTGCTGCTGGCCTGCTGTGTGAGCATAGGCAAGTCACTTCACCTCTCTGGACTTTGATGTCCTCACCTGTGAAATAAGTAGAATAACCACCTTCCTTTCTGCCTCCCTCAAAGGGATGTTGTGAGGTCAAAATGAGATCTGTAACGTCGAAGCCTTTGAGAGAAATAAAGGTGCTATAATAATTCACGGTACCATTAAGATTACAATTAGGAATAAATAATAATAATAACTGTGACATTTTTTAAGCACTTACTACATGCCAGGCACTGTTCTAAGCACTGGGGTGGGTACGAGCAAATCATAGTTTCCATCCCCATTTCACAGATACCTGAGACACAGAGAAGTGAACAGGGAATGTGCCAGTTATATTGTTATACGGTACTCTCCCAAACTCTTGTCCGGTGCTCTGCAGGCAGTAAGCACTCAATAAATATGATTGATTGATTCTATCATAGTAGCTCAGGGAGAGGGGGAAGAATGGGCTGGAGATAGCTTCAGGGGAAATAGCCAATTCTCCCCCTCCCATCTCTGCCTTCCATGGGCATAGAATGTGATTGAATTCTTCCCACAGAATGCGACTGTGGTGTCTTTTCTCCATCCCACCGGCCCAAGATATCTGTGGCCCAAGATAGCCACAGCACAGCCACAGCCCTGCTGCTTTAATCAATCATCATCATCACTGGAGTGCTTGCTAAGTGCCTACTATATGCCACACACTGTTCTGAGTAGACATTCATTCATTCTTTCAATCATATTTGAGTGCTTACTGTGTGCAGAGCACTGTACTAAGCACTTGGAAAGTACAATTCGGCAACAGACAGAGACAATCCCTACCCAACAACGATCTCATAGTCTAGAAGTATTACATATAATAATATTAATGTTGGTATTTGTTAAGTGCTTACTGTGTGCCAAGCACTGTTCTAAGCGCTGGGGTAGATACAGGGTAATCAGGTTGCCCCATGTGAGGCTCACAGTCTTAATCTCCATTTTACAGATGAGGTAACTGAGGCACAGAGAAGTTAAGTGACTTGCCCAAAGTCACACAGCTGCCAAGTGGTGGGGCCGGGATTAGAACCCAGGTCCTCTGATTCCCAGACCCATGCTCTTTCCACTAGATCATGCTGATTCCCTGGGCCTTGTTGGATCTGGAATATCAGCCTGATCAACATGAGTCAATTACCCCACTAGTAAAAAATCTAAAATACATTGGCTCAAGATATCCAGCCATTTCAGGTTAAAAAATAATCCAACGAAAACCTGGATAATTGGGAGCCAGTGTATTTTTAGGCACTGGGGCTACAGATAATTTGCCGGTGTAGACTAAGCCAGCGAATGCATGGCTTTGAACTAGAGATTCTGGCAGGGAAAGGATGGAGGCAGGGAGATGCCGTAGAGTGGGAAGACAAGATTGTTGCCCTTGAGCTATTTCCAGTCTAAAGGATGATGAGGGTATGGTATAGAAGTGGTCAAGTAACCAAGGGTCAGAGTCACCTCTGTGGGTGTTGGTCAGCTCTGATGGAAGATGAATTCTTAGTCCCAAACCCACAGTCCCGTTTTCTCTTTCACCAAGTCAAACAGGAAGACCTCTCTGAAATGGACACTTCAGGACACTTCAGGGGCCCGGGACCGGAACCGCACGGATTTGTCCAGGAGCTGCAGCCGGGAAACCCGGATCAGCGATCCACGGTCCCCTAAGAGAGCAAGCATCGGTAAGAGAGCCTGCCCAGATCTGCCTTTGCTCCAACAATCCCCTCCATCCGCCACAAAGTTAATGCTTTTCCAGCTCTGTGGAGAAGATAAATCCCACAGAAGGGGGGAGGATCTGGGTTCTAATCCTGCCTCTGCCACCTGACTGCTCTGCGACCTTGGGCAAGTCATTTCACTTCACTGGCATCAATTTCTTCATCGGTAAAATGGGGGTACAATTCATGTTCTCCCTCGCTCTTAGAGTGTGAGCCCCATGTGAAGCAGGGACTGTGTCGGACATGATTATCTTGTATCTACCCCAGCGCTCAGTACGGGGCTTGGCACTCAGTGAGCATTTAGTAAATATAATAACAATGATAATAATGAAGATACTGGTGGATAGAGTACAGGCCTGGGAATCAGAAGGACCTGGGTTCTAATCCCGGTTCCACAACCTGCCAGTGGTGTGACCTTGGGCAAGTCACTTCACTTTCCTGTGCTTTAATTTAGTTTCCTCATCTGTAAAATGGGGATTGAGACTGGAAGTCCTGTGAGAGGCAGGGACCCTGTCCAACCTGATTAGTGTGTATCTACCCAAGTGCTTAGTACAGTGCCTGGCAGAGAGTAAGCGTTTAACCAAAACCACAAGTATTATTATTACTAATATTGAGCAACTATGTGTGCAGATCACTGTGTGCAGAGCACTGCACTGCGTGCCTATGAGAGTACAGTGGGTTTAGAAGACGCCATGAATTCAGGGTAAGAAGGCGTGGCATAATCTCAAGTCCCATCCCAGACAGAAAGAGTGAAGGACAGGGAGCCAGAGGACCTGGGCTCTAATCCTGACTCTGCCAATCGACCCCTGTGTGACCGTGCCCGCTGTGAGACCTCAGACAAGTCACTTAATTTCTCCGGGTCTCAGTTCCCTCATCTGTATTATTGGGATTCAATTTCAATGCCTGTCTCTCCCCTCCTTAGACTGTGAGCCCCATGTGGGACAGGGACTGTGACCAAAGCGATTAACTTGTATCCACCCCAGCACGTAGAACAGCGCTTGACATATAGTAAGCGCTTAACAAATACCATCAGGATTAAATGAGAGGCAGCGATCAAGGGATCAACGGCAGCTGGGAGGAACATGGGTAGGGACAGAGATGGAGGATTATAACAATAATAATAATAATGATAATAATAACTCCTGAGATATTTGTTTAGAACTTTTATGGGCAGGCCTCTGAGCTAGGAGCTGGGGTAGATACAAGATAATCAGATCAGAACAGTCCTTGGCCCACAAGGGACTCAGTCTGTCATGGACTGGGGCTGAAACAGGTAGGAAGAGACAGTAGTAGAGAGAGGAAGAAGCTGGTTCAGAGGCAGAGAGTGGAAGAGGAAGAAGTGGTGAGAGTCTTTGCAAGAGGCCGAGAGAGACAGAATTGAGAAAGATGGAGACGGAGCCAGAAACAGAGAGACAGCTCTAGATTCCCAAGTGGGGAAAGCCTGCACTGCTCCTGTCTTCAAAGGAGGAGTCTCTGGGACGGGGAGGGAGGGGACATTGTGGCGCTCTATAAATACCTGCGAGGTAACAGTATAAATGAAGGAAGGGAATTCTCCCATCTCGGAGGACAGGATGCAGGACCGAAGTGCGTAGCCTGCAGCTAAGGAAGGCAGCTTGTAGGCTGGTTACCAGGGGATGGGCTGGGAGCAGCGAAGGGCCATTGGATTGAAGGATTGAGTTTCCAGGGGGAGACGGGGGTCCTACCGACATGGCTGGGAGCCCAGAGGCTCCCTGGGGTGGGGGTTGGGGAATGGGGAAGGCTGGGCAGAAAAGCAGCATGGCTTAGTGGATAGAGCACGGTCCTGGGAGTCAGAAGGTCCTGGGTTCTTAACCCAGTTCCACCATTCAACCATTCGTTTAATCATATTTATTGAGCACTTAATGTGTGCAAAGTACAGTCCTAAGCGCTAGGGAGAGTACAATATAATAGACACATTCCTGCACACAACAAGCTCACAGTCTAGAGGGGGAGACAGACATTAATATAAATAGATAAATAAATAACAGATATATATACATAAGTGCTGTGGGGATGGGAGGGAGGTTGGATGAATGAATGAAGGAGCAACACACGTCTGCTGTGTGATCTTGGGAAGTCACTTCACTTCTCTAGGCCTCAGTTTCCTCAACTGTAAAATAGGGATTAAGAGTGGGAGTCCCGTGTGGGACAGGAACTGTGTCCAACCTGATTAACTTGTATCTATCCCAGTGTTTAGACTAGTGCTTGACACATAGTAAGTACTTAAGTACCATAATGATAATAATAATTGTTATTATTAGAGAGAGGCAGGGCCCTGTCAGCCTGACTTAGGTGGGGGATCCTGGTCCACTCTCATGACCAGGAAGGGAGAGCAACCCCTCTTCGCTGAGCTGGTTCCTGTGCCCTTCCCAGGGCTGTTCAGACCCCTGCAGCCTGTCCTCCCTCTCTGCAAGCAAGAGCCTCAAAGTTGGGGGTTGGGGGTCGGGGCATCGTTTTCATTCATTCATTTAATTGTATTTATTGAGTGCTTACTGTGTGCAGAGCACTGTACTAAGAGTTTGGGAGAGTTCCCTGTAACAATAGACACATTCCCTGCCCATAAAGAATTTACAGTCTAGAGGTGCAGACAGACGTTAATATAAATAAATTACAACTATGTACAAAAGTGCTGTGAGGCTGGGGGCGAGGGAGTGATGATGAATGAAAGGAGCAAGTCAGGGCATCACGGAAGGGAGACGGAGAAGAGGAAAGGAGGGCTCAGCCAGGAAAGGCCTCTTGGAGGAGACATGTCTTCAGTAAAGCTTTGAAAGCGGGGAGGGTAATTGTCTGTCGGAATTGAGGAGGGAGGGTGCTCCAGACAGAAGTAGGAGGTGGGCAGGAGGTCAGTGGCAAGATAGATGAGTTGGAGATAAGGTGAGAAGGTTAGCCTTAGAGGAGTGAAGTATACGGACTTGGTTGTTGTAGGAGAGTATGAGTAGCATCCAAAGTGGATGGAGAAAATCTATTGCCAGTAAGGGGAGGGGAGGGGCTGGGATTTTTAGAGGACTATTTACATTGATTTTTCTGAGATCTGAGGCCCAGGAAATTCTGGGTCAGTGACTAAGTGGAGGCAGGGAGCCACAGATAGTGTGGCCTAGTGGAAAGAGTACAGTCCTGGGGGTCAGAGGACCTTCTGTTTACAGTATTTGTTAATCAGTCAATTAATCAGTGGCACTCATTGAGTGCTTACTACATGCAGATCATTGTAGTAAGTGCTTGGGAGAGTACAGTATAATAGAATTGGTGGGCATGATCCCTCCCATGATGAGTTATGAATAATAGGTGCTTGGTATGCGTCAATCACCATTCTAAATGCTAGGTTCTAATCCCAGTTCCTCCACTTGTCTGCTGTGTAACCTTAGGAAAGTCACTTTACTTCTCAGTTCGGGCATCTGTGGAATGTGGATCTGATACCTTCTCCTTAGACTTCGAGTCCAATCTGGGACAGGGACTTTGCCCTGCATGGTTATCTTATATAATAATAATGTATTTGTAAAGCGCTCACCATGTGCCAGGCACTGTATTAAGCGCTGGGGTGGATACGAGCAAAATGGATTGGACCTAGTCCCCGTCCCACAGAGGGCTCACAGTCTTAATCCCCATTTTACAGATGAGGTAACTGTAATCCCCATTTTACAGATGAGGAACAGAGCAGTCAAGTGACTTGCCCAAGGCCACACAGCAGAAAAGTGGCAGAGCCGAGATTGGAACCCATGACAGTCTGACTCCCAGGCCCATGCTCTAGCCACTATGCCATGACCCATAATGCCTTTATGCCATGTCCAAGGCCTCCTAGTGCTTAGAACAGTGCTTGGGACATAGTAAGTGCTTAAGAAACACCACAAATATTATTCTGGAGGGCCTCATGGTTGGTATCTCCTGGGGGCTGGGATTCTAAAGTCAATCAGTGTTATTTATTGAATGCTCCCTATGTTCAAGAGCACTGTATTAAGTGCTAGGGAGAGTACCAAATATTAGAGTTGTTAGACACATTCCCTGCTGAAAGAGACCCAGGCTGACCCCAGTGGGAGGTGACCCCATTTTTAGGCATCCTCTCAGCTCATCCGGCAGCCACTGGAGGTGGGGGTTCTCAGTCCCCGATGGATCCAGGGTGCAACCAAATGGGAAAGGGAATAGACCCAGATTGAGCGATTCTAGGGGATGCTGGGGGTAGGAAGAAATAATGATAATAAGAATAACTGTGGTATTTGTTAAGCACTTACTGTCTTTCAGTCCCTGTAGTAAACGCTGGGGTGGGTACAGGCCAATCAGGTTGGACACAGTCCCTGTTCCACATGGGGCTCACGGTCTTAATCCCTATTTTACAGATGAGGTGACTGAGGCACAGAAGTAAAGTGACTTGACTAAGGTCTTAGCAGACAAGTGGCAGAGCCAGGATTAGAACCCAGGCCCTTCTGACTCACAGGCACATGCTCTATCCACTAGACCACCAGTTACTCTTAATTTATCATGCTGCAGCCCCCTGACACCTCCAAATCGTTCCAAGTGGGGGGTACAGGGACTCAGTCTCCTTTGATTATCTTGCAACTACCCAGTGCTCCGTGTAGGGCTTGGCCTCTAGTAGGTGCTGAACAATCACTCCCTTCACTTAGACTGTGGCCCATGTGGGACAGGGACTGCATCCAATCTGAATATCTACTATCTACCCTAGCGCTTAGTACAGTGCTTGGCACACAGTAAGCATTTAACAAATACCATAGTTAGAATTATTATTATGACAAGGAGAGGTGCCACACTGGCTTGAACGCAGCCATTCTCTCTTTCACTCTAACCTTGAACAGAATCTCAGTTCCCAGGAGTCCTACGCCCCGGCAAAATCTATTCATGGCTCATTAACCCTAACCCCTAACCTTTACTTTGTGCCAAGCACTGTACTAAGTGCTGGAGTAAATACAATGTGAGCCGATAGGACACAGTCCCTGTCCCACATAGGGCTTACGTTTTAGGAGGGAGGGAGGACAGATATTGATTTAATCCCCATTTTATAGATGAGGAAACTAGGGCCCAGAGAAATTAAGTGACTTGCCCAAGGTCACATTTCAGGCAAGTGGTGATGAAGCTGAAATTAGAACTCAGGGCTCATTCAATCATTGCAATTTATTGACTGCTGACACTGTGCAGAGTACTGTACTAACAGCTCGAGAGGGTATTTTAATTTTTTATTTTGTGTTATGTCTTAAGTGCTAACTAGGTGTTAAATACAGTACTAAGCGCTGCAGTACATACAAATTATGTTGGACACAGTCCCTTTCCCACATATGGCTCATAGTCCAAGTACAATACGATAGGGTTAATAGGCATGGTCCCTGCCCTCAAGGAGTATATAATCTAATGGTCTTGTTACTTCCAGGCCTGGACTCTTTCCACTAGACAAAGCTGCTCTTCTAACTCCAATCTTAATCCTGATCTGAACCCCTGAATTGTAACTATCCCCATGGTAAACTCTAAACCTAAATCAAACCCTAACCTTTAGGTCCCTCATGGCCTAGCTATATATCAATCGGTGGTACTTATTGAGCACTTATTATGTGCAGAGCACTGTACTAAGCATTCGGGAGAGTACAATACAACACAATTAGTGGACGCATTCCCTGCCCATAACAAGCTTACGGCACAGTTTTATTAACACTAGCTCAGGCCCTGGACCCAATCCAGTCATAACCCTAATTCTCATTCTGGCCCTAAAACCAATTAACTCTAACCTTACTCCAACCATAACCCCAAGATTAAAGCCTTAGCCTTACTGTATTGTCAGCCTTGCCTCTAATTTAGCCCTAGTCCTAGCTGTTATCCTAACCCCTTTTCCATCCAGGCGATGGAAACCCCTTTTCCATCCATCCAAACAGAAAGTATTGTTCTTTTCAATTCTCTAAGCAACGTGCTCCAGAAAAGAATTTTGGAATAGAAATGTCCTTACCAATGCTTGTTTTTCCCTGGCCATACAGTGAGTTAAAGATGAAAAAAAAATACTACAGCACAATGATTTTATCTCAAATTAAAAAAAAGGACTTGAAAATGTCTAGCACAGTAAAGACAAGTGTCCGAACATCTGTCAGCTAAATGGATCGGCGATCAAAACCGTGACTAAATAGGATATAAAAAAATACCGTGTAACATCAAAACTGGCCAAGTGCCCATCTGAAAGAGCCTAACCCATTTCTGAACAATTTTCTGAGCAACGAGGCTTGGTCCAGATTGGCCTTCTATGGTATTTATGAAGCACTGAGGCCTAGTGGATTGAACCTGGACCTGAGAGTCAGAAGGACCTGGGTACTAATCCCTGCTCCACCACTTGTCTTCTGTGTAACCTTGGACAAGTCACTTCACATCTCTATATCTCAGTTACCTCATCTGTAAAATGGGGATGAAGGCTTTGAGCCCAGTGTAGGTTGTGGACTTTGTCCAACCTGACTAGCTTGTATCTACCCCAGTGCTTACTACAGTGCCTGGCCCATAGTAAAAGCATTTAAGGATTACCAAAAAAAGCAAAGATGAAGGCTGACGATCCATCGATCACTAATAATAATTATAATAATAATTATGGTATATGTTAAATGCTTAATTATGTGCCAGGCACTGTACTGAGTGCCAGATTGGACACAAGCAGGTAGGGTTGGACATGGTCCCTGTCCCACGTGGGGCTCACAGTCTCAATCCCCATTTTACAGATCAGGTAACTGAGGCCCCGAGAATTGAAGTGACCTGCCCAAAGTCACATAGCAGACAAAGTAGCGGAGCCGGGATTAGAACCCATGACCTTCTGACTCCCCCTTTGCTACGCAGCTACACTCAGCAGAGCACTGTACTGAGTGCTAGAGCCCTATAGAACAAAAGCCAGCAAGGCACTGTGGAAATTAGGCTGACTTTGGAATTCTGTGGAAAGACCAGTGAAGCCCCTTGACCTAATGGATATCACACAAAAACCGGGAGACAGAAGACCTGAGCTCTAATACCACCCCGACAATTTGCTTGCTGGGTCACTTTGGACAAATCCTCTCACATCTTTGACCCTCAGTTTCCTCATTTTTAAAATGGGGATTCTATTAGAGGAAACAGCATAGTTTAGTGGACAGAGCACAGGTCTGGGAGTCAGAAGGACCTGGGTCCTAATTCCGGCTCCACCACGTGTCTTCTGTGTGACCCTGGGTGAGTCACTTAACTTCTCTAGGCCTCAGTTACCTCATCTATAAAATGAGGATTAAGACTTTGAGCTCCTTGTGGGACATGGACTGTGTCCAACCTAATTAGCTTGTATCTACCCCAGCACTTGGAACAGTGCTCGGTACATAGTAAGTGCTTAACAAAAAAATAAAAAAATTGAAAACCTGTTCTCCCTCCCTCTTAGACCAGGACCTCCACATGGAACAGGGTCTGCAGGTGGAACGGGGAGGGTGACTGTAGCCGATCTGATTGCAATTGTATCTACCCCACTGCTTAACAACCATAGTAAGCCCTTAAAAAAGACCAAGACCTCACCTTCACATAGCCTCATCGCTTACCCCATGTGTCCACCAGTGGTCTATAATCCCGATCCCTCCTGCCAGCCGGTGGGTCGAGCTGGAGCCGGCGTCCTAGCTTGGTGTCTCTGCTCAGTTTCAGATCAGCGATCCATCAAAGACAGCTTAGACGAGGCAAGCTCCCCCAGGCAGTCTTCCACCCGCCCTCAGAGCTGCGGCAGATGCAGTTTCTCCAAAGGCCTAGACCCCAACATGCTGCTCATGCAAGACGCCACTTTGGGATTCCCATCTTTCCGCAAAGCCGCCCAGAAAGAGAGGAGCACGAGGGGCTTCGTGCTGCCCGATTCCACCAGCGGCTTCCCGACGTTCGAGCGGAGGCTGAAGGACATCCTGGAAAAGAGAGAAGCCCAGAAGCATCAGGATGCCACGGCTCAGGTGCAGATGAAGCCGGAAGAGATTCTGAGCTGCCGGTGAGGACGGAAGAGGCCGTTACACACGGGTGGGAGAGGAGGGCTCCAATTGCCGGTCCTGAAAGGCCCCCCGGGTTCCCCGGGATGAGGGAAGGGCCGGTCTCCTGTGGCCTCATTTCAGTTGATGATTCCATCAGTCAGTCAAACAGTCGGATAATGATTGTGGCATTTTTTAGGCACTCGATGAGTGCCAACCACTGTACGAAGCATGAGGTAGATATAAGTTCATCAGATTGGACACAGTCCTTTGATCACACAGGGAGCCACAGATAGGAGGGAAAGAGAGCAGGTGTTTATTTAATCCTCATTTTTACGATGAGGAAGCCCACATTTCACAAGGTGAAGGAGAAAATGTGCTATTATCTGATTCGTTTGCTCCAATTAGATACCCCAGCCCCTTAATTCAGACTTCGCAGATAATTTTGTGATAGTAATGGTATTAATTGAGAACCTACAAAGCAATGCACTGTTCAAAGTGCTTGAGGAAGTGTAACAGAAACTTGACACCTGTTCTCTGTCCAGTGGGATATGCTGTCATGGGGGAGACAGACACAAGAATATTTACAAAAAGAATAATCAGAATGAATAACTGATTGTACAAGTGCTTAGTACCACTGATTGTGCAATTGGTTATACATATAATGTAAATGAGAAACAGGATGTACTAGTGGAAAGAGCACGAACCTGGGAGTCAGAGGCCCTGAGTTCTAATCCCACCTCTCTCACTTGTCTGCTGTGTGATTTTGGACAAGTCACTTAACTGTCTGCAAGTCCCTCAACTCTCTGTGCCTCAGTTTCCTCATCTGCAAAATGGGAATTAAATACCTGTTCTCCTTCCTATTTAAACTGCGAGTCCCACATGGGAGAGGGACTAGGTCTTGTCTGATTAACTTGTACCTACCCCAGTGCTTAGAACTGAGCTTGACATATAATAAACACTTAATAAATGCTGTTATTATTATTATTATATGCACACCTGAGTGCTGAGGACAGTAAAAAGAACTATGTTCATGCAGCAGGTGGCTGTTAATGGGAAAGTTAAGGTCTGCTACTCTTTCCACCTTCAAAGGCTTATTGAAGGCACATCCCCTCCAAGAGGCCATCCCTAAGCCCCCCTTTCCTCTTCTCCAACTCCCTTCTGCACCTCTTTGTTTCGCTCCCTTTATTGGCCCCATGACACTCCTATACCTATCTGTGATTTTATTTATTTGTATTAATGTCTGTCTTTATCTAGACTGTAAGCTCATTGTGGACAAGGAATGTGTCTGTTAGCTTGTATTATACGCTCCCCAGTGCTTAGTACAGTGCTCTGCTCATAGTAAGCACTCAATAAAAACGATTGACTGAGTGACTGACAGACTGTTGGATTAATAATGACCGGGGGTGGAGGGAGTTCCAGGCAGGGAGAAGAGGCTGCACCGGGATATAGAAGCGGAAGAGTGAAGAGGGAGGTACAGTGAGAAGGTTGACCTGGGAGGAGCGAAGAGAATGAGTTGGGGAATAGCAGGAGTGTACAGAGTAGATTTGCAGAAGGTGACTCAATAATGAGAATAATTATGGTATTTTGTTAAGGGCTTAGTATGTGCCAAGCACTGTGCTATGCCACGGGTAGATACAATTCTATCTAATCAGAGACAGCCCCGGTTCCACGTGGGGTTCCCAGTCTTAATCCATGCAGCAGTGTGGAGTGTGAAGGAGAGGGTAGCTGGCGGCTGGGAGTCCAGTGAGGACGCCGGAAAAATAGTCTTGGACTCTAACAGGAGCAGCTTGGGTGGAGAGATGTAGGAGGAACTGACAGGATTTAGCAGTAGTTTGAATGTGAGAGTTGAAAAGCGGTGAGGAGTCAAAGATGATACCAAGGTTGTGGGCTCTTGGGACAGGGAGGATAGTGGTGTTACTGACACTGTCAACTCAACCATCTCCACTTCACGTTGCATGTTGAGGAAACCGGCCACTGAACGCTCACAAAATCCAAGGTCCCTGCCTGAGGGGCTTGGGATACATCATGGACTAGTGACCCAGCCGCTGCCCAGATAGGCTCAAGATGGAAGGTTAATGCTAAATTCCCTGTTGATTCTGTTTTGTTGGGTGTGGCTCCTGATATCTCCCAATAGAGAAGCAGCGTGGCTCAGTGGAAAGAGCACGGGCTTTGGAGTCAGGGCTCATGAGTTCGAATCCCAGCTCTGCCACTTGTCGTCTGTGTGACTGTGGGCAAGTCACTTAACTTCTCTGTGCCTCAGTTCCCTCATCTGTAAAATGGGGATTAAGACTGTGAGCCCCACGTGGGACAACCTGATTCCCCTATGTCTACCCCAGCGCTTAGAACAGTGCTCGGCACATAGTAAGCGCTTAACAAATACCAACAATTATCCAGATCAATCAGTGACCCCTGAGTCATTCCGCCTTGTGCCTCTCCTCTTTGAAGCCACTGAGGGAGGAGAGAGACATTCTCTAGACTGTAGCCTCATTATGGGCAGGGAATGTAAGTGCTCATTCTGTTGTGTTGAACTCTCCCAAGTGCTTAGTACAATGCTCTGCATATAGTAAGAGATCAATAAATTCCAGTGATTAATTTCTTGATTCTATTCCATCACTGTTGCTGGGACAGGCAGAGGTAATCTGTGCCCTTAATAGTAATGAAAAGAATAATAATTGTGGTTTTCAAATACTATGTGGCAAGTACTGTACAAAGCGCTGGCGTTACAACAGTCTAGGCAGATCGAACACGGTCCCTGTCCCACAGGGGGCTCTCAGTTTAAGAGGGAGGGAGGACAGATATCAAATCCCCATTTTACAGATGGAGAAAACAGGCACTGAGAAGCTAAGTGACTCTCCCAAGGTCAAACAACAGGCAAGTGGCAGAGCCGGGATTAAAACCCAGGTCCCGTGACTCCCAGATGTGTTCTCTATCTGCTAGGTCACACTGCTTCCCTAGGCCCTAGAGCCAAGACTGCTCACCATCCTCCCCCACCACCCTCCTCACTGCCTTCCCATCCTGATTCCCACCGGGACCCAAGCAGCATGATGGTCTAGTGGATAGAGCACGCACCTGGGAGTCAGAAGGACCTGAGTTCTAATCCTAGCTCTGCCACGTATCTGCTGTGAGACCCCGCGCAAGTCACTTAACTTCTCTGGGCCTCAGTTACCTCATCTGTAAAATTGGGACGAAGACTTGTGAGCCCCATGTGGGACAGGGACTGTGTCCAACCTAATTAGATCGCGTCTACCCAGTGCTTAGAACAGTGTTTGACAATAGTAAGTGCTTAACAAATACCATCATCACTATTATTATTAATTCACCCCCACTTAAAATCCCCCTGATTATTCAGGTACTCTCTCAGGTTACATCTTTGTGCCTACTATGCTGAAATCTCAGTAGAAAGAGCCTGGGCTTCGGAGTCAGAGGTCATGGGTTCAACTCCCAGCTCTGCCACTTGTCAGCTGTGTGACTGTGGGCTAGTCACTTAATTTCTCTGTGCCTCAGTTACCTCATCTGTAAAATGGGGATTACCTGTGAGCCCGACAACCTGACGACTCTGTATCTCCCCCAGTGCTTAGAACAGTGCTCTGCACATAGTAAGTGCTTAACAAATACCAACATTATTATTATTATAAAGAAGCCACTGGATGCTGGTCTTCAAGATGCTAGTGATAGAGATTCCCACACATCTCCCTCCGCCTCCCTCAAAGGTGGAGGGGACGGTCACGGCCGCCCCCACTTTCCTCTTCCTTGGTGCTAAATACTGTTCTTCACTTTGGGTCCGCTCAGCCTCCACAGAGCAAATCCGAGAAGGCAGATAAGCCTTCCGCACTGTAATTAGCTATGTGGCCCGTCAGGCTCCGGAAAGGCACCGGAGACAAAGCAAAGGCCACAGTTCCATTCTAGCCTCCGGAGAAATCAGTGTTGGCTGAGACATCTGGAGCCGAGGTTGTCGGGGCTACTCTGATCTAGCAAACCCCATGAAACGGTCCCTCTAATAGGCTTCCTTTTAACCCAGGGAGTTGGTTTCCAGCCCCTGAGCTTGGGGGCATAGCAGACCGGTGTCGCAGTTTGGCCTAATGGATAAGTGCAAGAGCCTGGAAGTCAGTTCTAATCCCAGCTCTGCCACGTGTCTGCTGTGTGACCCTGGGCAAGTCACTTCACTGTGTCTCAGTTACCTCATCTGTAAAACGGGAATTGAGAGCGTGAACCCCAGGTAGGACATGGACCGCGTCCAACTTGACGAGTTTCTATCCACCCCGGCGTATAGTACATAGGAAGTATTTAACAAATACCGCAATTATCATTCTCAGTATGCTGCACCCCTGCCCACCTACATTCTTTGTTGCACTCCAGCCCCAGGGACATGTGCCTGTCAGCAATGAGGAAACTACATAAACCAGCAGCATCAGACTCTAATAATAATAATAATTATTATTGTACACCTTAAGCGCTTACTATGTACCAAGCACTGTTCTAAGTATTGGGGTAGATACAAGTTAATCAGGTTGGACACAGTCCCTGTCCCACATGGGTCTCACACTCTTAATCCCCATTTTCCAAATCAGATAACAGAGGTCCAGTTGTTAAGTGACTTGTCCAAGGTCACACAGCAGACCTGTGGCAGAGGCAGGATTGGAACCCAAGTCCTTCTGACTCCCAAGCCCGTGTTCTATCCACTAAGCCACGCTGCTGCTCCGAATTGGGGACTCGCCCTTACCTGCCACCAGCCCGTTTGAAGAACCGGATGGAGATCGAGGATCCTGATTCTCGGACCTGAGGTCACTCCAGACTGTAAGCCCGATGTGGGCAGTGAATGTGCCTGCCACCGTTACACTCTCCCTAGCACTCAGTACAGTGCTCTGCACATTGTAAGCACTCGATAAATATCACTGATTATGATGAAGTCTCAAGACCGAGGTGCCCCTGGATAGGAGACTCCCATATACCTGAGTGAAATTCAAGGGAGGAATTACAGATCCCAGTTTCCATCCCATCAGATGCCTAACCTCTCCGTCTGACTCCTCTCTTCCCCGCAGATACCTACGTCTCTCCAAGAACAACATCAAGACTTTGGTCAAGCTGTGTAAGGATGCAGGGATGAATATAGAGATCCACCCGCACATGACGGAATCCGAACTTAATGCCAAGACCATATTCAACAGAAACCCCAGCGTATCCTTGTGAACTTCCCAGGCTCTGCCCGCTTCACCAGGCAAGCGGGCCCACCTGCCCCCTGCAACATTCTGCCACCAGCACATTGCACTCCTGCCTCCATCCCGTACCCGTCCGTCGGAACCTCTGTTCCACAATGATAAACAGCAGCAACCAAATGAACGGAGTATTTTACTGTAGCCTTTCACATCATTTCTTGTCCTAAGGACCGATTTAGCGAAACGGCTTTTTCCCTCTAACACAAAGGAAGCTGCCCTGTTAGGAAAAAAGTGAAAGTGCTGGAGTTATAGGGATGCAAACTCCTAGTCCAGAGGACCTGTCAAATTTGGAAAGACAGCAGGAGTGGGAGTCAGAGGACCTGGGTTCTAATTCTGACTCCATCACTTGTCCACTTTGTGACCTAAGGCAAGTCGCTTAATTCCTCTGGCCCTCGGTTTCCTCATCAGTAAACTGGGGTTGAAATGCCTTTCTTCACCTCCCCTTTAAACTGCCAGCTCCATATGGGACAGGGAGTGTGTTCAATTTGATTATCCTGTATTTACCCCGATTTTGGAATGTATCGAGTGCTTAAATATTATTATTATTATTATTATTATTTTAAATCCAATCTGGGTTCAATTCTCTGCCACCATAATGACAGCACATTCCTTATCACAGCCACCTTTCCTTCTCATCCAACACTCAGCATGAGGCATGAATGCTAATTCTCCAGCACGCCCTCTGAAATCCTGCCTACTTTAGGGTTTTGTGGGGAAAATAGAGATTAGGCTTATGTTATTGTTCTTTGTGGTGGGGAGGATACTAACAGAACATGAGAATTCATTCATTTAATTGTATTTATTGAGCACTTACTGTGTGCAGAGCACTATACTAAGCCCTTTGAAAGTAAATCTGATTGGACAGACCTTTGCAGGATAAGCAGTCTCTTCCACTCTGGTTGATCATAACCCCGGCTCCAACGCCTGACTGCTGTGTGACCTTGGGCAAGTCTCTTTACTTCTCTGTGCCTCAGTTATCTCATCTGTAAAATGGGAATTAGATTGTGAGTCCCATGTTGGACAGGGACTGTGTTCAACCCAGTTAGCTTGTATCCATCCCACGCTTAGTATAGTGCCTCGTGCATTATAAGCGCTTAAGAAATAATGCAATTATTTTTATTATTATTATTCTCTGTGCCTCAGTTACCTCATCTGTAAAATGGGGAATAAAACTATGAGCCCCATGTGGGACAGGGACTGTGTTGGACTTGACTAGCTTGTATTTACCCCAGTGCTTAGAACAGTGACTGGCACATAGAAGACTGTGGACAGTAAGCTAGACTGTAAGCTCGTTGTGGGTGGGGAATATCACCGTTTATAATAATAATAATGGTATTTGTTAAGCATTTACTATGTGCCAGGCACTGTGTTAGACACTGCGGTGGTTATAAGCAAATTGGATTGGACACAGTCTCTATCCTACGCTGGGCTCACAGGCTCAATCACCATTTCACAGATGAGGTCACAGAGGCACAGAGAAGCAAAATGACTTGCCCAAGGTCACAGAGCAGACAAGTGGCAGAGCTGAGATTAGAACCCACGACCTTCTGACTCCCGGGCCCGTGCTCTTTCCACGACGCCATGCCGCTCCTCATCGTTTACTGTTGTATTGTACTTTTCCATGTGCTTAGTACAGTGATCTGCTTACAGTATGCGCTCCATAAAGACGATTGAGTAGTAAGCGTTTAACAAGCACCATTTTTTAAAAAAAGAACATGTCCTTTACTGAGCTGTAACATATGCTATTTTTAGGGTCTTTCATTACCTTGAGACTGCTGCTTAGGTGGCCTCTTCTTCCCACAGTCTCCGCTCGCAGAGCAACACCCATCAGATTGCTAGAGCCGGACTGGTCTTTCGGCCGATGTGGTCTCCCAGCAGTCTCTGCTTCGCTCCATTGTCTGAGGCTCCGTCTGCTGGATCTTTGAAGCATTATTCTGCCCTTCCCACCTGCAGTTAGGGATTGTAACGTCTTGCACTTCAGTTCTTCCTCCATGTTTGCCAAGCACTTTCCAATCGATTCAATGTGCTATTCATCCTAGCCCCGCTTCAATCAACCAACCAATCAATCAAATGTATTTATGGAGTGCTCACTGTACTAAGTGCTTGGGAGAATACAACATACTAGAGTTAGTGGACTTGTTTCCTTCTCTCAACAAGTTTACAGCCTAGCTTCCTGACACAGGTTTGTCTACTCAACACCATTTTGCAGAGAAATAAACCGAGGCACAAAAATACCAGTGATCTGCTTGGAGCTCCTACAGTGGAGGTGGGATTAGCCCACAGTTAACCGGCACCAACATCCCAAAGGGAAGCTGAGTGGCAACAGGTGTATAATAATGGGTGGAGTATTTATCATCCCTCTCAGGGTCACACCTGGAGAGTTTCCAACACTCTACTAATCTCGGCTACGGGAGGGAGAGTCAAGCAGAGGCCTATCCCTTCCATTCCCAGCTTGGCCAGGGGCTAGCGGGTGGAAGGCAATCTGCCACAAGTCCAAACTCACCTGTGCTGGGCAGCAGCGGTACGGGAGAGCGTCGAGGGCAGAGACTTGAGTTTACTGCGTGGGAGGTGGTGATGGCAAACCTCTTCCATATTTTTACCAAGAAACCTCTATGGATCCATTACCAGAACGACTGCAGATGGAGAGCGGGTTGTTCTGGGAGAGATGTGTCTGTGGTGTCACTATGGGTCAGAAATGACTCAATTGCATAAGACATAGTTATTAACCACTGTGTGCCAAGCACTGGGGGAGATACAGTGCAATTAGATCACGTACGATCCCTGTCCCACAAGAGGCTCGTGATCTAAGGGGGAGAGAATACAGGCATTCACTCCCCATTTTACAGATGGGGAATCGGAGGAACCAGAGAGGTAAGTGACTTGCCTAAGGACACACAGCAGGTAAGTGGCAGAGACACAGTTGAAACTGCGGGCTCTTGACTCCTAGTCCTGTGAACTTAACATAAGGCCAAGACCCACTTCTTGCTTTGACTCCGAGGGGAGGAAATGAGAAGTTTTAGCCTGAGGGGATGGCGGGGAGGAAGGGAAAGGACCGGGAAAATTGTGTGAATTTTCCTCATCCCAGGGTGAGAGATGGGGAAGAGGGATGTCTTCTCTGCCAGAAAGTCTCCCAGGCAACCCCCCACCCCCGGGCCTTCCCTCTGCCCCCAACCAAACTGAGTCACCACCCCGGCAACTTGGAAGGCAGAGAATAATAATAACTATGGTATTTGTTAAGCACTTATGTGTCAAGCACTGTTCTAAGCACTGGGGTAGATGCAAGGTAATCAGGTTCTCCCACATGGGGCTCACAGACTTAATCCCCATTTTACAGATGAGGTAATTGAGGCACAGAAAAGTTAAGTGGCTTACCCAAGGTCAAACAGCTGTCGAGTGGTGGAACCTGGATTAGAACCCAAGTCCTCTGACTCCCAAGCCTGTGCTTTTTCCACTGAGCCACGTTGCTAGCCACGGCCAGAGGCCAACTTTAAATGGGAGCAAATTTTTCAATTATTCAGGATCATGATAAAGTATGTTTCAGAGGGTTCATACAGTGCTCCATAGGGTCTCTCTCCTGGGAAAGGGTTTGGCCTTTAAAGAGCAATGAATAGAGCTTTTGCATTTCCCCAAGATTCAGTAAAGCTGTGTTCTCTACGAGAACAGCAGCTTCGGCCACTCTGAGAGCTCAGGGCAGGTGGTCTGAGGAATCGGCTTCTCCTTGAAATCAGAGGAGACCACACCTTCCATTCTGTTAATGATGCCTTTCCAGACGAAGCCGGAGAGGAGGCACAAGTCCACGGTTACAACGGACCAGAACCAGATTAGGCTTCCCGTCTCCTCAGCCCTCGTCAAAGTATCGTCTCAGCACCTGGGAGTGTGGCCTTTCCCATCAGTCCTTTTTCCGGCCCCCAGCTGCACTCCACCCCCAACCACTAGATTTGTCTGCCTTCCACTGCTCCATTTTTGTTTCCGATAGACTTACCCTTCTGACCCCATAGTGTATTTTTGAGCCCTCCCCTGCCCCAACAGAGGGCACCACAGCTCTCAGATGTCACAGAATCCCTTTATGAGATTCCAGAAATGATAGCCAGGGACCCAGAGCTTTGGCACATTGGAAGAAATTTAGTCAGCTTATGAATTTAAGCCATCGCGTTTCTGCCGACAAAATGAATTGCAATGAGAGAGGAATATTATTGAGAAAACACTCCGCACAGAACTGTGCAGTGCGCTATCGCTGACCGTGGGAAGCTCTGTTCAGCTGAAAAGCATCACCCAATCAAATCCACCCACCCAAAACTGTGCCCCTAATTAATACCCTACCACTCAAAAGATCCCCAAAACAGGAAGTTCCAAAACCTGTGACCCCGACAATGACCTAGACTACTACCTCCACTTTCCTCACAGGAGAGACGTATTTTTGAGGCACAAAGCGGTGGTAAAAGCAGGAGTTATTTGCTGTGATGAACTCACGGGAAACTTTTTATCTGTCTCCCCATTTTCCGATCCCAGCCCAGATTCCGTGACTGGTGAGAGATGAAGGACAGTCCAGAGTCTTGGAATCCCAGGCTTGGAAGTAACCTTGAGAAGTCATACAGTCCAGCCTCCTGCCTTAAGCAGAACCACTTCTAAATGACTTGAAACAGATGGTGTGGCTCTCCTATTTTTAAAGATCTCCAGGGATGGAGAGCCTACAACCTTCCTCAGTATCTTGTTCCAGTGTTTAATCACCTGCTGGTCAGGAAGCTCTTCCTTACAACTAATCGAACTTTCAGTTTCTGCAATTTAGGCTCATTGTTCATACCTCTGTGGAAATGGAGAGTAGTGTGGCATCTTCATAGGAACCCTGAAAATACTAGAAGGAAGTTACATTTATTCGTCAGCCCTCTCTTTCTCCTCCACTCAATGTAATCCCGACTCTTTAACCTTTTCTCAGTGGACCCATTTTCCACCTGGGTAGTCATTTTAATTGTTCTTCCCCCAACCCTCTCCAGTTCCTTCACATCTCTTTTAATAATACTAATAATGATTGTATTTGTTAAGGGCTTACTATGTGCCAGACACTGTGCTAGCTCTGGAGTGTATACAAACATCAAGTTGGACGCAGTCCCTTCCCCACTTGGGGCTAACAGTCTCAATCCCCATTTTACAGATGAGGTAACTGAGGCCCAGAGAAGTGAAGTGACTTGCCAAGATCTCACAGCAGACAGGTGGCAGAGCCAAGATTAGAACCTATGACCTTCTGACTCCCAGACCCGTGCTCTATTCACTATGAAAATCCAGAGGCCAAAACTGGGACAACCCCCTCCCCCCAGGGATAATAGCCATAGCTTGTGAGCTCCCTGAGGAGCAGGAACTAAGTCTAGTTCCCACCTGGATATACTTTCCTAGCATGAAGTGCAGTGCTCTGCATGCATTAAGCACTTAATAAATACTATTGCTATTACAACGTTGAGGACTGCAGAAGGATCATTCCTGGTTAATAATACATCCAAGCATCGTGCTAGTTTTGCCAATTCCAAAAGTGTGTTACTAAATCATATTCCCTCTACATCAAACGAAAAACTCCTAGTGAGCTCTCCGGTAATCCTTCCCATCTTACATATCGGCTCTATTTGTTTCGACCAGCTCAATCACTTCATTCCATCTAAGCTCACCCTCTACCTAGCCATACTTCACTTTCGACTCCCCTGCTCGTCCCCTTGCTCACACTGTTACCCCAGTCTGGAACTCCTCCCCTCACCCAAATCTCCTAGATCACAGGTCTCCCCATTTTCAAAGCCTTCCCAAAGGCCCGTCTCCTTCAGGAAGCCTTTCACGAAGAATATACCACACACAAGTCGTATCAATTCAACAGCCATCCTGTTGACTTGTGTATTTTCTTTTATTTCTATTGTCAGCACTTTGTATATATTTTTTAATTTGCATTTTCACTTGAATACTCAATAACCCATTCTTCCATTTCATTCTTATATCTATGAGCTGCTTCTTGATCTATCCTACATCCACTATTGGTAAATAATCTTTGTCTCCCTGCTTTAGACAGAGAGCTTCTTGACGGCAAGGATTATGTGAGTCTTTTTTCTCATATACTCTTTCAAACATGAAGCAAAGTATGTTGCACTTAGTGGGTGTTCAATGGATGTCACCGCTTGAGTGCATTCATCTTGTGGTCCACTGTGACACCCAGATCTTTTTCTTCCCTACTTAGAGGTTTCCAATCTGCAAGAACTCACAGTCCTGGGGCAGGTTGTGTTAAGTAAGTCTGTTTTGGACCTCCAGAAAGATACTGCAAAATGGTAATGGGAGTCAGTCCCTCACTCTCCCCCCTGCCAAGAGATAACATTTCTGTCCAGGAGAGACTGCTGGGAGTCATGGAATCTCCCCCGATTAGACTGTAAGCCCGTCAATGGGCAGGGATTGTCTCTATCTGTTGCAGAATTGTACATTCCAAGTGCTTAGTACAGAGCTCTGCACACAGTAAGCACTCAATAAATGCTACTGAATGAATGAATGAATGAATGATTCCAGTTTGGTGATAGTTTTGGTAGCACCACCCTGAGAAGGAGTTTTTCCTGGTGGGTAGAGCATGGCTCTGGTAAAATAGAAGCACTTGGGTTGATATCCCAGCTCTGCCACTTGTCTGCTGTGCAAGTCACTTCACTTCTCTGTGCCTCAGTTACTTTATCTCAGTTATGGGGTTCGAGACCGTAAGCCCCTGTGGGACAGGGACTGTATCCAACTGATTAGCTGTGTCCAATTGATTAGATTGCATCTACCCCACTGCTTAGTAGAGAGCCTGGCACATAGCAAGTGCTTTAGAAATACTATTAAAAAAAACAAACAAAAACTTTATATTCTCAAGGACAAGGTAGCCAAGAAAAAAAGAAGCCCCCTCCAAATCACAGCCTTCCTCACTATGTAGGTTTGGCTCTCTGCCACAGGGATCAATGGAACCTCACAAGCCAAACTGAAGGAGATGTAACCTCCACCCTTCTCCCCCTTCTGCTAATAAGGGGGCTGATGGGCTAGGGCTGTAAGAGCATAAGGAGGATTTCAGGAGCCGTTTTGCACAGACCCACGGGAGAGACTGGCCACAGAACACAAGCATCCCACTCTCTGGCTGCTGGATTTTGTGGGGAATCTCTGAAGGGCTGTAATCCCCCCGGTCAGGGTTGCATTGTGGAAACAGAGTGGTTTAGTGGTACAAACCCAGGCCTTGAAGTCTCAGGACATTGATTCTAACCCTGGCTCTGTCTTCTGTGTGACCTTGTGCAAATCACTTAATTTCTCAGGTCCCTTACCTGTAAAACAGAGATTCAATATCTGTTCTCCCTCTTAGGCTTTGAGCCCTATGTGAGTCAGGGATTGGGTCTAACCTTATTATCTGAGAAGCAGCATGGCCTAGTGGTTAGAGCCCAGACCTGGGAGTCAGAAGGACCTGGTTTCTAATCCTGGCTCAGCCACTTGTCTGCTATGTGATCCTGGGCAAGTCGCTTCACTTCTCTCTGTACCTCAGTCAGACCTCGGCTATAAAATGGGGGTTAAGAATGTGAACCCCATGTGGGACGTGGACCGTGTCCAACCTGATCAGCTGTAACTACCCCAGTGTTTAGTAAAGCGTCTGGCACATAGTAAGCACTTAGCAAATACCGTTACATGTCCAGTACCTACCTCGGTGCCGAGTACCGTGCTTGGCATTCAGTGAGGACTTAACAAATACCACACGTTACGTGACGATGACGATGGCGACGCATGAAAGACCCTGGTTGAACTAAGAGAAAATCACTCCCTCTGTGGCCCCTTTTCTAAAGCCTGTTCCGGTGGGGTCAGGAAAGGCCGAATCAGAAGGGTGGGTTGTTTTTTCCCAGCACCTGCTCTGCTAGAGCTGTCTTTGGGATGCGGAGACACTGAGGCGGGAAGAGAGGCAAGCAGTGGGATGGGTGTGACTCGGGAAACCCGAGAAGCAGCATGGTCTAGTGGAAAGATCCCGGGACTTGGAGTCCGAGGACCTGGGTTCTAATCCCAACTCCACCACTTGTCTGCTGCCTGATCTCGGGCAGGTCACTTTACCCCTCTATGCCCTCAGTTACCTCATCTTTAAAATCGGGATTAAGACTGTGAGACCATGTGTTCAACCTGTTTATCCTGAATCTACCCCAGCACTTAGTGCAGTACCGGGCACATAGTAAGTGTTTAACAAAAGCCATTAAAAAGGGGGGGGGAGGGACGTGAAAAATCAGCGCTCTTTCCTTCCCCACCTCGCTGTGACTTTGGAATCACTCGCCCAAAGCTCCATGGAGGAGCCCATCCTACCGGATTAGTGGGATTTCCAGAACGGCATTTCTCAAACTGGCTACTGTCTCCCTCCCATCCCAAGCCCCGAAAAAAAAAAAAAAAATCAGTTCATGAATCCAACCACCAGATGGGGCTCAATTATCATCCTTTCTGGATCCTGAACCTAATCCTTAGCATCTCATCTTCCCCGGCAGCTCCTTCCCCACTCCTCCGCAGCTGAAAAACAACTTGCTTTCAAACTATCAACGGAGCCGCGACAGGAGATCCTGTCCTAAACCTCCCCTCCACGGGCTCCTCTCCTGGTGCCTTCAACTCCAAACTAAAATTAGGAGGGTGACTGGAGGCTGATGGGTAAGACTGAGGTTTAGTTGCCCAGTGGGAAATTCAGAGGCCTGGGACTCAGCATCTGGATTCTAACCTCCATTCTGTCACTTGCCTGCTGTGTGACCTTGCAAGTCACTTAACTTCTCTGAGCCTCAGTTTCCTCATCTGCAAAATGAGAAGTCAATACCTGTTTTCCCTCCCCGACGATCAATCGAAGGTATTCGAGTTCTAACTGCGTGCGGATCGCTGTAGTAGGCCCTTGTGAGTCCACCAGACTGTGAGCCCTGTGTGGGACAGGATCTGGATGTGCTCTGATGATCCTGTATCTGTCCCAGGACTTAGTACGGTGCATGTAGTAAGTGCTTACTAAATGCCACAGTTATTATTTTTCCTTCCTTCCTTCCTCCCTTCCTCCCTTCCCATTTATTATTTACTGTTTTCAAGGCATTCCTTGTCCACGACGAGCTAGCCGGAGGTTCCCGGAAAGTACCAAGCCCCTCTGTTGTTTGGGGACTAATTCTCTTTTTCTCAGCCCCCTCCCCTCCCAGTTCCCCTGGGGAATTTGCATGTTACCTACCCGTGAGGCCCTTTGATGGAGGAGATATACTGTGAGCCCATCATTGGGGAGGGACTGTCTCTATCTGTGCCGAATTGTACATTCCAAGCGCTTAGTACTGTGTTGTGCACATAGTAAGCGCTCAATAAATACTATTGAATATAATAATAATAATAATGATATTTGTTAAGCGCTTACTATGTGCCAAGCACTGTTCTAAGTGCTGGGGTAGATACAAGGTAATCAGATTGCCCCATGTGGGGCTCAAAGTCTCAAGCCCCATTTTACAGATGAAGTAACTGAGGCACAGAGAAATTAAGTGACTTGCCCAAGGTCACCTAGCAGACAGATGGCGAAACCGGGATTAGAACCCACAACCTCCGACTCCCAAGCCATGCTCTTGCCACTAGACCATGCTGCTCCTCTACAGTCTGCAAGTCCCGGTCCTGGGCCGCCCAATCATAACAGTAATAACTGTGGTATTATTACTATTATCCGCCTCCGCTCATGTCCCACAGGACCTCCTCCCAGCCCCTCAGGTAGCGGCTCCTGATGCTGGCTGGGTTCCTGGTTTCCTGGCCCCAGCTCTGTAGTGGGGTGAGGGCCTAGGGCGAGCGTATCTCATCCACCTTGGGTTGGAAACAACCCAGGGGGCTGGAATGGGGCCCGAATCCCAGCGACACCGAAGATCCCACAAATCTCACTTACATACGCATCTATAAATTATTTTTTAGAATAAGAATAATAATTATGGTATTTGTTAAGTGCTTACTATGTTCCAGGCACTGTACTAAGCACTAGGGTGGAGACAAGCAAATCAGATTGGACACAGTCCCTGACCTGCGTGAGGCACACGGTCTTACAGATGAAAGTACCGAGGCACAGAGAAGTGACTTGCCCAGGGCCACGGTATAGTAACAACTGCCTCCCCATCTAAGCCTTAAGCTCATCGTGGGCAGGGAAAGTGTCTGCCAACTCTGTCGTGGTGTACTCAAGCGCTTATACGTAATAACTGCTGAATAAATGTCATCGATGATGATGATGATGAGGCCATCCAGAGCAACACCTTCAGAAGAGAGCTTCCTTCCTTCCAGGGCCCCAGCCTCCCAGCTTCCCTGAGACCCTGAGATCCGCTTCTGGGAAGACGGAAAAATGCTGGCGGTGCAGCTGGGAAGCTTCGGGAGCGCCGGGCCCGGTTGAGTCAGCTCCTTCGTCCGCATTAAAGACGTCGCTGCAACCTTTTCCTCCCAAACACAGCAGCTTCAGAGCCAGGCCAGTATCAGTCTGCAAACCCCCAGGTGGGGCGTGGGGAGGCCGAGTCCAGTCCCCCCTCCCCGAGGCCCCACCAGCCAGTTCTTTCTGCTCCAGCCTTGTCCAACCCAAAGTCGAGTCAACTGGGGTCCCTGGAAATCAAGAGCCCAGGGAGGGAGTGACATTGTGTCGTGGGGAGAGGGTGGTGGTGGTGGGGGGGGGGGGGGGGAGGGGTGAAAGAAAGGAAGACTTAGCTGCTGGCTGAGATGGGGGAGTGGCGGTTGGGGACTTGGTCTTGCTGAAGCCAAAAACAATGAAGAAAATACCAGCTCTAGCTTGTCCCGCTGAACCCTGGGGGGTGGAGGAAGCAGAAATGAAGATATACCCTCATAAGGCCACTACATTATTAACAGCCAAGGCCTCTATCTGGGTCCAAATATCATCTCTGGGTCTCTCCCTCCAGACCTCACAGCGGGCTCGCCTCTTTGCTTCCACCACAGGGGTCTGGCCCCCTCTCTCCACCCTGTCCCCATCCTGGTCTGTGCCCCCTGGAGAACTCTGCGCTGCCTGGGGGCCGGGAACTGATTTCACCCTCCCTTCCCCCCAGCCCCTCAAGGGGCTAGCTTCTGTGCTGGTGTCGGGAGGAGCAGCCATTTCACATCAAAGAGAGAGAGAGAGAATTAAAAAAAAAAAAAGCGATAAATCCTGAAATCCAAACCACTCATCAGGGAAAGTCGACTCCGGCTTTATAGAAACCCAAGGGAGAAATGAGATGGCAACAGGAAACTTTAAAGATCTGGCAGCATTTTGGGGAGGAACGGGGATTCTGGGGTGATAAATGGCCCCAATTCACCCTTCTGCAAGCAAATAAACCCCGCCAGTCCGCCGTCTCCTAAAACAGCCTTGCCCATGGCTCTTCAGCCTGAGCAGGAACTAATTTAGACCAGGTGAGTGGTCGAGCGGCCCATTTCCTTCCTGTTATTCCCAGGCAGGGCGGGAAGCCTTGTCGGCAGCTGGTGAATCTCGTGTGGTTCTCTTCAGGCAGTCCTGTGCGGCTCTCGGGGAGCAGACGGAAGGAAATCAGCATTCTCGTCGCCTCCCCCAGTTCGTCCCTCTGTCCTTGGCCCAAATTTCCAGGCCCTGGCTGAAATCCTCCTGGACCCTGAATGCCTGACATCTCTCTCCTAGCCTCTCTACCGAAGGATCCCTCCAGTCCGCCTGAGCCAATGGGGTCCCTGCCCTGGCAGAGCGTTTCAGAACCTCCAGCCTCGGTCTGCAGCGCTCTTGGTCGTCCAGCTGGATGCCCCCTCTCGGTCAAGAACTGGGGGAGCCTGAACCGTAGGCCACCTCCCTTGTTTTTAAGTGATATTTGTTAATGCTACTTGTTAAGACTCACTATGTGCCAGGCACTGTTCTAAGCGCTGGGGTAGACGCAAGCTAATCTGGTTGGACTCAGTCAATGCCCCTTGTGGGGCTCACGGTCTTACGGTCCTTCTGTCAGCTCGCCGTGGGCGGGGAATGGGTCTGTTTATTGGCGTATTGTACTCTCCCAAGCACTCAGTACAGTGACCTGCACACAATAAGAGCTCGATAAATATGACTGACTGACTTAATTCCCATTCTACAGATGAGGTAACTGATCACAGAGAAGGGAAGTGGCTTGCTCAAGGCCACCCAGCAGACAAGTGACAGAGTCAGGATTAAAACCCAGGTCTCCTGATTCCCAGGCCCACGCTCTTCCCACTATGCCACACCGCTTACACTTCCCTCTCCCCCCCTTGGATCCCCCTCACTGCCTCCTGCTGCAGGGGCGATTGGGAGAGGGTTGGTGCTATGATAGGAGAGCTGGGCTATGGGAAGAAAGGTGATTTAGGGGAGCTGCTAATTTAGGGGGAGAAGAATAATGGTTGCCCCTGAAGGAGAGGTGAAGAAGCTCAGAGGTGAGTGGGATGGTAGGAGAGGCAGAAGGGTGAGGAGGGGGAGTAAAAATAATTGTGGTATTTGCTATTATCACTATAAATTATATTATTACAATAATAACGATAGTACTCGTTAAGTGCTTACTATGTACAATGCACTGCACTAAGCGTTTGGATAGATCCAAGATAATCAGGTCACGTCCTCGATGGTGCTCATGTTGCTAAGGGGAAGAGAGAACAAGTATTAAACCCTCGTTTTTACAGGTGGGGAAACTGAGGCCCAGAGAAGTGAAGTGAGTTGCCTAAGGTCACCCAACTGGGAAATGGCAGAGCCAGGATTAGATCCCAGGACCTAATAATAATAATAATAATTACGATATTTGTTAAGCACTTACTATGTGCCGAGCACCGTTCTAACCACTGAGGTAGAGACAAGGTCATTCATTCATTCATTCAATAGTATTTATCGAGCGCTTACTATGTGCAGAGCACTGTACTAAACGCTTGGAATGTACAAATCGGTAACAGATAGAGACAGACCCCGCCCTTTGACGGGTTTACAGTCTAATCGGGGGAGACGGACAGACAAGAACAATAGCAATAAATAGAATCAGGTTGTCCCACGTGGGGCTCACAGTCTTAATCCCCATTTCACAGATGAGGTAACTGAAGCACAGAGAAGTTAAGTGGCTTGCCCACAGTCACACAGCAGACGAGTGACGGAGCCGGGATTAGAACCCACATCCTGCGACTCCCAAGCCCATCCTCTTTCCACTAAGCCTCGCTGCTTCTCCTCAGAGTCAGGACCTCTGACTCCCAGGCCTGTGCACTTTCCAGGAGCTGATTTCTCACAAGGGTAAACAGAGACAGAGGTGAGCGGAACGGCAGGTTATGAAAGAAAAAGGCAAGGGGGAGGATAGGTAAATGCAGGAATGGAGAGGAGTGGTGAGTGTGTGGTAGATTCTATACTGGGAGAGGCTGACAGGGAGGGAGCAATATAGAATTAGTGCTTTATATAGACAACTCGACCAGCACTTGACCGATCAGTTAATCGAGTTAATCTCTACTAGTGCAAAGCGCTGCACTAAGTGCTTGGGAGAGTAGAGAAGCAGCATTGCCTAGTGGATAGAGCATGGGCCTGGGAGTCGGAAGGACCTGGATTCTAATTCCAGCTCTGCCAGCTGTCTGCTGTGTCACCTTGGACAAGCCACTTAGCTTCTCTATGCCTCAGTTACCTCACCTGTAAAATGGGGATGAAGACTATGAGCCCTTACAGAACAGGGACCAGTTACCTTATATTTCCTCCCGTGCTTAATACAGTGCCTGGCACATAGTAAGATCTTAACCAATACCACAGTTATTATTATTATTATTTCAGTAGATACAAATTCACATTTTCTACCCACCAGGAATTTATAGTACAAGTAATCTCTCCTTTCAGCAACATATCCATAGCCCGACAGGACCTGGTAGCAAAATCCTCTCTCAGCACTAGCAGTCAGGGGTGTGGCTAGTAGGGTAGGCAACTTGTCCCCCTCAGAGCAGAGGAGGTGACTTGATGCCCAGAATTTTGCTCCAGAATTTGTAACTCACCCAGAACCCAGGCAGCAGGGCAGAGGCACCAACCCATGCACAGAAACAAAGGTGTAAGAGATGCAAGTGATCAGACTCTCGAACCCGCCCTTTATCAACCCCAGTATCCCACCCGGCACCAACTTTCCCACTTTTAGAAGGAACAGATGCTTAATGAGCCACCCCATAAAGCAAGTAATGTTCCTGAGACGACCATAAACAAAACGTGAGCTAATGAATTGAGAAGGTGGGGGAACGGGGAGCCGGAGCTGCTAGCTCGTACCCCCGTCGTGGCCAGACCAACGCCCCCGAGCGTCGATCTCTCCAGTGGGAAAGAAGCAGCGTGGCCTAGTGGAAAGAGCTCGGCCCTGGGAGTCAGAGGACCTGAGTTCTAATCCCGGCTCTGCCAATTGCTTGCCTTGTGACCTCGGGTAAGTCACTTCACTTCTCTGTGCCTCATTTCCCTCAACTGTGAACTGGGGATTCAATACCTGTTCTCCCTCCAATTTAGACTGTGAGCCGCATGTGGGCTAGGGACTGTGTCCGGCCTGCTTAATTTGTACCTACCCCAGTGCTTAGACCAGTGTTCGACACTTAGTAAGAGTTTAACGATTGGCATAAAAAAAGACTCAAGGAGAGACTGAGGCAGCTGACAACAAGGCAAAAATGAAGGCATGTTAGGGAGAGAGGAAAAGAGGAGGGGAATCAGAGATCAAAGGGTCAAAAAATGATGGAAACAAGGAAGGAGGAAGCAGGGAAGGGCAGTAGGTCTAAGCCACTTGAGTGGCTGGAAGACTGTAGCCACCTTGGCCTCTAGAGCCAGACTCCCTCCTCCTTCAAGCGCTAGACTGCAAACTCCTTCAAGGCAGGGATCATGTCTATCACATCTACCAACTCTTTTGCATTGTGCTTTCCCAACTTCTTAGTTCAGTGCACTGCACACGGTAAGTGCTCAAAAATACCACTGATTGGGTTGACGTGTGATGTCATGGGGTTATCTCCCCAGCTGCCAAACTGAGCTGGGAAGGAAAGAGAAAGGAAGTCAGATTTTCAGAAACCAGAGAGGCCAAGCATAAATAGGCTCTCGGCTTGCTGCTGCTGTTTTTTAGACAGTATTTGTTAAGTGCTTACTATGTGCCAGGCCCAGTTCTAAGGACTGAGGAAGATACAAAGTAATCAGGTTGGACACAGTCCATGTCCCACAGGGGGCTCGCTGACTTAATCCCCATTTTACAGATGAGGTCACTGAGGCCCAAAGAAATGAAGTGACTTGCCCAAGGTCACACAACAGACAAGTGGCATAGCTTTGATTAGAACCCAGGTCTTCCTCTATCTATCTACCAGGCCACGCTGCTTCAAGTCTTGTAGAGCCAGGAGAGATGTTTCTCACAGGAAAAATCAAGAGAAGGCAGGAAGGGCATCTGGCCGTTCCGATGCGGGGGAGGCTAGCGAAGGAGGCCCCCGAAGACGAGGTGGTGGAAGAGGGGTGTCTCCCCCAGTGCCTCGGATGCCACCACGGAGAGAACTTTGGTTCTCGGACAGAGGGTGGCGGGAAGGGCGGCGCCCCATTGGCCAGGCAGAAGGGAGCCGAGCTGCAGGAGCGAACCCGGTTGGCCGGAGCGGCTCCGAGCAGGTGAGAGGCGGGATCGGCTTTGTGATCCGAAAGTGCAGCCGGCCCAGCATCCCTCCCTTCCCCCGCACCCCCACCCCGGCGCGTCATTAATATGGAGGAGGCTGGAGTCGGGTCCGTGCCAGCTAACAGCTGCACTATGGCAGAATGTGGCCCTAAGCAAAAGCTGTTCACAGGCATGTGGGACCAGACAGCAAGGCACCGACGCTTAACCCCTTGGCTGCCGGGGCCCACGGCTAGGCCCACGCCTGGCTTGGCCTCCACGCGTCTGAAGTCGTCTCTGAGCAGACGGGCGGCTCTAGGTGCAGTTTTGAGGCAAGTTTCCTGAGCCTCAACTCCGGCTTCCGGTTCTCAGAGTTTTCCCTGCAGCCCGGACGTCAAAGTTGGGACTTGCCTATTCTCTCATTTTCAATTTTTCAAATCCTCCCTTATGTAAACATAGTTGTGGTATTTGCTAAGAAGGGGGAAACAGGTGTTTAATGCGCATTTCGTAGATAAGGAAACTGAGGCACAGAGAAGTTAAGTGCGTTGCCCAAGATGGCAAGTGGCGGCACCGGGATTAGAAGCCAAGTCTCCTGTCTCCCGAGACGGTGCTCTTTCCACTAGGCCATGAGGCTTCTCCTCTCTGCCGCTCTTGGAGCTCACCCCGCCCTCAACCCCACAGCACTTAGGTGCATATCCATCATTTATTTATTTATATTTATGTCTGTCTTCTCCTCTAGACTCATTGTGGACAAGGAACGTGTCTACCGACTCTGTAGCATTGTCCTCACCCAGGTGCTTAGCACAATGCTCTGCACACAGTAAGCACTCAATAAATACCATTGATTGATTGATTGAAGGCATATTCCTCCTTCTACCCCACATGGATGGAATATCTGGCTTCAGGTGGGAGAGTGGGGTCAGAGGACGGAAGATGGGAAACCCAAGCTCAGATCCATTTCTGACGCACTCTGTGGGATTCTGGGCCAGTCCCTTACCTTCTTTAGGCCTCAATTTCTACATCTGTAAACTGGGAAGAATAATCCCTGCTCCCTCCCTCCCAGGGTTGTTCTCCGTGGAAAGTTGTACTGTACTCTCCCAAGCACTTAGTAGAGTTCTCTGCCCACAGTAAGCACTCAATAAATACCGATGATGATGATGATGAAAAGGCAGAGGGGAAACCCTTCGTGTTGCATGGCTGACTGACACAGTATAAACTTCAGGAATCTGCTGTATTCATGCCATTAGGATCCCGGTTGGTTTTTGGACAACTTTGAGGATTTTGAGAGATCCCAAGTTGACTGCTGTGTGACTGTTTCCAATGCATACCTTCCCAGTAGCTTGCAGGATGACCCAAAGAGGCAGGTGGGCCCAGGTTTTCCTTGAGGTCCGTTTCTAAGGTGGCCAGGCATCTAACGTTTTACTGGACCTTTACTGGCTTTCAGTTCATCTGACTCCTCTCTAGTAAAGAAACAGCACAGGTACCTTTATGTCCTCAAAGTGCCCAGAATCTTTCTTCCTTGGCTTCCGAGACCAAATTCTGCAACTCAGAAGCGGTGCCCATGGTTAAGGGCAACTAAGAGGGGCTACAGAATGGTTCCGGAGCAAGGGAGCAGTGTGGCCCAGTGGATAAAGCATGGGCTTGAGAGTTAGAAGGACTTATATCTGCCTCAGTACTTAGTACAGTGCCTGGCACACAGTAAGTGCTTAACAAATACCATTAAAAAAAAGAAGGGGGAAGGGAGTCAGGGACCACCCAATGGCAAACTCAGTGATGATCTAGGTCCTGCCAACTTTCGCAAAGAACCTTTCCATGTAGGTCCTGACTATTTTTTTTTTAATGGTACTCGTTCAGTGCTCACTATGACCCAAGGACTGCCTAAAGCATTGTGGTCAGTATAAGATGATCAGGTTGGATACATTTCCTGTCCCACATGAGCTCAAAGTCTAAGTAGGAGGGAGGATAATTTAATCCCCATTTTACAGAGGAGGTACCTGAGGCACCGGAAACTTAAGTGACTTGCCTAAAGTCACACAGTAGACAAGTGGCAGATCCCAGATTAAAACCCATGTCCTCTGACTACCAGGCCCATGGTCTTTCCACTAAGGAACGCTGCTTACTTGTTACTCACATCCCGAAACGTAGGTTCCAAGACGGGGGTTGGCAGTGGGGTGTCCAGAATTCTTTGGTGCTACCTGTGACCTACGAGCGGGTTGAACTGAAATGAAGGAAAAGCCACAAAGAGGATCCTTCTAGGTTGAGACCAGTTGTTAAGATTCATGCAAGAACTGAAAGAGATTTGATCTCGCTCCTCAGACTGAGGACCAGAAGCCCAGAAGGCAGAAAGACTAAAGCCTTTGACGATGTAAAATGGCAGCCAAAACCCCACCCCTAGATAAGCTCTGTGGAGGCAGTGTGGGATCCCAGAGTGGATCCACTGCTAACTACCCTCTTTCCCCAGAAGCCCATCTCTATTCATTTCATATAGCGTGCCTGACACATAATGGCAAGAAAAGTACTTTGTGTATCTTGATTCTCCTCTCCCCTCCCCTGCCCTATCCCCCAGCCCCTCTTCCCCACGAAAATGACAAGATTATAGAATCACTGACACACAGCTTCCTGGCTCTCCTATCTTGGTGGCCAAGGACGACTCCCTAGCTAATCCTGCCCCTTACCCCCTTCCTTCAAATTGACCAATCTGAGCATCTTCTGAAATCTTTCATCCCATCAATGTGATAAGGATTCAAAGTACGGAGGCACATGTCGTCAAAGTGCCCTTGATCTGAATGTGCTTCTTTTTCTTTCTTTCTTTCTCTCCTTTCTCCTTAAATTAGTTGTTCACAGGAATCGGAGGGTCTGTTTAACCTAAAATACTTATAAAAAAACATTTAAAGGGAACTTAGGGCGCACACTTTAAGAAACGGTTACTCAGCGTGTTTCCCGGTTGCCGGCTCCTTGATGCTGTTGCCCGTCCGTAGGAGGGATCCAATCAGACAGGTCGCCGCTGAGGACTGGGGAGAAGGGCTGCCGGGTTTTATTTTAGATTCTAGCTAAGAACAGGAAATGTGAGGCAGGAAAAGTGTATATGGCTCGAATAATGAGTGGCACTAATTCACAGAATTTCATTTTGGCCATCACACAGTGCTCTTTTTTCTATAGACGGCCTCTTTGAAAAACCCGTTTTTATATGTCATTTACTTTCCCTAGGGAGTCAGGCCTTCTAAAAATATTCCCCATTTGTTACATTTTCGAAGCAAATTATTTATGTTAAAGCAGATTCATTATCCTGGACACACCGGGCCGATCTGAAAATGAAGGAGGTTTCAAAACGGCACGTTATCACCGGCAACACACCAAAAAGACACTGGCAGAAGCCTAAGGCAGGATGATATTTAAACTAGAACATTAGTGCTGGGACCAGATGGATCATTTCCTGGGAAAGCGCTGGGAAAGGCTTGATCAGTTTCCCAAAGCAGTTTTTTTTATTAATAACAATAATAGTACTTATAAGCCCTTACTATGTGTCAAGCAGTGGAGTGGAGAAAAGGTAATCAGATCAGCACATGCCTGTCCCACCCAGGACTCCTAATTTCAGAGATGGAGAGAACAGGTATCTTTTCCCCATTTTACAGGAGAGGAAATTGAGGCCCTGAGAGGTTAAGTGACTTATCCAACGTCACACAGCAGGCCAGTGGCAGATCTGATGTTAGAACTTGGGTTTCCTGACTTGCAGCCCTGGGCTCTTTCCATAAACGGTTTACTGTCATTCATCGAAAACACTTCATGCTCCAGAGGAGTTGGACCAGAAAAGAGCCCTGAAGCCGAAGAGGAAAGTGGGCTAGACGAAGAGGTAATTCCTTTCTCCCCCTTCCTCCTCCAGCCCCTCCTCAGCATGCCAAACGATTGTGGACCCAGAGAATATGTAATTTCTCAGAAAAGTTCTCGGGCCCTGAGAACAGCCCAATTAACAACAAGCGGGTACTGGAAAGTCTGGGGAGAGAATGGGGGCGGGGGGGAAATCCCGTTAGCCGGCAACAAAAGGTTAACGCGGCTTCTCATTTTAATCAGACGCTGCCTCTGTCAGCTCTCGGTTCAGCGGGGGAATAGAGAAGGAGCTCTCCCGAGAGTTGTGCCTCCATTCTCTGAATGTCCATAAGGCAATTAAGTTTTACATTTCTGAAACTGAAGGATTTTATAGGACGAGCCAATTTCTATGTTTCCATAATAGGAAAGGACTCAGGGCTACTGAAGAAGGCTTCAACTAGCTTAGGGGACGGTACGTCCGTGAATCGCACGGAGTCAAAAGGTTCCAGGTTTCTGAGTCTTAAACCATCACTGAGTGGCAACTTCTCTGGTGAAATCAGTCAGTGGTATTTACTGAGTACTTACTGGGTTAGCTCCTCCTTTAGACTGGAAGCTCTCTGTGGGCAGGGATCATGTCAACCAACTCTATCGTACCGTATTTTCCCAAGCACGTAGTACAGTGCCCTCTACAGAGTGAGGGCTCACTAAATACCATTGATTGATTGACTGTGTGCACGGGACTGTACTAAGCTCTTGGAAAAGTACAACACAGGAGAATTGGTAGATGCGATCCCTGACCAGAAGGAACTTAATGGTTTCCAGGATAGCCACATTGCGGGGGTGGCAACTGGAATGAGAACAGGAGCATTTGGGCCGATGGGGGGTGGGGAGGGCAGCCCAGCCACACTGGAAATCCTAGAGGAATCCAGAGGAATCGGCTGGGAGAGGGTCGCAGTGGCAGCTGGGGGGCTTCTGACTTTTCCAACCTTTCCCACCGTGAATCTTCCCCGGCCTGGCTTCATCCTACAGTCATTCAGGGTTGCGGCTGGGAGCAGAAATGGGTGACCTTGTTGTGGCTTAGATTGGGGGGCTCGCAATTAAAGGCTTTCTGTGAACAAGCCTCATTACTAACGGGCTAGGTAATTGAGTCTTTATTATTGGTCTAATTGGTAGGTTAATTATTAGGCTGTTACAGGGCTCAGCAGCAAACCAGCATTATAGGCAGCCACTTAACATTTCCCTCTCATCTAGCACCTTCCATTAGGAGAGCTCAAAGTGGCCTTGGAGATTCTCCTCTATTGGGCTCTCTAAATGCTTAGCACAGAGTAAGTGTTCTATAAATACGATTGATTGATTATTGTCTACATAATAATGTTGGTATTTGTTAAGCGCTTACTATGTGCAGAGCACTGTTCTAAGCGCTGGAGTAGATACAGGGTAATCGGGTTGTCCCACGTGAGATTACATCTCCTCAATCACTGAGCAGCCCTGACTCCCAAGCAGGCAGGAGAGAATCATTAGCGCTCCAAGTTACAGAGGGATTACGAGGCCAAACTCAAAGAATGACAGCCAAGAATAGAATCCGGAAGTCCCGTCTTTCTGTCTTGGCAGCTACCGCATAGATGTCTCACTTCATCTGAGCTGAAGTCGCCATTCGAAGGGAAGTTTCAGGCCAGGCACTCCTGGAGAACCCACGTGGCTTGGGTTTGGGATTTGGGCTTTTGAGGTGGACAGAACCTCATCTGTTCCCCAAACCGCCAGCACAATCCTTGGATTTTATTCCTCCCTCATCAACTCCTTCCTGCAGTGATTGTATCTCTTGAAGCGGTTAATCTTGTGGGGATGTGTGCCTGTCTTTCTCGTCGTAACTGCCAACATTGTGAAGTAATAGTAGTAATAATAATACTTATAGTGGCATTTAAGTGCTTACTATATGCTGAGCCCTATAATAAGCACTAGAGAAGATGCAAGACAAGCAGTTATGACATAGTCCTGAAACCACTTGAGACTCATAGTCTAAACGATAAGGAAGCATTGAGTCTTCATTTCACCAACTTTATTCCCCAGTGTGAGCCCCAAGTTCAGAGTTATGTCCACTTAGGATATACAAAAGAGACCCAGTAGTAAGCAATAGCATTTCCTAATTGACTCCTGGGTGTAGAGAAATGGACTAAAGACTGGGAAAAACACATGGAAGCCCTCCAAGGGTGCACAGCCTATAGATAAGAGGAGAGGAGTTTGCCAGTAGGCACAGTAGGAAAAATATTAATGCAAAAAGAGCTTCAAAGACCAAGCTCAAAGTCCCACAAGTACAGAGGTAAAGGGCATCTGCAGGGGCCACCCTGGTCATCCAGAGTCCAGTCAGAAACAAAGCTGCCCAATGTTCTAAAACCATTAAGTACTCAGAGAATAGGCCTCTACAGGAAACCCATGCTTACACCTGGATGCTTCCACCGACAAAGCACACACCCCCATTTTAACAAATTTTACGAATTCTCCACACCAAAACCTCCCTCTGCCATGGATTCTGGCACAAAATTTCGAAGCTTGGCTGCAACATCGGAATTCCAGAGGATGCGGTAAGCAAATTCAATGACTCTGGAGCAACTGAGGAGTCTCTCTGTGAGAAATACTTTAGGGTCATGCAAATCAATCAACCAGTGATATTTTTTGAGTGGTTACTCTTTGTAAAGCACTGTTATAAACATCCAGCTCATCCCCCGCTCCAAAACAAATAAAACGAATGGAGGTAAAGTGACCAATCATCCAGTTCTACAAAAGGACAATCCCACTTTTGTTTTTGTTTTATGGTATTTGTTGTGTGCCTACTATGTGCCAGGCACTCTGCTAAGTACTAGGGTAGATACAAGCTAATCAGGTTGATTACAGTTCATGTACCATATGGAGCTCACTGTCTTAATCCCAATTTTACAGCTGAGGCAACTGAGGCACAGAGAAGGCATAGACGGTTTTCAGCTGGTCTCCCCCTCTGTGGTTTCAGATACTCGTCTGTATCTACAAATTTTCCACAGCAAAGCCTCCCTCTGCCGTGGCTTCTGCCACCAAGTTTCAAAACTTGGTTGTAACACTGGAGTTCCAGAGGATGTGCTAGACAAATTCAATGGCTGTGCAGCAAATCAGGAGTCTCTCCTTGAGAAACGCTCCAGGGTCACACAAAGTCAACATACTCCCAACAGATGATGTGTGTGTTCATGTGACTCTCCTTGCCCAATATTCATGAGGGCCTCTGGTGGCCACCCTACCCGGAGGCCCTGAATCTAGGACTCAGCTTTCAGATCTCAATACTGATCTCCCTGATGCCACGGAATAGCTAGTGACATTGCTGGTTCAGAGTATGTTTTCAGAAAGTTTCTACATATAAACTTCCCAACCTTTGCATGGGAGTAGGGTCAAGCTACTTCGATCAGCGGGCAGGGAAAATTCCTGGAATAGTAGGCCATATAACCTCCGGAGGCGAGGCTTCTGGGGATCGGTAATACCCTGTGTGATGTCTTTGGGAGGGCGGGGGCAGGGGCAGGTCAGAGGTGCCTCTGATAACTACCCCCACCTCTGAAGAAAACTCAAAAAGGGCAGCCTATCTTCCAGGCAATGTCCAGATGTCACTGAAGTAATGCAACCTTGGATCAGGGAGGTTATTGGACATGTCTTTGACGTGACATGCTCAGAAACCATGAAGTAGTGTGTCAGAGAGCTGGATTTAACAGACACTTTCAAATTTGCAATGACTACTTCTAGGATCTGCCCAACACCTCTTCTCTTTAAGGCAGTTCTCTCTTCCTCCTCCTTCTCCCCCTCCAACTCCATTTTCCTCTCTTTCTCCCTTTCCCTCTCCTCCAGAATATTGGAGTCTGAATCACAATGAACCAAACAGATGAAGAACAGCCTTGACAATCATAAAGACAGTGATATTTCCTAAGCCCTTACCATGTGCCAAAACAACGTGCTAGGTGCTGGGGTGGGTACAGTACAATTAGATGAGTCACAATCTGGTTCCTCATTGGGCTCACTGTCTAAGGGGGAGGGAGAAAGGGTATTTAATCTCCATTTTACAGATGAGGAGACAGCTTAATGACTTACTTGGGATCATATAGCAGACAAGTGGCGGCACCAGAATCGGAACCCAGGCCTCCCACCTTCCAATCCTGTGCTCTTTTCACCAGACCACGCTGCTTCCCTGAAGAGACCAGAAAGAGGCAAGTCAGAGCAGTCTCAGGCTAATTAGTCAATCGATGGTATTTACTGAGCTCTTCCAGGGTGAAGAGCACTGTACTAAATGAATGCTTTGGAGAAGTACAGTGCAATACCATATTGCATTTATTATACAATACCACTAACAAGATCTCTGCCCACAGGAAGCTTCCACTCTTCAGGAGGAATTTACAGCCTATGGGTAACTACTTCCCCAGAGATTTCAGCAGCAGTAGCAGCAAAGAAAAATACCAGGTCGAGTTTGAGCCCCCGACCAGAATCCTTGCAGTCGGTGAAGATCCTGCCAGCCTCTAAACCCCAAAGTATTAGGTGTGATTGATAACAGTATTCTATTGCTCATCCAAAAAGGCAGCTTTTGTCAGGAGTCCTTCACAGGCTACTGACACATAGGGGGTGGAGCCTGTTCCTCCACACCAAAGGAACAAACAGAATTTTCCAGGGGAAATGTCTGTTGAAGGACCAGGCCAAACCCCCGAGGACTGCCAAGTCAACATCTTCCTCACCCGACTTGACACAAAAGTAATTTCACTCTGATTTGGCCCACGGCTCAGCTGCCTCAAATCCTAGCCCACTTCTTGGTTTAATGAAACCGGAAAGGGACACCGTGAGAGAAAACGAGAGAAGTAGCCAGCCCTAACTAGTCATAAAAATAAAATTAGCTCCTCTGGAGACGAGTCCAACCAATAAAGCTTGAACTGAGCGCTTCAAGGCAGGAGAGTAACCGAGCCGAAAATATCAGACGCACTTTCTTGACCCCAGCGGAGGGGAAAATCCGACCAGGATAGAGTAGTTACCCGAATTACAGTCTGAGGAACTAGGAATCAGGTCGGTTCATCTTCAATGAGAGTATTCCTAGGAGATTTCAGAGTCCATTGCTGCTATTTTGCTTTATGGTCATCTCTGATTTATTAGCTGAGACCCCAGACCAGCTATGAATTTGGCTCTGAGCCACTGTCACTAACAAGTTAATTATCATTGTGCCACGACTTTTGCCCATATCAAACATTCTCAAAATGGCTTGTGGACAATGACAGGAAAATTGCAGGTGATGGCGTGTCACCTAATTCCTTTTAAGGGAACAGCCGGGAGACAACGTGGTTCTGTTTAAGAAATACACCACGAGTCGACTTTGATGCTTAGTTTATCCCCTGACCTACAAACTGCTTTTGAATGAAGCCGAGAGAGGTGGAAAATGCATGTGGAATGCTCTCCCTCTACACCAGATGGCCAAGGCTGCCGAAAGAGAAGGCAGACTGGTGGAAGGAGTGAAATATAGCCCTGGAATCGGCTTAAACATGATGAGGCCATGCTGCATAATTTGGTCTTTCTTCTGAAGACACTGTCTCTCCCTCTAGTTGTGGTATTCACTAAGTGGTTTACTATGAGCCAGGTACTGAACTAAGCACTGGAGTAGATACAAGAAAATTGGGTCGGACTTAGTCCCTGGCCCAAATGGACCACAGTCTCAATCCCCAGATGAGGAAACTGAGGCACAGAGAAGTGAAGTGAGTTGCCCAAGGACACACAACAGGATTAGAACCCAGGTCTTCTGACTCCCAGGTTCATTCTTTTTCCACTAAATATTGCTGAGGCTTCCCCTCTAAAATGCAAACTCCTTGTGAGTAGGGAATGTGTACTAACTCTATTGTGTGGTACTCTCCCAAGCAATTGGTACAGTGCTCTATGCACATTAAGTGTTCCATAAATACCATTGATTGATTGATTGATTGACCAAAGAACGGAGGATCAAAGCTTCAGCTTGGCACATCTGCCTTCCAAAGAAATGACTGACATTCATCAAACTAGAAGGGATTGAACTGCAAACAAAACAAACAAAAAAATCCCTCCAAACCATTTTGGGGATTACAAAGCCCAAAAAGAAAATTCAAATGTCTGAAAAAACACTTCAATCCATTGGACTGTAGTCACTGTGTGACTACTCTGTGCAGATCCCTTCCCAAACCCTAAAAAACTCAGAGCTTGTCGTCTGACAGAAATTGTTGTGAGATGAGGATCTGAGAGTCAGGAGATGCTGAGTGGTGCTGGGCCAGTAACTTAACCTTCCTGGTCCTCAGTTCCCATATCTATAAAACAGGGTGAACGAGGCTTGCCTCTCCATCCCTCACAGGGGTACTAGAGGAACAAAGTGAGGTAAGTTATGTGGGCACACTTTGGAAAAATGAAAGCACTCTCCATGTTCAAGGCATTATAAAAAAAGAAATCCAAAAGAAGGGTGAAATTTCCACTCTTGGGTTCTTCAAAAAGAAAAACAAAGCCTCAAATGCCAGTGTTAAGCTTCTTCAGAGATTTCAACTGCCGCTCTTCGTTTGTATGCGCCTCTCCACACAACCTTAGCTGTTTGACACAATCAAAGGCTTCTGAAAGATAAGTTCCCCCCAAATCATTTTCTGTCATGAAAAATGACACAGAAAAGATCAGAGCCATCCAATTGTCATTTTGCATACTCTGGTGCCAAGCCGAATTTTCTTCATCATTCCTTTAAGGGATTTCATCAAGATCGAAACAGTGCTGGAGTTTAACTCGCAGGCAGGACGCAGAACTGATTTTCGATGGGTAAAGTTGCTAAAGCAAAGCCCTGTCCATGTGGGGAAACACCTTAATAGTTGCCAGCTCATGTTAACAAGTAGTACGGCGACTATAAACTGCATGGAAGAGTCTTCAATGTAATTCTCCTTTGACAAAGACAATGTGCAGTAGGTTTCCATCCCTTGCCCCGCCTTGTGATGTTACCAGTGAAACAGAAATCTGTGCAAATTATCAGTTTCCCACGGCAGGCTTCCCGTTGATACAGACGCCACTGAGGAGAGGAAGAAAGCCTATCAGACAAGTACCCTCGAGAAGCAGCGTACCCCAGAAGATAGAGCATGGGCCTGGAAATCAGAGGACCTGGGTTCTATTTCCGCCTCTGCCACTCGTCTGCTGTGTGACCTAGGGCAAGAAGTGAAATGACTTCACTTCTCTGTGCCTCAGTTTCCTCATCTCAAAAATGACTGTGAGCCCCGTGTGGGACACGGACTGTGTCCAACCTGATTAACTTGTTTCTATCTGTCCTAATTCCTGCCTAGAAATTAGACCTGCCTGAAGGGTGAAGGGCTCCCATTCAGTCAGTCATTCGATCGCATTTATTGAGATCTTACTGTGTGAAGATCACTAAGACCTGCCTGAAGGGTGAAGGGCTCCCATTCAGTCAGTCATTCGATCGCATTTATTGAGATCTTACTGTGTGAAGATCACTATACTAAGCACTTGGGAGAGTACAATTTAACAATATAACATAATAATAATAATAACAATAATAACAATGATGGTATTTGTTAAGTGCTTACTATGTCCCAAGCACTGTTCTAAATGGTGGGGTAGATATATGGTAATCATGTTGTTCCACGTGGGGTTTACAGTCTTACTCTCCATTTTACAGATGAGGTAACTGAGGCACAGAGAAGTTAAGTGACTTGCCCAAGGTCACAAAGCAGAAAAGTGGCAGAGCAGGGATTAGAACCCAGGTCCTTCTGACTTCCAGGCCCATGCTCTGTCTTCTAGGGCATGCTGCTTCTCTAACAGATACCTTCCCTGACTACAGTGAGCTTAGAACTGGCAGTTGCAATTTCAATCCTTGAGATCAGTTTTGCTGGCCGGTCTCTGATAACTGAAGGGAAAGGGGAGATGGACTAGGTGGCAAAATACTACAGAGAAGAAAGGTAAGCATGTTAGAAGGCTCAAGAAAGCTTTAAATTGAGTCAATCTATCCCAAGACTTTTACTTAGCACTAACTGTTTGCAGAGCACTGTTCTAAGCGTTTGGGAGGGTACAATAGAGATAGTAGACCCAATCCTTGCTCTCCAGGAGTTTACAGTCTAGCAGGGGAGACAGAAACAAAAATAAAATACCGATTAAGGGAGCCGGAGAGACCATAACAGCGATAACGGAAAAACCGTTAGAGAGACTGCGGATTATGACAGAGGACAGGATGTTCTGGAAAAAGTATACCCATGGAGTCTCTGTGAATCAGAAACAACTCGATGGCACTTAATATTAATAAAGGGGAGCCATGGGGTTTACAGATAAATACATAAGCCCCAGATATCCCAGCACTTAGAGCAGCGCTTGGCACATAGGAAGTGCTTAAGAAATACCATAATAATAATAATATTACAAAGGAGGTGGAAGGATCTTGTCTGTATACTATGTTATACTCTCCTAAGCCCTTAGGACAGTTCTTTGCACACAACATTCAATAATCAGTACCGATCGACTGAATGAGTATCTAAGTTCTTAGGGGATGTGGATGTGTTGAAGTGGCAGTAGCGGGGAATTACAGTGGGGGAAACGAAAGACTGATCGGGGAAGCCCTTGAGGAGATTTCAGGAGGGCTTGGAAAATGGGGCGAGCAATGGTCTGCTGGATGTGAAGCAAGAGGGAGTTCCAGATAAGGGGAGGGTGTGAGCAAAAGATCGGCAGCGAGAGAGACGAGAATTAGGTGTAGTGAGTAGGTTCAAGTTAGAATCAATTAATCATTCATATTTATTAAGCACTTATCGTGTGCAGAACCTTGTACTAAGTTCTTGGGAGCATACAATATAACAGAATGGGTAGACATGTTCCCTTCCCGTAAGGAGCCTACAGTCTAGAGGGGAAGACAGATATTAAAACAAAATCATAGGTGTACAACTGCTGTGGGGCTGAGAGTGGGGTGAATACGAGGTTACAAATCCAAGAGTAAGGGCAACCCAGAAGGGAAAGGGAGTAGGGGAAATGAGGACTTAGTCAGGGAAGGCCTCTTGGAGAAGATGTGATTTTAATAAGGATTGGAGGTGGGGAGAGTGATGGTTGGGTATGAAAGGAGAGGGAGTTCCAGGCCAGAGGCAGGACATGAGCAAGGGGTCAGAGGCAAGATAGATGAGATCGAAGTACAGTGAGTAGGTTGGTGTTAGAGGAGTAGAGTGAAAGTGCTGACTGTAGTAAGAAATCAGGGAGGTAAGTGAAGGGGACAAGGTGATTAGTTAATTAATTAATTATGGTATTTGTTAAGCGCTTACTATGTGGCAAGCACTGTTTTAAGCGCAGGGGTAGATGCAAGGTAGTCAGGTAGTCCCACATGGGGCTCACAGTCTTAATTCCCATTTTACAGATGAGGTACATGAGGCACAGAGAAGTTAAGTGACTCACCCAAGGTCACACAACAGACAAGTGGCAGAGCCAGGATTAGAACCCATGACCTATGACTACCAAGCCCATGCTCTTGCCACTAGGCTCAGTCTCGTGGCCTCGTTCCATTAGAGCCCTAGATAAGACATCATTAGTGAATCATGAGAGGAGAAAATTCAGATTTTGGGATGGCCACCATCACATCATTCCTCCCGGTATCCTTTGGAACCACTGTCAGAGACAGAATCCTGGACCTAGAATGGTGCTGCTTATGCCTTTGTGTTTGAACTCCTGGAAAGAATTGCTGTTCAAAGTCACAGTATTATTAATAAAGGCTACCAGGCAACCCCACCTCAGCCCTTTCCAATGGAAAAGCCCATTCACTGTAGCTTGTTCACTGCTCCATTCCCAACACATACGCGGCTACCTTTCTTGTCTAGGAAGAATGAAAAGAGAACCATACTCAGGGACCAGAATGCATCCTGCCCCGGGCCAACCTCCCCCACCCCTCCCCAGCCCCAGCCCAGAGCCCTCCCCAAACTAATTTATCTCCTCAGTTGCTAGTATGCCCGTCTCTTGCACCAAAGAATCAGATATTTTGAGATCATCTTCAGCTTCCTGCCCACAAGAGAGCTTTAATAACTCAGAGAAAAGGAAGCAGATGTAAAATTTCAACAATTCTAGTGGGTGTTTTTAAATATAAAAGATGCAACACTCTTGGATGACCCAGGGCATCTTAATAGCAAGAGTGAGATATAACGATTAGCCATGGGTAATAGGAGAACTATGCCAGTAAAGATTCTATCTCTCCACTGAGCATGGCTATCTAGAAGCAAATGCTGTGAAAATTCAAGAACTCCAACCTCACATGAGCAAAAGATCCTACATTACCAAGATAATATAGTATTAAAAGAGATTTTCTATTTGGTGTATTTAATGAGCAAGAAATTCCCCAAAGAACCTTCAATAAAGCCAGCAAATTTAGCAGGAGAAATTCGTCAATTTACTTTCTTGTTCTGTTTAAGAGGATAGCGCTTTCTGCTTTCTCTAGTCCCGGTATTTATTATGCTAAGAAAGTGCCGAAATCAATCTCCGAGAAGAGGGCTAAAAGACAGTATTCAATTAACAGCGAACAATCAGCTTGAAGCCGCCCAGACCGAAATTATTATTTTAATATAAAAATGTTGAAGTTGATGAGAAGTCGTGCAAGTTCGGCGGTGGGTTGAGTGTTCCTGTCTGAAGGGTCTCTGAGAGTTGGGCTGCCCACGCATGCAGCCAGAGAAAGAATTAAACAGTAAATACGTAAAGGGGATCCAGGCAGCTCAATGCCCCTACGATAGACTGCGCCGAATAAATTGATTTATGGAAAGTAATACTGCGAGTTTTGACGAGGAGAACTATACGATAAAATATTCATTCCCCTCATCTCCTCGATATTACTCGGTGCCAAATCATTTCTTTTGTAGAACTGTTGAGAGCGGGTGGACAGAGCTGCTTCAATGGGAAAAGTGAAACCCCCAAAATGGAAATGATCGGCATGAATTACTCAGTGTGAGCATGTTGAGGTGTGCTGGACTGAATTTGGGACTATTTTGGAAACATGATTTTAGGTTAGTGGACCATTAGGCTGGACATACACCATCAAGATAGTGTGCGGGTGGGATTGACTGTAAACTCCACCTAGACTCTAAACTCGTGGTGGACAGGGAATGTGTTTGCTATTATTGTTGTGTCGTACTCTCCCAAGTGCTTAGTACAGTGCTCTCCACACAGTAAGTGCTCAATGAATACATTTGGTTGATTGATTGCTATGGAGTCCAGTCATTGGCTCTAGAGCCTCCCAGGTCGTAAACACAAGCCAGGGCAACTTCTTCTGGTGCTTAGTAGAGCTCCCTGGATCAAGGAGAGGGGCGGAAAATTCCAGAAGCTCAGAGCCCAAAGGCTGAAAGTCTTCCTGGCTTGCTGGACTCAGAGTATTCACAGAGGGAAACTTGGAACAACATCAGATTCAGAGAATCCTGAAACATATGTGGAAAACAGTCTAAAATAGAGAAGCAGCGTGGCTCGGTGGAAAGAGCACGGGCTTGGGAGTCAGAAGTCATGGGTTCAAATCCCCGTTCTGCCACTGGTCAGCTGTGTGACTGTGGGCAAGTCACTTCACTTCTCTGTGCCTCAGTTACCCCATCTGTAAAATGGGGATTAAGACTGTGAGCCTCACGTGGGACAACCTGATTACCCTGTATCTACCCCAGCGCTTAGAACAGTGCTCTGCACATAGTAAGCGCTTAACAAATACCAACATTATTAATAAAATACTGTCTAGAACCAGCAAGCCCTAGTGGAAAACCACAGACCCGGGAGTCAGGGGACCTGGGTTCTAATTCCGACTCCACCTATTGTGTGATCTTGGACAAGGCACTTGACTCCTCTATGCTTCAGTTTTCCTGTTCCTGTTCTCCCTCCTACTTAGACTACGAGCCCCATGCACTAAATAGTGGGGCGGGAGCTGAGTGAGCTGGAGTTTGTGTAATTTTTAAAGACTTTGCTTCCAAAAGCAGTATCAAGCAGTGGACCCCCTGGGCAGAGGCAGCAGCTCAATCCAGGCTTCAAATCACGATGGGAGAAGGAGAGATCTGGGGAGGAGGATAGCAGCAGACAAGCAAGGAAGAATGGGCTGGATTGGAATGGCAAAGCTACAGAGGTGAGGGAGAATCCCACCTTGCTTCTGCCTCTTGAAGCAAGTGTCAGATACTCCGTGGATAACGGTTGCCGTTTTTGAACGGGAGGCGTTAGAGACTCTAGGAAAAACTGACTCCAAATGCCACACTAACCAGGTGATAGAGTTGAACAAAAAGAGCCCCCTCCCCCACATCAAAATTAGAGTTTTGGCATTTATTAAGCACTTACGTGCCAAGCACAACTGGAGATAATATCAGACACAGTCCCTAGCCCCAACAGAGATCAAAGTCTAAAGGGATAGGACAGCAGGGCTCTTATCCATAGTTCACAGATGAGGAATTTGAGGCACAGAGAGAGGATAAGTGACTTGCCCAAGATCAAGCTGCAGGCCAGGGTTAGAGGTGGGATTAAAACTTGGGGCTCTGGACATCAGGACCGTCCGGCCTGGAACACCTTCCCTTTTCATCTCCAACAGACGATGACTCTCCCCACTTTCAATACCTTATCGAAGGCACATCTCCTCCAAGGGGCCTTCCTTGACTAAGCCCTCATTTCCTTGTTTCCCACTCCCTTCTGTGTCACCCTGACTTGCTCCCGTTATTCGCCACCCATCCCCCAGCCCCACAGCACTTACATATCCATAATTATTTATATTAATGTTTGTCTCTCCCTCTAGACTGTGAGCTCATTGTGGGCAGGGAATATGCTTGTTAGATTGTTGCGTTGTACTCTCCCAAGCGCTTAGTACAGTGCCTGCCCACAGTAAGCACTCAATAAACACGATGGATCGACTGACCCTTTCCACGTGGTCATATTGCATCTCCTTTAATCATCCCTTGATCATCTCTAGACTGAGTTCCTTGTGGGCGGGGAACATCTACCAACTCTACTGTACGGTACTCTCTCACTGCTTAGCACAGTGCTCTGTTTATAGTAAGCACTCAATAAATACCATCGATTCATCGATCGCACCACCGTTTCAGAAGCAATTTTCATCAGTCAGTCCAACCGAGCTACGGACTTCTCTGTTTCCCGGGAGATGATTAGGTCTCCCTCCTGCTTTTTGGTCAGCCTTCCTCTTCCCAACTGAAATCCAGACAAACCTGATTCAAAATGAGGAGTCCAAAGCACCAGACCAAACAACAGATACCCAGGGTGCTGCTCAGAAAAATCAGAGAGCCAAGCAGGGCGACGGGTGCTGGGGACACAAAGGCAGGAAAGTCTCAGAAAACAACACTTGAAGATGCAACTCTCACCTTTTACTCTCTCCAGTTGGGAAAAAAAGCCCGGGTGTCCCAGCTCCTATTTCAGAATTCCCTCCACTGAGAAGTCTCTGTGAAATGTAGGCCAGGCGTGGAACAATGGGATATTGTTCTAGTTGCTGATATGGTGCACTCTGCCACAGACATAAAAAATAGCAATAATAATCAAAAGTCAATTTGTGTGTCAGAAGAGAGATTCTTATTTTTAGCAAAGCAAGCCTTCCCTCTGAGGGCAATAATTACTTTCTGAGCATTATCTTGTGTTTGTCATTTTTTTCCTGTTAAGAGGAAAACCAAGACACGGAAATAAAAGATAAGGCAGTGGCCCCGTTTTCTCCAGTCTTTAGCCAATCAACTGCTCTTCGCTAGCTGTTCAAATTCCCTATATCACTATGAGATTTTTCCTAATAATTTGAAATAATTTAGGGAAATAACCTATCCTTTGGTTGGGGATAAAATACCCTGACAATTTGACTGAAAAGAAAATTCAACTCTGTTTCTCTACATCTGGTGGGACATTTTTCAGGACCCTTCTCGTGTGCACCCTACACCCCCCAAAGGATACAGAAATGTCACTAATTTAGACTAAAGGAAGAGGCAGCCTATATCAATAAAAAATCTCAATTGTCAGTGTATCACGGTTCTTCAGGCATTTGATTCTAGACTGTAGAGTCACATTCCTGCAGGGAAAGCGTCTGTTATATCGTTATATCGAACTCTCCCAAGTGCTTGTACAGTGCTCTTCATACAGCAAGTGCTCAATAAATTTGATTAACTGACTGACTACACCTGCAGGTACATACATGTGTATATGGGTGTTGGCGTCTTTATCCGGGTCTCTCTCTTTTTTTAAATGGTATTTGTTAACACTTACTATGTATAGGGCACTGTACTAAATTCTGGGGTAGATACAAGCTAATCAGGTCGGACACAGTCCGTGTCCCATATGAGGCTCACTGTCTTAATCCCCATTTTACAGACCAGGTAACTGAGGCCCAGAGAAGTGAAGTGACTTGACCAGGTCACGCACAGCAGAAAAGGTGGCAGAGCTGGAATTTAGAACCCAGGTCCTTCATGCTCGTGCTCTTTCCCCTAGATCATGCTGTCTCTATCTGATCTTCCCGAGGTCTCATTCTCTGACTGTTCTATTAAATCAACTCAGTGGGCAGCTTTGGGATCACCAGAGATCGGTGACTCCCTATGAAAACAAAGCTGGGGTAGGCAGGACAGTCCAAAGTGCTTTCTCAAGAGGTTCTGCCTGCTCCGCCCCCCAAAATTCAGGACAGTGAATAAGGTTCTATAAACTCTGATTACTTAGATCCTAATTCACTTGATCATTGGTAAGTCAGAAAAAATAAATATTTTAAAAGTCCTCTATTATAGTTAAAACACACTTATATAGCGCTCTGTTCCCCCACCTCCTTTTTCCCATTTGTGGTTTAATGCAGGAATCCATGGATATTATGCAGCCTATGCTACCCTATAAAGAAAAGGATCTTTTAGTCTGCTAGGAAATTCTCAGCAATGCACTTTTTAAAATGGATTTCATTCATAGCACCAAATAGCTGTGCACATTTCAAATTAACCTGAATAAGAGTGAGAGTTGGGATACCTAAAAAAAAAAAGATAGCATGAATTTTTTTGTCAATGAGGTAGCTGAGCGTAAAAGCAGCTTGGCAGCTGAATGTGTTAGATGGCATCAAAGCCTGGGTACTAGTAGGTTGGGCATGTGATGAAGATTTATTTAGTACCAGGCTGATTTTCATTAATCTCTTTAAACCTCATGTTAAGGTTGTTTAAAGTACAGTAGCTCTTCTCTGGAAAGGTCTGTTGAATCTCTGACAGAAAAAGAAGACCTGCATAAATGCAGTGGCACATCCCAGTGGACTCTGACATTTCTAGACCTCCACAGGGAAGCCCGTGGTTCAGATTAGTTTGGTTAGCACTGCAGATGCAACCTGCTGATGTACTAAACTTGGAGGCAAGTCTAAAAAAAAAACTAAATTAGCTTACCTAACATCTCTTTCTTTTCCCCCTCTGATTAGTGCACTAAATATGGCACTGTTAGATGAAGTGATTCAATTCACCTGTGATAGCAACTTTGTTAAGTTGGAACGAGCGAAGAGTCTTCTATGCAGCATGGCGTAGTGGATAGAGCACAGGCTTGCGAGCCAGAGGGTCATGGGTACTAATCCCGGCTTCGCCACATATCTGCTGTGTGACCTTGGGCAAGTCTTTTCACTTCTCCGTGCCTCAGTTACCTCATATGTAAACTAGGGATTGAGATCGTGAGCCCCACATGACACAGGCACTGTGTCCAACCTGATTTGTCTGTATCCACCCCAGTGCTAAGAACAGTGCCTGGCACATAGTAAGCACTTAACAGATACCATAATTATTATTATTAATCAATGGCATTTATGGAGTGCTTACTGTTTGTGGAGCACTGTACTCAGCACTAAGGAAAGTACAACATCATAGGGTTGGTATAGACGATCTCTGCCACAAGGAACTTACAGTATACAGGGGGTGACAAACACTAAAATCAAATCTGTGAAGCATCTCTTTATCTTCTCTTACCCTTTGCTTGAGCCTCATCACCCAGGCTCTAGTGAAGTGCGTTCTAAAATAGTGAGACCTTGCAGTGGACAGTTGGAGGGGGGCAGGGAACACTGACCCATGCAACGGACAGACCCCGCTGGGAAAAGGGATTGCCCTCCTGAAGATCTCCTTTTGAGTAGGGAACTGGTCAACAAACTCTGTTACTCTGTACACTCCCAAGCACTTAGTAATATATATCTATATATTCATGATGAATATTATATATAAGCATGTATATATAATATTCATCATTTCCCACACTCATAATTCCACAGTTACTTATGGCTCTTATGAATCACTTATTAGATGTCGAGTACTGTGCTAAGCTCTAGACTGTAAGCTTTTCTCTAACTGTAAAGCTTGTCTCTGGACTGTCAGCTCATTGTGGGGAGGGAATGTATCTGGTCTATAGTTACATCGTACTCTCCCAGGCGGTTGGTACAGTACTCTGCACAGAGTAATCATTCAATAAATACAATCTACTGATTAAGCCTGGAGATAAATTGTGAGATCGTTAAAATATCGTCCCTCATTAACCCGTGATTTCCTATATGGACTCTACTAAAGGACATGGACGATTCTGGAAAGGTTATTGCCTGGCCAAGAGAGGCCACTGAGAGGTGGCCCATCTGGCACGGCCCTCCCAGGACCGAGCACGACCGAGGCGCCGTTCAAATGGCTTCACACAGACCCTTAATGGTGGGGGGAAACCGGCCGGGAGCATCTTTCAGGGAATGTAGGGTAATTTCGAGTGTCACGTTCCCCGATGGAGGAGACCTACTGAGGTGGGGGGTGGGGGGAGGGGGAACTCTTCTTTCAGCTGTGACTTCTTTAAAGAAAACCTACTTCAGAGATTAGAGCAATTCCTCCAACAGGCACGGGACTTAAAATCAGGGCAAGGAGGGTCTCCCAGGACCTCCAGCCTGGAACGTTGTTGTTTTAGACCCCCGGGCAGTTTTGGGGAGGGGTGTGGAAAGATCAGAGGCCGGAAAATGTGCTCTGGAGAAGCCAGGCTAGGAGGCCATTGATGAGTTTTGGTATCTCCGAGCCGAGATGCTCACTTAAGAGGTGAACGATTTTAAGGATGCCATTTACCCCCAGGTCCTGACCCAAGAAGTCACTCCCGGAGACCCCGCCACTGTCGATCTCAGCTCAGCTGCGCACAGGTAGTGGCTCTAACGTTTGGGTTAAAACCCATTTCTTGCCCAGAGTCACTGCTGGAGGGGAAGGGGTAGCAGGGTCCGAGAAACCGCCCCATACTTCTTGATCTTCCGGAAGCTTATTAAAATGATTTATTTCTACTCCACGGCTCTTATTAAATGCAAGTCAACCTCTCCTTACCTTGCCAATGACAGGAATATCAACGGAACCCCAGGTTCCTGTCTCCCTAGTGAACCAAGCCCGAGGCTAGAATCGGCGGTAATAATTCCAGGAACTGGAAATAAAAAAAAAAAGAATGAGAACAGGATAAGCTAATCCAGTGCCCAGGCACTCCTTGAAGCCTCACTTCTCCTTGATCCGGGAAGTCACAGATGTAAGGCTTATATTGAAAAAAGTGGGGACGAAAAAAACCCACCAAACAGCCCTATACATTCTCATCATTTTAAACAAAGCATTGATAAGATTCACACAGCTCCTGACCCTGGATTGAAGCTGCTTCAATTACAGAAGTGTAAATAGTGCATTCCACATGAAGAAAAATGACTCTTGGAATCCTGCCAGGCAGAAATTTAGCTTTGCAAATGGTGTGTGCTTATGTATGTGAGTGTGGGAGTGTGTACTTGTTTGTGGGTGTGTATGTGTGTCTGTGTGTATGTGGGTGTTTTTATCTAGACAATATTACCGATGTTGGCAATTACTTTCAAACTCTCCTTGTGGAGAATTACTCTACATCTGCACCAACGAACACAGAGAAATGGGGTTAGTCCAGTGCTCTTTGTGTGTTTGCCTTTCACCTCCAGTCTTCCTTATCTCTTTCCCTCTGTGTGACTGGTGTGGTTCCGTATCTCAATTGAAATGCCGTCCGGTAATGCCTTTTATTCCAGCAACATGCGCGGTTTCCATTGTGCTTCGAGAGGTGCCTCTTTCCAAAAGAAGAGAATTCCTGGGAGACCGAGGTCTCCAGATCTGAATGCTTAATTTCACATTCCAGCTCAACAAGGGCAAAGATTCAAAAAAAAAAAAAAAATCATGTCTCTCAGCTTATCGTGAGCCCACCACGAGGGCTGGCTGTGTTACCCATTTCCTGAATTTCCACTGTGGGTAAGTAAACAGCTAGGAAACACATTCGTTTATGTCAGCTTGTTTCTTGCAGGGCACTTCTGCAAGGGGCAAACCGAACATGAGGTGAAAGAGTTTTACTAATTTTCCCCTGGGAATTAATGGTTCTCATCATATCTGACTCATTAGGCATCTAAAGAGAGGGGAGTTTTCCCCTTCACTGTGTCACCTTATGCACTTGAATCCATAGTCCATAAGTACTTGAGATACTCACTACTCACCCCCACGGCACTTATGTACAGATTCTTACACTTGGTCGCGTCCCTTATCTGTAATTTTTTAAGGTACTTATACGAGAGCTTACTCAGTGCCAGATACTGTACCGAGTGCTGGGGTATCACTCCGGAGCTTAGTTCAGTGCTTGGCACATAGTAAGTGCTTAACAATTACCACAGTTATACAAGATTGGACATAGTTGGACATAGTCCCTGTCCCACATGGGGCTCACAGCCTACATCGGAGGATTTAATCCCCACTTAATAGATGAGGTAACTGAGGCACAGAGAAGTTAAATGACTTTTCCAAGGTCACAAAGCAGACAAGTGGTGGAGCTGCGATGGGAACCCAGGTCCTCTGACCCCCAGACCTGTGCTATTTACACTGGGCCTTGCTGTTTCCCCAGTGTTTGTCTACCCCATTACACGTAAGCTCCTTGAGGGCAGGGATTATGCCTACTTACTCTACTGTACTCTCCCAAGCATCTAGTACAGTGCTCTGCACATAGTAAACTCTCCATAAATACTATTGATTGGCTGATTGATTGAAGTCAGCACCATAGAGCTGTAAGGGGTTTGGCTCAGCTCACGTGGATGGTGTATACTTGCCGGAAGACTGGGTCTTTGTGGAGGAGTCCTGATTGGCCCAGCGTTCTATGTGATTGACAGCTACTACCCTGTTGGGCTAGTACTTCTGCAATCCTGCTGCCACCCTGACTGAAGTCCAAGAATTGCCCCATGCCAGTCAGGCTGCCAGCAAGGACAGACGGGCAGACAGACAGGACAGACAGGGTTGGCAAATGGAGAAACCTCAAACACCCTGCTCAGTGGGCCAGAGGTGTTGATGTACCCGTGCCCAGGGCAGGGTGAGAAGAGGTGTGGCCTAGTGGATAGAGCATGGTCCTAGGAGTCGGAAAGACCAAGGTTCTAATCCCAGCTATTCCAATTGCCTTCTGTGTGACCTTGGGCAAGTCACTTAGCTTTTCTGTGCCTCAGTTACCTCATCTGTAAAATGGAGATTAAGACTGTGAGCCCCATGTGGGACAGGGATTGTGTCCAACCCGTTTAGCTTGTATCTACCCCATTGCTTAGTACAGTACCTGGCACATACTAAGTGTTTAACACATCCTAAATAAATAAATAAACAAATAAATAAATAAATAAAAAGGGGGTGGGCTGGAGGGCTCAGAAGTGAGGTCACTGTTGTGGGATGAGTCCAAGAGGTTCATTCCTGCCTGCAAGGGGAAATCTCTGACAGTCTTAGTCTGGTGCCTAACCCAAGGTGCCCCTTTGAGGGGTTTTAGCGCCAAAACAGATTTTTTTCACAAATATATATTTGCCTCATGCAGACTGGCTGCTTTCCACCTTACCAGAAACTGAATGAGATGGAATGGCTCAATCAATCACCGGTATTTACTGAGGCCTTACTGTGCTTAAGTGCTTGGGAGAGTGCAATGTAATAATATAACAGAGTCATTCCATGCCCACAGTGAGCTTACCGTCTAAAGGGACTAGATTGTAATCAAACTAGAAAGGAAAGATTTTGCTTGAAAAAGCAAATCATCTTGACTTCCAGGATGCTTACTTCACCAGGCAGAAGAGTTCCAAGAAGCAAATTCAAGAAAAGCTATGAATTACTCTCTCCCACCCATTAATTATTTCCCTCTGCAGAAGATCGGCCACCGGATCACCTCTGTTCTCAGGAAATAAATTCAACCCGTTAACCATTTATCTTCCCCCGGAATTCACAAACACAGCTCTAAAAATACATCCTCTAAAGATCACCACTGCTGTGAAGCATTTTTTATGGTATTTGTTAAGTGCTTACTATGCACCAGGCTCTGTGCTTACTATGCACCAAGTACTAAGTGCTTGGGGCAGATATGAGCTATTCAGATTGGATTCAGTCCTTGTTTGGATACAGTCCTTGTCCCACATGGGGCATCACAGTCTTAATCCCCATTTTACATATGAGGTAACATTTCACATATGAGGACAATTTAAGTGACTTACCCAAGGTCACATAACAGTCAAGTAGCAAAGCTGGGATTAAAACCCAGGTTCTTCTGACTCCCAGACCCATGCTCTATCTGCCAGGTCATCCTGTGCCCACTTGATTTCACCATCACCTCTCTGACATCAAAATGGTAGTTGTCAGCTCTCAGTTTGGGGATGATGAGACAGTGGCTGCAGCCTGATTCCAACCACCATAGGACTTGTGCCTCCCAAATACAGGGCAATCAGTCGCCTGCTCATAATAATAATAATAATTGGGGTATCTGTTTCTGACAGGCCCTGTCACGAAGGAGGACCAGCTTCAGAGAGAAGCAAAAGAGGCAGATGCTTCAGGGTACAAATCACAGGGATGGTGGCAGGGAGGTGGCAATTGAAAATTTGAAAGCGCTCAGTTGCCCTCTGCCTCAGCTCCTTCCGCTGAGTTCCACGGCTCAGAGCATCTTGCCGGACTTGCCATGGACCGGGGAGGGAAACACTTTTGATGCTATTGATGCTTGTCTACTTATTTTGTCGTCTGTCTCCCCCTTCTAGACTGTGAGCCCGCTGCTGGGTAGGGATTGTCTCTATCTGTTGCCGAACTGTACTTTCCAAGGGCTGAGTACAGTGCTCTGCACACAGTAAGCACTCAACAAATACGATTGATTGAATGAATGAAACCCAGAGGCTCTGAAGTGATTTGGAGGGTCAGGAGATCCCAGATAAATTACTGAGAAGCAGCATAGTCTAATGGATAGAGCACGGGCCTGCAAGTCAGAAGGATGTGGTTTCTAACCTCAACTTCGCAATTTGTCTGCCATGTGACCTTGGGGAAATCACTTTACTTCTCTGGGCCTCAGTTACCTCATCTGTAAAATGGGGATTAAGACTGAGTGCCATGTGGGACACGGACTGGGTTCGATCTGATTAACTTGTATCTACCCCTGCGCTCATTATAGTGTCTTGCAAATAGTAAGTGCTTAAGAAGTACCATTAAAACAGAAACAAACATAAAAAAGCCTTAGGAACAAGCTGATCAAGGCAAATTGAACAAACTTTAAAAAATGGCAGTTGGGTGATGTCATTCCATGTGACGCCTTATGTATCTTAGAGTCCAGTTTCCTGAAATGCCATAATTGGCCAACCTAGAGAACAGGAAGCAATTTTCCCACCTCGGGGGGGGGGGGGGGGGCAAGTGAAGGAAGCTGCTCCTGCCATGAGAGCTCTGAAATTCAGTACCTTCCCAAACTCTCTCTGCTCCACAGATTTTTCTCACTTGATTCTGATATAATAATAATAATATGCTGTTTGTTAAGCACTTACTATTTGTCACGCACTGTTCTATAAGCTGGGAAAGATACAAGATAATCCGATCAGACACAGTCCCTGTCCACTTGGGGCTCAAAATCTAAGCAGAAGGGAGAACAGCTATTGAATCCCCATTTCACAGATGAGATAATTGAGGCAAAAAGAAGATTAGTGACTTGCTCAGCATTACACAATAGGCACGTGGTGGAACGGGAAATAGAATCCAGGTTCTCTGATTCCCAGGCCTGTGCTCTTTCCAAAAGGTCATGCTGCTCTTTTCCATAGGTGCTCATTCCATGGGGCGATGAGGGCCATTTCCCCTGTGGGTTTCCCCTGGGAACAAACCTGCTATCTTTGCTCCCACAATTTCTGACGACGGATTCCCAGCCCCATCCATCCAGGAGTGAGGGAAGCATTTCTGAGTGTGGCTGGGAAAGCCCAGAATTGGCACTCTGACCCACCTGGCTCTTTGAAGTCTACCAGCCCCGCCCAAGGCCCACCCCACTTGCTAAAAGCCCACCCCCCATTTCCCACTGATGGCCCCCTTGGTCTCAGCCTCTTCCTACAAAATGATCTAACACCCACCCCCCATGACTTCCCACCTCTCCTCAACTGTTAACCAGGTGAAAAACCTCCTCCGGACTAGGGTGCTATTATCATCATCATCAGTGGTTTTGATTGAGCACTTACATTGTGCAGAACACTGCAGTAAGAGTTTGGGAGAATATAATACAACTGAGTTGACCGACAAGTTCCCTGCCCACAAGAAGCTTACATTCCAGAGAGGGAGACAGACATTAATATAAATAATTTATAGTTTATCATTGCTGGGAACCCAGAATCCACCTGTTAGAAATGCAAAAACCCAGCCTACACTCCTAGTCTGTAGACAGTAAGTGCTCAATAAATACGACTGAATGAATTCTAGCTTCTAGGGAGCAAATTGAGAAAAAGAGGTGAGCCCAACCAGGTCTGAATCCTTGTGGGGAAGAGAAGCCAGCCTATCATCCTTAGGTAAACGGCTGGGCAGAAACCAGAGAGGGAAAGAGAGAGAGGCTTCTCCCTGAAATGGAAATGGTTTCAAAATATTAAAAACAATGTAGTGGATGCGAGATTCTTTTTTCCCCCCCGCCCCCAGCTTTCCAGGGTACTATGGAGCAGGTTGGGTTCAATACGTGTTACCAGAATCTGCGGAGAAACTTGGAAAGATAACCCCAGGCGTTTGGGTCTAGATCTCAAGGTCAACTGATATCATTAGAATAACATGAACTCAATTTGAGTTACAGCAGGGAAATCATGTTAGGAATGTGGGTCAAGTCATCAACCAGTAATAAAGCTGTTACCTCTTACTATCTGAAACCCTCTTGGAAGCCTGTCAGATTTTAGTATTCCCATTATTAGGCTGACATTTAACAATGAAATCACTTATGAAAACCAAAGACTACTTAAAGGAGAAAAAATGATTAAACGGAGAAAGCGGAATTTCCTGTTTGAACAACGGTCAGACGAGAAAGACGGGTGGGCCCGGGTGGTGTGCTGTTTTATCGGTAGGTTTATTGGCAACTCCTGAAGGCATAAAAAACATAGAAGAGTGGGACACCCCAGGTTTTTCTACCTTGGCAGAGGGAAGTGTAACAGAGTCAGGAAAAAACTGCATATAACATTGGCATCGGGTTAGCTTGCAACACTCGTAGAATATTAGCCTGGAGGGGGAGGTCTGGGCAACTCACTTCACTTCTCTGTGCCTCAGTTCCCTCATCTGTAAAATAACCATGAAGACTGTGATCCCGGTGTGGGATATGGACCATGTTCAACCCGATTATCTTTTTTCTACCCCAGTGCTTCACACAGTGCCTGGAACAGAGTAAATGCTTAGCAAATACCATTTTAAAACAAAACAATACAAAAAAAACCCCAAACCAAAATAAAGATGTTTAGAAAGTACCTCCTCCAAGTGGCTAACTGAATCAATCAGTGGGGTTTATTGTGCATCCACTGAGTGAAAAACACTGTACTAAGTGATTGGAGGAATACTACAGAAGCGTAACACACATTCCCTGCCCTCAAGGACCTTACGATCCAGCAGGGGAGTTAGACAAAAAAAGAGATGGATGAAAGGATATTACAGCTAGTTGGGTAGCTATGCAAATGTGTCAGGGTGGAATAGTTGGGTATATATAGATTTCTATGTTTGTGTGTATATGAGTGCACACATGCTCACATATAAGGCCAAGGAGAAGCAACCTGGGAAGCAATAATAATTTGGACACTGCCACATTTAGGAGGAAGGAGTAGATTAAATCAGGTGAAATCCTCTCTCCCCTAACACACACCACAATACACACACACTGCCTTACATCCCAAACTCGAACCGAAACTCTCTCTAGGTTTCAAAGACTCCATAGCTCGGCCTTTCCCGTTTCCAAGAGGGACTGGAAGCTGAAGCACAAAAATACCAGCAGACTATTCTCCTGGTCTCCCCAGCACCGGCTCAAAGAAAGGAAGCTTTCAGGAAACCATTGTGAATTCCAGCCTTATGCTCCCAGCTCAGCCACTTCGGAGAAGCCAGATAAGCATCTGAACTTTCTAGGGCTACAATGAGCTAATTCCAGAGAGCCAGAAGCTCACCCACCCCAATCAGGAGAACACTTCAAGCAGCTGCTCCAGTCTTGAGTGCTTTGGGAACAGGAGTAGGAGTGCTGAGTTTTTAATATACAAAGCATTTCCATTAAAACATCCCCGATGTTCTGCTATCCAAAGAGGATAAGGTAGAGTTCAGCACATGGAGTCCTGAGACCCAGAAAATTGGGGGGACCCACGTGGTATCCTACTGGAAAACTGATGTTTTAGTTCCTCCTGATGAGGGGCGCTGCTGCACTGTGCAATAATCGCCCAGCAGGGTCGACCCTGTCAGGCTGGGGATCTCGAGGCAAGACAATCAGGACCCTCTATTAGAGTGGGGTGGTGCGTTGAAGGACAGCACCAGTTTCTGGTGGAGTGGTTTCACCCTTAAATTGCTTCCCCTTCTCTTCCCCAAAATGGATTCAGTGGTTCCTGGTCCAACTGGGTTCCATATGGGCTGCTTACCTGAAGGGTGAGGGGGTCCCAAGCACATATTTTTTTAAAATGATATTTATTAAGCACTTACTATGAGCCCAGCACTGTTCTAATTGCTGGAATAGGTGCAACCTAATCAGGTTGGACACAATCCATGTCCCATGTGGGGCTCACAGTCTTCATCCCCGTTTTACAGATGAGCTAACTGGGGCACGGAGAAGTTAAGTGACTTGCCCAAGGTCACACAGCAAATATGTGGCAGAGATGGGATTAGAACCCAGATCTTTCTGACTCTCAGGCCTGTGTTCTATCCACTAGGTCATGCTGCTTCACTTGCCCTGATCCAGCTAAGTTTGGGGCAGTCATAATGCTAATTCCCTGCCCAATAGGAGTTGATCTACCTATCTTTGCATTTTTTTAAAAAAATTATGCATTCCTACAATTACATGCCCCCTATTTGTGTAGCACTTTTATTTTTCCAAAGACCATTCACATCAGTTTATCTCATTTAATCCTCTTAACATCTTTATAGGGTAGGGAGAGGTGGGTATCATTATCCTCATTTTACAGATGAGGAAACTGAGGCCAGAGAGGTTGAAAGTCTTCCCAATATTGCACCACAGGCCAGTGGCAGAGCTGGGATAAGAACTCAGGTCTCTTGACTTCCAGACTTCCGCACTTTTCCTTAAACCACGGTGCGCCCCTTAATGTGATGTTTCCATCAGGTATGCTTAATTACTTTTAGTTGCACCTGTCCTCTGGAAATGTATTTACTGGAAATGGAAACCAAGTCATTTCTGCTATAACATGGTAGTTGTTTTCTTGAAAAGAATCGTGTTATGGGAAAATCACATTACAGTTACCAATGACTCACTGGGAATTAATAGACTGGGGAATAGGTGGTTTGAAGATATCACTATAATTGACGTTTTTCAGTACAAACTCCTATGCTATTGTTATCTTCACCACTAGTAGAAAGGTTTACACACTTGCCACTCATTGTTTTTTCACTGTATTAAATAGTGTAAAGTCACAAGACCACAAAGGGCAAGGCGCTGTTGGACTCAGTACAGTAAAACTGAGGCAGAGGGTAGGAAATGTAGAAATGTAGCAGCAATACGTCATGATCAGAACCAACTGCCTGCCCACAACCTCCTCCTCCTATGTCCACGCTGACTTGTAGATCATGTCATACCAAGAACAGACTCGTGTTGTGGGAAGGCCCTCCCCAATTCTTCCATCGTGTTGTACCCAAACCGTTGAATGAAAACAGTTGTTATAGCAAAAATTATTCTATTGATAGTGATTTTTTTGAGAACTTCCCCCCGCCACAGTACCCCAACAGTAGGCTGGCCTGTGCGGGGATCTTTGTCTGTCTCTCACTCAAACTGTGGCAGACCTCAGAACAGCCTGGTGGCTCCTCGAGTATTCAACAGGCCCCCGCTAATGAAAATAGAGGAATATTTGGGGGTGGATATATTCCTATATAACAGATAAAGCTCTACTAAGTTTCTCTAAGCACAGCAAATTATAGTCACTTCCACGGAAGCCTGAGTTTCTGATGGAGAAGGGAGACTTACGGTAGATTTGTTTATATTTATTTATTTGTTTATTTTATTTAAATATATTTATTTATTTAATAAATTTAAGAGAGAGATGAAATAGACTTTAGTGAGACTAGTGAAATATTTATAAAAGCACACCGAAGCCATGTAAAAGGAAGAGAGGGAAATGAAATAGCTCACATATGGGATCAAATACACCAGCCCAGCTTTTAACCTGACAGTTCCCCAACACTGTAATCACGAACGCTGCCAACATACCACAGATGTATAACACCTGAGCTGGAAAAAAAAAAAAAGAGTGAGATTAGGGGAGGGTGTGAGGTTGGTTCCGTGTTCATAATACATTCAAGGCTAACGCATACCGGGGCATCTGTCATCTCAGCCCATCTCTTCGGAAGCCCTCGGCAGCCACTAGAGTTTCGAATGCATTTCCTCTTTGCTGGCGGCAGTGCCTAGACCTGATTCCAAAACCACTACCCAGCAGCTGAACCACTCAATTGGAGACATTTGGAGATCGAGACTCCGATCCTCCTGAGTCAACCTTCTTCATAAATCTCCCCACTTAAAAACATTCCCATCAACCTCCAAGACTCACTCCACCCAGCGACCCAGTACCGTGTGGCAGAGAACACAGTTCTCTAACACAGTTCTTAGCCCACGGTAGACATAATTAACTCTTATTGATGCTGACACTGATACCTAAACCAATTTGCTCTTCCTAAGACCAGCTAGAATTAACATCAAGAGGAATCTCTTCCCAGATTGTTCCAGGTCCTTAGAAGGTAAAAAGGGTTCAAGTTCAAAGATCTTTAGCCAGTGCCCGGTGGAGCTCAGCAAACAGGTCTTGCTGCTTTTGCCACCCACACTGCAGCTTGGGGTTCTTAAGATTGGGGGTGGGGGGTGTTCACTGATAATAATAATAATAATTTGGTATTTGTTAAGCGCCTAATATGTGTCAGGCACTATACTAAACACTGGGGTGGGTACAAGTGAATCGGATTGGACACAATCCCTGACCCACACGGGGCTCACAGTCTTAATCCCCATTTTACAGATGAGGTCACTGGGGCCCAGGGAAGTGAAGTGACTTTCCCAAGGCCACACAACAGACGTGTGGCAGAGCTGGGATTAGAACCCATGACCTTCTGACTCCCAAGCCCAGGCTCTATCCACTACGCCATGCAGCCCAGCCTACCCTTGGCCATTCAGATGCACAGCTCTCCTTCGAACTATTGTTGTTGGCCCCTATCCCTGGGGAGACAAAAAAAAAAAAGGCAGTGCCCAACCGGCAGAACCTTCCCCATTGGGTTTCCAGCAGCATTGCACTCTGAACAGGTGCTGCAGCTGCTTCAGGCTCCGCCTCTTGGCGAGTGATTTGACTGCAGAAGCATCTGGAAGGCTGCTTCTGTGCATCCCTCCTCGGGATCCTTAAGGATAGAGCCAGGTCCCTCCAAAGTTCAGGAAAACCCAGATGTGACCCCGCCACCAATCCCCAGTCCTCTCATCCAAACTGCCTTTCTCCCTTTGTCCCACGATTAGATGAGAAAATAGTAACAATAACAATAATAATATTAATTAAAAAACCCTCTCACACACATCCCGAGAGGCCGCCTCCCAGACATCAGTAAGGAGGTGAAATAAGTATGTGGGAATAACTGGCTTTTCAAATGATATTCAAATCTGAATTGGTGAGGGATAAACTCTTTTTCAAAGACTACATTTTTTTCCCCCATTCTCTCTTCAATGATCCTATTTCCATAATAGGAACTGCTTGATAGTCACTTTCCCTTTAAATTATTTTTTAACTATACAGGCAGTCACATATGATTTCTGATTCTCCTTAGCTTACCTTTCCTTTCAATTACTTCAGTTCTTAATATGAACAATAAGAGTGCTCCTCAAATATCCTCTGTGGGACTTCTGGAACTCAGATACTCTAAAGACAGGTCCATAGATAAGGATTCAAAGTCTTTGTTCCACTGTCCAGACAGAACCCATTTCATCTTCTCTCTACCCTTTCCGTGCCATTTAAACTTTAACCTACTAGTAACTTTTCCTGCCTTGATTTGTGATTCAAAGGTTTCCAGATGAAAAGCTCTCGCTTTGGAACGTAGCTTGAAAACTTCATCCTTAGACTGGGGTCCTTTTGAACTTCTTCTGGTGTTTGCAGTTTGTATTTTTTTTTCTTTTCCCAGGACTCCAAGGTTCCAGCATGGGGTTTGGGAAATGCAGAAGCAGGGCTGCGTGCTGGGAAAGGAGAGGGACTCACAGTCTCCCTGCAAGCTAACCCGGGTGGGAAAATAAAAAACCAAAAAAAAAAAAAACATGCAAAGAGTATGCTCAAAGGGCAGGTTTTTTCTCTACAGCATTAATTACCCCGCTCTGTCTGCCCATCCCAACACCCGCCCCCACCCCCAGGTTTCTCCCTCACCGCACCCGCCACCTTCCTGTTCAACTTCAAGGCCACCCCTCCACCACCCCCAAATCAGTTCCTCTCTAAACTTTCTCTTTCAAGCACCGAGCACAGAGTTCACCGTTTCAGATGCGAACTTGGCAAAAATGAAAAGATCCCTAGATCACAGCCGTTCGGTAAAGGATGGAGGTGTGAAACCCAATGGAAACCCAAATATTAAAGAGATGCCAGGCCTGGGTCCCCCCTGCCCTGCCCATCGGCCCAGCTCGCTCCCGTTCCAAGCCGCTGAGGCAGAATTAGCCCCTTGCTAAAGGATACAGTCTGACCCTGAGCAGTGAGGAACATGCTAATGAGATGCCCCATTGTCTGCTCCACTTTGTAAGGGAATAGGTGAAGAGGTAAATCTCCAACCTGTGTTTGGATGGACCAGTCCCCAAGTGGGAGATGAGTCATCTTAAACGACTATTTCCATTCTTCTTCCTTCCCTGAACTCCACCTGAAAACCAGGTCTCCTCCACCTTTTCCCTGAACTCCTTCTCCTTTGCCACTTCTCCCACCTCCTTCACCATCCCGACTCTGCCCCTTGTCAGCTGTGTGACTGTGGACAAGTCATTTCACTCATCTGTAAAATGGGGATGAAGACTGTGAGCCTCACCTGGGACAACCTCATTCCCCTGTATCTACCCCAGCGCTTACAACAGTGCTCTGCATGTAGTAAGCGCTTAACAAATAACAACATTATTATTATCTCCTGCCCCCCAAACCCCTGCCCCTTCTTCATCATCTTCTTGACCTTACTGAGCACCCCCAGATTGTGTTAGGCTCTTAGGAAATTCTTTAAAGAATTGACTTGGACCATCCTTTCTAAGTCCTTAAACTGACCACATCACACCTCAGACAATACCCAAACCTGACAGAAAGGAGTAAGTGATTCTTTTTTAGAGTAGAGTGTTGACCAGCTCCATTCTGGAATGTATATGTGTGTAGGGGTAAGCAGGATTGGGGTTAGTTGTTACTTCTTTTCATTTTGAAATGTAATGCTGCTCTTGGTAAGATTCTATCCACCAGAGCTAATGTGGCTGAAAAACCAATGTGAGGACAATGTTCCTCCGGATTGCTTGCACCTCAATCAATCAATCAGTTGTACTTGAGGATTTACTGGGTGCAGAGTACCATATTAAGTGCTTGGGAGAATACAATCCAACAGATTTGGTAGAAACATTCCCCACCTACTAGGAGCTTACAGTCTCGATGTGGAGACAGATATTAAAATTACAGATGTGTATATAAGTGCTGTGAGGATGGGGTGGGGTGAATATCAGGTGCTTCAAGGGTACAGATGCAAGTGCATAGGAATCGTGGAAGCAAGACAGAGTAGGAGAAATAATGATAGTAATTAATAGTTACGCATCTGTTAAGCCCTTATTATGTGCAAGGCACTGCACTAAGCACTGGGGTGGATACAAGCAAATCGGGTTGGACACAGTTCCTGTCCCACGTAGGGCTCACAGTCTCAATCCCCATTTTACGGATGAGGTAATCGAAGCACAGAGAAGTGAAGTGACTTTCCCAAGGTCACACGGCAGACAAGTGGTAGAGCAGGGATTAGAACCCATGACCTTTTGACTCCCACTCCTGTGCTCTATCCACTACACCATACTACTTGTATTCTAAGAAATAAGGGCTCAGTTGGGGAAGACGTCTTGGAAATGTGATTTTAATAAGGCTTTGGAGGTGGGCAGAGTACTGTCGGACATGAAGGGGAAAGAGTTCTGGGCCAAAGGGAATACTCAGGCAAGGGGTCAGTGACGAGAAAGATGAGATCAAACTATTGTAAGTTGGCGTTTGAGGAGCAAAGTGTACAGGCTGTATTGTAGTAGGAGATCGATGTGGTAAGGGAGAAGGGGGGGAGCTGATTGAGTGTTTTAAAGCCTATGGTAGGGTATGATGTGGAGGTGAATAGATCTTTGACACCCTGATGAATTTGACCTGTCCAGGGCCACTGTCCATTTTCAAACCAACCTCTTGGCACACTTGAAGTTTGGGAAATATTTGCTCAAAGAGTGCAACAATTTGTGTTCACCAGGTTGGTGGCTCACTGCATCGTTCATCCAACAGCCCACTATTGTACACTGACATTGTACTTCTCTGGGTAGTAGCAGTTACAGCCTACAGTGTAGCTAAAGGCAGGTTCCTAAGAATTAATAAGGACTGTGGTATTTGTTAAGTGTTTACTGTGTGCCAAGCACTGTACTAAAGTGCTGGGGTAGATATGAGATAATCAGATTAAACACAGCCCCTGTCCCACATGAGGCTCATGGTCTAAGTAGCAGAGGGAAAAGATTTTACAGATTGGGAAACTGGGTCCCAGAGAAGTTCAGTGATTTACCCACAGTCAAACCACAGGAAAATGGCAGAACTGGGATAAGAACCCAGGCTTCTTACTTCCTACCCTTGTGATCTTTCCACTAGGTCACTTTTGTCCTGCTCCCCAAATCTCAAGATTGAGAGAACCCCACCTTACACCAGCACCAGATACATCAAGTTCTTCTACACCGATAAGCTCCCAAGTGAACCTAACAGAAAAGCCAAAGAAAGGATGGGCCATTTACTTGCCCTTCTTTCAGACTTGCTGACTGATTTCATGTAAGCTCTAGACATTCAGATGACTTCCAACCCGTAGGAGTTTTGGAACGTTTGGAGTCACCAGATCTCCATCGGATAGCATGGAATAGGTGGGCCCTGATTCCTTTTCCCGTTATTGTCACCCCCACCCACGGCCAGAATCCCAGCGAGGATCATCCACACCCCATCCGCTGGCCTCATCAGCCGCGGGTGTGGTTCTGTCCCACCCACTCACCTTCCTCCTGACAGTTCTGATCTGCACTAACTCCCCGGAATTCCACTTCAGCAAAGTCAGTCGCGTCGATGAAGGGGAGCCCAAATGGCCGCCCTCCGCAACTAGACTAACGTCATTGGGAACTTGTCTCCCCCCCCCGCAGACGGACAGGTAGTAAATGTACTCGTGCTACGATTAGAGCGCAAATTCAAAAGCTATAAAAACATTTCAAGTCGTTCTGTGAAGACTCTGCCCTCACGCTCCCCCATTTAAACCCCATTTAACTCATCATTTAAATTTACTAACAGATGCAAGCACTTATCAAGCACCCACGTGATGTCTGCTCAGCCCTCCTTCCCCCCTTTCAGAAGGCATTTGATATCCTCCACTCAGGTCTGACAATCTTCCAAAGGGCACCGATCACCCTAAAGGGGGATTTATGGGAAACGATTAAAAACGAAATGGGAGAGGCTGTCCTTAATGGCTCTCCTAATTGAGGATTCTGGATGTCAAAAACCTCCCACTAGTGAAGAGGGACTTTTCAAGGATGGGATCCCCACTTCATTCATTCATTCAGTTGTATTTATTGAGCACTTACTGTGCACAGAGGACTGTACTAAGCACTTGGGAGAGTACAACAATAAACAGACACATTTCCTGTCCGCATTGAGCTTAGAGTCTACTGGGGAGGAGACAGACATCAATACAAATAAATTAGTTACAGATATGTTCTTTAGTGCTGTGGGGCTGGGAGGGAGGAAGAACAAAGGGAGCAAGTCAGAGAGAAGCAGAAGGGAGTGGAAGAAGAGGGGAGGAGATGTTTAGTCTGGGAAGGCCTCTTGGAGGAGATATGCCTTCAATAAGACTTTGAAGCAGGGAGAGTAATTTGTCAGATTTGAGGAGGGAGGGAGTTCCAGGCAAGAGGCAGGACGTGGGCTAGAGGTCAGTGGAAGGAGCCTGGGCTTGGGAGTCAGAGGTCATGGGTTCGAATTCCAGCTCTGCCACTTGTCAGCTGTGTGACTGTGGGTAAGTCACTTCACTTCTCTGGGCCTCAGTTCCCTCATCTGGAAAAGGGGGATGAAGACCGGGAGCCTCACGTGGGACCACCTGATGACCCTGTATCTACCCCAGCGCTTAGAACAGTGCTCGGCACATAGTAAGCGCTTAACAAATACCAACATTATCATTATTATTAAGATAGGCAAGATTGAGACTCTGCTCCTGGTTACCTGGCAGGGATCGTGACACCGGAATGGAGAGGCCAACCGTCCATCGGTCATTGGTATTGGCTGAGTACTTACCGAGAGCCATGCACTGTGCTAAGTACTTGGGGGTGTACAAAGGAAGCAAGACACAACAAGTCTTCTGCCCTCAAGAAGCACTGAATCTCGTAGCTGTTTCTCAGCCCGGCAGCTGGAGGAATAGCAGTATTTCCTACTTGGTAGAGAATGGGTCTGAGAGTCAGAAGGACCTGGGTTCTAATACAGGCTCTGCCACTTATCTTCTGAGGGACCTTGGACAAGTCTCTTAACTTCTCTATGCCTCAGTTATCTCATCTGAAAATGGGGACTAAGACTGCGAGCCTCATATGGTACAGGGACTGTCTCCAACCTGATGATCTTATACTATCCCAGCGTTTAGTACAGTGCCTGGCACATTGTAAGTGCATAACAAATATCATAAAAAAAAAAACTGGCCCAAAGTGAAAGACCTCAGAAACCTTTCTGAGAAGCAGCACTGAAGAGCAGCATGGACTAGTGGATAGGGCTCAGGCCTGGGAGTCAAAAGGACCTAGGTTCTAATCCCAGTTCCACAACTTGCCTCCCTGTGTGACTCTGAGCAAGTCACTTAATTTCTCTGTGCCTCAGTTACCTCATCTGTAAAATGAGGATTAAGACTATGGGACAGGGACTGTGTTCAAACTGCAGATGCCCTGCCCCTCCCACAACTCATCAGCTGTTCACAGCACCCCTTGCCCCCGCCATCCCGGAGCCTGGGCCTGGCCACTAATCAATCGTATTTCCATCAGTCCTATTTATTGATCACTTCACTGTGATCTAAGCGCTTCGAGCTAAGTCCGTGGGAGAGTCCAATATAACAGAGTTGGTAGACACGTTCCCTGCTCACAGTGAGCTAGGGAGGCCACCTATGGTGTTGGTAGATACCAGAAACTGACGTCCATGATGATGGGTGTGTCACGGCAGAGCAGGAGCACAGTATAACGCCATCATCTGCAGTGTTGCGTAGAATCACCCCAGTATTTCTCCAGGCCAAGCGGGTGCCTAAGATACTTGGGGCACCTGCGACTTCCCTCCCTCCCCCTGCTCCCTCTCCAGGAGTCAGGTCAGACCCTGGGAAAGTATTTCTGGTCCCTGTCAGTCTTCTGTGCCTACCCGGCCTGCCATGCAATTCAGGGTTCCCAGAGCAAAACATTCCCTTTCTACCACCGTCGCCAAAATAGGTGTGGGCTGTCTGTGATCCTGGAAGGAGATCGGCTTCTGAGAAGGAGCTCATTTTTAATAGGATTGTGGGCATGGTGGAGACTGCAAGAATGCTCAGAAAGGGCCAGTCAGTTGATGAAAAGCAGCAGTCGAAAATCCCCACTTCAGGGAGCAGCTTTAAGCAACTTCAACCACTCTCCCCAATTTCCTTTTGTAGTGGAGCTGAAACCGCACATACAAAAGTCAGCGGGACAGCCTGTTTCCTGGGGCTGTGGGAAGAAGGGGAGGCCAGCCCTCTCCCCTGGTTTCTATTTTTAATTTCACAGGGCACCCATGAATAGAAAGGGAACAGAACCTCCCCCCACACACCAGGAAAGAGATGAAAGAGAGAGTTGGTCAGGGGGTAGTTAGACCCCAGGGCCTGGGGCCAGATTAAGGCCTAAAACCACCTTCAGACCTGGTCTCAGGAGCCACCAGGAATTACATAAAATAAAATGGACGGGTGGACCAGGACCCAAACACCCTCTGACTCACCCAGCCTGGTCTGCTGAGGACAGGGGAGCTCCAAACCTCAAGATTTTGAGACAAAGAGTATCGATCGAGATATCCCACCCCACCCACTACTGGGGAAACACAAGAAAATATAAGTTCTGACCTGCTAGAAACAAAGGATCCCTTAAGTGGAGAATATACAACTTTAGGTAAAGACTAAGCAAAGAGGAGGGAAAAAAATCCCACTTCAGGAAGTGGGAAAAAAAACTTACAGAAATCTGAAAACATAAAACAATTGGAGATGAGAGAAGGTTGAAAGACTCGGGTTTTTTTTTTTTTTTAGTTTCATTGTAAAAGCTTAGGAAAAAGATGACAAAAAACTTAAGATCAAAAACGAGAGAAACCTCAAAAAAGATACTCAGGATAAAGAAAAGAAATATTAGAGTTTATCTAGACGCTTCTAAGTGCTCTTCTAAAGACGGGTGGGGGAGGCGTTTAAGCTTCAGCTTTTTAGAGACGACTTCTCCGTCTTCGGGGGAAGTCTTTAATGTCTATCAGTATTCGGACCACTTGCCAAAAGAACACCCCTGTCAAAGCAGATGCTCCATTAAGTTTAAAAACTTGAAACTCATCTAACCCACTATTTCTTTCTTTTTCAACTATTAAAACTTTACATCCTTTCATGCCAGGATGAAAAGAGATTCAAATACCGTCTGTTCCCCCTCAACCAGGTCAGGTGAGAAAGAGAGGCAGGAATAATGGACTGTAGTGTGCACCAAAAAGACATTTTGGGCCTTTTTCTCCTCCCTCACCCTTCTCTTCACCGCCCCCCAGCCAATCCTCCAGAGTAAACTTCTCCAGAGAGCTGGGAATTCGGATGTGGATGGTGGGAGATCCATTGTCCCTAGATGGGCAGGGAGTGGTACCCACAATGGGAGAAATATCATGGCCTAGTGGGAAGAGCAAAGGCCTGGGAGTCGGAGGACCTGGGGTTCCAATCCCAACTCCTCCACTTGCCTGCTTTGTGACCTTGGGCAAATCACTTCACATCTCTTGGACTTGATTTTCTCATAGATAAAGGAGAGTCAATACCTGTTCTCCCTCCTACTTAAAATCTGAGCACTAAGTAGGACAGGGGCTGTGTCTGACCTGATTATTTTGGATCTACCCAACACTTTTTGGGCATGCTGGCACATAGTATCCACTTAACAAATACCACTATTATCAATATTATTATTAGAAATGAATGTAAGCTAGAACGACTGACCACAACTTGGCTCCAGAACAATACAAAAGCCCAGAACTGGTTTCTCGGAGGGGTGGCGATCGGGAGCGGGGGCGAGGGCGGCGATTCCCCCCCTGTCTGGATTCAGACCACTATCTAACCTCTTCCATTTTACTCTGCCTTAAGACCTGGGCTGCGAACATCCTCTTCGTCAGCTAGCTGGCCACTCCCCACCCCTTCCTCCTCCCCTCAGAAAATCCCACTGCTCACCTTTAAAACCACTGTCCTTGCCTCCTCCCTCCACTGGACAGCACGCTGACCACTGAGGAGGCATAGACATCTTTTTACTTTCAGTACCGGGTGTAAGTGACAAAGCCGTGGGCAGCTGTGACACATAGACCCCTTTGATTTTCACCTCCTAGGTGTCCTGAGGGGGTCAGAGGAAGATAAAGTCAGCACGACAGATAAACCATCAGGCCCGGGCTGGGCACCCGTGGCCCGTGTGCAAGGGAACAAGCTGCAATCTGTAGATCCTACAGAAACCTGAGCCACCCACCAACATCTCGAAGATTGGCACTGCCGCCTTGGCCAACACGCTCAACCCGCTGGAGAGGAAACGAAGACCGGTGGAGTATAGGGAATAAAGCTTCGGGGCAGGATCACTTCAGAAACTTCAGTCACTTCAGAAACACCTCAGTTGTTTAAGGGTGGGCTGTGGGATCTGAGTGTGCCCCCATGAAGATCACTATTCAAGTTGCAGACACACACACATGCAGTCGAACACTCCGGGAGGCTTCTGAAGGCAGCTGACCAGGGAATCCAACCTGGGAGGAATGACCGGGGCTTCTTTAACTTTTACAGGGTCTCTTTAACTTTTACACTTTAACTGAGGGCAAGGATATTTTAATAATAACGATGATAATAAAAGCAGCATGGCATAGGGGATAGAGCATGGGCTTGGAAGTCAGAAAGTTCTAATCCTGGCTCCACCACTTACCTGCTGTGTGACCTTGAGCAAGTCACTTCACTTCCCTGTGCCTCAGTGATCTCATCTGTAAAATGGGGATTAAGACTGTGAGTCCTGCTTGGGACCAGGACTGTGTCCAACACAGTTTGCTTGTATCTACCCCAGTGCTTAGTACGGTGCCTGGCACAAAGTAAGTGCTCAACAAATACCATCTTCATCATCATTATTAAGCACTTACTAGGACCAAACATTTTAACAATAGTAGCAGTAATATAAGAATAATAATAATAATTGTGGTATTTGTTAAGCATTTACTATGTGCCAAGCACTGCGCTAAGCACAGGATAGATACAAGAGATTCATATCCCTCATGGGGCTCAAAGCCTAAGTAAAAAGGAGAGCTGGTATTGAATCTCCAATGTGCAGATGAGGGAACTGAGGCACAGAGAAGTTAAGTGACCTGGCCAAGGTAACACAGCAGGTAAGAGGCTGAGCTGGGATTAGTACCCAGATCCTCTGACTCCCAGGCCCATTTTCTTTCCACTGGGCCGAGCTGCTTCTCTGAGCACTGTACTAAAGGCTGGAGTAGTTATAAGATAATTTGGGGGGGCCACAGTTTCTGTTCTACATGTGGCCCACACTCTGAAAAGGGGTAAGAAGAGGTGCTGAATCACTATTTTTACAGATGTGAAAACTGAGCCTCAGAGTAGTGAAGCATCTTGCTCAAAATCACACAGCAGGAAAAAGGTGGAGCGAGGATTAGAACCCAGGTTACTTTTTGTTTGTTTGTTCCTTTTTTAGTGGTATTTAGTAAGTGCCTACCACGTGATGTGCCAGGCACTGTACTAAGCACTGGGATAGATATAAGATAATTAGGTAGGACCCAGTCCAAGTCCCACATGGGGTTCAGTCTTAATCCCCATTTTACAGATGAAGAAATTAAGGCACAGGGAAGTTAAGTGACTTACCTGAGATCACACAGCAGAGAAGTGGCAATGGCAGGATTAGAACCCAAGTCCTCTGATTCCCGGGGCACTCTGTTTATCATTTTACCCCCGTTCCCAAAGATCAAGGCCATAAGACTGACTCAGGAGTGGAAGTGCATGTGCTAAGAGCTGTTTTCAATCAACCAATCAGTGGTATTGATTAAGGTCTTACTGTGTGCAGAGGACTCCACTAAGGACTTGGGAGACTACAGTAGAGTTGGTAGACATGACCCCTGTCCCTAAGCAGCTTACCAACATTTGAACCAGGAGTGGGGCCACTTCTCCAGGACACCAGTGTCGAAAACAGAGATGGACCTCCTTTCAGTGTGGCGTGGAGCTGGGCGAAAAGCTCTGTTTCCCCCTCCCTCCTACCTTACCTTCCCTGCCTTCCCATCACCCGGCCCTGGGATAGGCATTGACATCCATGAGTTTCTGAAGCTGGGAAAATGCCAGCTAGTCATTTAAAGAAACAAAGCTGTCCTACATTAAACGGCAGGGGTCATGTAGGTTTCACTAAACCATGATGAGCTAATTTTGCAAAGGGATTTCCATGCTCCAGTTAAGAGACGATTTTTTTTCTTCTTTTTACCCCGTGGAAAAGCTCCAGGGAGACACGACCTTAGGGAAGAAAATGTCAATAGGCTCAGATGGTTAAAAACAATACAGCAGGAGGCTCAGGGCAATATACAGCCTGCCATAAGCGTAAACACTTCCTGGGCAATAGTTACACTGGATTCCGGCAGATCAAAACCTCCAGATTGTCAGGGAGGGAGGAGGAGGAGCAAGTACCGAGCGAGTGTTAAAGGGAAAATGGCCACGAGAGCTTGGATATTCCTCAGTGGAACTGTTTCAAGGAAAAGCCCGGGAGCCAGTGAAGAGTGAAGTCGGAAAGCTGGGAACGGGGACATAGGGGTCGGGGGAGAAAGGGAGTCACTTGTAAGGCTTGGGAAGTTTTAAAGAAAGACAAAGAAAGATGAGGGGAAAAAAAAAAAGATTTCACCCAACCACCAGTTCCCTGCGGTTGCGAGGGGCGACGTTCACATAAGTCAAAATAAAATAAAATACACGGAAACGCTGGCAGAAACACTTAGAGGGCCTAGGGAGAATCATCGGGGAGCACGCTGTAACTAATGAGAAAAGGCAGGCAAGCTGGAGCGAGAGGGAGATCAGGTCGAAATGGCAGCCGGAATGAAGGAGCCGGAGGGGGTGTGACAGGGATGACCTTGGAGACCCTAGCCGGACAGCGCATGGAGAGCTGAGAAAGAGGCAGTGCTTGGGAGATGGGGCCAATGGGGAGAGCCAGCCTCTGAAGGAGAAGCAGTACATTCAGATGGAGAAGGGGGAAGGAGAAGAAGGAGGGAGAGGGGGACGAAAGACAAAAAGAGAGGAAAGAGAGAGAGAAGGATGTCGGGGGAGAGGAAGAACGCTAAAAAGTCAGCTTCGAAGTATTTTAGTTTGATTTTCCGGCCCAAGCCGTTCTCCAGTGAGAATGACTGGCTCTGCCACTTCGCTTTGCAACCTTCGGCAAGTCACTTAAATTTTCTGTGTCTCAGTTACCTCATCTGTAAAATGGGGATTAAATCCTTCTCCCTCCCACTTAGACTACAAGCCCCATATCTGGCAGGGACTGTGTCCAACCTGATTATCTTGTACCACACCGTCACACCACTTAGAGCAGTGCTTGACACACAGAAAGCACTAAAATAACATAAAAAAAAATGAGAGGGAAAACTTAAAGCAGTGTATAATCACTGCCTCTTTCCCTCCCTCCAGGGTATCTCTTCACTACCTCATCTTGTTCCCGTCCTCTCCCCAGACCACCCCTAAAGGTTATTAATTCCCTGGGATCTCTATGCCGGCTCTGGCAGTTGCAAATGCCCATTTGTCCCAGAAGCTTTATAGCTAGTTACTGTCTTGAAGGCAGGGGACTGGACCAGATGGCTTCTCAAGGCTCCTCCCAGCTCGGGGGCTGTCTGATCTGATCTCACAAGCTGACTGATGCTGCGCCTGTCGAAATGAAGACAGTCACAGAGAAGTGGGGAGCCAGAGATTGGTAGAAGGCAAGGTTTTGGGTTTTTTTTTTAATAGTATTCGTTAAGCGTTTACTATGTGCCAAGCACTTTTCTAAGCACTGGCATAGATACAAGTAATCAGGCTGGACCCAATCCATGATCCACATGGGGCTCACAATCTTAATCCCATTTTACAAGTGAGGTAACTGAGACACAGAGAGATAAGTGACTTGCCCAAGATTTCTTCAAGAATGGCTGAATTCTTTGGTTGAGTAATGACAAAAAATTAACTTTTCACAGAAGAGCTTGTGGGGAGGGGGAAGACTGAGCACATAGGGAAAAAAAATCAGGGAGAGAGCACCATGATGGCAGGAAGTCAGAGAGAACGAGGCCTTCCGCCTGGAGGAACAAGCCTGGAGTTCCTTCCCTCTCCAAATCCAATAGCTCATAGTCCTTCCCATATTCAAAACTCTCTGGAAGCAATCAATCAGTCAGTGGTATTTATTAAACACTCACTATTTATTAAGCACTCACTGAGTGAAAACACTATACTAAACACTTGAGAGAATGCAATATAACAGAATTGGGTAGACATGTTACCCGCTCACACAGAGTTTACGGTCTAGAGGGACAGCCCACCTCCTTTATTATGTCTTCCCAATTCATTCCCAGAATCCCAAGTCATCTAAATCCATCAGTTCTCTGGGAGTCAGAAGGACATGGGTTCTAATCCCGACTTCATCACTTGTCTGCTGGGTGACTTTGGGCAAGCCACTTCACTTCTTTGTACCTCAGTTACCTCATCTGCAAAATGGAGATTAAGGCTGTGAGCCCTACCTTGTATCTACCCCAGTGCTTAGAATGGTGACTGGCACGTAGTAAGAGCTTAAATATACCATAAAATAAAAGAGGTTGCATGGCCCCTCCTGGAGTGCCAACACTGTGGACTGGACAAGGTCTGCAGCTTATCACTTGGATGTATTTTTTTCCTCCTTTCCTTGGTTCACAGGGAAGGCCAGCAGGAGGTTTGACCTTCCACCTATAAAGGTCACAGCCATCAGTGAATTGCTGAAGAGACCAGAGCAACATTTGCTATTCTCAACCAATGCCATTCTCCAACTAAAGATATTTACAGCATATGTGCCCTCTTATTTACAGGTGATAAAAGCCAGCCAGTCTCCTCCACTACCTAGAGATGCAGTGGGAGAGCACACAGGATAAATTCCAGCTGTTGGCACTGTCCTGGCATTGGCAAACTGGGAGAGAGGGCTGACAGATGATTTGATTTCTGCGCATAGTGCTGTTGTTTTTCTTTCAGTTGTCGCTCTAGGGTGCTGGGAGGTTGGAGCTGTACAAAGCCTATTTTCCCCAATAATGGTTCAAATCTGCATTTTCTTCCAGCTCTGAGCAGAGGAAGGTCCTCTCCTTTCAAAAGCTAACCCTTCCTTCCTCTAAGCAGCCTGTCTCCTTACTTCCAAAGTCTAGACCCCTCCTGGGCTTTCCTTCCCATTGAAATAGTGGTTGGTTACCTCTCTCCCACCCTTAAAATTCAGGAGGAGCGGCTTGGACTAGTGGACAGAGCACGGACCTGGGAATCAGAAGGACCTGTGCTCTAATTCTGGCTCCACCACTTGTCTGCTGTGTGACCTCAAGCAAGTCACTTCACTTCTCTGGGCCTCACGTACCTCGTCTGTAAAATGGGATTGACTGTGAGCCCCTTGTGGGATCTCCCAAGCCACTTAGTACCGTGCTCTGCACACAGTAAGCGCTCAATTCATTCAATTGTATTTATTGAGCACGTACTGTGTGCAGAGCACTGTACTAAGTGCTTGGAAAGTACAATTTGGCAACAGATAGAGAAAATTCCTACCCAGCAACAGGCTCACAGTCTAGAAGGGGGAGACAGACAACAAAATAAAAGAAGTAGACAGGCATCAATAGCATCAAAATAGATAAATGGAATTAAAGATATATACACATCATTAATAAAATAAATAGAATAATAAATATGCACAAGTGCTGTGGGGTGGGGAAGGGGTTAGAGCAGAGGGAGGGAGTAGGGGTGATCAATAAAAGTGATTAATTGAATATGGACTGTGTACACACCTGATTAATTTGCATCTGCCCCAGTGCTTAGTATAGTGCCTGGCACATAGTAAGCACTTAACAAATACCAAAAAAAAAAAAAAAGAGGAGGAGGAGACTTGCCAAAACCTAAGCAAAGGAGTATTGCCCATTCTTCAACTTTTCCTTGACCCAAATTAAAAACAACAACAACTGGATCCAGTTAGATGGTGTTGGGGTCTAGAGTGGGCGAGCCCAGAAGGAGGTGGAGCTAGGAAGTCAGTCAATCAATCGTATTTACTGAACGTTTACTGAGGGCAGAGCACTGTACTAAGAGCTTGGGAGAGTGCGAAAAAACAGACACATTCCCTGCCCACAGTGAGTTTACGGTCTAGAGGAAGAGGAAGGAATTGAGGAGGTGAGGGAAGGAAAATGGAGTAGGGGGGAAATAATAATAATAATAATAGCGGTATATGTTACACACTTACTATATGCCAGGCATTGTTCTAAGTGCTGGGGTGGATACAATCAAATCGGGTGGATTATAGTCCCTGTCCCACATAGGGTTCACAATCTTAATCCCCATTTTACAGCTGAGGTAACTGAGGCCGAGAGAAGTTAAGTGACTTGCTCAAAGTCACGCAGCAGACAAGTGGCAGGGGTGGGATTAGAACCTGGGTCCTTCTGACTCCTAGGCCCATGTTCTATGCACTAGACCACGATGCTTCCACACAAGCACAAGCACACTGTGGGATGAGGTGACTCCCATTGACTTCTACAAGCACTGCCATTTCCACCAACTGCTCAAACAGATACCCAGCCAAGACCGGGTTGGTTGTCACAGCGGTTATTTTCATCCCTTCTGCCTGGGTTAGGGCGGTAGCCCCGGCCGTGGGGGAATTGGCCGATCTTGACCAATATCCCCACCAGTTGTTTGCCCACAGGCCCAGATCTCACAGGGTGGCCACGGCCACGGGAACTTCTCGTTACCCCACCCCCATCCCATTCTCAGTGAGTGGTATTTATTATTACTCTCTAACTGTGTGCAGAGCGTTGTACTAAATGCTTTGGAAAGTACAATACAGTCGGTAGATATGCTCTCTACCCTTAAGGGAGTCCTTCCCCCTCAATCAGTGACTGCTGATTCTCGTTGGATTGCGGGGACGGATAGTTCCGCCTGAATTGGGCCAACTTGTCATCTGACCCAAAGCAAGTCAACCAGCAGGACGGAAAATAACTCCGTGGCTAGGAAGTTCTTCTTATCGGCAATCTGGATCTGAGCTTGGCTGACACCTTTTCTTTAGGCAGCCCTCAAAGATCTCCAGAGACATTCTTCAGGGAAACTCATCTTCTATCCAGGTGAAATTTAGATTGAAATTTCCTTCAGGGCAGGGGTTGGGACTTTCCTTCCAGTGAACGCCCTTCAACATTTAGTACAGTGCTCTGCATATAGTAGGTGCTCAAAAAATACCACTGATCGACAGGTTATTGAAGAGCCCTAAATCGTCAGCTGCTTTGGACTACACCAGATCTTCTCTTTTTACATAGTATTTATTAAGTGCTTACTATATGCCAGGCACTGTACTAAGTGCTGGGGTAGACACAAGCTACCAAGTTGTGCAGAGTCCATGTCCCACATAGGGCTCGCAGTCTTAATCTGCGAAGATTATCTTAATCTGCGAGGAGAATCCGGGGGAAGCAGCGTGGTTCAGTGGAAAGAGCCCCGGTTTGGGAGTCAGAGGTCATGGGTTCGAATCCCAACTCTGCTGTTTGTCGGCTGTGTGACTGTGGGCAAGTCACTTCACTTCTCTGTGCCTCAGTTACCTCATCTGTAAAATGGGGATTAACTGTGAGCCTCACGTGGGACAACCTGATTACCCTGTATCTACCCCAGCGCTTAGAACAGTGTCCTGCATATAGTAAGTGCTTAACAAATACCAACACTATTATTATTATTATTTTTTTTATTAATTCCCACTTCATAGATGAGGGAACTGAGGAACAGAGAAGTAAAGTGACTTGCCCAGAGTCACATAGCAGACAAGTGGCAGAGCCGGGATTAGAACCCAGGTACTTTTGACGCCCAAGTCCACGCTCTGTTTACTAGGCCATGCTGCTTCTGTTAAAGTCTAAAGTAATAGTAGTCATAATAGTCGCAGTAATAGCCGGCAGTAGTGGTAACATTTACTGAGTGTCCACTTTCATTCATTCAATTGTATTTATTGAACGCTTACTGTGTGCAAAGCACTGTACTAAGCATAATATATGAGTGCAATATAACAATGAACAGATACATTCCCTGCCCACAGTGAGCTTACGGTCGAGAAGGGGAGGAACTTCACCTGACGCACTGTACTACCTGTCTGGGAAATACAGAACAATAGAGGAAACAACCGCAAAAATATTTACCACCAGAGTGATCAAAAATAAATAATTGAGAACACATTTTTACGTGAGTCCTAAGGAGGGTGGAAATAAGTTCATGAGTGTAGGAGTTGGCTGAAGGTGCTGGGAAATAAATTAGGGAAAGCTTGTTGGAGGAAGTGGGATTTTAGAAGGCCTCTGCTGAATCTGCTACCGTTGTTCTGAGACTTCCTTTATATTTCCCAGGCCCTATTTTATTGTTTGGGTTTTTTTTTTTGTTTTTTCCTGCTCTTTCTCTTCTTGGCAAAGGGAGCCATTTAAAGAATGATGGATCTGACTGCTAGATTAAAAACAGCCAGGTTTGTGAGTGCCTCATCAAGAACGTCTCCGAGAACACTCTCAGGAGCACTCTCTGTTCTCCCAGGAATGCATTCACCAAACCCCTACCAGGAACTCACACTAAAGAGGAATATTTAGGTTTGCCCCAAATAAAACTGCCTCGGTACAATTCTGGATATGCCCCTCTCAGGGAGAAGCATCCCAGGTAATAATGATAATAGTGGTATCTGTTAAGCACTTACTATGTGCCAAGCACTGGGATAGACACAATATAATCAGGAATCACGTGAGAGCTCACAGTCCAAGTAGGAGGGAGAACAGGTATTGGATCCCCAGTTTGCCAACGAGAGAACTGAGGCACAGAAATGAAGTGACTTGCTCAAGGTCACACAGCAGTCATCCCCTCTATGTTTTGAAGTGTTTCTGACTCTTAGGCCTGTGCTCTTTCCACTAGGTCAAGGTGCTTCTGACCCAGGTCAAGTAAGTAGTTGCCTTGGGGTAAAATGTCCCTCACCCAGGGGAGGAGCACTGCACTAAGAGCTTGGGATAGTACAATACCACAGAGTTGGTAGACACATTCCCTGCCCACAGGGAATTTACAGTCCAGAGGGGGAGATTTTGATCCTGCCCTCAAGGAATTCACCGTCTAATTGGGAGAACAAGCCGATTTAAATCACTGAGCACACAGCAGTTCAGAGAACTTGAGGAGAAATAAAAATAGGAAGCATGAGTGAAGAAATGAAAAAAAGAAAAATATGGAAGGTGAGAATAGATGCTGAGAGAGTTGTGAGGGGGTGGTGTGAGCAGGATAGTGATGGGATTAAGAAACAAAACGAGGCTATTCTCACTTTCTTCTACTTACTTCTTTTGATCAACGATAATAATAATAATATTTGTTAAGAACTTTCTATATGCCAAACACTATACAAAGCACTGGGGTTAATCGGTTGAACACAGTCCCTTGACCCACACTGGCCTCACAGGCTTATGGTATTTGTTGAGTGCCCACTGAGTGTAAAGCACTGTACAGAACACTTGGGAGACCTAGACCTTGCATTCAAGGAGTTTACTATCTAATGGGGAAAACCTACACAGGGACACTGGGGCAGCTGTTTTGGGCTCTGTGTCTCTGGGGGCCTCTGGGACTGGGAAAATCCCAATGGCTCAGCATGAGCCATGTAAATCAAGCCAAGCAGTTGTTGATGGTTCCTTCACTTCCGCTGCCGGCTCTAACTGCCTCCGTAATAATAATAATAACAATATTAATAATAATAACGACAAATCCCGATCACGGTTCGCTCTGCCCAAGGCACCTCTGGCCCTGCCCTCGTCCCACCAAAGCTCTAGGAGGCTGCGGGTTTCAAGCCCCTCTCACTCACGGCCAATAAAGGCCTCTGAGCCCAGCGCTGCTGGAAGCAGGGCTTCCTCCGTGGCGCTGCTAGACCCAGGAGAAGACATTTGAGCCGGCTCATTAGGAATGATTTTCGCATTGTCTAAAGGCTCTGCAGGACCCCAGAGAGCCAGGCTCCGGCTGGCGGAGTGGTGAGGCTCCCTTCCGCCGTAATGGAAATCCTGCCTCCCGGCCTCAGGGCACCCCGCTGGAACAGGGGCCCCACCAGGTCCATCCACAAACATGACCTTTCTGGTTTAAGAGACGTGGTTTCGAAATCAATTCGGGCTGATGAGGCCTCTGGAATCCAGCTCGGGGCCCGTCTTCAAGAGTGGAGGAGGCAGCCCCGCCTGCAGCGGAAACTTCCCCGGGTAGCGGGACGATCGATGCCCCCTCAGGGTGGCAGGAAGGTGAAGGGGTCAGTGGTGCCGTGGTGTAATGCTTAGCACCCTGGACTTGGGATCCAGCGATCCGAGTTTACTCATCGGTGGGGCTTAGATTTTTGAAGAGAAGCGGCATGGCCTAGTTGATAGAACCTGGGCCCGGAAGTCAGAAGGACCTAGGTTCTAATCTCGGCTCTGCCGTTTGTCTGCTGGGTGACCTTGGGCAAGTCACATCACTTCTTTTAGAGAAGCAGTGTGGGCTAATGGAGAGAGAACGAGCCTAGGAGTCAGAGGGACTTGGGTTCTAATCCTGGCTCTGACACCTGTCTGCTGAGTGACCTTGGGTGAGTCACTTTGCTTCTCTGGGCCTCAGTTACCTCATCTGGTAAAATGAGAATTGAGACTGTGAGCCCCATGTGGGACAGGGACCATGTCCAACCCGAACAGCTTCTACCTACCCCCGTGCTTAGTACAGTGCCTGGCACGTATTAGCCCATAACAAATACCATTTCAACAAAAAGGCAAATGCACACTCTCTACACATTTCACCTTAGCTTCCCCGATAGCAACCTGGTTGGCCTCTGGAGGGCAGTGACACAAGCTTTATTAGTAATAATAACCGGGCTAATAATAATCGTCGTATTTGCTAAGGACTTATTATGTGTTGAGTACTGGACTGAGTGCTAGGGTAAATAGAGTGAAATTAGATTGGACACGGTCCCTGTCCCACACGGGGTTTACAGTGTAAAAAGGGAGGGAGAACAGGTAGTGAATCCCCATTTTACAGATGAGGAAACTGAGGCACAGAGGAGCGAAGTGACTTGCCTAAGGTCTCAAAGAATCAGCTGGGATTAGAACCCAGGTCTCTTGACTCCCGGACCCGCACTCTTACCACTAGGCAGCACTGCCTCTCAGACCATTCTGCTGTCCCTATTCAGGCCCATTCTAGCTCTCTGGGATAGTGCACTGCTCAGAGTAACTTTTCAATAAACACTATTGACTGACTGATGGGTTGATCGGTCTTGAACATATTGACCCTGGAGGTGATGAGCTGATTGGAATTGCCCTGAATACAGATTCTCCCCGTCCTTTGTTCTCATTTCCACTCCACAACTCCGGCTCACCGTTCCAGGCGCGTTCATGCTCCTTACAAATACTTACACCGGAAGAACAACCCTCCATGAGAGTCCGAATCTACGGGGCAAGAACTCACACGCCAGAAAAGCCTGAACCAACGGGTGCCGACTCGCAGAGTCCGGAACTGGAAGGAAACGGGGACGGAGTTGACAGCCTTCAACGTCACGATCTTGGCACTGTGCTTGGCATCTCATTGTTTGCTCACAGTTCGGCAGCAACTCTGGTGCCTTCGGCAGTCTGGAGTTAGGGCTGTGGGTCAGTGAGGAGGGGTTCAACGCTAGGTGATGGATCGACTTGTGGGAGTGTGTGTGTGTGCGCACGCACACGTGCGCGTGCACGCTCACACACTGTTGAGGCTGCCCCGGTCTCTTGGTCTCTTGTCCCTGCTGCCCTGGAGAGAGCCTATGCCAGGTGTGTTAAGGAGCCCTAGCTGAGCCGGAGAGGAGCCCAGCTGCATAGCAAATGGGTCTGGGCTGCTAGGGCAGCGGGAGCAGATGGAGGGTCCCTCCGTGGGCGCTGCTTGGGAGAAGTCTCACGGTGCTCTTGAATGAGAGTCAAAGTCACAGGCATCGCTGACAGGACTGGGCTGCTCCCTCCGCGGGCCGCGCTGAAGGACGCCCCGATGAACGAGGACGAAACTCGGCTGGCGGACTCTCCTGACCACGTCCCCGGAGGGGTCCAGACCATCACGCGTAGATGGGGGCACCGGACGTCCGGAGGCAGGGAGCCGGCTGGGGGCCCAAGCGGACTTTGAAGGGGAAGCTCACGCAACGTTTTTTCGTTGAAAGGTGAGACCGAGCCTAGGAAACCAGCTCAGCCAAACCAATCCAACGAGGCACTTAAATGCTAGCGGGAGATGCCTCAGAATCAGTGGGGCCCGATGGAAATATCCCGGGCTTGGGAGTCAGAGGGCCTGATTTCTAATCCCTGCTCTGCAACTTGTCTGATGCCTAATTCCAGCTCTGCCACTTGTCTGCTGTCTAATCCCAGCTCGGCTGCTTGTCTGCTGTGTGACCTTGGGCAAGTCACTTAATTTCTCTGTGCCTCTGTTTTCTCATCTGTAAAACGGGGATCACGTGCTCGTTTCCCCCTTCCCCTTAGACAGTGAGCCGCACGTGGATAAAGACTGTGTCTGACCTCATTAGCTTGTATCATCATCCCCTCTGCTTAGTACAGTGCTTAGCATAGAGTAAACGCTTAACAAATACCACAACTATTATTGTTCCCCATCTCACTCATTAGCAGGAACATTTATCAGACTCTGGCTGGGTGTAACAGCAAGTTATCCAGAGTAATTCTCTTCCTCCTCCTCCAGTACATTTTGCCTTTAGTTATCTGGATATTTCAGGCCCCCTAAATCATCTTCACCTGAAACATCAGATCGTGGATGCCAACCTGCAATGAAAAGCATGAATTACCTGCATTATTTTGATAACTTAGACCTAACCACTCAGGCAGACCTACCCCACATGCCACCCTCCTGACCCCGGGCTCCTCTGGCAATGGACGTCACAACCGGAAGTGACCCTGCCTGACTGACCGTCTCAAGTTCTTCCTTTTCAAGGAACACCAGGAGAAATGTTCTGACTTCTCCTGGTCTTATGACTGAGAGGGGCATCTCTAGGAGAGAGCCTGGGGGCAGGGGGGGCGGGGAGGAAGGAGGGCAAAATCTTTCCCAAGCTCTAGTGCAGGCACAGTAGAGGTCCTGTGGATAACAGCTCTTTTATCCCCACTACCTAAATGAGAAATCTGAGGTTGCACCAGACAAGGTTGACCCCAAGGTTTTGGGGCAGCCAAGGACCGGACCCAAGGCCAGGCCTCCAGCTTCAGCGTCTGGTACGAGAAGGAGGGTTTGGAAGCACTGATTTTGTCTGTCTCCTGGGGATGGAGATGGGAGCATCCCAGCAGGTTTTCCACTGCATGGACCAGGTACACCCCCTTCTTTCACTGAGCAGGGGCTGGAGGGTTCGGGGGTCATCAGAGGGGGGTGGCAAGGAGAGCTACTATCAACTGCCCCTGCCCCACCTTGCCCACCCTCTGTGGGGAATGATCCACCACAGGGTCCAGATCCAAGAGGGGCCCAGGGCAGAGAGGCTCCCCATCTTCCCATGGAAGGTTTTCTGTCCACTTTCAGTCTGGTGGTCTAGGATGGAAGCGGGGCAGGGAACGTGTCTGCCAACTTTGTTATATTACATTCCCCCAAGCACTTAGGACAGTGTTTTGCACACAGTAAATAATAAATACCGTTGACTGATTGATTGGTCAAAGCCCTCCCATGTGTCGCTCTGGGGCTAGCACGTGGCATCTCCAGGAGACAACAAAGGACAGGCAAAGGTACACACACACACAAGCATGCATACATACGAATGCAAGTATACGCACAGACCTGTACGCAGCCATACAAACGAGGGCACGCACAAGCATGAACAAAGGCTCCCTACTCCTCATCACCCTGTGGGCATTTCTCAGAGAGCTCGCCCATTCTCCTCAGCTCTCTCTTGCCCTGGGAGAAAAGGACAGGCTGGGACCTGATGCCCCTTCGGAAGGATGGAGGGTGGAGGGCAGAGGGCAGAGTGTGGAGGGCACAGGTATGGACGACAGTTTTATCGAGTTCACTTTCAGCCAAGGTTCCTCTCCCGGCAGAACAGACCCAGATAATTTTTTCCGGATGGCCCCGGAATGCCTTTCAGAAGCCCCCAGACAAAAAGGAAAACAGAAAGCCCTTAGCCCCTTTGCCCTTCCCGTTGGCTCTGCTCCTTCCCTCCCCACAGCCGGCACAGGGCTGGCACAGGGTACGCATCGGCAGAGCTGACTGGAGGGCCCCAGCTGAGAGGGAAACAGCTCCAGTCCCCTTCTGGCGCTCGGTGCCCCAGATGTCTCGAGCCCAGCTCATCGGGAGGTTAATGACGGACGGACGAGGCTGCAGTGACCCAGAGGGGAGGCGGGGAGGAGGGGGATGGGAGGGGAGGGAGGGGCACAGGAGGTCACATCGGCTCTGGGGGGTCTTCTAGGGCCCCCTGGTAGGCCACCCCCAAAGCCGGCCCAAGCCCGGCGTCGCTGGGGCCCAGCGGGCCGAGCTCCCGGCGGAACACACGCTCGCCTCAGCTGGTGACGTTTCATGGAATGTGTCCGGGTCCCTCCCCCCCACGGAGGGCAAATATGGAAGCTTGTCAAAGGAGATCAATCTGCTCGGTGCCTTCCGGAGCCGGCCGGCCGGCCTACCCTCCGGCGGGGGACTCCAGGGACGGTGGAGGGGTGAGGGGATGGGAGGGGGAGAAGGCACGAGGGCGGCGGAGGCAATTTCGGCCTGGCTCCAGGCAGCCTCCTTCCCTCCTCAGCCCGCCAGACTGAGAAGAGTGGCCAGGCCTGAACGGCTCTAGGCCCCAGGAGCTGGCGGGTTCCTGAGCCTTCCCCAGAGCCCAAGCAGAGACAGCCAGCACCATCTGTGGAGCTGTCGGCCTTTTCAGCCAGAAACCCTCCACTCCCGCCCACCCCCCAGCCCCACCCATCTGGTGAAGAAGGTGGCTGATGTCCCAACTCCTCGTCGAATCTGCCTCCGCCATCCCTGCCCCCGTGAAACCTGTTCCCCCATAGCGTGAGACCGGGTTGTAAAGAGAAGAGTGCTATGGGCAGGGGTTTCTAGGGCCTGGCCTCTCTCCCCTCCCACTAACCTCTGAGAAAATCCAGGCCAGCCCCACTCCTGTTGTCCCGAAAGTCCTCCCGGGCCAGGGGCCTGCTTGGTCCCTCCCCATACTGGCAGCCACTCTACTGGTCAAATTCCTGGGAGCCGTGGCCCATTCACCCCGACGCTGCACCCCTAGACCGAGTAGGGCTTGTCTGGGTGGGAAGGGGGTCTAGGTTTGGGGAGCTGGAGAACAGGTGTGGGTGGAGGAGAAGGAGGAAGAGGAGGAAAAGAGAAGGAAGAGTCTCACCCAGAATCAAGGGGTCAGAAAAAGCTCGTTGTGGGTAGGGATTGTCTTTCTTTATTGCTGTACTGTACTTTCCCAAGCGCTTGGTAAGTAAGCGCTCAATAAATGCGACCGAAAGAATGAAAAAGACAACAATGTTGGAAGAGCCTATGACTATGACTCCTCCACAGGGCTGGCTCAGAGCCTGAAAGAGATTCTGTCAGGACTGCTGCAATAGGGGGTACTAGGCCAGCACAGACACTTAAAGTGAATCGGGGTCCCCAACATCTAACTCCTCATGAGCCGCCTGGGAGCATGCCCTCTCTCCCCACTGACTGCTCCTGAGAAGAGGAAGGAACTGGGTTGAGACGCAGCGACCCAGCCACCTGGGAATCTGGAGGGCTGGGAGTTAGACCCTGGAAAAGGAATATCTGAGATAGATCCCACCCCTTGAAGAGCTGGCAACCCATTTGGGGAGACAGATCAGGCATCAACTCCTAAACTGGAAAATCCATCAAAGAGACACATCAACATATTAAGCAGATGAAATCACCTCTTCTGAGGAGGGTTTGGAGTGATTGGAACCCATTGGAGTCAATCTGAGAAGGCTACATGGAGGAGGTGGGGCTTTAGCAGCATTCTGGTGGAGGGAATTAGTGCTTTCCTGGAGCCGCCAGTGTTTTCATCTGGCTCTGAACACTGAGCAGAGAGATCAGCCTTGTTTCTGGATTCACAGCATCTCCAATTAACACCACAAACTCCGACAGGATCTCAGGTATTTCGGTCACCATGACTCAGAGCGAGAAAATGGATGTGACTTCCCTCAGAACTACATGGTAACCACATGAGTTAGCAAGTTTAATTTCGGGGGGTACCTGCCAGCAGAACAGATTCCAAGAAGCAATCGATCACATGGGCAGCTCGTGAGGCACAGAAATGGGAAGGAAACAGCAGAATATCGCCCGGGCTGCAGAGGCAAATGCCTTCTCCACCGAACCGCCATCATCAAGGCAAGCGACTGAGCCGGCACTCCACACTCCTGCAATCCTCACATCTCCCCTCCCCTGGGCCCCTCGGTCGGCCACCCACCGTGTGACCTGGAGAGGAGAAGAAGGAGGAGGAAAAGGGGCTCAGCTGAGGTCTGCGATGAACTGTTTTGCCTCATTTCCCCAAGAGAAATCAGCAGAGCTCCCGAAGAAATAAAATCAGATCTCCAAGACCAGGACCAGAAGGATATTTTTGGGAATTTATTCATGCAGGTGAGGTTGATCACTCAGAAGCATTCAGGAACCTGTTCCCGGGGAGACCCAGACCCTTGAGGACCAGCCCACCTCAGTGTTGATCTCTGATCTTTGCTTTTCTTTCTCTCTCTCCGTTCAGCCTTTACAACTGCCAAAAGTTTCCTTCCTTTTAGGCTGTGAGCACCATGTGGAACAGGGACCGTGTTCAACCTGATTAACTTGTATGCAGCCCAGCTTGTAATATAGTGCTTGGTAAATGGTAAGCACTTCACAAACACCACCGTGATTGTTAATAGTTGTTATAATATTATTAATGAGTAGTGATAAGTATTATTAATAAGAAGGAGAACATTTTACAGGTGAAGATACCGAGGCACAGAGAAGTTAGGTGATTTGCTCAAGGTCACACCGCGGGCAAGTGGCAGAGCTGAGATTAGAACTCATGTCCTCTGACTCTTCTACCATTTTTTTTACTAGGTCATGCTTTTTTTATTATTACTAACCAAAAAATGGTATTTGCGGAGCACTTACTGTGTGTAGAGCACTGTGCTTAGCACAGTGAATGTACAAAGTGGGAGAATACAGTGCGGTAGAGAAGGTAGACATGATTCCTGCACATAAGGAGTATTATTATAATAAATCCTCCCCACAGCCCCATAGCACTTATGTACGAAAACCATAATTCATTTAGTTTTTAATGTCTGTCTCCTCATCTAGACTGTAAGCTCACTGTGGGCAGGGAATATGTCCGTTACATCGTTGTGTTGTACTCTCCCGAACGCTTAGTTCTGTGCTCTGCACATGGTGAGAACTCAATAAATATGATTGATTGAAGTCCAGGCCTTGTTCTTTAGCATTATTTTCCCATGACTTTGACCTGAGGCTCAGTTGTTTGTGGGGGCTTAATCACACTGTTCCTTAAAGCATCCTGCAGCCACTGCACACAATCATCACTGTATGCCTGCTTGTCTTCCCCATTAAATGGCGAGCTCCTCTTGGGCTCGGATCATGTACAGTGCCTGGCACATAGTAAGCGCTTAACAAATACCATAATTAATCGTCTTCTGTAGTGCCCTGCCACACTGTAGTCTGTCAATAAATATAACTGATGATGAAAATGGTGACTCTCAGAGACAAACTACTAGGCTGGATTGTGAGCCCTTGGGGAACATGATCCATGTTTACTTTCCGCCTATGTTTTCCTAGCATTTAGTACAGTTTGATGCACATGGTAAGTGCTTTATAAACACTAATTATTACTATTACCAATGGCATGTCAGCACTTCTGCTGTGGATACTCATACACTGTGCCCCTAGCATTTTTACGCATACTTTCATCCTCAATTATTTTCTCCTCTCTGTAATTTATTTTTGTGCCATATAATAATAATTGTGGTATTTATTAGGTACTTATTGTGTGCCAGGCACTGTACTAAGCGCTGAGGTGGATACAAGCAATTCGGGCTGGGCACAGTTCCTGTCCTGCATGGGGTTGACAGTCTCATTCCCCATTTTACAGATGAGGTCACTGAGGCATAGAGAACTGAAGTGACTTTCCCAAGGTCACCCAGCAGACAAGTGGCAGAGCTGGGATTAGAACCCATGACCTCCTGACTCTCCGGCCCGTGCTCTATCCACTACTCCAAGCTGAATCTAGGAGCATTTCCCATGCTAGATTGTCAGCCCCTTGAGTACAGAGACTATGTCTACTAATCCTATTGCACTCTCCCAAGAATTAAACGGTATTTATTGAACGCTAACTGTGTGCAGAGCACTGAACTAAGCACTTGGGAGATTACAATATAACAATAAACAGACACATTCCCTGCTCATAAAGAGCTTACAGTCTAGAGGAGAGATAAATATAAATACCTAAATTACAGATGCAGCGTGGCTCAGTGGAAAGAGCACGGGCTTGGGAGTCAGAGGTCATGGGTTCGAATCCCGGCTCGGCCACTTGTCAGCTGTGGGACCTTGGGCAAGTCACTTAACTTCTCTGTGCCTCAGTTACCTCGTCTGTAAAATGGGGATTAAGACTGTGAGCCTCACGTGGGACAACCTGATGACCCTGTATCTACCCCAGCGCTTAGAACGGTGCTTTGCTCATAGTAAACACTTAACAAATACCAACATTATTATAAGTGCTGTAGGCCTGGGACGGGGAGATGAATGATAGGAACAAGTCAGGGAGACAGAGAGGAGGGGGAGAAGAGGAAAGGAGAGCTTAGTTAAGAATGTAGTATTGTGTTCCATAACAGGAATCAATGCATATGATTGATTGATTGGCTTATAATAATGTTGCTCATCATCATTATTATTATTACTATATTTGTTAAGCACTTACTATATGTCAAATACAGTTCTAAGCTCTGGGATAGATATGAGATAATCAGGTCAGATACAGTCCCTGGCCCACGAGGGCCTCACAGTTCAAACCCTACTGTTGACTGAGAGGTGAATTACTGGGCTCCTTTGGAGGAGCTAAAGCAGAGATTTTTGTAGAGTCCAGGAGGACTCACAGAGAGAAAGGCAGAAGGCAGCCAGGCCCTGAACCCTTTGCTGACGACAGGATTCTATACCAGCCACCAGGCCTGGGCCACCTGAATTCCCCATCCACACCAGGCTGTTCTGTGAGCCAAAGCTGCCCTAAGTCAACCCTGCCCTCATTGTGGGCACAGTTCCTGTTGGACTGAAGAGGCTCATTTCCCGGGCAAAGGACGAGGAGAAGGAGGAGGAGGGGAGGAGCAGGATGAGAGGATGAAGAAGAGGCTGAGGAGGGCAGGGAGGAGTAAGAGGAGAAGGAGAAGAAAGAGGAGAAGCAGATTGGTTTAAGGGTCTTTCTCAAAAACTCTTATTTCTCTCCTATATCCATTTCAAATCCCAGTCCCAATCCCGATCCAAATCCATTCCAGGTTCAAATCTGAGCTCTGTTGCTGGTGTTAGTTAATTCGGGTATTTATTAAGCGCTTTTTCTATGTTAAGCCCTGGGCTACAAACTGGAGTCAATATAAGAGAATCAGATGAGACACAACCCCTGCCCTCTAAAGGCCTCATGATCTAGGTTGGATTACACAGATAAAAGCCATCGTCTCACCAACAGCAAGAATAACAACATATCGAGACAATAATGCCATGAGGAGGAAATACCCTGTTCTTAGAGTAAATATATCAAACGGTGTTATTCACTGAATGCTTACTGTGGGTGGAGAGTCTGAAATAGTCGGTTGACAAGATCCTCGCTCTCAAGGAGCTGCCTACTTACAGCCATCATTCACGCCATCTCCGCCCCCTACTTCCCCAGGCCGAGGGACAGAGCGGGGGGCTGTTCTTGCACTACTCCCCGGAAGCTTCACTTCTGAAAGCTGTCTAGCCACCAGCTGAATTAGTAATGGTTCATCCTTCTAACTAGGCCCAGGAGTTCGACGTGGACTGCCATTTTGATGTTCTCAGCGGGGAAATGATGCTGTAAACACCCATACTTGATTCACATGCAGGGTCTCTTGGTTGCCTGCAATCATGGCCATCTGCTTGGATGGCACCGTGCCCACCCAGGGGGCCCAGGGGAGATCTCCCAGCCCGTGATTGGTTCAGGGAAGTGTTTCTCAAACCGGGATGGTGTCGACCTCTTCTGAGGTAGACCCCAGTGGGGAAAGGGGAACAAAGGCAGATTTTTCTTTTTCTCTTGGAAAAGAAAAAAAAAAAGATCAATTTCACCGACACCTCAGAAAGAGAGGGTGTCAGTAGAACCCCAAATATTCCCGAGAATTTTCTGCACCCACTGATGAGGAGGAGGTGAGGAGAGAGTCAAGTTGAGGTCTCCCCATCCTCACAACCTCCTTCCTGATGCACCAGGTCTTTCAGGAGATGACAGTCTCTGGGAGAGAGAGATTCCTGGGAGCGGCTGCCATTTTGGCCCCCTCGGTCTGAGGCCGGGGGAAGGAGTAAGGGCAGCTTTTCCTGCCTCCCCAGGACCATCCAGGTAGCAAAACAAGTAAGACCGTCTTAGGAAGTCCTGAACCAATTCCCCCAACCCACCCATCTGAGGTGCAAGCCCTGCCCCGGGGTACAAGGTGGACATGATATCAACTGTGGACCCTGGGTTCATCTTTGTTGACCAGGTGTAAGAGTTGTGTGTTATTTTGGTTATATGATCCATCCATCAACAGTACTTTTTGAGCTCCTGCTGGGTTCAGAGCACTTGACTAAGCACTTGGGAAAGTACAATACTATCGAGTTCGTAGACATGACCCCTGCCCTTGTAGAGCTTACAGTCTAGTACGTAATGTAAGCATGTCAGCCAGTCACTCAATGGTATTTATTAAACACTTACAGTGTACAGAGCCCTGTACTCAGTGCTTGGGAGAGTATGATATAACAACATAACAGACATATTTCCTACCCACAACAAGCTTACAATCTAGAGATATCTCTCAGAACCTTTTAAGGAGAGGCACAGAACCTAGGGTGCAGCCCCAGAGGGATCCCTGATCCCTTCCATCACTCCAGAGGACCAGCAATCGCCTCCCGGGATTCTGAAAACATGGACACCATTTCCGCGTCTTGGGACATGACGCGAGAACGAATGGGAGAGAGAGCGTGGATGTTCAAAATTCAAAAGGTGTCCAATGTTATAATGGTGGAGGACAGGGGACAGTCCAGCTGCAAACCTGATGGTACAAAACTGGACAAATGGACACCCTGCTGGGGTAGGGGATCCTGAACTAGAAGCTGGACGCAGCCAGCTTGGGGAAGACCTGTTCCTGCATGGCCGAGCGGGCCTGTACACAGGTACTAAAAGAATCCAGGTGCTTCCAGGAGTGCGGGAGGAGGGTAGACCTATTTTAGGCCCATTGCAAGCTGGAAGGAGCAGGGAGGTTGTGGGGAAATTGAAGAAGGGGCAGGTTTGTGGGAAAGGAAACATCATCTCTTCCTCCATGATACTGCACAATGGAACTGTCTCTGGGCTGATGCGCCCTGGTCTCTGGCCCACACTCTGGTCCATGTAGCTTAAAACCCCAGTGGGTGAGAGGTTGGACCACTGGATTTCAGGGGACAGCTGTCCCCTCTCTGGGTCCTCTTAGCCCTGTTCATCTTTACCCTGGGTGTTTCCTGCTGAGGTTCCAGAATGTGTGGGTGTGTTGGGGAATGGGAAGACCAATTCACTCTCCCACTAGGAGATAAAAGCTTTTCTAGGACACATCTTTGCCCCCCTGGACAGTTTGACATCACGTCAGGATGTTCTCCTCTCATTACCCTGCAAGTCTTGGAGCAGAAAGAGCCGTGGGCAACATCACCGGGAACCGAGCATGTCACTGATTCGTCCATTTCTCTTTCCTTCTCTCTGTCCTCTCCATCCTTCTCCCTGCTACTCTGAGCCCCAAGTAAAGTCAGCTCCTCCTCAAACCCAGCGTTTGATGAATAGCAACTCTGACTGGGTAATTTTCCTGTGAAGCACCCAGCATAGAGCTGTTTATCATGCATTTCTTTGTCCATTTTCTTTTCTTTGTGGTATTCGTGTGTTCTTTTTTTTAACGTATTTGTGAAGCGCTTACTATATGCCAGACACTGTACTAAGCACTGGAGTAGATACAAGCTAATCAGACTGGACACAGTCTCTGTTCCATATGAGACTCAAAGTCCTAATTCCCATTTTACAGATGAGGTAACTGAGGCACAGAGAAGTTAAGAGACCTGCCCAACGTCAACTGCAGACAAGTGACAGAGCAGGGATTAGAACCCAGCTCCTTCTGACTCCCAGGCCTGTGCTCTATGCCCTAGGCCATGATCCTTCTCTATTTCAACTTACATTTTATTCATTTTATTAATTATGTTGTCACGTTTTATTAATAATGAATAGACTGTAAACTCTAGGTTGTAAGGTCTTTGTAGGCAGGGAACACTTCTACCAATTTCATTGTATTGGGCACAGTAAGTGCTCAATAAATAATATCGATTGATTGTATTTGTATTTATTTTAATTGTATTTATTTTATTTATTGTATGAATATGTATTAGTATTTGCTGATTTATGTGCGTAGTGAAAAGGGCACAGGACTGGGAGTCAAAAGACTTGGGCTCTAATCCCAGCTGTACCACTTGTCTGCTGTGTACCCTAGGTCAAGTCACTTGAGGTCTCTGTGCCTCAGAGTCCTCATTTGTAAAACAGAGGTTAAATAAATACCTGTTCTCTCCCTTGATTAGACAGTGAGTCCCTTGGGAGACAGGGAATGTGTCTGATCTGATTATACTGAATCTACCCCAGTACTTAGCACAGTGCTGGGCACACAGGGAGCGCTTAACCAATACCACGGTTGTTGGTACTATTAATTTGGTTGACGGTAGGAAGCCAGTTATCTAAACAAACTGGTAATGGGATGAGTTTACATCATTGAAATTTCAGGTTACCCAAAATAACTGGGCTGAGTCAGGCCAGACAGTCACCTGCCTTATTCTGTTTGGTTGCGGAAGGGATTTTTTTGGTTTCTCATCAGTCTTGACTCCCTCCTCCCCCGCCCGCGCAAGTTTGGGTAAAAGGTCAGTTCAGAAAAATAGCTTTCTAGAGCCTTAGGGCCATCACTGCAGCCAGGTGATTGGGAGCCTCCCCGAACCAGTTGTCCTGGCTCCAGCCTCTATCCTAGATCTTTCCTGATGACTTCCCCTGGCACTCCTGGCAACAGGGAAGGAAAGCCTGCCGTGTCCCCGGAGTCAAGGAAACATTGAGCGATTCAGGCAGTGCAGAAGAGAATGAACTGAATTATGCATGTGGGCGTTGGAAGGCTTCTGGCCTGCAGGACAGCATGGGGGCTGAACTCTGCCTCCTTCCCCATGCTCCATCACATGCTCAGGGAAGCTGCCGGGCTTCGTTAGGAAGCACGCGGCTTTTGATCTTAGCGGTGGTTCCTACCAGGTCCTCGGGCCTGGTAGCCTGGTCTCCTGAGGGCCCTCTGGGCTAGGTAAAACCAGGGCGGAGGGGACCCCCTAGGGCTAGGCCAGAGCCCACCGGCCCAATAATAACAATAATAATAATAATAATTGTGGTATTTGTTGAGCGCTTACTTTGTGCCAGTCCTCTACTAATATCTGGGGTGGATACAAGTAGATTGGGTTGGACACAGTCCCTGTCCCACATGGGGCTCACAGTCTTAATCCCCCTTTTGCAGATGAGGTACCTGAGGCACAGAAAAGTGAAGTGACTTACCCAAGGCCACACAGCAAACTAGTGGCAGAGCTGGGATTAGAACCCAGGTCCTTCTGTCTCCCAGGCCCATACTCTATCCACTAGACCACCCTCCCGAGCCCAGATGGGCCCGGCGGGCCCCTCCGTAGTCATTCGGGGAAGCATGGGGGAGCCGGGAGGCCCCAGCCCACCCTCCCCTGATCGGACCTACACGACCTGGCATCTGAAGCTGGGAGGGGGGTTGAATACAGGGAGCAAGTCAGGGCGATGCAGAAGGGAGAGGGAGAATACGAAAGCAGGACTTAGTCATCAATAAGGTGGTGAAAGTGGGGAGAGTAATTGTCTCTCGGATATGAGGAGGGAAGGCATTCCAGGCTGGAGGAAAGATTTGGGTGAGAGGTCAGTGGTGAGATAGATAAAATCAAGGTATAGTGAGAAGTGAAATGTGTGGGCTGGGATGACCTCAAGATCCACCACAGTCAACACTAAGAGGGCTCAGATTTGCCAGGGAATTTGTCTATCAGCCTGTTTTCTGGTTGTCAAATCCCAGAAGAACATCTTTCTGGGAATATTATTTATTTATACTGATGCCTGTTTATTTGTTTTGATGTCTGTCTCCCCCCTTCTATACTGTAAGCCTAGTATGGGCAGGGATTTTCTCTCTTCATTGCTGAATTGTACTTTCCAAGCACTTAGTACAGTGATCTGCTCACAGTAAGCACTCAATAAACACTACTGAATGAATGAATGACTTAAGAGAGCTTTCTCCCACCCCGGGTAGTGGGATTAAGGCTAGAGGTCACGGCCGGGAGAGTCAACCCCTCAGTTACCTGGAACTAGACTGGACGGGATCAAGTTTGAACTCAGGAATCCTCTCCCGTCTGAAACTTCTAGGAGGAGCACCATCAGCGCAGGCTGGATTCAATGTAACATTTAATTACACCAAGAGTCTAACGAACACAAGGAAAATCAGATGTGGAAGTCTGACCCCCTGCCGAGCCTCCTGGAAACAGTGGGGAAGGCGGCATTAGAGCCCATATGCTGCTGTGTGTCATCCCGAAGGGCGGGAGTTTCCAATGAAAGAAGATTCAGTCCCGGCTCCTCCTTAGCTTCCACCAGCTTCCTCCCCTCTCTCTGCCCCCTCAATCAATCAATCAATTACTTGTTGTGGGCAGAGAATGTATCTATTATATTGTTAAACTGTACTATCCCAACTGCTTAGTACAGTGCTCTGCACAAAGTGAATGCGCTCAATACACACACAACACACATTCCATAATGCGATTGACTGACCGGTATTTATCGAGCACTTACTGTATAGTGAGCATTGTACTAAGCCCTTGGGAGAGTACAGTGCAACAAAGTTGGTAGACACATTCCCTGTCCACAAAGACATTCCAGTTCCTTCTGGATCATTCCTGTCCATCATTCCCTCCCTGTCAGGAGGGTCAGCGAGCCCACTGGCCCACTCACTGGATGGGTTTACCTTGAAGAATGGGGCCTGGGCCAGGCCAGAGTGGATGTCTTTTCTCTGTCCCTGGCTGGGCAGGCTCCTGGGGGTGCTTGCTGGATATTTTATTCAGTGAAATGTGTGGTCTGAGACCCTTCTTCAGCTTCTCCATTCTGGAATCGGTTCCTGAAGAACCAAACCCATGAAATGTCCCCCACAAGGCTACTGGGCAGATTTCAGATGTTGTGTTTATCGCTGGGCTAGAGGAGGTAAAGAGTGAAAAATAATAATTATTATAACTGTTGTATTTGTTAAGTGCTTACTCATGTGCCAAGCATTGTACTAGTTGCTGGGGTAGATGTAAGGTAATTAGGGTGGGTACAGTCTCTGTTCCACAGGGAGCTCAGAGTCCAAGTAGGAGGGAGAGCAGGAGCTGAAGCCCTGGATAGGCCCTGAGGTGAAGGGAACTTGGAGAGCTAAAAAAATGCCAGGGAGATTCTGCCTGGAAAACCTAACTTTGCTTCACTCGTCTCACCCGTCTTCAAACTATAACTTTTCCCCTTCCCGCTGACAGGAACTGTTTCCCTGTTCAAATCCAACAAGCCATATTTTTCCTCACCTTCAAAATTCTCCTGAAAACCCATCTGCTTCCTCTAGTAGACCTTTCCCGACAAATCTTCCTTCCCTGATCAATTCTCCCACCTACCACCGTCCATCGATCAATGCATCGGTTTATCTATGTCACATATATTCATTTGCAGCTAATTATTTTTTATCCCAGTTAATATCCATTGACCTTTTCGCTTTATTAAGACTGTCTGTGTCTGGCCCAGTGATCCATGAGTAAACTCGCTGTGGGCAGGGAACGAGACTTCCAACTCTGTTATACCATACTCTTCCAAGCACTTAGTACAGTGCTTTTCATGCAGTAAGTGCTCAATGAATAGGATCGATTCATTGACGTCACAAGCTTCTTCAAGGCAGGGATGTTGACTTCTTTCTCTTTTATCATTTCCTGCTGAGCATCTAATATAGTGCTCTGCACACCATAGGCACTCAATAAATATGGTGAAGAGGATGATGATGAAATGCATTGACAGAGCACAGTGCTTTGCACTTAGTAAATGCTTAATTTACACCAGAACTGATCCAGGGTAACCCACAAGGCAGTACTGTTCAGAGAGCTACAGGCTGCATCTCATCTATGAAGGAACTTTGTACATTCTGTTAACGGAGGTCCATCAACAAATCATTCAGTCAATCAATCAAACAATCAATGGTATTTATTGAGTGCTTGTTTTGTGCCAAGCGTTTTGGAGATTACCTACCTGACTCATATTTCCCACTAAAATTCAGAAGTTAAAAATATTTTCTACCTCAGGCTTTTTCTTAGGATGTACTAATCTGTTGCCCTTCTCAGGGTTGTACCTGGAGAGTTTCCAGTACTCTACCAGTCTCAGCTATAGGAGGGAGAGTCAAGCAGAGGCATACCCATTCCATTCCCAGCTTGGGAAGTGGCTAGCGAGTGGAAAGCAATCTGCTACAAGTCAAAACTCACCTGTGCTGGGCAGCAGCGGCACAGGAGCGAGTTGAGGGTGGAGACTCGAGTTTACGGCTGGCAAGGCGGTAATGGTAAACCACTTTCGTATTTTTACCAAGAAAACACTATGGATACGCTACCAGAACGCTTGCAGATGGAGAGCGGGGCGTTCTGGGAGTGATGTGTCCGTGATGTCGCTATGGGTCGGAAACGACTCGAAGGCGTAAGACAAGACAATCTGTTGGCTTTTAATGCTATAGAAATAACTACATATCTGTTAACCCCACTGTATCTTCCAAGAGCTTCGTTTGTACAGTGGCAGACAGGAGGCCCTCAATAAATACTATTGATTGCTTGGTTGACTATTTGCATTTGCCAAACAATGTATGCATATCACATCCAGAACACCGACCATCGCTGTTTCCTTCTTGTGAAATCACAGTAGGTCCCGCCTGGAGTGAGGTGAACTGCACGGGCTGATGATGAATGTCATCCGCTTCTACCCTGGTTCAGCCTGTGTCACTGCAGAGCTCTCTGGGTGTCTGGAATATCCAACTAGGAATGCAAAGTGGGTTTTCCAAAATTCCCCTGTAAATTTGTGAGACAGGTATAAACCACTTTGGGGACAGCAACCAGGGCCACTGTAGAAAGGAAAAGGGGTCTGCCCCCCACTCCACCAAATTTGACAATAACTGGATAAGAATCGAGACCAGGCAAGCTAGACAGTAAGTCTACATGACAGTCCCAAACTGTCTCTCTTTGCTACCTCCTGGCCGTGGGAAGATAGCCAGATATCAACATAATTATTTCTAGCCATCTTACTGCTTGCTTAAGATACAGTAGTAATCACACTAGAATGAGTTAACCAGGAGCTGACTGTATGGTTGGTATATCCTGCAACCGATAGTTTTTATCGAGTGACTACTCTATGCAGAGCACTGCACTGAGAGCTTGGAAGAGTATAATAGAGTTATAAGACATGATTTCTAGCCTCCAGGAGCTTACACTAGGTTTTGAGGATATAAATATGGTTGGTACAAGGTGTTAAGAGTGGCAATTGGAGTGATTAAACCCAGGAGAATAAAGAAATTATTCAGGGTAAATCTCACAGAGGAAATGTGATTTCAGAAGGACTTAAAGACCGGAAATGTGGTCAATCAATCAAGCAAGCAAGCAAGCAAATTTGAGTGCTTACTATGGGCAGAGCACTGTACTAAATGCTTGGGATAGTAATATAACAGAGTGGGTAGATAAGTTCCCTGCCCATCAAGAGTTCACAGTCTAGAGGGGAAGGCAGACTTTAAACAATGGCTATGTGCATAAGTGCTGAAGAACTGAATGTGGGGTAATTAACAAATGCTTAAAGGCTGCAGATTTAAGTGCATAGGAGATTCCGAAGAGAGGGGGAGTAGGGTAAATGAGAATTTTGTCGGAGGGGCGGAGGGTTTCTTGGAGATGTGATTTTAATAAGGCTTTGAAGGTGGGATGAGTGGGTCTGATAGCTGTGAAGGGGAGGGAGTTTCAAGTCAAAGGGAAAGCGTGGGTAAGGGTTGAACCACAAGATAGATGAGATCGAGGCCCAGTGAGTAGGTTGGCTTTAGAGGAGCGAAGTGTGTGGGCTGGGTTGTAGTTGGAAATCAGCTAGGTAAAGTAGGAAGGGGAGAGCTGATTGACTGGTTTCAAGCTGATGTAAAGTCTGTCAGATATGAAGGGGGAGGGAGGTCCAGGCAGAGAGGAGGGCATGAGTAAGAGGTCACTGGTGGGAGAGATGAGAATGAGTCACAATGAGACAGCTTGAGCTAAATGAAAAGTGCGAGCTGGAGTGTAGTGGGAGGAGAAAGTAGACCAACAAGAGGGAGAGTATTGATTGACTGCCTTAAAGCCAGTCCTCAAGAGGTTCTGCTTGATGGGGAGAGGAATGGGTAATCATCGAAAGCTTTGAGGAATGGGGAGATGTGGAAAGAATGATGTTTTAGGAAAATCTGGGCAGCAGAGCGCCCTTTCCTCTCCACCCAAACGGCTACCTTACTATTACGGGCTCTCGTTATATCCCGGCTAGACTACTGTGTCAGCCTTCTCTCTGACCTCCCTTCCTCCTCTCTCGCCCCGCTCCGGTCTATTCTTCACTCCGCTGCCCGGCTCATCTTCCTGCAGAAACGATCTGGGCATGTCACTCCCCTTCTTAAACAACTCCAGTGGTTGCCTATCGACCTCCGCTCCAAACAAAAACTCCTCACTCTAGGCTTCGAGGCTCTCCATCACCTTGCCCCTTCCTACCTCTCCTCCCTTCTCTCTTTCTACCGCCCACCCCGCACGCTCCGCTCCTCTGCCGCCCACCTCCTCGCCGTCCCTCGGTCTCGCCTATCCCGCCGTCGACCCCCGGGTCACGTCCTCCCGCGGTCCTGGAACGCCCTCCCTCCTCACCTCCGCCAAACTGATTCTCTTTCCCTCTTCAAAACCTTACTTAAAAATCACCTCCTCCAAGAGGCCTTCCCAGACTGAGCTCCTCTTCCCCCTCTACTCCCTCTGCCATCCCCCCTTTACCTCTCCGCAGCTAAAGCCTCATTTTCCCCTTTTCCCTCTGCTCCTCCACCTCTCCCTTCCCATCCCCACAGCACTGTACCCGTCCGCTCAACTGTATATATTTTCGTTACCCTATTTATTTTGTTAATGAATTGTACATCGCCTCGATTCTATTTAGTTGCCATTGTTTTTATGAGATGTTCTTCCCCTTGACGCTGTTTAGTGCCATTGTTCTCGTCTGTCCGTCTCCCCCGATTAGACTGTAAGCCCGTCAAACGGCAGGGACTGTCTCTATCTGTTGCCGACTTGTTCATCCCAAGCGCTTAGTACAGTGCTCTGCACATAGTAAGCGCTCAATAAATACTATTGAATGAATGAATGAATGAATGAAGTATGAACTGGAGAAAGGAGAGGCTGGAGGCAGGGAGACTCTGGAGAGGTTGAAATCTGGCTATGCCTCCTCATTTCTCCTCCTTTAGATAATCTAGGTGCCTCAACGCCCTTTATAGCTGCCTGCCCTGTACGGGGAGGGGGAAAGAGGAGGGGGGCCCTACCAGCTACACAGATGAGATGAAATTGCCCAAGCAGATGAAAGTCATATCGAACCCAAACAAATCCTTCTGATTCCACAGTGAGCAGCTCTCAGTTTCAGTTCATTAAGAAGTCAGGGAAGATTCCTGCTTAGTTAAGGATACTATAGGTGATGTGGTAATTATTTTATTTTACTCTTGGAGCAGAGGTTTGTTTTCCTGAGAGTGGATCCCTAAGGTTTGTTCCTCCAGTACATGGGGTCACGATGAAATGCTCTAAATTCAGCCCCCTGGGTGTCCCTCTCATCTCCCCGAAATACAAGGGAAGAGGCAGAAAGGAACAGCTGTCTTCTATGCCGCCAGCCCCAAACACTTCCAAAGTGTAGGTTTAGTAGGAGCATCAAGGCTGACTCCTGTCGGAAGTGTCAAGGAAAGGATTTTAATGACTATTCTTCAAATAGAATGGGCATGGCAAATATGTAGAATGCCAGGCAAACTTCACTCTGCAGGAAATAAATCATCAATAGACGGTATTTACCGAGCACTTACTGGGTGCCGGGCACTGAACTAAGTGCTTGGGAGGGTATAACACAGTAAAACTCCAATCTCGGCTCCTCCACTTGTCTGCTGTTTGACTTTGGGCAAGTTACGCAATTTCTCTGTGCCTCAGTTTCCTCACCTGTAGCATTGGGATTAAGACTGTGAACCCCATATGGGACCTGGACTCTGTCCAAACTTATTAACTTGTATCTACCACTAAAGGCCCTAGCACATAGTAAGCACTTAACAAATACAATTTTTAATAAAAATAGAGTTGGTAGACATGATCCCTCCCCTCTAGGTACTTATAGTCCAGTGCGGAGCCTACCGTCTAATGACATCTCCACCTTCCTTTGTTTTCCAGCCACTTGGAATCTCTGGGATCCTTACCTGGCCTAAATTAAGAGAAAACTTCTCTCCCCCTGGAAAATGAGGAGAGAAGTTAATGAATGCCTGTCTCCCCCTCTAGACTGTAAGCTTGTTATGGGCAGGAACCGTGTCTGCTAATTCTCTTGAGTTGTACTCTCCCAAGCACTTAGTACAGGGGTCTGCACATGGTAAGCACTCAATAAACACGATCGATTGGTGGATTGATCGATTGACTGAGATGGGAGAGAAAGGAAGGGAGGATTCAGGGGCAGGGGTGGAGGTGCTGATAGCAGCACTGAGGAAGGTGGGGGATGTGGTAGAGGGCAGAGTGAGCTCTGGAACCACCATTATCTCCCGTTACCCCCCACCATGTATTCCAGTCTCTAAAACAACCCCACTGAATCCCCCTCATTGCTGATCTTGAGTCTGTCGGTCACCCTGGATTCCCCTTCAGATCTCGCACTATAAATTCTCAGCCAACAACATGGGATTCATTATGGGAAGGGAACGTTTCTGCTAATTCTGCCTCATCATTCCCTCCCAAGCACTTTGAACCCTGCCCTGCACATAGGAAGTGCTCAATAAATACCACTGATTGGCTGACAGGCCAAGGGGCACACACCACTACTGAAGAGCAGGGATAGTGTGGTCTTCAGCAGAATCTGATCTTTTAGATCTCCTCCATAAGGATGAAAGCACCTTGTGGCCAGGAACATGCTACTTAAGTCTATATTTTAGTCAGTCAGTCAATCATATGTATTGAGCACTTACTGTGTGCAGAGCACTGTACTAAGTGCTTGGGAGAGTACAATATAGCATAGTTGGAAGACATATTTCCTGCCCACAACAAGCATACCGCCTAGAGGGGGAGACAGACGTTAATATAAATAATTTACAGCTATGCACGTAAGTGCTGTGGGGCTGGGAAGGGGGATGAATAATAATAACAGTAATTACGGTATTTGTTAAGCACTTACTATGTGCCGAGCACTGTTCTAAGCACTGGAATAGATTCATGGTAATCAGATTGTCCCACGAGAGGCTCACAGCCTTAATCTCCATTTTACAGATGAGGTAACTGAGGCATGGAGAAGGTCACACAGCAGGCAAGTGGCAGAGCCGGGATTAGAACCGCACGTCCTCTGACTCCCAAGCCTGTACTCTTTCCAATGAGCCACGCTGCTTCTCCGCCGAGTACAGTGCATCAGTCAGTCAATCCTATTTATTGAGCATTTACTGTGTGCAGAGCACTGTTCTAAGCATTTGGGAGAGTACAATGCAACAATATATTTAGTATTCAATAAATACTACTATAACTAGTGAGACCAATCTTGCCAGAGGCACGGTGACTTGGACTGGACACTGAATTTTCAGGACAGTAGGAATCGCTGGACTACTGGTGCCAGGACATCTGTTCACACCACAAAGACAGACAAATTAAAGGTTCAGAAGCTACAATTCACTGTGTTATTGGAGACCACGGCTGTCAGTGTAGTATCCACCACCAATGTAACTCCCTTCACAACTTCGAGAATTAAGCTAAACTGTTAACAGGGGTCCTTGCCTCCAAAGGCAATTCTTCTAGAGGCCAGTCACATAACCCGAATATTTTTTAATCTGAACAATAGGTCAGCCTGACACATTATTTCGATCAATCAACGGTATTTATTGAGCACTGTGTGCAGAGCACTGTACTAAGCACTTGGGAGAGTACAATTTAATAGAATCGGTAGACACTGTCCCTGCCCTCAAGGAGCTTATAATCTAATGCGGGAGGCAGAGGATCAAATACATCGCAGATAAGGCAAGTGGGACAGAATAAGGATCTGGACGTAAGTGCTGTAGTGCTGGGGTGTGTATCAAAGTGCTCAAGAGGTATAGACCAGAATGCAGAGCCAACGCAAACGGGAGGGTAAAATAGGGTGGGGAAATGAGGGGTTAGTAAGGAAAGACTTCTTGGAGGAGATGTGATTTTAGTAGGATTTTGAAGATAGGGAGAGCAAGAGTCCGCAATCAGACTTGGCTCCTCTAATGCCAACCTACTCACTGTACCTTGATCTTGTCTATCTCGCTGCCAACCTCTCACCCACATCCTGCCTCTAGCCTGGAACACCCTCCCTCTTCATTTCCGACAATGACTCACCCCACCTTCAAAGCCTTATTGAAGGTACATTTTGGCCAAGAGGCCTTCCCTGACTAAGCCCGCATTTCTTTTTCTCCCACTCCCTTCTGCATCACCCTGATTTGCTCCCTTTATTCACCCTGCCATCTCAGACCCACAGCATTCATTCATTCATTCAATCGTATTTATTGAGCGCTTACTGTGTGCAGAGCACTGTACTAAGCATTTGGAATGTACAATCCAGCAACAGATAGAGTCAAACCCTGCCCTACAACAGGCTCACAGTCTGAACAGCACTTATGTTCATATTCATAATTTAATTATTTATATTAATGTCTGTCTTTCCCTCTGGACTGTAAGTTATTTGTGGGCAGTGAATGTGTCTGTTTATTGTAATATTGTACTCTCCCAAGCGCTTAATATAGTGCTCTGCACACAGTAAGCGCTCAATAAATATGATTGATTATTTGGGGCCTGGGACAGAACCTGGGGCGGGGCCACGGGTGGGGTTTGCTCCCTGTTTTGTAAGGGCCCAGGGCAGGTATAATATCACAGGGAGCTATTTCTAGAAATTTTCTACATTTCTCAAGAGAGGGAAATTAATTTTCCTGTTTGGGCAAATAACACCCTTTTTCCTGCTTAAGGTCATTTTGTTCAAGTGAAATTGATTAACTTTCTCTTTAAAGTTTAAGTAGAAACCGCTCAAACATATTTTCACTCAGCGGATCACGGTTTGCACAGTTCAGTAATTAACAATTCCACAAACGCGTTAACGGGAGAGCAGAAACACAGTTGCTATGCCAGAGCCACACCAGGATTGGGAAACAGCTTGGCCTAGTGGAAAGACTATGGGCCCGGGTGTCAGAAACTTGGGTTCTAATCCTGGCTCCACCACTTACCTGCTGTGTCACCCTGGTCAAGTGACTTAATTTCTCTGGGAATTCAATACCTATTTTCCTTCCTACTTTGTCTGTGGGATCTGATTATCTTGTATCTACCCCAGCTTAGTACAATATGTGGAATACGGTAAGCACTTAAATACCACAATTATTATTATTAATATTCTTACTGTTTTTTGTGTGCAGAGCACCACACTAGCTCTTGGGAGAGTACGATCCAACAGAGTTGGCAAGCATATTCCCTGCCCACTAGGAATTTACGGTCTAGAAGGTACTTTACTTCTTGTATTTGTCTGCTAGGCTCCCCTAATAATAGTGGTATTCATTAAGCACTTTCTATGTCCCTGTTCCATAGTTATTATTATTGTGTTTTTTGTTAAGCACTTACTGTGCTAGGCACTGTACTAAGCACTGGGGTAGATACAGGCTAATCAGGTTGGACATAGTCCCTATACCACACGAGGCTCACATTCTTAATCCCCATTTTACAGATATGGGCCACTGTCTAAATGGAAGGCATAGCAAGGTCTTTTATCCCCATTTTATAGATGAGAAAACTGAAGCTCAAAAAGGGTGACGTGGCTTGCCCCAAATCACAAAGCAGGCGAGTGGCAGAGCCGGGACTCAGAACCCAGGTCTCCTGACTCCCAGGCCGGTGGTCTTTTTCCCTGGTCCACACTTTAAGGGGAAAACTGGCCTTTCCTTCTGTTGAATTTTCCCAAGCATCTAGTAAAGTGCTCTGCACCAAGGAGATGCTCAATCAGTCAAACAATCAGTGGTACTTATTGAGCCCTGGCTGTGCACAGAGCGCTTGGGAGAACACAAGAGAGTTGGTAGATACGATCCCTGCCCTCGAGGAGCTTACAGTCTCTACATCAGCATCAGCCGTAGGGATCCCCTCCCCTCTGGCCCCTGGCCCTCAGCCACTATCTGTAGGCTAGGCCTGAAGATGCTAGCACTTAGTACAGTTTTTGGCACATAGTAAGCGCTTACCAAGTATTAGTATTGTTACTATTATTAGTAGTAATAGCAGTAGTACCCTCCCCAGCATCGCACCTGGAGAGTTTGCAGGACTCTACCGGGCTCAACTATGGGAGGGAGAGTCGAGCAGAGGCCTACCCGTTCCATTCCTAGCTTAGCCAGAGGCTAGCGAGTGGCAGGCCATCAGCTACAAAAGCCAAAACTCACCCGGGTAGGGCAGCGGCGGCACGGGAGAGAGTCGAGGGCGGAGACTAGAGTTTACTGCGTGGATGGCAGTGGGAAACAGATTTTTACCAAGAAAACTCTACGGATACACAACCAGAACGATTGCAGATGGAGAATGGGGCATGTTGCGAGAGATGTGTCCATGGAGCCCCTGTGGGTCGGCGATGACTAGACAGCATAAGACAAGAAATAGTAATAGTATTACTACTCCAGTGCTTAGTAAATGCTTGGTACATAATAAGTGCTTAATAACTACCAATACTATTATTATTGCCAAATACACATTAAGTAAAAATTAGAACATGGATACAAATGATAAAAATCAAAGTAAGAAGTTTAATAACCTGTTCTCACCTGAGACTCACCTTGGGACAGGGGAGTGGAATGAAGAAGAAGAGGAGGAGGAGGAGGAAGTTGAGGAGGAGAAGGAGGAGGAGGAAGTGGAGGAAGAGAAGGAGGAGGAGGAGAAAGTGGGGGAGGAAGAGCAGGAAGAACAAGAGGAGGAGGAAGAGGAGGAGGGAGAGGAGGACATAGAGGAGGAGGTGGGAGGAGAAGAGTCTGGGTTTCTAGTCAGTGAAATATACCCAGGCAATTCAGAAAACACACTTCGCCCCCCTCTACATGAGGATCCAGTCAGTTTTCACAGGTCACAGAGAGCTTTCTTTCCAAGGGTGAGAAATGGCCTTACCCTGGACCCCTTCACCAGTTCAAAAGAGGGAATCTGGGCAGGCTGTGAGGTAGATTCAAAATCCCAGACGCTAATCTCATGGATTCTCTTTATTGAACTGTACTAGTTATTGCAGTCAGATTAAGTCACATTTAAAAAGCAGACCATCCAGTTGCACTGAAACCGATTATATTCATTACATAGTTTTAATCACTGTCCGGTGAACTGGCAAATCCAATCAAAGCATTAGTCTTTAATTAAAAAATTCGAAAGAAATATTCAGACAATAGCCAAGCAATCACATCACAATGCACAATGACCTAAAATTGCAATTAAAAGTCGTTAACGAAAAGAAAATCACAACCTAACCCTCTTTACCTATCAATATAATACAAGGAGCAACGAAAGACAATAGCATCGAAAAGCAGGTTGATCTAACACTATAAATTCAGTCGGTAGCAGAAGCCCTAAAGTACACTAGGCTGAAGCAGGACAATAAAAAATACTGAGCATGGAATACTTTTAATCTCTTCCATTAATATTCATTTCCAGCTGCTTATAATAGCAGCGCCTCATGGCCAAATCATTAGAGTTTTACATCTGGGTTGCAAATGACACTTTGATTGGATGTAATGTTCAAATAGCCCTCCCCACTGCGTCTCCGGCAAGTCTTCGGCAGAGAGATGTCCTGTCGTGACAGTGGCCTTACTGTGAGTGCTGGCTCAACGTGTGGTTCTGGAAAGACGAGAAAAGGAGATGTGGATGAGGGAGAGAATAATAGAAAGCGTGCCTATACCCTCCTACTCTGGGCCATTTAGGCAGAACGCCACATAAAAGCTTCTCAATTATTACAAAACAAAATGCAATAAAGAAAAAGTACTCATAAGTAACAGCTGCCAACGTGACACATTCGCTTTGCAGTGTTAGCTCTGTTAATGCCCGCACGCTCTTGGGTTTTCTTTGCTTTTTTTTTTTTCTGTTTGACCCCCATCAAGATCGCCCGCGAGGGTTCCGATTCATACGGGGAAAAGGGTGACACTGGGGGAGGGGAGGTGGCGGGAAATGTCCCCTTGAGATTTGCTTTTTGCTGCGACAATTAAGAGGAAAAATCAATCCTTTAACACCTCGATCCCCTCCGGGCGGCATTTCTCTTTTTCTCCCTGATAGGGGGTAGGGGTGGCGGCAGAGACGGGGCCAGATTGTGGCATGCACTTCTCAATCCAAGATATTTTTCAGCTGAACCATCGGTCTGGGCAGCAATCACACACACACACACGTACACACACACACACGTGCGAGAGGCACAGAAATCACTAACGAAGTAAATCTTTGTCATTCAGCCCTATAAACCCCACCCAAACACTCCCTTTCTCTCTCCTTATCTCTCAGTTCCTCTCCTCCTGCTCTGTCTCTCCCACTCTCCATCTCTCTCTCCCCGGGGTCTCTGTCTCTCCACTGCTCTCTATCTCTCTCCCACTCCTCTGCCTTCGAGCAGAGCACCGTAACCAGGACCCGCCGCCCAAGAGTCTCTTTGACTCGTGCAAGGAAGCACTGCAATCCACTCACGTTGCTTTGTGCCGGAGAGAAATAAATCACGATGTGATCGAGAAGTCGTACTTCCAATCGGCGGCCGCACGATTTATCCTTTTGGAGAGATGAGCCTCCCTCCCCCGCTGCTTTAATAGTCATAATAATAATGTTGATATTTGTTAAGCGCTTACTATGTGCAGAGCACTGTTCTGAGCGCTGGGGTAGACACAGGGGAATCACGTTGTCCCACGTGGGGCTCACGGTCTTCATCCCCATTTTACAGATGAGGTAACTGAGGCGCAGAGAAGTTAAGTGACTTGCCCACAGCCACACAGCTGACAAGTGGCCGAGCCGGGATTCGAACCCATGACCTCTGACTCCGAAGCCCGTGCTCTTTCCACCGAGCCACGCTGCTTTAGAGATGGGGTGGGGGGGAGAACTACCCCTCCGACTCCAACGGCTTGAGGAACTTCCGGGGAATCCCTGACCAAGCTCCCGCTCAGGTTCGCCGAGGGGGATATCGCGTCGGAGAGCCCACCCGCCGGACCCGGAGTTGATTCATTTACTTGGGACGACCCCCGTCTCACATGCTGCGGGGGGCGAGTGTTAACTTTCTGTCCATCGTCCGCTTCTACTAAATCATCCAGGTCGAAGCCACGACTCTTAGAGAAATAGAGGGTCTCCTCCCTCAGCTCCCCACCCCTCTCCTTTGCCCCGGTGATCGAAATTTGCAAGGGTAACGGCATCTGTTTAACGGAGAGCGTCTTGTGGAAATATTTAACTAATGGACCCTCCGCACCCAGGCCTCCATTCACTCTCCGGGAAGCGGTGACCCCATTTAAAAGCTGGCGGGCGTCCTGTCGGATCTGCCGGTTCCTGCAGGCAGAGGAAGGGACCGCCAGGGGTCAGAAGTGACAGTCGAGTTTCCTCTCCAAGTTCCCGGTGGCAGGTGGCAGGCAGGTAGGCCAAGGAAACTCTAGACAACAAGCTTTTCTGAAAAGACCCAAGATCCGAAAAGCCGGATCCGGTCGGGTTCTTAAGACGCTCACTAGAATCCCGCCCGCTGTGCAGCATTAGAAGTCCCACCAGTAGGTCCACCCCCAACCAACAGGCAAAGACACAAAATGCTGGAAACCCTTTTTAGTTGAAGAAGGAGATGTGGGTGCATTTTATTTCCATTGTTTTTAGAGAAGCCCGTAGAAGATACAAAACACGAAATGACCCAGAAGGGTGCTGGGACCAATGGGACCAAAAAGAATCTTCATTCCGAGGGGTCTTCTTTTTTTTTTTTTTCAAATAAAGATATTCATGCTTCAGAGGCTTCACTTAGTATCGGCTTGTGCGGTGCTGACCGGTAGAACTACCATCAAAACCAAATGCTCATTTTAATTCCAAGCTCCACGTTAATGAACGGAAAGAGAGATGACAGGGGAATATATTAAGAGAAGCTTCGTTTTCAAAACGTGAAAGAAATCTAGAATACGTACCCCACCCCCCCACCTTCAAAAAGTCACTTCCCTGATGAATCCCCCTACACCCAGCCCCTTGTCTAGGCAGGGCACCCCCTCTGCCACTTCATGTATTTACCTATTCATCTGCTCATTTTTTATTTATGGATTCGCTTGTGTTTATTATTTGCATCTATTCTTTCACTCTCAACCGTGCCATAGTCATCAATTGATACCTCCGGCCTCTAGGGCTGACACCCCCAGGCAGGGAAAAATTCAGCATCCATTCTCCTTCCATATGACGTAATTTCTTTAGTTGGGTGAGCACATTCTGTATGTTGTCACTATTTTAGGCTGCGGCCCGAATCCAGAGCGCTTCCTCGGGGGGCTTTCTCCGGTGGATTGGGGGGACCCTGATCCACTCCACACCCCCGCCCCCCATAAGTCCAAAGCCGTTGTGTTTCCTTCCCAGGCCCCTGTTCATGCAAGCACTGCTTCTGTTGAGGTGGAAGCTTCCCAATTTTTGATGTCTCCCTGTCACCGCCCTGAGGTACTTTCGAAGGCGGCCCTGACGGTTCCTGAGATTCTAATATCCAAAGAGCCCTGAGGGCGGGGATTGCGCTGACACTGATTTCTGGAGGCACTCACCAAGTCAACCCCAAATCTGGTCCCTCAGGGCCCGAGCCTGGAGTGCTGGCTTTTCCAAAGGGTGACCTCTGAACTGCCGCCCGGCAGAGCCCAAAAGGAACAGCCAGTAACAGAGTTATAATATCGAACCGAATGTGGCTGTCGAGGCGAGGGGTGGCATTGACCAACAAGCGTGCGATCGACGTGATTAAAACGCTGCCGACTGGAACCCCAAAGGGTGGAGGGAGGAGAAATAGCCCCAGCTCCTCCCTCCCCTGCGCTCTCCCTAACCCCCGAGCGTTTTGGTAATGACTCTTCCAATCGGGCTCTGCGATGGGCCTATTTTTAGGTTGTGCTGAATACCGATAAATAAATAAAAAACGCACAAGGTTTACCACCGTGGAATCGAAGCCCGGCCTCTCCCCGCTAGGCAGATCCATACTTATTTCGGCGGTGTCATTTAGGAGATAATGCACAATCAGCACTAGATGCAACGTGTCTGGGCTACGGTCGGGGAACGTGAATTGAAACGGGTTCGGCTGCCATTATCGATTGCACCAGGCAGGTCAATGCGAGAATGGTATGTGGCTCTAAATCTGATAATGAACCACTCGATTAGACCCTCCTCCCCTCATCCCACTGCCTATACATGGGCTAAGAGGACATTTTACACCAGGGGGAGGTTTGGGGTGGGAGGTGAGGAGGCTGAGAAGGGAGGAGACCAGACGGGTCCGGCACTGAGGCCTAGCTCGGGTTCGGAGTTCAGGTCCCAGCCCTCTCCTCCGGCAGGACTGTGAGTTAGCGTGAACAGTCTCCAGTATCCCTCGCACCAATTGGGATTAATAATAATAATTGTGGAATTTGTTGAGTGCTTACAATGTACCAGGAATGTACTAAGCGCTGGGGTGGATACAAGCAAATTGGGTTGGACACAGTCCCTGTCTCACGTGGGCTCACATTCTTAATCCCCATTTTACAGATGAGGTAACTGACGCACAGAGAAGTGAATAACAATAACAATAATAATAATGATGGTATTTGTTAAGTGCTTACTATCTGCCAAGTAAATGAAGCGACTTACCCAAGGTCAGACAGCAGACGAGTGGAGGAACCGGGATTAGACCCAGCTAGGTCCTTCTGACTCTCAGGCCCGTTGCTCTATCCACTAAGCCAGGGCATTGTGTGGCCCAGTCACCAACAGCCAATGTTCCTTTGAAGTGTCAAGTGTCAGCCGCCCTAACCGCTCTCCTGTGATCCTCAATATGGTTTTCCCGATCCCTGCTCCCCATCATCTTAATGGGGAGTTCGGGACAGACTGGGAAGAGGTGGGACCTTCCAGACCCTTCTCCCCGGACCCTTGCCAAGGGTGCCGGATGGAAGACAGACAGTTGGCCTGACCATGATCCCATGTCCAGCAGATGACCACTCTACTGCAGTGTGGCTCAGTAGAAAGAGCCCGGGCTTGGGAGTCAGAGGTCATGGGTTCGAATCCCAACTCTGTCCCTTGTCAGCTGTGTGACTGTTGGCAAGTCACTTCACTTCTCTGTGCCTCAGTTCCCTCATCTGTAAAATGGGGATGAAGACTGTGAGCCTCACGGGGGACAACCTCATTCCCCTGTATCTACCCCAGCGCTTAGAACAGTGCTCTGCACATAGTAAGCGATGAACAAATACCAACATTATTATTATTATTATTATTGTTACTGAAAGCACATGGGTTCTGGTCCCATGTCAAACAGATGACCACGCCGTTGAAAGCACAATGGATTCTGGTTGTTCCACTGCTGACCCACAATACTCTCTCTTAAATTGCACATGAGACTTTAGATTAGATATAAAGAAGAGGTATCAGTCGCTGAAATGGGTGAAGGGAGGATATGACTGTAGAATCTCCCTGTAGGTCTTTGAAGATGGGAGTGAGTCTTGGTTGCATGGGAGGATTCACAGGTGGTCCTGCCTGAGTGCAGTAGGATAATAATAAAAATAATGGTGGCATCTGGTAAGCACTTACTATGTGCCAAGCACTGTGCTAAGTGGTGGGATGGGCACAGACACAGTCTCTGTCCCACCTGGGGCTCACAGACTAAGGGGAGGGAATACTGGCGTTTAATCCCCATATTACAGAGTAGGAAACTGAGGCAGACAGTTAAGTGCCCAAGGTCACCCAGCAGGTAAGTAGTGGAGTTGGGATTAAAACCCAGGCCTCTGACTCTTAGTCCTGGGTTCTTTCCACTAGGTCATGTTGCTTCTCAGGGGGCTCGAGCAATCAATCAGTGGTATTTTTTGAGTGCTTACTGTGTGCAGAGCATTGTACTAGGGTACAGCAAATTGGGTTGGACTGTACTAGGGGCTTGGGAGAGTATGCTGCAACAGAGTTGGTAGACACGTTCCCGGTCCCCCACGACCTGTCGAAGCTCCTTCCAAATCAAAGGGCCAGGTAGGGGTAGCTGATCAATTTGAGGAGCCGGGAGAATACCCGAGCCTCAGGACTTCATTTCCAATGACCTCTTGGTGGCTTCTCTCCAGGAGACGCACCCTCTTCACTCCCTCCCTCTCTGCCCCGGCCAGGTCAGCTCAGACAGGCTTTCGGAGGGAAAGGCTCCATGGGATGAAAGTAAAGGTGTCTTCCACACTTGTCTGGGATAGTCTCTAAAGAAATGGATGAGCTATAAGAGAAGACTGGGAGCAGTGAAGAAAAGACACCTGCTTACCCCACAGAAGAAGGGCACCTGATCTTGCAACTTCCTTGCTCATGGCCTACTGTCCAGCTCCTGATCGAGGGAGACGCTGGGAAGCCGGGGGGGAGATGATGGCATCTCTGGGCCCTGTCATTTCAGCACACATCTGGCTAACCAACTTCCCAAGGAGTCCCTGAAAACCCCCTGTGCTCGACAGCCCCAAATAGAGATGGAGCGGCCACCCTGTAGTTCAGTCGCAGATCGAAGGAGGCCTTTCAGGGAGCTCCATCAGGGTGTCTCACAGGGTTCCTTCCACCCCGTGGCCTCCACACGTGGCCTCTGCTTAATGTAGATTTCTTTGTTTCTGGCACCGCTATATTTAGCCTTGCTTGGAAGGAGGAAAATTGTCTTTTAAAGATGTCACCGATGCTGCAGACTCAAACTCTCCAGCTCCAAACGGATCGGCGGTGGGAGATAGGGGAACAGGAAAGCGCCCATGAGGCAGGCCGGCAGGGAGGCTGGCACTTGAGTGAGACAGTTTCCTCCTCTCAGTGACAGTCAGTCACAGGTGTGCAGCTCTGGAGCAGGTGAACAAGGTGAAAGCCCACAGCGAGAGGATAATACCTCCCTCGCTTTCGAGGGCCGCCAGGCAACTGGTGACTTGCCCAAGGTCACACAGTAGACATGCTGTGTCCAACCTTATATCTAAATAAATATACGTATCTATATTTGAGTTATATAGAGAAGCAGCATGGCCTAGTGGATAGAGCACTGGCCTGGGAATCAGAAGGACCTGGGTTTAAATCCCGGCTCCTCCACTTGTCTGCTGTGTAACCTTGGGCGAGTCACTTCACTTGTCTGGCCCTCAGTTACCTCATCTGTACAAGAGGATTAAGACTGTGAGCCCCATATGGGACAGGGATGGTATCCAACCTGCTTGCCTTGTATCTATCCCAGCACTTACAACAGTGCCTGGCACATACTAAGCGCTTAACAAATACCGTTTTAAGGAAGTTATATATTATAAATTATTTATGTATAAATAATACGGTCTATCTACCCCCTAGGCTGTAAGGCCATTGTGGGCAGGGAATGTGTCTGCCAGTTGTAATGTACTCTCCCAAGTGCTCAGAACAGTGCTCTGCACATAGTAAGTGCTCAATAAATACCATGGATTGATTCTCTCCCTCAGCGCTTGACACTTAGTAACCACTTATCAAATATCAATATCTCACGGTGGGGGGCTCTGAGGAGCAGACCGGGGTCCTTTTGACCTGGTGTTCTTATACCTTTTCCTTGGACTCTCTGAAATTCCACATTGGATCTCGGGCAGGCCCGGTAGCTCAGCCCACGGGTCACCTAAGGTTCTGTCCCAAATCCCGGACACACCCAGGGGAATAGACGTCACACCTCCTTGTCGCCCAGGTTCAACCCTGAGCCAAAGCCAGCTCCGGAGTGTGGGGTTGTGTGGAGGAGGTAGGCCCTCCAGTCACTCTCCTGTCTGAGGCAAAGTGTTCCCCTGCCTGAGGGCAGAAGGCTGGACCAGATGACCTATGGCAGTTCCAGGACACAAAATCCTACCAAAGAGAACATAGGCCCTACCATCATTTCAACAGACAAAGTGGTGAGACAAGATGAGCCCAAGATGGGAGATCTGGAGCCAAGGAGGATTAAGGAGAGTCCTCAGGAGCGCAAAGAGACAGAAGCTGCTTCCTACACTCCCCCGCCACTAGGCTTCCGGCTAAGAGCTGGGGTCCCTGGGAGTCCCAGGAGCCATGACCGCTGGCCAACGCTGGGAATGTGGTCTCTGCGGTCGGTGGCAGAAGGAGACCGCGGGATCTCTCGGCCTCTGGGGATCTCCGGAGACCGAGCGCTCCCCGTCTCTCTTGGATCGTCTTCCAGGAGGAGTCTCGTCCTCACCCTGAAGAGCCTTCCCCACTTCTGAAACCTTAAATCTTCTGCCGGGCCCCCTCGGGCTCCTGCCTCCAGGGCTCCCTTGGACCCTGTCTGGTAACAGGGGCGGCCTGCCCCGAACAACAGCCCCTGCCTCTTTAAGCAGATCAATTTCCCCAGCAGGATTCATATGCAGGAAATATCCTGCTCCTCTCACCCGGTCAATAGCGAATTATGCCGGTCGACGTGGCAGAGTGACAGACATACACAACTACCTCAGCCCTCATCCGCGAACCTAGATGGGCCTGAGGTTTTCGGCTTCCCCTTTAAAGCCCCAACCCCATCCACCATAAAAGACACTAACTCAAGGAGACCAGCCTCCTCTTCTGATTCCCCTGCCCCTCTCTCCTCTCCCCTCCCTCCCTCATCTCCCTCCCTCGATTTCCCCTTCTGAATTTCCATTGGCATCTATTTGCTCAATGAACCAGGCCCCGTCAATGAAGGTCAGAGTGTTTGGAGGCTTGGCTTCATAAAGAGATTACTTCAGGCGGAGGACACGGGCAGGGCTCTGCATCGGTCTTGGGAGATTACCGCTCCCGATGGGAAAAAACAATGAGCCTCCAATTGGTGCCATGCTAAGGCTAAGCTTGAGAGGCATTTGGGGTACGTCGGAGCTGCAGGAGAGGTGGCACAGCAGGAAGCAAAGAACCAGCCAGAAGAGAAATAAATATGACCTCCCGCCCATTTACCTTTCTCTTTTCCCCCGCTTGGCACACCCCTTTTTTTGGAGGGGAGGAGGGAGCTGAGGAAGAAGGGGCAGAGCAGGGGAGAGGGCGTGAGTGTGTGTCTCTCTCTCTCTCTGCCTTCCATTTGCTAAATGACGCTAAAGAAAAATCACCTTTGCCCCCCCGCTGTTTGTGTGTGCTTATTTTTAGAACCGTTTGACAAGCATCCAAGGGTCTAAGACTAACAGATGGCCTGTCTTAAAGCCTCATATGTTCACTAGTTTGCACTTCTGACAAACAGTAAACGTACTCAAGAGTGTGCCATAAACGGAGCTGAATGAATGCTCAGGACACAATTTAGTTAACGCGCTTCATTAAAAGTGATTCGGATGACCGAGGTTCCCCGCAAAACAGGTGACAAATTTCCCTCCTCTTCCTCCTCTCGGGACGAGGCACTCGGTTCCAGGAGATACCTGGGGGTGGGAGTGGGAGCGGGACCTGAGGATCTGGCCTTGTTCATCCAAAGAAGCAGTGGGTCTCTGCCACCTTCCACGATTTGTCTCACACCTACCAATCCTGGGTGGTTTTTTTTTCCCCCTTCCCCCTAGTAACAAGACAGGCCCGAAATGTTTATCTTTCAGTATTTACCCCAACAGTCAATCGATCCATCTGTCAGTGGTATTTCTGGATCATGTACTGTCAGCAGAGCACTCTACTATGTGCTTGGGAATGTATAGAAGTAGCTTGGCCTAGCGGAAGAAGCACAGGTCTTAGAGTGAGAGGACCTGGGTTCTAATCCTGGCTTTGCCACTGGCCTGCTGTGTGACCTCGGGCAAGTCTCTTCCATTCTCTGGGCCTCGGTTTCCTCATCTGCAAAATGGGGGGTGAAATACCTGTTCTCCCTCCCTCTTAGACTGTGAGCCCTACGTGGGACTGGGATTGCATCTGACCTCATTACCCTGTAACTACCCTACTATGTGCCAAGCACTACAGAACTTCATAAATATCACCGTCATTATTGCAAGAGAGTAGAGATAAAGCCCATTGCAGAGTGCTTGGCAGAGAGTAATGTCTTCATAATGATGGGGAAGGAGCCTCCAGGGGTAAATGAAGGGCAAGCCTTGGACCATTCGCCAAGATTCAAGACCAAGAGTCTGCAGGAAGAAAGTGATTATGATGCTAATAGTTTGTGCAGGGCCACTGGCACTCTCTCACTGATCAACCAATCAATTGATCATATTTACTGAGCACTCACTATTGCACTGTACTAAGTGCTTGGGAGAGTACGAGACAACAGAATTAACAGACACGTTGCCTGCCCATAACGTGGATCCATATCTTTATAGCTACTGATTCCCTTATCTGCAATTTATTTTGACATCCGTCCATCCCACTGGATTGTAAACTGGACAGTGTCTACGACATCACTCTACTCTTCCCTGCTCTTAGTACAGTGCTTTGCCCACATTAAGCGCTCAGTAAATACCTCGATTTATTGCGGGCCTTGTTCCTGCCAGAGCGGTAGGTGCCACGAGCTAGGAAGCGGGCAGAAAAGAGGCCCATCGAGAAGATTATGGGCCATAAATAACCCTCTGACTAAGCACCTCTGAGTTATCCCGGGGTTCGGCAAATCCTGTGAGCCCACGCTGGAATCCCGGGTGCCCGTTCTGGTCTGGATGGTGTCTGGAAATCGTGGCCAAAAAAACTGAAAGTGCCATCAGCAGTAATATTTATTAAGCACCTAATGATAATAATAATGTTGGTATTTATTTAGCACTATGTGCAGAGCACTGTTCTAAGCCCTGGGGTAGATACAGGGTAATCAGGTTGTCCCACATGAGGCTCACAGTCTTAATCCCCATTTTACAGATGAGGGAACTGAGGCCCAGAGAAGTGAAGTGACTTGCCCACAGTCACATAGCTGACAAGTGGCAGAGCCGGGATTCGAACCCAGGACCTCTGGCTCACTCACCAGCACCTACTGGGTGCTGAGCAGTGTACTAAGTGCTGGGGTGTATACAAATGGCAGAAAATGATCCAAACTCTGCCCTCAAGGCACTCCCTATCTATCGGAGGGGTTTACAAACGGGGAAGAGGAAAGCGCAGGGCGGCATCCACTCTTGGCTTTGCCAGTGAACAAGGGTGGTGTCTCCCACTGTCAAGCCAGCGTTGGCCCCCACTGGGCCTAAGGGGAAGAACTCACTCAAGGCCCACCTTCAAGTGATCTGAAAGTCTCTACTCTGGCGGGAGAGATCGCGTTAAAAAAGAATTAGAAGGTAAACGTTCATCTCCAAACTGCGCTCTCTCCCTATGGGCCCGGGGACCGAGAACAAAACCGGGAGGGGCGCGGGAGAGCGGAGACCTTTGGTCTGGGCTTTGCGGGGGCCATGCCCCGTCGGGCTCTTACTGCATGGCCCCCGGCAAGCTTCCACTCCCTTAGTCTTTTGGGATGTCCGCCCTGCAGCCCCGAGGGGCCGGGGACTTGCACAATTTCTCCTCAGAATTCCTTGGGGCCAGTCCAAGCTGGAGTCATGATTCTTTCCAGCGTTGCTGTGCTGCTGAAAAACCAAAGGGGTCAGGGAAGCTCTTTCCAGGCAGAACTAGCTCCTCTTCCTCCAGCCCCAAGCCCACTTTTCTCCTTCAGGGTTTGACTACGCTGCCCCCCTGCCCCCCACCAAGAAGGCCCACACCTTGTTCTCTCTCCCCCTTCCCCATCCAGAGGTGAGGGTCACTTGATGGAGCAGTGTTCTCCCCACAAAACCCCGGATTAAATGTTGTTGTGAAAAAAGTACAGTGAAGCCCAAGGGAAGGCTTTCTTTCTGCAGCACTTTGGAACTAAAACCCACTTGAGAATAGATTATTAAGACAGAACCCAAGCCTTCTATTAGAGAATCTAGCCGTAAACACACTCGGATACACTCAGGCACCCAACAAAACAAGGGAACTAAGAATACCAGCCTCCAGAGACGCCACGCTCGCTTGGGAGAATTTTACTCAGAAATGTAGATTGCCCCTCATCAGTGGGTTTCTAGCTGATCCCGGCGAGCGGGGAAACACGCGGATGGAGGTTTCCCGACGTTGCTGCTGTGGATGGGGGGCGAGGGGGTGGAGACGAACTTAATTGCTGCTGTCACAGCCAAATGAGACTGAAAGACTTTTTGAATACTGGAGGGATTCTAAGTGTTGGGGTTTGTCTCTGGGGAGGGGGAAGAATCACCCTAAGGTGTTGTTATGGGAGCGGTGATGGGCTCAGATCTACACACACTCACACACACGCCCAGCTTGAGATGTCCCCCAAGCCACCACTTGGAGATATGTGACAGAGCACACTGCCCTCCCCACTAGCTGGTCCCCAAGAAAAGGAAGCGACATGGTCTAGTGGATAGAGCTTAGTGGGAGTCAGAAAGTCCTGGGTTCTAATCCCAGCTCTGCCACTCGTCTGCTGTGAGACTTTGGGCAAGTCACTGAACTTCTCCATTCCTCAGTTGCCTCATCTGTAAAGTGGGGATTAACACTGTGAGCCCCATGTGGGACATGGACTGTGTCCAACCTGATTAGCTTGTATCTATTCCAGTGCTTAGTACAGTGCCCGGCAAATAGTAAGCGCTTAACAAATTACCAAAAAAAAAAAATCCTTTCATCTGTGCCCTGCCTTTCTGTCCCTCCATTCTTGGCCTTGGACCAAATCACCATCTTGCTTCACCAGTGGGGGTGGGATGAGAGAGGGAGAAATACCTCCGTATTAATTACCCTCCTCTTCCCTGGGGCAGTTGGGTTGGGGGGCGTGGAGAGAAACATTTCCACATCTTTTAGCCAGTGAATCGTGGAACTCCAGGAAGCCCACCACACCTATCTTCCTGCCTCCAAACAAGAACACAAGTAACCTCCTCCCCAGACAAATGTGTGCCTCACTGAATGGAAAGATTCTGGGCCTGGGTTTCTACAACTTCTCTCGGTCACCTATCCCGCGGACTAAAAACTCTTGAACAACCCTGACTGGCAGGAAATTTTTCCTTACCTCTAACCTAAATCCTTCCTGCTACAATATAAGCCCATTTCCTTTTGTAAGGCCCCTCACCGACCCGCCAAACAAAAGAAAATGCCCAGGGTCTGAGAGGCCCCCAAATCCCACCCAAACTGAGCCCCAAATCAGCCCTGTTCACGGCTATGAGAGCCAGGCCCTATTGAGACCCTGATTCACCAGGCAAGGATTCACCAGGGGACTCAAGTCAGGTGGTGGGAAGGCTTCATTGCATGTGTGGCTGCACAACTCCCCTGGGGTCCACCTTTTATTTCAAAAATTTCCTTCCCGCCCAGGAGCCTCAAGACAGCCCAATCTGACACTGTTGGAAAAATAAACCTTTTGTCACAGATATGGCCAGGGGTGTCAGTGCTTCCTGTTAAACACCCTCCTGCCCCCCCCCAACACAAATACACATGCACATATGCCCATGCATGAACACAAACACACGCGCATACTATCCATTGTAGTGTGTGGCACCCAGTGGGTGCTCACTAAAAACCAGCATTATTACTAAACCGGCATTATTACTATGCTCAGGTGTGAACCCTGTTCCCTCACTGGGGAGTAAAAGCCCAGGGAAGCAGGCTTTTGTTGACCCTCGGGACAGTTGGCGTGGAGACTGCACTTTCCCTCCTGCCTCTGGGGACCGGTGGAATTCTTTCCAGACAAGTCTGGCCTTCGGTTGGAAGCCCAGAGTGGAGTGCTCCTCCTCCTGTTAGAAATACCCAGTAGTGGGGGTTCTGGAGATGGCTCCCCTCATCCAGAGACCGCCCCCAGATCAGCCCCGACCAAGTGGCCAGAGAACAAATAGCGTGCGGCCAGTGTCGGCACTCCCACGGGTCTGTCGAGAGAGAGAGGGAAAGAGAGAAGTGACCAGTGGAGAGAAGGAACCCACCTGCTTCTCCAGAGAAAGCCTCTTTCTCCCCAAAGCCTCCTCTGTCCGAAGGAACAGAAAACCACACATAACACCTGCAAGAGCACACCCCCGATTGTGCACATTTGTACACACCCAGACGCTTGTTTGCACACAGATGGGCACACACCCCAAGACGCTTGTTTGCACACAGATGGGCACACACCCCAAGACGCTCCCTAATGGCCAAAATGAACGGACTCGATTGTTATTCTAAGTGTCCGCTCTCCCCCAAGGTGAAGGAAGGATACTCAGCCACGCTGGCTCCATTGGGTTCAAGGCTTTCCTTTCAGTTCCCCAGAAAAAGAGAGAAAAGTTCTAGGATCCAAACTTCTTCCACCTAAGGTCCAAGGCAGCTCTCTCCAGAAGCGGCCGAGGGTCTCCTCTCCCTGATTCCTGGGACCACCACCCAGGCCACTCTAAGAGGTGGGGGGCCGGGGGAGGGGGTGGGCGGCTCACTAGTAAGTCACTCAATCATATTTACTGAGTGCTTACTTGTGCAGAGCACTGTACTAAACACTTGGGAGAGTACAATATAACAATAAACAAACTCATCCCCTGCCCACAGGGAGCTTACAGTCTAGACGGGGCCAGATTGTACTCCCTGAATGAGTTGCTATTTCCTCCTCTCTGGCAATGCCTAAACATAAGAGGGGCCTCTTTTTGGTGGGGTTGGAGGCAATTTATTAATAGAGTCATTTATTTAGTGCTTACTATATACTAAGTACTGGATAGGCACAAGGTTATCAGATGGGACAAAGTCCTTGTCCCACACAGGGTTCACAATCTAGCTCATCCTCATTTTACAGATGAGAAAACTGAGGCCCAGAGAGGTTAGGTGACTTGCTTTAGGTCACACAGCAGGCCAGAGCAGAGCTGAGACTTTAACCTACAACTTCTGCCACCCAATCCCATGCTCCTTCCACTAGGCATGATGCCATCCTGCAGTTGGCATAGCCACCCCAATTGCCCCAGTCCTGTCATCTCTAGGCCAGCGAGGGGTTTCTGATGTGGCCAGGTGATAACTTTCTGGCACAGGCCACGAAGGCTCAGCGTAATTAATGAACCCTTACTCTGTGCATTCATTCATTCATTCATTCGATAGTATTTATTGAGCGCTTACTATGTGCAGAGCACTGTACTAAGCGCTTGGAATGAACAAGTCGGCAACAGATAGAGGCAGTCCCTGCCGTTTGACGGGCTTACAGTGCAGAGCACCGGACTCAACCCGTGGGAGAGTACGATAGGATAACTAGACGCAACGCCTGTCTTCAGAGTGCTTACAGTCTAGAGGGGAAGAAAGACTCGAAAAGAAATGACAGGAATGGACAACAACAGAGTTTTAGGGTATGTATATAAGTGTTAGCAGGATCGGGAGAGGTGAGTACCTATGTGCTCAGGGAATAAGGACTCAAGTGATGTGGAAGGGCCGAAATTCTAGTGGTAGAGAAATAATCAACCCATCAATTGATGGTACTTACTGAGCACTTACTATGTGCACAGCAGTGTTCTAAATGCTCGGAAGAGTACAAGAGAATTGCTTGGTGCGTTTCCTGCTCTTAGTGAGCTTACAGCCTAGAAGGTAGTGAGCCCATTGTTGGGTAGGAACAATGGTCTCTATTTGTTGCCGAATTGGTACTTTCCAAGCGCTTAGTAAGTGCGTAATAAATAGAATTGAATGAATGAATGAATGGAGTGATGAAAAAAGCATCAGGGAAGGCCTCCTGGAGGAATGTGAGTTCAGAAGGACTTTGAGGATGGGGAGAATAATGCAAAGGGAGAGGGGAGCTCTAGGAAGAAGGGAGGATGTGAGCAAGAGCAAGGGGAGAGAGATGAGAGAGAGGTCCAGTGAGTAGGTTGGCGTTAGAGGAACATTAGTGTGCGGGCTGGGTTGTAGTAGGAGAGCAGATAGGGCTGGCGAGGAAGAGGAAGATCACACTTCCTCTTCTGCAGCAGAGACCCCACGTCCCAGAGACGACAGGACTGGGACAACTGGGTGGCTGTGCCAACTGCAGGAGTGGCATCATGCCTACTGGACGGAACATGGGATTGGTTGGCTGAAGTTCTAGGCTTAAGTCTCAGCTCTGTCCTGCTGTGGGACCTAGAGCAAGTCACTTAACCTCCCTGGGACTCAACTTGCTCGTCCGTAAAATGAGGAGAAGCTAGATCGAGAAGCCCTGTGTGGGACAGGGACTTTGACCAATCTGATAACGTTGTGTCCATCTCTCTTCACCCACCTGATGCCACCCTCTGATTAGGTCCCACCTGAGCCCCGTCGTGACGTGGGACAGGCCCCACACCCAAAAGAGGACAACTGGCCCTCACTCTCCAGGTCGCTGCAGACAAGGAGTCTCCTGGAATGGCTCAGTCAGGCAGGGGCCGGTATCTGGGGTCGGTAGCTGGGCGCCGCCCCTCCACCCCCAAGGACCTGGGTCCTCCCAGGTCCATTTCTCCCCCCACCAGCACCCCCAGCCATAACCCCCAAACCTTGTCCCCAGAACGGCTTCCCCAGAGAGGGCTCTGGACACTCCTCAAGTGCCAGCAAACTGCAGAAAGATAAGTTGCGAAGATGAACCTAATTTGCTGTGATGAATTGTGGGCATGCACCAGTGAGCCAAACCGCAGCTGAGGCCTATTCTGGTTAATGATCTAGCCATGGCTCGTGAAAACACTCGGGGCTGCTCGGCTTTGGCTGGACCGGAGACTTCCTTGCTGCGGCGCCGAGCACCCTGAGAGGTCAGCTGGGCCGCCCCGAGGCCTGGGAGCTGTTTCCCCTGAGCCTGTGCCTTATGGATTGAGAGGGGAATGCATACTTCCACCGATTTAAGTCTGCCATCTGTTTGGCTCCCGAGATCCGCCACTCTTCTATAATAGCATTTCCAGGCACTGTTATAATTATGGCATTTAATGGGTGCTTACTTTGTTCTAAAATACTGGGGTTAATATAAGGTTACTGAATTCCTTGTCCCACATAGCGCTCCCAATCTAATTTATGCCCATTTCACAAATGAAGAAAGTGAAATCCAGAGAGCTTGAGTGACTTGTGCACCATCACACAGTAGACCAAAATCATAGCTGGGATTTGAAACCAGGTTTCTTGACGCCTAGTCCCATTTTCTTTCCAAGCTATCTCACTCCAACTGAGACATTTACCTCATAAGTATTTCCCTGACCCTCCCTTTGAAGAATTTTGACTGACTGGATTGAGTAATTAAAGCCAAATTCCATTTAAGGTGAAATAATGGGTTCTGTTTAACATATATGACATAAGCATTATTAGTACAAGGTACCTTTTTAATGAGAAAAATGTGAAAAATTACATTTGGAAAATCATATTCTGTATGTACATATGAAAACCAAATCAATCTGTCTTTCATTATTGCTTTATATTTGCATTGCTATTTGATTCCACTAGACTGTGAAACCTTGGAGTGCAAGGATCTTGTCTACTAACTCTCTTGTACTCTCCCTAGTACTGAGAATGGAACATGTGCTCAATTAATAATATTGATCAATTATGTAACTCCCCCTCCTAGACTGTAAGCTCATTCTGGCCAGGGAACATATCCACCCACTCTTATATTGTACTCCTCCAAGCGCTTAGTACAGTGTTCTGTACACAGCGCTCACTAAATGTGATTGGATGATCGATTGTGTCTTTTCCTATCATAGCTTTTCATATTTCATAATGTTCGGTCAGTTTTTTGGACATTGGGAATACATTCTTAATGCACTTTACATGATTTCCTATGGGACACTGTACTTTGTTGGGAGTTTGCATTTTGTGGAACGAATTAACAGTGCTAAGAGGGGTAGACCAGCACCTTAATTTTTTTGTTCTTTTTATGGTATTTGTTAAACCCTTACTTTGTGCCAGGCACTGTACTAAGAGCTGGGGTAGGTGCAAGGTAATCATGTGGGACACAGTCCACATCCCATTTAGGGCTCACAGTCTTAATCCCAATCTTACAGATGAGGTAGTTGAGGCACAGAGTAGTTAAGTAACTTGCACAAGGTCACACAGCAGACAAGTGGTGTATCAGGATTAGAACCCAGGTCCTTCTGACTCCCAGGCCCTTTCTCTTAGCAAGAGGCCATGTTGCTTCTCAGTGTGGTCTAGTTTACTTTTCCACTCTACTGCTTGCTATAGGTAGAGGCCAAGGGGACCACCTGCATTTGCTGCAGTAACTTTCAATCGATTAAATAATATTATGATGACGATTACGGTGTTTGTTAAGCACTTATTATGTGCTGGCACTGTGCTAAGCGCTAGAATAGATACAGGTCAATCAGGTCAGATGCAATCCATGTCTCACATTTGGCTCACAGCCTAATAGTATTATAGCATTAGCGCTGTACTAAGCGGCTGGAGACTATATTTGAGTTAGTAGACCTAATTTCGGCCTTGAAGGAGCTGGCAGCCTAGATGGCTCTCTTTTCTTTCTGGATGAAAGCCTCAGAAGCAAAATGGCATAGGGGAAAGAGCACGGGCTTTGGAATCCAAGGCCCTGGGTTCTAATGTCCCCTCTACTGCTTGCCCGCTGTGTGACCTTGGGCAAGTCACTCCATTTTTCTGGGCCTTGGTTTCCTCATCTGTAAAGTGAGAAGTAAATCATATCAACCTATAATATTTATTGAGAACTCACCGGTACAGAGCACCATACTAAATCCTCCTTACACTGTGAGCCCCCCATCTGGGACAGGGCTGTCGGCCTGATTATCTTGTATCTATCCCAGTGCTTAATACAGGGGTTGCAACATAATAAGCACTTATATACAAAATAAATATTGCTATTATTATGGCAGTTGGAGGTGAGGATAAGGAAGGAGAGAGAGAAGGAGGGTGCAAATGTCTTATAAAAACTAGGGCTCCTGGGGTTTGAAAATAATCCCTCCAAGTTGGGGGATATGTCCAGATCCTCTTGTCACATCCTACCTCTGGCCTGGAATGGCCTCCCACTCCATATCCGACAGACGATCACTCTCTCCACCTTTAAAACCGTGTATTGTAAGTACATCTCCTCCGAGAGGGCTTCCCTGACTACAACCTCATCTCCTCTTCTCCCCCTCCCTTCTGAGTGGCCCTCGCACTTGGCTTTGCTCCCTTTATTCACCCCTCCCTCAGCCCCACAGCACTTAGATACATATCCTTAATTTATTAATTTATATTAGCATCCATCTCCCCCTCTAGACCGAAAGACTGTTGTGGGCACGGAATGTGCCTACCAACTCTGTCGTATCGTACTCTCCTAAGTGCTTAGTACAGTGCTCTGCACACAGTAAGTGCTCAATAAATGCTATCGATTTATTCTCTGATCCTACACAATTAACCTGGGGCAAGACTCCGCCCTCTTCTGATGGACTCGCTTGGTTCCTCAATGGCCTCGTCGCTATTGCCCGGTTACCGGCTGAAGAGGGTGAGGGGGAGTCGCACGCCTCGATCGGGTCAGAGCTTCCAGGGAGGGTCGGTGCCGAATATTGACATAACAAAATTAATTTTCCACCCACATGTTCCCTCCCCGCTGTCTCTCGTGAGCTCTGATGCGGTGCATCTGACCGGCCCGCCCGAAATGCCAACTTGCATCTCTCATCGTTAATTTCTTCCTAAATGTCATTAGTAATTGTTATTTGCCGGCCAGAACGTGTGATCGGGGCTTCAGTGGAGAAAACCGCCCCTTTCTCTCTTCTCTGGATCCACCCCTTGGCTGCATGGGGCCTGCAGAGCTGGCATGGATCTCGGTGTCTGGAGGTGAAACGTGCCTCATTTTTAATATTAATGGGACTTTCTTCCACTGAAGTGAATGTCCCATTTCTCATTCAAAGGCGGGAGCCAGGAACAAGCTTCCACCCCCGGCAAATGGAGCTTCCAGCAGACCAGTGAACAACGAAGAGGCGCCATCGTTTTCACGGGTCGCAAGAGCCTTATCGAGGAAGAATGGCGTCTCCCAGCCCAGGTCCCGGGGTGTCTGGAATTGAAGGAATGACAAAGGGTGGAGAGACCACACTGAAGATACCCTTCACGTGGGCTTTTCCCTGCCCACCTGAGGAGCACATCTTCTGACACCTGGTCAGGGGAAGCTATGGATGAACTGGGAAGGGGAATGCTTTCTCTTCCTTTGCAGTTAGTCCTAGCCTCAAACCATTCCCCTGGGGACCAAGGCCACGAACTATTGGATCTAAAGACCTTTTAGTCTTGCGCCAGCCAATCCTGTTATCTTCATTCACTCATTCAATCGTATTTATTGAGCACTTATTGTGTGTAAAGCACTGCACTAAGCTGTTGGGAGAGTACAAGAGAAGCAGCGTGTCTCAGTGGAAAGAGCGCGGGTTTGGGAGTCAGAGGTCTTGTGTTCTAATCGCGGCTCCACCACTTGTCAGCTGGGTTACTTTGCGCAAATCACTTCACTTCTCTGTGCCTCAGTTCCCTCATCAATAAAATGGGGATTAAGACTGTAAGCCCCATGTGGGGCAACCTGATCACCTTGTATCTGCCCCCCACCGCTTAGAACAGTGCTTTGCAAATAGTAAGCGCTTAACAAATACCATCATTATTATTATTATAATCAACAGACATATCCCCTGCCCACATGAGCTTACAGTCTAGAGAGGGAGACAGCCATTAATATATATAAGTAAATAAATTACATAAGTACTTTTACTTGAGTGTGGGGAGCACAGGGACCCCTACTGCATGGGATCTGGGGAAGATACCCCATTTTACCTTATGCCTTTATCTTTATCTTAGTGATGGCTCTACTGGGCAAAGAAGGGTGGGGGCTGGGAGAGTGTGTGTGTGTGTGTGTGTGTGTGTGTGTGTGTGTGTGTGTGTGTGTGTGATTCCTCTCTTTCCTCCCCGCCCCATGCCCCCCCCGGTCCCTTCAAAGGACTTGGGTCTGGGTACCCTGGCCACTCTCACCAAACGAGCGGCATGCTAGTTTAGGACAGACTGCCATTTGGAGGTGGCGGGCTTGGAACTGTGCTTTCAGTAAACACAAATGATCCACAGGCATTGTGTCTTGGCTGCCTCCGCTCCGGCCCATCTGTTGGCATGGCGTGCTGCCCGCTCTAAAAGTTGGTTGGGCCCTTGCCCTGGGGTACGAGTGACAGTCGACAATGGGCTGGGCCGGCCAGGGCGTAGACTCGATCCAAGCTCCGTCTCCTCAGCAGCACCCACCTCCGGCCAGCTGGGTTGGCCATGCGGTGGCATTCGGGGGCATTTAAGGGCATTCGTGGCTCAGGCTTTGCCTTGCTTCTCTTTGGGTCATCCCTCCTCTCTCTCTCTCTCCCTCTCTCTCTCTCTGGTACCAATGAGGTCCCAAACCGGTCTTTGGGAAGCTATGCCGGATGCCTGGTTGACTGGGCAGGTCAACGAACAGCCGTCCCGGCGTCGTATGTCCATCTTCCTCCCGGAGGTTACCGACCTTACGTCGGCTGCACAAACCCACAGCCACCTCACCTCGCATTCCTGCTCGTGCATGAGAGGGGACGGCTCCTATTCACCAGAGCGCTTTCTGCTCAACTAATAGGCTGGCTGGGTTCTCAGGGGTCATTTCAGACAGCCTCCTGCCTCTCCGGAAGATGCATATCTGAACTGTTCGGCAAAGAGAAGATGGTAACAGCATTCTGTTGATCTGGGCTTGTGGGTGTGTCTTAGAGGAAGTGGGCGATCAGCAGGCTTGGTATATAAGCATACGCCTGGGAGTCAGACGGACTTGGATTCTATTCCCGGCTCCGCCACTTGTCTGCTGTGTGACCTTGTGCAAGTCACTTCACTTCTCTTTACCTCAGCTTCCTCATCTGAAGACTGTGAGTCCTATGTGGGAGAGAGACTGTGTCCAATACGATTAGCTTGTATTTACCCCAGTGCTTAGTACAGTGTCTGGCAATAGTAAATGTCTAACAAATACCCTCTCTGCTCCAAAAAAATGTGGAGGAGGTGGCAGGTGTGGCTATCATGACACTCTGCTGTCTGCTTTGTACCCACAAGTCACCTGAGAAGTCAAGGAACAGTCCAGTCCACGCAAGGAGGGGTCAGTCGCTCGGGACTCTAGGGCTGACCCTTGCCCCCTGGCCCCAGTGCAGTGTCTCCCTCAAGTTGGAGAAAGTTGCCCCAACCACCCAAGGAGAAAGCAACCCAAATCCCTAATGCTGGGGAAGCTGTCTACGAAAACAGAGTCGGGACTCCTGGACTTAGCCCAGGCCACACTGTTTTTTGAGGGTTTTTTTTAATGGTATTAAGCGATTACTATGTGCCAGGTACACTACTAATTACTGGGGTAGATACAAGCTAATGAGGTCGGACACAGTCCCTGTGCCACGTAGCGCTCTCTGTCTTAATCCCTATTTTGCAGATGAGGTGACTGAGGCCCAGAGAAGTGAAGTGATCTGCCCAAGGTCACCCAGCAGACAAGTGGTAGAGCCAGAAGTAGAACCCAGCTTCTTCTGGCTCCCAGGCTCATGATCTATCCACTAGAATGTACTGTTCTCCCTCTGCCTTTACCCTCTCCACCCTCCACCAAAGTAAGATCTAATTTGGCTAAAACCCATGACCTACAGACTCGCTGGAATTCCACCACGATGACCAAAATCTCCTTTCACATTTCAGCCGCAAGGTGAACTGAACTTTCTTTAGAAGAGAAAGGGAAAGGAAAAAAAACCTAATACTTAAAGAGAGCTCAGCCAAAGAGTAAAATGCTAAGTATGTGCCTACAGCACTTTTAATTTTTAATTATTATTAGTTATAATTATCTGGCTGTGTTTGACTGGAACCCGGCAATGAGAAGGCAGTGAGCTGGATTTCCCTTCTAATCTATTTGTTCTATCGGAGCTGGTGAAGAAAGAAGGGCTCAGAGCAACTTGGCCGAGTGAAAAGAGCTTGGGACTGGGAGTCAGGAGACCTGAGTTCCAATCCTGGCTTCACCATATGCCTGCTGTGTGACCTTGGGCAAGTTACAACTTCTCTGTACCGTAATTTCCTCATTCGTAAATGGGGATTAAGTACCTGTCCTCCCTCTCCTCCCCATACGGGCCTGGGACAGTGTCTGAGCTGACTGTCTTGTATCAGTGCCAGTGTTTAGTACAGTCCTCCACACATAGTAAGTGCTTAACAAAATACTGCAACAACATTATTACTGAGCATATCAAAAAACTTTCCCTAGTTGGAAGCCAGAGCAGGGCCTAGTGGACAGAGCACCGGCCTGGGAGTCAGAAGAATCTGGGTTCCAATCTCGGCTTTGCCACTTGTCTGCTGTGTAACCTTGGGCAAGTCATTTAATTTCTCTGGGCCTCGTCTAAAAAATGGGGATTAAGACGATGACCCTCATGTGCGACAGGGACTGTGTCCAACCTGATTAGCTGGTGCCTACCCCAATGTTTAGTACAGTGCCTGGCAGAGAGAAAGCACTTTAGAAATGACATAAAAAAGAAAAAGACAATTTGAGGATCTCTAGCATCCAGCCATTCTTTGGGGGTCAGGGTCACTGTGGCGATTCCTGGCTGGACCGTCTAGAAGCCAACTATGCTAAGAGACAAGTCATTCCTGGCTCAATTATCCTGCAGACTGCAGCTTGAGTGTGAATTTTGATGTTAGAATCTACTGGCCCCTGAGGCTTAAACTCCACACTAAGTTCTGAACAGTCTATGCAATAGGGTTCTAATCCAGTCCCAGCTCTGAGCAGAGGACAGAAGTCAAGGGAGCTTGGAGGGAGGGCTGATTTTGATCAAACAGGAGAGCCTTGTTTTACCTCTGAAATGGCATTTATTATTGCTTAATACGTGCCTAGAGCTGGAGCAAATACAAGGAAATAAGATGGGACATCGCCTCTGTCCCTCATAGGGCTCACAGCCTAAGAGCGTGAGAGAACAGGTAATTTTAGCCCCAATTTACAGATGAGGGAATTGAGGCACCAGCAACAGGTTAAATGACTTGCCCAAAGTCACACAGTTCAGGTCTCTAGACTTCCAGATCTGTGCTCCTTCCACTAGGCCACACTGCCTCTCTACCAAGCAAGGAACAATGGCAGCACACCCTAGTCCCCCTCGCTACTAACCTAAATTGGCCAGGATTGCAAACACCAACAGAGCAAGACTAAAATTCCAAGTCACTTGGATAAACTGGAAATGTGTTTACATTCAAAGAATAGAATGACGTTTACTCGGGACAGGAGCACAGTTGTACACTCGGAGTCCAATAGACAACCCCTTATAAGGAAGGGAAAATGATGACTAGGAAAAATCAATGCCAAAAATGAGCTGAGGTCCCAGTGGATCCCAAGCTGAATGGACCCTCAGGGTGGTACCAGTGTCGTGACGCCCGGATTCCATAAGCAAGAGGCAGGAGACCATCTTCCCCCAGGCTCCATTCTGGACAGAGACTTGTTTTTTTAATGGTGTCTGTTAAGTGCTTATTGTGTGCCAGACACTGTATGAAGCACCTGAGTAGATATAAACTAATCAGGTGACACGCAGTCTATATCCCACATGGTGCTCCCGTGGTGCCCATTTTATAGATGAGGTAACTGAGACACAGAGGACTTGTCCAACATCACACAGCAGATAAGTGACAGAGCTAATACTGGAACCCAGGTTTTCTGACTCCCAGGACCATGATCTATCCACTCGGCCATGCTACTTCTCATGCTGCTTCTTACTTTGTGAAACAACTAATCTCTGTTTTGATCGCTACATCTCACAAGAGACTGGGAGAGTTTCCAGAGCCTCCAGAGAAGAACAATAAATTGGACAAAGCAGTGGAAAGCAGGTCCTTTCAAGTAAGGCGGAAGGAGAACAGAAGGCTAAGGGGAGATTTAGTTACTGTCTTCGAGAAGCCGGGGTTTTAGGAGAAGCGGAACAGTCTTTTTTCACAAGCCCACCGAGAGTCAGGAATCTTGTCTGATTCCCACTGGGGTATTTTTTTCCCAGTGCCTAGCATTGTTCTCTGCACTCGGAAAATGTTCAATAAATACTATTACTACTACAGAGGGATCAAAGAATAAAAATAGGTGTAAATTGCAGCTGGAGAGAGTTCAGTTAGACACAAGGTAGGATTTTTTGACTGTCAGGGTGATGAAACCGCTGAACAGGCCACTAAGGAGGTTTTCATTCAATCACATTTATTGAGTGCTTACTGTGCGCACAGCACTCATCTCCAGACTAGAAGCTTGTCGAGGGCAGGGAACTTATCTACCAAGTCTGTCCTACTCTCCCAAGAACTCAGTACAGTGCTTTGCACACAGTAAACGATCAATAAATACCTTTGATGATGATGATCCGTGGCAACTGTTCAAAATTGCAAAGACAATCTTCCACGTAGTGCCCTGGGTCAATCAATCAATCCTATTTGATCATTCATTCCATTATTGAGCAATTACTGTGTGCCCAGCACTGTTCTAAGCGCTTGAGAGAGTACAATGCAGCAGAGTTGGTAGATATGTTCCCTACCCACAAGGGGCTTTACGGTCTAGAGGAAGTGCTTATGGTTACGAGGATGGGTTCGCTATTCACTCGTCTAAGGATGGGGCCTGGATCAGATGACTCTGAGCTCTTTTCCTGCTCCATCTTTCACTACAATGACGAATCAGTTAGAAATATAAAGAGTAAGCCTCTTTTCAAAGAACTCCTTTGGAACAAGAACCTTCATTTAGTAGTCGTACAATGAGCCAAACCACTCACTTTAGTGTTTAATTCACACTTAATAGATCTCCATGAAACTTCTGTGGCATGGGGTGAAAGAGGAGCAAGGAGTCTATACTAGAGCTAAGAGTTGTGGGCATTTCCCAGAAGTTCTTCAGAGCTTCAGGCAGCACAATACGTGGGATTTGGGAGAGTGGCAGGAGGGAGAGGGGTGTTGGAGAGCCGTCTGTAAGGGAAAATGAGCCCGACCAGGGAGGGGTCAGAGTTTAATGCCCAGCCCCCTTGGTCCAGCTGAAGCAGTGGCATCTACCTCCTCACCCAGGACCATCTTGGCTCTCTCCTCCTTACAGAAAGGCACTCCGTTTCTGTATCTGCTCACCTTCCCCAGTGTTTTGTTTTTGCACTCAGAGTTGGGGGGTGTTGAAGGATGGGAAACACCAATTCTGCCAATAGATTTTCCCCCCGGGTATGCCCCCACTCTACACAGAGCTCTGGGTGGGGTGGGCACCAACGAAGTTACAGGATTCAGTCCAGAGAGGGAGCAAGCGTGGTAGGATAGTCATACTGCCCTGGCTCCTGTGAAGGTGACCGGGGCAGGCCCGACACCGGAGAGAGAATAACCGGAGCACCCAGGACCGTCCTGCGTTCAGTTGGTCCACCTCCCTGCCTCCGATCAGGACCGGCTCTCCCCTAGCCACACCGGATGATCCTATGTCTGGTTCTGAAAGATCTTCAGGATGGAATTGTCCCAACATGCCTTCTCGGACATCCCGGCAGTGGTATTCTTCCTGAAGTCTAACCAGAATTAATTCATTCATTTGTATTTATCGAGTGCTTGCTGTATGCATAGCACTCTACTAAACTCTTGGGAGAGGACATGTAACAGCAAACAGATACATTCCCTGCCCACAGTGAGCTTACAGTCTACATCTTGCAGTCTACAATTCCTCCCACCGTCTTCTGCTCTCTCCTGAGAGGCAATGGAGAAGAACCAATTCCCACTATCCAAACAAAACCTTCTCTAGATTTGAGGACAGTCATGCAATCGTCGTAGGCTAAAACACAACAATGTTCTGGCTTTTTGTCCATATCCCTCCCCTCCCCCCGGCCACCTCTCCTCAGGACTTCCTCTCTAGAGTAACACACACCAGACAAGGCAGCAGGAAAATAGACCCCGTCCCCTCAAGGCGCTCTTTTCCAAGGCACCGGACGTCCCGTCCAGCCAAGGTCCGGCCTTGCTGCTGCTGCTGTGGCTTCGCCTCCCGCCTGAGCAGAGGAGAAATCCTTTTCTCCGTGGTGGCCACTAGAACACCTGTGCTCCCAGGGAGCTGGCAGGTACCGTGCTCTCTCCCCATCTGAACGGTTTCTGGGTTGCTTGTTCTATCCCCAGCTCTGCTTTTAATCAATTGTAATCATTTAGCAGGAAACAGGATGATTAGCCGCACACAAGCAAACAGCATGAATTAATCCGCTAAATACAAGTGCTCCATTGGTTCGGGGCTGGCTCCTTTGAGCGAGAGCACGCACCCCTGAGAGCTTTCCCGAACCCTTCCCAGAAGCCCCTCGTCAGTCCCAGCCTCGGAGGATTTCCGGTCCGGGGATGTGAACTGACTCCCCACTCGGCACCCAGACACCGGGGTCTCCGTCCCCTCTGAATGCCGGGCGATTTCAGCCCGGCAGCCTCGGCTGGCGACGGGGAGGGAGGAAAAATCAATCGGTTGTTGTGGTCATGCACCCCCTCTCCCCTCGAGAAGACTGGGAGAGGCGGAAAGACTGGGACAAAGCCCAATCCCCACTCTGAAAAAGCTGGATCCCTTCCTTCGCCCAATCAATCAATCAATAAATCGTATTTATTGAGCCCTTACTCTTTGCAGAGCACCGTACTAAACACTTGGGAGAGAACGATACAACAGAGGTGGTAGACGTGTTCCCTAACCACAATGAATTTATAGTCTAGAGAGGAGTTTACAGTCTAGAGGTGAACTTACAGTCTAGAGGCGAGCTTAAAAACAGATGGGGTTTCCCCAGCCCTCTCCAAGATTTCATCCCAGGCTTTTAACATGTGCAACAACTCCTGGCACGTTCTGTGTTCCCCCGGGACTTAAGAAAACAAACTATGGATCCTGGCTCCTCAGGAGATGACAATCAATCGATCAATCGGTGGTATTTATTGAGCGCTTACCATGTGCAGAGCACCGTATTAATCGCTTGGGAAAATACAATACAAATCTCTACAAAAGGCAATCTCTAATGTGTTCTTTGGCAAGCTTCGATCCCCTCCCTCCTCTCCCACTCCCATTCCGTGCAAACCTCAGGCTTCCCATCCATCAGCTGCGGCAGAGGATGTGACTCCATACAGAGGGTGGGGATCGGGGCAGACCTAAGTGCTCCGAGAGACGAGAACAGGAACGGTGTCTAATTCTCACCCGTATATTCTCTCACAGCTCTTAGTACAGTGCTCTGCACACGAAAAGCGCCCAATAAATTTGGCTACTCAACCATTTCCCCAACAGACAGGACTACCCATTTACTAAGCGGTCTAACGTAAGATGTTCCCTTCCACCCCAGTGGAAAATTCTCGCATAATTATTCTGTTCATAATTACTCTGCAAACTAAAATGCCGACAAATCCTTCCTTGCAAAAGGAAAAAAAAATAAAATAAAATAAAACACCACCTCGGAAAATTACAATTTAAGTTATTTAATGAAAGCTGTTATTTGCCTGGATTTTGCTAGGCACCACACTCCCAAATCTAAATGCTGTGTAATTAAAATCATTAATTGCAGAAAATAGTTGCTCGTTAAGGCTATAATTTAACAAGGTTCTCAGTATTTGAGTATCTGATTTAAAAGGTTAATGCGGTGACCCAGGAAACTGGCACATCATATTAATTGTCCTGGCAACTGCCTAAAAGGAGGGGGGTGGGGGGCACTGCTGCTCCCTGAATGAGTTTCCTGGAAAATACTAGGCTCGCGAGGTAGAGAGAAAACTTTTGTACTGGAACATGGATAAGCCGGAGAGAACGAGGGAGGGATGTACCTTCCTGCTCCCTCATGGAAGGTACGGTGTGGGAGGAGGACTGGAAGAATCAGCTGAATTGTAAGAATATGTAGGAGAAGCAGCATAGCGTAATGGGTAGATCACGGGTCTGGGAGACAGAAGGACTGGGTTTTAATCCCAGCTCTGCCACTTGTCTGCTGGGTGACTTTGGGCAAATCACTTTACTTCTCTGCACCTCAGTTTCCTCACCTGCAAAATGGGGATTAAGACCGTGAGCCCCATGTGGGATAATGGACTACGTCCAACCCGATTAGCTTACACCTACCTCAGCACTTAGTACAGCGCCTCATACATAGAAAGCGCTTAACAAATACCATTAAAAAATAGACACGGTGAAAAGATCAAGCATCCGTCCTCCACGACTGTATCATACGAGAGGAGCCAGCTCGGGAATTGAGCGAGTCAAACAGAAACCCTCTGAAGTTTAAGTAAATCATAGTTTATAAAGCTAATAGATTTAAATGAGGCGTGAGGCATTGTTCTATAAAAAGCTACCATTTGCCAGGGGACATCAGTAGTATTTCGGTTAGCCAACTAAACAGGTGGATGATGATGAATAATAATAATAGTCATGGTATTTGTTAAGCGCTTACTGTGTGCCAGCCACTGTACTAAGTTCTGGGATTGATACAAGCGAATCGGGTTGGACACGGTCCCTTGTCCCAGTATAGTCGTTCTCTGGGTGGCATGAGGGCACTCGGCAAAAGAAAACCTCGGGGGGTTGTGGGGACGGGACTGACGCCATTCTTCACCCGCCCTGACTTAGCTCAAAACTATCGGAGGCGATGGGCCAATTCTGATGGTTGCTACGGTCAGTCGCTAGGGACGTCGAGGTTGACGTGACCGCGGTGAGGTAGATCTCCATCCGCTCTGTACCGGACTGCTCCACAACACACTGGATGGTGGGAAGAGTGGAGTCAACACTGGCCATGAGCTCACAGGGGTAAGTGTCGGGAAGTTGTCTTCAAGGTTTCCTGGTGGTGATCTGTGCTTGAGCCGGACTAAGTCCGTCTGGCTCATCACACACACACAAAGCCCCCTCCCCTCCCTGACACTCCACACGCACATAGGTGCGTCCAACTCATCACACCCACAGAGTCACGCCCACCAACACAAACGCACACATGCACTCTGGCATTGTAATTCTTGACTGAGGCAAACCTCCGTTTCTGCTGGCTGGGGACACTTCCCTCCATCGTTGGGCTAAAGAGAGCCCCACGAGGGGTGGGAGAAAGAGCCCGACCCCCAGCTCCCTCTTCTTCGTCTCTCTTATGAGGGCAGCCGGTCGGGATGACGCCTTCAGAGGGGTGTCGCCGGACACTCGGGGACAGTCAGCAGGGACGACGCGTCTGCCCCAGGATCCAGGACCCGGACGCTCCCGGGACAGAGCCTCACCGAAAGACCGAGGGGAAGTGGGCATGTACCTGGAGCTCTGTCTGAAAGAAGAACTTCTGGGGACACTGGGAGCAGTCGTAGATCTTGTCCTCCTGACCGTGGACCGCAAAGATGTGCTGCTGCAACTTGTTGGCCTGTACAAAAACTAAACATGGGCATGGCAGGGGATCAGAGCTGGGCCCGGCTCCCAGAAAACCCAACCCCCCAGCTTCACGCAGAACACATTCCATCCCCTAAAGTAACTCCCCCGGGACCCCAGCTAGAAGAATAACGACGACGACAATAATGAAAGGATAATAATAACAGTAATAACTACGGTACTTGTTAAGCACTTACTATGTGCCAAGCACAGTTCTAAGCACGGGGGTAAATACAAGTTAAATCAGTTTGGACACAGTTCCTGTCCCATATGGGGCTCACACTTTTATTCCCCATTTTACAGATGAGGTAATTGAGGCCCAGAGGAGTTACGTCGCTTGCCCAAGGTCAAAAAGCAGATATATAGTGGAGCCGGGATTAGAAGCCAGGTTCTTCTGACTTCCAGGACTGTGCTCTATCCACTAAGCCACTCTGCTTACATGCTTGCTAGGTGCAAAGCACCGTACTAAGCACTGGCCTAGGTACAAATCATCAGTTGGGACATAGCCCACACATATCATTCATAATCAACTGGAGAAGCAGCGTGGCCTAATGAATAGAGCCCAGGCCTGGGAGTCAGAAGGACCTAGGTACTAGTCCCAACTCTGCCACTTGCCCGCTGTGTGACCTTGAGCAAATCACATCAATTCTCTGGGCCTCACTTCCCTCATTTGTATAATGGGGATTAAGACTGTGAGCCCCATGTGAGACGTGGACTCCGTCCAACCTGATTACCTTGGATGTACCCCAGTGCTTAGAACACGTCTGGCAGATAGTAAGCGCTTAACAAATACCATGAAAAAAACCCAAAGAACCAAAAACCGTTTTCAATCAGCCCAATTACCCTGAGCTGCAGGCCCTATCAAGAATGTCTTGGTATAGGCAGAGGCTTTAACTTCCTGTTAATGGGTCCTAAATTCGCCTGTGGCTTTTCCCTTTCCAAAAACCTCTTCTCATTGGGATCCATCTTAAGTCTGACCCTGGCCTGCTGTGGAGCATGGTCTGGAGGAACCCAGATCTTCCAGTGGGGATGTGAGGATAGTGGAGGCAATGTGGCTAAGTGGACACCGCTCAGGATTCTGGGGATCAAGGGACTTGGGTTCTAGTTCCGGCTCTGTTTTCTGTGAAACCTTGGGCAAGTCTCTTAGCTACCCTGTGCCTTAGTTTCCTCTTCTGTAAGACGGGGATAAGGTGCTGTGCTCTCTCCCCTGTGAGTCCCGTGTGGGTCAGGGACTGTCGGATTTGATAACAACAACAACAACAATAATAATAATAACGGTACTTGTTAAGTCAAGTCCTACTGTTCTAACTCCTGCAGTTAATCAGGTCGGACACAGTGCTCTATCCCAGTGTTCAGCATATTGTAAGCGCTTAACGAATATCTTTCTCATTATTGTTATTATTACGGAGATAGCCAGATCAGGATTGGGGTGGATTTTATCTGCCAGCAATGGGGGCCACAGGGTGGTGGTTGGAGTCACCTGCTCCGCAGAGTTGCTCAAAAGCTCTGGCCTCTCCCCGGCCCCCTCCGGACATCCCCGCCTGGTCAGTATCCTCGCCTTCTGCTTGGGGACATTTTGGGACGGGCTCTCCGAAAGTAAAAGCCGTCTCTGGCTTCAGTTAGATGGGCGGGTCAGCGAGGAGCCGCTGAGGGAGAGGTCAGTGAGGTTCACGGATTGGAGGCAGCATGGCCCAGTGGAAAGAGCCCAGAAAGGCCAGGAGATCCAAGCAGCGTTTCCTAGCGGATAGAGCACAGACTTGAGAGTCAGAAGGACCTGGGTTCTAATCCTGGCTCCGCCACTCGTCTGCTGTGTGACCTTGGGAGAGTCACTTCACTTCTCTGTGCCTCAGTGCCCTCATTTGTAGTACAGGGATGAAGACTGTGAGCCCTCAATGGGATAGGGACCGTGTCTAACCCCGTTCTCTTATACCTACCTCAGCGCTTAGAACAGTACCTGGCACACGGTAAGCGCTTAAAAGATACCACAATTATTGTTATCATCATCATTATTATTATTACATCCAAGTTCTCATCCCAGATCTGCCCCGGCCAGCCACGTGACCTCGGGCAAGTCACTTACCACTCTGTGACTCAGTTTCCTCATCTAGGGATTGGAAGATAAGCTATCCACCCGCCCTACTGCTTAGCTTTGCGAGGGGCTGGGGCTGTGTCCGATCTGATTATCTTCTAATCACCTCAGGGTCTAGTACAGTGGTTGACACGAGGCACTTAAGGTGCACCCAGATGCTACTGGAAAGTCTGCTAAGCAAGGGAATGTAAGGTCGATGCAGGGGTTCCAGAGGCCAAACAAACAGAGCAGGCAGCTCGGGCCCGGCATTGGAGGGCATCTGCCCTGCCAAGGCTTTTCTGCTTCCGAGGATCCAAACTGAGCGGGACTTCGGGTGCCAGTCACAGATCGGCTGTTTCCCTCTCTCTCAACGGAGATGCCTGAGTCCCAGGAGGGAAGGGGGCGAAGGGGAGGGGGACCTCTCTCCCCAACGGGCCACCAGGGAGGGGAGCCCATCCCACTCGGATGTAGAGAGACCCTGAGAGGCGGGTGTGAGTTGGCCAGTGGGGGAATGGCCCCCACTCTGCCTGGGGGCGGGGTAGGCAGAGCAGCTGTGAGATTGGGGGGACCCGGCCCCCCAGCCCCTCCCTCCCCACACTGGGCAGGTCTCAGCTCAGGGACCCCCAGCCCCGAGGTGGTCTTCCTTCGGCGGCAGACAGCAGATGTCAGGGGAGGCGGGGAGCCTCCACAGCCCTGCGGCAGCCATCTGGGCAGTGTGAGGAGGGAGAGGCTGGGCAGGGCCAGACCCCCGGGGGCTCCCCGCCTGGACCCTGCCTTCGTCGTGAGACTGTGTGAGAGGTTGTGTGCTGTGTGAGAGGTCGTGTGGCGGTGTGAGAGGTAAGGTGGCTTTGCGGCTGGTTGTAAGGCTGTGAGAAGCTTCGTCTGGGGCTGGGTCTGAGAATGGAGGGGTTCTGTGGCTTTGTGGTGGGCTGTGTGGTTGTGTGGGGAACTATGGAGTTGGGAGACTGTGTGACTCTGTGTGGGGTTTGTGTCGCTGTGTACGGAGGTTTGTGTGGCTGTGTCGGGGCGGGTGTAGAGATTTGAGTGGCTGTGTGGGGAACTATGTGGCTGTGCGGAGCGGTTGTGTGGCTGTATGGTGGACTGCGTAACTGAGAAGCTGGATGGGGAACTACGTAGCTGTGTTGAGGGATTGTGTGGCTATGTGTGGAGGTTGTGTGGTTGTGTGGCTGTCTGCGGCTGTGGGGAGGTGGCAAGGGGTGCGTGTGTGTATGTATTTGTGTGTGTGTGTGTGTGCGTGTGTGTGTGTGTGTGGGTGGGTGCGTGCATGCTGGTACCTTGGTCCCAGGAGAGTCCTTGACTTCTGGAACCAGGCAACTGCCCGGATTGGGACCAGGAGGATTTGGGAGTGTCAGAGAGATTTGATCTTTCTGCACCCGAGAGGTCATCCTGTTGGCTGACTGGAGGCCAGGAGATGAGGGCTATCCCTCCAAGAGTTTATTGCCCGGGACCAGCCAGCCCGTGGGGCCCAGAGCCTAGATCCCAGAGGGTCATAAAAGACAACATGGGGCAGACGGGCTGAGCCGGGTCTGATGTCAAAAGTATGCCTAGGGAGGATATGGATGGTGGGGGAACATGCTGGGGACAATCACTAAAGGAAATTCAGAATAAACATCCATCTGGGACTCTTTTTTTTTTTAATGGTATCTGTTAATAATAATGATGGTATTTGTTAATCGCTTACTATGTGCTAAGCACTGAACACTGGACTTACTATCGCCAGGCACTGTACTAAGCACTGGCGTAGATACAAGTTAATCAGGTTGGACACATGTCCCACATGTGGCTACGTGTCCCACAAGTGGCTTAGAGTATTAATACCCATCTTACAGCTGAGGTAACTGAGGCACAGAGAAGTTAAATGACTTGCCCAAGCAGGTAAGTGCGGAGCCGGAGTGAGAATCCAGGTCAGGTCCTTCTGATTCCCAGACCTGTGCTCTATCCACTAGGCAACGCTGCTCCTGAGATGTTGTGCTAAAGCTACAGTAGGAAGAAGTTCAGCAAGTGTTAGAGGAGAATTTCCCAGTAGGGGAAAGCCATAAGGACCGGGGACAAGTCAATAGGGACCGGGGAGTGGACAAGATGACACCAAGAGGATACTTCTGCCCCAAGCCTTGCCCCTGGATGATGAAAGATAGTTGGGCCGAGGCTCGTGTCAAGAGAAGACTATGTGACTACTTCTACTGGGATGACAGAATGGATGTTCAGAAGTGGAAAATATCGTGTTGGGGGCTCTGACCTACCATTTAGATTTGGGCTATTGTGAAGGTCTCTTAATGGAGGCTTCCCTTATTATTAGGGTATTCGTTAAGCTCTCATTATGTGTCAAACACACTTCTAAGCTCAGGTGTTGATTAAGGGCCTATTGGGTGCAGACCACCGTACTAAACACTTGGGAGACTATGTACAATAGAGTTGGTAGACACGACCCCTGCCCACAAGGAACTTACAGTCTAGAAGTGGGGAGACAGGCAATAAACCATACAAATTACAGATATGTACTGTGGGGCTGAAGGTAGGTTGTATCTATACAATGTCATTGGTGACATGGAAGGGTGAAGGAATAGGGGAAAATATAACTTAGAAGGCCTCTTGGAGGAGGTGTGATTTTAATAAGGCTTTGAAGGCTGGGGAGAGTGATGGTCTGGTGTTTTAATAGGGGGAAGAAATTCCGGGCCAGAGGGAGGACATGGGCAAGTGAGATAGATGAGATTAAGGTACAGTGAGTAAGTCGGCCCAAGAGGAAAGAAGCATACAAACTGGGATGTAGCAAGAAATTAGAGAGGTGAGAAAGGAAGTGGGGAGCTGAGTGAATGATTTAAAGTCTATGCTAAGGAGCTTGTCTTTGATGCAGCGGTGGATGGGCAACCACTGGAGGTTCTGGAGGCATGGGGAGAACTGAATTTTTTTAGTAGAATGATCCAGGCAGCAGAGTGAAGGATGGACTGGTGTGGGGAGAGAAAGGAGGCAGGGAAGTCAACAAGGAGGCTGAAGCAGTAGTCAAGGAGGGATAGAAGACATGCTCGGATCAGTGTAATAGCAGTAGCACGGTAGACACAAGTTAATCTAGACAGACACAGCCTCAGGTCCACATGGGGCACACAGTCTGAGTAGGAGGGAGAAGCAGGCATTCGTTCCCCATTTTCGATAAGGAAACTGAGGCCCGGTGTCAGTGAAACGTCTTGCCCAAGGTCACACCTGCTCCCAGGACCGTGCTCTTCCCATTAGGCCAGGCTGCTCCCCAAAGAGGTCTAGAGAATCATTTCAAATTACCTCCTCCCCCTCCCCAGCCCCCCGGCTGAACCCAGCCCCAGAAAGCCCCAGTCCAAACTCAGCCTTACCTGTGAAACACACCGGGCATTTGAACGTGCCTCCCATGCCCTCAAAGCTGTGTTCAATCAGGTGGCACAGAAGCTTTGCCGGAGAGTCAAACATCTGGTTACACAGCTTGCACTCATGATTGATGCCTTCTTCTGCAAGGTTCAAATGATACAACTTGTTAGTGACACAGCAGATTAGTGTCTAGAATGCAGGCGTCCGCGGCACTGAGGCGGCTCACCACCCCTCCACCCCCGCTCCAGCATGAGCTCACTGTAGCCGGTTCCCTCCACTCCCTCCTGCTCCTCAACCTCCCTGGTTTCTCCCAAACTGTCCCCAGGGCTGGCTGATCCAATGGCACATGCAGTTCTCGGGAACTCTGGAACACTCCATTTGAGGGTCTTCGTTCCCCCACAGCGATGCAAAGAGTGAATCACGGTCATGAGCTCAGAACCAGGATGGAAAATGCTCTCTCTGTCTCTTTCTCTCTCGCTCGCTCTTCCTTTTCCTTTCCCTCTCTTCCTCTCTCCCCGCCCCCCCCCCCCCCAAACTTTTCCGCCACCTCACTGTCAAAAGAAACTCCCCATCTTTCCCGACTGAAGTAAAGTCTGATCCGAAACACCACCCAAGGGTAGAACCACACGGATGCAGGCAGTTGGGCTGTGCCGGGAACCTATGCCTTGGAATTGCCTGTCAGTCCAGAAGTCTAAGTCCTGGGAAGGCTGAGGGTGCAACAAACAGGAGCCTGCTGGGAGGGGATGGAAGGGAGGGGAATGTTCCCATCTCCAGTCCCTTTGTCCTTCTTGGTCAATCCTGTCGTAGTGTCCCTCGGCTGTTCAGGGCTTCAGCATGGGGATGAGAAGAAGAAAATTCCCCCCACAGCCGTTTGAAGCCTCTGACCAACTTGAGATTTTCCAGCGGGGGCTGAAAAGACCCAAAATGGTGGATTTCTGGTACATGGTCTTAGAAGCTTGTTGCTTCCCAGTCTTGCTCCCCACTAAAGTCCCTGCTTCCATCTTACCCCTGGCTCAACATGAAAAGATGGCTAATAATAATAATGATGATGATGAAGGAGAATTGTGCTATTTACTAAGTATGTGCTAATCCCCGGGATAGATACAGTCTAATCAAGTCAGACACAGCCCCACATGGGGCTCACAGTCTAAGGGGGAGGGAGATCTGATATTGAATCCCCATTTTACAGATCAAGAAATGGAGATAACGTGCACAATGTCACCCAGCAGGCAAGTACCAGAGCCAAACCCAGGGCCTCTGACTCCCAACCCGGACTCTTTCCACTAGAAAGCTTGGGCCTATGCAGGGGGTGAAAGAAACAGGCATAGGGGTCTGCAAGCTTCCCTGGGACCTTAGCCCGTGAGGCTCAGCTAGCACTTCAATTCTGCGCCCGTTAAACCAATAGATCAATCTATCGATAATACCTATTAATCGCTTACTTGGAGCAAACCAGTCATGAAGATTGGGAGAACTTTGAGTTCATCCCTCCCTGCCTCCGGAAGCTAAAGTGCCCCTGCCCGCTGCTGGTGGCCCATGGTGGGACAGCGATCAGGGAACGGGGCAGAGGGAAGAAAAAGTTGCAGTGGGTCAGATCCTCCTATCCCTCTTGGCTCTAGTAATAATAATAATTATGGTATTTCTTAAGTGCTTACTATGTGCAGAGCACTGTTCTAAGCGCTGGAGTAGTCACAGGATAGTCAGATTGTCCCACTTGGGGCTCACATTTTTTTATCCCCATTTCTAAGATGAGGTAACTGAGGCACAGAGAAGTTGAGTGACTTGCCCAAGGTCACACAGCAGACAAGTGGCAGAGTGGGGATTAGAACCCACGACCTCTGACTCCCAAGCCCGGGCTCTTTCCACTAAGCCACGCTGCTTCTCTAGGAACCGGGGTGTGACCTGCTTTACTAAAGGGAAGGAGGAACAGCTTGAGGGTGTGCCCAGGCCCACCAGGGAAGCAGTGTGGCCTACTGGATAGAGCACGGGCCTGGGAGTCAGAAGGACCTGGGTTCTAGTCCCAGCTCTGCCACTTGTCTGCTGTGTGACCTTGAGCAAGTCACTTCTCTGTGCTTCAGTTACCTCATCGGCAAGATGGGGATTAAGACTGTGAGCCCCATGTGGGACATGGACTGTGTCCAACCTGATTACCTTGTGTCTACCCCAGAGCTTAGAACAATGCCTGGCACACAGTAAATGCTTAACAAATGCCATTTTTTTGAAAAGGAATTTTAAAGAGGGTGTAGAACCCACTTCCTGCCCACCCATTAACTACAGGAACCCACACACATTTGGCCCATATTCGGCACCGGGTCTGGCCTGCTGAGAATCAGAGGAGTCTCGGAGCTGCGGGAACTAGGGCATGATCTGTTCAGATCACCATGTCCAAGGCAAACGTCCCCTTTCCTCCCGGCCACACTCTCACAAAGAGTATTCATTGAAAGAAAGGTTCCCGGTTAGGAGCCGGGCAAAACAGCTCCCCTAACTCTTCCCCTCCGGCACCCCGCCAGTCCCTGTTTCCAAGTGGTTCTCATTAGGTAGGCCTCATCTGGAGAAATCTCCCTAAGGGGGTGGTTTGGAGGAAAGAGAGAGGAGGGGGAGAGGGGTGTTTTCGGGTCCAACCTAGGCCTCAATGCTGGGTCCCTCCCACCCCTACCCTCTGCCAATTCTTCCCCTCATCCTCAGGCGTTCCCCTTAGCTCTGAGGAGAGCAAGAAGGGTCTCAGACCTTTGCATTGCTCCAGAGCTGAAGTGATAATTGTAGGATTTGTTAAGTGCTGCATATCAAGCCCTGTGCTAAGCCTTGGGGCAGATACAAGAGAGACAGAACAGACCTAGTCCCCATCCCACAAAGGGCTCACGGTCTAAGAACGGCTAAATCTCAAGTGTCTGGTAAGAAATGGGATGGATGGTCGGCCCTGCTCTGGGGCTTGTTTGTTATGAATATTGTGATGGGCCAGTCCTCAGCAGAAAGCCAAGTTTCCACCCTCGCCGGTGTTCGCTGCTAGCCCAGAGTATCCAAGACCCCTACAGACAAACAAGGAATTGTACTGCCCAGATTGAGACTCAGAAATGAGAGAGAACATGCACCACACACACACACACACACACACACACACACACACACACACACTCCTAATACAAAGAGCATGGGAGCAAACAACAAAAGTAAGAGACATGCTTCCTACTCTCAGAAAGCTCACACTCAGAGGTAAGAACCATCTGAGGTGGGATCACAATGAGCCATTGCCCTGGGAGGAGCCAGAAACAGGAGAGAAACCCTGGGGTCACGCTGAAGAGCCCCAGTCTGCTGGCTGAGGCCTGGCCTTTCTTTAAACCTCCCCCCCAACCGCAATCTTCCGGGTGTCCGTCCCCCTGCCCCCACTTGCCAAATGCTACGTCCAGGCTCTGAGCCAGACTTCGGGGCCACAAGGACCAATCCTGGAGGAGGATTTCTCACAGAAAGACTGAGGGAACTTTAACCATTTGCGGCGAATGACGACGAGCTCATCTCATATTCAAACAGATAGAGAACGGGACCAAGTAGGTGTCTGCAACTTATAAGTCCGAGAAATCACGTCCGGCATTCGCTTTCCATTTCCGATGTGCCGGATTCTTCCCTGGGTCTCTTTCCTGACAGGAGCAGGAGCTTGGTCACGTAAACCAAGGCATTCAGAATACACGCCCCCCCCCCACCCACTCCCCCACCACACACACACCAGACACACACCTATGGAAAAGTTAGTGACTGGGAGGGGAAAGAACCATAAATTAAACCTAACCCAACCTTAGATCTCTGAGCCATCCAAGGTCCGGGGTTAATTACATTACGTCTGACAAGTTTAATTAGGTGAGACAGGTTTCCATCTCTCCTTCCCTGCCCCAACTCTGCTACCTCCCACTGCCCCTCCCCTCATCATCAGATATAGTTAAACCTCTGAAGAAAAATCAAAATCCAACACTCTCCGGCTAGATTGACAAATAATACAGCCCAATGGTTTGTGCAGATGTAGAAATCTAGCCCATTCAAGGCAAGATGTTTTGTTCTGGAAATCTACTGAATTATCAGGCCTTTTCCATGGTTTGGGACTTCCCTCCCGACTCCCTTAGGAGTCTATTATGTGCTTCCCCTGTCTATAAACCAGCTGGCAAGAAAAAAGGAGGAAAAGGCCCTGGTTAGCATGACAAACGCTCTTTTTCTTTCCCCAAATATGAAAGTAGCCGAAGATAGAGCTAGAATTACCACCAGAATCAGCTTCTCCTCCTTGGTGCTTTACCGCCTCTCATTTTATGGGAAACCCAGAATCCAGATATAGCTACATCTTCTGAGGATAACATTCCCGAATTATACGAGACCAAATAAGCCCTCAGAAGGCACTTGATGCCGGTGACAATAGCGCATCTGACAACCAATACTCCATTCAGGTGAGGGATGTGGGAGTTTTTTTGTGAACGCAAACATACAATCGTTCCTCTCGTTTCTATTCTTTTTTTTTCCGTAACACACGACAGGCATCCATAAGAGAGACCTACACAACTCCCATGAATTATGCTGGCCTGCTCATTTGTAAAATAAAATGCAGATTTTTTTCCCCGCTTGCCACGCTAGATCTCTGCTTCCATTTTCTCCTGAACGGAGGCCTGCGGGCTGGGATCGAGAGCCTTTAACACTGGATCATCGCTGCCCCACAAACCCATTCCCGAGGTCCCTCCGTCTTTTGAGCCTGGAATAATAAGCATTAATTTTACACTTCATTTCTCAAAAAAATAACAGGCTGGAGCTCTTGCTTAAAACAAGCCGGCCTGCTGGATTCTGTCAGCCTGAAACTATGTCAGCCCAAAAGAGGAACAGAGTGCTTTGTGTAAAAGCATCATGGGGAGATGATAGTATCCTGTAATGTTCTCAGTACCTACTTTTGTCTCCAAAAGCATTTGATCCCTGGCAGACACATGCTTATTTCCATACTGGTCTAGAGGGAAACCAGGAGGAATGAGAGCTGATTATCTGAATCCTGAAGGTGAAACCTGGGAGGTACCCGCTGGTGTCAAAGGCAGGCATTTGGATACATTTTGGGGGACATAATTTACTGCCTGATAGTGAGGATTAGTCGGTTGCAGTGACCCAAATGGATGGCAGCGGTGAGAGGCCGGGTAGAGTTCTTTGGTTCAAACGTGTCTCCGTGCCCAGCCTGAAGGTGTTGGATGGGACTCCGGTTGGAGTTGGGATGTCCCGACAGCCTGTCTTGGAGCGGGAAAGTGCTCTGCCATCTATCCAAAGCCATGCACGCCGAACGCCCATTCCGAGCCAGGGAGATAGCCCAGGAGAACAGACTCCTGGTGAGGATGCGGCATAATTACTAATGCCGTATTAGACCAATAGATCCGTTGTGTGTCTAATTATGTCTATAGGAAAGCTGGCATCCAGAGGCACTGAAGAGATGACTGCACTGAGCACAGTCACTCCATCCCCCTTTAAAAGACAGACAGGACCTCTGTAGAGAGAAAGACACCTTCCATCAGCCCCACAAAACACGGAACCTCCTATCCACCAGGTCAGAGCTTTGGGGGAAAACCGGACACAAGAGAAGGGAAGGGATTCCATCCCAAAGCAGGGAAACTGTCCTCCTCCGTACCCTACCTGGGCAAGGAGGGGCTGGCAGGATAGGAAAATAGTTTATTTCAACAGCGGGACTGAGGGTGAGGAAATGAAGGGTAGGAGCAAACTTGTTGCCATATGGAGCTCTCAGAGATCTTTTAGGGATGAACTCATGCTACTATCTTTGAAGCACTTACTATGTGCTACAGACTGGGCTAAGCTCTGGGATCTATGTAAATCGGGTCACATACTCCCTGCCCCACACAGGCCTTAATTCTAAAGAGGTCTAAGGGGAAACCATTATTTCATCTACATTTTACAGGTAAAGAAACTGAAGCACAGAGCAGTTAAGTGGCTCACCCAAATTGACACAGCCCCTTGTGGGCCAGCCGGAATTAGAATTCAAGTCCTCACTTCCAATCAGTGCTCTTTGAGGTGGGGAAATATCATATCTCCAGGCCCCAGGCTAATAGATCCCATATTGGTGAAACAGGTCTGAGCTTCCAGAGCTTCCAGGGGGCATCGGCAGAAATGACCCAAAAGTCCAGCCCTTTCCCTTTCCAATCAGTGATGGTTTCAGAGTGGCTATCGGGCGATAGAGGGGAAAAGGGGAAATGGAAGACCGTCCCCTGGACGCCACAATTCTACGTCTTCCGTCGCACACAAACCCAGAATCGACCTCTGGGGCAGAAGATAATGGGAGGAGAAAGCGGGAGGAAGGACAATAACTCACTGAAATCCAGTCCCACTGATCATTTAGCCCTGTGTCATTAAATACCACAGATTAACTCATCGAGCCAGAGCAGGTTGGGAAGATGCACCCAGACTCACGCAAACCAGCATCAAAACACACCAAGTGAGCCTGAGTGGCCGTTCTCTGGCTGCCAACCCAGGGAAAAGGCTTTAGTCAGGTGGACACCGGTGATGGAGCTTGGAGACTAACTCTACTGGCCTCGCGGTGCCAGGAAGAGAATTCCAGTTCAGTACCATTTGTCAATCAAAATCCTGCCGGGCCTTCTCTCCCAAACCCTGCGGCCCTCTCATTCTGGCGTTTTCCTGATTAATTCAGGATGACGGGATTGGGCTGGGCCCCGGGGATTGCTTCCCGGTGCTTTTTGGATGCGGAGGGACCCAACTCCAGTTTCCCCAAGGGCTTTAGAAGGACGCAAATGAGCTCTGCCAGGCTGAACCGAGCCCCGGGGGGATGGCAGGGGAAGCCATACGCTCTTCCAAACAGAACCCTGACAATTAAGCAGTTGGGGTTTTGAAAGGCCTGGGATTGATGGCCCGGACAGTGAAAATATCACCTGGGGAACGGGGTGTAGTCCTTCGAGGGTTGCCATGGGGTCAGTTGCCATGGCAACCCAGAATGAGCTCAACCTTGTAACTGACCCTTATCTTTTTTTGATCTGTGAGCCACTTGGGGCCAAGGCTGGAAATCAACTGGAAAATAATCTGGTCACATATCAGAAAGAAAACTATTTATACTTATTTACCCAGGTATCACTGGTATCCTCCTCTGACGACTCTGTCACATTAAAGGGGCCTAATGCCTCCAGGAAAAGCCACTCAATAACGTTTTTATACTGCTTGGCGAGTCTGGAATTTCCTAGCCGGCAGGAGATTCCGATGGTTTATCGGAGTGATTGCGTCTTTGTGTGGATGTGTGTGGGAGATGAGCGTGTGTGTGCGGGGGGAGGGTTGTGCACCCATATACGGCGGAAGATTAAGTCTCTATCCACCCACTCCTGCAATTTTTCCAGTGGTATTTATTAAGCGCTTACAGTACCAGACGCCGTACTAAATGCTGGGGCAGACACAAAATAATGAAGTTGGACACAGTCTGTGTCCCACATGGGGCACACGGTCTTAATCTTCATTATACAGATGAGGTAACTGAGGCACAGAGAAGTGAAGTGACTTGCCCAAGGTCACACAGCAGACAAATGGTGGAACCTGAATTAGAACCCAGGGCCCCAGACTACTAGGCCCATGCTTTATCCACTCAGCCATGCTACTGCAACCTCAGTAGTTCAGAGGAGGCTCGGTAAGGCTCTGTCACTTTGAGATCTGAGGCCTGGGCCACCGAGCCAATTGCCAGACTCATTCAGTACACTGAGGCTAATTCCCTGAACGATCCAAAATAGTTTTCCTCACTCTGGAGCATTGAGGATCAGTCAATCAATCACTCCATCAATCGTATTTATTGAGTGCTTATTGTGCGCAGAGCACTATATTAAGCATTTGGGGGCGGACATTATCAGAATTGGTAGACACATTCACTGCCCACATGGAGATTACAGTCTAGAGAGGGAGAAAAACATTAATAAAAATACACGAATTACAGAAATGCATGTCAGTGCTGCGGAGTTGAGGGTAGGGTGAATAAAGGGTGCAAATCCAAGTGAAAAGGCGATACAGAAAGGAATGGGAGAAGAGGAAATGAGAACTTAGAAAAGGTTTCTTGGAGGAGATGTGATTTTAATAAGGCTTTGAAGGTGAGGAGAGTGGTGATCTGTCGCATATGAAGAGGAAGGGCTTTCCAGACCGGAGGCAGGATGTTGGCGAGGGGCCGGTGGAGAGGTAGAAAAGATAGAGGAGTGACGTGTGCGGGCTGGGTTGTAGTGGGAAATCAGAGAGGTAAGGGAGGAGCTGCTGAAGAAAGGCCCATCTGAAACCCAAGTGAGGCAGGTGAGCACCTCTAGCAACATTTGGAGCCGGGTGAGAGAGGGTATCTCAAGGAGGCAGTCAAAAGAGGCAGATGCGGGAGCCCCTCTCCTGCCCCAGAAAGGGCAGCTAGCCGGGGGATCACCACAGTCCTCGGGCGTGTCCAACCCACCAAGCTGCAGGCCGGCAACAGTCTGTTTTCTGGGGTTAGTTGTTGGTTAAAGCAAGCAAATGTGCAGGTCAGGGTGGTTTTCCACACCTAAAAGCCCAGCTTCCCTTTGGAGGGAAAGGGACACTGGAGAAAGAGAGAATGAGAGAACCCTAGTGACTGTACTGAAAGGGGCTGGCATGTTCACTAGACCGTAGGCTGCTTGGGGACAGGGATCATGTCTACTAATTCACTTGAACTCTTCCAAGCTCTGCACACAGCAGGTGCTCAATAAATGCCTTCGGTTAATAAGTTGTGGCCTTCAGTGTGTGGGGAAAGAAGGCATTCCCCCAGCATCGGCCCTGCGATTCCTGCCGGTCTACCGTCCAACCTGATTACTCCAGTGCTTAGTGCAGTGTTGGGAACAAAGTAAGTGCTAAATAAATACCATAATTGTATCGCTAGACTGTAAGCTTCTTGAAAACAGGGATTGTGTCTACCGACTCAACTGTATCCCATCCAACCCAATTACTTTGTGTCTACCGCAGGGCTCAATACAGTGCCTGGCACGTAGTAAGCACTTAGAGAAGCAGCAGCGTGGCTCAGTGGAAAGAGCCCGGGCTTGGGAGTCGGAGGTCATGGGTTCGAATCCCGGCTCTGCCACTTGTCAGCTGTGTGACTGTGGGCGAGTCACTTCACTTCTCTGTGCCTCAGTTACCTCATCTGTAAAATGGGGATTAACTGTGAGCCCCACGTGGGGCAACCTCATGACCCTGTATCTCCCCCAGCGCTTAGAACAGTGCTCTGCACATAGTAAGCGCTTAACAGATACCAATATTATTATTATTATTATTATTATTATTAACAAAGGCTGTTGATTGGGCCCCTAAGTACTCCTTCCATTCTCAAAAAAAACTCTCAAAAATCAAACAAGATCATCTTGAAAATCACTCATGACAGCAAGGACTACGGCCCGGAGACCTGCCCACCTCTGCCTCCAGTCCCCGCTATTCCCTTCCCTCTCCACTTCCCTGCCTCCAAGCTCCTCATATTACAGTCAAATCACAGAACCTGGTGAGCTCGTCTGGACCAGAGAGGTTTAGATTCTTGGAGGTTGAAACAATCCCATCTCCAAATGCCTCTAAGTTGGTAGAACTGACCCCTGACCACTGTCTGCAGGCCCTAACTTTGGGATGCATCCATTCCAAACTACGATAGCAAAGTGGGGCCAGAGTGTTTGGGTGACCATTAAAGTTCAAACTTTAAAAATACCAAACCAGGCCCTGAAGGCCCAAGGATATTCCTAGTGAGACCTCATGTTGGGGGCTGCTTTGGTGCTTTTTTATGGTGTTTGTTAAGCGTTGACTATGTGTCAAGAACCATTCTAAGCACTGGGGCAGATACAAATCAATCAGGTCAAATGCAGTCCCTCTCCTCTCCCAGTTGGGACTCACAGTCTAAAAAGGAGAACTCAATTTGGGCACGACCAGCTCCTTTGTGGGGGCTCAACCTTATCACTCCAGGACTCTGAGCAAGAGCTGAAGCAATACTTTTGACGGAGCACCCAGTGGGGGCAACATACTCTATTAAGCACTTGATAATAATAATAATAATTCATAATTGTGGTATTTTTAATAATAATAATAATAATAATGATAATAATGTTGGCATTTGTTAAGCGCTTACTATGTGCAGAGCACTGTTCTAAGCGCTGGGGTAGATACAGGGTAATCAGGTTGTCCCACATGAGGTTCACGGTCTTAATCTCCATTTTACAGATGAGGTAACTGAGGCACCGAGAAGTTAAGTGACTTGCCCACTGTCACACAGCTGACAAGAGGCAGAGCTGGATATCGAACCCATGACCTCTGACTCCCAAGCCCGGGCTCTTTCCACTGAGCCACGCTGCTGCTTCTCTAAGCGCTTACTACGTGCCAGGCACTGTATTGAGCCCTGCGGTAGACACAGAGTAATTGGGTTGGACGTAGTCCCTGTCCCACATAGGGTTCACAGTCTTAATCCCCATTTTCCAGATGAGGCACCTGAGGTCCAGAGACGTGAAATGACTTGCCCAAGGTCCCACAGCAGACAAGTGGCAGAGCCGGGATTCTGATTCCCAGGCCCGAGCTCCATCTACTAGGCTATGCCTCTTCTCTGTATCTGATAAAGTACAACATGCGTCTTGCCCACCAACCACGTACATTCTAATAGGGAAGACCTACTGTAAAAAAAACTTACAAATTGAGGGATCAACACTAACGCTTCGAGTCCCAGAAACCAGGGACCAGCCCCTCACTGTCCAGCCGTGCCTAAGGGGACAAATTGACTTAAAGTCCTCCCCTCTCCCTCTCTGGGAGCCCACGGACCATTCCTGAAATATGCCAGACCCCCACTGGTGGGTGTCACCGAACCGCAGATTAAAGTTTCCCCGTACTCGTTGGCCCGGTAGCCCGTACTCCTATCGTGTTAATAATCCTCAGATTAATAGCCTCTAATACTATATAATTAATGTGACAGACAGACTGCAAAACAGTTGTTGTTGTCTATCATGGCAGGGATACAGGGATTATCAAAATGGCTCACTAGCTTTCATTAGTAGGGTTCCACTGCCATCAGTGCCATTTTGCAGTGACAGTAAAGGGAAAAATCTATTGCGGAACCGGGCTTCACAAACACAAACACAACACTATAAGAACACAGTGAGCCGACTTTTCCAACAATCTCCATCAAAGTTTCAGGGCGGGGATCACGCGTACCATCTGTATTTTAGTGTACTCTCCCAAGTCCTTCCTTCATACGGTGCTCGGCACAGAGTAAGGTCTCAGTAAATGCCCTTGACGTTGAATCCTGCACTGCCTGCTGATTGATGCCCCCGAATATCCAACGGTCGCCACCATCTTCTGTTTTCAATACGGTCCTCTCAGAGGTCAGCTATAAGATTTTTAGTCAAAACCGGGACATTGAGACGCCACGACTAGCAGGTGTGATTTCCCCTTCCCTCTTGGCAACTATGACAGCAGGCAGCTGGGGACGTCCATGAGCCATCGAATGCTGAGGGACTCCAACTGAGCATGCTCCAGCTGGAACATTGCAAAGGGCACACAAGGATTGTTTACACGTAGGACCCCTTCACAGTCAAAGTAATCACAGTATTAGAGTGGCAATGCGGTGCGGTCGTCTGGTCAACCCCCCGATCTTCGCCCGTATTGGCTGCCTATTATTCGGGATCCCCGTGGGGCTTGTCCACCTAATAATAATAATAATAACAACCCCTGTGGTATTCACAAGGACTTACTATGTGCCAGGCGCTGTACCAAACTCTGGGGTGGAGATGAGCAAATCAGGTTGGACACAGTCCCTGTCCCATATGGGGCTCGCGGTCTTAATCCCCATTTTACAGATGAGGGAACTGAGGCACACAGACTTGCCCAAGGTCACACAGCAGACAAGTGGTGGAGCCAGGATTAAAACCCACGTCCTTCTGACTTCCAGGCCCGTGCTCTATCCACTAAGCTATCTCCGGGAATGCCTTGGGAATGCCAGAACCCATCACCTCTGAAACTGAGCAGGCTTGATGAGATGTTTGACTATTTTTCTACTGGAATATTTGTCTAAATTTCACCGAACCAGGACAACTAAGTTGGGCTTTATGTTCAGCCAGAAACAACATCAGAACGGGAAAACCCTGAGTTCACCTCTCTCACAGTACAGGGCCCCACAACCCCAGAGAAGCAGCGTGGCTTAATGGCAAGAGAATGATCTTGGGAATCAGAGGACGTGGGTTCTAATCCCGGCTCCTCCATTTGTCTGCTGTGTGACCTTGGGCAAACCACCTAACTTCTCTGTGCCTCAGTTACCTCATCTGTAAAATGGGGATTAAGACTGTAAGCCCCACCTGGGACAACCTGATTACCTTTTAACTACCCCAGCACTTGAAACAGTGCTAGACACAAAGTAAGTGCTTAACAAATACCATAATATTCATAATAATAATTGGCATTATTATTATTAACACCTCCCCAAAGGAGACGATCGTGTCTTGATTACTGGAGTCTCAGGAAAGGGGTAGACGTGAAAGCTGCCCTCCCAAACCAGGGACAGAGGAATGGACTGACCGACCTCACTGCCACTTTAAAGAATCCCTAGCACTCCAACATCCCCGCCTTCCACCTCCCTTTCACCTGGCTAAGACTCATCAAATTAAGTCCCCACCTATTTTGGGGGTGCCTCTCTTCCCAACTGCTCATTTCCTTTAGACTGCAAGCTCCTTGCAGGCAGGGATCGTGCCTATCAATTCTGTTGTATTGTAGTTTCCCAAATGCTTAGTACAGTGCTCTGCACAGGGTAAGCGCTCAGTAAATACCACCGATTGATTCCTCTTTGGCTAAAAAGATAATCTGCTCCGGGAGAAGTGTTTACTACTTGGGGAATTCCCACCCTTCATAGTGTATAGATGATACCTCATTCACTGGGTCCCCAGCCATCATTTCTATGAGGCTGCTAAGATGTTGGCAGCCAAAATAATAATAATAATAAAAATTGTGGTATTTGTGAAGCACTTACTATGTGCCAAGCAATACTAATTGCTGAGGGAGGAACAATATAGCAGATAATAATACTGCTATTTGGGTAACAATAGTTATAATAATCATGGTATTTATTAGGTGCTTACCACGTGCCAGGCACTGTACTAAGCACTGGGGTGGTTACGGGCAAATTGGGTTGGACACAGTCCCTGTCCCATGTGGGGCTCACAGTCTCGATCCCCATTTTACAGATGAGGTAACTGAGGCACAGAGAAGTTAAGTGACTTGCCCAAGGTCAGACGGCAGACAAGTGGCGGGCCGGGTTTAGAACCCATGACCTTCTAACTCTAGGCCCGTACTCTATCCATACGCCATGCTACTTCTCTCTAAGTGAAGTGTGGCCACAACCACGGGTTCCCCATTGAGCTTTCCATCCATACATTCCTATCAGTGAATTTCAACATCAGGGTTGTCTTCGAGCCTGAAGAACGGTTATATAAGATAGGGCTTTTCTAAGGTCCTGCTTTGTAGGGAGCCAGCTAAGCAACCCATACTTCCCAGGTGAGGAAACAGAAGTGGTTCTGGAATGCCAGGTGGTATTTGCATTCTTCTCGACACTGTAAAACTCTGCCACCAAACCCCATCACCCCAAAAGTAACGTTGGCCCGCTCTCAGCGGGTTTTCTCCACGGCAGAGCAGTCTGACCACAATAACAATGCTGACAAATTGTAACGATAATACTTTGCCATCACATAGCTTCTCTCCCTGATTAATTCCAAGTAATTTGCAACCTTTTATTAAGCCCTACTAGGCAGTGGTTAGTATTTCAGTCTCAAAGGCAGGAACACAGGGCCGGGGAGAGATTAGGTGACATCCCTAATCTCTGATTGTGCTAATGGCAAGAGCTAGGGTTCTGCCTCTGACCCTTGATCCTACAACAACAAATCCGGTCTGAGCAGCGGAGGAAGAAGAGGAGCACTGAGAGTTCAAAATCAGGGTCACTCATGTTCCCTGTTTCCATTCTCTCTATCACCCTCAGAGACAGCTACCAGCCAGGCTTTCTTCTGGTATGTCAAGGCTGGAAGTTTCTCTGAAACGTTGGGCCCAACGTACAGGGGTTATGGGATGGGTGTGTGGGGCCGGGGAGGCTGGGAGCGGAGAATCTGGGGGCAGGTAAAATGCAATAATACAGAAGAAAAGATTCTATGCAGCTTTCACAAAGCTGGGAGGAGGTCTACTTGGTGTGCCCATCAAAAACCATCCAACACCCCCCACCTCAAATGAAACCAATTAAAACCCCCACAGAAAGGATCCGGCCAATCAGCAGAGATTTGACGTCTACGGCCGAAGTCGCCCCCCCCACAACGTGACAGTTTCAAACCCTTCCGAGGAGATGACGGAACTATCCAAAGATAGCATATTTGTATTTTGAATGTTAATTTGACATAAAGGAGTGTGCATGAGGGAATGTTTATAATCAGCACTCCAATAAACTCACAAATGACTCTAGTATTTTATAAGCTTGTTAGGAACAAATCACTCCCTCAGCTTATATTTGCTTACTGATGAATCATAAAAGGCCTCAGTACACAAAGAGGAAATCCAGAGAAACGTCTTCTTCTGTTTTATCTTTGACACAGGCACCTCCACCCGCTCCACCAGAACCCTGCGAATACTGTCCCCGGCCCTCTCTCTGAGGAGAGCCATCCTTCCGTCAGCTTTCCCAGAGCGGGCCGGTCATCTGTCCCACACATCTCCACCCCACCGTCTGCATGACCGCCGGACCGCTAGGCGACTCCCCTCATCGAAGGCCCGATCCCGGCCGCTCCAGTCGCTTCCTGCCCTTATGCTGCTCTGAGCATCGTCGGGTGGCAGAAATCCAATCGTTTTAATTTGCATAATGATGAGGCTCGGCGCATGAAGGGTCGGCCTTAAGAGGGATCGGAGGAAATGTGCCCGGTACTCTAAAGAGCTGGCGCCCGGTGCCGTTTGAGGAGACTGGACATCTCGATGGGAGTGGAGACTGTGGACGGAACCCCTTGGGTTCCGCCAACACTGTCCAGGCTTTGATCAGAGGCGTGCCCTCCCCTTCTTCCTCAACGCAGTCTTCCTCTCCACCCCCGGCAAGCCCTCCATTCCTTGCCCACCCCAGCCTCCTACCAGACGGGTGCCAGCCGGGACTGAGAAAGCCTTTTCTGTGCCTAATGCTTTGGAGTTGCATATATGGGCTGTAGGGGCTGTGGCTCTGCCCCCACCTCCCTAAAAGGGGATAGCTCCCTCCAGACCCAGCATTTCACTTGTGGTCATCTCTGGTTACATGGGTGCCGGTGACGGGCCTGGAAATCGCTCAGTTTCTGGGGACTGGCAGCCTGAGATTACAGGTGGAGGCCAGGACCGTTGTGAGAGAGGAGAAGGGAGCAGCGGTGCCAACACCAGAAACCCATTGATTGATTGAAACCCCAAAGTGGGTTTGGGATTATGGGTCATCCTCCCCTCCTCCCTCTCAGGTGAGTGATGGAGAGAAAGCCAGTGATGCTCAGTGTGATGGAAGTCAGCTCGTCTCTCAGAAAACCAAGCCCAGGACCCCTGCCTGGACTTTCCCCCTCCCAAATCCACCAGGTCTTGGCTCTTCCCATGTTCAAAGACCTCCTACTATCCCACATTTTCCAACAAGCTTTTGCTGATTTAACTCCCAGAATCCAAAATTGTATAAACTCATCAGCCTTTAAGTTATTATCTATTCCCTAGTGGAAAGAACATGGGCCTGGGAGTCAGAAGGACCTAGGTTCTAGTCCTAGCTCAATCACTTGCCTGCTATGTGACTTTGAGCAAGTCACTTCAGTGGGCTTCAGTTTCCTCATCTGTAAAATGGGGATTCAATAGCTGTTTTCCCTGAGACTGAGAGCTTCAAGTGGGACAAGGACTGTGTCTGACCTGATTATTTTATATGTACACAAACACGTAGCACGGTAGTTGGCAAAGAGCCGGCATTTAAGAAATACCACAGATATTATTATTATTATTATTATTATTATGCCAAGTCTTATCATGTATGTATCTGTGTTTATTGAACTGTACATTCAATTATTTATTTTCATTTCCCTATGGCTCAGTATTTCTCTATATGTCTCATTAAAGTGTCAACTCCATGTGGTCAGGGACTGCTAATACCTCAGTGTCTTCCTGGGTCTAAGGAGCTGAGACCCGGAGCAAGGAAGGGAGGACCCCAGAGCCCCCCCGCCCATGGCAGCGAGGAGAGACACGTCCTCCTCTCGACCTTCCCCCATCTGAGACGGCAGGAAATCTGAAACTCTGGGAAGACAGTGGGGGAATCCAGGACCTTCTGAAGGTTGCCTTCCCCTGACCTGGATCTCCTGGGAGGGGCTGCCAAACTCTGAGAAGTTTTAAATCGATCAGTCGTATTTATTGAGTGCTTATTATGTGCAGAGCACTGTACTAAGCACTTGGGAGATGACGGTACAACAGAATTAGCAGACTCGTTCCCTGCCCACAATGAGCTTACAGTGTAGAGGGAAATCCAGAAACTGGAAGTTGTCCAACGTCCAGAAACGTTCCGAGGGGTGGCTTCGGTAGGTAACAAGGTTGGGAAGTCATCTTCAAAGCTAGTGAGCTCATGCGTCTTCACAGCAATAATGTTTAATGCACCCTGAACTATGACGAGAACTGTGTGGCAGAGGTGGGCTCAACCCGAACCAGCTGGAGGGATTTGAAATACTCAGAGGGTTACATTCAGTTCTTCAAAAATAGTTCCACTTCTCGAAACCACCAGTTTGGTGAAGGCAGAAGAAAGAAGTCCTTCAAATGAAACTTCCCAAATTTCCCCAATAAATCTTGACTGAGAACTGCCAAGATGCAGGCACCATACCAGCGCTAGAATGAATAATCAATAAATGGTATTTAATGAGGACTTACTCTGGGCAGAGCATTGGATTAAGCTCTTGGGAGAGTACATTAGGATTGGTAGGCAAAAGCCTTGTCCTCGTGTAATTTAAAATTCCAGTGTTTTGCCCAGGGAAAAGTCACCTTAAGTTTGGTCTCTTCTGGTAGGGTGAATGGGGACAAACAGGGCCAAGGAAATATGGGGAAGGAAGAGGGAAAGGGAAAAAAGGGAACAGGGGAATAGGAAGAAGAGAGAAAGGGAAAAGGAGGAAAGGAAAAAGAGTGAGGCAGGGGGAATGGGGAAGGAGGATGGGTAGGAGGAAAGGATGATTGGTAACCATAGAAAAACAGCCACTTTCGCCTGCAGAAGCTCCTATGTGCCTCCGACCAGCCAAGAAAGGGTCGGAACTGGGTGGAGCCGGCAGGTACCAGCCCCGGCCCCAAGTCTGGATCACATCGACTGGCAGGCGGGATCTACTCTACCAGATCGTAAGCATCTTAAAGGCAGGGACCATTTCTTTGACATGTCTTAATAATACTAATAACACTAACGATAAGAATAGCGATACTTGTTAAGTGCTTACTGTGTGCCAAGCATTGTACTAAGTGCTGGGGTGGGTACGGTATATGCAGATCAGTCACAGTCCCTATCTTATCCCCAGCTCACAGTCTTAAGTAGGAGAGAGAGCAGGCACTGAATCCCCATTTTAGAAGAGGAAACTGAGGCACGAGGAAGGTCAATGACTTGCAAAAGTTAACACAGCAGGCAAGTGGAGGAACCAGAATTAGAATCCAGGTCCTCTGACTCTCAAGCCCATGCTCTTTCCAATAGGCCACACTGCTTTCTTGTACTCTCCTGAGTGATGGTCTGCCAATAGCAATAGTAATGATAATAATAATAATAACTGTGGTATTTGTTAAGCACTTACTATGTACCAAGTGCTGGAGTAGGTACAACTTAATCAGGTCCCTCATGGGGCTCACAGTCTAAATAGGAGGGAAAACAGACATTGAATGCCCACTGTGCAGATGAGGGAACTGAGGCCCAGAGAAGTGAAATGACTTGCACAACGTCACACAGCAGCTAAGTGACAGAGTCAGGATCAGAACCCTGGTCCTCTGACTCCCAGGCCTGTGTTGGTTCCACTGGGCCGCACTGTTTCCTACTACATCCTCCAACAATTCGATGGTTTGATCGACTATATAAGGGACTTCACCCTGTGCTACAGGGTTTTAGAGCACTGGGGAGAGTTGTTGTCCCTGGCCCAAGAGAGATTTTCCACAAAGGATCAAGATTTCTTGAAACACATCCATCCCACTCCCAAAAGAAAGACTTACACCAGGCACAAGCATGGTGCTACTGGCCAAAGAGTGAAAAGGAATTTGTAGGGATCTAAAATAAATCAGGGAGCAGGCCTAAAATAAATGGAAAATATTCTCCCTCTCCTTTCAATCCCAACCATGGGGTTAGGTCTGCCTGGAACACGATGGGGGATTTGAAGAGGATCTGCCCAAGGTAGGGTCTGGGGTTCCCAAGCGACACAGTCCATACATCCAGCACACTTTCCCCACAAACAACAACAGCCTGGGTGCCAGAAAGAGATTTTTCACGGAAATACTTCAGCCAAGGTAGGTCTGAACCAGAAGCTGCTGCTTCTTATGACTCTTTCATAGTTTCAGGCATTAAATTCTTTTCTGCTGCATGGGTGATGTGGTTGGAAAGGATTTACCCGGATTGAGTGGCTCTCCTGTTGAAGCTTCCGTGAATGTGAAACAACAGCAGAACCTCATATCAGCTCCTTATTATGCACTGGCCAGATCCTGCTAGAGGAACAATCAAGAGACTAATAACATTGACCAGATTTTTACCACCGGAAGGTCATGAAGACCATAAACTTCCTTTTCTCAGAACAACTTCATCGCCTTTCTTTTCCAGACTTCAAGTCTGTTTCCCGCTTCTGGTGCATTTCTGGGAAAGGGAGACGAGCTGCCTGAAACCAGCTCCCCGCCAACTCTCTTCTCACAAGACTATAAGCGACTTGAGGGTGGGGATCACGTCTACCAACTCTAATGTACGGTACTATCCCATGCACTTAAATCAGGGTTCTGCACATCGTGAGCGCTCAATAAATATGATCAGGTGAGAGGAACGAGGTTGGTCAATGAGCATGGAAAATCCCAGTCGGACTACAAGTCTCAGGAAAACTCTGGAAAGGGGAAACGGGGTTTTTCCCCTGAGGGGTGCGTCCAGGTGTCTCCCAGAACCATTCTTACTTTGGGATAGCCCATGGAGGTGATAGAAGAAGTCATTGACCAGGAAGGGGCGGGGCTCAGGCTTCGTCCCATGCGTTTTAATTCCGATGCAAAACCCCGATATTCACCTGCCTCCTCTCCCTTGCCGCCCCCGATGTGAACTCCGCACCCTGCCAACTGGGACTCTCAGCGGGAGCCGGTCTAGGCAGTGATCGCTCCATCAGGCCCGCCTGCCTGCCTGGTAGACATCTGAAACAATATTTGAGCCCAGGTGTTGCCTCTCTAATTATTATAGAACTATTTCCTCCCCCACACACCGAGTTTACATAATTAGGAAGTAGTTTTAATTGTGTAACTGTAATACCTTCCCTCGGTTTTCTCCGCCACCTTTCAAATTTAAGGAGAATATGAATCAATCAGAATTTTTTAAAAAATTAATTATCGCCCCTGCTAGAGGAAAGTTTCCCCTTGAGTGGGGGCTGGGGGAGGGGAGGAGAGCTCAGATGCCTCCCTCAATGCTACTGGCTTCAAATTAGAGATGACGTACGTCACCCACGTAAACTTGAGCACGAAGAGCCCCGATACAAACTACGGCCCACCTGTCTCCCCTATTTTCCACACCTCCCCTTTCAGTTCTAGCATTCATCAGATTTTTTTTTACCACCAGGATTAATGCTCTAAAATGTCACTTCCTACAGTAAAATTTATCAACATTATTATATACCATAGAAACTGCCACCACAGACAAATGCACGACATTAAAATTTTGTCTAGAGCTCCCCAGAGGAAACATTTGCTGCAATTTGTATAACAGTTTATATATTTATGCTATTTAATGGTACAAAGCAATAATTATGACTTCATTCACTGATAAGCAACAACATTACATAAATCTGATGCGGATTTAGAACACGCCAGCTTTGTCACCGGCCTACTAGTTGTAAATTATGATGCTGTTAAAAAAAAAATCTAAGCAAATATGAGTTAGCAGCAGGAAGCTAATAATATGCCTCCAGCTGTTCCAGTTAACCTGCAAATGTGGCCATCTGCACCTCAGGAGAAAAAGAAAAGGAGAGGTAAAGGGAGGGAGGGAGAGAGAAACGGAGGGAGGGAAGGAGAGAGAGATGAAGGGAGGGAAATATGGAGGTGGGGGGGGAAGTGAGGGAGATGGAGAGGAGTCTGAACACTACGAGCCTCGTCCAGAGCTGTCAGAGTGACCTTGCTCTTGTGACCAGGCGTGCTTGTGCTTAAAACCAGAGAAGTTAAGATAGAATAAAAGCCCCTGCCTTCCCTACCCTGATTCCCCCAACTGTTCTCCAGACCCCATTCCTCCCCACACACACACACACACACACAAAAAAAAAAGTCTTTCACTGGTCTCTTTCTCTAGTGGAGGGCTGCCTTTCACCTCCAGGGTTCTTATTTACTCATTGCAGGGCCGCCCATCGAACACAGTTCCTTACAAGTTTTTCTTTTCATTTTTCACTTTTGACCACCTCTTCACAGACCCATCTGGCATTGTAAAAAAAAAAAAAAAGAGTACTTATTGTAATAGATTTATTCCTGCTTCAGACGGTTCAAAATGGATCCGCAGGGCACAAAGACTCAACTATCAAACAAGACAAAAATTCTTAGATAGCAAAGTCACAGATCTCCGGGCGCACGGCGCCTTTCGTCCTGGCGCTGGATTCACGGGGGTGAGGGGGTTCTTGGGGCCGGCGACGCTCAGCGGAGGATGGGTTTTTGTCAGATACTTCTGTGAAATCTGGGTCAGGAGGAACCGTCACATATCGTTTCCTTTTGACACTCACTCATCTCCCCAACTTGGAGCGGCTAAAGACAGCACGCGTGAGCACGTGCACACACAGACCCACACACACATGCACGTACACATGCAAGGACCTCAGCAGACTTGGCCCCCTGCATCCCAAAACCTTCAGCCAGGCTGGTGCCTGGATCCACAAAGAGGAGAATGGGAAGGGGTGTCTGTTTCATGACATTCCACACCCCAGAGCTTGACAAAGCCATAGAATAAGGAGGATTTAGGGAATCTGGAATTCAGTCCAGCTCCCTCTGACCACCAGCTTCAAAGGGGGCATCCCCTCGGGTGGAGTTTTTTAGTGTTCTTTCCACCCCACTGAGATTGTTGGAGCGGAGGGGGCAGGGTGTTGGGTGGGTGATGCAGCAGGAGTAATTGAGTTAAATATTTAATTCAATTCCTTGACTGGACCTCGGTGAGACTGCACCCTTGGGAGAGAAGGACACTTAAAGGACAAGAAATTTCTCGTCCCCTCTATCTTTATGTGGATTCTTCTCATTTTCTCTCTTTCACTCTCATGAGAACAGCTTCAAACTGGCTCAATAGGCTGTAAGCTCCTTGAAGGGAGGGACTATATCGGACCGGATTATCTTGTATCTATTCCTGGGCTTAGTATGGTGCTTGACACATAGTAAGCACAAATATCTCAATTATAATGCTAGACTGTAAGCTCCTTGAGGGCAAGGATCATCTCTACCAACACTATTGTACTCTCCCAAGTGCTCTGCACATAGTAAACACTGGATTAATACTGCTGATTGCCTGACTCATCATCTCTGACTTGTCAAGTCCCTGCAAGTCGGAGAGACCAAGTCGCTAGCCACATTCACCCTGCCAACTGCATGTTCTAGACCACACCGCTGGAGAAAGGAAGAAGATGTGGGCCTTGCAACCCTGCGGCTCCCATATTTGCAACGGATCATCAGACTTGAGAAAAGAGCAAATCTCAGAGTAGACTGTGTCCAAAAGGAGCCAGTCTGTCCAAGACCAGGCCGGCTCAACTCAATAACCGGATGACGGGGGAAGACTCATATCGTGGAATGTTTGGACAATTTGTCCAAAGACATCTCCAACCTCATGAATAGAGAGACAGACTTTGGTTTTAAGACAATTGTTTCCAAGTCCACAACCAGCTGTTCAAGTTCTTTCCTGATGTTCCTGGTTTGGCAGAGCGCAGGCCAGAGCCTCCGACTCCTGTAATGTCATTTTGGGGGGTAGTTTAATGGAAATATTGTGTCAAAGACTGGATATATTAAGAATGACAATGCATTATTATTGCAGCAGGGAAATCTCAAGAGTCCTGAAGGTAGGATTTCAAAAACCACAGTTGAAAATCAATAGTAATGCTCCAAAATTCATGAAAGAAACATGTCAGTCTGCATTTCGGGAGACAAAGTTTTAGGCTTCACTTTAAACTGAAAGGATGAAGACGAGCTCTTTTAGAAACAGGGTGAGAGCAGAACTACTAGAACTTGGACGACACTGGTACGGTGGGAGGTTTGGCTGGTAGAAGGCGGTGTGGCCTGGTGGAAAGCATGCAGGACTGGGAGCCAGTATACCTGACTTCCAGCCCCACCTCTGCCACCTGCCAGCTGTGTGACGTTAGGCAATTCATTTAACCGCTCTGTGCCTCCGTTTCCCCAACTGAAACATGGGTTTAAGATCCCTGCTTTCCTTCCTTCCTAGACCGTGAGCCACGTTAAGAATCTGAATATCTCATATTCTCCCAAGAGCTTAGCACAGTGCTCTGCACACAGTAAATACTATTGATGATGATGATGATCTATCGTAGTATTTAGCACAGTGCTTGACATACAGTAAGCAGATAATAATTGCTATTTTATTAATAATAATGCTAATAATAATTATTATTGAGTGAATAATAATTACTGCATGCTAGGCTCCCATGCAACTGGGAGCCCTGATCTGCCCTCACCTCTCTTGGAAGAGAACAATAGTAGTGAGATACAGGTCTCCTGCCCTTGGGGAACTTACAGTCTAATGGAGAAGCCAGAATCTCTCCTTCCCACCCACAACTGGACACAGCGATCATCGATAACAACAGTTACTATAAGTGTGACATTTGTTAAGCGCTTACTAGGTGCCAAGCAATGTACTAAATGCTGGGGTAGATACAGGCAAATCGGATTGTACCGAGACCATGTCCCATAAGAAGCTCACAGTCTTAATCCCCATTTTACAGACGAGGGGAACTGAGGTCCAGAGAAGTCAAGTGTCTTGCCCAAGATCACACAGCAGTCAAGTGGAGGAGACAGAATTAGAACCCAGATCTTTCTGACTCCCAGGCCCATAGTATATCCACTAGGCCAAGATGCTTTTCTAAGGGCAATCAATCAATGATATTTATTGAGCAATCAGTCAACTGTATTTATTGAGCACTTACTGTGTGCAAAGCACTGTACTAAGCTCTTGAGAGAGGACAGTTTAATAGAGTTGGTAGATAAGTTCTCTGCCCACAAGGAATTTATAGTCTAGAGGGGATGACAGACCTGCAAATATATTATTGATATCGACATAGGTGCTATGGGATTGAGGGTGGGGTGATAAAGAGGTACAAATTCACTCATTCAGTAGTATTTATTGAGTGCTTACTATGTGCAGAGCACTGTACTAAGCACTAGGAATGTACAATTCGGCAACAGATAGAGACAATCCCTGCCCAATAACGGGCTCACAGTCTAAATGTGGGAGACAGACAGCAAAGCAAAACAGAACAAAACAAAAATCCAAGTGCAAGGGTGAAGCAAAAGGGAGAGAGAGTAGTGGAAATGAGGGCTTAGTCAGGGAAGGTCACCTAAGGTTTGAACTGAGCACTTGGTAGAGGATTACGGAGTAAGTAGACACATTCCCCGCCTTCAAGGACCAGAACAATCCAGCCGGCGAGACCAAAGTTGGAATTAATTACAGCCTGGGGAAGCAACGGAATATGAAGACGTGTACAGGAGTGCTTTGGAAGTGAGGTGGGATGAGCACTTAATGTTTAGTGGGTAGAGATCCAAGTGCAAGGGTGAGGTGGTTGGAGGGGTGGGGAGATGACAGATGAGTCAGAGAAGGCTTTCTGGAGGAGATGTGATTTGAGCAGGGCTTTGAAGATGGTGGGGCTGAGGGGGGAGTCTGTCAGATTCATTCATTCATTCATTCAATAGTATTTATTGAGCGCTTACTATGTGCAGAGCACTGTACTAAGCGCTTGGGATGAACAAGTCGGCAACAGATAGAGACGGTCCCTGCCGTTTGACGGGCTTACGGTCTAGTCGGGGGAGACGGACGGACGAGAACGATGGCAATAAATAGAGTCGAGGGGAAGAACATCTCGTAAAAACAATGGCAACTAAATAGAATCAAGGCGATGTACATTTCATTAACAAAATAAATAGGGTAATGAAAATATATACAGTTGAGCAGACGAGTACGGTGCTGAGGGAATGGGAAGGGAGAGGGGGAGGAGCAGAGGGAAATGGGGGGAAAAGAGGGTTAAGCTGCGGAGAGGTGAAGGGGGGGTGGTAGAGGGAGTAGAGGGAGAAGGGGAGCTCAGTCTGGGAAGGCCTCTTGGAGGAGGTGAGTTTTAAGTAGGGTTTTGAAGAGGGGAAGAGAACGTGAAGGAAAAAGGAGGGAGGGGGTGGGCAAGGGATCGATGAGGATGAGACACAGTGAGGAGGTTGGTAGAGGGACGTTGCTTTAGGGTCTGCCCAGAGACCAAGCCCATCCCAGGGTTTGCAAGGGATAGCAGGAAGGCTGATGTGCAGGAAGTGGGCAGTGGCCAGGTTGGGTTGGAGGGAGCTGCTGGCCATGCCACCCTGGCAGCCAAATCATCCTCACCACCCAGACACTCCAAAAACTGGGTGCCATCATCCAAGTGAGCTGCCTTCTCTTCCTTCTAACCCCAGGAGGGAGTCAGAGATTTTCCTAATTGATGCTTTGGGGGTGGATTTTTGGTGAAAAATAGATAGAGGTGAGAAAGGGGGTAAGGGAATGAAAATTCTACCCAGACTTCTCCCATCTGGCTGATGTTTTCTTCTCGATCAGTGGCATTTACTGAGCACATACAGCATGCAGAGTACTGTCTGGAAGCCCCCTCCACCCACCCTCCAAGGGTCCCTGTCACCCCTAGAGTTAGAGCCTGCAGTTTCCTATCTGCCCCCCAACCCCCCAGCCTCAGCCGAGATCCCCTCTTTCTGAGGTGATGCAGCAACATGAACCTGAGGCTCCCCCAACTTGCATTCATTCAGTTCAGTCATATTTACTGAGCATTACTGTGTGCAAAGTACTGTACCAAGCTCCTGGGAGAGTACAATATAACAATAAATAGGCACATTCCCTGCCCACAACGAACTTACAGTCTAGACTCCAATGCAAACCCCTGCTTTCCTTCAGGGAAGGCAGCAAAAGGTGGAAAATAAGGCAATTCCTAGCTCTCTGGTCCTTGGACACCCTCACGACCACTGGCTAAAAGTCACCTCCCCTCCCTCATCCCCTCATGGGACAGGGTCCTGAGACTATTGTTCTCCACCTCTAAGGTCTCCTCTCTGAACCAGGGAGGAACGAGAGAAGGCTTATGGCAAGCACTGGTTGGAGCCCACCTCAATTTAATAATGAGGTATTAGTTAAGCGCTTACTATGTGTCAGGCACTGTACTCGGTGCTAGGGTAGATACAAGCTAATCAGGTTGGATACAGTCTCTGTGTCAGTGGGACAGTCCCTGTCAGTCCCTGTCCCACATGGGGCTCACAGTCTAAATTCCCATTTTACAGATGAGGTAACTAGGGCACAGACAGGTTAAGTGATTTGCCCAAGGTTACCCAGCAGACAAGTGGCAGAGCCTGGATTAAATTAGAACCCAGTTTATCTCAGTCCCAGGCCCATGTTCTTTCCACTAGATTACACTGCTTCTTATGCTGTTTCTGGTGAAGGCAGACAGGAGGGTAGGGGTTCAAACTGCAGCCAAAAGGATTCGGGTCAGACATCAGGAAGAATTCGCGGGCATGAATAAGACCCCGGTACCTGTTCACCAGGAAGATTGCGGGGAATCTCCTTTTCTGGAGATTTCTTAGAAGGAGGAAGGCAGCAAATGAAAGCAGTCTAGCCAGAAAACAGGGGAAATGGACCAGATGATAGCTCAAGGATTTGTTTTCAGTTCTGTGATACCATGATGTGTTTCCGTGCTACTCTGACATGTTAAATGAGGACCCAGCTGTCACTATCTTACAACCACCAGACAGCACACACCCTCTCTATTAGCTCTCGAGTTCCTATTTATAAAGCCAAACAATCTGTACGGCATCTACGAGGACCTAACTCCTCTCCTGAAGGAGCTTCCAGTTTGACAGACGTAACGTTAATTATGGTTCACGGTGAACTTATTCCATGTATTTGCGAGAAGTCCCCATTGTGCGGAGCAAGCTCAGAACACCCAAGTGTGACAGCCACTTCCCTCCACCCAAAAGCCTTTGCCGTTTCTCTCCCCTGAAGGCTGAGAACGGAATGTTTCCTGTGAAAATGTTGACAACCCTTTGGCTCAAGGTCACGGGGCTTGAGCAAGGTCAGAGCTCTCTTGCGAGGAACGGCTGCGGGTGCCTGCCGCATCCCCAGAATGGACCGTCCTTGGTTGCCCTTGAAGGTGCCCACCCGCAGCCCTCCTGTGCCATGAGTTCCCTTAAATCTAAGTCTGGATGGACACTCCTGGCTGTCAGTTTTAAGGCACCCAATCAACAGCACTAGAGGAGTGAACACACTCTTCGCTCCTCTAACGCCAACCTGCACACCGGGCCTCACTCTCATTTCCCTCTCCAACGACCCCTTGCTCATGCCCGGACTCCCGCCTGGAACTCCCTCCTCCATCATCATCTCTGTCATCTGCGGTATTTATTGAGTGCATACTGTAGGCAGAGCGCTGTACTAAGACCCCGAATGTGTATCTTCCTTTCTAAAGATAGAGCCATGCACATACACATGCACACTCACACACATGCACATACACAACTTTGTATATTTTGTCCTTGGATATGCACCTGTCCTCCATGAAGCCCAGAGGGAACATCTCATTCCTGGGGACAGAATTAGGCTTGGTATGTATCTGACAACCTTTCAATCTCCACGAGAAAACCCGCACTCTTCTCTCCTCTGACGCCAAACCTGCTCACTGGGTCTCAGTCTCATCTCTCTCGCCAATGACCCCTGGCTCACGCCGTCTCCTGCCTGGAACTCCCTCCCTCATCGTCATCATCAATGGTATTCATTAAGCACATACCGTGTGCAGAGCACTGTATTAAGCACTTGGGACAGTACGATATAACAGAGTTGGTAGTCACGTTCCCTACCCACAGTGAGCTTGCCCATCGGCCAGACTACTGTTCTCCCCACCTTCAAAGCCCCTCTGAAATCTCAACTCCTCCTGGAAGCCTTCCCTGATCTATCGCTCATCTCTGGGCTACAAACAATGAGAGCGGCTCTCTCTCCCTCTCCATCGGGATACATCTGGCACCTTGCTTCCTCCGTGCCAGACCGAACCCAGGGGGACCAATCTGGGAAGGCTCGGGAAGAAGAGAGGCCAGAGCTTGCCATCCCTGGGGACCACCGACACAATGGGGCTTCTTAGGGAAATCACATTGCAGCCGGCCTCTGGTCTCCTTTGCCTATTGCACCCGAGCCCCTTACCACAGCCAAACCCTTAGCCAAGAGGATTCCTCAAACCACTCGCAGGCTGCCACTGAGTCTGGTCATTCAAATCTTCCTTCCAGGTAGCAGGAAGTCAATAGCACATTCTAAAAATGGAGAACCAGAGAGGCTCAGAGAGAAAAGGAAAGAATGAGCGGGAGAGAGGGAAGAGAGAAAGAAAGAGAAGTAGAGAGCGAAGAAAAGGGAGAGACACAGTGGGAGAAAGCGAGAGAGAGAGGGGAAAGTTTTCCATCTGTTTCTAGATATGGACGGTCTAAAGTTTGCTCACATTGTCTGGCTTTATCTCTCCTCCAGCTCTAACCTGAGACCCAGGCTCCTGGTCAATAAATATAGTCTCCCTCATGAATATAAAGGGAAAAGATCAACGAAATTAGCTGACTGCAGTTGCTGCCTTATCCACAAGAGAGCACAGTATCCTGAGTTCTCGGAGATTCTTTTGTAAATGCCTAGTGTACTTACAGAACACTGTATAACTCAAAAATTATAATTAAAATGTCTTAGCTCCTGTATTTATAGTAACATTTAAACTACTGTGCTTTCTTGAAGTCAGAGTCATTTACTTGAGAACAGCGCACTTTATGGTGAACAGATCTTTGAAACTGTACCATGGGGATATGGCACAGCCACATGTAACTCAATATATGTCAACAGCTGTAAAAATATTGGTAAGAGAAGGGAAGAAAAAGCCATGAGCACAGATCAAGTGCCCTGTCTTTCACATCTGACTGTTTTTAGATTCTCCCTCCTCCTCCAAATAATTGGCCCATTTTGGTGCAAGCTGTCATAAAAGGCAGGGATGCTTTGAGGTTGAATGATCAAAAAGGTTATAAATGAAAATGATTTCAATGTTGGAGGCCTAGTGAGTGACCAAGACGCTTTCTGTAGCAGAAGGGCCTGTTCTAATCTTACCAACTGCACGCTTTCGTCAGACCTGTATTCCTAGGGAGTTCACAGCTCCCTAGGGGGGGGAGCTACAGTAAATTCTAGCTAATCCCCTCTGCATACAAATGAGCCCCTGGTAAGAGAAACTGCAGGGCCAGACAGTTTATGTACGGCTCTGATTCCGCTCTAGTTTTCTGCTCCAGCTAAACAAACAAAATGGTACTAGACTTCGAGATAGGGGAAGGTAAGGGGAGGGAGAAGATGGGGGCGTTCGGGTGGAGAGAAGTCCCTTGAAGCACTCGGCAAATTTGGGAAACATCACCCGGAGGAGAAGAGTCCACCAGTCAGCAGAGCAACCATCTCACTTTTCTCCCCCACAAAATACGGGCACTGGGGCTCTCCTGGAAAATGAATGCCTCCAGGCTTTTCCTCCACAGATCTTTGACGAAAAGTTCAGGTGGGCAATAGAGAGAGTTGTCAGGCCACCCATTAGTGGTCGGATTCTGCCCCTTCTCTCTGACTGGTTGGTGTCTCCCAGTCCATCGGTCCCTTGAGGAATGGAGGATTGTCTTCATTTGGGTGCTATCGCATCTTACAGTCCTCACCTTGGATTTTAAAGATTGGCTCTAGGTCATGTGGTGGAGTCTCTTCCTGCCTTCAAGACATCTGTAGTTGTATTTCCCTCCATACCTCAAATTTAACATATTCAAAACAACTCCTTATCCTCCCACTGAAACTCTGTCCTCTCCCTGACTTTCTCATCCTTCCTGTCACAGAGGTCTGCAAATTTGGCCTTATCTTTGGCTCCTCTCTCTCATTCAATTCACATATTCAATCTGTCACTAAGTCCTGTCAGTTCAACCTTCACAACATCGCTAAAATTCCCCTTTCCTCTCCATCCAAACTGCTATCACGTTAATCCAAGCACTTTTCCTAGCCTGCCTGTATACTATATTAGCCTTCTTGCTGATCTTCCTGCCTCCTGACTCTCCCCACTCCAGTCTATACTTCACTCTATCGCCTGGGTCATTTTTCTATAAAAGCATTCAGGCCATGTTTCCCCAATTCTCAAGAACCTCCAGCGGTTGCCCATCCACCTCCACGTGAAAAAAACACTCCTTACCATCTGCTTGAAAGCACTCAATCACCTTGCCCCCTCCTACCTCACTGCCCTCCTACTAGAACCCAACTCTCACACTTGGCTCCTCTAATGTCATTTTACTCACCGTACCTCGCCCACATCCTGCCTCTGGCCTGGAATGCCCTCCCTCTTCAGATCTGATAGGCAATTACTCTCCCCACCCTCAAAGTGTTATTGCCTTCAATAACACATGTCCTCCAAGAGGGCTTCCCTGCCAAAGCCTTTATATCCTTTTCTGACACTCCTTTCTGTGTCATACTGATTTGCTCCCTTTATTCACCCCTCCCTCAGCCCCACAGCACTTATGTACTTAATTATAGTTTATTTATTTATATCAATATCTGTCTCCCCCTCTAGACTGTAGGCTCGTTATGGGCAGGGAATGTGCCCACTAACTCTGTTATATAGTACTCGCCCAACTGATTAGTACAGTACTCTGCACACAGTACGTGCTCAATAAATATGATTGATCGATTGATTGGTTTCTTATACTGGTCCCGATGGTAATTCCCACAAGATGTTCCTTGAGCATTAAGAGGAAAATGACTTCAATTACAAGCTACTGGCCCTGCTTCCTCTTGCTATGCGCTGGAAAAGGCAGGGAATAACATCTCTGGATGGATTATCAGAGGAATCCTCCTCAAATCCTCCGCATTGCCCTCCCACCCGAGGCCAGTGGAACCCTCTCTAGGGGAAACAAAAAGAAAAATCTGGGGATTCAACAAGGGGCTGGCAGTCAAGGATGTTGCCTCTTTCTGGGACCACTATTTGAAACTCCTCTGAGACTCAGTTTCCCCAGCTGTACTCCCAAGGGCAACTGTAGTTTACCAGGCAGAAGATGGACCATGATTACAAAAGTGTCACTCTGCAACCAGAGTCTGCTTTCCCAATCCATATCAAAGGACAACCCTGGGCACCAGCCTAGGACCAGGGCCTGCCTGGACCAGAGGGACAGACAGGCAGGTGTGTAGGCCGATATGGGGGACTACTGTGCCCGACCTGTTTGATTTATACCTACCCCAGGGCTTAGAATAATGTGTGACGCTTAACAAATACCACAAATAATTATATACTAAACAATGCTTTAGAATTCAGGTCAGGAAGGAATCAATCCAACAGTGGCATCTATTGAGTAAGAGCAGAGCACTGTGACTAAGTGCTTGGAAGAACACAGGACAATTAACGGACATGATTTCTGCCCTCAAGAAGCATTTAGTATAGCGGGGAGGCAATCATTAAAATAAATTACAGGCCAAGGAAGCAACTGAGTCCAAAGATAGGCACATGAGTCCTGAGGGGGTGGGGTTGGGGTGAATACCTAAATGCAAAAGGGATGGGATTAAGTACATGGGATTAAGTACACGCAGGGAAAGGAAAATAGGGTCAAGAGTAGCGGGAAATGAAAACATAGTCAGGGAAGGCTTCCTGGAGAAGACATGATTTCAGATGGGCTTTGAAGGTGAGAAGAGTTCTGGTCTGTTCAATGTGAAGGGGCAGGGAGTTTCAGGCAGAAAGAGAAGACGTGAGCAAGGGATCCTCAGCCGGTGAAGCAAGAGTCAGGCACAGTGAACAGGTTGTTGTAACAGGAGAGAGGTATGTGGGCTGAGTTGGTGTGGGAAGAGGAGTGAGGATAAGTGCGGGGTGGGAGGAAGCCGAGTGCCTTGATTCCGAAGGAAACCAGGGGCTGCAGGGGGGTGAGGCAGGCGAGAAAATGATGTCTGGTCCGGACCAGATGCTGCATCCCCGAAAAGGGGAAGAAGAAAGGGAGAAGAGATGGAGATACAGGAACTTTCAGTGAATAAAGCGTATAGGTACAGCACAGCACAGTAGTGGGAGAAACAGATTACGCTCAAGCCTGTGGCGTTTGACGAGGGGAGAATACGACAACACAAGTACTTCTTGTTGCAGAGTGTTTTGGGGTTTTCATGGCATTTGTTAAGCACTCGCTACGTGTCGAGCACTACTCTAAGCACTGGGGTAGATACAAGTTTATCAGGTAGGACACAGTCCCCGTCCCACGTAAGGCTCACAGTCTAAGTAAGAGGGAAGAGGATTGAATCCCCATTTTACAGTTGAGGAAACGGAGGCACAGGGAACTTAAGTGACGAGCCGGAGGTCACACAGGAAGCAATCGGCAGAGCCGGGATAAGAACACAGGCCCTCCGGATTCCAGGCCCATACTTTTTCCACTAGGCCACGCTGCTTCTCGTTGTACAAGCATGCAACCCTGAGTTATAGGCAAAGGCCCTAACGATAGAGCCATGCATGTACAGATGCCTGCACACAGACACACACACACACACATGCACGCATACATACACACCCTCGCACATGCCAGATTTTGTCCTTGGAATCACACCTGTCCTCCACGAAGCCCAGCGGGAACTACTCATTCCTGGGGATGGAATTAGGCTCGGTATGTATTTGACAACCTTTCAACCTCCACGAGACATTTATTTTTACAACGCTCTCCAGCTGAGAAATTACTAGGTTCCTGCCCTCGCCTGAATATTCTCGTTGTCAGGAACCACCAAGGTGGATCCGGTGCTAAGGAATGGGATTGGTGGGAAGAGGCTTTAATGATTACCATCATTATGATTATTGCTCGGTGTTTATATAGCACTTAACCGGAACAGAGGGCTTTGCAATCATACTGATGGCAATCTTCAGGGCTCAGGGTGATCTTTTCAAGGAGACAGTGCGCCTCTGGAATTTCTCCATTCCCACCCGACCCTCTGCTGCTGGGGATCTGGCATAGTGGGGAGCTGGCTGGGGGCGGTGGGTGGGGCGGGGGGCACTCGGGGCTGATAGGCCTGCCACGTGCATCGGGACCGTGGCATCTATTCAGCGCTTGCTGTGAGCTAGGGACGGTACTAAGCACCGTGATAGATAAAAGATAATCAGGCCGGACACGACCCGGCTGAGAGGCAGCGTGGCGTAGTGCTTAGGGCACGGGCCTGGGAGTCGGAAGGACTTGGGTTAGAATTCCCACTCTGCCACTTGTCTGCTCTGTGACCTTGGACAAGCCACTTGGCTTCTCTGGGCCTCAGTTACCTCATCTGTAAAAATCAATGGGGATCAAGAGCGTGAGCCCCATGGGGGACAGGGACTGTGTCCAAGCTGAATAATTTGTATCTACCTCAGCACTTAGAACAGTGCTTGGCACATGGCAAGTGCTTAACAAGTACCATAATTGATATTATTATTATTACCGTTACACGGTCCCTGGCCCACGTGGGGCTCACAGTCTAGGTGGGAGGGAGAACAGGCACTGAATCCCCATTTTACAGATGAGAAAACTGAGGCTCAGAGAGCGAAGCAGCTTGCCCAAGGTCATACAGCTGACACGTGGAAGAGCTGGGATCAGAACCCAGGTCCTTCTGACTCCCTAGGCCCACGTTCTGTCCACTAAGCCACACCGCCTTTCAGCCGGGCCGTGTCTGGCCTGATTATCTTGCATCTACCGCAGTGCTTAGTACAGCGCTTAGCTCATAGCGAGAGCTGAATGAATACCACAGTTATGACAAGTGTGGCAGGCCACTGAGTCCCCATTTTACAGATGAGAAAACTGAGGCACAGAGAAGTTAAGCAACTTACCCAAGGTCACACAGCACATAAACGGCAGAGCGGGCACTTCGACCCGGGTCCTCTGACGTCCAGGCCTGGGCTGTTTCCTCTAGGCCTCGCTGCCTCTCACTGCTGCTCTGCTTTCTCCCTCCCCTTCCCAGCTGTGGGACCGCACGTCAGGGAAGTGGGGGAAAGGGCCCAAAGGGTGGGGTGTGAGGCCTCCCCAGGGCCGGAGGGAGGGAGGGTTACACAAGCCGTCTGCCCTGGAATTCAAGAAGGGAAAAAAAGAAGGAACAGCAAAACCGCTCCCAAAATCGGACAATGTGTGTGAAAGTGGTGGGTTGGGCGGCGGCCACAAGCGAGCAGACAGCACGGCTTCCCCCACCCCGCCCCCCGGGGAGCCCAGCAGAGGGGAGGCATAGACAGGGCGGGTGAGGGGTGCCACCCAACCCGCCAGACGGGCCTCCCACCCACTCCGCCCCCCCCCCCACACGTTTGCCATTTCCTGCTCCGGCCGCTCCCAAGGGGACAGAGCTTCCCAGCAACCCGAGCGATCAGGAGACGAGGCTCGGTTTCGGTGTCTAACTCCCAACCGCGTCAGTCAGTCGGCCAATCGTATTTACTGGGCACTTACTGTGTTCACTGTATTAAGGGCTTGGGAGAGTACAATGCGACAATAAGCAGACACATTTCCTGCCCACATGGGCGGTCATTCCTCTTAGCGAGTGAGCCACGATGCCCAGAGGACAGGGAGAAGAGTCTAGACAAGGCTTCCCCTTCTCCCCATCCCGTTGAGCCTGGGATTCCTCACCTCTGCAGGAGAGGAAGGGGCTCTTGGCCCCACGGAGAGCCTGTTACCTCTCTCTCTCTCGCCACCCAAATGGGCCACTACCGGAGATGGCCTGGCCACTGAGCTCCCCCTTTCCTCTTGTCTCACTCCCTTCTGCGTTGCCCTCATATGCTCCCTTTCTTCTTCCCCTCCTCGGCCTCATACTACTTAAATACATATCTGTTATTCATTTATCTTTCCTGATGTCTGCCTCTCGCCCTCTAGACTGTAAGCTCATTGCGGGCAGGGATTGTGTCTTTATTGTTGCCCTGTACTCTCCCAAGTGCTTAGTACAGTGCTCTGCACACAGTAAGCACTCAATAAATACGACTGAATGAACGATTGAATGGATGAAGGAATGAGACGATGGGATCGAACAGGCCACAGACTCCGACTCCGGCGAGACCTACCCCCCGCTGCCCCAGGGCCGAGGCACTGGCCATCAGCTCTATTGCACTTTCCTGAGTGCTTGGCTCAGGGCTCTGCAAACGGTAAGCAACCAATAAATAGCACTGATTGATCTCTAATTAACACCCCAATCTTGGGGGTGTCGGGGGAGCATGGATGGGTTAACAGGATGAGGCACTGATGCACCCAAGCACAACACGCAGGCTCACACACACGAGCATCTGTTTTGGGTCACACGCCACCTCGATTGGGGTGGGAAGCAGAAGATTGGGATGGGATGCAGCATGGCCTAGTGAATACAGCATGGATCTGGATGTCAGAGGGACCTGGGTTTTATCCTATGTCACTTGTCTGCTGTGTGACTTTGGGCAAATCACTTCACTTCTCTGTACCTCAGTTACCTCATCTGTAAAACGGAAAGACCATGAGCCCCATGTGGGAGAGGGACCGTGTCCAACCTGACCAGCTTGTATCTACCCTAGTGTTTAGAACAGTGCTTGACACATACTAAGCGTCTAACAAATACCATCATTATTACTATTATTTCCAGTGGTGGCTCATGGTTGGGGAGGGGAATTTCTGGACAATGGTGTCCTCACTTCAGGGGCTGAGAGGACAGGGAAGCTGAACCCCATTAGATTTTTGGGCAGAGATCGTGTCTGTTCGAATAGCATCGTATCTCCCTCGGTGTTTTTCATAGTACTTAGTATATCGTAAGCGCTTGACCAATACCAATACTGTCATTTTTTAAAAAAATAGCATCCATCGCCTTGAGACAAAGGAGAGATCCTCACCGATCCAGGCCGGCTCTCTTCAGAAGGTTCAAACGTAAGCAAGGCCTACAGAAAGATGGAGGCGATTTCATCCAATCAGTTCTGTGAGTCTTTCTCACTCCGCCAGATCAGACGAAGCCTCAAGTGGCCCTCCCGGTTGACAATTTTTTTTTTTTCCTTTCAAAAAGGCAGGAGCTGCTTCAAGCCAAGTTCTTGCAGCCGAATTCCTGGACACAGTTTCCAACTATTCCAATCAGCCGGCTCTGTGGTTGGGCTGGGATTTCAAGCTTGCCACAGTATGAAGTCCAGTTTGGGCTATATTCCCTTCCCTCTCTCAGCTGGATGAAGGTTTTCCCGCAAAATCAAAAGGCTTACTGTCAAGTTTTCGATTGGTCTGGGCTTCATGCTATCATATGTGTGGGGCTGGGAAGGAATATGAATGCATTTTGGCCTCCACCGCGGGGCCCTGAGGTTTCGTCCGATTCATCCAGGGACCTTATGAAAGTAGAGCGGGTCTCTTTCATGTGTATTTCCAACGGCTGAAATTCCCTAGATGGCTTGCAGTGTGCAAACGCAGGGTAAAAAAGAACAATAGCCTGATAAAAACTGAGGCAAGTCTACTGAGTCTGCTTAAGATAAACCCGTCATACCGCTCATGCAAAGTGGGTTTGGGGGTGGAGTGGGGGGAGAGAAGAAGTGTGGGTACAGGGGGAGAAGAAAGAGAAATCAGGACATCCTTTCGCATTGGGAGCTTAATGAAAATAAAATCTTTTTGAGTCCAAGACAGGCCCTGTTCCTTAGCTGGTGTAAAAGTGGCATGGGAATTTACCCTGGGTGGCTGATCCTTGTGAAATGGTATTTATTAAGTGCTGATAATCCAATCAGACACAGGCTCTGGCCCAAATGGGGCTCACTGACTACAGCACAAGCCTGGGAGGCAGAAAGACCTGGGTTCTAATCCCAGTTCTGCCACTTGTGTGCTCTGTGACCTTGGGCAAATCACTTCACTTCTCTGTATCTCAGTTTCCTCATCTGCAAAACAGGGATTAAGTCTGTGAGCCCCATGTGGGACATGAACTGTGCCCCACTTGATTAGCTTGTATCTGCCACAGGGCTTAGTACGGTACCTGGCACGTAGTAAGTGGTTAAAAAATGCCATTTTAAAAAAAGAGAGAGAGAAAGTGTCTTATAGCCCCATTTTATGTATGAGACACCTGAGGTCCAGTGAGGCTAACTGACTTACCCAAGGTCACTCAGTCGGCAAGTGGCCAAGCAAGAACTTAGCTCTCCTGACTCCCAGTCCTGGGCTTTCAATTTAGGCTACATTCTGGCTCTCTCCAATACTGATTAGAGATGACAAAGAATTCTTTTTTTTCTTTTTAAATGGTATAAAATAATGGTTTTCTTTTTTCATAAAAAGATATTGCTACTCACACCCGCCCTTTTCCCCTCTAATTAAAGACGAATTGTTCTCGGGTTGGAACTTGGGAACCAAAATTCCCACTTAGCCCAGTATTTAATTCACCATTCAATAAGAACAGAAAAACCAACCACTTCTCCAAAACGTGCAGGGGCTACGGAGCCCTGTGTGGCCACCATGCATACCACGTTCTCCTGGGTTCAGTGCTGCAAATCTACTGCAAAGGTGCTTTCTGAACGGCTGCACAATTAAGCACATTTCGAACTCCTTCTCCAAGTGGGCCGGCGGCAATGTGGGGCATGAGTGAATAATTTTATCAGTGATAAACTTTGAAATCCCTGGCTCTGATCTGCCACCTTCATTTTAGGCCCATGGTATTTTTGAAATTGCAAAGTGTAAAATTATGAAACATTTTGGATGTGTTTCCCCATCTATAGGCCAAGCTCTACTGACTTACTGACTTCGCTTTACCTCACAGCAGGGAAGGGGCTACTAGGAGGCCTGTCTAAACTCTTCCGACAGTCACACATCCCAAAATGAGTTCCAGTCGCAACGCTCTGGTCATCTACACCAAATTTACTTGATAGCAAGCAGCCTCTGAGCCATAGAAAATCCCCAAAGAAGATTTGTCTGATGCTTGTCTCTGCTTGTGTCTTGAGACTATGAAGCTAAGTGCCAGCTGAGGCGATGGAAATCAGTCTCAGACTTCAGGAATAATAATAATTATTATTATATTATTTGTTATGCGCTTTGTCAAGCACTGTTCTAAGCACTGGGGTAAATACAAGCTAATCAGGATGGACACAGTCCCTGTTCCACACGAAGCTCACTGGAAAAGTGTATAGAGATGGGACGGGGAGTCAAAAGGTCATAGATTCTAATCCCAGCTCTACTACTTGTCTATTATGTGGCCTTGGGAAAAATCACTTAACTTCTCTATATCTCAGTTACCTCATCTGTAAAATGGGCATTTTGTATACAGCATACAAGGTCATACAGCACCTTCTGAATCTCAGGCCACTACTCCATCTAGATTGGCTAGGCTCTAAATCTACATTGTGTATACCTATCTTACTATAGACAACTTTACAGCCAGTTCCCCCAGTGAACACCCACTCACTGTGAATGAGAAACCTAAATTTGAAGTGTGTGGATCCCGACGAGCCATGCCAAAGACCCGCTGGGTGAACCTGGACAAGTCTGGGTGGGGGTTCCCTCATCTGGGAATTAGGGCTAGAAATTCTTCTCCTTCCTTGCCTCCTAGGGACAGGGTGAGAGAACTTGGGGAAAAGAGAAACATACCAGTTAAATCCAAGAAAATGTTCCTAACTGTAATCTAACTTTCTCAAGGAGCTTGATTACTCTCAGAAATGGGAACACTTACTGGAAGGTATTCATCATCACTGTAATGATAATAAAAATGACTGTGATATTTGAAAGCCCTTACAATACACCGAGCACTGTTCTGAGCACTGGGGAAGATACAAAATAATCAGTGGGACAAAGTCCCTGTCCTACATGCAGCTCACAGTTAAGTAGGACAGAGTACGATTTAATCCCCATTTTAGAAATGACCTATCTGAGGCATAGAGAAGTGAGGTGGTTTGCCCTAGGTCACACAGTAGGTTGGTGACAGAACCAGGATCAGAACCTCTAACTCCCAGGCCCATGAACTTTCCACTAGGCCACACTGCTTCTCATCAAAAGGAAGTGAAAAGAAAACTCGCCACTCCTGCCGGAGACATATTGAAGTCTGCTCAGTGGCCAGAGACCACCACCGGATTCCCAAGGACGTTTCATTAACTGTCAGAGAATCCTCTCAGAGACCCAGATCCATCAGTCCTCACCCTGACCCGGGGTACGTGAGTTGGGGAACAGTTTAAGGGGAGGATTTGGGTCCCAGCAGGAGCCCAAATCTGGAGGTCTCTAGACTGTCAGCTCGTTGTGGGTAGGGAATGTGCATGTTTATTGTTGTATTTTACTCTCCCAAGTGCTGAGTTCAGTGCTCTGCACACAGTAAGCGCTCAATAAATATGATTGAATGAATAAATGAGAGAGGCTGTCGGCTGGTATTGGAGCAGTTACAGCGACCACTCTGCCTGAAAGTTTCCACGTTGACCCAAGGAAACATCTCAGTTGTAAAGATGTCTAGGCCTCTTGGAGAGATTCCACTGAGTCCTTGTAGGGAGCACTGGATACTCTGGCATTTGTAAAAAGGAAAGTTCTCTTTGGCCAGTGTGGAAAACCTGAGCTTCTATCCCCCACATCAACTTCCGCCTCCCATCCGGGCCTCATCTGCTTACAGGGACAGCATCTGCGATAAAAACCGCTTTAAAAACACGCGTGGGGAAAGTCTTCTTCTGATAAATTCCTGACACTAAAAAACTCTCCACACAAAGATGTTTTTGACTGATTCTAGCCACCCGCTGTGCAGTTTAATTTAATTAAGGAGGTACACTTGTACAAAAACTCCACACGAAACCTCCCAGGGAACAATGCCCCTCCTTTTTCCCCTCCCAAATTAAACTCTTTCACTGGTATAAAGTGGCTCTGCAGCTTGCCTGCTGTGTGACCTTGGACAAATCACTTACCTTCTCTGTGGCTCAGTTTTCTCATCTGCAAAATGGGGATTAAATTCTTATTCTCCTCTCTTAGACTGTGAACCCCATGTGGGACAGCATCTGTGTCAGAACTGATTATCTTTTATCTCCCCTAGCACTTAGTACAGTGCCTGGCAAATACCAGTACTGAACAAACACCACAATTATTACCATCAGAATGATAGAAAGAAGTTTTATGATCCTACACATGGGAAGTGAACTCCAATTACTAAGACACATTGTGCATTCTCCTGGCACGGGGGAGAAGGGCAGGAGAGGGCCCCAAATCCAGTCAATAATAATAACATTTATTATTATTACAATAACTCTGGTACTTTTTAAGCAATTACTATATGCCAAGCCCTGGGTAAATACACCATATTCTAATTGGACCCAATCCTTGTCCCACACGATGCTCACGGCCTGAGGGGGAGGGAGAACAGGGACCTTATCCCACTCTTACAGATGAGGAAATTGAGGTTTAGAGAAGGCACGTGACTTGCCCAAGGGCACACGGGAGCAGCATGGCCTAATGCATAGAGCACAGGCCAGGGAGTCAAAAGGACTCTACTGAGAGACCCTGGGTAAGTCAGTTCCCTTCCACTTCTCTGTGCCTTAGTTACTCATCTGTGAAATGGGGATTAAGACTGGCAGGCCCATGTGTGACAGGGACTGTGTCCAACTTGATTAACTTGTGTCTACCCTGGGCTTAGAATAGTGCTCGACAGGTAGTAAGCGCTTAAGAAATACCATTAGTACTCTTATTGTTATTATGTGGCGGAAGTGGGATGAGAACCCAGGTCCCCTGACTCCCAAGCCCACGCTCTATCCACTAGGCCCCGCTGCTTCTCTAACATGAGCACACTCTGGTCTCGGACTGATCCCACCACCGGACACGTGGCTTGGAATCCTGTCTCTACCCTCATAGCTCTGGAGTTTCCAGCGCTGGTCTGGAATGAGCCCCTCGGTGAGGAGGCACGCCTCATTAATAACTGGCCACCTCATTTGGAAATAGAACTTTTCTCCGAGTTCTCTCCCTTTCTTCAGTTTTCAGTTGGAAACTTGGCCTAAGTGACAGCTGTGCAGGCCTCTCTCCCCAGCTCAGCTCAGCGGGAGTTCTAATACACTTCATTCTGGGGCTGGGAGCTGCTTTTAATCTATCAGCACGACTCCGCAGCTGCTGTAAGCTAGCTGAAAATTGTCTGCATACACAGGGCTTAAAATTTTGTAACCCTTTTTGGTGCAAATTGCACTGAGGCAGAAATTCACCTTCAGAGCTACGGCCCGCTCCTCTTTCCCTCCCCCTTACCCTCACTTCATCGGGACCATTCGATCAATCAATCGTAGTTATTGAGTACTTACTGTGCGAAGAATACTATAATAAGCTCTTGGGAGAGCACAGTATAACAGAGTTGGTAGACGTGTTCCCTGCCCACAAGGAGTTTACAGTCTAGAGTGGGATCCCCAGAAAGCTGAGGCCCAGAACCTTCTCATATCCAAAAGACAGTTACTCTCCCCTCTTCAAAGCCTTTCTGAAGGCCCATCTCCTCCAAGAGGCCTTCCCTGACTAAGCCCTCCTTTCCTCTTCTCCCACTCCTTTCTGTACCACCCTGACTTGCTCCCTTTATTCATCTCCCCTCCCAGCGCCACAGCACGTGCCGTTATCCGTAATTTATTTATTGATATTAATGTCCGTCTCCCATCCTCTAGAGTCTGAGCTCGTTGCGGGCGGGGAATATGTCTGTTTATTGTAATACTGTACCCTCCCAAGCACTTAGGACAGTGCTCTGCCCACAGTAAGCACTCAGTAAATACGACTGACTGAGAGGAAGGAAGAGAAGAGCTGGAAGGATGAGAGGGGCTTTCAGAGCCCCCAGATTCCCACCAAAGTCCAGGGACAGCTTCTTCACCCCGACCCTCCAACCCCGAGTACAGAAGAAATAGGTAGTTGAGGATGCCGTCCACCAGAACGTGTCCATTCCATTCCCCGACCCACAGGCAGTACCTACTGGAAACTGCACGAGGCTGAGACCTACGTTCTAATCCCGGCTCGGCCACATGCCTGCTGTGTGACCGTGCGTAAGCCACATACTTTCTCTGTGCCTCAGTTTCTTTCACAGTATTTGTTATTCACTTACTAGGCGCTAGGTATTATTCTAAACACTGGGGTAGATACAAGTTAATCGGTTTGGACATAGTCCATGTCCCATGTGGGGCTCACAGTTTTAATCCCCATTTTACAGATAAGGGAACTGAGGCACAGAGAAGTTAAATCACTTGCCCAACGTCATGCGGTGGACAAAGGGCAGAGCCGGGATAAGAACCCTGGCCCTTCCGACTCCTAGGCCCCAGCTCTATCCACTAGGCCTCGCTGCTTCTCCTCATCTATAAAATAGAAATTCAGTACCAGGTATTCCTTCCCCTTAGACTCTGAGCTTTAAGTGGGGCAGAGACCATTTGTATTGCCTCGATCCCTGTGCTTGGCACACAATAAATGTTTAATAAATACCATCATTGTTATTACGAATGTAGTCTGCCAGGGAGGTTGGGCAGGGGAGTTCTCCTTCTACTCCCAGCTATCCAGATGGGCCAGGGCCCATACGGCGAAACCCAGTGCCCTGTCCAAATAATAATGATAATCATAACGACAACTGTAGTATTTGTTAAGTGCTTACTATGTGCCAGGCACTGTTCTAGGTGGTGGGGTGGTTATAAGCAAATCAGGTTGGACACAGTCCCTGTCCCACTTGGGGCTCACAAACTTAATCTCCACTTTACAGATGAGGTAAATGAGGCACGGAGAATTTAAGTGGCTTGCCCAAGGTCGCACAGGAGACCCGTGTTGAAAGCGGGATTAGAACCCAGATCTTTCAGACTCCCAGGCCCGTGCTCCATCCACTAGGCCATGTTGCTTCTTAAATGTCATATCTGCTACCGCCATCAACAAAATACTATGTACAACCCAGCGGCATCGAGTCCAAGGGGACTTTGGGAATGGGAGGGGGAGATTGGAAATTCTTGCCAAATATTAATAGTTACAGTTCTTACAAAATAGCCTGTGCCTCTAAGGCATTCACCACAATCTCAGATGTCAACAGAAGAAAGGAAAAATGAGAAAAAGGAAGGAAGAAAACCCCGAGAACAACACCACCATCGCCGAACAAAACTTTCCACGGAGCCGTAATGTGTTTTCCCAAAACTCTCTGCGGTCAGTGCCGGAAGGCCCACGGCTCATTCTGTTTTTAGTACGGAGGTGGCCTGATCCTTAGAGTTGCTTCCCTCTACTGCAAGCAGGCATTCATCATTAATAGCCGAGACAATTTCACTCTGACTTCTGCCCTCTGATTCCGAAGAACTCTCTCTCCAGACACACGGAAGGGGTCGCCTGAACACGTGTACGCGCGCGCGCACACACACACACACACTCGGTCACGGAGCTGAGATGGAGAGGCGGGGAGGGGGAGAGGACCCTTTTTTCTTTTAGTTACTCTTTACTGCCGAGGAAGAAAACACACATGCATCAGGGGCCTCATGCAATCCAACCCACCCACCCACTCTCCAGCTGGGCTGGTCCAATTCCCTTCACCGTCCAACGCGCCCTTCTCTCGGAAAGCAGACCGAATGAGATCACCAAACCTGCAGCTCAACTCCTGCGCTCCCGTGGCGGTGGGGGGAGGGAAGAAAAAAAATCACCTCCAAATTCCCACCAGCTTTACAGCCGCGAAAAAAGAAATCAACGCACACGCGGAATCAAAGGCCAACTCCAAAACCTCAGATTCCTAGAAGAATTCATACAGGAGCAGCTGTATCTCTTTCATTTGAGTAATTATCATATAATTAAGTGCATGAATTACAAGAGAGCCAAGGCATTAAATTAAAATATTTAATGCTTGTAAATCTGAAAATGATTACTGTGCTGATGTACAGCTACTCCAGAGCAAAGTAAGTGAGTTCTGCCTGGCTGTCGGTCTTACCCTTCACCTCGGAATGCAGGAAGATGAGAGGGGGCTGATCGCTGGAAGGGAAGATCCTTTCTGCACACCGTCAGCCGGTTCTGACCAATCGACACTCGGGCCGAGGGCAGGATGGGGAGCCGGGTTGCTGAGATCCTTCCTGGAGCCTGGAGCCGTCGGCAAGTGAGGTGCAGGGAGAGGTTTGGGTTGAAATCTCTTTGGCGGTCAGAATGATGGGCAGAGGGCCAGGCTGCTAAGGGCCACGTAGCAGTTGGGCAGGAAATGTGATGAGACTGACAGTCTCTAGGTCTGTGATAGTTACAGAGAAGAGACTCGTGCTGGGACACTTTGGGTCAGTGATGGGAGAGAAATGCCGGGGTGGTATTTAATATGCTACCCTGGCAGGTAGGAAGAGTGGATTTCCCCTGAAAATATTTTGGGAGAAAACCCCAGGTCCCTGAGGACCAGTGGGCCCAGGAAAATAGAGTGGGTCTGTGGACTGCAGTGTGCACCAACTCAACCGAATGCCTCAAAGACAAGGGCTGGAGAGGGTGGGGAAATTCACCGGGGGAATAGCTAGCTAGCTAGCTAGTACAGCCCTTAGCTGTACTAAGGGCTGGAGTGGATACAAGCAAATTGGGTTGGACAGAGTCCCTGTCCCACATAGGGTTTAGTCATAATCCTCACTTTACAGATGAGGTAACTGAGGCACAGAGAAACAAAGGGACTTGCCCAGGGTCACACAGCAGACAAGTGGCAGAGCCAGGATTAGAACCCAGGTACTTCTGACTCCCAGGCTCATGCTGCTTCTCCGTGCCTAGTCCCCTTTTCCACTGCTCATCTACTGGGAAAGGGGACATTCTCCCGGTTTACAGGCAGCCTGTTCCCTTGACCAGTCCAACCTGGCACTAGACACCTTTCCTAACATTCCTGGTTTGTGGCTGTTGCTCTCCTTCACTTCTGACATCTAATCTACTGTCAAATCCTGCTGGTTTTAATTTTCAGCCCCCAGCCTCCCTTTTCCTGGGACCCCTTTGCAGAGTTCAGCAGCTCAGAAGCAGAGCCCGAGTTCCCAGCCCTAGCAGACACTCAGTATGGTACTCTGCTCACAGCAGGTGCTCAATACAGTGCTCTGCCCAGAGAAGGCACCCAATACAGTGCTCTTCCCAGAGCAGGCGCCCAATGCAGTGCTCTGTCCAGAGCAGACACCTGATCCAGTGCTCTGTCCAAATTAGGCGCCTAATATAGCGCTCTGCCCAGAGAAGACCCAAGGTCCAGTGCTCTGCTCACAGTAGGTATTCAGTACAGTGCTCTACTCACAGGAGACACCAATCCAGTGCTCTACTCACAGTAGGCACGTAATACAGTGCTCTATCTACAGCAGTCACCTATTCCAGTGCACTGCACACAGTTGGTGCTCAATCAACACTTCTGAATGAATGAATGAATGAATGAATGAATGAATGAATGAAACCTCTCTACCTCATAATCGTTAAATACAATCCCCAACCCAGGGATCAGAAACTCAATGCCGAAAGGGGCTTCAAACAGAGAGGCTAATGTTGTAGAGCCCTCATCCCTCCAGGCTCAAATCTCCCTTCTTTTAGTCCCCACGTTCTTACATTCTTATTCCTTCCACTCATTACATTGGCCTCTCAGGTCCCAACCCTCAATTCCCTCCCCGGCCCAAAGGGTCTCAAGCGCCTCCTCACAATTCCAAGGAACTTTTCCCTGACCATGTCCCAGGGAAATCCCAGTCTAACCTGCCAGCTTCCCATCATCCTTCGGGCCCCACAGGGGCCTACCCGGGGTTCCTGAGAATCCAACAAGTCAGACAGTGAACTCAACTAAAGGATATCCGTGAAGAGAAGGGTGAAGGGGGAAATCCCCCTTCTATTTTCTAGCAGGAGAAAGTACTAATAGTAGTGATCGGTAGTAGTGATAGCAGTTTTGTAGTTGTCGAATGGCAGTATTTACTTAGCACCCACTTGGTGCGGCGTACCTTGCTAGGCACTTGAGAAATTCGGAATTAAAAAGTGACACATTCCCTACCCACCAGGAAACCAGCCCAGAAATATTTACAAATAGAATGATTCAAAAATTAATCAATGGTATTGAGTGCTTACTACGAGCGGAACATTGTATGGAGGGTGAACAAAGGCGTGGGGATGGGAGGGCCGAGGATGAGGTTTGGCTAGAAAGCTGGCTTGGGAGGAACGAAGACAGCCAAGTGGGGAATGGCGGGTGAAGAGAGTGGATAGGTAAGGCGGGGTCAGAGGGTGGAGAGTTTTGAAGCCAATTTCGAGGATGAGATTTTCTTTGAAGGGAAGAGGCACAGGAAGCCAGTAGGGGGTTTTGAGGTGAGGCGAGATGGGGACCGAGTGGTATTTCAGAAGGGCAATCCTTGCAGATGCACGTACTGCATACTGGAAGAGGGAGAGGCTGGAGATCAGGAGACCAACCTGGCCTAGTGGAAAGAGCACGGGCCTGGGAGTCAGAGGACCTAGGTTCTAATCCCAACTCTGCCACTTGCCTGCTGTGTGACTTCGGGCCAGTCACGTAATTTTCTTGTGCCTCAGTTCCCTCATTTGCAAATGGGGGATTCATTCATTCAATTCAATCAATTGTATTTATTAAGCTCTTACTGTGTGCAGAGCACTGTACTAAATGGTAGAGAAAGAACAATGCAACAACGAACAGTGACAATCCCTGCCCACAACCAGCTCACAGTCTAGAGGGATCAACTCGATATTTCCTCCTATTTAGATTGTGAACCCCTTATGGGACCTGCTGGTCTTGTATTTACCCCAGCACTTTGTACATGCTTGGCAAATAATAAAGCCCTTAATAAAAATCACCAGGGAGGGGGTCAATGTGATAGCAGTTTGGGTGGAGAGGAAGAGGTGGACCTGGAGAAAAAACAGCAGGATTTGGCAGTAGATTAGACATCAGAAGTGAAGGAGAGCGACGGACCGGGAATGTTAGGAAAAGGCTGGCTATCGGGATGGCGACGCAGGCTTAACGAAACCGGGAGCTGCGAGTCGGGATAAAACAGGCTGCTTAATTACCAGAAACTCGGCCCCATCCAAACACCTTAATTGAATTCAGATAACTGTTTGATGTTCCATATAATATTTTACAAGTGGGTCCTCTTCAGGGAGCGTATTGATTGAGGAGGAAAACAGATGCTCAGTGGTCGGGGCAGTGCAGGATGGCTGGAAAGTTGAAAGGATTCTACATCGGCAATGATTTTTTTGACACAGGGGGCAGGCGGTCTGCTCGGACTTCATTCCCCTTCTCATCAAAAGGCCAATTTTCTCTCTCTTTACATTCAGTTTATGCGGTTTTATCGTCCCTTGCCTGCCCGTGGCCCCCGGGGCCGATTCCCCTCACCGGCGGCTTGTAGTCCCGACTGCCGGCACGAGGCAGCTGACAGAGCAGTGAGGGGGAAGAAGCCCAGGAGCGTGGACACTGCGGCTGACCCGCCAGAGGGGTCAGAGCATCTCCAGCCGGTCGGCCTCCCTTGGGGTGCCTAAGGTCGGCCCGGGGTAGCCAGAAGAGGAAGTCAAGGGGTGCTGGGCAGCTCAGGGCGGTTGCCGGTTCAACGGGAGTGCTGTCCAATACAAAATCATCATCTCTGTCCAACTGCCAGGCCCTGAATTGCCCAAAGATCAACTCTAGTGGATAGAGCAAAGGGCTAGGGGTCAGGACACCTGGGTTCTAATCCCAGCTCTGCAATTTACCTCCTGGGTCTAACCTTGGGCAGGTCACTTGGGTCTGTACCTCAGTTTCCTCATTTGTAAAATGGGGATTTAATGTCTGCTCTTTCTTCCCTTTAGGTGGACACTGGGTCCAATCTCCTCCTGTATCCACCCCAGCAACTGACACAGTGCTTGGCACCAGATAACAAATTGGAGAAGCGGTGTGATCCACTGGATAGAGCGCGGGCCTGGAAATCAGAAAGTTCTGGATTCTAAACTTGGCTCCTCCATTCCTCTATTGTGTGGCCTTGGGCAACTCACTTAACTTCTCTGGGCCTCAGTTACCTCATCTACAAAAATGGGGAATTAAAAACTGTGAGTCCCAAGTAGGACAGGGACTGTGTCCTACCTGATAAGCTTGTATCTACCTCAGAGCTTAGTTCAGGGCCTGGCACATGTTAAACACTTCAATATCATTAAAAAAAAATACCAACTATCATTTGTATTATGTCTCTTTCCCTCTCTGAAGTCCTTCTACGGAACCTCCTCCTCCATGAGGTCTTCCCTGGTCTATCTCCCATCTGGTATTTGATTTTTAGTATCCAGTCTCCCTTTGCCTGAACTCCAACAGCCGAGTTCTTTGGCTTGGAAGTGCTTTTCTTTAGCTTGGAAGGAAAGTTAGAACCTCTGGAGCAGGCAGGGAAGGACCGGGTGGCAGGTCATCCCTTCAACCAGGTCAGCACTGATGAATTCTCTGCCAGACCTTGATGCTTCTCTTTCCTATGTATTTATTTATTTATTTACCCACCTGTGCTTTATAGTTTTTATCTAGTCCCACCTTCTCTTAACTGCTGTTAGTCCATCCTCTCACATGTGGATTTTGTCTCCCCCTCACCTCCTCCAGTTAGCTTGGAAACCCCTTAGTAATAATAATAATAATTATGGTACTTGTTAAGTGCTTACTATGAGCCAAGCACTGTTCTAAGCACTGGGGTAGATACAAGTTAATCAGGTTGGTTACAGTCCCTGTCCCACATGGGACTCACGTGCTCAATCCCCACTTTACAGGATGAAGTACCTGAGGCCGAGAGAAGTGAAGTGACTTGCTCAAGGTCACACAGCAGACAAGTGGCAGAGCTGGGATTAGAACCTTCTGACTCCTGGGCCCATGCTCTATTTTCTAAGTCATGTTTGAGGGGAGAGAACTAGTCTTATAGTTCCTTATGATCCCTAAACACCTTAGACAGTGCTCAGCACAGAGTGGGTGCTCCAGAAATACTATGGTCAACTGTGAGTTCGCTGTGGGCTGGGAATGTTTCTAAGTACTCTATCATATTGTGCTTTTCCAAGTCCTTAATACAGTGCTCTACACATAGCGAGTGCTCAATAAATACCCTTGATTGGTTGGACAATGATGATGATGAAAAAGAAAATGTCTTTTTGCCCACCCTCTCTTTATGAACCAGCAGCAGATTGGTAGACATGGATAAAAAAAAATTTCTCAGTCGGAGGGGTCTGAGCAGGGTGAACGAGTGAAGGTCAGTTCTGAGGTTCGATGACAGCACCGGTCTATAAGAATCCCAGCTTTTGAGAAAGTTGATGTGATTACTTGTGTGGATTAATAAACCAAAACGCCTCCCTTCAACACTGGCTTGAAACATGCTTCATGGGGCTCAGAGGGCCAGATACTGGTCAGATATCCTCTGAATTCCTTAGAGGTAAGGGGTTTCTACCAGATTCCACTGAGGCCCCTTGAATTCCAATCTGCCCAGTTAGGGGACTCTCCGACTACCCGAACTAGGTTGGTGCCTAACCAAACTTCATGCTCCCACTACCACTGGGCAGCCTGAGCTGGAGGCAAAAATCTGGGCTCTGCCACTTGCTTGCTGTGTGAGACCTTGGACAAGTCATTTCACTTCTCTGGGTCTCATTTTCCTCATCTGTAAAATGGAGATTAAATACCCGTTCTCCCTCCCCCTTAGGCCCTGAGTCATACGTGGGACAGGGACCTGATTATATTGCATCTATCCCAGCCCTTAGTACCGTGCTTGGAACATAGTAAGAGCTCACCAAATGTCCCAGTTATTAGCATTTTTAGCATCAGCATCTACCTGCCACTGGGAGACCTGAAAGGAACATATCTACCAACTCTGTAGTATTGTACTCTTCCAAGCTTTTAGTACGGTGCTCTGAATACCATTGACTGACTAAAAGGAAGCTATAGACACCTCTCTCCTCAATCTTATTTTTTTACCATTGTAAGCGGGATCTATCTGTTTGTCTGTCTCTCAGATTTCTGCCTCTACATGAGTGTCTCTCCCCTCCCCTTCCTTCCTGGCAGGGCAGGAGGAGCCAAGACTGGTTTATAAACCTCTCTGCTCTCAGCCCTCAGAACCATTCACGGCCCAGGGCAGGTGACTAATGAATCCTCTCCTCCAGCATTGCCTTCCTTCCCTGCCTTCTCCCATCCCTTTTCAGCTCAAATCAACACCAAATTCACCAACCCCTGGGGATGGGTCAGGCCCCCAGCCCAGTCCCACTCCCCTCCCACCTCCCCTCACCAGGAAGGATTTCTCTCTCATTCTCTCTCAGTGCTTACTATCTTCCAGGCACTATACTAAGTGCTGGGGTAGATGGAAGCTAATAATAATTATGGTGTTTGTTAAATGCTTACAATGTGCCAAGAACTGTACTGTTCTAAGCACTGGGGTAGATAGAGGGTAATCAGGTTGTCCCACACTTTAAATTCCCATTTTACAGATGAGGTAACTGAGGCACAAAGAAGTTAAGTGACTTGCCCAAGGTCACACAGCAGACAAGTGGTGGAGCCTGGATTAGAACCCACATCCTCTGACTCCCAGGCCTGTGCTCTTTCCACTGAAGTTGGACCCAATCCGTGTCCCACTTGGGGCTCACCTTCTTAATCCCCATTTTACAGACGTGGTAACTGAGGTACCGAGAAATGAAGCGACTCACCCAAGGGCACACAGCAGACAAGTGGTGCGGCCGGGATTAGAACCCAGGTCCATTCTGACTACCGGGAATGTGGTCTATCCACTAGGCCATGCTGCTTCTCAATTCTATTCTCTTTTTCTTTCTTTCTTTCTCTCTCCCTCTCTCTTCACTCTCCAGGTTTCTTGCAAGCTAAAGCACCGTGCAGTCTGCTACTCCATCTTCGCCTGCCCTTGCCGCCCCCAGAACAGCTGTGGGCTTAATTATCAAAATAACATTTTAATAGTCTCCTAACTGAACTCCCTTCAAAACATGCCAATGGAGAAGCTGGGCAGGATTCTTTTAACATCTTTTCACTAAACTTCCTAACAGGGGACATTTAAGGGATCGGACCGCCTTAATGCTGGCCATTTACTAGTAGTCATCCCTCCCACCTTAAATTACTGCGTGCTGCCTTGCGTTAGCTACTTAAGTGTCTTTGTTATATGTGCGAGTGTTGAGGTGGTCAGATCTCCCACACACTGGACCTAGGGGAGGCAGGAGAAAAGGAAGTCATTACGGAGGTATCATTTCTCTCTCATTAAAGGAAAAGTAACTAATTCATAGGAACCCAATCCTAACTCCCAGGAAAGTGGATGTGCGAACGGTACTTAGGCAATTCATTTAAGATCACCAGGGGTTTTTACTTGCTTTTAACACATTTAAAAAAATTAAAAAAAGAAATAATAATTTGCTATCACAAGCATGAACTTCGGTCTTTACCAACTCCCTGTCTGTAGTCCGCACTGCTTTGTACTGAAACACTCCAGGGACTCGGGCCCAACATTTAGGTGGCAGGTTAAGCTTCCCCGTCTAGGTCGGTCGGTCGGTCGGTCAGTCAGTCAATCAAATGTACTTACTGAGCACTCGCTGTGTGCAGAGCGCTGTGCCGAGCGCTTGGGAGAGTACAGTACAAAAATAAACAGACACATTCCCTGCCCACAGCGAGCTTATAGCCTAGAGGTCCAGTGTGACTTTTACGATTCAGTCTTTCCACCCACCCCAACTCCCCCGATCTGCACCCTCCTGCCCACCTCCACTTTCTATTCCACTTGAATTTTTTTCAGGGAAGCGGAGGGCTCTGGGGCAGCCGGTTCCATACCCTACAGCGCCCATGAAGAAACAGAAATGAGGAAAAAGTGGAAAGAGCACAGGGCTGAGAGTCAGAAGACCTGGGTTCTAGTCCCATCTCTGCCACTTGCCTATGTGATCTTGGACAAGTCACTTACCTTTTCTGTGCCCCAGTTTCCTCATCTGCAAAATGGGGATGCGATACCTGCTCTCCCTGCTTTTAGCTGTTCTCCCTCCTTAGACCGTGAGCTCCATATGAAACAGGGATTGTGTCCAGGGAATGGATTATCTTGTATCTTCCCCAGCACTTAATGCAGTGCCTCAGACACAGAAAATGCTTAACAAATACTATTATTATTAATAGTAGAATCACTACTTATAACGGAGGGGAAGGAAAAGTTTCTTCCCACCAATGTGAATCCAATGGGAAAATGTGATCATGACAATAATAATAATAATAATAATTTAAGAGCTTCCTACGTGTGTAGGTAAAAGGTCATTAGGTACAAAAGAAACAATGCTCCACATGGGGCCGAGGGGGTGAGAGGGGCGGGTTTATATTCTAAGTGAGGGAGAATGAGATTTAAGTCCTCTTTTACAAATGAGGTAACTGAGGCCCAGAGAAGTTAAATCACTTGACCAAGATCACATAGCAGCAAGTGGCGGAGTGATCTTCCCTCTCTCTACTCCCCACTACTATCAGTTATCTGAGCCTTGCAGGGAGGGAGAAGGCAGACCATTTCCAAGATGCAATGGGGGAGGATCAGAGAAGACTCACTGCCTCGCTCTGCTAATCTCTGCTTTATTGTCAGTGCCCAGGAGACTCTCTCCAAGTTTTCTAGGGCAGGAAGACTTCCAATTCTGCGCTGTCTTGGAGGGAGGGGCCCTGGGATTTTGGGGACCACAGGCATGGTCTCCCCCACATTGGTCCTTTCAGACCAATTAATCAGTCAGTAGTATATATTAAGAATTGACCGTGTGCAGAGTCCCGTAATAAGTGCTTGGGAGAGTTCAGTATGCTAGAATTAGCAGTAAAAATCCCTACCCACAAGGAGCTTACATTTTGGAGGGACTAGACCAATCTATCAGTCATTTTTATTGAGTCATTTACTGGGTGCAGAGCACTGTACTAAGCGCTTGGGAGGGCACAATATAACACAGCTAGTAGACACTTTCCCTGCCCACAAGCTTGCTACTTGGTTACCCCGGGCAAAGCAGGCTCAGGAAGAGCAAAACAAAAGGGAAACATCTTGTTGTAAGCAAAGAGCCCTTCTCCAGCAGGGGGAAAGACGTATCAGACAAAAAAGTGAGAGGGTTATGGCCCAGAAACATAGATTTGAAGCCAAGGTTCAAAACTTGTGCTGAGGCTGCACAAGACTGGGAAACACCAGTGGCAGAAAGACCAGTCTGGCATCTAACAATCAGGCGAGCCACACAGCAGCAGAGAGAAGCCCCTCACCCCTCAAGAGATTTCAACGTTATCTCTGATTTATCTTTATCCATCGCCTGCTATCCAATCTAAGCACATTAGACATGGGACATCTCAGACCTCAGAATTACAAATGTGGTATAATGTTTTCCCACCAGTCTTTGCTCAACAGCATGGACCAGTGGATTGAGCACGGGACTGGGTGTTAGGAAGAGCTGGGTTCTAATCCTGGTTCCACCACTTGTCTGCTGTGTGATCTTGGGCCAGTCACTTCACTTCTCTGTGCTTCAGTTACCTCATTTGTAAAATGGAGTTTAAGAATGTGAGTCCCATGTGGGACAGGGACTGTATCTGACCTGATTAGCTCCTATCTATCCCAGCTTAGTCCAGTGCCTGGCACAAAGTTAGCACTTAACAAATGCCATAAAAAAGCACCTCACTGTCGGGCTAGTGGGTGAGATAAGGGGTGGGGTCAGAATGGGCAAGGCCAGCCGGCAAAGCCAGTGGTACGCAATGGTGCAGGCTACCTGTCCCATTGTACAAACAGGGGGTGTAAGCCCCAAATTGCAGGATTCCAAAGCCTCCACATATGCTAATTATTGGAGGCACTGCTGGGGAATTTACCCCTCTGTTCTTTCATTGTTTCCTGGAAAATTAACAACAGTCACCAGAGAAGCCACCCCAATCCCCACAGGGCAGCAATTCCAAAGGCTTTTTAGCAATAGGTAAGGAGGAGCCACCGGAACAGAGCACATCTACTCACACAGCTCACGCCGGCCAGTCGGCCAGCCAGTCAACGCTGGTCTTGTAAAGAACAGAGTGTCTTCCTCCCCTTTCCAAATGAAACATTCATCCCTGCCTTACCATGCCCCAACACGGACGGGAGCCCCATCACCACACTTAGGGTCTCCCCCAGCCAGAAAACAGGGAGCAGGGAGTGACCCTTTTCAAGGGTGCTCACTTTCTGTGCCTTGTCACCACAGTGCTTTTCAAAAACAGGCTATTAAAGCAAAAGAAGCCAGGGTTTTAAAGGTTTTTACAGTCTGTGCTCTAGGGGAAAACAGGCACTGGGCTCCGACAGAAATTGCTTTGCAACGTGTGCTTCTGTGCCAGTGTTATCCTCACTCTACAGACGAGCCGAAAATATAGTTTGCTTCTTTCTCCCCTCTTTCTTCTCTTTCTCTCTCGCTCTTGCTCTCTGTCTCTGTCTCTCTTTCTCTCTCTCTCTCTCTCCCCTTTGCTTCCAGGTTCAGTGTTGGTGGGTCACTTAAAGGTCCTGGATCCCGTGATGTTTCAAGCAAGCTACCAAGAGGAACCGTTGAATATTTTACTAGAAGAGAGGGAAAAAAATCATAAGAATCCTCCTCCTGCCGCCTGAAACCCTGCTCCATGCATCCTTAAAATGACCCCTGACAGAGATCACTCTCAGGAAAACAAAACCACAGACCTTTTGTTCCCTTCAATGCCAAGGTATCCAGGTTATTCTCTGGTTTTCCCAGCACTACAGTGTGCTCCAGGTCAGAACAATCTGCTCTGGCATAAAAATAGTTTTGAGGGGGTTGGGGGTGGATTTTTAGAAACAAAACAAAATCACTATCATATTTTCCATCACCAACACCTGTGAATTGAAGGCACCACACTGATTTTCAGCTTATCATCATCATTGGTATTTACTGAGTGCTCACCTTGTGCACAGCACCCTAGTAAGCATCTGGGAGAGTACAATACAATAGATTTGGTAGACAGGCTCCCTACCCACAACAAGCTTACAGTTTACATATACATTGCTTACCAACATATATGTGCATGAGACAGGAAAATGCTCATTTATGATTATATTCAACTCTGTGACTTCTCCAGAAGAGGGGATCGGAGAAGGAAATGCAAAGTGCTTTCAAAGGTGTTTTAGCTCTCAGCATGACTTAGTGGAAAGAGCATGGGCCTGGGAGTCAGAGGACCTGGGTTCTAATGCCGGCTCTGCCACTTGCCTATCGTGTGACTTTGGGCAAGTCATTTCGCTTCTCAGTGCCCCAGTTTCCTCATCTGAAAAATGGGGATTTAATACCTGCTTTCCATCCTACTAAGACTGTGAGCCCCATGTGGAGTAAGGACTGCACCCAACCTGATTAACTTGTATCTACCGCAGTGCTTAGAACAGTGCTTGACGTATAGTAAATGCTTAACAAATACCATCATTATTAATTATTATTCGTGTAATAAATACCTCAGGTGAGGTCTGGAGTGTGGGAAATGGTCCGAGTACAAGGCTGAAGAACAAAAATGAAGCTGGCCCCGGGGGTCCGGGCAGACTGGACTGGGCAGGCAGGTCTCTCATCTTCTCTAATTATCAATCTCTCGATCTCTCTCTCTTTCCTCTTTCCTCCCTTCTCTCTCCCTCCACTCCCCAGTCACAGGCACTAAACCTGTCAAGTGCCCACCCCAAGGACCAGCGAAAAGCAGCTACCTACCGGAGATGGTCTTTAACTACAGGCTGGAACTAAATTATACTAGAGACCGCCGAGAAGCTAGGGAGTCGTGGCTTCAGGCGGGGGCTGCATCTGGAAGGGGGTCCATGGGCACCTGTCTCTGCTCCGCTCTTCAGGAGCTGAGGAGATCCCGGCTCATGACACTTGACAGTGAGGCCAGCCACCAGAGGAAGGCCTTCCGGTCAGTCACCCGATCTCAGAGGGTCTTCGGGCCCCTGGGGAGCGAGGGAGAGTTGTGTGGTTGAGAGGGTTGGAGGAGAGAGGAAGGGGCAGACCCCCCCACTTCTCCATGTAGTTTTGCCTCTGTTTCTCGAGGGGGAACCCCACCCCAACCCCAGCCACCACGAGGGCCTGTCGGCCCAACACACTCTGGCGAGTAATCAGTCAAAGGCGGCAGGACCACTCCACTGACATGGGGTGAGGGGGCTCGGAACCCAGGTCGTCCCACACGGGCTCCTCCAGCATGACCGGATAAACCTCCCTATCCCCGCTCAACTTAATGTCTGAATGCCACTGGATTCGGGCTTTTAAAATGGCGCAGGGGCTAATTTCCTCCAACGCTACCCAGAGAAAGCCCCCGAGCGTAAGCACTGGCGGGAGGAAAAGTTTCACTTTCATAAAGCATAATGAAATATTGCTTAAGATGATATGATGCCGTGGAATGCGCCTATGGAGGGCCTAGAGTGATCTCTCGCTATTGGGAGCCGGGAATAGGGGGCTGTGACTAGCATGCACAACGCAATTTGAACCACAGCTAGGCTGAAGCAAGCCCGGTCTGAGCTCAACTCACGCAATGTAGAAATATCCTGAGAGTTCAAAAGCAGCAGAGATTTATGCCAGATCCGTGATATTTATATTAATAAATGATTCATGATATTGCAAGGACAACTGCTCCAAATATTTTGCCTTGAGAACCCGTGGACAAACAAGAGAGCAAGAAAGCCTAGCTCCTAAGATTCACTGAGGTGGGCTTACCCATTACTCTAATGTAATCACCAGAACATTAAACATTACGAAAGACTCCTCTCTTTTCCAGGGCTGATTAAGCAGTTGGGAACAGAGAGTTTACTGTGAAAAAAGCAAACAATTATATGCTATCTGAGGTAAACATTACCTTAGTAATGGAAGCTGAGCTCCAGAACCTTGTCAGTAGGGATTATCATTATAATACTTAAAATAACATTTATAACACTTACTGAAATTACAAGAATGAAGTCTGTGGAGACACAGAAATGAAATCAACTCAATGTGTTTTTATAAGAATACTGAAATCTATATCCCTAAGAGGAAAGAGATAGACATTAACCATTTTTGTAGACCTCCATTAGCCGCTCAAATTTGAATACTGTTTCTTAGGTGAGCTCTAATCTTCTTTGAATCCTCCCAACACATTTTATCCGTAAAAAATTGTAGTTAAAAATTTAGTTTGATGGAATGATATTTAAGTGCTTTTCCTCATCTAACTCCCTGAAAGAGCCCCTGAGAGCCTTACTGTAATTTGTTCATCCGAAATAATATTTTCGTTTCCCCGGTTCTCTTGTTGTCTTGTGTGATGAAAAGTAACATTTCTTTTCTTTCAATCCTATTAAACGTGGCTCACGGAATGCCAGGCGCTCAATCGAAATAGGATCTGGCAGACACGGGCCCTGCTTTAAAGAACAGGAGACGCCAGAGAGAGTTTTTGATCCCAATAAGACACGTCACTGGGAGAAGACTAGGGGTATTTTCTTCGGGGCATTGACCGACGGTTATGAGAAATCTGGGTCGGTTTGAGGTTATGTATCTCCCTGCCCTCCAGCTCCCCCAAAACAAACACACACTCTCTCTCTCTTTCTCTATCTTTTGGACAGGGGTGGTAAAGTTGGGGCATATTCCCTCATCATTGCCTCTTCGTTTTAAACATTTGATGGTTCAATCAAGATGAAAATAATAATGATGATGATATTTTTTACGCTATTACTATGTGCAAGTAATGATGGAGAAGTACAAGAGGACCTTGTTGTGGGCAGGGAATCCGGTCTACTCACTCTGTTATATTGTACTGTCCCAAGAATTTAGTACAGTGTTTTTCACACAGTAAGCACTCAATTAATATGATCGATTGATTGGAGGAGAAGGGTGAATACCATTGGTCTCCCTCTTTCCCCTTTCCTTCTCACCATCTGTCCTACCACCGGAACCTCCTCACAAGATTCACAGCTGAGAGAACTCATTCTCCTCTGGGGATTCAATCCCTGTTTTTTCCTCTCCTTTAGACTGGGAGCCCCATATGGGACTGGGACCATTTCTCACCTGATTATCCAGTACCTACTCCAGCACTTAGCAGAGTGTTTGGCACAAAGTAAGCATTTAACAAATACCACAGTTGTTCTTCTTCTTGTTAGTATGAGTAATAGTAGTATTCCTCTGTACTATGCACAGAGTGGCATATTCTGTATCTGCTGAATATCTCTGTGGTCCAGGTTTCTCGAGTCAACAAGGTTGAAGAGCTCCAGAGCCTTCATTAGTTACCTCTCTAGCAGCCCACATGCCTAGCTGTATTCTTGCCCACACCACTAACTTTCATTAAATAGTATTTATTGAGCGCTTACTATGTGCAGAGCACTGTACTAAGCGCTTGGAATGAACAAGTCGGCAACAGATAGAGACAGTCCCTGCTGTTTGACGGGCTTACGGTCTAATCGGGGGAGACGGACAGACGAGAACAATGGCAATAAATAGAGTCGAGGGGAAGAACATCTCGTAAAAACAATGGCAACTAAATAGAATCAAGGCGATGTACATTTCATTAACAAAATAAATAGGGTAATGAAAATATATGCAGTTGAGCAGACGAGTACAGTGCTGAGGGGAGGGGAAGGGAGAGGGGGAGGAGCAGAGGGAAATGGGGGGAAAAGAGTGAGCTGCTCACCAGGAACCACTCTGGGTCTGCCCTTCTAGATCCAACCTAAGCCCACCCCCCGGGGACCCCCTCAGCAGCCTCACTTGAGAGTGATGGACAGAGTTTCATTCCATTGCTGTTACTGACAACTTGAAACACCACAGGTACGTGAAGAGCCTGAGGGATGCCTGGTGGGTGTTTAGAGATGTCTTTAGCATTTTGGACAAATCCGCCAGGATGTTTGGGGTTTCCAAATGATTTCCATTTTACACGACCACTCCAACGGGGATCCGTGAATGAAGGCAATCACAATGAGAGTCATCTCTGGAAATCAGTAGGAATGCCCTACGTTACAGGGGTTGGCAATGCCATGTGGAACATGTTCAGAGGAACATGTTTCTCGTCAAGACCAGGTTTTTTTCTGGATCTTTCCCGTCCAGGTCAGATGACTCCCCTGTTCAGGATCTGTGGAGAATTCCACCATCTTGGGTGGAGACCCAAGTGGACGTCTCTTTGGTATCTTGCTAGATACTTACAGATCACCCCAATGCCCCCCTTTCCTAACAGATCCCAGGGAGCAAGTCCAGTGAGTAATACTGGGAAAGTATCACTTGGGATTTCACTTGGTGGAAACTCAGATTAAGTCAGAAGGGTGATTCTGAGATGATACAATTTGACTGAAGTCGAATGCTCTAAGGAATGAAGAAATATGAGATGAAGTGTGGCCTATGAGCAGGATGACCTAATAGAAAGAGCAGGGGCCTGGGAGTCAGAGGACCTGGGTTCTAATTCTGTCTCTGCCTTTTAATTGTGGTATTTTTGTAGTGCTTACTATGTACCTGGCCCCGTACTAAGCACTGGGGTGGATATAAGCAAATCGGGTGGGACACAGTCCCTGTCCCACATGAGGTTCACAGTCTTAATCCCCATTTTACAGGTTAGGTAACTGAGGCACAGAGAAGTTAATTGACTTGCCTCTGGTAAATAGCGGACAAGTAGTGGAGCTGGATTGGGACCCAGGTTCTCCTGACTCCCAGGCTCATGGGCTATCTACTAGGCCATGCTATTCTTCTGGTTTATGACCTTGGGCAAGTCACATATCTCCTCTGTGCCTCAGTTTTCTTATCTATAAAATGGCAATTAAATCTTACTCCCTCCTACCTAGACTGAGAGCCCCATGCAGGACAGGGACTGTGATCTATCTGTTAACCTTGCATCTACCACAGCACTTAGAACAGTGCTTGGCACATAGTAAGCACTTAACAGATACCATATTTTTTTAAAAAGGGAATCTGTGAAGGCTGCAGAAATTGAAATCTAGCCCCAGTTGAAAACCGAGTAGCTATGGCAAAGTCATGGAGGTTACCATGTAAAGGGTGATTTTTAAAAAAATTTTTGCCTTTTCTGAGAAATTCGATCAGAGAGATGAGGTGTTTGATTTTCCGTGATTAGTTAGAGAACTTGATAAGATTAGGATCCCAAACTGGAGGGAGACTGACCATTTCTTAACTTGCCAGATTCAATCACATCTTCATTTTCAACCCAACACGTTGTATACCAGTAACAAGAACTAAAACCAAATTTACTAAGTAAGAAGAGAAAGGACTTTAGACCTCGAGTTTTAGTTCTAGCCTACCTTGTCCAAATCAACCCCACGAAGGTCTGATCTCATCCTTTCGATGGTAAACCGCTGGAGGGCAGAGTCCACATCTCATCTAGATCGTATAACTTCACCGTCCTTCTAATTGCTGAATCTCTACTGGACGATGAAAATGTTTTCTAATGATGATGTCATATGGGCAACAGTCAGGTTTCAGCTCTGTGGCAATCATCAAACATCTGGCCAGATGGCGGGCAAAGAAATGACTTCAGCTACTTACCATCAACAGGAAGAGAGACGAGTGGAAATGACACACCAAAACAATGAGAAGTGGGGAATTTCCAGATCGGCCACTCTGGGCCGATAGCAGGGCCTGACCTAGGCCTTCGAAATCACTTATCTGCTACTCAGACCTAAGGCCTAGAAATAGGCCTCTTCCCTCTTCTCGTTGCAGTCCCTTCCTGACATATTCTGCTGGCTTCACATACAACGTCCAACACGATAGAAACTCTGCTCAAATTCCATGTATTCCATCTGACAGGAGGTAATGTAATCCTGATCAGTCTGATGTATCTTGAATAAAACCAAAATTGTACCATTTGTTAAGTACTTCCCATGTGCCAAACACCGTACTAAACCCTGGGGAAGATGCAAGGTAATCAGATCGGTCAGTCAGTCGGCCAACAGTATTTGTTGAGCATTTACTGTGTGCACAGCACTGTACTAAGCACTTGGGAAAGTACAACACAACAATACAACAGGCACATTCCCTGCCCACAGAGAGGTGACTTGCCTAACTTCGCATAGCAGGCAAGTGACAGAGCCAAAATTAGAACCCAGGTCCTCTGACTCCCGAGCCCATGCTCTGTCCCCTAGGCCAGGCTGATTTCTCACTTTCCAAATTTCAACAGTCTTGATTCAGTTGGGTACTCGATCTCCTCCAGGAAAGTTATCGGGTTAATTATTGGAAAGAGCATTTCCCCTGCAAATCTGATCCATTCACCCTATGTCTCGAGTTTACCCAAAGGGGTTCAAGACTGGCAAACACTCCCACCTACACTCATGCACGCAGAACTGTACATACATGACGGCACTTGGGATGTTTCTTCATTCTAATCCCCTCAAGATACGATCCTACTCTCTCACAGGGTCTGTTTTGAAATCTAAATCGGCAAATTTGTTAACTGACTGTTGAGTCTAATGTTACGCTACTATTCTGTCTCTTGTTAGTAACACAAATTACTAGCAATTAGCCGGCTGACTGTTCAAAGGCAGTTCAATTTCGGGTATAAAGAGAACTATAGAATGCTTAATGTATCTATCAAATGTAATAGCCCAAACAAAATTAATGATATGAATACAATGAGTGCTTATCTGGGGTAATTACAAGGTGTCTGTCACTGAGGATACCGAGTCCTCAGACAGATCTTCGCAAAAGTTGCGGAGGGGCTGGCCTGATGTACGAAAAACGGAAAGTGGAAATTGCAGCGTGGTGGCCATTCGCCCCCAGCCAGATCCCAGATGGACACAATCGTTGGCGAGAGGGAAAACTTCACGCAAACCCAATGTCTTCCCGGAAGGCTTTCGGAGTTGAGTTGCGGCACAATACAAATGACGCTTCTATTTAATTACTGCCTTTTTACTGCTGTAACTAAACATTTTCATATGCTCAGTTTCCCTGGAATAGCAGGACCATTCCCAGTGTATTACTTGCATATCTATAATTAAATAATTAAGAATTGTTCAAGCCCTTCCAAACACAACAAAAGGCAGTGATGATTTCAAACCCACTTTAGTCAAAGTCAAGCCCCGATCAGGTTTTTTTTCTTTTTTTTTTTTTTTTTTTTGCTAATAGTTATGCAAGACTGCACTGCCAGCATTCCCTCTTGCATGCCAGCACACCAATAAATTAAGATATTCCTGGCCGCATCTGCACAGGGGAAATTAGAGCATTACCTGTTCTTCGCCAGTGTGCCAGCTTCCTAGCACAGCCCATGCTGAGAGACCAGCTGTCTGGGAGTGTGGCACTCCGATCAGTACACAGAAGCCAGGGGATCTCAGAGGAGATCTGTTCTAATATCACAACTGCTTCACTGCAGGACCGTTCCCTTCCATAGCACAATATTCAAACACTTCTTTCTCCTCCGCTCCTTGCCGTTCTAAAACCAGGGAGAGACACCACCAGGAACGCCACTGCCTGGTCCCTGAGAGGTTCCATTTGGGTCTGGATCTTTTGGGAGGTTTTGGGGTTTGTTTTTGGACTCCTCTTCTTTCCCTTTCTGACTTCCAAGTCTCTTCATTGCACGTTCTCACTGAAGCTCTCCTTTTGGTTAAAATGACAGCCCCGACCACCCTGCAGAGGGAAGGCAGGCTGGATGCGGAAGTGGCAGGTGCAGCGGCGAGGACGTTTCTCTCAGCCGGAGAAATCCATCTCACTGAGAGGAAGCTGGAGTGGAACCTCACAACCGGGAAGGACCGGTGACGGTATTTACACTTTCCGAGATGCACGTAGCATCATGTGTGTTCAGCTGGGCACACGGCAAAACAAACTGATGTCACGTCCAACGTTTTTCCAGACCACTACTCCCTCTGTCTTCAAAACCCAACCAACATCCTATGTTCAGAAGGCCTGTCCTGACTAATCTCATTTCCCCACTGTGGTTCTCCCCTGACTGCGTTGCCTAAATCTGAGCCCGCCTGAATATAGACCATTTCTCCAGGTGGACCCCCACCCTCCCGACACCCCCGGCTTGCCCGAGAGAGATAGAGTCTCCCACGCTGGTGGTTGTCGAGCCGCGGAACTGAGACAGGAGTCCAAGGCAGAGGGAAGCTGGACTCCGCAAAGAAAATTTCCAAAAGTAAAGACGTCTGGTGACGTACCTGAATCAAGTAGTGGACAGACTAGCTGAAAACCGGGCAAAGGCATCCACCAAATGACCACCCAAACCAACCCCCAACCGGGGCCCAGGGAACCCCAAATCATAATGTGGAGCAACTGGAGTTAGAACATCAGCCTATCCCAGAAAAGGATGCAGCTGACGTTAAGCACTAGATTTGTAGAGGTCATATTGGGAGCTATTGACCCCAGAAGAGCAGGCTTTTCTCCGAAATCTGACGTGTGAGGGTGCACTGCGGGAGGAAGAGAGTGTTAGCCAGTATTCCTTTTCAAATATGAGAAGCAGCATCGTCTAGTGGATTGAGTACAGGCCTTGGAGTCAAACAGACCTGGGTTTTAATTCCAGCTCCCTGCTGCTGTGTGACCTTGGGTAAGTCACTTAACTTCTCTGTGCCTTAGTTCCCTCATCTGGTTCCCTCATCTGTACATTGGGGATGAAGACTGAGAACCCCATGTGGAAGAGGAGCTTTGTCCATCCTGATTAGCTTGTATCTATCCCAGTGCTTAATACAGTGTCTGGTACAGAGTAAGCACTTAACAAATACCATTTAAAGTGATGTGAATGTCTGTGAGCACCCCTCCACAAACAAATGATTGAGAGAGGTCTGTCTCTCACCCAGGCTGAAGCTGATGTTCTGGACACAAATGGGACATGGGAGAAAAGGCAATGCACAAGGTGCTTCACTAGACCAATGTGCACGGGTTCCCCTTCTCATCCTTGTGTCTCACCTCCCAGTCTTGGTTTTTCAATAATAATAACTGCGGTATTTATTAAGCCCTGACTATTTGCCAAGCACCATGATAAGCTCTGGGATAGACACAAGATGACACAGTCCCTGTCTCAATAGAGCTCACCGTCTAAGGAAGAGGAATTTAATCCCCCTTTTACTGATGAAGAAATTGAGGCAGAGGGAAGCTAGGTGACTTCTAGAAGGCAAGGGGAAGACCTGGGTTTTCTCTGACTCCCAAGCCCGTGTTCTTTCCACTAGACCTCACAGCTTCTCTTAAAGACTTCACTGTCCAGGCTTGCCCTTTGACCTCAGCTTTCTACAGTGGGCGACCAGACATTTCTCAGGCAGGCATATGGTCTGCAGAAGTCAGGACATTTCAGAATGGCCGCCACCAATGAATACGCACCCGCTTTGGCCCATACTTCCCCCTCTAGACTTTAAGCTCACTGTGGGCAGGGAATGTGCTACCCCCTCTGTTATAAAGTATTCTCTTTCAAGAGGCCTTCCCTGACTAGGCCCTCTTTTCCTCTTCTTCATCTCCCTTCTGCAATGCCCTGACTTGCTCCCTTTTTTCAACCCCCATCCCAGACCCACAGCATTTATGTTCATATCTGTATTGGATTTATTTGTATTGGTATCTGTTTCCCGCTCTAGACTGTAAGATTGTTGTGGGCAGGAAATATGTCTGTTATATTGTACTCTCCCAAATGCTTAGTACAATGCTCTGCACACAGTAAGTGCTCAATAAATAGGATTGATTGAATGTAAATCCCTCCTCTTTCCATGCTCCAGGGCCCAAGGGCACAGACGTTGGCCTGAGAAGGCAGCGTCTCTTCATGTGTGTGCGGACTGGTGAATGGCGTCATCGCGTTGGACTTGATCACTGGAATTCTTCCAGTGGCATCTGAACTAAAAGCAGATGGAGCTTAGATTGTGACAGGAGAGAAACTTTGCCCCGGCCCAATGCCTCGGGGACGGCCAACGGGACTTGAAGAATGTGTGTGCTCCAGCCTCTATGTTCTCCCTCTCAGCCAATGAGGAGGGCTGTATCTATTTCCATCGGCATCTTTCATCATGTCTGATATGCTCAGATCCCTGAGGCTGTGGGGGTTACCTTCTTAACGAACCACTGATTCATAAAAGTTCTCTTTTCAGAAAGAAAAGAGGCAGTGCTGACTAGTGGATAGAGCACGGGCCTGGGAGTCAGAAGAACGTGAGTTCTAATTCCAGCTCCACCACTTGTCAGTTGTGAGAACTTGGGCAAGTCACTTCATTTCTCTGTGCTTCAGTTACCTCATCTGCAAAATGAGGATTAAGACGGTGAGCCCCATGTAGGACATGGACTGTGTGCTACCAAATTTGCTTATATCTACCCCAGCACTTAATATAGTTCCTGGCACATAGTGAGTGCTTGATAAATACCAATTTTTTAAAAAGCTGTCATTAGCACACCTGCACACATCCAATACCATGCCACGTTCTAACTAGGTAGACCTGGCTGGCTGGAAGGACAGATTCTAACTCCCCAATAGAGTCTTATTCAAAACACAAAGCCAAGCAATGCATGATGGAAGAACTGACTACACCACAGGGTGCCACCATTTTAGCCACCAGCACATCTCCCTCTCCTGCCCCTAGGCCCACAGTCCTGGGATTCAGTTGAAGAGACAGAACCCCACGATCTTGGTGGAGTTCACCCTGGTTCCATGCTCTACAGGTTTTCTTCCCTTAGTAGATGTCACATGCTTAGTACAGTGCACTCCACCCAGCGGGCCCTTAATAAACATCGCTACTATCATTCTCCCCAGTGTCAAAATTCTGAAGCTGAGCCAGAACTGAGGGGAACCTCAGCCAAGTGGGCCCCAACCTTGTCAGACAGAGGCCTGAACTTACTGCGGGAGGAGGGTGGGATCAAGATTGCAGGGTTACGGGACTCACCAGCCCCTTAGGGAGCAATCATATGTGAACAGCAGGCATGTAAGACTGTAGGTACTGCAGACGTGTATTCATTCTTTCAGTCATATCTATTGAGTGCTCACTATGTGCGAAGCACTTCACTAAGCGTTTGGGAGAGTGTGATATAATAATGAACCGACATATTCCCTGCCCAGAACGAGCTTACATGTAGGACTACAGCCTCCTAGGAACCACTAACCCCTGAAGCTAGAGATGGCGCGTGGTTCGATCCAAACCTGACTCTCCCATTCCCTGCTCATTTAACGCCGGAGGAGCTCTCCCTACCGACCCCTCGCTGAGCGGGAGGGGTTTCTTGATATCCAAGGAGAAGGCCTCCACATCGAGACCGGAAGGAGGGAGGAGAAAGGGATGCTTGGCCTTCCAGGAGGAGAAGCCTGGCTCACCCGCAAGGCCCCATTTCCACATTCCTTCCCAAGGAACCTCATCCAGCCCAGCAGGGCTCCCCAAAGAACCCAGAGAAGGGTGGCAGCCAGGGAGGAAGGGGAGGACCAGGGAAGCATGACCCTCTAGACGGTGGCAGGAGCCGCGGGCGACTCGGATCCCTGGAACCATTCCACTCTTCGGGATTCCTTATTTCCAGCCGTTCACGTGAGCTGGCGGAATCCTGTATTAGTCAGGAAAAAACACCGCCTAGCTATGCACCATTACCCAAGCCTCTGTGGCCGCCAGCCCGACGGAAGCCAGACAAAGAAATAAAACAAAAGAGAGGGGAAATGTTAAGCCTTTCCATTTACTTAAAAATCGATGTTATTTTTTATCATTATTATTATTTGGAGGTGGGGGAGGGAGAGAGTGGCCTTGACTCTGCGCTGCGAAAACTAACTCAAGACCTGATCAGAGTATCACTTTTCAAATGCCTAAATCCCTGTAAAGGTTTAGTGTCTGGCTGTGTGCATTTTGCTCAGTATTAACATGTTCAATGGAGTACTTTGATTTTTTTTTTTATCTAGACGCCAGAAGCTGGTGAATATATGCTTCATAGCTTCAGATAAACCTTTTGTTCTTATGGGGTTGATCAGCTGGTACAGCAGCGAGAGGGAGAAGGGGGAAGGAAATTCACAGGGGCTCCGTGGTTTCAAAAAGTCAAATTACCTCTGAGCCATGGCATTGCTGATAATTTAAATGAAAAAATATATATACAGGCTGCACCACACAACATGTCTACTGTTAGGACTTTTAATGAAGCCCCAGTTGTGATGACACTGAAGCAGGGAACGCTACGGTGGGATAATTACTTAGCTCCCTCACAGCTGAGTTTCACAGATGCATTATTAACGGCGCATTCCGTGCCATAACGAGCACCGAATGGAGGTGGGATTCACAAACCCCGCCATTCACCATTAGCCGGTTTGGCGCAAACACAAATGAGTGTTTTCACAAAAGCATGCAAAGGTTGTGAAATTCCAATGAATCCTTTGCACTGGGTGTTGGGGGTGGGAGGGAGAGAGGAAGGAGAGGAAAAGAGCGGGGAAAAAGATTTAAAAAAGGAAAGGAAGAAAGAAAGAGGTTTTTTTTTTCTTAAAAAAAGAACCAGTCCAGGCTGCCCTGACCGGATATGTCACCTCTCACGGCACAATATGCTCTGAGTAAGGCAACATGGGAAATTACCGAGTCAGAACACATTGATTTTCCTGGAGCAAATACAGGCAACAGCCCTGATGAAGAATTAAGGAGGAAATGTAATAACCTAATTCTTCTCAAGTCTGTCCCTGCCTCGCTGCGGCCAATACTTACGTGGAGGTGCCATCACCTGAATCCCCGCTGGCCAAAAACAGTCTAATGGCAGTCCCGGGCACTTTCTGCTGTCCACTCCTCCTAGGTATGCTTCCTTGGAAATATCTTCCCCTCGTGACGCCCCCTCTCCCCCTCCCCGCCATTCCACTTAGGTAGAAACGACCTAGTTATAGGGTATCGATTAAGCTGTACTGGGTCCAACAGAACTTGGGGCTTTCCCAAGAATAAAGAGGAAATCTGAGGGGAGGAGGGAAGCAGATTGTCCCTGAGACGATGATTTCTACCACAGCTAGGCCCTTGCCAAGCAGAGAGAGCTCCTCTTCAGCCTAGTCCAAACCAAGAGTCGTGACTTTATGCCGAAATACGTATATATTAAAGACAAATGGCATGAACATAAATCACCTTTGCATAATATAGTAGGGATCTGGGGGTAGTCCAGACCTGGAAGATGGCTTTGTGTATTCCCTAGAAGCCACCATTTCAAGGTGACCCTTGTTGCGAGTTACCCCAAGTGTTTCCGCCTGCACACTGAACCAACAGCCTCCCAGTAATTAACACCCGTGCTTAATGAAGTCCAGCTGCTGTGATGGAAAACTGAAGAGGTGCCAGCCTTTGCACGCTCAAAACTTGGGTGACTCCCCCCCCTCCCCTTGCCACTCCCCACCCCAGGCAGAGTAGCTTCCAGACCTTGGCAGCCTTGGCTATGCCTAGACCCACTGGACGATCCTGAATCCTGGATGCAGGGCCAAGGGTCTAAGTGGTTGGGTTTCTCAGCACCTGAATAGTCCAGCTGGCAGGTGCCTATCCAAGCTAGATCTCCTTAAGTGAAAGCTGGGAAATCAATCAATAAATTAAATAAACATCTCGGTCCAACAAGTGAAAAAGCTAAAATGGAATTATGAACTGATAACCACCCCCATGCCTGGAGTAACTTGGAGACAGAGTCTTCAATAAAATTCACTCTTTCACAGCTATCGCCTGACCTAGCCCAAGAGACTACGGGGGCCAAGGGTACATTCCAACTCCTTCTTTTCAGTTCACGATGGTTTTTGTTGTCCTCATGATGATCTTTACTGACCCTCACTGACAACTCAAGTGTCCTGGTACACAAGCAAGGGAAGGAGGCAGAAAGTGGAATTTCACAACCTTTGAATTTAATTTGTTTTCTTCAGCAACCTAAGAGAGAATGGTCCTCTAAGTGCCTGGGAATGTGACTTACTTTACTGTGGAATGAACTATGCAGTCTGCTAATCTTGGGATAACACTCTGATTTCTCCCTAGGGAGTCGGGAGGAATTTGATCTCCTTCATAAATGCATCTGGAGACCCTACCCGCTGCGTTTCCAATTCCTAATCAAGGCCGCCTTCTGATTTTTTTTTTAATGTTATTTGTTAAGCACTTACTCTGTGCCAGGCCCTGTGCCAGGCGCTGGGGTAGATGCAAGCTAATCAGGTTGGATATGCTCACATCCCACATGGGGCTCACAGTCTTAATCCCCATTTTACAGATGAGGTAACTGAGGTCAAGAGAAGTTAAGTGACTCACCCAAGGCCACACAGTTCACCACACAAGGGGCAGAGACAGGATTAGAACCCAGCTCCTCTGACTCCCAAGCCTGGGGGAGGGGTCTGTCATTTTTGATGTTCAAAAAAAGACTGTGTGCTTGGAAGGGGAACAACATTTCAGCACTGTGCTCTTCTTCCCGCCCCCCAGTACATACGGGCGTGAAGGCGTCCAAATTTTTAAGAGGCAAAATATTCAGCAATCATCTTTAGAGAAGGAGCATTTCTTAGTAGAAAGAGCACAGAACTGAGAACTGGGTTACTTGGGATCTTATCCTGTCTCCTAAGCAACCTTGGGGCGTGACCATGGGTGAGTCACTTGACTTCTCTGTACCTCGGGTTCCTTATCTGTAAAATTGGGGATTTAATATTAGTTCTCCCTCTCCTTTGGACTGTGTGCCTGCTGTGGGAAAGAAACTGTGTCTGATTAAATTTTGCCTGCTCCAGCCCTTAGAACAGTAGCAGACACACAGAACCCACTTTCGAAATACCACTATTATTATTATTGTATGTTTTAGTTCCCCTCTCATGGTCGCACCTGGAGAGTTTCCGGTACCCTACCAGTCACGACTACAGGAGGGGGAGTCAAGCAGAGGCCTATCCATTCCATGCCTAGTTTGGGCAGTGGCTAGTGAGTGGAAGGCAATCTGCAACAAGTCAAAACTCACCTGTGCTGGGTAGCAGTGGCACGGGAGACAGTCAAGGGAAGAGACTCGTTTACTGCGCAGAAGGAGGCAATGGTAAACCACTTCTGTATTTTTACCAAGAAAACTCTATGACTGCAGATGGAAGTGGGGCGTTCTGGGAGAGATGCGTCTATGGCGACGCTATGGGTCGGACACGACTCGACAGCATAAGACAACAACAACAAATGTTTTAGTTAACAGCCAACACCTTTCAGAACCAAGCTGACAAACCCCTTCCAGAGACAGTGTCGTTTCCAACAGGAACACAAGTGTAAATCTCCGAAATCACAATACGAGATGAGGGGCACAAAGGGAGAGTGGAAATAAATGAGCTTCTTGTAACCACGAAAAGAAAATAGGGAGAGCCTGAATTCATCATCTGAAAACTTCACCATTCTGTCCTGTCGTGATGAGTTCATCAGACCGTATCTCTTTGAGCACTTACTAGGTGACAGACACAGTACTAAATGCTGGAGTAGATACAAGCTAATGAGGTTGGACACAGTCCATATCTCACACTGGGCTCACAGTCTTAATCCCCGTTTTACAGATGAGTAACTGAGGCACAGAGAAGTGAAGTCACTTGCCCAAGGCCATATAGCAGACAAGTGGCAGAGCGGGGATTAAAACCCAGGTCCTCTGACTCCCAGTCCAGTCTTCTATCCACAAGGCCGTGCGGCTTCACAGATGCAGAGCCAACTCTCTTCCAACAGTTTCAGAACACCTCCTGAAGCATTATTCTAGAAACTGAGAGCAAAATGAAGCCAGAGGGCTGGATTCAGATAAATACCTGTAATTTATTTTAATATTTATCTCCCCGGACAGCTAAATTGTAAATCCACAGGATCTCTGAGCTTACAATCTAGCCAGGATCCTGTCTAATTGTCTTGCCAAATGCTGTAGAGTCATTTCCGACCCATAGTGACACCATGGATACATCTCTCCCAGAAAGTCCCACTTCCATCTGCAATCGTTCTGGTTGTGTATCCATAGAGTTTTCTTGGTAAAATACGGAAGTGGTTTACCATTGTCTCTTTCCTTGCAGTAAACTTGAGTATCCACTCTCGAATCTCTCCCACGCTGCTGCTGCCCAGCATAGGTGAGTTTTGAATTGTAGCAGATTACCTTCCACTCGCTAGCCGCTCTCCAAGCTAGGAACGGATTGGATATATCTCTGCTTGACTCTCCCTCCCGTAGTCGAGACTGGTAGAGTACTAAAAACTCTCCAGGTGCGAGGCTGAGAGGGCCCTGTCTACTTATTCTATTGCATTCCTCTGTGTGCTTATAGAGTGCTCTGCACAGATTAAGTGCTCAGTAAATACTATTGGCTGACTGATCGATTGACTGATTACCCCAAAGATCAGCCTGGCCCCTTCACGCGGTGTCTTGCTTGCTTGCAAGTTTCAGCCTCGTTGATCCTACAAGGAATCACTCCTAAAGACAGGAGAATTCAGCTCTCCATAGAAAAAGTCAGAGTCCAAGCCATATTTACGCTTCATAAATATGGTAAAATTTGCCCCCCACCCCTGCCTGGACCTCCCTCGGGATGTTCACAGGTATCAGACTAGTTTCTGCCTCTAGAATGTAAGCTCACTGTGGGCAGGGAATGAGTTTGTTCATTGTTATACTGCACTCCCCCAGTAGCTTAGTACAGTGTTTTGCACAAAGGAAGCATTCAATAAACAGATTGAGCGAATGATTGAATGAATGCAATGCGGCCCCCTGACCACAGCCTAGTCCCTCCATGTGAACATTGCTCTTTCTGGGCCTCCAGACCCTGGGATACTGGAGAGGGTAAGGAGAGAAACAGCCGTGGGGAGATGTGTGTTTCCAAACCAGCCAAAACCAAAAATGCTGAGACACCTATTAGTGCAACAGGATCATTCTTCAATTCTGTTATTCCCTTGCTCACAGATGATTCTCTGAGCTCCCCTATCTAGTGTGCTGGAAGATTTCTTCCACTCTCTGACCCTGGACCACCCTGGGGAAGCAGATTAGTAACTACTAACTGGAAAACTAGCTGCAGTTCATGGTGGAGATTGAGGATCCCGACACCCAGTCTTACACCTTAAGGGAGGAAGGCGCAGATGTGGAATATTTCCTTCCTACTAAAACCTATCAAGGCGCAGGTAGAGGCTCCCCAAAATGAGTGTTTCTTTTCTGCGTTTCAAGGTTGCCAGTTGACCTGGGACTTTTAATTAGGCATCCGAAGCTGTACTCACCAAATATATGAGGATCAGAACTGGCAAAACTGAAATCATAATAATAGCTGTGATATTTGTTAAGCACTTACTAGGTGCCTGGCAATGTACTAAGCTCTGGGGCTGATACAGGCTAATCAGGTCAGGCACAGCTCCTGTCCCACATGGGGCTCATAGTCTTAATCTTCATTTTACAGACAAGGTACCCAAGGCACAGAGGAAGCGAAATGACTTGCCCAAGGTCACACAGCACACAAGTGACGGAATGTATGTTCTACAACAGAAATACACATTTCCACCTCTATAATCGACCCAGGCTGGAAACGAAGGCAAAACCCTTGAAAAGGCTAAGCCGCGAAAACTCAGCCCATTTTGTCTAAAGCCAGAAAATCAGAGGAGTCCCCAAGGCGGGATACCAATGCCATGGTGGAAAGAGATGTCTCTCTTCACGTGGGCTCTCTTCTTCTTTCAATCTATTTTAATATAGTTGGATTTTGTTTCTACAGAGGGAGTCTCACTATGTAACACTCCAATGGTAGAATTAGACGGTCTATTAATAAGAGAGATACACTGTTGGAGAAGCATTGTGGCCAAGTAGAAAGAGCCCGGGCCTAGGAGTCACAGGACCTGGGTTCTAATCCCAGCTCCAACAGTTACCTGCTCTTTGAGCTTGGGCAAGTCATTTAATTTTTCTGTACCTCAGTTTCCTCATTTGTATAACTGCTTAGACTATTGTGCCGCATGTGGAACAGGGACTGTGTCCAACCTAATTAATTAGAATCTACCCAACAACTGTGGACAGCGCTTGACAGTAAATGCTTAATAAAAATAGTGATAATAATTATAATAAATACTATTGTTATTATTATTATTATTAGAAGAAGCAGCATGGTCTAGTGGATAGAGCATGGGCCTGGGAGTCAGAAGGAGCTGGATTCTAATCCTGGCTCTACCACTTGTGTACTGTGTGACCTTGGGCAAGTCACTTAAGTTCTCTGTGCCTCAGTTACCTCATCTGTAAAATAGGGATTAAGACTGTGAGCTTCATTTGGGACAGGGACTCTGTCCCACCTGATTACCTTATATCTACCCCTGTGCTTAGAACATTGCTTGACAGAATAAGCGGTTTACAAATACCCTCATCATCAATAATAATAAAAATAATAATAATAAAAAATGCTTCCTCCTGGGTCCTCAAGATCCGTGCCTTCGTGGCCCACCCTACTTCTGTGGCTGATTTTTTACATAAAATCAATTTCTTACCTAAGAATTTACAGAGGAAGCCCTCCAATGGAAGACTTATTTTGCTCACACAGATACACCTGGAAGAGTCTCACCTACAAAAATGACACCAAACTTTTCTGACACCGTACATGTTTCCTGGAAAGTGAAAATCTCAATTGTCATTTTTATGCCTCTATAGTATTTTGTCAATATTTTTTTATTACAGCAGAGAATGGATAAATATTTTATTGTAAACCAAGGGCCTAAAATAAACAGTTTAGTAAATAGTTATTACATTACCAGGAAAAACATCTGTGGAAACTGTTTTCCATGTAATTATTCTTGCTATTTTACATTAGCTCTCAACGTGAATTTCTTTGGCACTAATGTTTCACTTGTTCTAAATCTTCCTTCTTGTTGCTATTATTAAAATCTTAAAAAGGTGCCAAATCTTAAATGAAGAAAAAAATGATTCACTAGAAATTATTCATATCACAGTGAGCCGCTACTAAACCTGGCAGGGGTGCAATATTTTCGGTGAAATTAACATAAAATATACAACTGCAAATTATCCAGGAAATAGCTATGTGCTTTACGGCCGGCATTTACATTTGGAAAAATGTTCTACTTATCTGTCTAGCACAAAGCTGCAAACAGACTCTTTGCTGCAAGTTTTAAAGGGGAAGTAATAGATTTGCAGAAGGGAATGTGATCCTCAATGATGGTTTAAATATATGTATGTGTATATATACATGTGTCCGTGTGTGTGTGTATATATATATACACACACACACACACATATATATATATACACACATATATTTACATGAGTGTGTGTGTATATCTGTTCTGCAAAATGTGCTTGGGTAATTACTGGAGATGTCCTGGACTGTTCTGGTATGGACCGCAGAAAAAAAAAAAATCCCAAATTGTGAATTTCTTTTCCCTCCTGATCCAGAGAATGTATTTCCACTATTAGGCCAGAACCCTTCCTACTAAACACAAGAAAAACTGTAATACCATGTAAAATGCAAATCTCGCTGTAAATATTTTATAAAATTGTTGCATACATCCCAAAAGCTATAGGTCTTAATTGAGAGCAGGCTATTTTTCTAGTCAATATATGGAAATGGAAAATGCTAATTCGTGTTTTTCTACTTATGAAAAACCCAGGAGGATGGCAAACCACAAATGCACTCACTTTAATATTATAAATATAATTTGGCTCCCTCTTTGCAATCCCCAAAGTCCTGCCTTTTATCTCCCAGTGGCTGCAGCAGAGGAACGGTATAATCACTCTTGCATCATCTGCCTGGAAGGGTGACCTCCCCACCCCCTCCCCAACATGCTGCCAGCCAGACCCCTGGGCGAAGGATGTCGGGAATGATCCCTGGGAGTGGGGAGTGACAGTGAGGTACCTCAGCACTGTCTCCCAGAAAACTGGCCCTTTCTTCCCATATGAGGAGAGAAGAAAACTGAGCGCCACCTCCCACACAGTCCCGCATTGCCCACCTTAGGTTTGTGAATTTCAAACGCTGTCCTTCCTGCAGACCATCTCCCCGGGGCTTTCCGTTAGTGGACAGTTGTTTACTTAGCTCCACCTTCTCCAAGACTGTGGGACCCTGGGCCATTCATCTACCAGGCCATTTTTTCCAGGTTTATACCATACGTCTGTTAATCAGCTCATCTTTCTCCCATCCAGCATTGATATGACAAATTAACAATAATAATTATAATCATAACTATCATTTTATTTATTCTCTATTTTACAGTTGAGGAAACTGAGGCACAGGGAAGGAGGGAAATGACAGAGCCAGGACTAGATCCCAGATCCTCTGACTTTCAGGCCTGTGCTCTTTCCACTAAGTCATGTTGCTTTCCTGTTGGTCTACTTTAAGTGTTCAGACTCTCTGCCAGATCCCGTGGGTCAGATGTGGGGCCCACGGTCCCAGGGACCTGGGACAGGAACACAAATGCTCTGGAATAAAGAAGAGGGCCTGGGGTTCCGCTGGCTATCCTTTCAGCAATTACGTAGTTCCTGGAAACGGCTGCAAAAATTCTTCTCAGGTGTGTACATGAAACCCCTATGTTGTATTACTGATGTCACGTAATGTTTGGGAGTGGGGGGTGGGGGGGGGGTGGGGGGGGCGATGCGCAAGCGCATATGGCGCGCCGGGGTGGAAATAGCTGGATTTCCTCCGTGATCAGTCACTTCTTTCAAAGATCTGCTGCTGAGACTGCGGTTCAGTTCTGTGATTAAGACTCTTCCCTTCCTTCTAAGTAATTCCCTCTGAGAAGTGTCTCTTCCCCTTGACCTTCACCCTACCCTCCCGGCTTTAGAGTCCTCTAGACTGTAAGCTCCCTGTGGGAAAGGATCGTGTCTACCAACTCTATTATACTGTATTGCATTCACCCGAGCCCTGCGCTGTTCACAATAAGCACTCACTAAATATCAACGGTTGATTGCCTCCATCTCCTCTTCTAACCAAATCTGCTTTGGATGGGGCTGAAGGGTAGAGTAGCTTTGAGCTCCAAGTGCTCTACTTTCTCTACAAAAGTGAAAAGAGGGCCTGGCACGGTTTCCAGAGTCCAGGAGCATGGGTATATGTTGCCTGCCCCTTCAGCCACCATCCAGATTTCTCAGGGCCGGCTTTCCAGACCAGATTTCCTCTCTCCATTTAAAGTTAACTGCCATCCTCGTGGCATCACCCGTTTGCAAGATCCCACCCAGCGTCTATTCTGTCCATTTAGCTATCTGTTGAGCTATTTTGTTCTGATGTGATTGTCCTGCTTTATCTTTGTTTATCCTCTTGCTTTCACATCTGTAAATAATTTCTGTCATTTCCCCCTGAGAGTAGGGAATGTATGTCTTGTTACTGGTGTACTCTTCCAAGTGATTAGTACGAAACCTAGCACTCCAACCGTGCTCAGTAAATAACATTGACCGATTGGTTTTTTTGAGCCTATCGTATTTCAAATTAATCCATCAATTACAGTTATTGAACACTTAACTGTGCGAAGAACACTAAACACTTGGGAGAGTACAATTTAACAGGGCTGGTAGACACGTTTCCTGCCCGCAAGGAGCTTACAGTCTAGAGGGGGCGAAAAACAAGCCATACCACGCTCCCTCTCCTGCTTCAAATCCTAACTCCTTGATTATATCTGCTTTTTTTTTTATTATGGTGCTTGTTGAGGACTTATATTGTGCCACAAGTACGCTATTAGATGCTGAGTTAGATACAAGATACTCATGTTGGCCACAGCCTCTATGGAATATGGGGCTTACAGCCCAAGTTGGAAAGAGGAGGATACCACTGTCTTAGGAACCTGGTCCCTACCTTTCAGTATTCACCTCCAGGAGCCAATGCAAAGATCTTGCCCTGAACATCCAAAGATGAGGGATTCTCATGTCTCTCCTTCACTCTTCCCCAGACCTGGAAAAATCGTTTGACAGCCTCTCTCCCCACTCCCCACCTTCCTTACCTGATCTGCCTGTCATCTCTTCATGCTTCTTTAAACCTGTGGTTTCCCTGGTTGGACGAACTACATCTCTCCTTCACCCTGGCAGTTTCAACTTCTTAAACTCCTTTAGTATTTTGCTTCTTCTTTCTCTCTAATCCTTCAAACTCCACTTCATACAAGTTTGGTTCTCCTAGGACACATCTCTTTTCCATTTTTAACATTCAGCTCCCCTCTTTGTATTCCCCATTCACCTGTCTTTGCCGATCCCTCCATTTTCTGGGAAGCTCCTGTTCAGCTTTTGATCTTTCTACCTTTTAAGGTAGCTGGACCCTCCTTCCAGTTTCAGAGAGTGGGGAGGGCCCTGACCCTCCTCTCTCTGCTCCCCTCCCTTCTGTTTGGTCCAATCCTAAAGTCCTCAGTCACACCCCAACCCTTTACTGGGAGAGATCCAGTGAGTACATTGTTCCAAACTCTCGTAGAGGAGCCCACATTCACTAGAAGCTGTGTGGCCCTTTTTTTCACGGTATTTCTTAAGCAGTTGGAACTGCACTAAGCACTGGGGTAGTCACAAACAAGTCAGGTTGGACACAGTCCATGTCCCATATGGAGCTCGCAGTCTTAATCTCCATTTTATAACTGAGGGAACTGAGGCACAGAGAAGTTAAGGGACATGCCCAAGGTCATACAGCAGATAAGTGGCGGAACAGGGATTAGAACCCAGGTCCTTCTGACTCCCGGCTCCATGCTTTATCCATTAGGCCACGCTGTTTGTGGAAAGAGCACCGGCCTGGGAGTCAACGGACCTGGATTCTTATCCTGGTCTGCCACTTTCCTGCTGTCTGACTCGGGGAGAATCATTTCACTTCTCTGTGCCTCAGGTCCTTCATCTGCAAAATGGGGATTCAAAACTTGTTCTCCTTCCTACTCAGAATGTGAGCCCCATGTGGGACCTGATTATTTTGTATCCGACCCAGCACTTAGTACGGTGCTTGACATATATTAAGCATTTCACAAATAGCAAAATTATTATTATCATTAGAGGACCACAGGTATAACTTGTAGATAAAAAGGGCCAAATTAAACCTTGTTCAATGTTGCAAGCTGGGATCCAGAGGGAGATTTCCTCCACTGCCCCTGGTTTTAGTTTTTTCTTGCTTTTCTCCAGTCTTTCTTCCTCTATCTGTCTTACACTGACTTTTCCCAAAGGTTTCTATAGGTCTTTCTTCCACTTTGGGTTTATGATAATGATCATGATAATGATAATATTAATAATTGTGGTACTTCTTGAGCACTTTACTTTTTACCAAGCACAGTCCCGTGTGGGGCTCAGCGTCTAAGGGGGAGGGAGAAAAGGGAATTCATCCTCATTTCATAGATAAGGAAACTTAGTCCCAGAGTTGTGAAGTGATTTGCCCAAGATCATAGAGAAGGCAAGTAGAGGAGCCAGGACTAAGATCCAGATCCCCTGACTCCCAGATCCGTGTTATTTACACTTTGTCATGCTGTCTGTCTGAGATTAGGCAGCACCCCTGGGCAGGGAAGCTAGTTTGGATGGGTGAGATTCTTCCAACAAATCCCTGCTGGGCTCTGGGTAGGGCTCAGTTCCAATAGCTGTCTACTCAATTGCCGAATCTTTGGGGGTCCTAGCTGGGCAGGGGAAGAGACACACCACAGAACCCAAACCAGAGCCACATCTCTTCCAGATGAACTCCAAGAGTCCAAGCTGACTCGGGCAACCTGGTTCCTTTCGCTCCCATGGGTGGTTGCTATATCCCAGCCTGGATCTGTTGAGTCTGTCCAGTTTCCTCATCCAGCTGCCCCACCCCTTTGGAAGCCCGCAACCTGACGGCTGAAGACACCAGATACTCCACTAGGTTGTGGCCCTACCTTCACCAGGTGGTTCACTCAGGAAGAGCAGAAGTTGGGAGCTGAGTTCCCAAAGACAGGTCAGAACATCAAAAAAAAAAAACCAACAAAACTCTCTCACTCCTCCACCCCCCCCACACACACACACATTGCCTTTAGACTAAAACACTACACTAAAACACTCTACACTGAAAGCTCATTCTGGGTAGACAACGTGCCTACCAACTCTGTGATATTGTACTCTCCCAATTGCTTATTAGTACAGTGCTCTGCACACAGGAAGTGCCCAATAGATACAATTGATTGACTGACTGACTGATTGTTTGAGCAGATTTCACCTCCAGTTGCTGAGCCTGTAAGTTTACTGTGCAAATAAATTTGGTTAGACCAAAGTGGTTTCACAGCTCCCCGCAAGTCCGCCGGTTTTTCTTCCTAAGTGCCTGATGTTTCCAGGCATTAGGGAGAAGGAGGAAGCTGCGGGAATGCTCTTAATGATGGGTGAATGCTGAACAGGTGCAGGCTTTTAGAGGAGCAGCGTGGTCTTGTGGATAGAACATGGGCCTGAGAGTCAGACGGACCTGGATTCTAAACCCGGCTCTGCCACATGTCTGCTGTTTGACCATGGGCAAGTCACATTACTTCCCTGTGCCTCAGTTACGTGATCTGTAAAATGAGGATTAAGACTGCGAGCCCCATGTGGGACAGGGACTGCGTCTAACCTGATTAGCTTGTACCTACCTCAGAGCTTAGTACAGTTCCTGGCACATAGTAAGCACTTAACACATACCAAAATTATTATTATTATTTCCCCGCTCAAGGAAATAGCCCATCGGGAACCAAACAGAATTCTGCACTGGAGAGCGAGTGTCGGGTGGATAGGTGAGAGGGGTTGGGCTCAGCGGCCAGGCGTGGCAGCCAGAAATGGGATGACTCGTGGACATCTGACATGATCCCATCAGCCCCTCGGGAGCCATTAGGGTGGCAGCCGCTGTCCCTCCAAGGGAACTCGTTTAGAGACCTTTCCCTTCTCGCTCCTCCACCTTAGGGATGACCAGACTGGAGTCTCCTGTTCCTCAAGCCTTCAGCGGAGGCCGCCCAATCCTGGCTGAAAAACCGGGCCATCCGGCAAGCACAGGGATCTCCTCCTGTCCCATTTGCCTAACATCTAGACATAAGGGGGGAGGAAGCATTGAAACCAGGATTTTGTAAGCAAATAAAGTAGCAGTGTTGTCTAGTGGAGTTCTAACCCCAGCTCTGCCATCTGCCTACTGGCAGATATTGGGCAAGTCTTTTCAATTTTCCTGCCTCATTTTCCACGGCTGCAAAATAGGGATTAATTACCTGTTCTCCTTCTTCTACAACTGTAAACCCCTTGAGGGACAGGGACTTTGATTTGATTGTGTTGATTTTACCCTGGCACTTATCACAGTCTATTGTTATTATTATTGTTGTTATTTTTAATATTAATAAGTGATTTAGCTTTTTCCATCCTTAAAAGACAGTTCAGTTGGCCTGAATTATCTGGATATATTAGGTCGAAAAACTCCATCCACATGAAATGTTTAGATAGTTGAGGCCAAATGATCTTTTGAGGGCTGAGTTCAGAACAGGTAGATGACATAAGCAGTTCCATTCCTAACATACATCAGTCAGTCAAAATGAACTGATGCATGAGGATGGAAGTCCAGGAGGGTAACCATTACATTCTTCCTCCCAGGATCCTCTTGCTATTGTAGGAGGTGGAATAGGGGACTGGATGGATACCGCAATGGCATTTTGAATAATAATTATGCTTTTCGTTAAAGGCTTACTTTGTGACAAGCATCTGTTCTAAGTGTTAGGGTAGATATAATAATAATAATAATGCTGGTATTTATTAAGTATATAATATACTTATAAATTAATTACTTTTATATATATATATATTACATATAGTATATAATATATATTAACTTATATATATTATAAGTTAATATACTTATAAGTTAATTAGTCCCTGTCCCTTATGGGGCTCACAGTCCAAGTGGAAAGGAAAACAGGTACTGAACCCCCATTTTACAGTTGAAGAAACTGTGACACAGAGAAGTTAAGCAAGCGACCAATGCCATGCTGTTTCTGTTGTTACTCAGATTATCACAGGAAACAATAGGGGTGCGAATTTTACAGGTGCAGAGGCCACCTCCTCTTAGGAAACCTGGAGGGAAACTTCTCAGCCCAAACTGCACACATTTAGGACTTGTCTGTGAGAACTGCACATACACACACACATTACACACACATTCTCTCTCTCCCATACCTACATTCGTGGACACACATGCACGCATACGAAATGCTTAACACTGAACCTTTAGCTCATAATGGCCCTGAAGAGTCCATAAGCCCGCAAATCAGAATTCTGAATGCTACAGGCCCCGACGCAGGAGATACTAATGACTTCTGCACAGATTAAATAAATCATTGTTCCTTTAACGGAGCGGTTACAGGCTCGCCCAGCGCAAATCCAAATTTCATTTCAATCATTCCTCATTAGCACTCAACTGCTTCAGTGCACATTGTGCAAGGATATTCCAGGCTAACAAATAATTAGTGAGTTTCCAGATACGCTGTTAAAAAAGGAGGAGAAAGAAAAACGAAAATGCAAAGAGGATCTGGGTTCTTTGGCACAGATCTGAAAGCTGAGAAGCTCCAAGCTAGAGTCCAAGTATTACTTTGATGCCCTAGGGCAGAGGAGCCATGCAAATGGTGAGGCGAATACCAGGCAGGCCCCATTTGATGGAGAAAGAAGGTGCAGTGGCTTACACCTTTTCCAAACATAAAATCATTTGGAAGGCTGTAGCCCTTGGGCAGCCAACTAGCCTGCTGGAGCAGTGAAATGGGTCCTCTAGACTGTAACCTTGTCGTGGGTAGGGAATGTGTCTGTTTATTGTACGCTGCACACTGTACACACTTAATAAAAACCATTGACTGACTGACTCATACCTTTATAGTGGTTGCTGTTCTCATTGTTTTTATTGTCTTTGCTTTTTACATTCTTTTCCAAGTCTTTATCTCCTGGAGTCATCCCTGTGGAACCAGGACCAATCTTTTCCCTTTCCCCATCTTCTCAGAGTGTGAGCCTCCAGTGGGTCAGGACCAAACCGGCCTTATTTTAAAATCAGCATTATTAGAATTATTGGAAATTTTCTCTAAATCTCTGAATTCCCATGGTGCGAAATGTCCCTGACCCTCTCCCCTCCCCTTGTTCTTTTCCTGCTCTGTCTGACTCTGACCTCAGTGTGGAACTCCCACAGTGCATCATTCCCTTGCCCCGGGCATGACCAGAGCAGGCTGGTACTCAGCATGCCCATAAGGGCACATTGAGTTTCTTTATTTGGAGTCCTGTACCTGGTTCAATCAATCAATCATCTTTATTGAGAGCTTACTGTGTGCAGAGCCCTGTACTAAGAGCTTGGGAGAGTACATTATAACAATACAACAGACACATTTCCTGCCCACAACGAGCTTACCTCCTAGAGGGGGAGTCAGACATTAATATAAATAAATTACGGATATGTACATAAATGTTGTGGGGCTGGGAATGGGAGATGAATAAAGGGAGCAAGTCAGGGCAATGCAGAAGGGAGTGGGAGAAAAGGAAAAGAGGGCTTAGTCAAGGAAGGCCTCTTGGAGGAGATGTGCCTTCAGTAAGGCTTTGAAGGTAGGGGATGGTAATTGTCTGTCGGTTAGGAAGAAGGAGGATGATCTAGGCCAGGAGGAGGAAGTGTGCAAGAGGTCGTGGGCAAGATAGATGAGATGGAGTTACACTGAGTAGGTCGGCATTAGAGCAGCAAAGCATGCGGGCCGGGTTGCAGTAGGAGGAAGAACACTTTACTGGGATGCCATACTAAAGACAATTCTAGAATCAAGTTGTGGCTGAAACTGTTGTGGCCCCAGAAATGCGGGCCACCCTCTGAGCTGTGTTCACCATTGGGCATACACATCCAAACTGCTATTTCCCACGTACACGGGTTCGGGAGAAAAGTTTAGTTCTGTTTTTATACACGTGCCCTGGGCTGGCTACTCTCTCTTTCCTGATTCCTGTCAGACTCCAGAGAAGCCCTCACAAGGATGGTAAGCAAAGGAAGAAGAGAACAAAGGAGAGGACAATCCAGTAGTCAGGACATTTATTGAGGGTCCCCTGGGTAAAATGCACTGTACCCAGCAGCGCAAACTCAAGCAACCAAGGGTAAGGAAATATTTATGCGGAGTCATTTCTCAATTATTCAGGGGATGATTATACAACCTGAGGATCATCCAAGTCCTTCATTTCCCCCAGTCCTTCCTTCAGGTAACATTTTGGACACTTTCTCTTTACTTTCATCAGCTCCAAAAAGAGAGCAGGACAAGAGGAAGAAGAGAAATGCAAGTCAGTCCATTTGCTCTGTGGCAGTAGCCCTGGTTAAAGATTTGGTGAGAAAGGAGGTTGAAATGAGTGGCAAAATGTGGTTTGGATTATCTGTGATTTTCTTTAGGGGAAGCAGCGTGGCTCAGTGAAAAGAGCCTGGGCTTCGGAGTCAGAGGTCATGGGTTCGACTCCCGGCTCTGCCACTTGTCGGCTGTGCGACTGTGGGCAAGTCACTTAACTTCTCTGTGCCTCAGTTACCTCATCTGTGAAATGGGGATTAACTGTGAGCCTCACGTGGGACAACCTGATTACCCTGTATCTACGCCAGCGCTTAGAACAGTGCTCTGCACATAGTAAGAGCTTAACAGACACCAACATTATTATTAGCCATGCTTTCCCTGACCTTCAGGATTGCACTGACCCTTTCTCCTCTTTCCATCTGCTGACTTAATTTTATTTTTTTTTCCATCTGAATCCGATCCAGGGAACCAATTCCCTAGCCTCCACCTCCACCTGGGAGGGAAGAAGGGAATTTCTACAGTGCTTGGCACATAGTAAGCGCTTAACAAATACCATAATTATTGTGGGGATTTAACTCCCTCTACAGGGCCCAGACGGTAACTCCAGCCAAACGCTACCCATCAAAACTCAATGCTTTGAGCTCCTCTTCAGCAGCACAAACCACAGTCAGAAAGAATAAAGAATCGGGAAAACGTCTCCTGGAGGAAAGTGACTTTTTAGATCGGGCGAGGTAACGTTTTAGATCGGGCGAGGTAACGTCTAAGGACATCGCTTGGTATCGGCATCCAGGTAACTTCCCGCTGGTTGCACCCTTCCGCTCTCCAACGACTGTCCTTACGCTCAGTTTGGGCGGCGAGTGGGCAGAGGAGGAGGAAAGACCGGGCAGAGCAAGGGAAGATGGACATGATTGTGTCCATAATGATCTGACTGGATGTCCCAAGAAGACCATCATCACACTGTTCCTCCAAGCATCCGCTGGTGGGTCGTTGAACAGAATCTGGGCTTTTCATTCATTCATTCAATAGTATTTATTGAGCGCTAACTACTTGCAGAGCACTGTACTAAGCACTTGGAACGTGCTTGAGTACCACGGTTCTGATTGTCGTTGTTTGTGGCCTTTTTTAAAAAATGGCATTTGTTACTCCGTGCCAGACACTGAACTAAGCACCGGGGTAGATAGAGGCTAATCAGGTTGGACATAGTCCGTATCCCACATGGGGCTCACGGTCTTAATCCCCATTCTACAGATGAGTGAACGAAGCCACAGAGAAGTTAAGTGATTTGCCCAAGGTCACGCTGCAGACTAGTGACAGAGATGGGATTAGAACCCGGCTCCTTCTGGCTCCCAGATCCATGCTCTCCCACTAGGCCAGGTGGGATATGTTCTTGGGTTAACCTGTTCTTACCATGACGTGAGACCTCTAGGCATTCCTCAGAAACATGGCAACATCCCGGTGGCCCAACCCGGGACTTGCGGCTGCATGACACCAACTCAGACTGCCAAGGAAACGCTGTTTGGACAGACAAGGACTATTTCTGCTGGCAAGCTGGCGGAGAAGGAAATATTAAGCTTCGGGATTCTGAAATGCCACCCCTTGCTCAGAAGAGGCCAACACATAAGCCTGACCCACGAATAAGCCTGGGTGATAGAGGGCGTGTCCAAAGGCAGGGGAATCAATTGGGGTAAAAAAGTGGGGAGTCCAACAAAGAGGGTGTCATGCCCTCCGTCCCCCCAACAGCCCAACCATCACCTCCCCCGTAAGAAGTATCGATCAAGAAATCAATCAGTGGTATTTATTGAGCACTAACTGTGAGCAGAGCACTGGGTGCAGAGCTTGGGAGGATACAACAAAACAGAATTAGCAGACAGGTTCTCTGCCCCTGTCGATCAACTGAGACAGTTGGGAGATTTCAGGCAAGGGTTCAGGAAGACCAGGCTCCTCGGCCCCAATCCGGCTCACCAGGTATGAATTCCTCACCCCAGAAGAAAAAGCCAACAAGGAATAGTGCCTGCCAATTCCAAACCAGGTCAGTTAGAACAGGATCTAAACTCTAGCATGGGTTTTATTTTCCTCCCGAGGTATAACGAAGTGAAAGTATCTAAACTGAGCAGGACAGACTAGTGGGAATCAAGGTACACTCCCTTGGTGCCCAGCAGCTGCCAAAGTGACCGACAAACTGACCTACAAAGAGTTTCTGTTTTGTGAGAAGTAGATGAAATCCCCAGAGAGAGCTGCCGGCAATTCCAGTTGCAACAAGAAGACAAAATCTTCCCAAATAGCTCCAAAAGAGAACTTTGATGCCCAAATAGCCCACAGGACATTCTGCTCAGAACACCTAGATTGCACCTAGAGGCAGGAGAAGCCAAATCACCTTACCCAGGAGATGCAGTTCAACCCAGGTTATGTGGAAATGGGGCCCCCATTCCCTCGTCAGTTTCACAAACTAGGAAGAGACTGTAAACTCATTCTCTAGACTCCAAGCTTGTTGTGGACAGGGAATGTGTATATATTGTTATAATGTACTCTGCCAAGCACTTTTTTATTATTGTTATCAAGTGCCGTCCGGTCGTTTCTGATTCCTAGCGACTCTAATGGATATATTTTCTCCAGAACGTCCTATCTTCTGCCATAACCCATAACCTTGCAAATGGTTCTTCTGTTATCGTTGCTATGGTTTCTATCCATCTAACTGCTAGCCTGCCTCTTCCACGTTTTCCCTGGACTTTTCCTAACATTAGTGTCTTCTCCAGAGAATTAGTCCTCCTGATTATGTGTCCAAAATATGCTAATATAAGTTAGGTCATTTGGCCTTCCAAAGACAACTTTGGCTTAATTTGCTCCAAAATCCATTTGTTTGTTTTTTGGGCAGACCGTGGTATTTGCAAAATCCTTTAAAAGAACCTTGGTACAGTGCTTTGCACATATAAGCGCTCAATAAATACGATTGAATGAATGCTCAAAACATCTTAAAGGCCTTGCGAGAATAAGTATCTTGAGGGCAGGGTTCAGGTTTACTAACTCTCTCAAACACTGAGTACAGAGTAAACGCTGAATGAATCAATCACTCAATTAATCGTATTTATTGAGCATCTCCTGTGTGCAGAGCGCTATACTAAGCTCTTGGGAGAGTATAACCAGTCTTGATTAATTGATTGAGTAAAGGACAGCCCCATGTCCGCAGGCCAAAAAGACCACTAAAAGTTCATGCTCCAGAGTCCAGCCCGGCCCATTCACAGAAAGATACAGGAAGAAGGAAAGTCACAGGCCTGGAGAAAGGAGGAAGAAATTCAATTACTCTTTTTCTTCATTCAGGATGTATTTTTCTGACTCCCCATTTGAGATTACCAGCTCCTTGAGGGTGCGGATTGTGTCTACCGACTCACCCAAGGGATTAGAATATTCTCTGCTCAGAGTCAGTGCTCAATAAATACCACTGACTGATTGATTGAATGACTGAACCAAGGTCTATCTGTAGGACTTCCCCACTAGATTGAAAAATCCTGCTAGGCAGGAAGCATGTGTCTTGCTGCTGTTGTGCTCTCCTTTAGATGCTCAGGGAACTTGTACTCTCCCAAGAACTTAGTACAGTGCTCTGCACACAGTAAGCGCTCAAAAAAAAGATTGATTGAACAGTGACTTGGTGAATGATTGACAGATGGAGAAGTGTCGGAAGTTCTTCCATCCACCTGCTCTGTGGGCAGTTGAGGCCCTCCTGTTCACCCCAGACTCAGGTGCTGCTGGGGAAAAGTGTGGAAGCCCTGGAGGAGATCACCAGTCTGTTCATCTGCGGGGCCCTTAGCTGAGGTGGGCAAGTTCTCAGAAGGCCTCAATCCTGGCTTGTTCCCCTTTGGGATGAGCAAACGACTTTGCAGCCACCATCCATGGGATGTCGGATATTATGTTGCAGGGGAGAAAATTTCTCGGCTTGAGAAGCACCTGCTGTGGTGCTGGCCTGCCAGCTAGAGGGGAAGCCCGCCCAGAAACCAGGGTGTGTTCATGTCCACTGTGGGTAAGTCAGGGGTGGGAGAGGGTGGTTGGGGAGAGACCAACCACCCTCCATGAGAACACTCAGACTCATCTCCAACACTGACTAAAAAAAAAAAAGGTATCTGTTAAGTGCTTACTACGTGCCAAGCACTGTTCTAAGTGCTGGGATAGATAAAAGTTAAGCAGGTTGGACACAGTCCCTGTTCCATGTGGGGTTCACACTTTCAACTCCATTTTACAGATGAGGTAACTGAGGCACAGAGAAGTGAAATGATTTGCCCAAGGTCACAGCAGACGAGTGGCGGAGCAGGGTTTAGAACTCAGATTTTTCTGTCTTCCAGGTGCGTGCTCTATCCACTAGGCCACGCTACTTCTCACTAAGGTATGCTGCTTCTCACTAAACCACATTGCTTAGTGAAACCACTCTATTTTTATTGGGCACCTCATTACTCACATCAGAGAGGACCGTGCTAGAGCACGGGCTTGGGAGTAGGAGGATGTGGGTTCTAATCTCAGCTCTGCCACTTGTCTGCAGGGTGATCTTGGGCAAGCCACTTAACTTCTCTGTGCCTCAGTTACCTCATCTGTAAAATGGGGATTAAGGCTACGAGCCCCATGTGGGACAAGCTGATTACCTTGTATCTACCCCAGCGCTCAGAGGAGTGCTTGGCACACAGTAAGTGCTTAACAAATACCATAATCATTAATTATTAGATGAGGGTGTGGAGACTCTCTATAGGCCTTCCCTTGTGGCGAAATTAGCATTTTCTGAACGTGCAGTCATTTTCAAGGCCAACAGTGTCGGGGAAGGGAAGATGCCCCTGGGACCCAACGAATCCCAGCTTGGATGCACCAAAGGTGACTGGTCGGTACTGCTAGTTAACAGATGTGGTGAGGCTGTGAAATGATGGAGGCACATGCTAATGACAACTTTAAAAACCCATCACACTTAAAACTAGGAAATGGGGATTACCAAAAAGGTGTTTTATCAACTGCTTCTGCGTAAAAATCAATATGAAAACTACTAGGAAGAGGGCTAACCAGGTGTCATCACAACTGCGCATGAAAATGAGAACGGAGGAAGGAGGAGGAGTCTTAACGCGGTTAGGAAAAGGATGAGAGTGACGAGCCGTTTTCACAGTCGATTAGGTATGTGCCCTGCAATCTGGGAAAGATGTCATAGCAGCTCTGAAAATGTCAAGGAAAACTGATCAACTGGTATCCAAAGTCGGAAACAAAATGAAAAATTCAGAAAGCACATGAGTGGCTCTCCTGTGGGAAATGTTATCTATACTCTGGTCTGAAAACATAGGAAGCAGAGTGGTCTAGGGGATAAAGCACGGACCTGGGAGTCAGAGAACCTGGGTTCAAATCCCGGCACTGCCACTTCCCTGTTTTGTGATCTGGGGCAAGGCACTTCACCTCTCTGTACCTCAGTTTCTTCAACTGCAAAGTGGGGATTCAGTACCTGTTTTCTCTCCTACTTAGACTGTGAGCCTCACGTGGGACAGGGACTGGATCTTGCCTGATTAATTTCTATCTACCCCAGTGCTTAGAACAGTGTTTGATGCACATGATCAGTGGAATTTACTGATGTGATTTACTTATGTGCAGAGCATGGTACTAAGCTCTTAGGAGAGCACAATACAACTGACACATTCCTTGCCCACACTGAGTTTACAGTCTAGAGGACTGTAGTAAGAACTAATCAAATACCAAGATAAAAAAGAGAGAGAGAGAGGAAGACCCAAACAACTCCTGTTTGGGCTCTTTTTGATCAATTGTATGTTAAGGAGCCAGGCCAGGGACCTCAACAAAAATTCTGGAAGTTGGCGATATATGAGCCGTGTGAAGAACTGAGAGAATCACGACCCCGGATCAGAGAAAGGAATAAGTGACTTTAGAGAAACTAGGAGGTGAGAAATTAAAAATTCAGAGAACATTGTTCATGTTTTTGACTGACTTGGCCCACCCACTGTATCATTTTTCAGGTTACTCACTCCATCCCCAGCCCCAGTAGCATTTTTGATCACTTCTTTATATCTGGTCGCTTCCCTTACTTGTAATTTATCTAGTGTCTGTCTTCCCAAACTTGATCGTAAGCTTCATGAAGGCAGGGAACATGTCTACTTACTCTATTGTGCTCTTCCGAGTGCTTAGTTCAGTGCTCTGAAACAGAATAAGTACTATATAATACTACTGATTGACTGAGTGATTGGTGTTATCCTAAGAATTTCCCTACCAGGAGACGAGACAATAAAACTGCATCATACTAAGCTGAGGTAGTAAAGAGACCACCTGAGAACTTTAGAATCAGATAGGATTGTTGATAAAACAAAGATGAATTGTGAGGTCGTAAAAAGTGACTGGATTTTTTTAATCCTATGTTCCCATTCATTCCTTGGGCACCTTATAGATCAACGTTTCCCAAGTTATGTTTGGAAAAATGGATTTTCAAAGCGACACGATTAGAAGGTTGAAATCTCCAATCTGTTCTATAGTTGGAGAAAAGATTCTATAAAACATCAACTACTTTTGAAAATGCTTCATGGAAATCCCATTCAGTCAAAGTTCCTTTCCTTGTTGGAATTTACCAACTCCTCCACTCACTGGCTCTATCAGCACAAGAGGGGCACAACTTTTGGAGAGGAATTTTCATGTAGAAAATCTGATTGTGTTTGAAATGGCACCGGTTATTCCTCACCCTAAGTGTCTCATCATCGTGAGCTCTCTGCTGTGCAAATAGGAATATCACTGGATCCCGACATCATTAGCTCCACCCCTCAGCCCACCTCCACCCCATGGCGGTAGCCTGGATGCTAATACGGCTGCTGATTTCCCGGCTGCATTTTGGATAATTCCACTCTTCAGCCTTGTACCTTCTTCTCCACTGCCTCCTGAGGGAGCACAAGACCATCCCCAGGGACCAGCCATCAGCAGCCCCATTTAGCAGCTGTCAATCCAGTGGACCAATAGAACGATCATGAAAAGTACACAATTTGCTGGAAAAAATATCCACACCAGCTTCCACCTGATTATTTTTGAATCTAAATGTGGTCCATTGTGATCCAAATAAAAGCAAAAAGACCCACGAGTGCTGAATGCTCCTAACATTAGCTGGATATTGTATGAAGCTTTATAGAAGCCGGCAGATTATTTAAAGCTTTTTTTTCCACCTGCAAGGGGCATAGCCTGTTAGAAAGACCGTGGCCCTGGAAGTCAGAGGACTTGGTTTCTAATACGGCCTCTGCTACTTATTGCTGTATGACTTAGGACAAGTCACTTCAGTTCTCGGTGCCTCAGTTATCTCATCTGTAAAATGGGAATGTAATCTTACTCCCTCCTACTTGGATGTGGGAAAGGGCTGTGTCCAACCTGATTGTCTTTTGTCTATTCCAGCACTTAGGAGAGTGGTTGGCACATAGTAAGCACTTAACAAGTTCCATTAACAACAAAACCATAAGGTCATCCCTTGAAGGCCCGACCCTTAGCTACTAACTCCCTGAAGTTCTGCAGAAAAGCAGGAACTGGAGAACAACGTGCAGGCTGGAAGAGCGGTGGAGACTCAAATGCAAAAAAGTAAGCCACAGAGAAGAAGAAAAGTGAATTAAACACCTCAAGAATTCAAGTTATTAGTTATGACGGTAAGAATATTGTTTTCTAAAGCAGCAGGCTTTCACTGTGCATGTTATCGTTCAACAGAAATCCTGGCCGAAATGAGATTGCTGGCCTGGTTATTAAATCAAAAGAGATCCAGAAAGCAAAATGGGGATTGAAAACAAGGTTTACACTTAAGTATAAACGCCAGGCTTTCCATCAGGCATCAAAAGAGCAACTATTTGAAATACTTCAAATGTGAAAGGTTTGTTGGGGAGGGGGGCCGAGGGGGAGGATGGTTTGGAGAGAAAAAAATACTTCAGCTCCTTAATGGTTCCATAATTAATTCACACATTCAACTGTGAGTCCAGAAATATGTTCATGTTGATAATTTGTATTTAAATGTTTCAAAAACAATCTGTCACATTTTCATTTGCCTTAACGTCTCAAAGATATCACCCAACTACTACTTTCCCTAGTATCCCTTCCTCCACAATTACATTTGGAATTAATGAACCTGGATTTCCTCTCATCAGGACTTTGGAGAAACACCATCGCCTAGTGGAAAGAGCACAGATCTGGTGGTTAGAGGTCCTGCGTTCTAATTCTGACTCTACAAACTGCTTGCTGCATGACCTTGGGCAAATCATTTAAATGATCTGGGGGTCAGCGGATTAATCTGTAAAATGGAGATTAAATTATCCTCCCTCCAATGTAGACTGTGAACTCTGTGTGGTACAGGGACACATAGAACAGTGCTTGACACACAGTAAGCCCTTAGCAAAACCATTTAAAAAAAAAACCCTCCAAGACCCACTCCCAGATATGGTCCAGAGGTGAGGACCTTCAAAAGCTAGTTTGGCCTACCTTGGTTCTGATCCCCCCGTTTATCTGGGGGGCTATCTGAAGACCTTAAGATTGTAAACTACATTGTAAGACTTTGAAGGCATACAGTCATCACTCTAAAAAAAACATTGATTGATCGATTGGCTACCTAAACAGGATCCAGGGGACAGAGAAACGAAGCTACTGAAGTGTTCCCCTTCTAAGATCTGGGGGCTCGGGAAAGGCATTTCAGGTCCTGATGTTAATAATAACTATGGCATTGTTAAGTGTTTACTTGAGTACAAAAACAGTGCTAAGTTCTGGGGTGGTTACAAGCTAATCTGTTTGGACATAGTCTTGGTCCCATATGAGGCTCATGGTCTGTAGGGGAAGGAAAGCAATTATTGAAACCCCATTTTACAGGTGAGAAAACTGAGGCACGGCAAAGTTAAGTGATTTGCCCAAGGTTACACAGCAGGCTGGTGGTCAAGCCAGGATTAGAACCCAGGTCCTCTGAACTCCAGGCCTGTGCTCTTTCTACTAGGCCACATTGCTGTTTCTGATATTCCAACAGAACAATTGAAGTTTGGGGATGAAGTGGGAATAAAAAATAAAAATAATAATAATAAATGTAACTTCACACCTAAAGGTATTCCAGTGTTTTTTCAAGAAACCTGAAGGCGACTCTTAGATGTCCCACTGAGGGAGACAGCTCTATTAAATCCATACCAAGCTAAGAACCCAACATCCTCTCTGCCTTCTCCTCATCCCTGATCCCAAGGCATTCTTCCCTCAAGAGTGCAATGGCAAACACCGGATCAGTCGTTCGGTAATGGGGGGTGTCCAGCTCACCCCCACATCTTTCCTGCAGATCATCCGTTTTCTCGACTCTGCTCCACCAGGACCAATCAGTCAATGTTTTGAGTGCTTAATAGGTGCAAAGCACTGTAGTAAGCACTTGGGACAGTACATAACCTGGGAAATAAAACTCAGTGGTCATCCCGGATAGGATTTTGCCACCGTACTTAATTCTGTGGAACTGGTCACTAAAGGTGACTGTGGGAGACAGGGGGCTGGATGGTTTGACCCTTGGAAGCCTTTTCCAGCTCTAGAACTCTATAACTCTTTCTGATGTACTACACTGGCATCATGGCCAGACTGCAATCAAGAAGACAGTCCGGCTCTAAACCCAGACCGTATCCTGGAGAAAACACACCACATTGCCACTGACATCTACCAGCAGGAAATGCATTCATAACGAGGTCCACCCAGGAACCGAAAGTTTCTGGCTAAGGGAAAGAAGTGGAGGTGTGTGGGTCAGAGGAGTATCAACCTTCAAATGTTTCTTTTAGATCCTATACTGATTGAGTCTGGTTCCAGTTCCTGGCTTCAAAGAGAAATTTCAAATCCTTTTAAAGGCTTAATTGATGAGTTCTCCAAAGATCTAGCTGTTTAATCAATAGCTTTTTCAAAAGAGACAGTCCCTTTCTGAGGCTGGAGACACGGACTGTATTAGCCGACGGCTTTTACCCACATCCTCACTTCTAAAAAGGATGCCGTGAGTTTTTATTTCTGGGTTTGCTACAAGGAGAGAAAATGTTGGATCACCTGCAGCATGGGCCATTACAGAGTTTGAAACATGATCTCCACAGAGAGGGGGAAGGGAATGCTGAGAGGAAGGGGATGGAGAGAAGGAGAGACGTTTTTATCACACACTAAGGTCAGACAGATGTTTTGCATCTCACTTTACCTAAATCTAAAGCCCCTTTTCGGTGCAATCCACTGCACTGTTGGATCATATGCGGTCTTTGCAAAAGGGAGCCTCATTTCTCCTGCCGCCTCTTAGGAAAGTTACATCTCAGGGTTCCTCCTTGCCTTCCTCCCTTAGAAAAGTTACATGTCAGGGTTTCATAGACTCCTGTCGGCTGAGCTGTAGCTGTTGGCATCCAGAATGCCAGTCATTTTAGCCAGGCCGGTAGTCCATCCCTCAGCCAAATGCAGACTGTGGCAGGGCAGGCTTAACCTTGGGACTGAACGCAAACACTTCCAACAGAGGCCATCTAGAAGGCTCTCCGGTGGTCTAGGGCAGTGCCTTGGGGAATCATGGTGGGTATGAGAAGGGGATATCCAGCCTCACAGGTACCCACCCATGTCCCCATGCCCCCTGAGTTTAGTAATGACATGGCCATCCTGAGGTCAGAGAGTTGTCTGACACGCTTCTGGTACCCTGAAAGTTCCACTTGAAGGGAATGAGACAGAGCAGGAGAAGGAGAAGGAAAAGAAGGAGGAGGAGGTGAGAAAAGAGGATCAGAAGGAGGAGGAGAAGAAGAAGAGCTGATTTTTGCTCCTTTTTAGATGGCTTAGAGAAAAGGGAAGTTTGGTCTCAGCCTCAGTGTTAATATTACTGTTATTATTATCAGGACTATTGTTATTATAATATTTCTTAAGCACTTACTGTATGCCAAGCACTGTACTAGGTAGATACAAGATCATCAAGTGGGACACTGTATTGAGAGGAACCAAGAGGCTGCCAACCTTCATCCACACTCTGGTCCCAGGAACTCCAGAATATTGCCACCGCATAGATTGCTCAGCAAACACATCAATCAATCAGTCATTCAGTGGTATTTACTGAGCACTTAGTGTGTGCAGAGCACTATTCCAAGCATTTGGGTGAGTACATTATAACAGAATTGGAGGACATGTTCCCTTCAGCACAAGGGGATAAAGAACTTTTCCCAGATGACTAACACTAACACCAGACTCTGCCAGACAGGCAAGTGCCCATGGCAGCTGGCCGGGTGTTCCCAGAATCCCTTACTAAGGATCCTGGGATAAAGCTCCCCGGAAAAGTTCCTCAAGGGCCATGAGATCTGCTCCGAGAACGGACAAGGCCACCGACTACTACATTCTGGTCACCTTTGTTCTAAGCCAGAAACTTGCGGGTCTGGGCCCATCTTAAGGGGACTGAACAGGCTTGAACTTCGCCCCTTCCCCGGGTATGGGCAAATGGCATAGAGAGGCCTGGGGACTGGGGTGAGGGAAGGTTGCGGGGGGGGGGGGGATGCGGGGGAATGGACGGGGGCTCTGGCCTCCTTCCAGAGCCTGCCGGAGGTTGAGGTCCCTGGAGACCGGCCGCAGGGAGCCGTTGCCACGGTGTTCCCTGCTAGCCGGGCCTGGCGGCCTCCTGCGGAGCCATTTTCTGCACAGACCCCGGCCTCCCTGGCATCTGACGGCGACGACCGCACATCAGAGGCAGCGGGAGGCGGGAAGGAGGGAGGCTTTCGACTTGCAGGGTCAGCCCCACGGGGGGAGCCCCCAGCGCCTCCAACTCAGCCCCAACTGCTCCAAGTTTTTGATGTGCCTGAGGCGGGGGGCAGAGACCTCCCCCAGGACGGAAAAACATTTCAAAGGGAGAGGAGCAGGGGGGGTGGTTGGGGGCAGAGGACCGAAGGGGAGCTCCCCTTTCTCTACCAAGCAGTACATTACAAAGGCGACCCCGCTGCTGAAAAGGTTTCCAAAGACCCCTGGCTTTCTGTGGACTCTGAAACCCGCCCCCTCGCCCCCCCCCCATCACCGGCCCCGCCTCCCGCCATGGCAGGGGGGTTTGGGGAGACGTTTCCAAGGAGACATCTCCCTGAGTCACCACAACTCACTGCCAGCCCAATCAGGGGCCCTGAGATAAAAAGGAAACATTTATGCTTCCACCGGGGGTTACATCCAACAGGTTTGCTCCCCGAGGAGCAGGGCTCCGCTCCCACGTGCCCCCGCATGCCCCCACGTACCCCTGGGTACCCTCGGGTTTGGGACCTCGAGGGCCAGACCGCAGCAGGACTCCTGCCTTGCCAGAGGAGCGCGTGGGAGCTGGCCTGTTGATTCCCCAGGCACCGCTGGGGAAAACCTTTACCCAAGTGCATTATGCTCGGGCCTCCAACCTCAGCTGGCCAGGCCTGAAAGGAAACAGCCTTCCATTTGTCTGGGGGTGGGGATGGCCCATGGGCATCAGGCATCCCAAGGCTTCTTCCATGGGATGTCCCAGGAAGGGAGACAGAGGACCCCTTGACTATCTGTTCTCATGGGGTGATCCAGCCTCGGCTGCTCCCGTTTGAGTGTCCTCTAATTCCAAGTGCTCTCTCCTGGAGAGTCATCTCTCTCCCTTTTTCCCATTCCCCACTGTGAAAATCTCAAGCCACAACTGCCCCTCCACACCCACTTTCCAGGAACACAGTTTGGCTCAGGGGGGAAATCTACCACAGGTAGTTCGGGGAAGAGTGGATCCCGAGCTGGGGCCCCTGAGTGTTTTGGGTATAAGGGTGCAGATGTGGATGGGGTATGGGATGCGTGGGAGAGGGGCACAGTGAAGGTGTGACTGAGTCTGTTGGGCAGAAGGGCTTGACATATGGGGGAAGGACAGAAGGGGAACAACTGGGGGAGGTGAGGAGTGGGGAGAATGGGTATGAATGAGTTTATGTGTGTGTATTTGTGCGTGAGAGTGTGTTTATGTGTGTGTATCTGTGTGTGTGTGTGTGTCTCTCTCCCAGGTGAGATGGAGAGTCCAGGGAGCAGGCATCACGTCTCCGTCGCTGATGAGACGGATCGCGCGTGAGGGCCCCATTATAGCTGAAATCACCAAGAGACCAACAGCCAACCAGGGGCCAGAAGCGGGTCCTCTCTCCTGCCAGCAACGACCGCCCCTGGGAAACAGAGCTTCGAACCTGGGGCACAATGCTCAGCCTAGCCTAGAGCCAGGGAACCTACCCCTGGACCCCCGGACAGGCACAACTCCTATCTCCGCTCCCCACACTCTGTTGGCAGACCCTCCCTGGCACAGCCGGCCCACAGGGGATGGCGGCGAGCCACAACCCTCGTCCCCCTGCCTTCCGGCCCATCCGGGCTCCCCCACCCAGTAAACCCGGAGACCGCGCCACTCCCGGCTAACCAGCAGCCTTCGGTTCTAACAACCGGTCCCCGCCTTTGGAATTGAGTCAGACAGGGAAAGGGCTGAGGGCCCGGCTAACCGCAGCCTCCGTCAACGGTGGCCAGAATGGCAAACGGCCAACTCGGCCGACTCTGCCACCACTTACGCCAAGAAGGAACAGGGTGAGCCTGAATTTCCAGGGTCACCCAAAGATGAACCCTCACCAAGACTTGGATTCCGCCATCCCACAAGTCAACTTCAAAGCAACATCTCTTCACCAAGGGGCACCCATCTAACTGGTTTCCATCAGAAGGGAAGGGGAAAAAATACTGAGAAATCACCCTGCTCTAATTTGCAACCACCTCCTTCTTCCAGCTCACAAAGGGGGGATTACCTTTGACTGCCGCTGCCGAAGCAAACGATTTTTGGATATCTTCATCCCAACCTCCCCGCCTGCCACGTTGAAAGCCCTCCTCAGCAGCCCCGTGGAAGAGAGTGGGCACGTTTCCATGTTAAGGAGGGGATTTTCAGTCAGCCCAAATGTCAACCTGCACATCCTGCTTCCCGGCAACCCCCGGGGTGGGGGCATCTGCCCTGCAACTGGATCCCTGAGCACACAGACCCTCCACGAAACTCCCCATTCTTTATCTGTGGAAAAACACTCCCCGCAGCTGGACATCAGTCAGCCCCGCCCAGCAAAGCCAAGAAAGGTCCTGGCCCTCGTGCGCCTGAAGTGAGCGCAAGCCTCATCAAAATGAACAGAGCTCCAGGGCGAGAAAAACGTATATTTCCAACAACTGGACCGCTAAGGAGAACACCCTTATGTCCTGCTTAAAAAGCAACCCTTCAGCTGCCACCGAAATTCAGCTCTTCCCATTACGATCCCGCTCTTAAACCACTCCCGCCACACTGGGGAAACATCAAGGAGTTTTCTCCGTAAGAGCTCCCCACCTGAAGAAAGACTGAACTTTCACAAGCCCGGGACCATTTGAAAAGAAAAATGTGCCGAAATAACTTTTGAAGCATTCTGTTTTGACAATGTGCCGGAGGAATTCACCACATTTAGCTGGGAAATGTGAGCAGTTAAATCTATTCAATGTCATGACATACAAAATTGGAGCATAATTGCACCAAAGTGGTTGACAACTGGCAGGCACTCTTTTTCCAGGGGTGGAGGGAAACGTACGCTTTAAAATGGGAGACATTGTCGCAAGTTGGATTTCAATCTAAGTGGAAGTGCTACGTGATGATTCAGAAGGAGAAAAACCACAGAGATGACATTTTTTTCTCCTCATCTGAAGCGACCGGGAACAGTCGTGGCAACTGCATCGGCCGCCTTAAAAGCACAAGAAACGATGATCATAACAGCAAATTTCAGACATCCACAAGTAGTCCACCCCAGAGCTGGGTTTAAACGTTTTCTTACCAATCATATGGTTGGCGACATGGATTTGAATTTCTCTTTCATTCTCAAAGGTCATCTGGCACTTGATGCACTGATATGTCTTTTTCTGTTTAATAACCAAAAAGAGAGAAATTAGAGGGTGGGGGCAAAAACTGCAGTGAAGTAGAAAGCAAATGCTTCTGTGTGGTTTACCTCAAACAACCATGACCTCGGATCGCCTGTGTTCAAAATCCCTCCCGCCCTGCCCTTCGCCTTCTTTGATTTCTCCCTGTGAAATCTCCAGCCTGGTACCACACCTGCAGCTGTTCGGGACGACAGCTTGTGCCTGTGATTAATAGGGAGCTTTCGGGGTGGTGTGGGGGGGAGGAAGAGGCTGGGAGTGGTGTGCGGGGAGAAGGTCTGCCCACACCAAAAAGTCAACTTGAAACTCGGCATCCCATTGTGAGTTTCTGCTTTGAGAAGCCCACTATCTGGGCAGGGATTTCTGCCCTCTCTGCAGCCCTCCTTGGAGCAGGGAGGAAGGAATTTCATTCATTCACTCAATCAGATTTATTGAGCGCTTACTGTGCACAAAGCACTGTTCTAAGTACTTGGGAGAGTACAATAAAACAATAAACAGACACATTCCCTGCCCACAATAAGCTTACAGCCTAGAGATGAGCTTACGGTCTAGAGACAAGCTATTTCTGACAGCAGTAATGAGGAGAATCGGTCAGGAAGATGGGTCTGCTGTCTGAGGAGGAGACCGTGGAGGAAACTGCAGTCAGTGCAAAGCTCACAGAAAACTCAGAATAGCGCCCTCCGAATTCTCCGTGAGCCCACTAGAAAGACCGGTGGGCCAGAGAGCAGTGGTCTCCCTCTTCCTGAGCCCCACGTGGAAGTCCTCCTCGGCAGCCCTGTGGAGGACAGCGGGCAGGTTTCCATGGTAGCGGGGGGTCAGTAGGCCCAAATGCCAACCTGAACATCTGCTTCCCAGCAACCCCTGGGGGGAGACACCTGCCTAACCACTGGATCCCGGCATGCAGAGAACCCCCACGAGACTCCGTGTTCAGCGTGGCTTAGTGGAAAGAGCGTGGGCTTGGGTGTCAGAGGACGGGGGTTCTAACGCCTGCTTCTCCACTTGTCTGCTGCATGGCCTTGGGCAAACCACTTAACTTCTCTGTGCCTCGGTTACCTCATGTATAAAATGGGGATTAAGACTGTAAGCTCCCCGTAGGACAACCTGGTTACCTTGTATCTAACTCACTGCTTAGAACAGGGCTTGGCACATAGTAATCGCTTCACAGATAACACAATTATTATTATTATCATCCAGCATGCTTATGTTTTAGCTACCCCAGTGCCTAGTACAGTCCTTGACACAGAGTAAGGGCTGAACAGGTACTAGTATCATCGTTATTACTGTTATTATTAATGATTGGAGAAGCAACGTGGTCTAATGGATAGAGCACGGACCTGGGAGTCAGAAGGTCATGGGTTCTAATCCAGGCTCCGCCACGTGTCTGCTGTGTGACCTTGGGTAAGCCACTTCACTTCACTGGGCCTCAGTTCCCTCATCTGTAAAATGAGGATTAAGACTGTGAGCCCTCTGTGGGACGGGACTGTGTCCAACTGTATTATCCTGTACCTACCCCAGCACTTAGAACAGTGCCCGGCACATAGTAAGTGCTTAACAAATACCATATATTATTGTCATTATTATAATTAAATCCTCAGGCTAAAAGGATATTCCTTTATAGAGAGCACCTAGTTGAAATTCCGGCGACCCCAAAAGCAGGATTGTCCCACATCCTCCCAGACAGCACAGTGCTTGTTCCATGACACAGTGATGGACTGATGAGACTCAACTGCAGAGACCAAGGGTTGGGGTGAGCAAACAGTGAAGTGAGCCGATTATTCAAACAAGAAAATCATGGCTAAAATTTGGACTGGACTCTGAAGAGTGGTGGGAAGACTCGGACATCAGGGAGATAATCCAACAAGCGAAACTCGGAGGATAAAATTGAGCGGATAAGGTGGGCATGTCGGGTACAGAAAGGAAAATATGGGGGTGGGACTTCTCTGCTCTCACAGCTGTTCTGGGGTTTGCACCTCCGGCCTCAACCATTCGGGAAGATTCGAGAGTCCGCCTGGTCTGGCAATGTGCGGAGTGGGGAATACCAAAACCCAGTTTAACTTCACCTGCCTCCCCCGAACCGCCCCCTCCCCTTTGTTTTCTGTGTCACACAATTTTGTAATAATGCATCCTCTGGTCTTGAAGGATTTTTCCATGCTCAACACAACTGGGAGGAGAGTCGGAACCCAGAGGTCACTCAGCCTGGCTTCTGTCTCACCAGAAGAAGAAAATAAAGACATTCCCCTCATCCCCGTATCCACTCTCCATCAGATCGGCGACGGTTCAACTGACTGAGCAAGTCAGCTTCACGATCTGAAAGAGTCTCCCTGCCATAGAGACAGAATCACTGCTTTGGAAAAGAAGCCATGGGGACAGGGTGGGGTGGGGAATGAGGAAAGGGCTGGAAATAATAAAATGAGAAGCCATCCTGAGTGACCGCTTCTGGGGCTACGATGCAGCTGACGAACATAAAAGAAGACAATAGGTTCTTGTACGCAGGACCAAAGCACAGCGGACTGAAGTTGAGGCCCCTTGTCGGGGAGGCCCCTTCTCACAGTTCATTCATTCGATCGTATCTATTGAGCAACTACTGTGTACAGAGCACTGTACTAAGCACTTGGAAAGTACTATTCAGTAATAAAGACAGGCGATTCCTGCCCACACGGGGCTTATGGTTATCCTGCAGCCCACCAGCCCTCTAGAGTGTAAGATCCCTCTAGATCATAAGCTCCCTATTACACTGTGGGAAGGGAATGTGGCTGTTACATTATTATACTGTACTCTCTCAAGCACTTAGAACAGGACTCTGCACACAATAAACGCTCAATAAATACGACTGACTGACTCACTGAAGGCACTCCTCTTTCTTTTGGCAGACTCTCCCTTCAAATACCTCAGCCACACACTTTGCCCATCCTGAGTCTCCCTCTAAAGTGGGCCTCCTTCACAAGTGGCAAATAGAGCTTCTGTTTCTCTCCCGACAGCCATTCTCCCCCACCACTTCGCATCCCCAAGTGGGAGTCGGGGCTACAAGTTCCCACGTTGATCCCGCACAGGGATTGGGACAGTTCACAAGAAATAATAATGGTGATTTGTGCCAGGCACTGTTTTAAGTGCTGGGGTAGATGCAAGCTAATCAGGTTGGACCCAGTCCCTGTCCCACGTGGGGCTCACTGTCTTCATCCCCATTTTACAGATGAGGGAACTGAAGTACGGAGAAGTGAAGTGACTTACCCAAGGTCACACAGCAGACAAGCAGCAGAGCCAAGATTAGAAAGCAGGTCGTTCTGACCCCGAAGCCCGAGCTCTATTCACTGGGCCATGCAGCTTCCCCTAATGGGCGGAGTGTTTAAAAATGAAACCCGGGGCTGGGGGTGGCGTTCGGGGAATGCACCTTGAAATGTCTGGCCACTGGCACCCCAAAGAGGTGATTTGAAAACAGGAGCACTGGAAGACATGGGAAATGGAGTGGGTTAGGCAGACCTGCTGCAAAGATGTCTACCAACTTGATTACCTTGTATGCGCTCCAGGGCTTAGTGAATTCTTGGCACATAGTAAGCACTTAACAAGAACCATAATTATTATTATTATTATTGATTACCAAGGGCAATTTTTCAGGGCTAAGCAACTGCTCTAGCCAGAGAGAAGATGACCTCAGGCTCCAAGTGACCTAATAGGCTGCTGACGAGAGAAGACTCAACTACCTGAACCCCGAGTTTTTTGGGGAAAAGTTTTAATTGGGTCACGGGACAAACCCCGAATTATCTTTCCCCAGGTAAATGAAGTCTAGGTTTGAATGCCGGCTGCCTTTTGAGAAAATAAAAAAGGAATGTCACTAGGCTCCTTCTAGATGAGGGTAGATTCTGGGGGCCAGAGAACTGGAGATTCTAGGATTTTTCCTCCTCTTTAGAGATGCTTCTTTGGCCCCAGTCGGGGTAGGACGATGATTGAATCCATGACAGCTGCACCTCACCAGCCACTCTTTACCTCTTGAACAGGGGGGAGACAAACTGGGTGAAAATCCACAAGTCCAGAAAGCAGACCCAGTGAGTAGGAGGCCAGGCTCTCCACCGGCTCAAGACTAGAACACCCCCCTTCCCCACTCAGGCTTCAGAAGGGCTGGAAGGAAGAATTATCAGTTGATGGTAGAGCCCAAGGGGTGTCCGTTTCCGCTGCCCCAGGGCTCTATCACCCCACATCCCAGGAGGGGTCCTCAGGTCCTCCAACTTTCTCAACCGTGCCAAACCCATCAGACTTAGACACTCACTGTGAGGTGAACAAAACTGCTCTATCAATCCTCTCTTTCACATGGGTATGATCCAGGAAGGAGATGGAAAAAAAGAGGAGACTCTAAAGGAGTTTGCCCTCATTAAGTAAAGGATGGAAAGAGAGAGGCAGGGAGGCAGAAGCAAAGACAGGCAAAAACAGAGGGAGACTAAGACAGAGATAGAGAGGCACAAACAGAGAGAGATATGGAAGAAAGGGAGAGAGAGAGAAAGGGTTAGAAACAAAGACAGAGGCAGAAATGGAGACAGGCAGAAACAGATAGAGACGCTAAAGTATCTTCATTAAGTAAAGGATGGAAAAAGGCGGAAAGGCAGAAACAGAGAGAGAGACAGGGAGAGAAAGGGAGCTGATAAAGAGACAGATCAAGGCAGAAATAAAGACAGAGGTTGAAACAGAGACAGAGACAGAAGAAGATACACAGAGAGACACTAAAGTGCGTTCATTAAGTAAAAGATGGAGAAGCAGGGAGAATCGGACACAGAGACAGGGAGACAGAAACAGAGATAGACAAAAACAAAAACAGATGGAGACAGCTGGAGACAGAGGGAAAAACAAAGGTAAAGTCTGAAACAGAAACATAGAGAGGCAGAAATGCAGAGAGAGAGTCAGGCAGACACGGAAATCCCTTCTCCTTGCTTCCCTGTAACGAGAAGTCAAGCCAAGTCTGGGGAAGTGTACTGTTTCCAGAAAGGAAAGGTGCTGGAAGGTCCTGATCTAGATTTTCAGCTTGGATTTTTGCTCTGTGACCTCAAATAACCCGCTGAACTACTGTGAACCATAGGTTCTCCATCTGTAAAGTGGGTGCCACATACTATTTGCCCCACACACCACTCCCTGTCTCTCCTGCACCAGGAAGTTAGACGTGATGAAGCGGCACGACCTAGTGGCGGGACCGTGGGCCCGGGAGTCAGAGGACGTGAGATCTAATCCCGGCTCCGCCACTTGTCTGCTGTGTGACTTTGGGCAATCACTTCACTTCTTAAGAGTGCAAGGCCCATGTGGGACAGGGACTGTGTCCAACCTGATTATCTCGTATCTAGTCCAGCACTTGGCACACAGTAAGTGCTTAATAGATACCATAATCAGTGTTACTATCATTATTGTTTATATATGAGAAATAGTTGAGCTTCTCCCAAAGAAGGGAGCTAGACATTTCCAGGTAGAGTACTGTTTTCATTTTAATCGAATCAATTAGGGAATTCAAGTCATGGAGTTTGTAGCAACAGAATGGAAGCTAATTGCTTTCTCTCCACCCCTAGACAGGGTCACGGAGAACCAGGGCTCAGAAGCCCAGCCTCCCCACCACTCTGTCCGCCTCATTTACCTGTGAACGTCTGAGCGAAACGGAGCTCGCAGGATGTGCTAGCCTGGAAAGGAAGGACAGCGGGGGCTGTCTTTTTCTGGCTACCACCCTGGGGGGGACACGGTATCTGGCGGGGTGTTAGCTCTCCAGAGCCTCACTAAGCCAGGCCCACGGTGGACTCTGAGAAGGGTTGTCTGGCTAGGGACCATGGCGGAGAGGGCGGGGAGTGTCTAAGATCGCTCCGGTGTGGGTTTCAGAGACCCAGCCAGGATTGAGATGGCCAGTAGCCTCCAGCGCTAATCAACTGGCCTGAAGGAGAAAAGCAAGGAAATGACTAGGAGAGGAAACTGTCCGCCTGCCCCTACAGCAGCAAAAGTGGAAACCGAAGAACCATAAATACTCTAGGCTCGATGCCAGCGGGGGGTAATATTCCATGACTGCAGCTTATTTTATTTATTCCTCCTGGGGCAGGCCCGAGAGGAGTCGGTTCGATGTGCGCTGAAAATAATTAATATAGGGCCCGGTGTGCAAGAGACGCCCCCTCCCCTCAGCCCCCCACCTGGCTTCGAGTTTGAAGCTGGATTCTGATGCAGAAATGAAATCATTCGGTGGGCTGCGCCTCCCTCCCTGGTGGGCGAACGCCAACTCGAAAGGCATTTCCAACGGAAGCGAAGAAGGAACCTGGCTTTTGACGCGCGCCACACACGCTCCTTCACACTTACACATGCCCTTGCGTGCGCACACACAAATACACACACACACAAAATCCTGGATCCTGGCTCCTGACGCTGCAGCAAGTCTAGACACCAGTTATCCACTTGATGAGCCCAACACACCCGTGATGGTTCGAGCATGCACATGCACACACATACACAACGTGGTTCAGCGGAAAGAGCCCGGGCTTGGGAGTCAGAGGTCATGGGTTCGAATTCCGGTCCGCCACTCGGCCGCTGGGTGACCGTGGGCAAATCACTTCACTTCTCTGTGCCTCAGTGACCTCAACTGTAAAATGGGGATTAAAACTGTGAGCCCCAAGTGGGATAACCTGATTACCCTGTATCTACCCCAGCGCTTAGAACAGTGCTCTGCACATAGTGAGCGCTTAACAAACACCAACGTTATACCCACAAACTCACACATCCGGACACACTCACCCATACACTCATGTCCACGAAGCAGGTTGCCTTTTTGAAAAAAACATCAGAGCAGGGCAGCAAATCTCAAACCCACGACCAGAAAGGGAAGAGTCAGAGACCTTTTCCTGCCTTCCCTTCCTCATTCAATCCCCTTCCCATCACTGGTTTGACACATCCACTTTCTTTCTGTCCCCCCAAGCGTTTTTCCCCACGAGGAACCCTCTTCATTGTCCTTTCGTGCTTTCTAAAGATCTCCAGGAGGCAGCCAACCTTATAATTACAGTGAGGAAGAGAGGGGTAGATAAGAGGAGGTGTTTGTTTGGCATTCCTATAGACTGTAAGCTCTTTTGGGGCAGGAAACATGCCTGCTAATTTTGTTGTATTGTACTCTTCCAATCGCTTAGTACAGTGCTCTGCACTAAGTGCTCAACAAATACTACTGACACATTGATTGATTGATTGATTGATTGATTGATTGATTGATTCTCCAAACCACTTCCACTGCACAGCTGTCCTTCCCCCCCCCGGCCACCCACTGTGGAGCCCCTCTAGACCATAAGGTCTTTGTGGGCAGGGAATGTGTCTATCAGTTCTGTCTCCCTGTACTCTCCTGTGTGCTTAGTACAGTGCTCTGCACATAATCAGTGCTCAATAAATACCACTGATTGATTGACTGATATATGACCTAGCGGAAAGAGCACGGGCCCGGGAGTCAGAGGACCTGGGCTTTAATCTCGGCTCCACCACGTGCCTGCTCTGTGACCTCAGGTAAGTCACTTAACTTCTCTGTGCCTCAGTTACCTCACGCGCAAAATTAGGACTCAAAACCCGTTCTCCTTCCTACTTGTACTGTGAGCCCTGTGTGGGACAGGGACTGGGTCTGACGTGATTATCTTGAATCTTCCCCAGTGCTTAGAACGGTGCCTGACACAGAATAAATGCTTAACAAACGACAGTTATCATTGTTGTTGTTGTCATTATTATTACTGCTGCTGTTGTTGTTATTAATCCAGGTGTAGTTCCCTAATCGGCCAATGCTCGGACCTGGGCCAGAAAAAATTTCAACCTTCAGCGAAGGCTCAGAGCAGGAAGGAAGAGGAGGTCCAAGGACGCTGGCTAGGAAGCCCGGCGGCTCCACAGAAGGCCGAGGGGGCTGACCCTCCGGTCCCCGGAGCGTGGCCAGAGCAGATCGGTGGTCCCACGGGAGACCCAGGGAAACGTGAGGAAGAGCCCGGGTGCCCCAACCCTGAAGCGGAGGGACACGGAGGAGAAACTGTCTCCTCCAGCTCCCAGGATGAGTGGATGGAGAGGACAAACCCTCACCCCTTCCGGATGGCCCAGAGGATCACTTCCCACATGGGCCTGAACACCGGAAACCACATCGCTATAATGATGCTCCCAGAAGGGGCGGTGGGGGGTAAGTCGGGGGGTGTCTCTGCCAGCCAAGCCCAGTGCCCTCGGGTGCCTCTGATCCATCTCTTCCAGGGTCAGGCCTGCCTGGACCACAGCCCCTTCTGGGGTCGGAGGTCAGAGGCCAGAGACCAATTACTAGGCAGAGCATCGCCTTCCTCTAACCTGCTCTACTTTCCCATCCAGGGTGAACAGAGGCAGCTTGAAATGGCTCACCCCGCCCCACTGAGGGACAGCGTGGCCTAGTGGAGAGAGCTCAGACCTGGATTCTAATCTCAGCTTCACTACTTACCTGCTGTGGGCCCTCGGACAAGACACTTCACTTCTCTGGGACTCAGTTTTCTCATCTGTAAAATGGGGATTAAATCCTACTCCACCTACTTAGTTTATGGGCCCCGTATGGGACGGGGACTGAGTCTGTCCCAATTACCTTGGACCTAGTCCAGGGCTCAGTACAGTCCCTGGCATACAGCGAGCACTTAAAGAGCAGAACAGTAATGATAATAGTAACAACTAGGCGATTCAGAGAATGAGGACTGGCTAAATGGGCCATTAATTCCGGGCCCGGCCCAGCCCGTTGTCCTGGGTGGGAGCCCACGCCGCTGTGGAGTGGCAGAAAGTCAAGGGGCCCCGTTGAGCCCCCGAGACAAGCACGAAGAGCGGCTTCGTCACCCTTGCGCCTCACGGCACCAGTCAAGGGGAAGGAGCAGCCCCCACCTGACCACATTGTTCGCGCACCGAAAGGCCGCCAGCCACAAGGCAAAGGTAGGCCACCCTCCGGCCCGGAAGAGAACCCCCGGCAGCCGGGACAGGCAGGAATCCAGGGCTAGGTATTCCCTCAGGGTCACACGATTCCCCTGCAGGAAACGAGGACAGGGAAGGAGGTGAGGCCTAAGCCTCCTGGGGGCTCCTTTCCTGAAGGGCGTCGGTCACGTGATGCATCTGGGTGCCGCCGTCGGGGACGGGATCCTGGCGCGGATGGACATTGGGACGTCCCAGGAATGACCTTACTCGGGGCCCAACGCCCTCCGCCAAGACAGCAGAACACTGGCTGCAGTCAACAATGCTGGCACCGCCCAACCCAGACGGGGCCGGGAGAGACTACTGAATTCGCCAGCTGGCCCGAGTCAACCTGGAGGGGACCCCTGGATCCCCTCCACCCCTCTGCGAATCAGAGCGAGTGGAGCCCCAGCCCCCAACCCCCGGAGAGGCCCTCCTGGGGAAGCAACGGCTGGACCCCCAGCCCGAGGCCCAGACGCCTTCACTTGGCGTCTTTCCTTTCTCGATCCCGAGGCCGAAGACCTCGAACAAACACCCCGGCCGCAGGCACCTGAATCAGCGGCCCCAGATCCCGGCCGGCGTCGGCAGCTCTCGGGAGATTCCCCCAGCTGGAAACCCGGCGGGCGCCCCCGTGCTCACGCAGACGCACGCACGCGGACGGGCGCGTAAGCGCGCCCTCCCTCCGTGAGGGTATTCCCGCCCAAGCAGCCCTGCCCCGTCTCTCAGAGATGGACCAGCAGGGCTGAATTGGGGGGGGGGGGGGGATCCTTCCTCGAGGCCCCCTCATCGCCCCATCCAACCCTCATCCCCGGGTCCCTCCTCCCCCCGGCCCTCACCTGGGCACTCGGGGCGACGGCCGCGGAGACGGGAGGATGGCCACGCCCGGGGTCCGGGAAGAGGTACGGAGCAGAGCAGAAGCTCGGGCCGCTCCCCCGAAGCGGATTCCCGGCGGCCCCGAGGGAATCCGGGCCGAGGTCCGGGCGGGGCGGGTGGGAGCGAGAGGGGGAGACGACGGGGGTCAGACCGGACGGTACTCACCCTGGGGACGGGAGAGGTCTGGGAGCCCTTCCTCTGAGCGCTGGTCTCTGGCGTCAGGTCCCTGTGATCCACCTGCACGTGACTCTCCAGGTCTTCGGGGCTCTCGAACTTGACGCTGCACTCCGGACAGCGGAGGCCGCCGCAAGGCCGCTCGCCCGCGTCCGGCGGGGTCAAGCCGGCCGCCTGTCCGTTGGTGCCGCGGGCCATGCAGCCGGCGCACAGGCCGTAGGGCAGCCCGTTGACGTCCAGCTTGACCAGGTCCTGCTTGTTGCGGAACTCCTTGAGGCACAGGGCGCACTTGTAGAGTTTCTGCAGGGCCTGGCCGTTGGGGGAGGAGGCGGCCGAGCTGCCGGCCAGCTTCTGCATGTGGAAGGTCCCGTGGATCTTGAGCTCCAGGGTGGAGGTGACGGTCTGCATGCAGACGACGCAGCGGAAGCCCGTGAGAGAGTTGCGCAGGTCGGGGTGCATCTGGCAGTGCTCGATGAACTCCTCCTCGCTCTGCAGGGGCATCTTGCAGATGCGGCAGGTGCCCGTGTCCAGGCTCTTGCTGTGCGTGACCTTGTGCTCGGTGAGCGTGAGGAGCGAGGGGAAGCGCTCGCCGCAGATGGGGCACATGTAGTGCTTGGCGGGGCCCCGGTGGGTCTGCACGTGCTCCCGCAGGCCGTTCTCCGAGAAGAAGGTCCGCGAGCAGACGTTGCACTTGTGGCTGCCCTTGATGAACTCGGCCTTCTTGCGGGAGCAGTCGTCCTCGCCGGGCCGGATGTTGTGGTCCCGCAGCCGGTGGTTCTGCAGGAGCACCTCCATGGTGTAGGCGGCCCCGCAGATGTCGCAGCCGTACATGGGCTCCGAGGCGTCCACGTCGTCCTCGCTGGCCTCCAGGCTGTTGGCGGCGTCGGGGTTCTTGAGCAGGGCGCCGGGCAGGTCGGCGGGCTCCGCCTTCTTGCCGGCGGGGGCCAGCCCGTTGGCGGTGCCGTTCTCGGCCGCGGCGTCGAAGACGCAGTGCTTCTCGCGCAGGTGCTTCTCCAGGAGGATGATGGCGTGGAAGGCCTTGCTGCAGAACTTGCAGTTGTACTTCTTGCTGTGGGTGGTGATGTGGCACTGCAGCTCCACCTCGGTGCTGAAGGTCTCGCCGCAGAAGATGCACTTGTGGGACTTGGCCGGGTTGCCCAGGTGGCTGTGCTTGACGTGGGCCTGCAGGTCGGCCTCCTTGCGGAAGTCCCAGTTGCAGGCGGTGCAGCGGTACATCTTCTTCTCGTTGCTGTGCTTGACGGCCAGGTGCACCTGGATGGAGACCTTGGAGTCGAAGACCTCCTGGCAGAGCGTGCAGTGGTAGAGCACGAAGGTGTGCATGTCCAGCAGGTGCTTCTGCAGGTCGTCCACCGAGGAGAACTGCTTGTCGCAGCTCTCGCAGACGTAGTGGGTGGAGGTGGTCATGTAGTGGACGGTCAGGTGCTGCAGCAGGGACTCCTGGGAGTCGAAGTCCTCCTTGCACTGCGGGCAGGCCTGCTTCCGGAGGAGCAGCTCCAGGTGCAGCTTGAGGTGGGTCTGGAAGCTGTCGAAGTTGGAGAACTTCAGGTCGCACTGGTTGCACGGGTACTCGCCGTCGGAGCCGGCGCCGGGCCCGGCCGAGAGCCGCTGCCGCTTCGGCGAGGAGACCTCCACGTCCGAGGAGCCGGGGCTCTGCTCGCCCTTGGCCTTCTTGCCGTGGGCCAGGGGGATGTTCTTGTGGTTCTCCTTGATGTGCTTGGTCAGCTTCAGCAGGGAGCCGAAGATGGGGGAGTTGGTGCAGTAGGGGCAGGAGTAGACCTCCAGGAAGGACTGGGCCGGCTGGACGGCCGGCGGGTCCAGCTTGGCGCCGCCCGGCCCGCAGTGGGCCTGCTGGATGTGCTCGGCCAGGGAGGCCTCCGTCAGGAAGCCCATGGAGCACTGCGGGCAGAAGAAGGCGTTGCTGCCGTCGGCGGGGGCGGCGGGGGGCCCGCAGTGGGAGCCGCGGATGTGCTCCTGCAGCCCGTTCAGGTCGGCGAAGGTCTCGGGGCAGTAGTTGCAGTGGAAGGCGGCCAGGGCGCCCGCCGGCACCAGCGGGTAGGCGTGGTCCCTGTGGGCCTTGCGCACGTGCTCGTTCAGGTTGTAGAGCGTGGGCAGGGTGTCCAGGCAGACCTGGCACGTCCGGCTCTGCTGGGGCTTGTCCGCGTGCATGGTCTTCAGGTGGATCTCCAGCACGGCCAGGCTGTGGAACTCCCGCTTGGAGCAGAAGGGGCAGCTGTAGGCCACCTTGGCCCAGGCCGGCCCGCCGCCCTCCTCCCGCTCCCCGGCCCGGCCCTTCTTCGGGCCCCGGGGGGGCTTGGGGGCCGAGTCCGGCGTGGAGCCCCGCTCGGCCGAGGCGCTCGAGTCCGGCGTGGCGCTGCTCAGCGAGGCCCCGCTGCCCAGCGCCGGGTCCGGGCTGACGCTCGGCTGGCCCGAGTCCGGCTGCCGGTGGCTGTCCAGGTGGCAGTAGACCTCCTCCACCGAGGAGAACTGCTCCGGGCACATGGGGCACTTGTGCTTCTTGTTGGCGTGGGCCTGGTGGATGTGGGCCAGCAGGGCGTTCTCGTCGGCGAAGGCGTCGGGGCAGTGGATGCACTGCAGGTCCGCCTGCTCCGACAGCTGCGGGTGGCGGGTCAGCACGTGCTTCTCCAGCTCCTCCGTCTGGCCGAAGGTCTCCTCGCAGTAGTCGCACATGAAGTCGTCCTTCTTGGCCTCCTTCTCCGTCTTGGCCAGGTGCTCCTTGTTCTTCTTGTGCGCCTGCATGTGGCTCTGCAGCGAGCTGGTCGACGAGAAGCCCCGCTTGCAGACGGTGCACTTGAAGGGCTTGCTCGAGCTGTGCGTCTTCAGGTGGATCTTCAGGTGGTCGCTGCGCGAGAAGGCCGCCTCGCACTCGTGGCAGTGGTACTTCTTGTCTCCCGTGTGCAGCTTGATGTGGCGGTCCCGGCTCCGCTTGTGCTTGAAGAGCCGGCTGCAGTAGGTGCACTTGAAGGGGAGCTTGTCGCTGTGGATCTGCTCGTGCCTCTTGAGGTAGCTCAGCCGGATGAACGACTTGTCGCAGAACTGGCAGGGGTACGGCAGGCCGGTCCCCCCTTCCTCCTCCCCGGTACCCAGGTCGCACCCATCGCCGATCATCGGCGTGGGGGATGCGACATCCTTGCTGGAGGGAGACGAGGCCACCCAGGAGAGCTGCGGGTCGTCGTCACCATCTGGAACGGGAAGCCGGGGAGGAGATTAAAAACCGCTCTCGGGGCGGAGCGTCCCGACGCCGCCGCGGGCTTCTCCCACCGCCGGCTGGGAGAGCGCGGGCCCGCGGGGGATCGGCGGCCGGGGAGGCCGGAGAGAGGAACGAGAAGGGAAATGGGTGGGCGGCGAGGGGGTGGGAGGGATGTGTGTGTGCGTGCGCGCGCGTGCGTGCGTGCGTGTGAGCGAGAGGGAGAGATCGTTGGGGAGCGCGTGTGAGACATGAAGATTGTTGGGGGTGTTTGCGACGGCGGGAAAGATGGCCGGGGGGTGTGAGAGAAAAAACGTGTGGGAGCGTTTCTGTGGGAGAGGTAGAGAGAAGGGAGATTGTTGGCGGGTGACTGTGTGAGAGAGAAAGTGGGGGGGATGTGGGAGAAGAGAGAGATTGTTTGGGGTGTCTGGGCAAGAGAGAGAGTGTGTGTGTGGTGAACGTGGGTGAGAAAGAAAGCGTCTGCTGTGGGGAACGTGCGAGAGCGTTTGTGGTGTGTCTATGGGTGTGGGTTTGTGCACGCGAGTCGGGGCGCCGTAGGAAGAGGCGGGGGAGAGGAATCAAATCAAACGTATTTTTCTCTACTACCACCTGCCCAAGGCGGCGTAGGCGCTCGGTGGCCCCCAGCACTGGTTTTAAGAGCGAGCGGGACAGAAGACAGGCGGCAGCTTCCGAGCTGTCACGGGCAGAAAGACCTGGCTTTCAAAGTGGGGAGCATCCAGAGGCCATCGAGAGAACTGACTCTCCTTCACCCGAATTCTTCTAGCAACTCCTTACAGAGGGCAAATGGGGAAAGAGCCGGCTCAACCCAAACCTTCCTCCCCACCCCATTCGAAGCCTCTAGGAGGAGCTTCACTGTTCCCCAGTGGAGTTAATAACCCAGGATCGAAGCGGTCGCCTGGCAGCCGCCCCCCTTGCGGGGGGTAATGGGACACGGGGACAACTTGCTTTGGGTCTGGAATCTCGGCCAACGAGGCCTCTGGATCCACGAGCGGCGACTGGGCCGCCCCCTCCCTTCCCCTCTGAACCCGGGACGGAAGCAACTTCGGAGCCCTGGAAATGGAAGCGGGGCGCTTCCCCTCCTCGGCCCCCCTACGCGCACACCCCCACGGACCCACCAGTCAGCCAGAGGTGGAGGAAGATGCAAACGTTTCCTCGCCGGTAAAGAAAACAAAACAAGGAAGTTAAATGACCCGCCATCGATAAGGAAACTGGATGAAATCTCCCCGTCCCGTGCAGTGAGTTGAAGATATCAAGTTACTTGTCAAGTCGGATATAAAACTTAATAATGAATGCAATGCGCCGGAGAGCGGCTGCGGGGGCGGGGAAAACAAACAAAACGTAAAACTAAACTACGCTGACCCTTTTTGGGGGGGTCGAAGGGGTGGAAACCCAATAAAGCTGCCCTTCCCCTCCCCGTCCTCCCCCACCCCTGACAAGGGCGGCCGCTAACTCTTATAAAACATTTAACGATCCCCCTCCAACTACTTCTTAAACCAATTCATAAAAAAAAAAAATAAGCCCGCACAAGGTTTCCGTGCCAGAGATAGGCTAGACATGCACTGGTGGAGACACACACCACACCCCCGCATGCGCACACACAGGCACACAGACACACACCCACGCCCACGTGCTCGCCAGACACCTCCGCAGCTCCATTTCTCGGCAAGACGGCATGCCGAAGGGTCAGCCCAGTTTCGCGTCCCCGTCCCCCTCGCCCGACAACGAACGACCGGCCCAAGCCGAAGGAGCCTCACGGACCCGAGAAGAGGCTTCTCTTCCCACCGAGGGAAAGCCAGCGCTGTCATTTCCGGGTAAGAGGGCTTAAGGAGACGTCGGCAAGGCACAGGTCCCCACCTAAAGCCCAGCGCTCCCCCCTCCCCGGTAGCGCGATGCCCCGAGCGGGCAGCCTCCCCACCTCCCCGTGCCACGATTACACTCCTTTCGTCGGCTCCCGATCCACGGCTCCGGGGAGCCCTCCGAGCCGCACCTCGCCTTCAGCCCGGCAACGCGCTCCAACTGTGACAGCGGGCGACCGGGGAGCTGATCACGCGGGCGCCCGAGACAAAGCCGGCCCCGTTGGGTCATGCGGAGAAGTTGGCCGGCCCCGCGCACCTAACTCTCTTTCAACCCTCCTTCCCTGATCCCCCGGAAGCCCCCGCTCCCTCTCGCCGTGGCCCCCGCCTCCCGGCCTCCCTCCCCGACCCACCGCCGGGTGGGCCACCGAAAGGGGGGACGGGGAGAAGGGTGGCACCGAGGGGCCGGGCTCCCTTGCGGGCGGGTGGCCTCGCTCTGTCTGATGTCACCGCCGTTCGCTGGGGGCCCTCTCCCCACGCCAAGGAGACGACGTCCCCTGGGGAGGATCCCATTAATGGGCCCTTCTGACTGGAAGGATCCAGCTGGCTGCCAGCTTCTTGGATTAGATTCAGCGGGGAGGTACCCACAGCTCACTAATTCCCAACTCCACGCCAGCTGGGCTCCTCAAGGGGACCGGAGACAAAAGGGATAGAAAGAGAGGCCGGGCTGGAAATAGGGCAGCACATGGCGAATGTGCCTCCACTCACAATCTTTTTCTAACACACACACACACACATACACAGTCACTTGACACAATACTTGCTGGAAATTAGCTGGGGGCTGTCTAGCAATAACAGTCTGGCCCTCCAAAATCGCAAAAATGTGGACTAAAGTCCACAGGAAAAAAAACCTTCCGTGCAGGAAGAGGGATGTAATCCAAGGAGAGCATTTGTCTTAGGGTGAAGAAACCTTCGTTTTTTACTTCGACATCACAAGGGCCCTTCTCAATCTTCCTCCTCCTCCTCACCACTCTCTCCCCTCCACAACTTAGCCAGGCAGTTAAGAAGTTATTCATTCATTCAATCAATCGCATTTATTGAGCACTTACTTTGTGCAGAGCACTGTACTAAGCGCTTGGGAGAGCACGACGTGACAATAAATGGATCCGTTCCCTGCCCACAGCGAGCTTACCCTCCTAACACCAACACTCACCCGGGCTGCAAAAGGCTGAAGGAAGAGGGAGGGCCCTGCCCCCTTAAGGAGAGGTTCTTAGAGGGCAAAGCTCAGTGCCGTCTGACCCACAAGCACTTAGTCTTTTTTTATCCTATTTTGAAAGCCCCAAAAGAGAGCATTTCTTTGTCTGTGGCACTCTAAACCACCACTGCGATTAGAGTCATTTGGATTCAAATGAAATACGGTCTCTACGATTGAAAGCGACAAATCTGGGGAAATGGACATGTTTACCTAAAACGTTGAGAGCAAAACTGTTTTGTTTCGTCCATTTGGTTTTAAAAATTCATTTCCCTTTAAGTGCGTCTTGATTTTCCACCGTTCGCTTTCTGGAAATGATGTGTGAAGTGTATTATTCATTAAGAAAGTAGCCATCTCCCTTCAATTTCACTCAGGACACAACTCAGCAGTGTTGCCGCGATGGGCGCTGAAGGAGCTGACAGTGGCCTTTTTCCCTTTCTCAAGGATGACGTCTCAGAGTATTCACTTCTTAATCAGTGAATCGGTTCGTTGACAGTATTCATTCACTACTGACTAAGGATCAATCAGAGATGTTCATTTAGTGCTTACTGCGTGCACAGGACTGTACTAAGCACTTGGGAGAGTACAGTCCAACAGATTTGGTAGACACGGTCCGTGCCCACAACAAACGTACGGTCTAGAAGGGGGTAGACCGACTTGAATGTCAATAAATGCATTCATGGATGTGTACAGGAAGTGCTAAAGGGCTGAGGATGAGTGAATACCAGAAGGCACTTTTTAAGCGCTTACTATGTGCCAAGCACTGGGGTAGTACTGGGAAGCAGCATGGCAGAGTGGATAGAGCACAGGCCTGGGAGTCAGAAGATCAAGGGTCCTAACCCCAGCTCCGCCGCAAGTCTGCTGTGTGACTTCGGGCAAGCCATTTCACTTCTCTGGGCCTCGGTTACTTCATCTGTAAAAAATGGGGATTAAGACTGTGAGCCCAATATGGGACAGGGACTGTGTCCAACCTGAGAAGCAGTGTGGCTCAGTGGAAAGAGCCCGGACTTGGGAGTCACAGGTCATGGGTTCAAATCCCGGCTCTGCCACCTGTCAGCTGTGTGACTGTGGGCAAGTCACTTCACTTCTCTGTGCCTCAGTTACCTCATCTGTAAAATGGGTTAAGACTGTGAGCCTCACGTGGGACATCCTGATTATCCTATATCTACCCCAGCGCTTAGAAAAGTGCTCTGCACATAGTAAGCGTTACCAAATACCAACATTATTATTATTATTATTACTACCCCAGCACTTGGAACAGTGCTTGGCAAATAGTAAGGGCTCAACAAGTACCGTAATTATTATTATTACAACATAATCAGATTGAACACAGTCCTTGCCCCACATGGGGTTCAAGTCTAAAGGGGATAGAAAACAGGTATTTCATTCCCATTGTACAGATGAGGAAAACGAGGTGCAGAGAGTTTAAGGGATCTGCTCCGTAGCCCACAGCAGATAAATGGATTAGAACCGATATCTCCTGACTCCGAGCTCTGCGCTCTTTCCAGTAGGCCACGCTGCTTCTCTACTGAATGCAAGGGGCTATACAGAACGTTTGGAATCAAACAATCAATCGTATTTATTGAGCGCTTACTTGTATGTGGAGCACTGTACTAAGCGCTTGGGAGTATCCAACAATAGCAATTAATGGTATGTATTAAGCACTTACTGTGTGCAGACCATTCTACTAAGAGCTTGGGAGAGTGCAATGCAACGGAGTTGGTAGACATGTTTCATTCCCACAGAAAGCTTCCAGTCTAATCTAGCAGGACACACACTGCCTTTCCCCTGTGTCTTCCATGGGTTCTGCTTCCAACCTCTACAGCTGATGGAAAGAGGGAAAAGCTTTGGGCAGACACGGGATAACCCCGCCTGGGTTCCTATTTTACGGTTTTTGTTAAGCACTTACCATGTGCCAGGCACTGTACTAAGCCCAGGGTTAGACACAAGCTAATCAGGCTGGACACAGTCCCCGCCCCACACAGGGCTCACAGTCTTAACCCCCATTTAACAGATGAGGTAACTGACCCCCAGAGAAGTAAAGTGAAGTGAAGTGACTTGCCCGAGGTCACACAGCAGAGAAGTGGTGGAGCTGTGATTAGAACCCAGGCCCTTCCGACTCTCTGGGCCATCCTTTATTCACTCTCCACTAGGCCACACAGCTTCTCACTGCTTCCTTCAACTGCACTGTTTTATGCTTTCGTTGGGTTTATCTTTGTCCCTGTGTTTCTCAGTGTGACTTCATGAATTAAATCTTTCCTCATTTTCCAGGTGCTAACCTCCCAGTCCAGGCTTTAGATTATGAGCATCCTGAGGGCCAGGGATTGAGGCTTTATTTGCCCATCACTGATCTTCCCCAGCATTTAGTAGAGTGCTTTACCCACAGTAGTAATAATAATAATAATATTGGTATTTGTTAAGCGCTTACTTTGTGCAGAGCACTGTTCTATGTGCCGGGGGAGATACAGGGTAATCAGGTTGTCCCACGTGAAGCTCACAGTCTTCATCCCCATTTTACAGATGAGGTAACTGAGGCACAGAGAAGTTAAGCGACTTGCCCACAGTCACACATTTGACAAGTGGCAGAGCCGGGATTTGAACCCATGACCTCTGACACCCTCTTTCCACTGAGCCACGCTGCTTCCCTGTAGTGAACGTAAGCGAATGGATGAAAGAATAAATGAGTGAGTACATGAACGAGTGAATGGAAGGATGACTGGAATGAATGAGTGATCATGCCTGTCCTCAAGAAGCTTTCACTCTAATATGGAAGACAGACAAAAATTGTTTACCAAGATGCTCCCTACACCAGGAAAACCTTTGCGATACAGCAGCTGTGATATCCTACTACCCACCCGAAATAATAACTCTAAAGTCATGCAATCAAGGGAATGAAAGAGAATGAGGCAAAAAAATCACTTTCCAAGAGGAGATTAAAGTCATTAAAAATGGCTAATCCTGCAGCGTGGGACTACTCAAAAAATGGGAAGCACAAAGCTCACCCCGGCTTTTGTCATCCATACAGGAGAGAATGAAAACAAGTATTAAAAGGGGAAGAAAATTCAATAAAAGTTTAATTAGGGGAAAAAAAAGAGCATTAGGCTGACTTCAGAACCTAAGTCGTCTCTGGGATGGATATATGGGTTGTTGAGCTTATTTAGCAAAACTCGATCATCAATCACAAAGCGGAGCTCTAAATTGGCGAGTTAGTATTTGGAGTCTTTGGCCGGGAGCTCCAGCGAGCTTCTTTCCCGTTCCCCGAGCCACCTCTTCACATGAGACATGTTCAGTGAGACGGAGTTTTCCCCGGAAAGGGAACAGGACTGTCGAAAGGAATACAGGGGCCTGTCCTGAGCACCCCCTCTGCCCGGGGGAGAATCTCATAGCTACCGGGAGAGGACCTCGTAGCCATGGGGGGGACACGCACGGTGACTGGTGGTGTCTGTTTTAAGAAGGAACCTAGGCCCCGGACCACAGGCCGGGAAGGGACAGTGGGAAAGATGCTCATGGGGTGGGGTGAAAGGAAAGAAAATGACCCTTCAGTGAAAAATCAACTGTCAAAACATCAATCCAGCAGCTCCTGCAGGAGCCCTGGACACTGCAGAGGGCTTGAAATCAAGCTCCTAGACAAGCTGTCTCAGGGCCTCACTCAAGTCACTTAACTTGTCTGTGCCTCAGTCACCTCATCTGTAAAATGGGGATTAACTGTGAGCCTCACGTGGGACGACCTGATTACCCTGTATCTCCCCCAGCGCTTAGAACAGTGCTCTGCACATAGTAAGCGCTTAACAAATATGAATGTTATTAATATTATTATTGAATGCAACAAGGAACAATGAGGAGCCTGGCACTGGACACTGCTACAGGAGAATGGCAGTTTGGACCCCTTTTACCCTGAACCCAGTGAAGGTCAGGGCCTGGGTCCCACCTGACTATCTTGGATCTATACTGGTGCTTAATACGGTGCTTGGCACACGGTGAACCCTTAACAAATCCCATGATTATTATTAAGATGCAAAATTCAAGAGAGGTGAAGACATGAGAAGTTAAATACTAGAAATATGTATGTGGAACTTATTGGGAATCACATAGATCCTGGGGGAAAGAGGAAGGGATTCAGATGGGTGCATTTGAGAAGGCTTCCTGGAAAAAGCAGTGTTTTAGTAGCATTTGAAAGGAAGGGAGCAATAAGGTGTGACAAAGAGTCATCATGACTGAGAAGCAGCAGGAGAGAGAACACGGGCCTGAGAGGCAGAGGACCTGGATTCTAATCTCAACTCTGCCGCTTCCTTGCTGGGTGACCTTGAGCGAGTTATTTCACTTCTTTGGGTCTCAGTTTCCTCATCTGTAAAATGGAGATTCAATCCCTGTTCTCTCTCCTACTTAGTGGGACAGGGACTCTATCCAACCTGATTACCTTGGCTCTACCTCACAATGCTTAGTTCAGTGCTTGACACAAACAGTGATCTTATTGGCAGGAATTCTTTCTACTAACTCTCTTGTATTGTGTTTTCTCAAGTGCTTTAGCATAGTGCTCAGGCAGTCAGTCGACCGTATTTATTGAACAGTAACTGTGTGCAGAACACTATACTAAGCGCTTGGGAGAGTGCAGACACAACAATATAACAGACGCATTCCCTACACACAACGAGCTTACAGTCTAGAGGGAGAGAGACATTAATAAATACAGATAAAATTACAGTTATGTGCATAAGTGTCATGGGACTGGGAGGAGGGATGAATAAAGGGAGTAAGTCGAGGTGATGCAGAACGCAACAAGCACGGTGTGGCTTTGGGGAGCTCGGGCCTGGGAGTCAGAAGGCTCTGGGTTCTAATTCTGACTATGCCACTCATCTGCTGTGTGACCTAGGACAAGTCACTTAAATTTGGTGCCTCAGTTACTTCAAGGGAATTAAGACTGTGAGCCCCATGTGCTTAATACAGTACCTGGTACACAGTAAGGGTTTAACAGATAACCTTAAAAAAAAGAAAGAGTGTCAAAGGGGATAGCCTATATTGTTCCTTTACACAAGATGCTCCTTCTTTCAATCCTAGATTCCTTCAGAAAGTCAGGTTGTATCCTATCCCCAGGGCTCCTGTGAACCATATTGACTGTGAGTCCACCATTGATACTTTTTTTTTTAAAAAAAAGGCATTTGTTAAGTGCTTACTGTATGCCAGGTAATGTCCTAAATGCTGAAGTAGATACAAGCTAATCAGGTTGGACCTAGAACATGTCCCACATGGGCTCACAGTCTTAACTCCCATTTCACAGATGAGGCAAATGAGGCACTGGAAAGTTAGATGCCTAGCTCAAGGTGACCCATCTGGCAAGTGGCAGAGCTGGGATTAGAACTCAGGTCCTTCTGATTCCCAGGCCTGTGTTCTATCCACTCACTGAGTGTTTACTTTATTCAGAACTCTGCAACTAAATACTTGGTAAAATAAAAATGAATAATCAAACACGCTATCTGCCCTCTAAACTGGGAGGCCCTCTGGACTGTAAGATCACTGTGGGGAGGGAATGTGTCCATTTATTGTTATTTTGTACTCTCCCAACCACTTAGTACAGTGTTGTGCACACAGCAGGCACTCAATAAATATGATTGATTGATTGACTGACTGACTGACTGATGAAGCTGTGTACAGAACTGTACTAGGTGCTGGATGTGGGGTGGGAGGGCGAGGCACAAGATCAGAACCAGCCTAAAAAGGAGTCAGGACCAAGAAGGCTAGGCAAGTTTTCAGTCGAACACAAAACACAAGCAACAGGTAAAAACCCACAACAGATACACTAGTGACGCAAACCATAAAGACAAGTAAATCTTCCTTTAACAGAGAGTGAAGTAGAAAATGCCTCTGTCTGGCTCACGGGTGCCAAATGGTTGATTGGGCTGAATCACAGATGGCAGGAGCAGCAGTGAGATGAGAGGGGCCAAGGGATAATTCTCCATATAATTGAGACTTGGGGCATTTGTTAAGTGCTTATTATGTGCCAAGCACTGTGCTAAGTACTGGGGTATAGAAGAGATGATCATTATCCTCCGTGGGGCTCACAGTCTAATGGAGGGAAATAACAATCCCCATTTTGCAGATGAGAAAACTGAGGCAGAGAGGAAACAAGTGACTCGTCCAAGATCACCCAGCAGATCCAAAACCTGTGAACAGGGAAAAAGCTCATCGTGGGCAGGGATCTTGTCTCCCAACTCTCTCATACTGTACTCTCCCAAGCATTTAGTACAGTGGTCTGCACACAGGAAGCACTCAATAAATATCTCCCTAACCCCACTTCCTTGGCATTTCCTTTAGACAAATTGAATTCGTGCTCTAATTGAAAATTCAACGAAGCCCCGGTCTGAGCAGAAATCAAACAGAAGAGGAAAGAAAAAGAAAGAACTTTAATTTACTGGCCTGTCTGCTACGGTTAAATTCTAAAAAGGGGAGGCCTTGGCAGGGGCGAGGAGAGAGACGGGATCCACGGGTGCATGCTAAAGGCGTGTCGAAATCCCCTGTCCAACAGCATGTGGTCTGGCTCCCAAGGGACAGGGAGAGGGGCGGGGGACAGACCTGCAGACCGAATTTGGCCTGAGTGTGTGTGTGGGAGGGTGGGGGGCGGCCTGCCCAAAACTCCCAAAGGGCATCGCCCATCCAACCCTGACAAATCAACAAAAATGATCACCGGGCTCCGTGAGATCCCACTGCGCTTCTGTCCAGGACACGAGGAAGGGTGGGGGAGCGAATTTTATGTTAGATCCAGGAATCAACTGAATGTTTTCAGGGTTGGATCACTGTTTTTCTTGACTCCCTTTGGAAAACCAGCAGATACCCTATTCTGCTGTGTGTTTCATGGACGTGAGGCTGCAGGCAGCTGCACTCTAATTACATGTAAAGTGTACCAAAACATTCCTTTTATCACAGACTGTAAATCTGTTAGCATCTGTCTCTCCTTTGTTTCTTCCACAAGATACAAGCTTGTTTCTACATTTTTCTCACCTGTAGCGGTGATTAAAATTCATTATAAATGAAAGGAGTGAACACTAAAACAAGTTCCTCTGTGTACAGTTCTAAACTCAAATTAGAAACAGCTGTTTGCTAATTCATGCAGCGATGTTTGGTCGTGCTCTGTGAATCAATAATAACTCGCCCTATCTCGACAGAAATTTTTGGATAATCCATAGATTTAACTCGGGGTCTTGGACGCGTCGAGCCGGCACGCGGAGGCAGAAGCTGAAATGGTCCTCGGAAGGGGAAGGTGCGGACAGTGAGCCGTTGCTGCCCGGGGGGAGGTGAAAAGAGGTGAGCGGGGGCACTCCCTCACCTCTTCTGAACCAGAGACCCCCTCCTCAAAAAAGAGGCACGATTCTCCCCCACCCCCACCAAACAGGCCGAGAGATAAACCCTTATGTCCCTCAGCCCCCCAAGCCCTAAAAAGCCATTTGCATTAGGCGTGCACTGAGCATAATCTTGAGGCAAGAGGAAATTACAAAATTAAAATTCTAATTGGTACCCAGAACCACTTTAAACTATTAAGTATGGGTGAGGCTTTCTTAAGGAAATAATCCTTTGATTGGGATTAGACTTGTTTGGATAGCGTTTTGCCAGTCTATATAATTTTAACTGCAGTAGCTAGAATTACAGTCTGTAAAGTCTCCTTTGTGTTTCTGAGGGGCGTCGTAGCCGGTATTTTGCAGCCGCTCTGCCAGTGTGAAAGAAAAGAGGCAATCGGGTGGCAGAGCCCAACCCAGGCAGGGCATTTCAGTCCTCGGGCTCTGGTTGTGGGTTTGGTGTATATGCGACAAGGGAGTCTGGGACCCTGATACCCAGGGGCTCTCTGAATGCACTCCCCAACCCCTCCGCCTCTCCCCCCGCCCCCTAACACCACCTCCCCGTCACTGCCTTATACCAATGCTAAGGGCACAGAGACCCACCAGCAAGGTCAGACTTTCCTTGAAGTTGATTGAAATTCCTCCATTTCTCTCGGGGAACAGTGCTGGGGCTAAGATCACCCAACACCTGTCTGTGCCCCCTCCCCACGCCATCCCCACTCCCCCGGAAGTAAGAATAAATAATGAACAAACCTTTCTCTCTGACCCCCGCCTCTTTCCTGAAGCCCCCGATACCTCTCCAGACACGCTCAATCATGCACACACATACAACACACACACACACACACACACACACACAGAGTGCATGCAGAGGTAAAAAGCTGAAAATATTCATGATTAAAGATAGAATGGAAAGGGTGCCCTTTGGCTGGCTTCTTTGGTCTCTCGTATTTCGAACAACACCCCCCTACCGCCACGGTCCCAGTATCCCCCCCGTACCCTCTCTGGTCCAGGCGACCCTTGACCGTGACATACCTCCTCACGCCAGGAACAACAGCCTCTCTCAAAGGTCCTACCAACCCGCTCCCCCGATCCACTGCCAACCGACGCGGAGGCCATGGCACTGCATTTAGGAGATCGCCCAGCAAATAAGCAAGGGGAGAAAAGAAAGATGGCTCGCAACTGGAAAAGTCTATTAAAGCCCAAGCCATGATAAAGGGAAGGGGCCGGCTGGAGGGGGCTGGGGCGGGGGGCAGGGGCTTCTGCCGCCGCTGCCGTGGGATCCGACGAAGAAAACTGATTTGTCTGAAGGAACGGAGCCCGCAATCTGTCACTTTAATGGGGTCCATTCGTTTCTCCGGCCACTCTGCCGGGAGGGTTTAATGCTTTAATTGAGGAAGAGTTAGGGCCATCTTTCCCACCACTTGCTGCCCCGGCTCTGTCCCGTTGGCCCATGATGATAAAATAGCATCAGCCGCACAGGCTGGTGTGGGAGGTAGAAATAACTGCTCTGGGAAGGAGTGAGGACTCATTCTCTCGAACCACAGAGCGGCCAAAGCCGTCCCCTCCGCGCTCCTGCTGCTGAGCAATTTTGCACCGAGAGCCATGGGAGTTCATAGCTGGGGGCCGGGGGTGGGGCGGGAAGGTGGCAATGGGGACAACCTCATGAGGTCAGTGGGTCCAGCCCCCCGGGCTCCAGTCAGGCCTGCAACAAGCCCAGGCACTGGGGACCAATCAAATGAATGGCATTTATTGAGCACCTGTTCCGTGCAGGGTCTAGTGCTAAGCACTCTGAAATGCTGTTGCTACTCATTTTTATTAAAAAATTATCCAGAGGCATGAATTCATCAACATCCATAGTCACATAACCTCCAGAAGCAGATTGTCCTTCCCCAGGTCCAAACAGAATTCCCCGGCCGCCGACTCCGCCTCCATCACGGTGGTGATGGAACATAAATTCTCCCATTCAGTATACCTTCCTGTACTCGTGGGCCAAGGGATGTTTCCCGTCAGTCTTTTTCTCTCCAGGCTTAATAACTCTAATTCCATTAATGTCACCTCGTGGAACCCAGGTCCCATGAAACTCTGCTTTTCAGTTGATGGAGAGCACGGCACTGGCAATGAAGCTGACTTTGCCTGAGCTAGTGCTCTCTCTGAGCAAGCCAGAGGTATCGAGGCTGAGGAATTCCACAGCCAGAGAGCATATCTGGAGCTGGAAGCTGGGAAGCCCTCTGGAATCAACCGTACCGCTCTTACGAGTTGGGGACTGGAGCTAGGATCCTGCCCTATACTTGGCCAGGAGTCCCACCTTCACTGCCATTCTGGGAGGCTTGCGGAGGGGAGCGAGGGGTTGCAGAGCTCCAATCCTACCCTGCCACAAATCTTCTGCAAAACGGAGATCCAACGATTTGTGTTTCGGGCTCTTCATCTGAGAAATGGGAAGACGCCCAGTGAGCTCCCAGTCAACAAAGAATGACGACAAAGCCCATACCCAGTACAGACTTTCCTGAAAGGGCTGATGACTGTCTGTCTTCCCTACAGGATCGTATGCTCCTTGAGAGCAGGGATTGTGGGTTTTTTCCCCTTTGTGCGCCCTCCCAAGTGCATAGTACAGTGCACAGAGTAGGCTCTCGGTACAACTAGGATTGATTAGTAAATAGGGGATACATTAGAACCTATATTTTAGACGGTTCTGGGGAAATATGGGGTAGTGCCTTCCTGTAAATTCCACTTGGTGCAAATGTGTTGAATAGACAGCAACCAGATCTCCACAGGGGAGGTCAAAGGTCTGAGGACCACCTAGCCCCCCTCACCCTCTCCACTCCTTCCCCCTCTGCTGCTTTCTTGGTCTTAGCCCTGATGGATTAATCAACGGTAACTGCTGAGAGCCTACTGGACGCGGAGCACTGTACTAAGCACTTGGGAGAGTGTGAGACAAAAGAGTAGGAAATGGTGATCCCTGCTCACAAGGAGGTTACAGACTAGAGGGGCAGATAGATATCAAAATAAAATATTATTGTCATCATTGTTATTATTATGGTATTTGTTACATACTGACCTTGTGTTGAGCACTCTTCTAGGTGCTGGGTAGACACAAGTTAATCAGACCGGATAAAGTCCCTGTCCCACATGGAACTCACAGTCTAAGTAGGAAGGAAAATAGGTACTTAAACCCCATTTTACAGGTGAGGAACTGAGGCACAGAACGTTAACTGACTTGCCCCAGGTCAGACAATTACAGATTACAGATGGGTAAGTTTGTAAGTGCTGTGGGGCTAGGGGAGAGGTTAATATCAAAATGCTCCTGACCACGAGGAGGTGGGATATTTGTTTTAAGTGCCTACTGGTGCAAGATATTCTCCAAAGAGCTTGTTTTTTGCCCACAGGGAGCAAACTCCTCACGTCAGCTCCTGGACCTGGTGACCCCCACCCAACCTCTCCCTCTTGCCCTGCCTGGTCAGGCCATGATTGCCCAAGCTCCTCTGGGAACGTGGGCGACAAAGTTGGAAGGCTATGGGAAGCCTTGGAAGAGGAAAGCTGAGGGACATGGGAGAAGGGGAGAAGGGTCTCCCACCCCAGCCTCCAGGATCGTCCCCCCACCCCAGGCCCCTGTCCCTAGTCCCCAGGGCCATCTCGCAGGACTGGTCCCCACCCCAGCAGACTGTGGTCCCTGAAGACAAAGGTTGGGGGTGCCTGTCAGCCCTGAAAACTCTCTCTCCCTCTTCCTTCCTTTCCTCTCTCTGTGGCACAGGTGTGGTGCTGGGCCACCTGGTCCCTCTGGTCCCTCTCCTGGGACTCCTCCACCCTCAAAGGAGCCTGTCCCCAGGGCCTCCCACAGAGAAAAGTTTCCGTGCCCAAGGCATCGCGGACCCTTCCTGGGAGAGCTCATGGAGGCCCCGGGATTGTGGTTAAAGCTGACACCTGTCTGCTAAGCCTGGAGCTACCAACATCAACTCCTCTTCAAGAGCCTGGGTCCGGGTTACCTTAGAGACTCCCGCCTCCCCCGGAGGGCTTCGCACACCAATTAAGATCTCCTGTTCGAGGCTCCAGGGATAGAACTCGGGGGCCCCAAGCCCAGGCTGATTCTACCCTTAGACTCTTGTCCCCCATGGCCCTACAGCCCCCAGGTGAGGTCAGTTGGAGGGCACGGGGGAGAGGCCAGTCTCCACACTGGGCTTTAGGCCGGGGGTGGAGGGGAGAGGGTGGGCTCGGGCTGGCTGTAGAGCCCCCGGTGGGTTTAGAGTTCCTGGGGGGGATCCAGTTCTGAGTGTATTTTGGAAAGTCAAAACAGTAAACAGTTTCCCCCAGCCCCCAGGGCCCAGCTGCTCCCGGCACCCAAAACCCCAGGTGGATTCGAGTCACGGGAATGGTGAAGCAGAATTCTTGACCAACCTCTGGTTCGAGCTATTCTCCAGACAGGGTAGGAAGCAAACCCTCGGTGGGGGAGGTGGGGAGGAAATTAATATCAGTCCTCCCCCCTACTCTCTGTTTTCTCACATCTCTGCCCACACTCCCGTTCTCATTCAAAAAGCAATGATCACTTCCTCCCAAAACAGCACGGAAGAGCTACAGCTTCGGTGCTTTGCACTCACTGACAAAGTGACTCCTCTTCAATTCCAGAGAGCTTTGTGAGAGAGCCAGGAGCAGGACCCGGGGATGGGAGATTGCCGGGGTTCACCTGGAGATGGAATTGGAGCTCTGGGGTCCCTCCGAGGGGCTCCTTCACCTTTCACGTTTGGTCAAAGGTACGACTCACCAGAGAAATTTTCAATTTTCACTAGATTTTCATGTTTCCGCCTAGAGAAAAATTGTTGTTCTGGGTTTTCCTGCCAAGCTTTCGAGCCTAAAGCATTTAAGGCTGGGTGCTGGGTGCTGTGTGAGCAGAGCCAGGGGTAAGAGAAGGAAGCAATAGAAGCAGCAGCTTAGTAAAGACAAGAAGGGTTGCCCCTCCCAAGATTGGTGGGGATCGGGGGGGGCGTGGGTAGACGACAATCGGGCACTTCAGCATTTCAAGGGTGATTTTGACAATGATCAGGCTGGGGCCAGAGAAGAAGTCCAGAACAAAGAAAAGCTAGGGCAGAACCCATCCCCACTCCTGCCGGAGGCAGGGGACTGGCCCATATGACCTTTGTTCTAGACCCTGAGAACTCCCTCACCAGGTTTCAAGCCCAAAGCAAGGGCCGGAGCCCCGTCTCCCCCAGCAGCTGGGTGCCCAGCTGGGTCTCCCTGCAGGAGGGGATTTTCTACAGACTCAGCCATCAGTGGAAAAGAAGAGTGCACTGGAGCCGATATTATTGCTGCCTCACCGCTCTTCCTCCTCCTCTCTCTCCACTCCCCTCTTCCCTCGGCCGAAACGGGCTGCGTCCCGGCACACGGGCTCCACCTGGAGTCTCTGGGGTCACAGAGACTGACCACTCCGGAAGACCCTTCCAGAGAACGGGGCAGCCCGCTCGGAGCAGGCAGCTCTGCCCCTCCCCTGGGGATCAGCCGGCTAGGGCAGAATGCAATTAGTTCAGTCTCTGTGTCTGCGGCTTTTAAAAAATGTCAGGGCGAGAGGGAAGGAAAGAGAGAGAGAGAGCACACAGTTGAAGATTGGGCAGCCTGAATCCTGACCATCCGACAACATATTTTTCAAGACCCACCAGCTAGGCAGCCTCTAATTATTTGTAACTGGCCTGAGAGAAACAACGTCAAAACAAGAGGGGAGAAGGGAAGACAGGGGTGAGGAGAGTTCTCGACTAATTCAGACCAAAGCAGAACTAATGGACAGTTTTAATAAAAACAATAAGCTGAAATCCCGTGCTCTTAAAGACACAGTCAACAAATGAGTTGGGCATCCTTTCTGAGCTCTGACATCCAAGAGATTCCATCAGATTTCTGTCCCCCCAGAATCAGGGAGACTCTAGTATGGTGGCTGTTACTTCAGATGAGATGCATGGAGGACTTTTTCCCCCGTCATGACTCTTCCTTCTGGGGAGCATAAGGCTGTCTTTCAACAAAGACCAACTCTCCTCCTCACACTGCCCTTTGAAGTGTGTCCGGGAGTGACCCAGGAGCTGGGATCTGAAGACCAGCGCTGCCCCAACGCCGGTTGAGTCTGAACTGCCCAGCTGTAGCGGAAGTCCTACCTTTCATCGGAGGGACCTGATCGGAATGGAGAAAATCTTTGGTTGAATCTGTGGCCCCAGACCACAGATGGCTAGTCAGGCTCTGGCCTCACTTGGCAAGACTGTCTGCGACTTGGGCTAGGGCTCTCAGAGTCCCACTGCTGGATTCTGCTCCCAGAGCCATCTGGAGAAGAAGCCCGGGGCCCGGCTCAAATAATGGTACTTGTTAATAATGGTACCGGTTAAGTGCTTACCATGTGCCAAGCACTGTTCTAAATTAATATGTTAATATATTAATTAAGATATTAATTAATAATTAGTTAATACACTATAATCTAGCATACGAGTTAATTGGTTTAGACCGTCCCTGTCCCACGTGGGGCTCAAACTGCTGATGCCTATTTTAAAGATGAGGTAACTTAGGCCCGGTGAAGTTAAGAGCATCTTGCCCAAAACCACGCAGCAGACATGTTGCGGAGCTGGGATTAGAACCCAGGTCCTTCTGATTCCCGGGACTGTGCTCTATCCACTAAGCCACACTGCTGGGCCTGACTTAGGTCCATATTCAAATCCAACACGGAATACACCGCTCAAGGAATGAGTCCCATCTTCATCTGGGGGTATTTCTCACTGATTCTCAGACCAGGTGTGGCAGGCGTGGCCTATAAGTATAGGGGTGGGAGTCAGGAAACCTGTACTCTAATCCCAGCTCCTCCACTTTCCTGCTGTGTGACCTTGGGCAAGTCACTTAGTGTATCTGGCCCTTAGTTTTCTCATCTGTAAAATGGGAATGAAATACCTGTTTTCCTTCCCCTTTAGACTGTGATTCCCATTTGGGCCACGGACTGTGACCAATCTGATTATCCAGCGTTTAACACACTGCTTGTTGGCCCAAAGTAAGCACTTAACAAATACCGTAATTATTATCATTATTCCAAGAGGTTTTGGGACATTTCCTCTGTGGAGGATGGCAGAGGTCTTCCACAAAGAGAGCCAACCAACCGTGATACACGTGCCAAGTGGAGAACTGGCCATTGGGAATATCAGTTCATATCTCAACTCCGCAATGGGCTCTCCTGGAAGGTATTCCCACTTGGGTCCCTAATTCTTTCTGGACTCTAATTTCTCCATCTGTAAAATGGACTATGTGCCGAGCACTATAGTAAGCACTGGGGTAGATATACGATAACTACTCTGGACACAGTTCCTGTCACAAATGGGGCTTGCAGTCTAGGGAGCGGGGAGAACAAGTTATCTTTTATCTTATTCCCATTTTTACACACAAGGAACCCGAGGCAAAGAGTAGTTACAAAATTTGTTGAAGGTTCCACAACAGGCAGGTGGTGAAGCCAGCGTCCCGACTCCCGGGCCCCCCGCTCTTTCCATTAGGCTAAACTGCGTCCCGTATGTGCAAACCTTCTCTTCTCGTTTCTTTCCCTCCTCTCTGTAGCACTGTGCTACAGGCTGGGGCAGGCACGAGACCATCAGATCAGACAGAGTCCCTACCCTACAGAAGACTCAGAAGAAACTGAGGCTCAGAGTAGTTAGGTGACTGGCCTTGGGTCACACAGTAGGCCATTGGCTGAGCTGGGCCTGGAACCTGGGTTATCCGACTCTCAGTCCTGTGCTGTTTCCACGAGGCCTTCAGCAGTTTCAGACTGCTCCAATGGTGGGTTGAAAATTATGAGTAGGACCCAAGAATTAGGTGACGTCAGCCTTCTCATCTGTAAAATGGGGGTTAAACACCTGTTCTCCCTTCTATTAAGTCTGTGAGCCCCATGTGGGACAGAGTCTGTGTCACATCTGATCATCTCGTATCTAATACAGCGGTTGGCATATAATAGACCCTTACTAAATATTACACATATTAGCATTATTATTAGAGAGCCTACCCAGAAACAGAGTAGGGGAGCAGGACACATCCGATCTGGTGGAAAGAGGCTTAGGCAGAGTGAGTGCGGGACAGAAAACGGGGTGACCGGCCTAGAGTCACTCAGGCCCGAGACTCCAGGGCTGAGAGCGAAAGAAGGAGGGGAGACAGGAAGCCAGAGGACAGAGAAGCCGACGACCCATTTGGCCAGATGCTGGCCCAAGCAGAGGCTGCCTAAACTTGCAAAGAGAAGAGGATGGCTGGCAATCATCCAGTTTTTTTGTTTGTTTTTTTAGTGGCGTTGTTCAGTGCTTACTATGTGCCAGGCACTCTACTAAGCACTGGGGTAGATACTAGATAATCAGGATGGACACAGTCCATATCCCCCCGCATGGGGCTCCCAGTCTTAATCCCCATTTTACAGATAAAGTAATTGAGGCGCAGAGAGGTGAAGCGACTTTCCCACTTAATCCAGAACAAGGAACAAGATCCCCAAGCCACCCATCACGTCAGCGCAGCCGACTGACAATGAAAGATCCCAGGCCGGGCGGGATCCCGCACCCTTTCCCACCTCCGAGGACCCAGGCGCCCGGGCTCGAGAGGCAGGGAAACGCGGGCAGGAGAGGAGCGGTCTGCCCCACGGGTGACTGCATTTGTGACGAGTCCCAGCACCATTCCATGATGGCCCCTGGAAAACATTTTCCCCTCCTGGAACTGATTCCGCTCCGAGGAAACATTCAGCTCCCGACCAGAACGAGGATTTGAGAATGCAACATTTGGCTTTTGGAAGTGCCGGTTCTGTTTTAGTCATTTTTCAGTTCTCCCGTTTGGCAAGCCAGCTCCCTCGCGTTCTCCTCCCCTTCTTCCCCCGCCTCCCTCAGGCTTACCTTTGCCCCTCTTTCTTAGTCCTTCCTGAGGGGAAGCTCTTCAGCTCGCCAAGTTTAATGGACTGGCAACGGCAGAAACTTAATCTCTCTATTCACCTATGGAGCAGCAGCATCGCAGACACACTGCCGTGAATTCTATTCACACTACCCCACCAGTGACCTCAGCCCCGGGACACAAGCCCCACCCTCTCCGCTGGGAAAAAGATGGGCTGGGATCTCTTTGCTAACTCAAGCACTCCGTATTGTCTCCGTTTATAAAGGAGAGAAAGGAAAGAGAAAGGAGGAAGGGAGGGCTGGGGAGAGAGAGGAGAAAGAGCCAGGCAAAGAAAACAGGCCCAGATGTGGCCAGTGTCCACATGGCACACAGTGGAGAGAAGAGTGGGGAATTATTGAATCCGTTCCATGTGATGGCCACATCGGACAATTCGATCGATTTATAGTATCCGTGGGGCGCTCACTCTTTTTTAATGGTATTTGTTAAGAGCTTACTATGTGCCAGGCACTCTACTAAGGGGGGTAGATACAAGTTGATCAGGTTGGACACGGTCCCTGTCTCACATAAGGTGCACAGTCTTAATCCCCATTTTACAGATGAGGTAACCGAGGCACAGAGAAGTGAAGTGACTTCCCCAAGGTCACACAGCAGACAGGTGGCCGAATCGGGATTAGAACCCAGGTCCTTCTGACTCCTAGGCCCATGCTCTACCCACTAGGCTGTGCTGTTTTTGCTGTGTGCAGATCACTGTACTAAGTGCTTAGGAGATTACAATATAACAGAGTTGGTGGACATGTTCTCTGCCCACGGTGAGCTTCGGTTTAGAGGGACGTTCCATTCTTTCGGCCTGAATCCCTACATAGGTGACCTTCACGAGCTAGATCGATCAGTTAGTTCCAATTGCCCCGTCCCCCCGTCCTGTGTATCAGTCAATCAGCCAGTTGTATAAATTGAGCACTTACTGTGTGCAGAGCGCTGTACTGAGTGCTCGGGGGAGTAGAGTACAACAATAAGCAGACACATTCTTTGCCCACAGTGACCTAGTGATGATGTTCTTAGGGGAGGACATCGAGGGAGGCGCAAATTGAAGAGGTCACTTCCCAATCTTCCAATTTATTACCTACTTTCAGGCAAGTGAACCAGAGTGTTCCAGCCCCCAGAACCTTTCACTGGAGCTGGAATCAGCCAGTTGACTATGAAAGGGGATCCGAGTAAGTCCCCCCTTCACTGGGGAAGGGAGGATCAGTGTGAATCTGGGATCACCCTTGATGCCCAACAGAGAGCTCTCAGAGCAGGAGCAGGAGCCCAGGAGACAACAATCAGAGTTGTGGTATTGTCTTAATCTCTGATGATGCATCAAGCATTGTACTATGCACTTGGGCAGATATGGGATAATCAGGTACCACATGGGGCTCAAAAGTCTAAACGGAAGGGAGAAGAGGCAGTGATAACTGTGGTATTTTTTAAGTACTTACTATGTGCTAGGCACTATACTAAGCGCTGGAGTGGATATGGGCAAGTTGGGTTGGACACAATCCCAGTCCCACACTAAGCTCACAGATGAGGTAACTAAGGCCCAGAGAAGTGAAGTGACTTGCCTAAGATCACACATCAGACTCGTGGGCAGAGCTGGGATTAGAACCCATGACCTTCTGACTTCCAGGCTTGTGCTCTGTCCACTACACTATGCTGCTGTTGAATCTCCAATTTGCAGTTGAGGGAACTGAGGCACAGAGAAGTTAAGTGACTAGTCCAAGGTCACACAGCAGAGACGTGGTAGAGTTGGGCAGAGTCCTACCAGGTCCTCTGACTCCCAGATTGGCGCTCTTTCCACTTGGCCATGTTACTTTCCTTTGGAGAGCAGATGGGGGCTGACCACTGTCTGCTGGAATGAGGGAGAGGAGCTGGCAACTCTCCCAAGTCTTTAGTGCTCTGCTCATAGCAAATGCTCAATAACTATGATCGACTTATTGACAAGTACCATGGGTACTCCCGTTTGTGTGGGGAACTGGGAGGGGTTTGTGGAGTTGAGTGCTTACGGTGAGCAGACCACTGTACTGAGCACTTGGGAGAGCACAATACAACAGAATTGGTAGATACACTCCCTGCCCACAAAAGGCTTACAGTCGAGAGGGGATGAAAGAATATGGGAGAGGGAGAGCAGTCCCCAGGCGTTGGGCTGGGCTTGGTGAGAAAGGCCACTTTGGAGCTGGAGGTCGGAGGAGCAGAGATGGAAGAAGGGCTTTTAGCAAAAGAGACACCAGCACATTTTAAACACACCAGTCACCTCCTGAAATAGCCAGGCAGCAGACTCCTGGCACATAAAGCCTTTTTTTTAGTGGTATTTGTAAAGCACTTACTTATGTGCCAGGCACTGTTTTAAGCACTGAGGTGGGTACAGAATAATCGGATTGGACACACTCCCTGTCCTACACAGGGCTCACGGTCTTAATCCCCATTTTACAGACGAGATAACTGAAGCTCAGAGAAATTAAGTGACTTGCTTAAGGTCACTCAGCAGACAAGTGCAGAGCCAGGATTAGTACAGAGGTGCTTCTGACTCCCAGGTCTGTGCTCTTTCTATTAAGACATGTGGTTTCTCACTGCCTTCTGACTTAAAGCATATCTCTAGACCATAAACTCGTTATGGAAGGGAATATTTCTGCTAATCTTACGGTACTGGACTCTCTCAAGCACTTAGTACAGTGTTCTGCACATAAGTGCTCAAAAAATACCAGGTTTGAACGATCTCTCTATTCTCATATGGCAGTTTAGAGGCAAGCAAGGGTGTGTTTCACAGCTGACTACGGAGCTGCATTTTAACTATAGATGAATATATATATATATATAAAGGGAGGGGGAGAAGATGCAAAATGACTTGAGCATGTTAGTTTCAGAAAATGGAAAACATTCTACACAACTACTTTTCCTTTTGTCATCATTTCACTTTTCTACACTGTACGGGCCTGGGAGAGTTTTCCGAAAGCACAGCAAAAAAGCCATCTAACAGCACCATTATCGTTCATTCATTCAATCGCATTTATTGAGCGCTTACTGTGTGCAGAGCACTGTACTAAGCACTTGAGAAGTACAATTATCTTCACAGGTGCTACGCTCAGCTTGCCTCGACCTGGTTTGGGGGACTGTGGTGGACAGACAGATATTTTTGGCCACTTCCTAGACCTGAGAGGGCTCGGGTATTATCGGTCACGAAAGTTGGGTCACCCAAGTTGATGGCCACTTGCCAAGCGCTAGCAGGCAATGACAGAAGCTTTGGCATCTAGATCTACCCCGAATTGAAGCCACACACCCTTGACTGGATTAGGCTGTATCAAAGCTTTCTATCCCTAGTGGAGCTGCTGACATTTGGCCCAAGATCCTGAAGGGATCGTCTTCTCCTTCAAGGAGCGGCCCCTCCCCCAAAGTGGCTTTTTCCACTCTTCTGCCTTTTTATTGGTCTTTTTCTTTTTCCGACGAAGGAGGGCAGGAAAAGGTCTGCGCATCTATAACCATTGAACAAATTAAAATTAGCTCGTTTAATCAGCTCGTAATGGCCTTGCTCTCCCGAGTGATCGTGTGCTCCGGGAAACTTCACAGCAGAAATATTGGGGACAATGTCGGTTTATCCTACAACAAAGGGATTTTCTAAGTAGCCTGATCAAAACCCAGCTAAGGCCACGGAGATGTAGGATGAGAAAAATCCTCCGGCCTGGTGGGTGCTCTGTCTCCCAGCCTTGTCCCTTTGAACTGAACTGTTCGTTTGGCTTTTGTTCTAATTATCCAAACATTTGTCTGCCTCTGTTCTACAAAAGGCACTTTATCCAAGGAAATGGATCATTCTCATCCAAGCCACCCTTTGCTGGATCCCTCGCCCCTCCCGCCCTCTTTCTCCTCCTCCCCACTCCACCTCACTGTCTCCCAAATATCTACCTGCAAACCTTGGGCGACTCCCAATATCGGGGAGAGGGGGGCTGGGGAAGACCCCAGATCTCCAGGCCCAGGGGATGGGTCTCCACACACTCAGTGAGCATCTGAACCGCTTGATGGTACCAGGGAATATTATTTCCCTGGGGTCTTTTCTAGAGGCAGCTACCACCTGGGTTTGAGTCATTATTACAGTTAAGGATGGCGGGGAAAGGCGAGTTGGGGAGGGGTGGATGGAGGGAGGCCCCGGGACAGAAAGGGGGAAAATTCCATCGTAAGCATCATTAAAGTCCATCAAAACAGCATTAGGGAACACCTGATAATGTACTCTCGGAACATTAATGATCTTTACCCAGTGCCTGATTCACACAGATGTTATCTGAATTCAGTTTTCCATTCACTCACTGCCTGCCTTTGACATAGGCACCTCAAGAGTCTCAGGAAGGAATCAGAGAGGAAAGAGACTGGGCTCCAGTATCCCATCCCTCGCCTTCCAAACTCCAAACCGGGCTAGGATTTCCTCGGCGAATTATCCACACCGTCACCCTGGTCTGAAATTGTTATGCCTAAGGCTGGCGTTCTGTGGACTGGAAGGAGTCAGAAGTCCAGCAAAATTTGTTGGGGACACTCTGGACCCAGAAGAAGCTCCTCGCTGGGCCCCCTTAAAGATCATCCTCTGGACTGTAAACTCATCTTCTATACTGTAAGCTCGTCCTCTATACTGTAAGCTCACTGTGAGCAAGGTATGTGTCTGTTTATTGTTATATTGTAATAATAATAATAATAATGATGATGGTATTTGTTAAGCACTTACTATGTGCCAAGCACTGTTCTAAGCACTGGGGTAGATACAAGGTAATCAGGTTGTCTCACATGAGGCTCACAGTCTTAATCCCCATTTTACAGATGAGGTGACTGAGGCAGAGAGAAGTTTAGTGACTTGCCCAAAGTCACACGGCTGACAAGCGGCAGAGACGGGATTCGAACCCAAAATCTCTGACACCTAAGATCAGGCTCTTTCCACTAAGCCACACTGCTTCTCTACCAAGCGCTCATTACAGTGATCTGCACACAGTAAGTGCTTAATAAATGACTGAATAAATAAATGAATACCTTTCAGAGGGGCTGTTCACTCCCTCAGGAAATGGGGAGTCTCTATGTGAACATAAAGAGTGAGGGCATGACTTAGGGGATATCTTGGGTGCCAAATACCAACCATTTTCTTTTTCTCATGTGGTTCTAGCAGGAGAGCAGTAGAAGAAGGTTGGGACTGGATGCCCAGTGCTGGGGAAACTGGTCAAACCAGCCCCTGCTCTTCCCTGTCTTCCTTCTCCTGAGCAAGAGGATCGATTGCGCTCCTTCTAGAGACTGGGAAATTGAGAATGCCCCACAGAAGATACACAGTGTCTGCCCTCGAGGTTCGCTACAGGCTGATCATGGCCTCTGAGGGTTGAAACAGAAATCAGAATGTCCATTCTCCCACCCAGTGTACTACTTTTCTTCATCTCCCACTCCCTTCTGCATCACCCTGACTGGCTCCCTTTGCTCTTCCCCTCTCCCAACCCTACAGCACTTATGTACATATCTGTAATTGTATTTATTTGTATTGATGGCTTTCTTCCCCCCCAGACTATAAGCTCCTTGTGGGCAGGGATTGTGACTATTTATTGTTGTAATGTACTCTCCCGAGTTCTTAGTACAGTGCTCTGCACACAGTAAGCGCTCAATAAATACATTGAATGAACAAAAGAATGAAAGATTCACCCTCTAAGTCACGACAGGGACAAAGCCCTGATCAGTTTACCCTCCTTGCGCCTGAACCCCTGCTCCATCGATCAATCAGTCAATTAATAGTGCTCGGAGAGTAAGCTACAATAGAGTTGGTAGACGTGATCCCTGCCCTCAATGAACTTACACCGTAGCCTGGGGAAGGCAGACCCTTAAATAAATTACAGGAAGCAATAAAGTTTATGAAGTTATGGGAGTAAGAGCTGTGGGCAGAGGAGAGAGAGTTGTGTGCATCTAAGTGCTTAGGTGATGTGGAAGCGCTGAAATGGCAGTGGGAAATAGAGTGAGGAGATAAGAGATTAACCAGGGAAGGCCTCCTGGGGGAGATGGGATTTCCCATCGCATCCGCTGCATTCCCCATGTCTCTCCCCCATTGGATCAAGATGAGAACCGGAAGGCAGCACCCGTAAGCTCCGGGATTCCATCTAGGTAACCTGGCACCGGGGCCCGGAAAGCCTGATCCCAGCCCGTCCCTCTTTTACTGGAAGCTCACTGCTTAGGCAGCACCCGGCCCAGAACCCTGCAATCTGAAGCTCCCAACCGGGCCAGTTGAAGGGAGAGGTTTTTCATCGATACGTTTCCTATCTACACGAGGGTCATTCTTGTTACTGATGAGGGGCTGGAGGACCAGTGAAGGAAGGATCTAGGGCTTTCTCCATGGACTAGAGGAAATTGGGGTTCAGGGGGAGCTTCTGACTCTTTGACATTGAAACCTACTGAATTTCCAAGCCCCAAGATGTATCAACCTCTTCCTATCTTACACCTCAGGCCACTTACTCTTGAAGAATTTTGACTCCTTCCCTCCTGAAGGTCCTAAAGGATACAACAACCTTAGGAAGCAGTGTGGCCTAGTGGAGAGAGCCCAGGCCTGGGAGTCAGAAGGACATGAGTTCTAATTCTGACTCAGCCATTTGTCTGCTGTATGTCCTTAGGGTAAGTAACCACTTCTCTGTGCCTCAGTTACCTCATCTGCAAAATGGGGAGTAAGACTGTTAGCCCCATGTGTGACAGGGATTGTGTCCAACCGGATCAATTTGTATCTGCCTTCATACTTAGGACAGTGCCTGGCATTTAATAAAGGGCTTAACAAATACCAGTGAAAAAAGGAAAAACAGCGAAGAAGCGAGTGAGGAGAATTCAAGGCCCTGGGCCCCCCCTTCTAACAGCTCGCCAGCCAGTGGACAGCTGCTGGGGTAGCAAGATGGGGAATATAAAGACTCTGAAATGGTCAAACCTAATTCAGTACTTCAAAGTTCTAGGCAGCAGGAGCCACAAGGAGATGTTTTAGTACAACAAGAGGCCGATTTCTTGGAGGACTATTGCTAAAACCCAAGTCCAGGCTGAGCCCAGAGCGAAACCATAGGCAGTCTGTAACAAATTCATTTCAAAAATTTTGAAATGAAGCGCTATGGCCTAGTTGATAGAGCATGGGCCTGGGAGTCATAAGGATCTGGGTTCTAATCCCGACTCTGACATTTCTCTGCTGTGTCACTCTCACTTCATTTCTCTCTTCCTCACTTCCATCATCTGAAAAACGAGCATTAAGACTATGAGTCCCATGTAGAACAGGGACTGTGTCCAACCTGATTACTTTGCATCTATCCCAAAGCTTAGAACAGTGACTGCCACATATTAAGCACTTAACAATTACCATTAAAAAAAAATTCCAGGTGATGGATTAGTGAGTCAATCAATACAGAGGCACTGAAACAGGCCCATGATTCTTGCACCTCCATACTGGCTTTGTGCTAAGCGCTGGGGCCTATTCAAGATTATCATCTAGGACATAGTTCCTGCCCCAAATATGGCTCATGATCTATCTTCTTATCCTCATTTCACAGATGAGGAAATGGAAGCCCAGAGAGGTGAAGTCATCTGTCCATGGTCACACAGAGGCAAAGCAGGAACTGAAACCCACCCTTAATCCCAGTCTTTTGCTCTTTCCATGAAGCCACAGAGGGGATTCATTCACCATTCCCTGTAAAAGATGTAGGGTGAGTCAAATTCAAATGAATTAGCCTGGACTCTCCAGCCAATGTGAGGAAAATGAGGCTTCTTCCACTAGAAATCAGGCTACGAGCTCCAGAACTCACGACTCCCTAATTTAAATTCTGGCTCTCACTGGCAGAAAGTTCTGACGCAGAAAAGTGTGGAGGATATTTTCCTTTCCTGCTAGGGATTCTGACCTTATTGTGCATGTAGATAGTGTAGACATTAACAATAAACTCTCTAAAGGCAGAAACGGTGTCTTCTGCTTTTCTTGTAACAATATCGGTGTGGTATGAGTTAAGTGCTTACTATGTGCCAAGCTCTGTACTGAAGGCTGAGGTAGATACGAGATAATCCAGTTGGACACAGTCTCTGTCTCACAAGCGGCTCACAGTCTAAGTAGGAGGAAGGACAGGTATTTATGTTTCCACCCCCTAGTACAGTGTTCTGCACACAGCAGGTGCCCAGTAAATACTGTTAATGCAGGGCTGAAACATTTTGCAGGCAAGTAAACATTCTAGTGGGCAAGCGTATTTTTCACATAACAAATAGGCACCCTCCTTTCTGCCCTGAGGTAACAGAGAATGCAGGGAACCTGGGAACTCGTACACATTAACAAAGAAAGGGAATTCCCTTAATCACAGGGTACTCTAACAACATAACCACAGAAGATAAAGCTCAGTTAATTGTCACCCTCTGATGCAGGCAGGGTGTTAAAACTTCCTTTCTGTGGGCTTTTAAAAACATCAGCCTGGTTCAAGTGAAATTGCCTCTTTAAAAAAGACAAAAAAACGAGTTTTACATGCAGCCATAATAAACATCTCAGTGGAGACATCTACTTGGGGGCGGAGTGGCAGAGAGAAAGGTTGACTTCTTCCCTGCCATCTTGGCTGCCACTAGCTGGCCTTCAGGTTAAATGTGTCTGTTTATTATGGTACTGTAGTCTCCGAAAGCTTAGTAAAGTGCTCCACACAAAGTAAGCACTCAATGAATACAATTGAATCGACTGAATTGAAGATGGAGTCTTCCCTCAGAAGATGGTAGAATGAAACTGGCAAAAACCACTTTTCTTCAGGAAAAGCAGCCACAACTGAAAATCTCTACTTTCTCCTCATGAAGGCTGGTTTGGCCTCTCTGAAAATTAATCAGGGGTATTTTTTGAGCACTTACTGTGTGCAGAGCACTCTAGTAAGTGCTTGGGAGAATACAACAGAGCTGTTTGACGTGCTCAAGTTTCCTGGTCATGCCACTCAGCCCATGGATCCCAAGTCAGTCAGTCAGTCAGTTGTATTTACTGAGCACTTACTATGTGTGGAGCACTACATTAAGCGCTTAGACGAGTATGGTAAACAATAAACAGACACATTTGCGCTTAGAAGAGTACGTTAAACAATAAACGGACACATTTCCTGTCCACAACGATCTTACAGACTAGAGGGGGAGACAGACATTAATATAAATTATATATATACAAAAAATAATAAATAAATCCTTAGGCATTTACTGGCTAATTTTCAATTGTGTCTACACACAGTTATGATTGCCATCAAATTAGGTCTTCTGTCTCCCCCATTAGGTTGGAAACTCCAAGTGATCTCTTATTTCTATGGCATGCAATCTGAGCATTTACTACAGTGCTCTGCATATAATAGGCACTCAGTTATTATTGCATTTGTGAAGCACTTACTATGTGCCAAGCACTGTACTAAGCACTAGGGCAGATACAAGATAATCAGGTTTTTCACAGTCCCCATGGAGCTCACAGTCTAACTTGGATAGACTAGGATAAAAATTTAATCCCTATTTTACAGATGAGGAAACTGAGGCACAGAGCAGTGAAATGACTTGCTCAGGTCACAAAGTAGACAAGTGGTAGAGCGGGATTAGAACCCAGGTTCTCTGATTCACAGGTCTGTGCTTTTGCCACTAGGCTTCTGTGGATGCTGATGCTGTTTGTGATGCCTTCTCCTTCCAGGAATGCTGCTGAACCCTGGAGATTCACCATGGCTCAAAGAGAGGGTGGGGATGGTTCATTCATTCATTCATTCAATAGTATTTATTGAGCGCTTACTATGTGCAGAGCACTGTACTAAGCACTTGGGATGAACAAGTCGGCAACAGATAGAGACAGTCCCTGCCATTTGACGGGTTTACGGTCTAATCGGGGGAGACGGACAGACGAGAACAATGGCAATAAATAGAGTCGAGGGGAAGAACATCTCGTAAAAACAATGGCAACTAAATAGAATCAAGGCGATGTACAATTCATTAACAAAATAAATAGGGTAATGGAAATATATACAGTTGAGCGGACCAGTACAGTGCTGTGGGGATGGGAAGGGAGAGGTGGAAGAGCAGAGGGAAAAGGGGGAAAAGAGGGTTTAGCTGCGGAGAGGTAAAGGGGGGGGTGGCAGAGGGAGTAGAGGGAGAAGAGGAGCTCAGTCTGGGAAGGCCTCTTGGAGGAGGCGAGTTTTAAGTAGGGTTTTGAAGAGGGGAAGATAATCAGTTTGGCGGAGGTGAGGAGGGAGGGCGTTCCAGGACCGCGGGAGGACGTGGCCCGGGGGTCGACGGCGGGATGGGCGAGACCGAGGGACGGTGAGGAGGTGGGCGGCGGAGGAGCGGAGCGTGCGGGGTGGGCGGTAGAAAGAGAGAAGGGAGGAGAGGTAGGAAGGGGCAAGATGATGGAGAGCCTCGAAGCCTAGAGTGAGGAGTTTTTGTTTGGAGCGGAGGTCGATAGGCAACCATTGGAGTTGTTTAAGAAGGGGAGTGACATGCCCAGATCGTTTCTGCAGGAAGATGAGCCGGGCAGTGGAATGAAGAATAGACTGGAGCGGGGTGAGAGAGGAGGAAGGGAGGTCAGAGAGAAGGCCGACACAGTAGTCTAGCCGGGATATAACAAGAGCCCGTAGCAGTAAGGTAGCCGTTTGGGTGGAGAGGAAAGGGCGGATCTTGGCGATATTGTAGAGGTGAAACCGGCAGGTCTTGGTAACGGATAGGATGTGTGGGGTGAACGAGATGGTGCTTTTTTGGGTCTCATTCTCATAGAGCTGCTTTGCTCCTACAGAAAAATCCCAAGTCAGTCCCTTTCTGAATCTCACTGCAACCAGAAAACTAGGAAAGAGAGGGGATAAAGTAAAAAGTCCCTCAATTCTGCTGCTTAAAGGGATCAGAGCTAAGGACTTACTACAGTGCTCTGTACATAGCATGCACTCAATAGGTTCGACTGATTAAGAGGCTCTGAAGAGCTGATAGGTGGAGGTAGGATGAGGTTGACTCTTTGAAAGCCTCCATCTTTCCATGAGTTCTCTCCCTACACTAAGGATGAGCTGTCTTGTTTTTTGGAGAGTTTTTTTGTGGTATTTGTTAAGCGCTCACTCTGTGACAGGAACTTTTTTAAGTGTTGGGGTAGATAGAAAATTAATCATGTTGGACACAGTCCATGTCCCACATGGGGCTTATAGCCTTAATCCCCATTTTATAGATGAGGTAATTGAGGCACAAGGAAGTTAAGTGACTTGCCCAAGGTCACACAGCAGACAGGTGGTGGAGGCAGGTTTAGAACCCAAGTCCTTTCAACTCTCAGCTCCGTGCTCTATCCACCAGGCCTTCTGTGAGATGGCATAAGGTTCCATCCCGCCTGCCTTCAAACATGCCCATGATGCCCCTATCAATTACTCGATCAATCAGTAGTATTTATTGAGCACTTACAATGTTCAGAGCGCTACACTAAGCACTTAAGAGAGCACAAAATAAACTTTCTCTGAACCACACTGAACCATCCAGTTACGACCCTCTCTCCATCCTCCCAATAGACTATCTGCTCCTTGAGGGCAGGGATTTTCTCTGCCACTTCAATAGCATTATACTCTCCCAAGCACTTATTATACTAAGCACTTAGTAAATACCATTGACAGATTGATTCATGCCCAAGGTCCCAGAATATTGTTCTCATCCTCTGCCTTCATTTCTTCTCCTCCAACTCCCTTCTCATTCCTATACTATCCAATTTCCACCCACTTCACTCCACTGAGATTGCTCTCTTCAAGGTCATCGGCATCCTGTCCTCCTTTTTGCCAAATAACAGATTTTACTCTACACTAATCCTCTTTCACCTCTCGGCTGCTTTCAACGCTGTGAACTGCTTCCCTCTCCTGGAAACATTATCTTACTTTGGATTTTCTGACACGGTTCCCTCCCGAACACTCCTCTCACCTCTCTGGTGATCTTTCTCTGTTTCTTTCACTCTCTTGACTTTGCTGCCCTCTCCCCAGACAAACTTCAAGTTTCCAGTCTGGGTCCCCCTCTCTTCTCAAATGCTCTCTTGGGGGGCACTCAATGTCAGCTATGGCTTCAACTACAATCTATATGCAGATGACTCCCAAATCTACTTCTATAGCCCTGACCTCTCTTCTTCTCTGGAATTTCATATTTCCTCCTGCCTCCAGGACATTTCTACCTGGATGTCCCATGGGCACCTCAAACTTAATATGTCCCAGACTGACAAGTCTCTTCATCTTCTCATTCCCAAATCCTCCCCTCCACCTAATATTCCTAGCTCAACCACCCTCCTCATCTCTCTAGTCCACGACCTCACTAATGTTCTTGACTCCATCCTCATTCTTATCCCCCCAGCATTAAGCCACTTGCAACTCTTAATGATTTTTCCTCCCCAACATTTCCAGAATCTGCCCTTTCCTCTCCAACCAAGAAGCCATGATGCTGGTTCCAGGTCTCTTCATACACCAGTTTAACTACTGGATCAGCCTCCTCCATGATCTCCCTTATCTCCAGTCTCTCCCCTCTCCAGCCTATACTTCCCGCTGCTACCCAGATCACTTTTCTAAAATGTCAGTCTACACATATCTTCCCCACTCCTTCAGAGCTTCCAGTGGTTACCCGTTCTTCTCTGCAACAAGCAATAACTCCTAAAACCACTGAGTTTAAAGCCCTCAATCAGCCACTCAATTTCCCACCTATTCATCCACTCTCTTTACCCACTGCTCCCCAGCTCATACTCTTTGTTCCTCTAAAGCACTATATTACATGCTGGCAAGAGTACATTAGAGATTAGACATGATCCTTACTCTTAAGGAGTTTACGGTCTAACAGGGGAGACAGGCACAAAACAATATAAACAGACAAGAAAAAAAGGGAGATGAAAAGATGGACGGGTGAATAACTTCTTGCAAGTGCTTAAATAAGTGTGAACAGTGAAGTTCCAGAAAGTTATTTTTTTTTTAAATGGTGTTTGTTTAGTGCTCACTAGGCATCAGGCCCTGTTTTAAGCACTGGGGTAGATACAAAATAATCGAGTTGGGCACAGTCCCTGTCCCTCACAGGGCTCACAGTCTTAATCCCCATTGAGGTAACTGAGGCATGGAGAAGTGAAGTGACTTGATCAAGGTCACACCTGCATGGCACCCTGCTATTTAGAACGGATTAGCTCTCTTTGAGCAAAAACTTCATATGGAAAGAGTCAGAAAGGCAAAAGAGAAAACAGCGGCAGGGGATACAAACATTAAACACAACAATACAACCTTTTTTGTGTGCCCAGTGTGGCTGGGACTGTGGATCCTGCATTGGTCTTTTCAGCCACCTACACATTCATAGACTGTAAGCCCCATATGGGACAGGGGCTGAGTCCAATTGGGTTATCTCACATCCACCCCAATACTTAGTTCAGTGCTTGGCACACAGTAAGCACCCAACAAATGCTATCATCAATCATAGGTGAACTTCAGCGGTGTCTTCTTCAAACTTGAAGGACAATATACATATGAAGTGCTTAAACTGTCGGGTATGTTAAGCATTATGTACAGAAGGGCTATGGATAGCTGTGGGAGAATTGGTGTTGAGGGGGTATTTGGGAGGATACGATCTGGGAAGTAGAAATCCTGGGGGATTTTAGGTGAGAACTGAAGTTGAGCAAAGTTGTGGACTGGCCAGTAGATTTGAAGTGGGGGAGAGTTTTGGTGCTCTTTCTACTAGACCATGAGCAAGAGTCAGAAGCAGGCATGTTGAAAGGTAAACCAGCTCTACTATTTGCTTGCTGTGTGACCTAAAGTCACTTAACTTCTTGAGGCTTCAGTTTCCTCAGCTATAAAATGGGTATTAAATCCTACTCCCTCCTAATTAGACTGTGAGCCTCAGGTGGGAAAAGGACTGTGTCCAACCTGATTAACTTATATCTACCCCAGACCTTAGAACAGTGTTTGACACATAGTAAGTGACTGGCACACATTCATTCATTCATTCAATAGTATTTATTGAGCACTTACTATGTGCAGAGCACTGTACTAAGCGCTTGGGATGAACAAGTCGGCAACAGATAGAGACAGTCCCTGCCGTTTGACGGGCTTACGGTCTAATCGGGGGAGACGGACAGACGAGAACAATGGCAATAAATAGAGTCGAGGGGAAGAACATCTCGTAAAAACAATGGCAACTAAATAGAATCAAGGCGATGTACAATTCATTAACAAAATAAATAGGGTAATGGAAATATATACAGTTGAGCAGACGAGTACGGTGCTGTGGGGATGGGAAGGGAGAGGTGGAGGAGCAGAGGGAAAAGGGGAAAAAGAGGGTTTAGCTGCGGAGAGGTAAAGGGGGGGTGACAGAGGGAGTAGAGGGAGAAGAGGAGCTCAGTCTGGGAAGGCCTCTTGGAGGAGGCGAGTTTTAAGTAGGGTTTTGAAGAGGGGAAGAGAATCAGTTTGGCGGAGGTGAGGAGGGAGGGCGTTCCGGGACCGCGGGAGGAGGTGGCCCGGGGGTCGACGGCGGGATAGGCGAGACCGAGGGACGGTGAGGAGGTGGGCGGCGGAGGAGCGGAGCGTGCGGGGTGGGTGGTAGAAAGAGAGAAGGGAGGAGAGGTAGGAAGGGGCAAGGTGATGGAGAGCCTCGAAGCCTAGAGTGAGGAGTTTTTGTTTGAAGCACACAGTAAGTGCTTAACAAATACTATTATTATTATTGCTATTATTATTTTAATATTTTCAATGTTAATATTATTTTACTATTCTTTCATTAATAATAATAATGATGATGATGACGATAATAATAAGAAGAAGAAGAACATTGAGAGAGCGAGGTAGAGAAAAACCAGTTTAGACGGTGAGCCCATTATTGGGCAGGGATTATCTCTATCTTTTGCAGAATTGTACATTCCAAGAGCTTAGTACGGTGCTCTGCACATAGTAAGTGTTCAGTAAATACGATTGAATGAATGAACTAGGATGTAGTGGGAAAATTAATCAGTGGTATTCATTAGAACAGTGCTTTGCACATAGTGAGCGTTTAACAAATACCATCATTATTATTAAATGTGTATTATGTGCATAGAACTATACTAAGTGCTTGGGAGAAGGCACATTTCCTCCAAGAGGCCTTCCCAGACTAAGTCCCACTTTTCCTCATCTCCCACTCCCTTCTGCATCATCCTGACTTGTTCCCTTTACTTTTCTCCCCTCCCAGCCCCAAGCATTTATATCCCCAACATAAGTAGGGACCCAATGGTAATTAAAGCTCCTCCTGACTCAATCTGGAGAGTCATTGCTCGGCAGCAGTTTGTACAGTGCTCTGCAAGCAGAAAGTGCTTTATAAATATTATCACAACCATTCTTCCTACTACTGCTCACCCTGGGATGGTGCTGGGATTCCAATCTGCCATTACTCTCCTAAACTCAGATCGGTTCTCTAACTAGGACCAAGGGGAAAAATCAATCAGTCAATCAATCAATAAAATGAAGCTTCATTGCCCACCCAGACTAATGCATACCATCTGCATGGACCTGGGCAGGGTCTAGGGGTGGCCCACTCAGTCTTGGACAGCCCTCTTGGAGAAAAAACCAAGATACAAGAAGGACACGGTCCACACCGTTGCGACCTGTCCTATGACTCAAACGAGACGAGATTTGTCCCGGGAGCCTAGCCTGGGCTGAAACTCCTTGTCAAAGACAAAGCAGTTTGGTCTAGTGGATAGAGCCCGGACATGGGAGTCAGAAGGACGTGGGTTCTAATCCCGGCTCTACTACTTGTCTGCTGTGTGACCCTGAGCAAGTCACTTTACTTCTATGTGCCTCAGTTACCTCATCTGTAAAATGGAGATTATGACTGTGAGCCCCATGTGGGATATGGACTGTGTCCAACCTGATAGTCTTATATCTATCCAGTGCTTAGAAAAGTGCCCGGCACATAGTAAGCACTGAAAAAATACTGTATTTTTAAAGACAACCAGTCACTCCCAAAGCTGGCCCGCTGGGCACTCCAAACTGAACACAGACCCCGGAGATAGGAGATAACTGGAGGGGGAAGTGGGGTCAAGAGCGGGTTTTTTTAGGATGGGGGAGACGTGGGCATGTTTGAAGGCAGAGGGGAAGGAGCCCTTGGAGATTGAGTGGTTAAAAATAGACGTTAAGGAAGGGAGGAGGGCAGGGGCGATGGTTTTAAGAAGGTGAGAGGGAATGGGGTCCGAGGCGCAGGTGGAGGGGGTGGCACTTGCGAGGAGGGAGGAGATCTCCTCTGAGGATACTGCAGGGAAGGATGGGAAAGTAGGGGAGGGGGTTGCTGGGGGGAGGGGAGAGGCGGAGGGGTGACTTTGGGGAGCTCAGACCTGATCGTGTTGATTTTCGTGAGGAAATAGGTGGCCAGATCATTAGGGGTGAGAGATGGGGGAGGGGGAGGAACAGGGGGCCTAAGGAGAGAGTTAGTTCCCACGTCTCCCCCATCCTAAAAAAACCCGCTCTTGACCCCACTTCCCCCTCCAGTTATCGTCCTATCTCCCTACTACCCTTCCTTTCCAAAATCTTAGAACGAGTCGTCTACAATCGATGCCTAGAATTCCTTAACTCCCATTCTCTCCTAGACCCCCTCCAATCTGGCTTCCGTCCCCTCCACTCTACCGAGACTGCTCTCTCTAAGGTCACCCGTGACCTCCTTCTTGCCAAATCCAATGGCTCCTACTCCATTCTGATCCTCCTTGACCTCTCTGCTGCCTTTGACACTGTTGACCATCCCCTCCTCCTCCATACCTTATCTCACCTTGGCTTCACGGACTCTGTCCTCTCCTGGTTCTCCTCTTACCTCTCTGGCCGATCATTCTCGGTCTCCTACGCTGGAGCCTCCTCCCCCTCCCATCCTTTAACTGTTGGAGTTCCTCAAGGGTCAGTTCTTGGCCCTCTTCTGTTCTCCATTTACACTCACTCCCTCGGTGAACTCATCCGCTCTCACGGCTTTGACTACCATCTCTACGCAGATGACACGCAGATCTACATCTCCGCCCCGTCCTCTCCCCCTCCCTTCGGGCTCGCATCTCCTCCTGCCTCCGGGACGTCTCCACCTGGATGTCGGCCCGCCACCTAAAACTCAACATGAGCAAGACTGAGCTCCTCATCTTCCCTCCCAAGCCCGGTCTGCTCCCAGACTTCTCCGTCACCGTGGATGGCACGACCATCCTTCCCGTCCCGCAGGCCCGCAATCTCGGTGTCACCCTTGACTCGTCCCTCTCGTTCACCCCACACATCCTATCCGTTACCAAGACCTGCCGGTTTCACCTCTACAATATCGCCAAGATCCGCCCTTTCCTCTCCACCCAAACGGCTACCTTACTATTACGGGCTCTCGTTATATCCCGGCTAGACTACTGTGTCAGCCTTCTCTCTGACCTCCCTTCCTCCTCTCTCGCCCCGCTCCGGTCTATTCTTCACTCCGCTGCCCGGCTCATCTTCCTGCAGAGACGATCTGGGCATGTCACTCCCCTTCTTAAACAACTCCAGTGGTTGCCTATCGACCTCCGCTCCAAACAAAAACTCCTCACTCTAGGCTTCAAGGCTCTCCATCACCTTGCCCCTTCCTACCTCTCCTCCCTTCTCTCTTTCTACCGCCCACCCCGCACGCTCCGCTCCTCTGCCGCCCACCTCCTCGCCGTCCCTCGGTCTCGCCTATCCCGCCGTCGACCCCTGGGTCACGTCCTCCCGCGGTCCTGGAACGCCCTCCCTCCTCACCTCCGCCAAACTGATTCTCTTTCCCTCTTCAAAACCTTACTTAAAAAATCACCTCCTCCAAGAGGCCTTCCCAGACTGAGCTCCTCTTCCCCCTCTACTCCCTCTGCCATCCCCCCTTTACCTCTCCGCAGCTAAAGCCTCATTTTCCCCTTTTCCCTCTGCTCCTCCACCTCTCCCTTCCCATCCCCACAGCACTGTACTCGTCCGCTCAACTGTATATATTTTCGTTACCCTATTTATTTTGTTAATGAATTGTACATCGCCTCGATTCTATTTAGTTGCCATCGGTTTTTACGAGATGTTCTTCCCCTTGACGCTGTTTAGTGCCATTGTTCTTGTCTGTCCGTCTCCCCCGATTAGACTGTAAGCCCGTCAAACAGCAGGGACTGTCTCTATCTGTTGCTGACCTGTTCATCCCAAGCGCTTAGTACAGTGCTCTGCACATAGTAAGCGCTCAATAAATACTATTGAATGAATGAATGAATGGGAATGCACCCCCCCCGACACACACTCCCTCCCTCCCACGGAATTTTTATCCAATCCCACTTTCACTCCCTGAGCATCCCTTACCAGTCAATTAATGGTATTTACTGAACACTTACTGTGTGCAGAGCACTGTTCTAAGCACTTGGGAGAGTACAATACAACTGAGTTGGTAGGCGCTTTTCCAGCCCATAATGTGGGCAGGGCTGCCTAATGGAAAGAGCGCAGTGCTAAAAGTCAGAGGACCTGGGTTCTAAACCCAGCCCTGCCAATGGCTTGCCATGTGACCTCAGGCAAGTCACTTAACTTCTGTGTGCCTCTGTCACCTCATTTGTAAAATGGGGACAAAATCCTCCTCCCTCTAACTTAGACTGTGAGCCCCATATGGTTGGACTGTGTCCAACCTGATCCATTTGAATCCACCCCAGTGCTTAGAAGAGTACTTGACACAGAATAAGTGCTTAACAAATACCATTAAAAAATGAACTAACAGCATAGGGAGAGAACTGCCAGTCAGGGAAAGCCTGCTCAGCTAAGAAAGTAATTTGTCCCCATCTGACCCAATTAGAATAGATCATTTTGCTCACCACCCCCCAACCTGGTAGAAACCCACTCAGATAATCCCATTTACCCAAAGACCCACCCTGAAACCACTCTCCCCACCGGCAGGAAGTCGTGGGTAAAAGGAAGAAACCACCCCCGTGAAAACTCCACCTCGCCAGACTTGCAGCCCTGAACCAACAAAAACTTATCTTTGTTTTTCTCAACTTCAGGTAAAGAATGCCATATATGCAAAATTCTGATCCCACATTACCAAATAATTACATGATAATTACATGAGCATTAAGATGTCTACCCCCTGAGTAAAGTCACTGCACCCAACCGCTAACTGAGGCAGTCCTGGAATGTTTCAGCTTATTAAGGAGAATTCCAGCATTGCGCAAAACCTCCAGCTGAAGCAGATTTTCACTCTTTTACTCCTCTGATTTCTAATTAAAAATTAAAACATGTTCCTTTCCTTGGAAACCCAATTATACTTGACTATCAGCTTGAAAACAAAAACTTTCCTTAGTCACTAAGCTACTTCTACTAGTTTAATAAGGGAGGCAGGGGTGTTTTCTAGACAATTTCACCTACCTAATCGACTCATTTTTCCCCTCCCCCTGAGCCACCCCTAGTCTATCATGGCACGGGCAAGCCATTGTCAAAAAATGAAATGTTACACTGCCAAAGCTAATATGTCAGCTGAGCCTATAGATGAGTTCTGAATGCCTTTTCCTGCTTCCATATCTGTAACATTTATTTATATTAATGTTTGTCTCCCCATCTAGACCATAAGCCTGTTGTGGACAGGGAATCTGCCTGTTATATTCTTATACTGTACACTCCCAAAGTCTTAGGACAGTGCTCTGCACTCCGTATGCACTTAGTAAATACGACTGACTGACTCTCTACCCCGCTATGCGGGCTATCAGCAACTGGCCAGTGTCAGCACAATTTCCCAAGTTGCAGCTTGGCTAGTGGAAGGAGCATGTGACTTGGAATCAGAAGACCCAAATTCTAGTCCCAGTTCTGCCATTGCCTGGCTGGGTGGCCTTGTTCAAGTCACTGAAGTCCAGAGAAGTTAACCTCTCTGGTCTTCAGTTTCCTCATCTGTAAAATGTGGGTAATAATACCTGCCTTCCTCTCCTTCTTAGAGTGTACGCACTCCTTTGTAGCACGGGGACTGCATCTACTCTACTTGTCTTTTATCTTCCCCAGTGCTTAGCAAAGTGTTTGGTGTATAGTGAGCCCTTGGTAAATGCCATCGCTGAGCTGTAGAGGGGCAGATGAGTGGGAAAAGGAGATCGCCAAAAGGACTGATAAGGGGAAGAACTGTTCCAGAGGGAAAGTCATATTTTCCCAAGCTGACCAAAGCCTCCCTCCACTTCTAAAAACACCCCGTCGGTCCCTGCCCCCTCTACCTGGTCCTGGTCCAGAACAGCTCAGTTCCAAGCCTGGATCTGGAGTGATGCTCTCATGGAAGATGGTGGGGCTGATGGGTTTATTATCCCAGGTAGGATAAGGAACCTATTCCCTCAGGGGATCTCCTCCCTATAACCAGATCTCGACTCCCCTCTCCCACTCACCCGCAAGATGAATTTGACTCAGAGATGGCAAATTTCTCCAGCTCCCCAAAACCAAACCTGCTCCTCCCTCCAGATCCCCCATTTCCAAGCAACCTGACCAAGCCCACAAAACCAGTCACCTGTGACACATGATCAGTGCCCAGTGGGGGTACAGGGGTGGCACGTGGGGACTAAGGGAAAAGAAAGAAGAGGGAAGCAGGCCTTGAAGTCTTCATCATCCTCATCGACCAGCATTTTCTACAGGGACCTCGGGAGTCACTGCCCTGACCGTGGGGCCTAAGAAGAAGCACAACCCCTCCCACCCTGAAACCTTTCTGCGCCGGGGGTGATAAGACAGACAGGCATCAGCGTCGATAGAGTGATGGAGGGACGGAGAAAGGGGAGGAGAGAGAGAGAGAGGAAGAGAGGGAGGGAGGAAAAGAAAGGGAGGAGGCAGAGAGTGGGGTAGAGATGTGATTGAAAGAGAGAGCGAGAGAGAGATGGGTTGGGGTGAGGGAAGTAAAGTCAAAATTCTGCTAGTGAGGTAGATTGGGGAAGGTGAGGGAGGGAGGGTAGGGCCATCTGGTGGAGAGTTCAAGCCACCGTTGGAAGCCGGGTTTGGATCCTGAACAGGGAAGCCTGGGAGAGGAGGAGGGGGACGATCAAAGCACCGATTGCTTTCCCCCCTAGAAGTGGGAAATTCTGAAACCCGGTACAGAGGAGGCCCATGTGAGATGTGGGTTGGGTCCAACCCGATTAGCTTGTATCCACCCCAGCGCTTAGTACAATGCCTGGCACATAGTAAGTACTTAACAAATATCATAAAAGAAGAAAAAAAGGAGCAGCTCTTCCCGACCCCGGGCTCAGACAGTTCCTTGGGTGGCCCCGGCCCTGTCGAAGCCCCGAGGGCTGCGGGCTCACCCTGGGGTATCGGGTCGACTGAGGCACGATCTGCCCTCTGGGTTCTCGGGAGATATCCCCTCTGCGATATCCCGACCCTGGGGCTTCAGAACAGCATCATCTTTTCCGGTGTCTGTGGGCTCCCGGTTTCCACAGAACCTGCTCGGTGAGCCCTACTGTCCCCGTGGAGCTCAGCACCTAAGCATTTCGGGAGACGTGAGCTAACCCTTCCCGGCAGGGGTAGTGGGTAATGTGCGCATTGACGAGTGAAAGGGCAACCCCTTGTGGCTTCAAGTTTGATGAAACCATGGGACCGGCGGGCACGAGAGGGGGTCATCTCCTCCATTCCCCTGCCTCCAGGTAAGAACCAGACTTCTGCCACTCCAGACAGAGGAAAATCTGTCCAAATGCGCATCGGAAGCCGTGTGGCCTAACGGACAGAGCTTGGGCCGGAGAGTCAGAGGGACCTGAGTCCTAATCCACTTTTTTCCCAATGGTAGCGTGACTGCTAGAAATGCCTTCCCACCCCACAGTCCCCAAATTTAACCACATCACTCCCATCCTACGCAGCCCTCCTAAAGAGCCACCTCCTCCAGGAGGCATTCCCTACTTCCTCTCCATTCCAGTCATGCCACCCCATCAGCCAACCATGTTGGAGAGGCCACAAAGGCCCGGTGGAAAGAAGACTGGGATTCAGGAGACCTGGATTCTAACCTCGCCTCTGTCAATTGCCTGCTGAGTGTCCTTCTCTGAGCCTCAGTTTCCTCATGTGTGCAATGAGGATGCGATACCTGTTCTCTCTCCCCTTTAGTCCGTGATTCTCAAGTGGAATAGGGATCGGGTCTGATCTGATGATATTGTAGCTACCCCAGGCCTTAGCACGGTGCTTGCCAACTAATAAGCACTTAACAAATACCATCATGGTTATGTTAGCCTTTAGGGTGTTTTGGGGTTTTTTTACACTATTCGTTTATCATTTACTCTGTTCCAGACACTGTTCTAATTGCTGGGGTAGATACAGTAGGAGTGTAACTGTTCAGTCATTGTCATTTAATAAACTGTTCAGTCATTTTCATTTAATAATCGTAACCTCTCATTCAATTGCCTATTGCGTAACTGTTCATTCATTCACACTTAATGTGGTTGTCACCTAGTGTGTATCTATCTTCCCCCGAGACTTGAAGGGTTCATATCTTTACTTTTTTGCTATGTTCCCCACGGGCAAAGTTGCCGTACCCTAGATCCAGGAGGTGCTTGATGCAAACTGGTGGTGATGATGGTTGTGGGGGTGAAGTGGTGCTGATGGTGAAGGTGGTGGTGTGATGGGAACGACCAAAGGGCAAGATTTTTCAGAAAGCCTTTCTGCTTATGAACCTCTTTGATAGCGCTGGATGAATATCCACCTCAAAATATTTCACCACGTGTGCAGGTCTCCTGAATGAGAGTGTGTATGTGTGTGTGTGTGTGTACGTGTGAGCAAGTGTGCTTGTCTAGGTATCAATGTTTTCACTCCAGGATGTCCTCCCAGGCCGCGTCACCCCACTACCGTCCGGAACAAAGATCGCAGAGACGAGTGAATGTATCTGAGGAAAAAAGGCCTCCTGGCACCCCTCTCCATCCCCCCGACCCCTCCCGCCAACTCTCTGAAGATTCGCTTTTGCCGATGACATTTTCTATCCCAGAGGCACCCAAATGGCCGGTCGGTTTCCTAGGCATTCGCCAGCTGCAGCTGCTTCCTCTGCCCAGAATTCCCTCCTGGATGTGATGACATCATCGTCTGCACAGCACTGAACTGTGATGTCATCAATAGAGGATTAAGCCCTTCGGGTGAGGATTAGGAGAGTCACTGCTGTTGCTGCCGCTGCAGCTACGGCTGCTCATATTCAGGCACGGGGTTTTTCTTAATTAAAAAAAAAAACCAGCCTGAGAAGCCAAGTTCAGAACATCTGTTCCCCGGTCTTAGCGTGTCTCTCCGGGTGGAAAGGAAGATGGAATCCCCTTGGCAATAGCTATATGGGGAAGCTTGTAACTGCTAAGCTACGTGTGAGGAAGCACCCCTAAAATTTTAGAAAAGCAAAGAGAAGGCAGGGTATGCCCTTGTCCCCCGTGAGATATCTAGGAGAGATGCAAAGCTGAGGGAGTTTCAGCCACTTAGTGGAAAGAACCCAGGCCAGGGAGTTAGGAGAACTGGGTTCTAAGCGCGGCTCTGACACTGGCCTATGTGTCCTTGGGTGAGTCACTTAATGTTTCTGTGCCTCCATTCCTCATCTGTAAAATGGGAATTAAATACGTGTATAGGGTGGGTCCCATATGAGACAGGAACTGTATCTGATTGCAGTGTATTCCATGACTTCAACTGCTATCTCTATGTGTTTGATACTCAAATCTATCACTCAAGGCCCGGGACCTCTCTCCTTTGAAGTTTTGCATTGCCTCCGGGACATCTCTTCTTGGATCTCCCACTGTCACCTCAAACTTTACATGGCTAAAAGAGAACTCATCTTCCCTCCCAAACCCTGCCTTATCCCAGACCTTCCCGTCACCACTGACACCACCACAATCCTCCCTGTTTCATGAAACCATAACTTTGGCACTATCTTTGACTCATCTCTCTCATTCAATCCACTTGTTCAATCCGCCACTAAATCTTCAGAATCTTCGCAACATCTCTAGAATATGGCCCTTCCCGTTACCAAGCTGATCCAAGCATTTTATTTCCTGCCTTGATTACTGCATCAGCCTCCTCGCTGATCTCCCTGCTTCCTGTCTCTCCTTACTCCAGTCCATACTTCAGTCCGCTGCTTTGTTCATTTTTCTAAAAAAGATAATAATAATAATAATAATGTTGGCATTTGTTAAGCGCTTACTATGTGCAGAGCACTGTTCTAAGCGCTGGGGTAGACACAGGGGAATCAGGGTGTCCCACATGGGGCTCACAGTCTTAATCCCCATTTTACAGATGAGGGAACTGAGGCACAGAGAAGTTAAGTGACTTGCCCACAGTCACACAGCTGACAAGTGGCAGAGCTGGGATTCGAACTCATGAGCCCTGACTCCAAAGCCCGTGCTCGTTCCACTGCGCCACGCTGCTTCTCTAGAGTTCAGAGTTCAGTTCAGTCTCCCCCACTCCTCAAAAACCTCCAAAGGTTGTGCAACCATCTCCGCATCCAGCAGAAACTCTTTATCATTGATCTTAAGGCACTCAATCAGCTCTCCCCTTCCTATCTTACCTCACTGATTTCCTAAATACAATCGATCCTGCACACTTTGCTCCTCCAACTCATTTTCTCATCTGTCTAAGGGCCTTGACCATGTCTTCCCTCTGATCTGGAATTCCCTCCCCCCGCATCCTACAGACCACATCTCCCTACCTTCTAAGCCCTACTAAAATCATACTTCCCCCAAGAGGCCTATTTGCCTTCTCTTCTACAATGTCTACACAGTTGGATCTGAACCTCTTAAACACTTTTACGTTCACCCCAACCCCAGAACACTTAAGTCCATATCCTTATTCTCTGCCATTTCCCCATCTATACAATATCTGTCTCCCCGCATCGACTGTGAGCTCCCTGTGGACAGGGATCATTTCTACCATCTCTATTGTACTATACTCTCTTAAGCCCTTAGTACAGTGCTCTGAGAATAGGATGGACTCAGAACATAACACTGATTGAATCTACCCCAATACTTAGAAGAGTGCTTGGCACATAAGGCTTAACAAGAAGCAGCATGCCTAGTGGATAGAGCATGGGCCTGGAAGTCAGAAGGACCTGGGTTCTAATCCTGGCTCTGCCAGCTGCCTATGTGACTTTGGGCAAGTCACTTAACTTCGCTGTTCCTCAGTTCCCTCATCTGTAAAATGGGGAATGAGACTGTGAACTCTGTGTGTGACATTGGACTGTGGTCCAAGCTTGTATCCACCCCAGTGTTTAGTACAGTGCCTGGCACATAGTAAGTGTTTAATACCATGAAAAGCAAGTATTATTATTATCATTATTTTTATTATCACTGTTATCCTCCAAGGTTTGGATGTATGATTCTCAGGTATGATATTCAGGAAATACGGATGATCACAATTATGATGATTTGATGATGATGAAAGGTCATCCTTCAATAGTTTAATTAGCTTACCAAATTACAACTCCATTTGGCCCAGGAATTCTCTTCCCTTCCTCAAACTACTTGCATCTCAACCCTTCCTAGCCTGAGACTGTAAGCTCCTTGTGGACACGGACTGGGTCTACCAGCTCTATTGCACTGTACTCCCCCAGCTGCTTAGTACAATGTTCTGCACACCACAAGTGCTCAAAAAATACCATTGATTGACTGAGCCCCTCACTAGTCCCGCAGCCTCTGTGGCCCTGAATAGTTTTGTCAAAAAGGACAGTGTACCATGGGAGTAAGAAGGAAGGAACCTTTAATTTGACCTGGGTAGGGAGAGTGGAGGGGATGGGCAAGAAGTAGGAAAAAAGGAACCTCACTTCCGGATCCTATACCTTCTAACCCAGCCAACTCCCAGACTCCCCCGCCCTGAGTCCTCCGGGCAACTGAGACAGACACCAAAGTGAAAATCCAAGGTGGTCCAGTTGGCCAAGGAGCTTTGGGGTCCAGACTGTGTTTGTTTCAGACCCCTGACAGCACTGAGATGCAACTCGAGGCCTGAAAATAAAAACGATGGCTGTCTCACTCTCCCAGCTGGTTAAAGACCCTAAGGTCATGGAACACAAAAACGAAGCTCACCAATGAGAACCCAAAGGGAGAGAGTATGTTGGGTTGGATTCTCCCAAGTGCTTAGTACAGTGCTCTGCACACAGTGAGTGCTCAATAAACATAATTGATTGAGTGTTTGTGTGTGTGTATGTTCATGCCTGTGTGTGGCCACAAAACCCCACCAACACTCTGATTTCTAAAACAGGCTGCAATCGCCAATCCTAAATTGTTTCTGCTACAGTGCAGAAGATAGTCACTAACATCCAAACTCTTCTCAGACTTAAATGGGCCATGAAACATGGAAATTTGCTTCTCCAGTGTAGACAGCTGAAATTAGGCTTTAAAAAAAAAGAAAAAGAAACAAGAAAGACGTATGGTAAAGCTGTCAGGTCTACACTAAGAACAAGCTTCAGAGATTAAGCTCAGCCGATTAATAATAAGATGAAATGACACGATCTGCAAGGCCAAAATGGGGGTTAATGAGACTTGGCGTTTGACCATTTAACCACAAATGTCAGAAAACTCAAAGTTATAGTCTCCGGGTCCGGCTCCCCGGGGCTCACGTGATATTACTCCTGACAGCGTGGGTTGCTGTGTTTGTTTTTCCAGGGTTCCACGGTAAAGGTGAGGATCACAACTGTGACTCTCTTGGAGCTGGTGGATTTAAATTTTCCAACATTAATTCCTATCTCTCCACAGCCCTGATCTTTTGCCTCACCCTTCCTCTCCTGGTCCCGCTCCTACTTTCCTCTCTCTGTCTCCCTTCTTCCCTCTATCAGGAGAGCGATGCAGAGGGAAAGAGCCCGGAGTGCATGTGTGCAAAAGTGTGGTCAGTGGGCTGTACATTTAAATCACATTAGGTACGCTTGGGGACTGCGTGTCCCCAAGTCCCAGAGTACCGGAGTGCGCCCCGTGGAGCGCACAGAATGGGCCGCCCAGGGGACGGCAGGGAGACTGCCAGACCTGCCGCTCACTTCCCTGAGCCGGCCCCGAGGGGGACACTCAGCTTCCCCTTGAAGGGTCCCGACCGCTCCCCGGATGGCAGGCTCTCCCGCTCCCCAGCTGTCGGCTTCCTGCAGGGTACGCTCTGTGGGATTTCAGTCTCAGAACAGCCCGTCCCGATGCTGGCAAGGGGGATGAGGCTTTGGGGAGAGGAGCTGGGGGGTTGGCTGGAAGCGGGAAGTAGAACCAGTCCAGAGACTCAGTCCATTTACTCTGAGTGGATCCCACAGGTTAGGGACACCTGCCTGTCCGCTGGGTCTCTCTCCCACCTGCAGTCTCAGGAGGATGGGAGGGGATGCCGGCCTTGGCGTGGGCCCGAAGCATCGCTTCTTTCCTCACTGACCCCGCACATCGCCAGGGGTCAGAGAGCTGGACACCTCTCCGACACCATCAGATGGAGAAACGGTCCACAGACATTCCCAACTCTGGGGCAAGAAAAGCCAACCGGACCCCACTACCGTCTCCTGTCTCCAAAGGGGCCAGGAAGGCTTTGTCCTCCCATCGCGGACCCCCCAGGAGGCTCCACTTCCTTCGGAGGAACCAACATGAGGAGCAGTGTGTCTTAGTAGAGTAGGGGCCTGGGAGTAAGAAGGATCCGGGTTCTAGTCCCTCCTCCATCACTTGTCTGTCGTGTGACCTTGGGCAAGTCACTTCCCTTCTCTGGGCCTCATTTAGCTCATCTGTAAAATGGGGATTAAAACTGTGAGCCCCATATGGGACATGGAATGTGTCCAACTTGAAAAGCTTGTAATTACCTCAGCACTTAGTATAATTCCTGGCACACAGAAAGCGCTTACCAAATGCCATAAAAGTAAACAACAACAAAAACTACTATATTTCCCCCAGTGCTTAACAAATACCATTTAAAAAAAAATAGCAGCTCCAGCCCTGGGCCCTGTTGGGAAGGTAACCAGCATGGGTCTTTAGAGGAACAAAGACAGGAAATAGCACCCCAGGCTTGATCTGTCCCTTTCACGGTGTCCTGCCACCCCAGTCGCCAACAGCATCATTTCTGGAAGGGGGCATGAGGTTGCAAAGCGTTCAGGGGAACTGGGAGCATTTCTGTCCAGACTGGCAGATTTTTGGACACCGCTCCAAGCTGGGTTGGAACCCCTCAGTACGGAATTGTGGCTCAAACTGAGGTCTGTCTTCCCACTCCCTAAACAAAACCATGAGCGGAAACGAACAGCAAACTGCGAGAGATCTCCTGATCTCTATGTTTGGCAACCAGGGCTCGGAAAGTGAGGGGCTGCGAGTCCCCAGAGACCACCCTCTTGCCCAAAGTCACTGCACACACCAGAAAGATGCGATCCTCTCTTCAATCCTCCAGGATTGAAAATGTCCCACTCTAAAACGGGGGACCGCCGCAGCCTAAGCCTTCCAGCCTATGGGAACCAAAGCTGCAGGAACAGTGGAGGCTGCCTCTTGAAGCTAGAAAAAGATGAATTTCTCTGGTTGCCTTCCGTCTCCCCTGCTCCAAACCTCATCCTCTGGTGGGCAGAAACCGCTCCACCACGCCCAGGTCTGCCCCGTCCCGCCCTGCCCCCTCCGTCCTCCGAAGCCTCCGATGGCTGTGATGGACGGCTCTCCACCCTCGTCAGCCTCCGTCGGGCCCCCCAGGTGACAAATGCTCCCGGCTGTGCACACGGCCCCGGCCCCCTCGCCCGGTGCAACTCCATAAATGAAAGGCTCCTTGACAGGTAATACAGGGGAGGGAGCTTCACGGGCCCAGCAGCTGAGTGACACACACCCCGGGCAAAGCAGATTTGTGGCCATCCGCGCACGCCGGAAAAATACAGCTCTCCCGCGGAACTCCTGGAATCCAGGAAACCACGACCCGTCAACACACCGGCCCCTTGTCGTCTGCTGGGGCTCTGGGCAGGAGGCGTTCGGAGGATTTTCAGGGAGGGGGATTTAAACGGGGAGGATTGACAGCCTTTGGCGGTGGAAGGCTACAAATGCAACCGTTCGCAATTCAATTAAGGAGCTGGTTTAATTCGACCGAAGCCCGACGCCATTCAGGGCATGAAATGAAAAGAGACGAGGGAAGGTAAACAAACAAAATCTCCCATGAAAATGTATGAGCACAACGTCGACTGCCTCCTCTACAGCCCTTTTCCCCCAGCACGCACTCTTTGGTCAACGCTCTACCTCCAAATTCCACTCTTCACTGTCCTTTCCAGGAAGCTTCCTTCTCCTGATTAGTGCCACCTCAAACCTCCCTCCCCACTGCTCCGGGAACTCCTAATCCTCCGGTAGATCCCTTCAAAGCAGTGAGTCCATTTCAGTCGCTTACCTTCTTCAAGGCTCGTGCGTGTTCGTAGTGTGTGTTTTACCTTTCTTCCTTGGCATCCCCACGAACAGCTTTTGTATACCCTGCGTTCGATAGTCTGCCACCTCCATGAGGCCGGAGAACCAGCCACAGTGCCATGACTGGATCTGTCCGATGGCCCATTCAGCCGAGACACTGGCAGTGGCAACGGGTTGCTTGTAGGAACCATGTGATGGTTACCTTCCTTAATCTCCCTTACCAGGCCTAGGGACGTACCGTTTCCTCGCGTTAACTTTTCCCACTACAGCCCTAACTCTCCCTCTAATAGCCCATTCTGGATTACTAAACCTCTTGAACCTATTGATATTTTTGCCTGCCAACTTCCTGTGGTAATGAATTCCATATGTATACCACCCGCTGTGTGAAGAAGTGCTTCCTTTTGTTGGCTTTGAACCTACCACCTTCAAGCTTCACTGGGTGCCCATGTCCTGGTGTTGTGGTATTTGGTGAACAACAATACCCTACTTGTCAAGGCCACCCCCTTCACGATTCTGTACGTTTCAACAATGTCCTCTTCCTCTGTCGCTCCCCAAGGGCCTCATCAAGGGATCTATGCGTATTGAGCGAGTGCTGAATGCAGACGGTGGACAGAGAGACCAGAATCCTGGATGAAGGGAGCACTCGAGCAGCACTTCTATGCAAATCTCAGTATCTTCCCCACATCAAGTTCCCCTGTAAACCAATGGAACCGACCACCATGGATTCATGACGGGTACACAATGGGTCTGTCTGAACCTTGCTAATCTACGATTCCCTGACAAGCGATAGGCATCCGGGAAAGCTTTAATGTTCACATTCTTCACAGAAAAGCATTGGTTTGCAATCTGCCCCTCCCGCCCTCTCCTCTGATCAGTTCCCCCCAAGCAGGATCTGATCCGTGAGCGAATATGCCTGAGTGTTCTCCATGATCTGACTGGTGGGAAAATCTGCCGGTTGAGTCCCCTGTGCCAGTGACACAATCCCCTCGGGGTTTTTGAATGGGGAACACTGAGTATGGTGGGCACTCAGTATCCACCTTATCTTGTATCAACTCTTCTGCACTGTCCTCATTCATTCAGTTGTATTTATCGAGCACTTACTGTGTGCAAAGCACTCTAAGTGCTTGGGAGAGTAAAATATAACAACAAACACATTCCCTGCCCACAAAGAGCTTACAGTCTAGAGGGAGAGACAGGCATTCATATAATTAATATAATTGCACTCTCCCAAGGGCTGCGCGAACCCCACGTCGGGCACGGACTATGTCCAACCTGATTAGCTTATATCTACCCCAGCACTTAGTAGAGTGTATGGCAAATAGTAAGGGCTTAACAAATGCCATAAAATAAAAAAGTACATAGTACCATCTTTTGGTCCCAAAAAGTGCTCACTAAATACCAGTGATTGATTGTTGCACACAGTAAGAGCTCAATAAATACGATCGAACGACTGAATGAACTGGTCTGATCGACGATACTGACTGAGGAGTGGGAAGCCTTCGGTCTAAAGGCAAGATGATCTTTATGGTGGTTTTGCCCAAATTTTCTTCTGAATCTTCCCAGTGGAAAGGGTGACGCAAGCAGAACTCTAAAATGGAACAGCAGGAGATGGCCCGAGGAGGGACCCGTGTTGAGGGAATCCTGGGACAGGCGAAAAACCCTTCCTCCCCTCGGACGAATGAGGCAATGTGTCTCCGCTATCTGCTCCACCTTAGCTCCCCTTGCCTCCTCCTCCTCCCGCCTCCCGTCCCTCATAGTTTATTAACAAACACTAATAAACGGCCTGCCTCCCTCCCACAGCGCTGCTGCGTGGAGCCCGTCAGAATCACTGCCTTAGCTCCCCTCTTCTTTCTCAGCACATTTCTGCTCATGTGGGAACAATTAAGATCAACTCCCTCCAGATCACATTTAGATCCATCATTTCAAGAAAATTCTGCAGAACCCGCGGGCAGACCAGGCCGGCTGACTTTCCCCATCGTTTGGTCCGGCCCGGCCCCGTCCGGCCCGGCCAGACCTGCCGTCCCCTCTCAGTCGACCTCCTGACCCCACTGGGGTTGAAGTCTCCCCGGGCCTCGGTCGACACCCATTATGCCCGGTTTAAAAATAAGATGTGAAAGATGCATTATGTAAGACCAGGAATACTATCCTGTGCATCTCCTATTTTGGAATTAAAGATCATCATTGCTGACATCAAAGGGCCCCGGGTGAGAATAAAAGAAACACGGGAACAATGAAAATAGCTCCCCGACATGAACCAGATCAAAGACACAGGCACAGAAAATGAAGAACCAGGGGGGCCTTTAATTACTGTCCTCATCCTCCAAGTCATGCAGTGAAAGGGAAGAAAAAAGTTTTGAAGGCCACCGGGTTTTGTCTTGCTGTGGCTCCTGTTTCCCCAGTGAGCGGTAGTTCCCTATGCCCCGTTCGGGCTTTCGTTTGGTTTTGAATTTTTTTTTTTTCCTCCAAGCCGAGCAGGGTTCCTGGACTCCAATGCTCCTCCCCTCTTGAGCGGAGGACGGGAGAGGGGGTGGGGAGGGTGGGGAGAGGAGAGGAAGGGAAGCTATAAGGTGGCGGAGGGGGCAGCGGAGAGAGGCACCCACAGAGATGGCCTGACGATTTCAGGGTGAATGGGGGTAGTGGGGCCGGGGGGGGACATAGGAATGGCCTGGGGAGTTGAGATCTGGTGATCTGGGGCTACTCTCTATTTGCAGGCCTCCCTGGTTGGGGGCCAGGGCAGGGGGGGAACCTTCAAATTCACATAGGGCACTGCTCGGTGGGACAGCAGATCAAACCGGGCTGCTAGCTGTTTGAGCGCAGCAGCAGAAAAAAGGATTGCTCGGGGACTGAGCTTAAGTAGAAGCATGATTAAACTTCAAAAGTAAACCCCCCTTTTAAACCGCAGCAGACAGTTATGGCTAATATTTCAATATGGACTTTTAAAAATGCATTCCAAATAACTTGTGCTTGATGGGTTGGAAGTGGATTTCCAGGGTTTTTTCAGTACAGGAGAAGGGAGGTGGGATATAAAAGGAGAAAACAGAACTTCCTACAATGAGATGAAATCTTCCAGTTTATTTTAGGATCTGTGGGTGAAGTACATGCTGGGGGGGGGGGTGGGAGGGGGGGAGTACTGTCTTTCACCCCAGAAACCTGACCCATTGGACAGCCAGCACCTTTGGGATCCAGAATGTGAGGGCTAGCGTGGGAGAAACTAAAATCTCAGGTGCCCCTTCATCTTAAATGGATCCCCCAGATCCAATTTCCTTTTCTAGCCAAGGAAGAGTGAGGGGAAGACATCTTCCCTTACAACAGTGGCAGGCGGCGGGGGGAAAGGTTTGTGTGAGGGGCCTTTTTTTCCTTTGTTTTTTTTTTTTCTAAGAGACAAGGGCCTGCGGTCGCTGCAGAGGGAGATCTGATTCCCCAATCCTGGTTCCAGCAACTGGAGTCCCTGCTGCCTTCCCAGCATGCCCCCTGCCAGAGCCGCTACCTCCAGAGTCACGTGCTGTTCTCTTCCTCAGGGGCCAGCAGCCAGGAAATGCTGCGACCAGGAGGCCTGGGGGTCTGGCAGCTCAGCAGGAGGGCCCTGGGGCAGCACAAAGGACGCCAGCCTCAGTGAGCCCCTCCCCCGCCCACCCCCTCCTTCTAAAGATGCCAAAATGACCAGGATGCCACAGGGAAATCTAGGAGGGTCGGCTGCCCTGGGGAAGCCTGGGAAATCTGACGGAGAAGCAAACCAAATTGCTCTCCAGCCTGGCCTAAAAGGAGCAGGAGGTGGTGGCGGGGGAAGAGGGAGTGTGTGTGTTGGGGGTGGGTGGGGGGGTGAGTTCTGTCTGAAGCAGGGTGGTCTAAGAACAAAACTAACGAGCTGAAGGTGGAGTCACCAGTCTCCTGGGGCCCAGTACACGGTTTCCTTTCCTGCCGCCTTTAGGACTTTGCTAAGCCAGGAGAGGAGACGCAGAAAGAAGCCTGGGGCTCTGTGTCTAGAGAGAAGCCATCTGATCAAGGTAATTGATCACTTCCTCCCGGGCAACAGACCCAGTGCTGTTTGTCGACTGGGGTTTGGAATGAGGAGTTTGATCTACAGTGCGCCCCTCTTGAAAAAAAGAGCCAGGCGAAAGCAAAAACTGGAACTGACCCATGCAGAGAAACCACGATGGACCAGGCGGGCCCCAGTACCTCCCCTGCTCCTCTTTCCAGGAAGAAATGGCGGCTTCCTCTGTCTACTCTCCCTCTCCAGTTCTCCTCCCCTCGCATGACTTAACCTGCTGCCTTTCTGCAGATGTCTTCCAAATCTATCTCGGTAGTCCCTTCCGCTGTGCCCCGTCTCCAAGACATCGTCACACGGTTGTCTGGACCTCACCTACTGTTGGAAGCCCCGCTTATGGGAAGATGCTGCTTCTCCTGATGATGATGATGGAATGTCCGACGTAAGAGATGAATGATCCTCGGTCCCAATCAAACAGACCTTGGAACTAGAACCTTTGCAAGGTAACTAAATGTAGTTGTGGGGATTCAGGTCTCTGCGTGTCTGAGCGGTTCACATAGGGCTTCATGCTCTGGGGTCTGCTCGGCCCAGACAGAGGTAGCAGTTCCGTTTCCCGATGTGGAGAGCCGAAAGGGAACTCTTCGGGCATAGAGGAGAGGAGAAACCTTAATGCTTTCTGATGAACCCCCATTCTGGGGGGCAGGTCATTTCTCCTGATACTGGAGCTGACTGATTGAAGGAGAGATGGGGGCTGCTTACTTTTCTGGGGCAGAGATGAGGTGGCCCCAAGACACCCCCAAAGCATTAGGCATGTCATCTCCCTCTCTAGATTGAAAGCCCCTTGTGGGCAGATATTGTGTCTACCAATCCTACTGTACTGTATTCTACCAAGCGCTTAGTACGGTATTCAGCACACAGTGATCACACTCATTTACAATTGATTGACTAGGCAGGTGAAAAACACTGCCCCACCTACAGTTTCTACTCCCATGCTCTCTTCCATCCTCAACTTCATGCTGTGGCCCAGGACTCCCTCACTGGATAAGACGTAGGCAGCAAGTGCTGCTTAGGGCCCTCTCCGGCTGAGCGGCACCAGACCCCCCGAGAAGCACGAAGGCGAGAGCCTCGGATGACAGCGAGATCCGTGCTCTTCCCCCATCGTTCCCAGGTGAAGACACGTGGGGAGGGGGGGAAGGGGCTGAGCATTCACCGTGGCTCTCATCAAGCCCCAACCCTCCTTGGCTGGGGAGGCAGAAGGCGCCAAGGACACATCTCCGATCGGCGGGAAGCCCCAGGGAGCCCTCCGGGAGGGCTGGGAAAGTGGCTCTCAGAGAGATGCCGCTCCTCTCCTCTGTTCTGCCTTCCTCTCACCACGCACCGGCCCCAGGCAGTCGAGGAAGAAAACCTCCCAGCGATCACGTCTCCCATCAAGCGGGCAGCCCCCTTCAAGCGGAGTGGCAGCCTGGGGGAATCCCTCCCTAGAGAGGATTGAGGGAAAGCAACAGAGTGAGGACTGGAGCCGTTCTCATCTGGTGGGGCGGCTCTTCTGGGTTGCTGAGCTCCATTAAGAGCCAAGCCAGGCCTCTCTCTGTCCATTTGCAGACGAGCTTGGTGCTCGCTGGCTGGGGCTCCGTCATCTAGAGGGAAATAGATGTCGTTTGGGGGGGAGTCCCCTGGGGCTTCGTAGAGTCTCTCCTTGGAGCTTTGCTGTTGCCTTCCAAACATCTGTCTTTGGCTAGGTGCTCTGGTCATCAGTATGCTCACATCCTTCCATACCTGTTATCCGTCTCATCCCCAAGCCCAAGAGCAGCGCCAGCCCAGGAGACACTTTCTGGCCCTCTTCCACCACCCCTACCCTTCTCTCTGCACCCTGCGCCCAGTCTGTAGCACCGCCGCTACCAATGAGCTGGCCGTGCAATTGAACACGGCCAGAAGGAAGTCGTCGTGGCACGAAGAAATCAGGCTGAGGTCAAGGGAGGCATGAGTAAAATACAGGTGGTCCCACTAGGACGACTCTCTGGCTGATTGAGACCGGCAAGCTGTCTCACCGTTGGGAGCTTGATGGGTTGAGAAAGTCTGAGGAAACGTCTTTCCCAGCCTGCTTTACTTTGTCATGGTGGTTGGTGTTTCCAGCCCTCTTCAAAGCTGGGCTGGTTCAGGCCAAATGGCTGTTGGCATTACAACCTGCACCCATTTTCCCCAACCATCTGTACCCCATCAGGACAACCAGGACCGGTTTTACTCTGTTTCTGGACCTTTCCTCTCATGCTGATCTTTGCCATTCCTGGCGGCCCCATTTTACAGATGGGGGAAATGAGGCGAGATGTGTTTATGTTCCCCTGCCTACGGCTATGCTGCGATAGAGTCGGAGTGACCGGAAACATCCCTTAATCCCATCCCTGGCTGGGCCAAGCCTGGGCTGCAGAGGGGATTTTCTTTGCAAAGTAAAAGTCTTCCCTCCTGTGTCACCATAACCCCTTACAGCAGCCCAAATGTCCCTTTTCAGGCCTACCCCCTTGTGCTTGAGAAATAACCTATCTGGGATAACACGATAGTCTGATTACTCACACTAAAGAAGAATGTTTCATACCTAGGCTGAAGAAATCATGCGTCACCATGAGAGGAGACCTGAGCTAACTGCACCAGCAAACGGAAATGTTCAAAGGATGCCAGAGAGCTCCAGACAGGGGTTCCAGAACTGTCAATCAATCAATGGTATTTATTGAGCTCCCTCAGGGTGGGGATGCCCTGAAGCCAGCCTGGTCTCCAGACACTGAAAGCAGGAGAGAAAACACCTACTTGGGAGCCTCGGGCCAGTCCAGCGCAAAACCAAGAGGGTCACCTGGCCCCCAACTCAGGCCTGAATGCAGGCAGGGAAACAACAACCAGTGACGCATAGATTAGAAACCTTGGTCCCAGAGTGTCTCCCAATGCTCTGCACAAAGTAAGTCCTCAATAAATACCACTGATGATGAATCCTCCCTTCTGGAGCGTGGGGCTCGAGGAACGGCCGGCGGGGTGAAGTGGGGGTGCGGTCAGGGGTCGGATGGTTTTTTGGGGCATGGTCCGAGACCTGGCCAGGAGGGGGTCCATCCTTTGCCGTCCACGGCCCGCATGTGACGCCCTCCCCCCCACCCCGCACCCCCACTGCGGCCGAAGGTTCATTGTGTGACTGGACTGCGGCTTTGTTCTGGGAAAGACACAGTCGGGCAGGGCCCTGACCCCGGGCCTCATTATGACGGTGACCTCAGGCGGGGTTTCCCCAAGGTGAAAGGGTAATGCTGTGGCCCCGCTGGGCCAGGAGGCCAGCAAGATCGCCTCTCCCAGGGACAAAGGACAGGCCCCTTCTTCCTCCAAAAGGGCCCCGAAACAGCTGCCGGGCTGAGCCCATTCAAAGTCAGGGATCCGGGAGGGAGTGGGCAGGGCACGTAAAGCTTTGATGGTGGGAAAGTCAAAAACGGGTTCTCCGCGTCCCCCTCCCGTCCTATGGGTGTGGAGGGGTGAGGGGTGGGGGCGCCGGCTCCGGCTCCGGGATCCCATTCGGAGCTGCCGTCAGCTTGGGCCCAAAGCCAGAAGGGGAAGGAGCTGAGAGCTGTGGTTCGGGCTGCGTCCTCACCCAAGAGAAGCCCTCTTCTCTAACTCCTGCCTCACGGGCACCGCTCTTTCTGCCCTGCTGCCCCATCCCCACTTCTGCTTTCTGCAGTTTTTTGGGGGGGAACGATGGCTTTTGGGGCGGGGGGAGTCAAACACTGATCCCCGCATGGCCAGGGCACAGCCCCACTGAGTCTCCTGACAGGAGCCCATCTCAGAAGCCCAGGGTGTGGGGGACCACCAACAGCTCCAGCACTATATAAACACACAGACCACCAGACTGCTCTCGCTCCACTCTGCCCTGGGGCACAGGGCCCACTATGGACCCGTTAACTTGAGTGACCCGTGCTTGTGGAGTAAGAGCTAGTACACGGGTATGTGCGTGTGCACGCACACACGCACACTGCCTAGTGCAGGACACAAGGAATCCTTCCTTGATGGGCTGGGGCGGCTTGAAACCCGGTAGCCCCCTACTCCTTTTCCTTGGCACACGGGCACCAGGGAAATAGAGCAGACAGCGGCGGTTCTCTGAAATACAACCCCCAAGACAACACACACAAGACACCGGCATATAGTGTCTTGGCCGCCATTTTGCAAAAACCCCCCTCGATTTGGTCAGAATCGGCCTCAGTCTAGAGCACATCTCTGTTGTCTTCAGGCCCTTCTGACTGCCCCAGAGCCTCTGCATTCCCCTCCCGGGTCTGTGCAAAGTGCGGCGTGAAGTCCAAGCCAGGGAATTCAGTGGTCGGAGTTGTGAAAGAAGGGGGGTTCAGCACAAGAGATTTTTAAAAGACACAAAAGCATCCAATACTGTGTCTGAATCAGGCAGGAGACAAGCCAGCTGAGAAACAGACAGTCCCATAGAATACCGGACAGCTGGCCACCCTAAGGTCAGAGAATGAGTCTGTTTATTGCTGTACTGTACTCTTCCAAGCATTTAGTACAGTGCTCTGCACAGAGTAAATGCTCAATAAATATAAATGACTGACTAGATGAAAAGTGCTTGAGGTGAAACAGGACCAAAGTAATGGGGCAGAGGGGGCAATCTCAGAAACTGAGAAAGAAAATCCATGGGAAAAAACGTAAGTTTGGCTTGGGGGCAACCCCTCACCAGGGAGAGCATTTTTTGCTAAGTACTAATTACCTACAAGGCACGGTGTGGCACTGTATGTTAAACACCATGTCCGATCAAGCGGAAGACTTCTTGTTTTTCTGTTTACTCGGTATTAGGTGTCCTGCATCCAACATGCTGAGCTGGCATAAGATTGCCTTCTTCCCTGTGGCAAATTTCAAAAGTCTTCAAATGTACCAACCAAAAAATTGCATCTGGTGTGCATGCATATGTGGTTGTGTGTATATGTGTATGTGTGCGAGGGCGGGGGCAGGCGGTGGTACAAATGTGCATCTTAGTGCAACATTTCTGGGGAAATAAAAAGCACAAAAACTAGTCTTTGGTGTAAATAACATTAAATGCCCAGGATGTGATCCTAATTTGGCCATCATGTGGATTGAGTTGCAAGACCCAAAAGTCAGAGGTATAGCGGGAGAAAGATTAAAGCCAGAGGCACCTATACCTGAATGGAGTGAAATCTAGCATCCCGTTACAGTTTCCTTCTCTGGCCGGGAGAGGTGGGAGGTGGGGAGTGGCGGGGGGGGGGGGGGGGGAGGGTGTGTGTGTGTGTGTGTGTATGTGTGTGTGTGAGAGAGAGAGAGAGAGAGAGAGAGAGAGAGAAACTCTCTCTCTCTCTCTCCCCAGGATTGACTTATTGTCCAGGGCAGCCAGGAAATACAGAACCCAGCAATCTTAGAAAGACATTGATTTTTTTTTTTTCCAAAGCAAGATCAGATGAGCTTCCAGAATCACACATCCTTAACTTTTCAGTGGGGTTTTTGATGTTGTCCGTCTGTTTAAACTGTGTTTTTTGTTGGCCTGAATTTCCCCCCAAAAGCTGAAGAGGGCATGTGGTTATTATCTTAGAGAGCAGCCTCCACCCAGAGCAACCCGGGCTCCTAGGATACTCGGGTTTGGAAAATTAGAGAGAAAAAAATTAATTGCAGAAGAAAAACAAGCCCGCTCTGCTACTTTGATTCAATCAATTACCATTATCTTTCCTAACAGCTCTCTCTCTTCCCTCCTTCCTCCCCCCCCCCCGCCGCCACCCCCAAACCAGTCGTGTTTAACTTTCTTTGCCAGTTGTGATATCCTGTCAGATTGCTGGCGGTGTGGGCCTGCCCGGTCTTTCTCCTTGCTGGGTCCTTATCAGCCTCTCCCAGTCAGCTCCGGCCCAGCACAGCTGTTACCGAGTCCCTCAGTCCCTCTACTTTATCTGCTCACACAGACCTCTGCCTGGCAAGCGGCAAGCCACAAGGCCGTTCGGCATTCCCTGGGAACCCGGCATAGAAACAGCGCTGCATTACTCCCACAATCCTCTGGGAGTTCATTACTCAGCCAGGATTCTCTCACTAGTGAGCCAAAGTGCAGGCCTGCACAGTTCAACCCCGCACCATCAGAGCTTCATCATTAAAACTCAAACCTTCTGAAGAGAATAAAGAACAAAACCACAAATTTAGATTAATAAAGCATTTGTTGATTCTACAGAAACTTAGCAGGCCCCTAAGAAATCCACCAGAGACCCTGGCAGCTCCAGTAATTTTCTGTTA